>NC_056627.2:315114609-316422109 GCF_002870075.4 Lactuca sativa | reverse complement strand
TTTTTTCTCCAAAAGTATATCAAACATTTACGTCTTAGATAATGTTGCTCTATTATAATTATTATTTTCCAAAAGTATATCCGTTTAATGGGGAATTTGATATAATAAAGAAAGTGAATGTTAATTAAAATGAGATATATATTCCATAATTATTACATGAGTTTATTAAAAAAATTAATATCAAGGTGTAAACATTAAACATTTTTAAAGTGAAATTTCAGAATACAAACAAACGATGATGTTGTACAATGAAATATAAAATTGAATAGACTGAAAAAAAAAAACACTATTAAAGCAGTCAATCTTGAAAATAACATAGTTATGAAAAATTATAAAGTAAGATAAAAATTATAAGATATTAGGAGATTTGTAAAAAGTACATTTAGTAAAAGCGTTACGGTTATTATAAAAAATAAGACCGTTAAGATTAGTGAAAATACAATATATAAACTAAATTATCACAATAATAATGAAATGTCATTATTTGATATTTCATATAATTGACAGATATATCAAATTACATTGATGATATACTAAAATTATTCAAAGTTGCACCAAAACTAATGCAAAGTTCTTGCGAACACTAAATAAATAAGAACAAACATAAAAGCTAGCATTTATATTTATAATCAATTTAAAGTAAACCAATCATGATTTAGAAAAGAATCTCCATTGATGATATATTAAAATTAAATCTATATAACATTTAACATTTTATAAATTATATTACATAACTTTATTTGAATAAATGAAATAGTTGTCAATATTTAATGCAATAGAAAAAACGGTATATTGGTTGTCAAGATATGTTTAAATTAGGTAACATTATTATGCAAGGAACGTCTAATTAAAATGCTTATAAATATATAAATATCATAACTACATGAGACGAGGAAAGTCGTTCAACTAATAAAACAAAAAATAATGTCTACAAAGAGATCTTTCAATGATTATATATATTTATCGTTTTCAATGTATTTTCTATACATTTCAATAATACCAATAACTATATATTTTTTATAATCATTATACAATATCTATAAACGATTATATGTTTTTTATTCGTTTCCCGCGTTTAACGCGGGCTATAATCTAGTTTGTCACTATAATACAACTTCTCATGAATATTATATCAAATGTTAGAAAGATATATTAGGTAAATCACTATCACAATTAATTACGTTAAAGTTTTAAATAATACATTTTAAACTTTTTATAGAAACATTTACTCTATGTTAAATTTTAATTTATAACTAACTTTAAAATTTTGGTATATCTCTTATTTAAAATAATTGATTAATAATTATGTATTTTTATTATAAAAATTTAATTAATTCTATAAATGTGGTTCTTATGGGTTTTATATATATATATATATATATATATATATATATATATATATATATATATATATATATATATATATATAAAAGCATGGAGGAAAGAGGTCGTTGAAGCAAATAAAAAGGAAATAGATGAGCTCACAAATACAATAAACTCCATCAACCTTCTTGCTGAATCTGGTCCTGTGCTTGAGGATTTATTAAAGAACGGGCAGTATGCACACCAAAAAATAATGGAGGTTGAGTCTAGGCGCATTGAGGATCTTAGACAAAAATCCCGAATCCGATGGGCGTTAGAGGGTGATGAAAACAGCAAATTCTTTCATGGTGTTATAAACAATCATCTTAGGTCTCAAAGAATAAACGGTATCAAAGAGAATGGTTTCTGGATTAATGACCCGATATTGATCAAGCAAATTGTAATTAGACACTTCTCGAGGCGTTTTGCCGAGCCAATCCGAGATAGGTCGAGATTTTGCAGTTCCCTGTTCAGAAAATTGCCCCTATCCATGGCTAACTCTCTTGAGGCCCCTTTCTCCTTAGATGAGATTAAAGCAGCAATCTGGGCATGTGGCTCGGATAGAGCCCCTGGACCTGACGGGTTCTCGTTTGCTTTATTGAAAAAGTATTGGGATGTGATTGGAAACGACTTCTACTTTGCAGTAAAACATTTTGAAGCCACAGGGGTCATCGACAAGGGCTGTAATGCCTCTTTCATCACCCTCATTCCAAAGGTCCAGGACCCAATATCCATGTGTGATTTCAGGCCCATTAGCTTAATTGGATGTCTATATAAAACCATTTCAAAGATCCTTGCGGAAAGAATTAAGATGGTGATTCATTTGGTAGTTAGTCCAGTGCAGACGGCTTTTATTAAGAGTAGATTCATCCTGGATGGTCCTCTAATCCTAAATGAAGTTATCACTTGGTTGAAAAAGAATAAGAAGGTAGCTTTTGCATTCAAAGTGGACTTTGAGAAAGCTTTCGACTGCCTCAGCTGGGAGTACTTGGATTCGATTTTGGAGCAAATGGAATTCGGGGGCAAATGGCGGTCTTGGATCCATGGTTGTCTTTCTTCTGCTAGAGTTTCGGTTCTAATAAACGGGTCGGCTACTTCTGAATTTTGTATGGAGCGTGGTATCAGGCAAGGTGACCCTCTATCTCCGTTCCTTTTCATCATCGCGGCTGAAGGGTTAAACATCGCCATGGAAATGGCAAAACAATCCGGGGTTTTTACCGGTATCCAGCTGCCTAGACAAGGTCCAACCATCTCTCATCTCCAATATGCTGATGATGCTATTTTTTTGGGCTCTTGGTCTATTGAAAATGTCAAAAATCTGATCAGAATCCTTAGGTGTTTTGAGCTATCATCAGGTCTCAAGGTAAATATGTCCAAAAGTAAGATATTCGGCATTGGTGTTCCAAACTGTGAATTAGAATTATTGGCCCGATATAGTAATTGTTCCATTGGATCCTTTCCTTTCAATTATCTTGGCCTGCCGGTTGGTGCATCTATGGCTAGGGTGGCACACTGGACCCCTTTAATTGAGAAATTTCAAGCGAGGCTATCTAAATGGAAGGCCAACAATCTATCTTTTGGTGGGCGCTTAACTCTATGTAAAGCTGTGTTGAGTAGTCTTAGCTCCTATTATTTTTCTATTTATAAAGCTCCGGTAAAAGTTATTAAAACCCTCGAAAAGATAAGGATGCGATTCTTTTGGGGAGGGGATGAAACTACAAAGAAAATGGCTTGGATTTCCTGGGAAAAAATCCTCGCTGGTAAAGATTGTGGCGGGCTTGGAATCGGCAGTTTAAAGGCTCAAAATTTAGCTCTGTTGGGGAAGTGGTGGTGGAGATTCAGGAACTATCCAGAGAGTTCGTGGGTGGAGGTAATAAAATCTATCTATGGAGTTGATGGGGGTTTTGACAGGCCTTCAGTTGCGAAGAGGAAAAGCGGCTGTTGGGGCACCATTGCAAATATTCCAAAAATCCTGGAGAAGGACAGTGTATCATTTTCAAATCACTTTCTCCATTCTCTGAATTCTAATGGGTCTCTCAGATGGTCATGGTCTCTCGAACCCTCTGGAGTTTTTTCGGTCAGGTCATTTAGATGCCACATTGACAAACTCACTCTTCCAGATAGTGCTGGTATATGGTCCTGGAATTCGCTGACCCCAGGAAAGATAAATATTCTTGCATGGCGTATCTGTCACGGGAAGCTCCCCACTATGGTCAACTTATTAAGATTCGGTATATGCTCTTCAAATCTTTGCAGGATCTGCCATGGTGATCCGGAATCTGAACAACATATATTTTTAGAGTGTCCGGTGTCGAGGGAAGTTTGGCAGCTTATATGCAATTGGTGGCGGTTATTTGATTTCCCTCTTGTCTCAATCCGTGATCTGATGCATAGTAAACGGAATGTAGCAGGGCATCAAAGGCTAGCTTGGATACATGAAGCTATAATGCTAACATATATCTGGGTGATCTGGAAATACCGGAATGTAAAGGCTCATTCGCATGCTCCAATTCAAAAATCGATACCGGCGTTGGCTTATGAAGTGAAATCACTCTCGAATTTTTGGATCAATGCTAGAAAGAAGAAAGGTCAGATCCTGAGGTGGTATGAATGGTGTAATGATCCGATTCTAGAATGCTATAGCAGGCTATAAACTGTGGTTTTTTTTATGTTTTGTTTTCGTTATTGTTTTGTATTTCTAGCCTTTGGCTAGTTATTTTTAATATATATTTGCCTGCTGTTCAAAAATATATATATATATATATATATATATATATATATATATATATATATATATATATATATATATATATAAAATTAAGTTTTTCTTAGAAAAACTCTATTATTATTTATTCATATAAGTTATTAGTCTGTAAATTTGCATTAAATTTTTAGGAAGTTTTTAATAATCGTTGTAATACACGCTTTTAGCCGTTTCTTATTTAAATACGAATTATAAATTGATATGTGGAAAAAGAGAAAGGGATTTTGCACATGGATTAGAGAAATGGAGTGCAACCTACTAGCCAAAGTTGAAAACAACTCCAACTCAAATTTTCTTGAAATTACTATAAAATGATACGTATAATTTAAAATTATACCAACTAAATTCCATTTCTAGAAGAAAGTAATTAGAATTTAGCTTTAGTTTTTGTATTGCTGTTCTCAAAATATTCCTAGCTTTTTACATTACCAGTATATATATATATATATATATATATATATATATATATATATATATATATATATATATATATATATATATATATATATATATATATATATATATATATATATATATATATATATATATATATATATATATATATATATATATATATATATATATATATATATATAACCAGCAAAGAATATTTTATTAGAAATAGCTTTCTTTTTAATTACCTTCTATAATTTTTACCATGGATGTTTTATCGTTGCATCCGGAGTTGGTCTAATGTCCATATTTGGCTAAATATGGACATTGTTTTATATTTCGATGGTCTAATGGCTAAATTTTATGTTTCACAAACTTAATATTGTGTCTCATTTATGCGGCTAATGCATAAAAGAGGTGATAAAAAGATGTTTTTCTTTAGATAATTCTCAACCATAACATTATCTTTTGTACTAGAAACTGTATAAAAAATATATGCAAATATTTATTCTAAGTATATTATCTTTTTCAAACTTATTTAGAATTTTAAAAGAGTTATTCATTAAAATGACCATATAAAGTGGAAGTACATTTCCACATGACCACCCTTTACGGATTCTAACAAAATAACCACAATCCTCGCAAAAAATTATAAGCGAACTCATAATTACACATGTGATTTGAAAAGATAATTAAAATAATTCAACTGTCTTCACCAAATACTAATCTCTAAGAATGCACACTCACCTTTTTATTCCCAAGGATTATTGTTTTCACCATTCCAGATGTTTCATTCAATCATGCACTCATACGCTTTCATTGCCAAAGAGTAGAGCAGATTCATCTATGTCCAATAAATGCAATGTGATTCTTGCTCTCCTACCAATTTCCAATCATTTGTTTTCATCTTGTTTCAATTGTATTTCAATACAACACATTTTGACTATGTTGTTTCGTAGTCGATACCAATTGATGGTGTTTTGTCTTCCCATCTTGTCATTACTCTATGTGTTTAATATAGGAGAACACAAACATACATCTTATAATGAATTAATATCCCAATTTTCGTTCATGTGCATCTATGCATCTATGGTGGATAATCAATCGGGTGGACATTAAATGGTTACTTGTGATCGGATGATGAGTTGACAAGGTTTTCCATGGCGTCATCATCTGTCTTTGCCATGTAAGTTTGTAGAAAATCGAAAGGGATTGTTCAAAAGTGTTTCCTCATGTAACTTTGTAGGTTAAAAATTACTTCATTTTCTAAACATTGTACATCGACATGAATGTTTTATTTTATGACGAAATGCTGTATTTTGATAATATTACTACAAATGCTTCAAAAGAACAAAAAAGTAAAGCGAGTTTAAAGAAAACATATACATTTTCAAGAAAAAGTATTTTAAAATAGATTTGTGAATAAAAACATTTGAAACTGCACATCTACAAAAAAAGTAAACGAAAAAAAACAAACATCGTTTGAAATCGCACATACAAAATTTCAACGTTTCTAGAAAACACCATGAATAAATAAATAAAAAAATAAAAATAAAAAAAAAAAATAATAAAAAAAAAAAAAAAACTTTCTGCAAACAATTCAGTAGCAATCTTCCAAGACAAATGAATAATACTAAACAGTACAAATAATATTATCAGAATTAGTTGTTTAATAAAAAAGGCTTCAGCCCTCTACCCATAAATTGTAAACTAATTCTAGAAGCAAAACAAGGTTAGCCTTTCGTTATCATATGAGACACCAATCCACCATTCATATTATGTTCACACTTATTAAAAGTCAAAATCAAGCCTTCTGCACAAACTGAGGTCAATGTTTCTTGATTTCTTCCCAGCCTTCATAGGAGCACCAGGACACGTGTCAGCAATACCAGTGACACGTGGAGCAGAAGGAGGTGTTTCCAGTCCATCACAACTTGAGTAAACTGCAGCTGTCATCTCAGCAAGAATATCCTCCGACTGCTTTGAAATAATGGCTTCCAATAGGGAATCATAAACAGCTTCCAACAACTGTTTATCCTCAAAAGAATTTTCAGAAACAGATTCACGTTTTTCATTTTCACATTCTTTTTTTGTCAAATTAAAATTAAGCCTCCTTGCAACATAACTCTGTGATTCTTCGACATGTTTCATGGAAAGAGGAGCATTCATGAGCTTGTCGGGACCAGGGGCAAATGGGTCAAATACACCGTCTTTTGGGGTACAGGGGCTGTCATCTTCTTCATTCATATCACTATCAGCACCACTGTGGTATGTGGCGGGAGGTGAGGATACTATTGTTAATGGAGATGTAAAAGCAGACATCAAGTCTGCACTTTCTTTATTAGAATCTGGGGTTATGGGACTTGGAGCAAACCCACCATTATTATCAAGCATTGATGATGGAGAGGAGGGAGGAATGATGTCAGCAGAAGAATTCTTGTCCAACTTGTTGCAAGAAATGTTTTCAACGACCCCTAATTGATCCACAATGGCCTTGGTATCCATTGTTTTCTGCAAAGAAATTCAGAAATTCACTCCTGCAGTTTGTAGAAAAGTTGTGCATTAGATCAATTGCAGTTCACAGTGTTCAAAGATCGTTGAACAATTGATTGCGAATCCACATAGCAGTGAAACTTTTTCTTCAATTTTTGCAAAGATCTTTTACCAATTTATGCAGTCATGGTTCAATTTGTTACCAATTTATGAATTGTTTCACAATTTGGTTGAGTAAAACGTATAAATTTGAAACTGCATAAATCTGTAATGAATCCACTTCTACGTATTGTAAAAAAGTGTAACGAAGAGAAGAAATGAGCCCTTATTTTTATGTATATACGGAAGAATACGTGACTATTTCAACCCTAGCTGGAGAAGAGCGTACAAAGAGAAAAATTGTAAACCCTAACAGCACCAAATTAACTAAAACGCTTTAATCGAATCAAATTAGGGTTCGTAAAGGTAGGCAATGGCAAATCCTCGCTCGCACGGAAAAAAGAAGAATCAAGAATAAGGGGGAAAGCGGTAAGTACATTCGTGCTTACGAAGAATACACATACGCATACACAGGAGAAAAAGCATCGGCCGTACTAAGAAAAAAGAAACCTAGTAGTAAAATCTGATGTTTATGAAAAGCAAATAACAAAAAGTAGACCGAAAAAAAAAGGGATCATACATGTGAAGATCTAGAATCTAGAGAAATGATTTGGCGAACGAAAAGCAGAGATAGGTACCTTAGTTAATCGAGAATGGATTCGGTGGGTGAGAAAACCCCGTCGGCTTCTCCTCCGTGAAGGGATAGTACAGCAGCGGCGATATACGCCGGAGTTAATAGAGAAATGAAACGGTGGGGGAGAAACCCTCGTCGGCTTGAAGTTCGTGGAGGGGGTGGGTAGTAGAGCAGTCGTCCGCTCGTGCAAACTCTGATTTTCTTCTTTGACCCAAGAGCTGACGAGTTTGGGCATTTTACTTGTGTCTTCCACCGACATCTTTTGTTTTAACTTTTTTTTTTTTTTTCACGCTCCTTTTTCATAATTGGTTTTTCGTCCACAAAGTTTTATTTATTATTTTTTATATTTTTTTATTACTATCATTCTTAATAAATGAAGGTTCTTTTTGTTACATGTCAATCTTTCATGAGTTTTGATACTTGTCATTTTGTGGTAACTTTGAAATAAATATTATCCATTTATCAAATTTTGGTTTGTTTCAATTTTTAAAATTAAATTCATATACTTATATATGTAAATTATTAAATATAATATATATGATATTAAATTGTAATAAATATGTTTCTTTCTTATTTTAAAGTTTTACACTAAAAAATATATTTTGTTTACACTTTAATGTTAAATTTTTTTAAATCAATCCGTATAATATACGGGTTTCACACCTAGTGATATGATAAAGCTTTGAATTATTAATGTATAAAGTAAACGTTAATTGTTTTGTAGATTGAATGATTAGTCAAAGTAATCTTATTCTTCTTTAGAAGCTAAATAAACATAAACAATTGAAAAACATTTCAATCGAATTAACCAAATCATCTTATTCGTCAAAAAAAATGAAAATTTAATAAACAAACAACAATTGAAAATTTGACAATTTTTTCAAAAACAATAAAATATTAACATGTATTGCCTACTGTTGAGTCTTTGGTTTTCAAGTTATCTGGAAGGGGGCTCGGCTTTGGCAAATGGTACTAAACATCCTAAGACGAATTGCATACACCTTCATGGACACTTTTGAAATAGAACTTGGCATGATTTGAAGTCGGTACCTCTTTTATAAAGAGTTTTATCTTGCTCTCATCGATCGTTGGATGACCTAGATGATGGTTAGAGAATGAAAGATTAATATTCACATAAAGATCGCTCTCGAAATCAATTCACATAAACATTGAAAGATTAATAAAAGTAAGAGGAAAAAGTGATAAATGATAAACCTGGGAGGGTTATCAAACAATACGACATATGAAGAAGGACGAAGATGGGATTCATGAAATCTAAATCAATAATCAAGATTAGATACGTAGTTGGGAAGTTGCGAGTGGTTACAGAATCATTGTCTCTCTACTATTCGCGGTTATTGAATGAATTTGATCCAAAGACTTATGTGTGTCACAAGACATTTTTTTTCTTCTTACGTATTATTATTTTCATGATATGCATCCCACGCACATGTACTCCTTAGTATTGGATGAGATTATATGAAGTATGTAGAAGGCACGATAACTCTTTGGATATAAGTCAGTAGCAGAAGATAGTTTACCTCCTTATATGATATTTTTGTTATGACATTATAATGAGGTTGTATTTTTGGGTTTAACAACACCCTTGTAATTATATTGTATTTTGGGTTTAACAACATCCTTGTAGTGTTAATGTAAAGTTAGTTTCCTAACTTTTTTTTGTTGGTGTTTTACTTATGTTTGCTTACAAATATTTCTAACTTATGCAAAGGTAATGCCGAAGTGTGGAGGGCTACATTTAGAAAGGATATTAAGACAATGCCTACAAACTTAAGAAAGCATTATAAGTTCTTAATGAGGTACTAAGGGACTGGTATAGAAAGTCCCGAGACTACTTTTTCAAGTAAGGCTTACATCAAATTCAATGATTTGCATATATTATTTGTTAAGAATGAAGCTAAGGTAAGTATAATAATAATAAGCTTATATGTTTATGATTTGATATTTACAGGAAACAACACAAATTTACCTGAATTAAGAGTTTGATATGACATGTTTTGAAAAGTTGCAACATTTTTAAGGAGTTGAAGTACATTAGTTAAATGAAAGTATTTTTATGTGTCAAAGGAAGTATGTTGCTTAAGTTTTAACAAAATTTGGAATGAAGACTTACAACACAATGGTGTATGGAATGATGCTATCAGAGAAAGTGGGCGAGAAGACATTGATGCATCCTCTGGTAAGTGGTTAGGTGTGTTTGAGATTGCTTATCAAAACGACTTATTGACTTATTGGTTTTTTGAAAAACCAATAACTCAAAAAAGATGTTTGGCAGACTCAAAAGAACTTTTCAAAATAGTTGTTACATAAGCTTTAAAAATAAGATTTTAAAAAGCATGTAAAACTTAACTTTTTGAAACCCCTTATAGTTTTTGTAACATTCCGTTTAATATAGAGTAATTAAATAATAAACCTAGAATCCCGATAAGTAATTATTATTATTATTTTATATTATTGTATCCAAAATCAAATAATAATTAGCGGGGTGTTGGTTTTAGGGAGCCAAATGATAAGATTCGAATCTTCGGGGGGTTAAAGTGTAATTTTGGGACTTATTTTGTAAAGATTTTCAGAAGACAGCGGGTATTTGGTATCATCTGAACTTAATATGAAAGGATTTATGGAAGCAGGGGTTAAAGAGTAAATTTTGGACCTAAGTTGAAAAGGTTTTGTAGAGAAGGGGCCATTTGGTAACATTGAGATTTGATTTGAAAGAAAAAAAGGAGGGGGAGGGACTAATAGTGTCAATATGGATCAAAGTTTGAATGGATGGGACTTATAAACCCGTCACCTTATTTCCTAACCTTAACCTTAGCATCATACACCGGCTGCCACCTTATGCCCCCATCCCTCCAGTCGTCGTCGCCACCTAACTCCCTATTGTCATTCCGATCAGTCGAAGCTCTAGGCCACCGAACGTCCACCTGCAGCCCATGTTGTCGGAAATGACGAAGACTGATAGGAACTCAGGGACGTCGCATCAGTGAAAGATCGAGCTACCATTTGCGGTTGTTTCCGGTGGTGGATAACCACCACATCCCCGTCATAGTCAACTCCTTCTTCCTCTTCTATCCCGTCGTCAACCACACCACCGATACCGCCAAACATTACGCCGCCTCCGATGTGAACCGCTGTTGCTGCTCGCCGCTCCGAGTCGTCGTTGTCGTTGTACGCCACCATGAGGTGGATGATTGTGTTCATTTTCCGAGAAAAAAGATGGATGTGTGTTGTTGTGAACCCGAGATGTGTTGTACTAGTGTTGCTGGCCGAAAATCGAGGAAAAGAACCACCATGGGCGCCAGCCATGGTGGCCGCCGCCTACTGTCATTTTTCATTCGCCACCAGCCACCGTAGAAGGTGGATGTATGTGTGTTTTGCTATGTATTTAGGTATGTAAGTGTGTGTTGCGTGATCAGGAATCAAAAGTGAACCACCACACCACTGTGGGGTGGTGGCTACCACCTTGTACCTGTTGGATTAGTGTCTAAGTCCATAACTATTTTGGTATGTACTTGACCCGATGGTGCATGGTCCTTTTGGGTTGCCTTCACCAAAGCAACTTGATTGGAGAAATAAATAGAGAGAGAGGTTATTATGATTTATTAATATGTTATAAGAATAATATATTAAAGGAGAAATCATATGTGTTTAATTAATATTGGTCAATAATTAATTAAGAATTAATTTTGTGGTCAAATGTAATTAATTAAACTAGAGGGGTTGAATTGTAATTATGTGATAGTTACAAAATAAGGTAAGAATTATCTTAAGCATAGGTTGGACGAATTTGAGGTGATAAGGGCCTTAGAATTCGACCATGATAAGGATTCAAGGCTTATCTTATGGGTTGCTTAGTAAGCAAGCAACTAGATAAGGATAAGAACTGAAACCCTATCTCTACACCTATATAAACCCCCTTTGGCTCATGATTTCGTCCAGACCTTCCCAAGGCATCTTAGGGACGAATTCTTATACCTCTCCTCCCTCTTTATACCTTCTCCATCTGCTCTTGGTGTTTGTAAGCCATTAGAGGAGTGACACTTGTGACTCTAAGCCTTCCAAAGTCAATTCAAGGAGGAATTGGGATTGTTATTACTACATAACAATCAAGGTAACATCTTAAACCTAATTATATGTTAATATCGATTTCATATGCTAGAATTAGGGTTTATAGTCTTGGATAACTTGCATATACAATAGACAAACCTAGATCCAAGCATTAGGGTTTGTATGAGCACATAGGATGTCTTATGACTAAAACCCATCAGTACCACCACCACCACCACTATGAGGTAGTGGTTGCCGCCTTGCACCACTACCGGCCACCACAAGGGTGGCTTAGTGTGTGTTTATTTCGGGGCATTACGTTGTAAAATTGTAGTCGGTGATGAAATACTCAAAGAAAACTCATAACCACCACCGTGAGGTGGTGGCTACCGCCATCAGTCGTCGTGTTGGGTGACGGCGTGCTTTTGCTTGTGTTTAGACTGCTTTTGGGGTGTCTGGACATAATTGGACTAGAACCATAATGTAACGCCTGTAGATCCGGGCTAGTAGATTTAGAGACGATAAACGTCAAAAAATGACTTTTTGATAAAAGAGTGTTTAAAATAAATAATCTTAACCAAGTTGTAGTATGTGTCACAAGGTTTTCGTACATATAAAGAACGCTGAAATCCGAGTTATAACGAAGACATTATGACCTGTCGAAGTTCCGCGATAGATTCAACACGACGCTCTAGGACGTAAATAGTGAATTTACGATAAAGCAATTTTTAGCCTTAGCGATCTAAACGAAAGTAGTAGAATACGTTAAACCGAGAGCGTGTATAAAAGGAACGTCCAAATCTGACTTCGTATGGGGAAGTTATGATTTTTCTAAGTTTCAGCTTAGCAGTATGCAACCCAAAACTCGATATTTAGATCAAGTAATTTTTATCCGAAACAATCTAAGCGAGAATCGAAGATCTCGTTAATAGTAGCGCAACGGTAAAAAGACAGACGAAAACGGACGTCAGATGAAGAAGTTATGAATTTATAACGGACTTTTCATGTCCCGGCCTACTAAAAATATAATATTAAAAATGAAGTCAAAAATTAGCCGACGGAGTCTAAATGAAAGTTGTAGAGCATAATCTCATCTATGTGTGGATATAAAGAACGTCGAAAACGGAGCTCGTATGCGAAAGATATGAATTTCAGAAGTTTGGGGCACGAATTTCAACTTGTGTCGAAACTCACGACGTGAACATAGAGTTCACGATGTGAACTCAGTGATTGACACCTTCAGAGCCTGACAGACTGATGTCGCGACTACGCACCTGATGACGACCAAGTTCACGACGTGAATAGCGAAATTCAGCCCTATAAATAGAAATCGAAGGCAGCCGGTTTTGGTTGCTAAATTTTCAACCTCTCTCCTACTTTTCTCATCATTAAGCCTACTTTTAGCCCCCCGAAATCCCGATATCATCCCCGACACTTGAAACAAGTCTCGAAGCCTCAAAGATCCCGAGAAAAATAGTTTTCGAGCCGAAACTCTGCCCGCGTGAAAACCGGTTTTTGAAGATATCCCGGTTTCATCAAAGAATATTACTGTAAGAGCTGTAGTGTTTTCCGATCATTGTTTTATCAAGTGAGTGTGTAGTCACTTTCATATAACACATAGATATGAAGTATCTTCTATAAAATACGTGCTATGTGTTTTTATATTATTTGTTTATTTGAGATGGATGTTTATTGAATGATTTATACATGTTTTGAATGTTTTAAACAGTATACGTATTTGTATCTACAAATATGTTGGGTAGAACATGGGTAGATGAAATTGTTGATGTGAGACGAAATAAAATAATGAGAAGTTTTGATGATAATGATGTTCCAGTTAACTAGTGGAATATAGATGATGTCCACAGACTTTTCTAGACAATCCAAAGGAAAGTTAACTGGCTCGTAATCTGTAGGTGTTTTGAATTATGTGTTCATTAAAGTAATTTTGAACTGAGTGTTCACTAGATGTTTTGAACTATGTGTTTACCAGGTATATTTGAACTAAGTGTTCACTAGGTGTTTTTGAACTAGGTGTTCATTAAGTATTTTGAATTGAGTGTTTACCAGATGTTTTAAACTACGTGTTTACCAGTTGTATAAACCTTGGCAGCTATGGATTTAGTGCTTGTTGTATGAACCTCGGGCAGCAATGAACTTTGTGCCAATTCCTTAGGTTAATGCTTATGAATGAATGAGTGAAGGATGATTGATTCTTAGGGTAAATTCTTAAGAATTAAATGAAATAATGGGGATACGTATTTGGGTTGATTGTTTGATGATTGAATATAATAATTATATTATTGTGGGTTGAAAACCCTATATGCTCACCAGGCCCCCAAGCGTGACCCACTCAATTTTTCTTTGTATTACAGGTAGTGGCACCAGTGCATAAGTTGGATGACTTATCAAGATATTTTGGATATAGACCAGTAGTTGTAAATAACTGTTGTAAGGTCTATTTAGTATTGTTTATGCTTTTGGTATGTATCGGAACATGACATCCCGAGATTTTGTTATTTAATGAAAATACATTTCTTTAAGAAATGTTTTGATAAATTCTTATCATATTTTGTTTTGGGAACAAATTCTGCAACTCTTTTAATCAAAGGATTATTCTGATTTCATAAAACAAAGCATAAACAAATTGGTCTTTTATGGCCATGAAAATGGGGATGTCACAGTTGGTATCATAGCATTAGTTTAAGCGAACTAGGAATTTGTAGGATTTCTAGTCTTAAACTTAGAATGCTAAGTGAAGATTGTGAGATGAGTGTCTGCTATATTTTAGACACGAGCACTAGTTTATTTTAGGAAATATGACTAAAATGCTTTTATGTGCTAAATGTTATATGTTTGCTATATATGATATTATTTGTTTGGATCTATGGTTTGTTGCCAACCGAATCTGGAAACCTTATGTGTTTAGGATTCTAAGCGTATGACGACATTAGAACTAGCATGTAAATGTTTCAGAGTGATAAGGATGATTTAAATATCTATCGTGAATGAGGATATAAATTCACCTTATTCACTGTATAGATCAAAAATGGCAAGAAGCAGAAGTGGAGTTGGAAACGCAAATGAAAACAGGAATCAACCACCTGTGATTGAGCAAGTAGTTGTTACAGCAGCAACACCTGAGCCAATGACAATGACTGGGGTACAAGCGATGATTCAAATGATGTTGGATCGTCAAATGGAGGAAACTAAACGTCTGCTTCAGCAGAATCGTGAATAACTTACAATACCTATCGAACGACCCGAATTGAATGAAGGGCAGTCGGAAGGAGGAAACTATAGTGGGACCGTTGGTCAAGTTGATTCGCCAGTGATTAGGACGAACAACCAAGACGACAGGGTCAAAAGAAATGGATGCAAGTACAAAGATTTTCTAACTTGCAAGCCATCGACTTTCACTGGGAAAGAAAACCCAGTTGGAGTTATGGATTGGATATCAAATATAGATATGGCTTTCATAACATGTGGTTGCAAGGGCAAGCTATAAAACCACATATGCAATACGTCAGTTCAGAGGTAACGCTGTTCACTGGTGGAACACTCTGGGGAAGACCATAAGCCCCAATGAGCCACTGCGACTGACTTGGGTAGAATTCTTGGTGCAATTCAAACGAAAGTTCTGCTCGGCCCAAAATCTGCTAGAGCTAGATAACCAATTCCTGGCGTTAAAGAAGGACAACATGTCCATTGATGAATACACCAATGCCTTCCCATATAAGATGGAGTTTGTTTTGCGAATTGTCCCAGACGAGCTGGCAAAATTAGATAGGTATGTAAAGGGACTACCATGGGAGTACACTGTGCCAGTACGCCAGGTACCTACCCTTGAGGCAGCCATTTGAGTTGCAAAGTTTGTCGAAGAAATGATCAAGGACGGAACCGCCAACAAAGTTGAAGTTGGAGAGAAAAGAAAGTTTGAAGGATCCCCAAGGTCCGATGAGAAGAGAAAATTCTCGAAGTCTATTTCGAATAAGTCTGGAGGAGGAGGAGATGAAGCAAGATGGTGCGATAAATGCAAGTGTAACAACGTAAATTTCAAAAATAATTTTTCATTTTTAAAACATACTTTTAATCACAAGATAATATCAAAACATAATGTATCCAATGTTATCATAATAAAACATATCCCAGAATCTCAAGACATAAAACTCCACAAGTGTGTACGGATCATGTCGGCGCCTTCCCACGATCCTCGCTAGTACCAGAAACACGTAACACAACATCTGTAAGCATAAATGCTTAGTGAGTTCCCCAAAATACTAGATACAACACATATGCCACTCAAGACCATAACTCTGTGGGACCTTCCGGTCCAAGTGTCTCAGGGTACTTCCGTCCCGAAATCCTGGTAGACCTTCCGGTCCTACCCGTATCGACCTTTCGGTCCGTAACCTCCTGACCTTCCGGTCCTTATCCCTCATACCATACATATCATATAACAACATACAACACATACATCTCATAGCATATAAGACCTTCCGGTCACACATAGGTACCATTCCAGGTACTGTATAGTGAGAAGACTCACCTCGTACGATATCGGATAATCTCCCGTGCTCGGATACCTGATCTAGCCTCCTCCTATCAACAGAATAACATTCCTAATCAATACTCTCTCATAATCTCATCTCTAATGATGGGTAGAAGACCATTCTACCCCTCCCAGAACTCTCTTGAATCAGCTTGACCAAAACCCTAAGGTCAACTGAAGTCAACGATCAAAGTTTGACCCAACTCATCGAGTGCTCATGGGCGACTCAGCAAGTCCAAGAGGGTCCTCTAGCCTCACTTGGCACGTCGATTCATCCCTTCACTCGATGGGTTACTCCTGTCACGAGTCGAGGGGCAACCCCGACTCGACTCGTCGAGTCTACTTATGAACTCGGCGAGTTACATCCATGGCAACACTTAAATGACATTCTGAGGTCAGATCCGCTTCTCTAACCTATTGATTTGACCTTCCCATACCTACTAATCACGTAAAGGTGAAACCTTTACACTCATGCAACACATATGTGGTTCCTTTTGAAGAATTAGCCCCAAAAATGGCAACCTAAGTTCATTCCTTCCATAACACTCCATAAAGCAAGATGGATAATGCTCTATGGACCTCTATGGTTCTAGATCTAAAGTTTAACACATAAAGGGACCATAAACTCCTCAATTTAAGCCATAAAAAGGGTATAGAAAACCCTAGATTCATAGATCTTAACCAAAACAGAAGGAGAGTTCGATTTGCTACCTCAATACTGCAGATCCAAGCTTGGAAACCACGGATTAGCAACCCTCTTGACCTCCTCTAGTTGGAAACACCTTCTTCTTTGCAAAATAACACCAAAAAGGATTAAAAATTCTTGCTCTCACACACAACTCGCCCGAGCTCTCTAGGGTTTCTCTCTCTGGACTGGTAGCCGCAAATGAGGGCTATAAGGTCCTTTAAATAGGGCTCAGGCCCGCAGATTTAGGGTTTCTGACCTCAGCGCGGACTCGTCGAGTCACCCTGCCGACTCTTCAAGTCCATTTATTAATCCAGTCATCAAATCGCGATCCTACTCGACGAGTCTAGGCGTTGACTCGTCGAGTCCTTCTCTTTAAATCAAAATAACTGAATAACATAGAATACATGGGAATCCGGATGTTACAGCAAGAAGAAACACTTTGGAATATGTGGCAAGGAGGTAACATGTTTCAAGTGTGGAAAGATTGGGCACTACGCCAATGAGTGTGGATCCAGCAAGAAAGTGTGTTATGAATGTAACGAAAAAGGGCATATTTTGAAGAATTTCCCAAGAAAGAATGAACTATCAAGGCCAAATGTACCACCAAAGCCAAAGGCATTTGAAATGATCCTTGACGAAGCAGATGACAATGCAAGGGATCTGGAGTAAGGATTTACATAACAAAGCCAAAGCCTGTAATTGATTCCGTTTTATTCAAGTATGTCATTACCATTGTTTTGGTAATAACTATGCAGATGATTGTTATTCCGAACCTAGTGTTCATATCAAATTGAGTCCGACTACAATGAGTTTGTTATGTGGTTCGGAGAACCAAGTACGATGTAACATCTGACTTAAGCCAGAAAATTGAAATCAATGTGATCGATAGTATCGCGCTCGTTGTTAAAGAAGTTAGTAGCTAGAAATGCTACATGCTAAAAATGTGATTATATCACATTAGAATATGAAGGAAGGTATATTCCATTATGGAATTTAACTCTAAGAGACTTGAGTCTAAGCATTGCATTATAGGATGAGAGGTCATTAGAACATGACCCATCGGTCTGTTACAATAAATGAAGAAAAGTAATTATTCTAAGAAGAAGAAGGAGTCCTCAATAAGGATTTATTTTGTAACTCGAAGGTTACAATTGAAAGTCCAACATAGTACGAGGAGCAGGTGCAAGATTGAGCATCGTCTGCGTGTTTACCAGTTGTATAAACCTTAGCAGCTATGGATTTAGTGCTTGGTGTATGAACCTCGGGCAACAATGAACTTTGTGCCAATTCCTTAGGTTAACCCTTAGGAATGAATGAGTGAAGGATGATTGATTCTTAGGGTAAACTCTTAAGAATTAAATGAAATAATGGGGATGTGTAACTGGGATGATTGTTTGATGATTGAATATAATAATTATATTATTGTGGGTTGAAAACCCTATATGCTCACCAGGCCCCCACGCCTGACCCACTCAGTTTTTCTTTGTATTACAGGTAGTGGCACCAGTGCATAAGTTGGATGACTTATCAAGATATTTTGGATATAGACCAATAGTTGTAAATAACTGTTGTAAGGTCTATTTAGTACTGTTTATGCTTTTGGTCTGTATCAGAACATGACATCCCGATATTTTGTTATTTAATGAAAATACATTTCTTTAAGAAATGTTTTGATAAATTCTTATCATGTTTTGTTTTAGGAACAAATTCCGCAACTCTTTTAATCAAAGAATTACTCTGATTTTATAAAACAATGCATATACAAATCGGTCTTTTCTGGCCGTGAAAATGGGGATGTCACACATACCCACCACCGTGATGTGGTGGCCGCCTTCGTGAGCCACCATTGACCGCCATTTCTCGAGGTGGTAGTGGGTGGTGCCCGACTTATTTAACCCTAATTAACATAATGAAGCCCTAATTGGCCTGAAAACCTAACCATTTGACTAATGGGCACGCGATTAGGTTGGAAACTTTAGTTAGGGTTTAGAAAACCCTAATTTTGGATTTATTGGTTTGGGGTTATCGGGACCCACATTTTGGGCCATTGGAATTGAATTATTAATTACACCCGATCACACCGTATGATTTATCTAGTAGAGTGATGGACTTAATGGATTAAGTAAGAAACACTTAAACCTAATCGTCATTTTATGTAAAAACCCTAATTTCGCTTGGGCCTTGAGTTGAGCCTTTCTATTGGGCTTTGGCAATTGGTCTATTGATGGGCTATCCAAGAACAAGTAAATGGACTAAAATATTTGGATGGGCTTTAGGGTAAGGCCCATGCGAGGGACTTGGGCCCAATTTGGAAAATTAGGCCATAGATGGGCCACAATTGGGCCTTGATGATTTTGAGATATTGAACCATTCGTATGCCAAGTATTGGGATAGATAGTTGGGCCTTAAGGTAAGGCCCGTGTGAAGGGTTTGGGCCCAATTTGGAAAATTGGGCCATTGTTGGGCTTTGGTCCATTGGGTAACTTTTGGGCCTTTGGAGTGTGAGTTGGGCCTTGGGCTTGAATCAAGCTAGGTTGGGGGTAAAGTAGTCTTTTACCCCAAGAATGGACTTATGGTTATGTATTGGAACCCAATTATTTATTGGGTGTTGTTTTGATGTTGATAGTTCGGGAATCTGTCATCCAGCAGCTAGGGTTTCGTCTGCGGGACTTCAACCGTGTGAGGTGAGTTTTCCTCAGTATACTCAAGGGTCTAAGGCACCAAGGCTGGCCCTTTTTGGATTGTCATCCTGATATGTTATATATGCTCGAGTATTGTATGATTTGTTAGATCGATATCCTAGTAGATAAGATGTTATTATGCTATTATGATTTGTTAGATCGGTATCTTGGTAGATAGGATGTTATTATGCTGTTATGATCTGTTAGATCGATAGCCTGGTAGGTAGGATGTTATTATGCTGTTATGATCTGCTAGATCGGTTTGTCTGTCTATAGACTTTTATGTGATTATCTGATATATGTGCACATGTTGAATTAGTGGTAGAGGCATATCTGCTTTGTGCGAGAGCCAATAGACATGGGCATTCCAACCCAATGGTTGTGGGCCGTGAGTATTCCATCCCGAGGATGATTGGACTCGTAGTATGTGGGTATTCTAACCCGATGGTTGTGGGCCGAGGGTATTCCATCCCAAGGATGACTGGACCCATTGTATGTTTGCATTCCAACCCGATGGTTGAGGGTCTGGGGTATTCCAACCCGATGGTTGATTAGACCCATAATATATTGGCATTCTAGCCCGATGGTTGAGGGTCTGGGGTATTCCAACCCGATCGTTGATTGGACCCATAGTATGTTGTTTGTGATTATATGTATATTGTTGTGTGTATGGATATTTTAGGGGAACTCACTAAGCTTTGGGCTTACAGTTTCAGTTTTGGTTTCAGGTATTTCGAATGATCACGGGAAGGCGAAGACGTGAACGTACAACTCTTCACATTTTATGATTTTGATTTCTGGGATACTCTGACATGAAATTATTTTGAAAACACTTTGTAGTAATTAATGGTTTTGATTGGTTGAAAAACTTTTAAATTGGCTTGATTTTTTTATGGGTTTAACCACAATAGCTTCAAAAATAAGATTCTAAGCCAAAGAATTTTTAACTTATTGACTTATTGGCTTTTGCCACTACAAAAGTTAATCCAAATACTTTTTTAAAAACTCATTTTTTTTATTTTACCATTATCATAAGTCACTAAACACATTTTTGTTTTTCGTGTAACATGTGGTCCTTCTTTTAGAATCTATAATCTGTCCATAGGTCTTGTGCTCCAAACACCCCTTTAATGTACTTAACATTCATTATACAAAATTTGATGTTTGTAGTAAGTTCTTTAAGCACTTCCATGGGTAGTCTTCAAGAGGCTTAGCTAATGGCATTGAAAAAAAGTACTATGCTACATCATATGCACATTGGAACTAAGGCTTTTATACAAACAAGATAATGTAACATTTTGAAAGCATACATTGATAATGATTTTGTTAGATATATTAATGATGTGAGAAGCATATATGACTATCATTTCTAATAAATGAAGGTTTTTTTGCCACTTTCTGCACTCTAAATTTGTCAAATGTCATTTTATGATTATTTTGAATTATTTTTTCCCCAAATGTTATTTTTTGAAATTTTCTATTTTATTAAATTTTATTTTAATGTAATAATTACAATAAATATAATACTAAAATGATATCAGTTTCATTAATGAACTTACCTTTTAATTTCAAAATTCTTAAAATTAAATTTTTATTTATTTAAATTTAAAAAATAAAAAACATTTCTATTATAATAATTCATTATTTTTCTTATTTTTTTATAAATTAAAAGTTCTTAAATATTTTATCTTTTATATATAACCTTTTTTTATTAAATCAACGCATATAATAAATGAATCTCACACGTATACTTATAGGGAGTTACAAAAAGCAACCTATAGTTACTTTATTGATCACAAAAAAGAGCATGTGGTTACCTCAGCTTGTCCATCTCAATTGTCAAAGCTGATAAGCATATGGATGAGGAAGATTTTGGATAGTTTTAATCCGTCACAATCCAAAATTACAACCATTTTTTTTATAACAGTTCCTCAATGATTTTTTTTTTTCAAAAAAATTACCCGGAATTAGAAATAGATCAAGGTAAGATTCCATTGTCTAGCGAGAAGTAGTTAGGGGATGGTGACGTTGAGATAGTGCGTTGTGGGACTCAAGATCAAATTATAGACATTATGACAAAACTTTTGAGGTGGATGCTTTTCAAAAGATGCAAAAATTAGCAATTAGGTTCCATTTCTCCTCCTATAAAATTCAACTTTAAAAACTTTTTAGCTTGCCAAATTTGTTTGAAAAAAAAAACATAAAAACGACCAACACTAATACAAAAATTCAAATCGTATTAGATTGGTTGTCAAAAATTCAAGCTCGAAACTCTTGACATTTTTTTACTACATATAAATGATTTTACTTGTATATGTTATGCATATCATGTTTCTTAGACATTTATGTACCATGTCTTTTCTTATTGTAATATCAATAATAAATTAATAACTATTATTTCAATTATTATTATGTTTATTGATCCTCTGTTTACAATATCAAAAGTCAAAAAAATTAGTTGAATCATGTTGACCCATAACTTGGTTGCGCAATAATGATTTTAATACTATTGATATTATATAATCATATGAAAATGTTGTTAAAAGTATATTCTTGACATTTAAATATAACTAATTGTATTTTGTCTTTAAAGGATAGCTAAAAATTAAAACCTATAGTTAATGATAAAGATAACCAATAAAAAATTGCCTACATAGATGACCACCAATATACATCCAAATTTAAGTTTCTTTTTTAGTCCAATTTGTCTTTAAACACAACATAAAAAACAGTTAATTACGTATAACTTGTTCATAAAAATTGATTATCATTACAAACGATAGTATATTAAAACCCAACTCATAATGTATGTTTAAGCAATAAAGTAGTTCAATGATAACATGAATGAATGAATGGTCGAAAACAATATAATAGTCAAGACGTATGCATTGAATAAGATGAGGCGCCACTTTCCAAATGATGCAACTGACCGACAAAATAGTATTTAGTGCAATGGACCATGGCCGCGGACCGCCGTCTGCCACCGCCTCTGGCTGTCTTACGTTGACCCAACCGCGTTATACTTGTTCAATTAATACCCAAACGAACTTTTCTTCTAGAATACTTTAATTTTTTGACACTTTATAATTATATATACCGAATAATTCAGTTGCTATTATTATATATTATTATTATTTGAGAATTAACCGATTGACAAATATCTACCAAAAATCTAATAAGAGATAATTACCAAATATCATGAAATAATAACTATTTTCGAATTTAACATAATATTGACCATCTAGAGACTAGATCGCGTAAAATATCGCATGAATTTATGAGTTTATTTTTTGAGAAATTAAATTGCTTTCTACTTTTTATGCCTACAGATATTCCTACCCAATAAGATTATGACAAGTGTCATCATTCCATATTTTTTTAACTAACTCATTAAGGCTATATTAGGAATGTATTAAATTAAATTAAATTAAATAGTGATTTGTCATAATCTTATTGGGTAGGAACATTTGTAGGCATAAAAGGTAGGAGGTAATTTAATTTCTCGTCTGACAATTTTCTTTGTTAATCATCCGTGAAATTCATTATATTAGTAAAATTATTTGTGTTAGTTCTCAGCTTAGAAAATCTCACAAATTATAAATCGATATCTAATATGATGTATTTAGTTGGTATGAAATTCTATGCTCAAAACCATAACATATTAACATGTAGTCTTCTTTTACTAACGATACCTTTGACAACATCTCTACCATGACCTTCACAAAATCATAGCAGGTTACTTAGATTTTAACTTTTAAGTCGTTTATTTTGTGGAGTTTACGCCATCTATTTTGTGTGAGTTTTTATTTTGGTAGCTGTTTTAAATTTGAAAATAAAGAATATTATTTTGTGGGTTTTACGCCCACAAAAAATATGAAAGATAATTCTACCCAAGTTTGACCACAAGTCAAACTGGTCAAAAAAATCAACAAGCAAGTCAACTCAGATAACCCTCACATTGTGGCAATTCCTTTGCCGTGTCGTGGTCACATCCAAACAAAATAGACACAATAAGTCTTGCCACCACGTCATGGCCTTCTTTGGCCATGTCGTGGTCTCCAGTCTAAAAGATTTTTCTTTAATAAAAGCTTAATCCATAAGGACCAAAGCTAAAATCATCAGATCTGATCCCTAATAGTTTCATAATGGATAAGGTTTCCAACTTTATCCATTAGAAGCCCACAAACTCAATCCAAATTAATAAGACATTAATTAATAAATCATACTTATTTAATCTATCAATAAATAAACTATTTATTTATTTATACCTCAAGAAATAACATATAATATTCATTTTTATTAATTATTTAAAACTAGGGAAGAATCCCCGTTTTACGGGGTGGATACGCCAAAGAAATTCTTCAATTGATCTTCAATATTTGACTACTTTATGATTAACAAAATCCATACACAACTAAAAGGGACTAAAGGGATGCCTACAACATCCTCCAAACTGTTGATTTTTTAATTCGAACCATTGTCATTTGTAGAGTCATCAGAGGATGTTGATTTGGAACTATAATGCCCCATTTTCCTTCAAACCGTCCAGAAATGCGATGAAAAAAGTTCTAAAGAATAATTTTAGTACAAGGAGTAAAGTAATATGAAAATTTTCAAAGGAGCGATTGTTTTTTTCTGCAATCAGTGAGCGGGTAGCAAAAACCTTCTTCATCAGCTGTTATAAATCCTCAAAGATTTCAAGAGCATGTATTGTGATTTTAATAAAAATAGATGAGTTACATACCACAATTGACAAACTAAAACTAAAAATAGAATGAATCAGATCAACATTCTCATCTAATCCGACCAAAATGGGAAAATTGCAGTCCATTTTAGAATGATATCATTTTCTTTATAATTGCTTATATTTGCAAAAATACCCTTTCTAAAGTAGCATTTTATGATCAGCAAGAATAAAATTCAGAATATTTTGCGTGTATATGTACCATTATATTAGAAACTGATAGCATTTTACTCAATGAAAGCATTAGCACAAACATGATCATTAGAAAAGAAAATTTATTTTAAGGAATTACTATAACAACAGGTTTTCATATTTTTAGGAGATTTACATGCCTTTTGTTGAACTTGAAACCACTTCCCAAAGCAATTATGTGGTAGCTTGAAAATTTATAAAAATGGTTAAAAAGGAATCAGAATTCATGTGTATTACACTTAATTTAGACAAATATCGTCTATATAATACTTACAAGAAAAGAAAAAAAAGGTTGGAACTCGTAGAACAAAACTTCTTGAAGTAATGTTTTATTCATTACTTGGGAATCACCCATTGACTTGACTAATTTGATCCATATTTCTTTTGGTTTTGGACAATGTTCCTTCATGTGATATAGAAGAGGGAACCCATAGACAATCTCAAACGATATCAATGATAAGCAAAGAGGAAAATTATACGGAAAAAAATACAAAAGAAATTAAGCAAGAACAAATCAATTAATACCTAACGCTTCAATTACATGACGGATCAGTAACGGGAATCGAAAGTTTAATCCGTTGGTCGAACACCACCTTCAAGCAAAAAATCAAATTCAACAAATATTAAGGTTAACCAAAATAGAAAAGTCCTTAAAATTATACAAAAGATCCAACATTTAAACATGAAAGTAATTGCTAATCTTACTCTCACATAGTTAATGTGACATCCCCAATTTCACGGTCAGAAAAGACCGATTTGTTTATGCTTTGTTTTAAAAATCAGAGTAATCTTTCAAAGAAAACGGTTGCGGAATTTGTTCCCAAAACAAAATATGATAAAAATTTATCAAAGCATTTCTTAAAGAAATGTATTTTCATTATATAACAAAATCTCAGGATGTCATGTTCCGATACAGACACATAAGCATAAACAGAACATACATTCATTTACACTAGTGATTTACATCTCCTTTAATCTCTCGGTGAAATATATCTTCGCATTGATACCTGTGATACAAAGAATACTGAGTGGGTCAGGCTTGGGAGCCTGGTGAGCATATATGGTTTTCGACCCACAATAATATAATTATTATATTCAACTATCAAACAATCGTCCAATTACTCATCCCCATTATCTTCCTTATTTCTTAGGATTTTACCCTAAGAATTCAACTACACGTCATTCATTCATTCCTAAGGATTGACCTAAGGAATTGGCACAAAATCTATTGCTACTTAAGGCGCATCTACCAACATCATCATTTAAGCACCTCTGCCAGGATTACGTCATACACTATGAGGTCTGACTACCAGGTTTATGACATTCTCTTTTAGGCGCATCTGCCGACATTATCCTATAAGCGCATCTGCCAAGATTATCCTATCAGCGCATCTACTAGTATTATGACATTCTCTATTTGGTGCATCTACCAATATTATTCTTAAGCGCATCTGCTAGTATCATGACATTCTCTAATTGGTGCATCTACCAATATTATTCTTAAGCGCATCTGCTAGTATTATGACATTCTCTAATTAGTACATCTACCAATATTATTCTTAATCATCTTACATACCTCATCATTTTATCATATACCAAATATATCATCTACCCATGTTCTACCCAACATATTAGTAAATATAAAATACATATACAATTTAACTCATTTAAAAACCATATAAAACATACATTCCACACTTATCTCAAATAAACAACAGTATATAAACACATATCATGTATTTCATAGCAAATACTTCATATTTATGTGTTAAAAGAGAGTGACTACACTCTCACCCAAAACATATACTTAATACATTCACTTAATACTTGTATTAAAATTGTGTTTATGAAATGGACTATACACTCACTCCAAATAAACAACAATATATATACACATAACATGTATTTCAAAGCAAATACTTTAAATTTATGTGTTAAAAGAAAGTAACCACACACTACTTGATCAGAAGATGATCGGACAACACTACGACTTGTAGAAGTAGTATTCTTCGGTGAAACCGGGAGATCTTCACAAAAACCAGGCTTCTTGCGGTCAGAGCTTCGGCTCAGGAATTTTACTTCTCAGGATCTTCGGGGCTTCGGAACTTGCTTCGGGTCTCGGGGATGATACCGGGGCTTTGGGATACTTCTTGCACAAAAACGAGGTAAAACAGGAGAGATAGAAGAGAAAATGAGCAAAGAAACTCGGCAGCCTCGACTTCCTTTTATAGGGGCTGGAACCTTCGATTACGCTGGGCATAATCTTAGGTACGCTGGGCGTAACCCGGATAAGTCCAGTGACTCCCCCCATTCGGATAATATCGGACATTTATAATTAAATTTAATATTTTAGTTATTTAATAAACTTCAAAAATTCATATCTTCCTCATACGAACTCCGTTTTCGACGTTCTTTATATCCACGCGTAGGTGAGACTACGCTCTACAAATTTTGTTTAGACTCTGTCGGCTAATTTTGAATTTATTTTTGTTATATTATTTTAGTAGGCCGGGACAGGAAAACTCCGTTATAAATTCATAACTTCTTCATCTAACGTGTGTTTCCGTCTGTCTTTTTACCGTTGCACTACTAATAACGAGATCTTCGATTCTCGTTTAGATTACTTTGGCTAGAAATCACTCGATCTCATATTCGAGTTTCGGGTGGCATACTGCTAAGCTGAAAGTCTGAAACTTAGAAAAATCACAACTTCCTCATACGAAGTCAGATATGGACGTTCTTTCTATGCACACTCTCGGTTTAACATATTCTACAACTTTTATTTAGATTGATAAGGCCAAATATCGCTCTAACGTAAATTCACTATTTGCGTCGCGTTGTGTCGTGTCGGTTCTGTCGCGAAACTTCGACATGTCATAACTTCTTCGTTATAACTCGAATTTCGGCGTTCTTTATATGTACGTAATCCTTGTAACATATACTACAACTTAGTTAAGATTAATCTTTCTAAATAATCTTCCATCAAAAAGTCATTTTTAATGCTTATCGTTTCTAAATTGACTAGCCCGGATCTACGGACGTTACAATTATCTCCCCTTATGATGATTACGTCCCAGAATCATCAACGAAAATAGGGCTTGGATAATGATTCCATACGTTACCTCTTCATCCTTAGTAATAATCCTAACCTCCATGTTTCCTCGAATGAGTATTTAACTCTAGGGCTTCTTGACTGCAGATGATGCCCAATCTTGCATTTGCTTTTCGTACTATGTTGTAGTTTCAATCATAACTTTCGAGTTACCAAATAAGTTCTTATTGTGGACTCCTTCTTCTTCTTAGGATAAATACTTTCCTTTATCTATTGTAATAGACCAATGGGTCGTGCTCTACTGACCTCTCATCGCACGATGCGTTGCTTAGACTTTGTCTTTTTAAAGTTAAATTCCAGAATGGAATATACCTTTCTTCATATTCTAATGTGATATAATCACATTTCAGCATGTAGCATTTCTAGCTACAAACTTTATTAACAACGAGCGCGATACCAATGATCGCATTGACTTCAACTTCTGACTTATGTCAGATTTTACTTCGAACTTGGTTCTCCGAACCACGTAATATACTCACCGTAGTCGGACTCCATTTGGATATGACCAATATGGTCAGAACAACAACCATCTTACTAGTCATTACCGAAACAATGGTAATGACATACCAGAATAAAACGGAATCAATCACTAGCTTCTTGGTAACCTTGTGACTTTCCCTGATCCAAGTGCGAGTCCTGTGCTTCCGGTAGTATATGCATCTACTACCTTTCACACCTACTCATACTCGTCCCAAGTAATGTCTCACAGTCCCCAAGTCCTAGAATCACAAAACAATTTAACACATACAAATGTGTCCAAATAATCGTAAACAATTTCCCTAGACTCTACTAGGACTTCTTCATTGCGTATCTTCAATCATCAATTCTACTTCAACTCGATTGGTGATGGAAATGCCAGGTGATGAGACAACTTCAAGAATTACACCAATCGTTACATCATCCTGCCAATCGAAGGTATACTTCGGATGTAGCGTACTCCTCCAAACGTACTATTATAAGACATATTCTAAAGGCAAGATACCATTCTTACGATCTCTTCCTATAGGTGACATTCACTATCATAAGCCTTTTTCATTTCCTCCATTTACTCAATTCTCTAAAAGTCTTCACCATGACCTTTTGTACACCCAAGTAGACGTTCGATGTACTAGGCGAGAATTTAAGATAGGAAAGCTTCATTTATGACAAACGTATAAACCTCCTTGTCACTCTGAAACATTTACATGCTAGTTCTAATATCGTAATCATACGCTTATAATCCTACACATATAAGGTTTCCAGATCCGGTCGGCAACAGACCATAGATCCGAACAAATAATATCATATATGGCAAACATATAACATTTAGCATATAAAAACATTTTAGGCATCATTCCTAAAATATACTAGTGCTTGTGTCAATTTAGGTGTACTACCTAACATATATTAGACACACTCCTCACGATCATTACTTAGCATTCTATGTTTAAGTCTAGAAATCCTACAAATTCCTAATTCGCTTAGACTAATGCTATGATACCAACTGTGACATCCCCAATTTCACGGCCATAAAAGACCGATTTGTTTATGCTTTGTTTTAAAAAATCAGAGTAATCTTTCAAAGAAAACGGTTGCGGAATTGGTTCTCACAACAAAATATGATAAGAATTTATCAAAACATTTCTTAAAGAAATGTATTTTCATTATATAACAAAATCTCAGGATGTCATGTTCCGATACAAACACATAAGCATAAACAAAACATACATTCATTTACACTAGTGATGTACATCTCATTTAATCTCTCAGTGAAATATATCTTCGCATTGATACCTGTGATACAAAGAATACTGAGTGGGTCAGGCTTGGGAGCCTGGTGAGCATATAGGGTTTTCGACCCACAATAATATAATTATTATATTCAACCATCAAACAACCAACCCAATTACCCATCCCCATTATCTTCTTTATTTCTTAGGATTTTACCCTAAGAATTCAAATACCCGTCATTCATTCATTCCTAAGGATTGACCTAAGGAATTGGTACAAAATCTATTGCTACGTAAGGCGCATCTACCAACATCATCCTTAAAGCGCCTTTGCCAGGATTACTTCATACACTATGAAGCGCGACTGCCAGGTTTATGACATTCTCTTTTAGGCGCATCTGTCGACATTATCCTATAAGCGCATCTGCCGGGATTATCCTACAAGTGCATCTGTTAGTATTATGACATTCTCTATTTGGTGCATCTACCAATATTATTCTTAAGCGCATCTACTAGTATTATGACATTCTCTAATTGGTGCATCTACCAATATTAATCTTAAACGCATCTGCTAGTATTATGACATTCTCTAATTGGTGCATCTACCAATATTATTCTTAATCATCTTACATACCTCATCATTTTATCACATACCTGTTGGATTAGTGTCTTAGTCCATAACTATTTTGGTATGTACTTGACCCGATTATGAGCATGGTCATTTTGGGTTGCCTTCACCATAGCAATATGTAGGATGAATTAAGGAGAGAAATGTTTAATTATGATTTATTAATATATTATAAGAATAATGTATTAAAGGAGAAATCATATTGTTTAATTAATATTAGTCAAGAATTAACTAAGAATTAATTTAGTGACTAAAAGAGATTAATTAAATTAAGGGGACTGATATTGTAATTATAAGATAGTTGCAAAGTTGGGTTTAGGATCCATTAGATGGAAATGGATGAATTCTATATGGAGGACCATAAAGAAATCGTCCAAGGGCCTTTTGGAATGGTCCATTGGAATGCTTAAGGCTTAACCAGTCAGATTAGGGTTTCATGGTTGAAAACCCTAATACCTACAAGTATATAAGGACCCTTATGCACCAAAAACGTGGTGAACTCTTGGATTAGGGTTTTTGGACAATTTTGGTAGCCTCCTCTCTTCTCTTCTTCATCTTGTTGCTTAGCGGTGTTTGTGACTCCATTAGAGGTGCAACACTTGAGGCACTAAGCTTTCTGAAGCCAATCAAAGCAAGGAATTGATTGTTATTACAATATAACAATCAAAGGTAATTACTAAACCCTTATTTCAGTTCTTATATGATAGATCTAGGGTTTATAGCTTTGGATATTCAATTGCATGTTCATTAGACAAACTAGATCCAAAAGTTATTAGGGTTTGCATGTACACCATAGGATTGATGTATTGCTCTAAACTCATCAGTGGTATTAGAGCCTAGGTCTGTTTGTTAGTGAATTTGATGCTTGTTTGATCTGAAAATCGAATTTTTGGCTGACTGTTTGATGAACTCGCCGAGTTTTCTCTAAGAACTCGACGAGTAGCATGAACTCGACGAGTTCCAAAGAGGACTCGACGAGTTACCTGTTCTGTTACCGGGATTTTCGATTTTCTTGCCAGATTTTGATGGGGATAATTACCAAAACTCGTTTTTATTGCCTAAAATCGATTTTTTATGTTTGGAATGTTTATCCTTATCAAAATTTATGGATTTGGTTAAATATGGATAATATATTATTTATATTAGACAAATATTTGACCTAGTAAGTTTGAAAAGTTTCAATTTACACCCTTTAGGCTTAATAGTTTAAATTTGAACTTAAAAGGTTTTGTTTTTGAAATTTAAATAGTTAAACCTTAATGTTTTGAAAGGTTTCAAAACTTGTCCTTAAGATTTGGAATTTAAATTTTGATTAAAAGTTTAATTTTGAAATATTTAAATTCTAAACCCTAAGTTTGAAAAGTCTCAAAACTTGCTCTCAAGTTTTGGAATTTAAAAGTTGATTAAAAGTTTAATTTTGAAATGTTAAATTCTAAAACTGTAGTAATTTGAAAAGTTCAAATCACACCCTTATGGTTTTATTAATTAATTAAAGTGTAAAACTAAAAGAGATTTAATAAACCCATAAATTTTTGGTTTACATTTAATTAAATTAAAAGTATAATTTACTAAATTAAACCACCTAGTATTTTAAAAGTGTAAAATACACTCTATACTATATATAACATTAAAAGTCTAATATATATATATATATATATATATATATATATATATATATATATATGTATGAGCAAACAGTCAGTCTTACCGTTAGTAGGCCTCATTCACAAAGCTGGTCTGTAAGGGGTGTTTAAGGAAATTGCCTATAAAATGGCGATTGAATGAGTATCCACTCTTACCCACCGCACGCTTTTACTAGTGGAGGGTCGTTAGCCGAACGGGTAGGATAGGACAGAAACCTTCCATTATAAGTATAATGAAGTACAAAGTAACTAAATGCTTTTACAAATTCCCAAATCACAGTTACTTTAGGAAAAATGTGAAATTGCATGCTAATCCATGGAACTACACTTCGTACCCTTGTCAAACGTTAGTGGAGTGTGTGTGGTTAACCGGCACACTAATTTGGGGATAACATTGGTAGCAAAGGGTGACTCGATGTTTGTCATAGATCAATGGAGCGTGTGTGGCTAACTGGCACATTGATTAGGTGATAGTAGCATTGGGTGCACTGTGACATCCCCAAAATCACGGCCAGAAAAGACCGGTTTGTTTATGCTTTGTTTAAAAATCAGAGTTACATTTTAAATGAAAGTGTTGCGGAATTTGTCCCAAAACAAAAATATGATAAAGATTTATCAAAAGCATTTCCATAGAAATGTATTTCATTAAAAGACTCGGGATGTCATGTTCGTACAGATCAAAAGCATAAACAGTACAATATAAGCCTTACTACATTATTTCATATCTACAGGCTTATATCCGTAATCCCTCGTCCAAAACATCACATCTATGCTCATGCGCCACTACCTGTAATACATAAAACTGAGTGGGTCAGGCTTGGGAGCCTGGTGAGCACATAGGGTTTTCAACCCACAATAAATAAGTTTATTAATTTCATCAATCAACAATAACCCGATTACCCGTTCCCATTATCCTCACTTTATGTCCCTAAACACCTATCGTAAGGGACCTAGCCTAAGGATCATCATCGGGACGGACACTACTGCTAAGGGGATTCCTCAGCAATAAATGTCCTAAAGGCAACCATGTGGGGGATGGAGTACACCGGTGAACACATCGTTCACAAACACCTACAGGTTGCGAGCCTGCTAGTGTTCCACTGGACTGTCTAGAAGAGTCCGTGGTCGTCATCCATACTCCGCTAGATGACAGAATCAACAACATCAACATCGAGGCCTCTCATCATTTTATCACACATCACCTATTGCATCTACCCATGTTTTACCCCAACATTTTCGTAGATATAAAATACATATACAATTTAAATCATTGAAAACATGTATAACAACGTTCATCTAGCATAGATAGCAAGTATTCAAATAATATGCACACATAGCACGTAATTTATATAAAATACTTCATATCTATGTGTAAGTTGAAAGTAACTTTGCACTCACCTGGTAAGGTGGTGACTCGACACTCGGACAGCTCTTCGTTACTTCTTAAAACAATTTTTCCTTGACCAAACCTTGTATTAATACCACTAGAGTTTAGTTTTAACGTTAATCGCGACTAATTAATAGTCTAGCTATTATTACTATTATATAAGCGTTAAATAACACTCAATATAACTCATAATAATAGCCCAAATAATTATTTTAATGTCCTAATAATGTTACTATAATTAATAAAAGCTATATTAAATATAGTATAGGCGTAACTCACTTACAATGGGTTTTTATTAAAAACCGGACTTCGCTGGAGCAGCGTTTCCGAGCCGAAAGCTTTTCTTCTCGGAGCCGTCGGGCGCTTCGGGGCTTTCTTCTCGTGATAGGGAGGTTCCCTAGACTTGGGAGGGGTTTAGGGAGGCTAGAGAGAAGTTAGAGAGAGAAAGAGAGGCTTATGGTGTGAAGAAAATATGAGGAGTTCACCCTTGTATTTATAGGAGTTTTATAGTAAAGTAGTCTCTAAGCTTCGTCCGTAACTTTTTCATACGAGCTCCGTTTTTGTCTGTCTTTTTACCGTTGAGTTCCTATTAATGAGATCTTCAACTTTCATTTAGACCTCGTTAGCTAATTCTCATTCTATCTCGGAATTACAAAACTGTATCGAATTCGCCGCGCTCGAAAAGTAGAGACTAAGCTTCGTCCATAACTTTCGCATACGAGTTCCGTTTTTGTCTGTCTTTTTACCGTTGAGTTCCTATTAATGAGATCTTCAACTCTCATTTAGACCTCGTTGGCTAATTCTCATTCTATCTCGGATTTACAAAACTGTATCGAATTCGCCGCGCTCGAAAAGTAGGGACTAAGCTTCGTCCATATCTTTCGCATACGAGCTCTATTATCAACGTTCTTTATATCCACGCGTTGGTATTTACGAGTACTACAACTTTCATTTAGATCCCGTCGGCTAAAAATCGACCGATCTAAAATTCAGATTTTGGGCTGTGCACTGCTATGCTAAATCTTAGAAAAATCATAACTTCCTCATACGAAGTCAGATTTGGGCGTTCTTTTTTATCGATGTTCTTAGTTTAACATATTCTACGACTTTTTTTTAGATCACTAAGGCTAAATCTCGCTCTATCATAAATTCACTATTCACGCTTCCCGGTATCGTGCCGGTTCTGTCGTGAAACTTCGACGGGTCATAACTTCTTCGTTATAACTCGGATTTCGGCGTTCCTTATATGCACGGAAACCTTGAGACATATTCTACAACTTTATGTAGAGATATCGGGATTATCTCACACTTTAATTTTGACGCTCATTTTTATTCTTTATTAATTATACATTTATAATTAAATAATAAACACATATAATTCACATAATACTCAAATATTTCATCTTTATTACTTCAAAAAGAGTTACAAGAGTTGACCTAGACTATTACATTGACAAAAATGCTTAGCCCTGAAACCCGGGCGTTACATGCACCACGTGATTTGTATGGTTATTCACACCTTATTTGTGATCCTCGGCATCCCAGTAACAAATAGTAGGGCATAATCGAGATTAAACATTTACATTTAATTAAATTAAAAGTATAATTTACTAAATTAAACCACCTAGTATTTTAAAAGTGTAAAATACACCCTATACTATATATAACATTAAAAGTCTAATATTATATATATATATATATATATATATATATATATATATATATATATATATATATATATATATATATATATGTATGAGTAAACAGTCAGTCTTACCGTTAGTAGGCCTCATTCACGAAGCTGGTCTATAAGGGGTGTTTAAGGAAATTGCCTATAAAATGGCGATTGAATGGGTATCCACTTTTACCCACCGCACTCTTTTATTAGTGGAGGGTCGTTAGCCGAATGGGTAGGATAGGACAGAAACCTTCCATTATAAGTATAATGAAGTACAAAGTAACTAAATGCTTTTACAAATTCCCAAATCATAGTTACTTTAGGAAAAATGTGAAATTGCATGCTAATCCATGGAATTACACTTCGTACCCTTGTCAAACGTTAGTGGAGCGTGTGTGGTTAACCGGAACACTAATTTGGGGATGACATTGGTAGCAAAGGGCGACTAGATGTTTGTCATAGATCAATGGAGCGTGTGTGGCTAACCGGCACATTGATTAGGTGATAGTAGCATGGGTGCACCACATGATTCATATGGTTATTCACACCTTGTTTTTGATCCTTGGCATCCCACTCACAAATAGTAGGGCATAATCGAGATTAAACATGCCATTGAAAATTTCAATGAATCTCAAAAGATCTAGGAGTTTCAATTCATTTAAAACTTAAACTTCCTTTTCATTTTTCATGGTGGAAATTGGTAAATCGTCATTTACCTACCTTCAAATATTCTGCAACTAGATTACGACATCCCTCTTCTAGGTTGTAGAGTATTGTGTTGGACCTAGCCTTGATGTTTCATTTGGGTGTTACATCAAGAATTCTAATCAACTTAACTTGAATTTTCTCCCGTTATGTAGATGTCTAGTTCTAACAGTCATGGTCTTCACTTCCTCCACCTCCTCCAATTATTCTCCCTAACCCACAAGTTCGAAGGCGTGAAAAGTTCAAGCTCACTCAAGCCCTTTTGGAAAGTAAACACGAAGATGGGAAACCTGTGTGTGCACACGTCTTAGAAATGAAGTCACACATTGATAGGTTAAGCATGTTGGGTGTCGAGATTTCAAGTGAGTTGGCTATTGACTGGGTTCTTCAGTCACTTCCTGAATCATATATTGTGTTCGTTAGAGAGTACTATATGATGGATCACGACGTGACCCTCATTGATTTGACCTATTTGCTTATAGCTGCTGAATCAGCAATGATTTGGCGTGTTGGTCAAACAAATTTTTCTGGTGAATCAAACTCCCAAACTTCAATGGATACTGGAAACATTGGAAGTACAGAAAGAACTAAGTCTGTGATTGTCCGATGTGATGCGCCAAAGGAGTCCATTTGCTTTTATTGCTAAGAGAAGGGGCATTGGAGACGAAGCTGCCCAAACTACCTGAGAGATCTAAGAGATGGGAGAGTCAAGACATATGGCTCTGCTTCAGGTAAAATTACATTCTTAATACATGATGTGATAAGATTACATTTTGATGTTTTGTAGGATCGAAGAAAAGAGAGGAAGCTTAAGGGAAGAAGTGAGCTGAATCTAATCGTGAAGAAATGGATTTCGGTCGCATTGCTTGAAGATTGGATTCTTGAGCTACTACTTGGAGTAAGAATAGATTGCTAAGAAATATGTAATAACATAGTTTTTCAATTGAATTGCATTGTAAGGACAAATTTTTCCGCAATAAAATAAATTTTGATTTTATCTTATCTATTTATCCCTCCAATGGCGTGTATGAAAAATTGATGTTTGGAGGTTTCTATTATTAGCAATAATGGATTTGATTCTTAATTATGTTATTTGTGGAGCTGTCAAGAATTTACCAAATAGGGAGAGTTTCTCATCGCCTAAGTTTCAATTGGACAAAAACTTGGAATCATACAACTTGGTTGTGTGATGAATGAGAAACTTTATAATTGGAAATTCAAGACTAATTCATTGACAAAGAGTCAAGTGAAGGACTAAGAGATCGAGTTCGCAATGTTGTGCATCAATCGAGTCCACCACAAGAGTGATAAAGATATTCGTCATGATTTACTAAAGTTTAGTAAATATGATTATACTTATAAGATTAATTGTAACTCTGAGTTAATTGAAAAAGTTTCAATGAATGGCAGAACGAATAAGAAGAATCAAGAAGACAGAAAGATAAAAGTTTCTCTGTTCTAAGAAGAAAGGGAGAGTACCTTTTATTGTGTTTTATGATAAAGTCTTAATGATTAAGAACCATATCTCAATTGGTCCTCTAAGTGAGTCTTAGTACATTTGTATGTCTAAGAAGAGGAATCGGGAATTGTGGAAATGGTTAAATCAAGAAGTCAATCATACTTCATTCCAATATCAAGTCTTAGAGTCAAGATTGTGACTTCAGTGAAAAGTCTTATGTAGGTTTATAACACTTATCAAATGTAGAATAAGAAAGTTTCTTATTCTTGTACATTTGAAATTGGTAAGTTGTGATGTCTTGGATAAGACAAAGACCAACTAGGACCTAGTATGTGAAGTGTTTTGTCTTGATAATAACTGCACTAACTCTTGAATTTTTGTTTGTCAAGAAATGTTTCTTGACAAGAGAACTTTATATGTCAAGGAGTCAGTGGGAGTTTTAATGATCTTGGTAAAGTTCCAAGAACAGATTAAGAATAAACCTTATCCATCACCACTAGCATACGACTCGTGTTGACATTATTTTGTTTATGTGCCATTCCAATTGAGTTAATTATGCATGTGAGTTCTATGAGTTCTCATTTGAATGCATAAAGACAAAGTACCTTGATCGATGGAAAGTATATTCATATGTAAGGATAAGTTGCTAAACTACTTGGAAGACATGGTGGGCACTCGTGTTACCATAAGGCAATAAATTAAGATTAAGAAAGTTCAGCCCATATGAGTTTGGATTTGTCGCAAACTTGGTTTTGGCAAATTCACATGGATAGGAACTCGTACACCATAAAATCTAAGTGTCATAAGATTCTCTCCTTCATGAAAATGACTGTGAGGACATGCTTTCACTAAGAGAGATTTTAAGAAGATATCAATTGTGAAAATTGTATTCTCAAATTCGATTATGGTTACGGCATCCCTTTCCATGGTTCGAATTGTGAGATTTGGCAATTAGTCTAACATTTGGGACTTATTGATATAAGTTCTGAATTGTTTAGACTCACATATGAGCTATCTAAGGCAAAGGTGTATAAGTTTAAGAAGCTTAGATAAAGGCTTATTGAAGCATCTGGTATTAGAAATATGAATTCAATAGGCATTGTTTTCTGGAAGTTCAGCTGTTTTCTGAATACATGTCAAAGCTAGTGGGAGTATAAGTGCTATGCTTATATGATAATAATCATAATGATAGTGGGAGCATAAGTGTTATGCTTATATGAATATTATGGCAAGTATTGCAAGTATTGCAAGTTAGCAATATTAATTATAGAAAAACAAAGATTCAATTTGCAAAGTTGCATGGGTTGAAAAGTTGTTCTTGCTATAATTAAGGGAGAGAATATTATACTTCGTTTCAAAATCTAAAGCTTACATTGAGAAATTTTAATAAATATAGTCAAAGGATACATAGTGTGTTCTCAAATTTCGATTATGATTACGACATCCCTCTTCATAGTTCGAATTGTGAGAATGTGACACATAAAATATTATGGCAGAAGATTGATAAAGTATCATATCTTTATGTATGACATTATGCATCGTGTCCCATACGCTTCATGTATAGAATCGATTGCAAATGCTATAATATTTGACCATTCTAAAATTTTCCAAATGGCTAGCGCATTAAGAGGGAAAAAGGACTAGAATCGGTTTTGACTAAAATAATTAAACAACTATCAAAGGACGATCCAAAGCTCGCTGAGGATTAGTCGCTTGTGAGTAGTTGGAAGTATGGTATTGGATAGACCATATTGAAATTATTATGAATAGATAAGATTCTATAAGAATGAGTTGTCATATGGCAATTGTGGAAATGTTTCCATATTGGGAGTTGGATATTGAGAATCTATGTCTAGATTTGAAACTTTTATGCAAGAAGGATGTTCAGAGGAATGTACTTTGACTTTGCGAAAGGATCGTAACATAAAATGTTAGAATCTAGCACATTCTAGTAGTGGCAAGAACCTTGTGTTCTAACACTAATGATAAGGAATGAGAATTGTGAAATGAGCATCATTGGAAAAGTTTTTCAATTGATCTATTTCACAAAGTAAGGACCATAGGAAATATAGTGTGCATGCTTTGTGCATGGGACAACTATTGTTTTAATTTAAGTAATAAGTTGATTTTCTGAAACAGTAAACGATAAATGATGAGTAATCAATATGGTGGTTAAATAAAAGTGTTTTATTTACTCTAACAAGTTTGGGGCCATATAGGATCAAGTATTATTATTGTGTTTATATTTTGCATGTTTTGACTTCCATAATAACTAGGTTATTCGAACCTCCACAGTCGGTCATACGTTAGAAGTAAGTATGAAGGAAGACTGTCATGAAGAGTCTATAGATTGTCTGAAGAGTTTAGACATAGCACAAGTTTGTTGCAGGGTTCATGAGTGCTTTGATAAGATTAGAGTATTGGATTAAACCCACGCTCACTTAGATCACTTCATGGTTTTATCACGAGTGATTAGTGAGATGATAATATTGTGTATTCTTGAAACCGAGACGTGTGAGTTGTTATTTGTTGGTCGGTTGCACATTGATGATATGTAAACGCACCAGTAACTTGGTATTATAAGACTTATTGTTGTGTGTGATTCGATCAGTGAATGCAAGCAAGCATATGAATCGAAGTTTATCCATTCCTTTTACCCAAAGTGGGATAAAAGCGATATCTGTGGGCCCCTCGATGATTTAGTGATGACACCTAAGCGCTTGGCCAAGCCAGGACTAAGTTGATGTGCTCAATTGTAGTCTGTTGTCAGTCGTCATATATCGGAAGTCGGGAAACAGCATAAAGAGAATGATTAAAATTCATGTCTTATGTCTATACGATATCTTGAGAATGGAGGAACATGTAATCGCTTATCTAAAGGACACGCTATCTGATAAGATCAGAGTTGACAGCGGCTTTTGAAAGCTACAATTACTGATCAGGTTCTGAAGTCATACGAAAAATATTTATTAGACTTATCAAAGTGGGAGACTTTTGGATTAGTGTCTAAGTCCATAACTATTTTGGTATGTACTTGACTCGATTATGAGCATGGTCCTTTTGGGTTGCCTTCACCATAGCAACATGTAGGATGAATTAAGGAGAGAAATGTTTAATTATGATTTATTAATATATTATAAGAATAATACATTAAAGGAGAAATCATATTGTTTAATTATTATTAGTCAAGAGTTAATTTAGTGACTAAAAGAGATTAATTAAATTAAGGGGACTGATATTGTAATTATAAGATAGTTGCAAAGTTGGGCTTAGGATCCATTAGATGGCAATGGACGAATTCTATATGGAGGACCATAAAGAAATCGTCCAAGGGCCTTCTGGAATGGTCCATTGGACTGCTTAATGTTTAAGCAGTCAAATTAGGGTTTCTTGGTTGAAAACCCTAATAGCCTACATGTATATAAGGACCCTTATGCACCAAAAACGTGGTGAACTCTTGGATTAGGGTTTCTGGACGATTTTGGCAGCCTCCTCTCTTCTCTTCTTCATCTTGTTGCTTAGTGGTGTTTGTGACTCCATTAGAGGTGCAACACTTGAGGCACTAAGCTTTCTGAAGCCAATCAAAGCAAGTAATTGATTGTTATTACAATATAACAATCAAAGGTAATTACTAAACCCTTATTTCAGTTCTTATATGATAGATCTAGGGTTTATAGCTTTGGATATTCAATTGCATGTTCATTAGACAAACTATATCCAAAAGATATTAGGGTTTGCATGTACACCATAGGATTGATGTATTGCTCTAAACCCATCAATACCAACTGTCTCATCTACCCATGTTCTACCTAACATATTAGTAGATATAAAATACATATATAGTTTAACTCATTTAAAACCCATATAAAACATCCATTCCACACTTATCTCAAATAAACAACAATATATAAACACATAACATGTATTTCATAGCAAATACTTCATATTTATGTGTTAAAAGAGAGTGACTACACTCTCACCCAAAACATATACTTAATACATTCACACAATACTTGTGTTAAAATTGTGTTTATGAAAGAGACTATACACTCATTCAAAATAAACAACAATATATATACACATAACAGGTATTTCAAAGCAAATACTTCATATTTATGTGTTAGAAGAAAGTAACCACACACTCACTTGATCAGAAGATGATCGGACAACACTACGGCTTGTAGAAGTAGTATTCTTCGGTGAAACGGGAGCTCTTCACAAAAATCGGGCTTCTCTCGGGCAGAGCTTCGGCTCGGGAATTTTACTTCTCGGGATCTTCAGAACTTGCTTCGGGTCTCGGTGTTGATACCAGGGCTTCGGGATATTTCTTGCACGAAAAACGAGGTAAAACGGGAAAGAGAGAGAAGAGAAAATGAGCAAAGAAACTCGGCAACCTCGACTTCCTTTTATAGGGACTGGAACCTTCGATTACGTTGGGCGTAATCTTAGGTACACTGGGCGTAACCCGGATAAGTCCGGTGACTCCCCCCCCCCTATTCGGATAATATCGGACATTTATAATTAAATTTAATATTTTAATTATTTAATAAACTTCAAAAATTCATATCTTTCTCATACGAACTCCGTTTTCGACGTTCTTATATCCACACGTAGGTGAGACTACACTTTACAACTTTTGTTTAGACTTCGTCGACTAATTTTGAATTTATTTATGTTATTTTATTTTAGTAGACCGGGATAGGAAAACTTCGTTATAAATTCATAACTTCTTCATCTGACGTCTGTTTTCGTCTATATTTTTACCGTTGCACTACTAATAACGAGATCTTCGATTCTCGTTTAGATTGCTTCGGCTAGAAATCACTCGATCTCATATTCGAGTTTCGGGTTGCATACTACTAAGCTGAAACTTAGAAAAATCATAACTTCCTAATACGAAGTCAGATATGGACGTTCTTTTTTATGCACGCTCTCAGTTTAACGTATTCTACAACTTTTATTTAGATTGCTAAGGCCAAATATTGCTCTAACGTAAATTCACTATTTGCATCGCGCTGTGTCGTGCCGGTTTTCTCGCAAAACTTCGACAGGTCATAACTTCTTCGTTATAACTCGGATTTCGGCGTTCTTTATACGTACGGAATCCTTGTAACATATACTATGACTTAGTTAAGATTAATCCTTCTAAATAATATTCTATCAAAAAGTCATTTTTGATGCTTATCGTTTCTAAATTGACTAGCCCAGATCTACGGGCGTTACAATTATCTCCCCCTTAGGATGATTACGTCCCAGAATCATCAACGAAAATAGGGCTTGGATAATGATTCCATACGTTACCTATTCATCCTAAGTAATAATCCTAACTTCCATGTTTTCTCGAATGAGTATTTAACTCTAAGGCTTCTTGACTGCAGACGATGCTCAATCTTGCATTTGCTTTTCGTACTATGTTGTAGTTTCAATCATAACTTTCGAGTTACCAAATAAGTTCTTATTGTGGACTCCTTCTTCTTCTGAGGATAAATACTTTCCTTTATCTATTGTAACAGACCGATGGGTCGTGCTCTACTGACCTCTCATCGCACAATGCGACGCTTAGACTCTGTCTTTTTAAAGTTAAATTCCAGAATGGAATATACCTTTCTTCATATTCTAATGTGATATAATCACATTTCAGAATGTAGCATTTATAGCTACAAACTTTATTAACAACGAGCGCGATACCAATGATCGCATTGACTTCAAACTTCTGACTTACGTCAGATGTTCAAAATTGAAAGCATAATTGAGCTGTCTAAACTTTATTAACAACGAGTCTTGTATTCTGTCTAAAATCTCTCTGTATTTTGAAAGCATAATTGAGCTGAAACTAGATCACATTTACTTTCGGTGTTCATAATTCTTTACAACTCTGATTTCATTTTATTACTCGATTAAATAGCTACTACAATTGGTATCAGAGCAGGAATCATACTTCTGCGATCTGATTTTCATTCTGTATATAAAGGATTTTGAATCACTTTTTGGATTCAAAAATTTCTGCATCTTTTTGTTATTGAAAATCATCTTTGATCTACAGTTGTGGTTCGATTCTGCAACTGAGGTGTTGAATTGAGTGTTCTGCTTGAAATTTATGATCATTTCATCCAATTGTTTTCAAAATTATTGAAGTTTTTATGAAAATCCCATCCGTATATTGATGGAAAACTTCAACATGAGCACCATGACATATTTTTCTCATCTGCTAGGATCTTCAATGAAGATTCCTATGCTCATTCCAGAGTATTATGATCAATGGGTTGATCGCATGCAAGATTAATTTAATGGACTGGATGAAGAGCTTTGGGATTGTATTGAGGGAAACATTATTCCTTCTACAAATGTTCAAAATATCGGTTCATCTGCTTCAACTTAAAATGTTAATGATCAGACTAAAAGACTAAAGAAGAATGAGAAAAGGTGTATGAGGGAGTTGCGTGGTGCATTACCTCCAGTTGTTTACAACTATGTCATGAGTTGTAAATCTGCTAAAGAAATCTAGACAACTCTTAAAGAAAATTTTCAAGGGAGTGAAAAGACGAAGATTAATTCTATGAAACACTGTTTGATTGAGTTGAAAGAGTTCAAACAGAAGGATGGTGAATCCATTGAAGGTTACTATGATCGTTTGAACGAACTCATTTATAAGTGCAATCGCTATAGAATTACAAGATCAACCATGGAGTTTAATATTACTTTCATCATGGGATTACGAAAGGAATGGAGGAATGTAAGCCTGCTGGGGAAAACTCAACAGAGTTTCGACACTTCAACTCTAAATGATTTGTACAATTTATTGAAAATCATGAAGGAGAAGTAAATGAAATTGCTGAGGAATTGAAAATGAATCTTGGAGGACCACTTGCATTGGTCTCGAAAGTTACTGAGAAGGAGACAGTTGAGAAGGAAGATTCTGATGACAAAGGATTTTTGGTAAATTCTAATGATGAAGCTATTGCATTTTACTCTAAGAATAGAGTAAAGAAGTTTTTCAAGAAACCTTTATATCCAAAGTCGAAGCCAAATGATGGAAAAGGAAACTTCATGACAAAAGTTGGAGGAGGGGAGAAAAAGAAGAGTGAGAAGATTGATATGAAAGTTGAAGAGATGAAAGTCGAAAAGAAACTCAAAGGAGACTCTGGAATCTACTGTCACTACTGTCATGGTGCTAATCACTTGGCAAGTGACCGTATGCTTCGAAAGAAAGAGGAAAAAAACAAGGTAAAAGATGAAGCATATTATGTCGAACGTCTGGAGGAAGTAAGAGCAAAAGCAAAGGGAATGTCTTTGGTGGCAAAAGGAGAAAGTGAGGATGAAGGAACTTATCAGATTTGGTCTTCTGGTTCCGATGACGAGGAAATGCGTAATCCTACACATGGGGCAATGTATGCAAAGTTTGAGGAAGATGATGAAGAAGAGGTGACTGGTCGTTGTTTCATGACCAAAAGTGGAGACAAATCACCTATGACAATGAAGGTACGTTCTATTATTCAATCTTTTAATATTCCTTTGAGTGATTATGATTCTGAACTAATTGTTTTTGATGATACTGTTGCTTACTTCGATGCTTTGGTTATATCTGCTAGTAATGAAGCTAAGAAATTGAGTACACAATTATTAGAGACACAGAAGCAGTTGGATTCAAAGAGAGGGGGAGTATAATATCTAGAACTTCAACTGAAAAATGTTATGTGTGATAGGGAAAATTTGGATAAAGATGTAAGGATGTTATTAGCTGAAAGAAACATTTACTGTAATTCGGCTAAGCGTTTGTATGCAAAATTAACTACATTGCATCATTCATCTGACATAAGCAAAGAACAACACAGGAAGTTATTACCTTGTCTAGCTTTCAAAAGAGAGAAGGTTGATAGCATATCTTATGATTATGAGAAAACCATAGCTGAAATTGATAGAGTTCCTGATAATAGGTTTGCTTATGGGATTGTGAAAATAGATGATTATCTTGACGCAAATGAATTAGTTGATATTGTGAATGACACCTTGACCAAAACTAAACAAATCAAAATTTTGAAACGAACTGAGAATTCGAAATCTGACTCTCAGTCTAATTTTGCTGATATCAAAGATAATTCTGATACTTTTAGCGAAATCAGTGAAATTGAGGATGTCGATTGTTCTCAGTTGTCTGTCATTAATGTCACATCTAAGTCTAAAGGCAATGAAAAGTGTAACGATTCGTTTGTTAAAGATGACACTGACAAACCTTTAACTTCGAAAGTTTGTGATCTCGATCATGTGAGTGTTAGGGATAGTCAAACTGATAGTAGTTATGATGAGGAAGATGATGATGTTTTGAACAAATCAACTACAAAAATTCATGTTTCGATGGAAACTGAAATTCCACGAGTTGTTGTAGATCAAGTGTATGGAGATACTGAAAAATTCGACAAAGTGATGACAAAAAAGGGTGCTCATTATCTCGAAACAAATTCGGTGGTGTATCCTAATTTCAAATGCACTGATGATGTCATTTTTCTAAATCAAGTGTTTGTAACAATTGGGAATGTCGACAACATCAAACCTGAATTTAACAAATTAGTTGAAGAAGATAACAAGCATACATCTAATGAAGGATTCTTTTCAAATCAAAGCATTGTCGAAAACAATCTCACAAAGAACACATATACTTTCAAAGACAAAAATCTCAAAGAACATGGGTTGAAAAACGTGAAATTTCAAAAGAAATATTAAAACAAACTGATGAAAAAATCAAACAATTTTTCAAAATAAACTCACAATATTTTAAAGATCAAATTGACAAGTTTTCGAAAGATAATGAAATATCGAAGAGACAAGCACGAAAGAATTTTTTTTGGCAAGTTATTGAGTCTCGAAAGAAACAAAATGATTTGACAAAGAAAACGTCTGAAAAGACAATGTCTAACTCAGTTAAGACTATGTCTTCAACAATTTCAGACAATCAGAAAACTCCAGCTCAAACTAAAAAGTCATTGTCTCAATCTATTTCACAAACTAATTTTTTGAAATCAATACCTCAAAATACTAAATCTTTTTCACAAACTCCTAATCATCCAACAAAGAAGTTTCAAAATCATCATTCAACAAGACAATATACTTCCTATACAAAACAAAAGTTTTCACAAAATCAATACTTAAAACAAACTCATCTCCCAAATCATTCAAAGAATTTTCAAAATCGATTTTCTCATAAAACAAATGTCTCAAATCGAAAGTTTGAAAATATTCATTCTAACTCAAATGTAAAGTTCAATCCACAACAACCAACTTTTCCAAATCCTTCTGCGAAACAAAATTCCAAGGTTTCGTACACAAAGGGTTTGTCTAATGTGAAGAACATAGACCATTGGCTTGAAGGCAAAGGGAAGTCTTTTCAATCTAGAAAATTTTCAAAACAACAAATTCAAGAAGCCTATGAAAAGTATTTGAATGAATTTTCAATTGGAAGTTCATCTTCGAAAGAATCAGATCCTTCTGTGAAAGCATGGCAACCAATCTCGAAAGTTAAGACAGTTGAGAAACAAACTGAGAAGAAAAAGGCGAAAGTCAATGATAATCCTAAACCTTCGAAAAATTATGTTTCTGCCTCTTTACCTAATGATGTGGGCTTAATTGATACTTTCAAATCAAAAAGTTCGTAATTGGGTTTTAGGTTCTTCATTTCATTATGTCTTTAAAACTAATAACCAATGACCCAAACAGCCTTGGGTACCAAAATTCTTTTAATAAATGCAGGTGTTGTGTGACGAGCAATATGACGACAAGCGGTACATTGATAGTGGTTGCTCACGTCACATGACTGGAAAGAATGAGAACTTGCGTGATTATCGAAGTTTAGAGAATGCAGGAGTCGTGAAGTTTGGAAACAATCACAAATGTCATGTGAAAGGATATGGTAAAGTCACGAATGAGACATTTACAGTTAAAAGAGTTGCATATATCGAAGGTCCTCAACACAACTTGATAAGTGTTTCGCAACTTGTTGTGGGCATTGACAATCAAGTGGTGTTTAATGAAGACGGAAACATTATTTCGAATGTCAACACAAAAGAAGTTTTACTCACATCCAAATGACATGGATACATGTTTACTCTCGACATCAATCCCATTGTTGGGAAACCATCCGTGTGCTTACTCTCGAAAGCTTCCTCAGATGTTAGTTTGCTTTCGCATCGAAGACTTTCTCATTTGAACTTTCGAAATCTTAACAAATTGGTGGTACTAGATCTGGTAAGAGGTTTACCGGTTTTAAAGTTTGATAATGATACTTTGTGTGCAGCTTGCGAACAAGGAAAGCAACATAGACAAGGTCATCCTGTTGTAATTGACTCAAAGATCATTGAACCGTTTGAATTACTTCACATTGACTTATGTGGACCATTGACTGTTGAAACTTAATAAGAAACGATACATTTTAGTTATTGTTGATGATTTTCACAGTTTAATTGGGTATATTTTCTCAGGTTAAAATCTGATGTTGCTCAAGTAATGATTGATTTCATTAAGCACATTGAGACAAACTTAAAGAAGAAAGTTTGAAAGTTCAAAAGCGATAATGGCTCCGAATTTAAGAATAACATTCTTGATTCATTTTTAATTGATCAAGGGATTTCGCATAATTTTTCTTCACCATATACACCTCAGCAGAATGGTGTTGTCGAGAGAAGAAATCATTCTCTTTGCGAAGCAGCAAGGACGATGCTCACATATGCAAATCTTCCTCAATATCTTTAGGTTGAGGCTGTTTCAACTGCATGTTTTACTCAAAATAGATCATTCATTCATCGTCGTTTCAACATTACTCCTTATGAAATTATCAATAACCGAAAACCTAATGTCAAATTCTTTCACGTTTTTTGTTGCAAGTGTTTTTATCAAGAATCTCAAGGATAATCTTTCGAAATTTCAGTCCAAAGCTGATGAAGGAATTTTCATGGGATACTCTCATAATTCGGTTGCATATAGAGTGTTGAATAAACGGACACGAAAAGTGCAAGAAAATTTTAATCTTACCTTTGATGATTATTATATTAAACGAATCGACAAATGTTTTGATCAAAAAACCAATTATTAATGAATCAAATGTTGAATCTGAGATTCATAATTCGACAGATTTTGATTATGATTTAATTTTTGGTGTTCCAGATAAGGCTGATGATGTTGAAATCAATGTTGATGATAATCGAATATCTGAGGCATCAAAGCATTCTGAAAATTCAACATTAACCCAAGATGCTACAGATTTGAGTTCAACATCGAATTCTCCAAGAAATTGCAAAAGTCTGCTAAATAGTCAAGTGGAGGGGGAGCACGTGCATTCGTCTTCTCAAGTTGAGGGGGAGCATCCTTTCGAGGGGGAGAATCGGAGAATGGATGATGATGTTGAGGGGGAGCATTCTAATGAAGATAATGTCGAGCGGGAGTAAAATGATCCAAACATGTCGAATTTTAATCAAAATGAAACTTTTCATGATTCGAATGATAATATTTCAATCGCAGGATCTGAGAATGATGAAATGTTTGAAGATGAACCATTGGATTTTGATCCCAGCATATCCACCATTGGAGAAATGGACAAGAAATCATCCAAAAGAACAAGTACTTCGAAATCCACGAGATGGTGTGCTAACAAGATCTCAACTCCGTGCAAAGAATGAGGTACTTAATGCTCATCAGGAGTTTTGCATGTTTAATATTTCTATTTCGAAAATTGAACCAAAATCAGTTAAGGCTGCAATGGAACACTCATATTGGGTTGTTGCAATGCAATCTAAATTGTCTGAATTCGAAAGAAACAAGGTTTGGAGATTAATTCCTAAACCAAAAGATGTTTCGGTTGTTGGGTTAAAATGGATTCTCAAAAATAAAAGTGACAAAGATGGTAATATTGTTCGAAATAAGGCTAGGCTTGTGGTAAAAGCTTATTCACAAAAAAAAGGTATAGATTATGAAGAAACCTTCGCCCCTGTCGCGAAACTCGAGGTTGTTCAAATATTTTTAGCCTATGCAGCGTACAAGGACTTTGATGTCTATCAAATGGATGTTAAATGTGCATTTGTCAACGGTGAACTCGAAGAAACAATTTACGTTGAACAGCCTTCAGGTTTCTTAAATGAAGAATATCATGATCATTGTTATATTCTAGATAAAGTTGTATATACGTTAAACAAGGATAACTTGATCCTACACTATTTCAAAAGAAAGTTAGGGATCATCTTATGATTGTTCAAATATATGTAAAAGATATTATTTTTGGTTCTACTGACCCTAATTTGTCTAGAGATTTCGAAAATCTAATGAAAAGCCAGTTTGAGATGAGTATGATGGGAAGAATAAATAACTTCTTGGGGTTGAATATTCGTCAAATCAGAGAAGGAATTTTTCTCAATCAAGAAAAATACACAAAGAATCTGCTTGAAAATTTTGGATTGATGAATAGCACGAAATTACGAGTACTAATGGCGGTTGGAACAAGGCTCTATCATACGTTAGATAAACCAGCTGTTGATCTTACTTTATACAGAAGCGTGATAGGTTCGTTGCTTTACCTTACGACATGTTGACCTGACATTATATTTTTTGTTTGTAATTATGCTGGATATCAATCGAATCCCAGAGAACCACATTTGACAGCAGTGAAGAATATTTTTTGATAGCTCAAAGGCTCAATTTCGTTAGGATTGTGGTATCCTTCGAAAACTAGATTCTTCATACAAACATTTTCAGATGTTGATTTAGGAGGTTGCAATCTCGACAAAAAAGCACAAGTTGCGGATGTCAACTACTGGATGGGAAGTTAGTAAGCTGGCAATCAAAGAAGCAAACATGTGTTTCGATTTCCACAACTGAAGCAAAGTATGTTGTCGTTGCAGCTTGCACTTCACAAGTAATATGGATTCGAAGCCAACTGCTTGATTATGCAATCAACATGATGAAAATTTCGTTATATTTAGATTTACAAAGTGCCATACGTATTTGTCACAATCCTATGCAACATTCGAAAACCAAGCACATTGCACTTCGCTATCACTTTATCAAAGATCATGTTGAGGAGGACAATATTGAAGTTCACTTTGTGAAAACCACTAATCAACTTGCTGATATTTTCTCAAAGCCATTAGATGAAAAGTCATTTGTGAGAATTTTAGGGGGTCTAGGAATGATTGAAGGAAATTCAGTTCCTGAATTGATTTCGAAAGAATGACAAAAGACAAAATTGTAAAAGTGTCGATTCAGAGGTGTTGAGCGTTCATTCAAAGAATACAGTTAATCGTTAAGTGGTTACTGTTCACGTTTAGCGCTTCTACACGCTTCGATTTCGACATCATGTCTTATCCACATACTCACAAATTTTCGTTAATTTGTTACAAAAAAAAATTTCGTTACCTTTATGTCGAAAAATCAAAAACACCAAAAATATTTTTGTTTTGTTTTTCTATTTTGAAAAATTCAAAAAATACCAAAAATATTTTCTTATTTTTGTTATTTTCATTTTCTTAAACAAAAATCCAAAAATATTTTCTTTTTGTTTGTTTTTCATTTGTTTTGTAGCGAATATTTTTGTACAAGAAAAGGGAATGAAAGTTTTCATGGAGTACATGCTTAATGTTTTAAAGGAAGGTATATTTTCTAAATCTAATGTACTAGCTAAGTTGTCCCTAGAAGCATGTTGCAGCATGTCGACCCAAGCCTTCTTAGACTCAATGTGTGTTTTTGAAGCCTTAATGTATTTTTCACCACAAAAATTTCTTCCCAATTAGGTTGTATTCACATTAGTCCTTGAGCTACCATACTCTACTCAAATGAGTTTAGAGTTATCTGCTTGGTCCATTGATAGCAGCGGTACTTTCGAATCCCTTACTCAATCTTTTTCATCCTAAAGTTCTTGCACTTTCACACACTATGACATATGTCCAAGAGATCTCTGGTAAAAACCAATCAAGATCTAGACATATCAAAATTTTGTGTTAATGATCTACCATCATGAGACTGTGATGGAATTGAAACCCTAAATGTCAAACCCACTCAGGGAATTGACGGGGAACTTTGTTCCCAATTTGACGAAACACTTGTTTCAGTACCAACCTTCAATACTCCAAATCATATTCTATTGTTTTGAGAGATCTTGGTCAAATGTTCAAATCCCACGACATTTGTTACCCAACAGGATCCAGCTAATATTTTGTTTTCTTGAATATGATTTATGTGGGAGTATCATTTGTTATCTTTGTCACTTAATAATTTTTTTTTCCAAAGCCTACTTGTCACTGACTACACTGGTCAAACAAGTAATTTTTATTACAATTTCTCACATTTATGTTAAGTGCTGATATGTAACGAAATCGTAAACCACCCAAGAAGTTTATTAAAAGAGGCCATTCGATACTTCTTTACAAGTATTCGATTGTAATTCACGGGACACCACACAAGTTGTTAGTCATCTCTCTTGATGAAGCAATCTTTGCCTGGGATTTATCTGCCTTTATGTCAAAATAATTTTTGACATCACAGAACCAAAGTTTTCTTTTCTTGCTTCTTATCTTTTGCCTTGACACACAACACTCACGAAATCCTTAAGGTTCTGAGTATTACCAACTCGGGATGATGATTTTGAAAGTATGGCATATGACTTCGCTTTAAATCCTAAAATCGAAAGAGCCCAACCTCCATGCTGACGGTTTTGGTTTGTGTTCTCTGAATACTCTCGAAGCGAACTTTGATGTGACGATTTGGTAACTATGTGCGTTTACCAGATATCGTGCTACCCACTTTATCTTACATGACGTCTTTTGTGGCTAATGGTGCAACTTTCAAGGGCCACGTGTCATGTTAATAAATGGTAACCATTTGGGATTCTAATATTGGGGTGCATATAAAAGGAGTAATTGGGTCTTCATTCCAATTTACACGTACAAAATATTCTCAAAGACGATTTGTGCCCTAGTTTTCCTTTGTTCTTCAAAGATTTCAAAACCCTAACAATGGCTGATCATCAATCCAACACCACTAAAACGTATCTTCCCAGCCACTCATGAAGATCCAAATCACCAATTATCAAGTTGATAGTGATATTTTAGTTTATCCAGAGGAGTTAAATATGGTGCTTGTCGCATTGAAACATTCTGTTATGAAAACTGCTATTTTCAGTTCATTTGCAGTTCCAATGGCATGGCTCTCGCTTGCAGGTTCTACTGCATCTTATAGCAAAACAATGGAAGTCATTACTTTCAACCTGGTGAATGATAAGAAATTTCGTATCTCCAAGAAGTTGTTTTTGTCAGATTCTTGAAATTCCTATTTCTCCACCTTTCTATAAGGTAACTAATGACCAGGTGTTGCATATGTTCAATGAGATGGGTTATCAACCTACTCTTACAAGGATTAGCGAGTTCAAGAAGTCTAGCTTACCGTGTATCAGGAAATATGGATTTGGGATTTATCTTCGATGCCTCACTGGTCGAAGTGTTGGTTTGGATAAAGGGAGAATGGATGTGTATGCTATGGTAGCCGGAATCTAGTATGATGGAATTTCTTGTGCAAGGTATTGGAGTTTGATTCTTCGTTATGCCTATGAGAATGAAGGTATTCTGGTACCAGCTTATGAGCCAAAGGCTGAATTTTTTATGTATATTTACCCAAAAACAATGAAAGATGTTGTGGAGGTGTTTCCTAACATTGCAAGGATTCCAAATACAATGATAAAAAAGGTTGATCCTTCAAATCCAGTGTTAATGGCTTATTTGCAAACCATTAATCCATCAATCGTAACTGGAGTTTTGTTACCACCATCTGATGAGGGTTCTTCAAAAAGATCTCGAAGGTATAAGAAGGTTGAAGTGAGTCCTTCGAAACCTATTCAAGAGAAGAAAAGTGCTAAGTCTCCAAAGAAGAAAATTAATGAAGAGGTTGTTATTTGGAAGAAATCTGATAAGCCTGTTGAGTCGGATTCTATTGAGCCTACTAAGGAAATTATTCCTTCGAAAACTGGAGTATTCAAGCATATTAAAAAGAATGCTCATAAGTGACGAAATTATCCTGAAAGGTCTTCTAGCTTTTTTCCTTCAATGGTTTGAAAGCCACATGTTACACGGAAAGGTCTCATTATTCGAGAAGTTCCTGTACCAGTTTCTTCATCCTCAAAGAAACGAAGGGTTGAGGATGTTGCAAAGCATATTTCAAAGAACATTAAGAAGAGAAAATTAATCCTTCAGGAAGACTCTTTGGACGAAGAAGAGGTTCCTGAAACTCCAGAGGGTGATGTTTCATTCAAGAAGACGAAGAAAAAGAATTTCAAGGAGAAAGGAATTTCCAGTAGCTCTGCGAAACTTCTACGGTGGACACTACTATTCTTGATAAGCCAACCAAAGTGTCAACTCCTGAGCAGACTTCGATCATACCACCCGAGGTTTCGAAAACCAAGTCATTTCATGAGGAGGTTCGAGCCTCAGGCATTTTTACACACGTATCTAATATGGTTGTAAATGTCAAAATGGATGAAGGAGTCTTGAATAAAGAAACCCAGTGTCTAGTCAAGCTATTTTCGCAACTTCTACCATTACCACTAATACTTCTTTACCACCGTTTGTCTCCATTATTTCTACAATCACACATTCACCAACTTTTGACCAAGTTATAAATCAACCAATCAATTCTCTTTTCTCGTCTCAATCCACTGATCCACCTAAACCTATCAATGATGATGACACTGATGATGGAGGATTTGGAGGTTCATTTGTTGATCTCGAATTTGACCTGAAGAAGAAGATATTCCAGATCACATGCTTATGTTAGGGAAACAGTTCAAGATTCTTAACAAGAAGCTTAATTCCATTCTTTAATCTCAAGCCGATACAGGGGGTAGGAATTTTGTTTCTGGCATTGAAGTGGATGTGATACAAGATCAAGAATCCCGAATTCAGGACAAGCTTGATGTTATGGATAAAAATAATGAGTTGAGAGTGAATTCTAAATCTTCAACTTTTAATGAGGAGATTATGGATTTGAAATGTGTTGCCAGGGAACATCATGTTGTTTTTGTGCAAGATGTAAAAACAGTTCGTGAAAATGTGAATCACGAGCTTGAAGAGATGAAAGTCGATGTGTCAACAGAGATTAGTGAGTTGAATGCCAATTATTCTTCTATACTTGAGAAAGTTGATATTATTGCTACTGGAGTAACTAAGTTTATGAAGACACATCAATCTCTTGTTCCCAAGATTGAAGAAAAAGCAACTGTTGTTGTTACAAGTTTTGGTAAGCTTGATGCCATGCATGTTGAATTGAAGGAGCTTGTTTTGAAGTCTGGATCGTAATCTCTTTTAACTCCTGAGTTCTTAACTCAGAAGTTTCATTTGTTTGAAGATACAATTTAGAAGGAGTTAGCCCTACTGTCTTAGTTAATCAATCTCTTACCAACAAATCCCACACCTGTTATCATAGGGGTGCAAGGGGGAGAAAGAAAAAATATTGGTAAAGGAGAAGGTGCTTCTGGGATATCGAATGAAGAAGTAAAAGTTGTTGGTAAAGTGTTCTCAACTCATGTTCCTACCTCAAAACCAATGATTTTGAAGGTTGATTAAGTGATGTCAATTGTCATAACTACAAGACCAATTGTTAAAGGCATTGTAATTGGATCAACTGGTGAAGGGAGTGATTCGAAACCCAAGGAAACTACAACAAATCAAGATGGAGGAAAAAAGGTTGTAGTTGAGAATTCAAAGGAAGAAAGAAAGGCTGAGATAGATGCAGAAATAGAGAAACAACGTCAAATTCAAAGTATTTTTAGGCTTCGTCAAAATGATCCTCCTAATCTGAACAAAGGAGATCCAAGAAAGATACATAGTTATGAAAATATCGAAGCTACAATTGCTTACAATGAGATGTATGAGTTCGAGAAGAAGCCAAGGAAAAGTTATGCTATCAAAAATTCTGATATGAATCAACTCGATTTTCCTGTCAATGAAATGATGTTTCTCACAACTCGGTACAAGGTTGTTGATCAATTCAAGGATAAAGATGACTTTATTCATATGAAGCTAAGATTTCATGTTGTGTTAGGAAAGGATCAGGAAGAGGTGTGGTCACTTGTGAAAATTGTTCAAGTGCTGAGTATAACAAAGGATGAGCTTTTCGAGAATATGCTGCAAAATTTCCGATACCATGTTGTGAGAGCAAACAATGTTGCTTGTGATTTCTCAATTGCTAATTTTTCTCTGATGAACTTGAATGATCTGATTCAGGTTGCGAATATACTCAAGGTCATGGATGCTTCGAAAATTCAGGGAACAAGTAAAGAAGTATTACGTCTGGGGTTAGGCCATATCAAGCTTTTCATAGACAATTACTATGATTGTCTAGCATTGACAGATGTTGAGTTGGCATTGTCAATGGGAAAAGAAATCAATGTATCTCAATCAGTGTTGAAGATTGAAGCTGATTTAAAGATGTATGTGGATGGTGAGATTTCTGTGAAGCCATTTGGAGTTGTTTTTGTTGGGAAGAGAAGAAAGGAAAACAAACAAAGTTATAATTTCAATCAAGTGATGTTGAAAGATACACAACTACTCAATATACAAACTTAATTGTGTGTATGAACAGTTGTAAGAAGAACAATGAAGGGGATATGACTGAATTGAAAAAGGTCATGAATTGGTATGCAGAGATTCGAAGAACATTACTTATGGTTGCTCAAGTTTTGATAACCTGATTTCAACACTGCTTACAAAGGGGGAGATTGTAAGAGTCAAAGTTTGTTGTAAGGTGTCGAAAGTTATATAATGTTATTTACAAAGGCATTGTTAGTTTCGAAACTGTAATGTCGGGTCCTTTGTATTTTTTGTGTGCTTTCTATTTTTCCTATAAATAGGGGTTGATACTTAGAGATAGACAGAACAGTGAGTCGTGTATTCTGTCTAAACTCTCTCTGTATTTTGAAAGCATAATTAAGCTGAAACAATATCATATTTACTCTCGATGTTCATAATTCTTTACAACTCTGATTTCATTTCATTACTCGATTAAATAGCTACTACATGTAACATCCTCTCCTAAACCCTAACTATATTATAAAACAGAAAACCATAAGTTTCACAGGAACGTAGTGATAACAAAGGTTCGGAATTTACAGAAAAGTTAGAAAAATAACGAAGGCAAATCCAATTACGATGAAGACCAACACAAAGAATGAGTATGAAATCCTAAATTAAGATTATCGGTCTGTCAATTATAGAAAAAACCCCAATACACCATCGTTGGCCATCACCGCACGCAATGTCTAATAACCTTACATACCTGAATTCTTATCTATTAATCATTTCATATGCTTGGTCTCACATTAGGATAAACCCCTGAACAATCTGCTAAGAACATGAATTCCAAGAATTAGGAGTATATGAGGAAGTGAGAGAAAAGGAACGGAGAGAAGTACAAATAGAATCAATTAAACTAAGCCTTCTTTGATAATCAGAAGACATAAATCGGAAAGAAATAGAAAGAAAAAAATAGGAATTGGGATAATAACACCTAAATTCGAAGCAGGTGGAGAAAGTGAAGGAAGGCAGATGGTAATTGCAGAAGAACGACATGAAGAATCAGTTAAAACACATAACCAAACCATTACAGTAGAATTGACAGAGACGGAAGAGATGCACATCGACGTTGCCAGCAACAAAATCAGGAATGAAGCGCACTTCAATATGGTGACATAGCAATCGACAACACACCATAATAATTAATTTCAATTTGCAAATCAACAAACTAGAGAAGAACCTTACCAAAGAAATGAAAAAGCGAAAAAAATAAAAAAAATAACATGAAGACTGTGTGAGAACGAAGCGGAAACAGAATGAGGAGAGAAAAAAAGATGAACATTGCCTTTGGGAAGAGCGACGGAGAGCATAGCTGCCAAATGTTGTTAACGACGAAGCTGTGAGAGGCGGAGGTCGGGTAATACCCTGAAATTAGCCGGAGGAGGTCGGGTAATACCCTCAAATTAGTCGTATTCCTCCTAGGCATCAGTGACCGACTGCTTCTAAATTACGTGTCGGTGGGGAGAAATTTCTTTGTAATAGAAAATGTAGAGCATCTTTGATGTGGAGATGAAGACCGCCTCTTCGTTGCAACCGATAAAACACAGGCAGTGATATACGCGTGTATAGGTGAGATTAATCAAAGCAAGGAGATGCAGAAGAAACAAAAGGAGGAAGTCACGTATCGTATCTGTCAGTTGAAACCGGCGGTGGTGGAAGAAAACAATGTTCTACAAGGTGGAACAGATAATAGTTTTTTTGGTCCAATAGGAACAAAATACTGTTCCTAAAGGGGCTTCTAATTGAATATAATGTTATTGTCATTGTAGCTCAACCATCTTTCGTATATTAGTTTAAATGGTCCTTCGTGAGTGGTTTTTTTTTTTTTTTTTTTTTTTTTTTTTTTTGCTTTTTAAGGGCTTATACTTGTGATTTTATGTAACATACACGTTCAGTTATCGTGTTTTGTAATGAATAATATTATGAAATATTATATTAATTTGAGTATTGAGTTCTACCAGATAGTTTTTTTTTGCTAGAATTGAAGTAAAACTATGTTTAGAATCATTCGAAATGTATTGGAAGTCTTATTGGATTCCAATCAAATGTTAGTTATTGAAATTAACGAAAATATGAAGTTAGAAATAAGTGAAAATAATGTTAATTAAAGTTGTAAAGAATCTTGTTAGAAACATTTAGGCGAAAACCTCATCGAAATCCGAGTTATAACAAAAAAGTTATGGCTTATTAAAGTTTAGCGACAGAATCGGCAAGGCGCCATATGACATAAAAAGTGAGTTTTTGATAAACTACTTTTTATCCCTTAAGATCTAAATGAAAGTTGTAGTATTCGTTAAACCGAGAACTTTCATAAAAAGAACATGTAAATCTGACTTCGTATGAGGAAGTTACGATTTTTCTAAGTTTCGGTATAGCAGTAGACAACTAAAAACTCGAAAGAAAGATCGAGTGATTTTTAGCCGACACAACCTAAACGAGAATCAAAGGTCTCGTTAATAGTAGTACAACGGTAAAAAGACAGATGAAAACGGACGTCGGATGAAGAAGTTATGAATTTTTAACGGACTTTTCCTGGCCTGGCCTGTTAAAAATATAACATTAAAAATAAAGTCAAAATTAGCCGACGGAGTCTAAACGAAAGTTGTAGAGTATCATCTCACCTACGCGTGCATATACAGAATGTCAAAAAATGGAGCTCGTATGAGAAAGATATGGATTTTAGAAATTTGGAAATTCGGAGTACGCCCAGTGTACATGAGTATGCCCATCGTACTCATGTGTTTAATCCAGAGCTGGCCACATCGCCTATTCTTCACGTTCGACACGTGTCACGCAAGTTCGACACGTATGATGCCACACGTCACAGTACGCGTAGCGTACTAAGCTGTACGCCCAACATACTAATCCAAAATGCAATACACCCCGCGTACGAAGTGTTACGCGCATCGAAGAAGTTCGCGAGGTAGTACGCCCCGCGTACCAGAGAATTACGCTCAACTAAATGTTGAGGTTCGGGTACTATAAATAGAAACTGAGGGCTTCCGGATTTTGGTTACCGTTTCTCCACCTTTACACCCTCTATTATTTCTAAATTTACCCTAACACCCCCTGAAGCCTAGGAATCATCCCCGACACCCGAAGCAAGTCTTGGCGCTCCGAAGTTCCTGAGAGATTCATATTTACAAGTCGAAACTCTGCCCGAGTAAGACCCAATTTTAACCTAAAATCCCCGGTTTCATCACAAAAAGTCATATTTAGAGCCGAAGTGCTGCCCAAATTATCAGTTATTCATCCAGTTATTTCACAGTGAGTTAAATATATAAGAACAACTGTATGTAATATGCTATATGTGCTATGTGCTTTTCCATGTTGTTATCTCGTGTTGTTATTTCATGCTATTAAGGTAGCAAAGTTGTACCTTTGACCATGTGATCAGTGAAAGGACTTAGATTCATGGTGGTATTGGTATGTAGCCTCTGGCCGTGTAGAATGTTGGATTAGTGTCTAAGTCCATAACTATTTTGGTACGTACTTGACCCGATGGTGCATGGTCCTTTTGGGTTGCCTTCACCAAAGCAACTTGATAGGATGAATTATGGAGAGAAAGGATTAAATATGATTTACTAATATATTATGAGAATAATATATTAAAGGAGAACTCATATTGTTTAATTAATATTAGTCAAGAATTAATAAGAATTAAGTTTATGACTAAAAGAGATTAATTAAACTTAAGGGACTGGAATTGTAATTATAAGATAATTGCAATTGGGCTATGGATTGACTTATATTATAAGGTTGGACGAATTCTATGGGGAAACCCATTAGAAATCGTCCAAGGCCTTCAAGGAAAGGAGTCCATGGGTTGCTTAGGGCTTAAGCATCCAAATTAGGGTTTCCTTGTTAGATAACCCTAATAGCCTCACTATATATAGAACCCTTATGCTCCAAAAACGTGATGAACTAATTGTCTAGGGTTTCCACACGTTTTTGAGAGCCTCCTTCTTCTTATCTTCTTCATCCTCTTGCTCTTGGTGTTTGTGAACCATTAGAGGAGTGACATTTGTGACTCTAAGCTTTCTAAAGTCACTACAAGAAGGATTTGAGATTGTTATTGCTACATAACAATCAAGGTATGATCTAAACCCTAATTCATATGTTATATTGATTATCATATCCTAGATCTAGGGTTTATAGTCTTGGATAAATTGCATGTACAATAGAGAAACCTAGATCCAAGAATTAGGGTTTGTATGAGCACATAGGATGTTCTTATAGCCAAAACCCATCATAGAGTATGTCTCGTAAGAGAATGACTTCTACCCCTATGACATTGGCGGATGGTTAGATAGGGCTCAAAGCCTGAAATCTACCAAAATATTTAATCAGAAAGTGTATGTCTTCTATACCATTTGGGCCAAAGTTTTATTGATGTTTATCAAGTATTGAAATTGTTATGTCTCATTGATTGTATATCTTTGAATCAAATCATCAATTGATATGGAAAGATTGTCACATGATTCACATATGTCTTTGTTGTTCCTTGTTCCATTTGCTTCTGCCATATTGAAGTGTGTGTGTGTGTGTATATATATGGCATAACATTATATTGTATCTATTATTGAACTCACTAAGCGTCACCGCTTACCCCCTCTCGGTGTTTAACAATTGTAGGTAATAAGCATCCAGTATAGTTATATACTGATAGAAGATTTTGCATAGTTTGAAACTATTGTATTTTGTAATCATGTATGTATAAAACTATAGTATCCTAGGTAGTTATATAATATATAACACATTGTAATAGTCGGTTTGTATCCAGTCGTTGTAATGTAAAATATTATTTATGAATATGCATGTAGCATGTTTTGGAGTAACAATGTCTTTAGTAAGAAAGTTTGGGTCTTTCAAATCATGGTATCAGAGCAGTAGTTTAAATGAACTAAATACCACAGATTGGTATATAGACTTAAACCGTCGTAAGTTTGACATATGAACTGATTTGTTGTAAGTATATGGATAAGAACCATAGGTGGGTGGAGATCCTCGTCCTGATGAAGGAGATACTCCAGTATCCCCTTGTGAGGAGTGAATTATGGATAAACTTACTGGTGTTATTCGACAGACTCTCGAAGAACACAAAAAGAATAATGATAAAGGCAAAGAGAAGGTCATCGGAGAATCTTCTAAAGGGGAGGTGAAACCTCCTTCATTCAAAACATTTAAGAGTAATGGTGCTATGAGTTTTCAGGTGTTCTTAATCATATTATTGTTCTTACATGGATCCAAAACACAGAAAAAGTATTATGTATCTCTCATGTGGTTGATGAAGACAAGGCTAATTATGTTTCTACAATGCTGATCGGAGAAGCCTTGGTTTGGTGGGAGGCAACATATGAAGCTCTCAACAAGTATGACTAGGAGAATATATCTTGGGAAATGTTTGAAACTTGTTTGCTAGAGAAGTATTATCCTTTAGATATGAGGAGAAGATTGGAGAAAGAATTCCTCAAGCTTAAACAAGGAGGAATGACCGTGAATGAGTATAAAGCTCAATTCAATCAAAAAGCAGGGTTTGCTGCAAAGTATATTCCAACTGAAGACTAGAAAATCTAGTTATTCATGGAAGGACTACGGCATGAAATCCATGATTTTGTAGCCAATCGGGATGTTCTGCCTTTTGATAAAGTTGTTGAGTATACCCGAAGACGCGAGCATGACTTGGATATACGTGGTTCCACTCTTGTTGTTCCAAAGCATCCACGTACTGATCGAACTGTTCCTTTTTCCTCTATTCCACCAGCTCAATCCGTTTGATCTGAACCTAGCAAACAAGTGCAATCTCAAAATACCTCTCGTGGCCATGACAAGTCACAATCTTTTTCTCTTCAATCGTCATCGTGTCGCATTTGTGGAAAGAATCATCAGGGTCAATGCATAATAGATAAAGAATATGTGGTCTGTTATGGATGTGGAGAGACGGGCCACATAAAGCCAGCTTACCCAATAAAGGATGTTACTTGCTATGCATGTGGTGTTACTGGCCACAACAAATGTTTTTGCCCTACTCATACTAGTAAAATGACGGGAAGTCAAGCTTCTGTTCCACAACCAGCGAGAAGTCAAGCTCCTGTTCAACAACCAAAGAATACTCCAACTAAAAAGGAGGGGGTGCCAAAAGCTAAGGGTCGTGCATTCCAGATTACCACAGAGGAAGCACGTGAGGACCCGAATGTTGTGACGGGTACATTTCATGTCAACTCTAGACCTGCTCACATCTTATTTGATTCTGGTGCCTCAGATTCTTTTATGTCTCATGAGTTTGCGCATTCTTTTCAAATTGCTTGCTATGCACTCGCGCAACAATTTCACGTAGATACTGTGGGAAGTATATCATTACTTGCTGATAAAATCTATAGGGATTGTGTCATAGAAATTAAAGGCTACACTTTTCTTACTAATCTGATTCCTATCTCCTTGCCCAACTTTGATATTATTCTCGGCATGGATTGGTTGTCAAAGAACCACACAGAACTCTTGTATTATGAAAAGATGGTACACATTCCTATTGAAGGGGAAGATCCTATTTATGTCTATGGTGCACAAAGAACCTTAAAAATAATCTCTTTCCTCAAAGCTCGTAAGTTTATATCAAAAGGGTGTCTTATCTATCTGGCCTACGTAGTTGATATCTCAAAAGAGAAGAGAACTGTAAATGATGTTCCTGTTATTAACGAATATCCTGATGTTTTCCTCGATGATTTGTCTGAACCTCCTCCGGATAGGCAAGTAGAATTACGAATTGATCTTGTGTCTGGTGCTGCTCCGATTGCAAAGACTCCTTATCGTCTTGTGCCAACTGATATGAAAGAAATGATGACTCACTGCAGGAATCACTTAACAAAGGCTTTATTCAATCGAGTACCTCTCCTTAGGGTGCTCCAATATTGTTTGTCAAGAAGAATGACGGATCGATGCGAATGTGTATTGATTACCGTGAGCTAAACAAGGTGACTATCAAGAACAAGTACCCACTACCTCACATTGGCGATTTGTTCGATCAACTTCAGGGTGTTAGCTATTTCTCGAAGATTTATTTGAGATCTGGTTATCATAAGTTGAAAGTACACGAGCAAGATGTGCCGAAAACTGCTTTTCGTACTCGTTATGGGCATTTCGAATTCCTTGTCATGCCATTCGGTTTGACAAATGCTCCTGTTGTTATTCATGGATATGATGCATCGAGTATGTCATCCAATACTCGATAAATCTATCATCGTATTCCTTGATGATATTCTAATTTATTCCAAGTCTGAATCTAATCATGTCATTTATATTCGTGAAATATTAGAACTTCTTCTAAAGGAGAAACTATATGCTAAATTCTCGAAATGTGAATTTTGGCTTCGCCAAGTTCAATTTCTCGGCCATGTGATTTCTGGTAAAGGTATATCTGTAGACCCTACCAAAATCGAAGCCATTCAGAATTGGGAAGTGCCCCGTAATGCTTCCAAAATTCGTAGTTTCTTGGGTCTCGCAGGATATTACCGAAGGTTCATTAAAGACTTTTATCGTATATCAATACCTCTCACGAGTCTTACATGAAATGAAGTGAAGTTTGAATGGGGTGAAGCCCAAGAAAAAGCTTTCTCAACTCTAAAAGATCTTTTGACTCATGCTCCAATCTTATCACTTCCAGAAGGTGATAATGATTTCTTCGTATATAACGATGCTTCAAGATTGGGACTCGGTTGTGTATTGGTACAAAATGCCAATTGTTTACCGACCACAAAAGTCTCAAGTATATATTTAGTCAGCAAACTTTGAATGTGAGACAACAACGAGCTATGGAGGTGATCAAAGATTATGACTGTGAAATTCTGTATCATCCTAGAAAGGCTAATGTAGTTGTTGATGCTCTTAGCAGAATAGTTTATCGTCATAGTATGTGTTATACTATTACTCACATTACAGTAAAGTTCACTATTCTTGATGAACTAGAGAAATGACAAGTAGAGGCCTTAAAGCCAAAAAATGTGAAGAAAGAAGGGATGGTACATTATGCTGATGTTTTACTTGATGATCCACGAGGATTAAAAGTATTTAAGAATCGACTATGGATTCCAAAGATTGGTGGATTAAGACAAAAGATTTTAGATGAAGCTCATAAGTATAAGTTGTTTATACATCCTGGTACAAGTAAAATGTACTATGATGTAAGAGCTGATTATTGGTGGTCTGGATTAAAGAGAGACATTGGAAGATATGTGCAGGAATGCTTAGTATGCTTACAAGTCAAAACAGATCACCAAAAGCCTTACGAAACTCCAGAAAGTCTTAGTGTTCCTGTGTGGAAATTGGAAGAGCTGTCCATGGATTTTATTACCAAATTGCCAAAGACTGCTAGACAACATGATAACATTTGGGTAATTGTCGACCGCCTGACTAAGAGTGCACATTTTCTCGCCATGTGTGAAACGACTCCAATAGAGAAATACACACAAGTATACTTGGATGAAATTGTTGCGAGACATGGTATGCCACTAAAGATCATTTTTTATCGTAATACTCGCTTCACTTCTCACTTTTGGGCGAGTATGCAATGTGAATTGGGATCTCGAGTTGCTCTCATCACAGCTTATCATCCCTAAACAGATGGTCAGACGGAGAGAACAATCCAAACAGTAGAAAATATGATTCGTGCATGTATCTTGGAGTTCGACGGTAACTGGGACAAGTACTTACCTATTGTCGAATTTTCGTATAATAACAGTTACCACACTTCAATCAAAATGCCACCATATGAAGCATTATATGGTCGTAAATGTCGTACGCCATTATGTCGGCGTGATATAGGCCAGAAGATCCTTGGAGGCCCTGAAATGATTAAAGACACCACCTATAAGATTCAAATCGTACGAGAAAGAATGAAAGCGGCCCAGGACCGACAAAAGTCCTATGCAGAAAAGAGGAGAGCCCATAGAATTCCAGGTGAGTGATTTTGTAATGCTGAAGGTATCCCCATGGAAAGTGCAATGCTATTAGATGGAAAATGTCAAATTAGAAATATAGAAAACTCTCGTTTTGATAGGGTGACAATTTATGACACGGTACGAAACGAAATTGAGTTAGTGTTCGTGTCAAGTGTAAAAAAAAAAAAAAACATGACGTCGTGTTGTATCGTGTTCGTGTTCAAAATTCGACACAAAATTAGCACGATTTAACATTAGTTTGTTGTGTTTCTCGTGTCATGTATCATTAAGTATTAGTTAAATATATAAATTGTTATTTTAAGTTATCTTTGTCGTGTCGGGTTTTTCGTTTTTAATTGATATGTTGTTGTGTTAGTTAAAAAACACACAACATCGTATCGTGTCATGTTACATAAAATATTGTTGTGTCGGACAAAAACACGATACAATTACCTGATTTGTCACCTCTATTTTTTGGTAATTATTAATACAGATCCTTTTATTTTTTCTTTCTACCAGATTCCTATATATTCAGATTCCTATATATTTATTATGACATTTGTTATATTTAATAAAATTAATAATTTTTATTAATATTTAATTTCTCCTGCACGCTTTTCCAAATATTAGGCCATGGGTGATTAACTACGTCTACGACCCATACTTATGAAACTCAATGTTGTCTCCTTTCGATCTAAAGCATGATTCAGCATAAATACGTCGTTTTATATTATGTCGACCCATACTTATGAAACACAATGTTGTCTCCTTTCGATCTAAAGCATGATTAAGCTTAAATACGTCGCTTTATATTATGTCGTCTGGTAAAAAAACTGTAGTTTTATTAAAACGGGAGGTTAGGTACGTAGGTTCGTCTTGTATCATGTCGTGTTTTTCTAAAATGAATTATAGTAAAATCGAAATTAGGAATTTGGATTAATTAATAATCAAAAGCCATGTGACATTACATTGTCCATGTGAAATTGGAGGCTCGAATGTCGAGAAAATCATGTGGCCATGCACATTCATGGCAACATGCTCCATTTAACCAAACATATTCTTTTCACATTTTTTCATTATAAGCCTTTTACATAAAACAATTCAGTTTAATCAAATGGTATTTAATCCACCAGTGGTTTACCTAAGGAATTGTTCTAAATTAAATTATTACATCTTTTTTTTTGTCTAATTATTCGCCTTCCTGATAAAAATACCAAGGACAAAATATATAAATCCAAAATATGTAGCTCCGCATGATTTTCAGAATATTGTGCGAGACCAAAAGACACAAAATAAAGCAATTTTAGATTTTATTGATTATTGAAGACATTTAATGAAATACCAAGTATTCACTACTTAAAAATTTAGAGGAAAAAAAAAAGACAGAAAAGAAGTAACTTTTCTTAATATTTTTACAAGAAATAACCAAAAATTAATAAAAATCCCTCATTAACGGCCCATTTTCTACGACGAACTGTTGGGAGAGCGTCAATGTCAAAAACAAGACCGTTTTACCATAGGCACACCACGAACTGAGGACTCTATGAAATGGTCAAAAGTCAAAACGATATAAAATAGTCAAAGCAACACCTTTAAAAATGCATTTTTGCCAGTGGACTGAAAAATGCAGTATTCAGTATAAAATTGTTTGGTACTACAAAAATGTTCATGTTTTATTAATAATACACTTTTAGTATTTTCTTTTCTTGGCAGGGAATTTCATATACCACTTTAACACCAAAAGGAAACTACATATTGTGAAAACCAAGTCTTAGGTTCGAGAAAAGTTTTTATTTAAAAATCGATATAAAAATGAGGAAAATAAAAAATTAACTTTAAAGATGCGAGAACAATTTCCGCATATTTTCATTGTTCAGGCCCATTTTATGGTGTTCGTGTTTGTTAGGCATAGGTCTCTACGAAATGAGTGGATATTTTCGGAAAGACCTTGGTATTTCGTCATTTTCTTTTGTAAAAACTTTAAGGAAAAAGTAAAGACGTTAAGTTTCAATTTGAAAAAAAACCCAAACAAATTTGTGTAAAGAGGGTTTTATGCCATATTTTAAAGTGTATTGAATTAAAACCAAGGATTGAACGTGTTTATTTAATTGTAGGTTGACTTGGTTTGACGTGTAATTTTGGGATTTTTCCGTTAAGCTTGGCAATTGGTATTTCAAGTCTGACCTTCTTCCATTCATATATACTCCCACTTTCGATCTCCTTCAAAACACAAACAACAACAACAAAGAGAACTGAATAACATCAGAATCAGCCATGGAAACACCTACTAAACGACCTCTTCTCAAAACCATCTCCAGCAACTCCTTCCGCCTCCGTTCCCCCAGTCTCAATTCCGTACGCCTCCGCCGTATCTTCGATCTATACGACACCAATCACGACTCCTTCATCACCATCGACGAGATCAGTCGCGCCTTGACGCTCCTCGGCCTCGACGCCGACAAGTCCGATTTAGATTCCATGATCAAATCATACATCCATCCTGGCAACGCCGGCCTCACATACAACGACTTCGTGAGCTTGCACAGCTCCATAAACGACTTGTTGTTCGGCCTGGAGGATTTACAAAAACCGGCGGCCACCAAGGAGGAGCAAGAGGAGTCGGATCTAAAGGAGGCTTTTAAGGTATTTGACGAAAATGGAGATGGATTTATATCAGCGAAGGAATTACAGATGGTGCTTGGGAAGCTAGGGTTTACGGAGGCTACTGAGATGGAGAGAGTGAAGATGATGATCTCGTCGGTTGACCTCAACCACGATGGCAAAGTTGACTTTTCCGAGTTTAGGGACATGATGAGGGTCCTTGATCAATAGTTCATGTATGTTTCTACCTGGAAATTATGAGTTTTTTTTTTTTTAATAGATTACCCTATATTTGCGTTTATCATTTTATCCTGCATTCTATTTCCCCCCTTTTTTGTACAAAAAATTGGAGGAAAACATATTAAAAATTCCGCAAGACGACGATCAATTTCTCTTCCAATAGTTCCATATAAAGACGTGTAAATTTATTTATGTATATTTGTCATAATCACAAGTTCACTTTAAGAGATAAAGTAACATGTTCGGCCATGGGTATGGTTGAGGTCTAGTCCGTAAATATCTTGTGGATTGACAATGACTCGTGTTACGTATCTTTACGGCCAATAGAATCGCATTTTACCAAACGGTAACTTTTTATCGGGTAAATTACACCAATCATCCTTCGTGCATATGTCAGAAAACGTGTTTAGTCTCTATTTTCAAAAATTAAATCGGACCGTCCCTCATATTGTAAAAAATTGCATGTTTCGTCCCTGGTGTCATAAAAAAAAGACTATTTTACCTTTATAATTTTCTTTTCTCATTTATTTATTATGTATTTCTTATTAACCTATTAAAAATTATATAATAAATTATTTTGGCCCACCCATTTTAGAATACCAGTTAACCATATTTTTCATATATTTAAAACCTACACCCAACCACCGCCCACCACTTATCACCGCCGCTCCGCCGGAAAACACAACAATGTCAACGGACTTCCCGACCACCTCTATAGACTCGAACAACCCTCTATCTCCACTTACCTTCCTCACTTCACCGGAAACAACCAACATGTTAAATGACTTGACACGATTTACACAGTTGATGATGATGATGGTGTAGATCTAAAGCAGCATCGTAGATTGAGATGGTGGCATGGATCTGAGACGATAAAGGTTTTCAAGTGAATAGGTGGTGATGACGACTCTAGAGTTTCACGATCCACACCCTTCAAAATCTTCCTCTGAGACACATATGCAAGAATGTTGTATGAAGATCTTCTCTGGATGTTATTCTAGAGATCGTGTCAAGGGTTTTGTTAGTCGGGGCACCAAATTTGTTTTTCCGGCGACAAGGATGTCACAAGATTTATTTTTTCGGCGACAAAGACTCATCGCATTTGTTTCTGTTCATCGGGGTTCCCACCACCACCACCATCATCTTCAATCACCATCGTCATCAAGGTAGGAACTGCCACAACACCACCATCAGCAGTTTCGCTGATGCCCTTTCTTCTTTCTCCGCCTATCTTTTTCTTGTCCCACTCTCTACGTCTCGATGGTAGATTTGATTTCCCGGTACGATTTATGGGTTTGATTTCGGGTTAGATTGTGGGTTTGGAAATCAGAACTATTTGGGTTTCAGGTTGAATCTTCGTTTGATTTTGATTTCTAGTTGATTTCCAAATTCTAAAACTAATTGGTACATGTTTCAGATTTGGGAACTGCTTGTGATAGGTGAAAATTGGGGTGGTCGGAGAAGAGCAGATCAGGAGAGGATGATAACGGGTGTGTGGGGTGGGGTGAGGGGTCCATTTACTTTTTAAATTTTAAATAAGAATAAAAAATATCAGATTAATTGAAAAATAAATACATAAGGGCATTATGGTCATTTCAAATATGGAACGGACTAAAATTGCAACAAATTCTTCTTTGAGGGATGAACCGTATAAATTTTAAACAAACGAGGGACGGTTCGAGTTAATTTTTGAAAATATGGACTAAACACACTTTCTGACATGTGCACGAGGGACGATTGGTGTAATTTACCCCTTTTTGATCTGTTATAATGTAAAAAAAAAATTATCTTTTTAAACTTAAACTAAACCATATAAATACAACATTTTTATATCATTTCACACCACAAAACCATTCAAATATCTTCATATTCTTTCATTTTTTTCTCAAAAGCATAGATGAAAATCAAAATACTCCAACAATTCCAATAACCCCAAACACTCCAAATGATCAATATCAAGGTTACATGTAAATGTTAACATCCACAATCCAGCAACAACATCAATTTACCAACATTCTATATCAACCAAACTACTTTCAACAACAAAGATCACAACAATTCAATCAACACCACTTCCAAGTTTTTCAACAATTTCAACCTCAACAATTCCAAACACAACCATCTTAAGTTTGTCTATCTCAATCCCCACCTATAAACTTGGACAATGACAAAAACGATCGGGTCGAAGAAACACAACCATTTAGAAGATGGCAACCAAAAGGAAAAGCTACAAAAAAAAAAAACGGCTTGGAACGAAGATGAAGAGGAAGCTTTGGCTAAAACATGGATTTTATATCGTGTGACTCGAGGACGGGCAACGCGCAAATGGGAAACAATTTTTGGGTTCGTATTTTAGATCACTTTCACTCGCTTTTGGGAAGGCAAACGGGTCGAACGTACGACGTGGTCAATGGAAAATGACGTGAACTACGAGCGGCTTGCACTAAGCTTAACAACATATTTGAAAATCTGAAAAATATGCATAAAAGTGGTAACAACGATTTCAATATTTTATCAACCGCTTGCCAACAATACAAGGTCACCAACGACGATAAAACATTCGATCACCAAAAAGCTTGAGAAATTTGTCGTAAGGGTCCAAAATGGGTCCTTAAACCAGAGGCTTCACATTAGGAATCGATCACAGGCTCCAACAAAAGGCCAAGAACTTCCGAGTCGGATATGAGTTTTGGTGTCGACCTCAACGAAGACTTCGATGACATCGAAGGGGAGAGTCCACCGGAAATCCAGTTTTGTCGACCACCAGGAAGGGACAAAGGGAAAAAAGCGGTGTCTTCAAGCGAAAAAGCGAGTAATGAAGAAGTATTTGTGGAAAAATTTAACAAAACTCTAAGTTTTTTGCAAAAAATATGACTCAACAGATGAAATCTCGTTGCCGGAAACTAGCACTTACCGATCTTTAAATTTTAAACACAACACCACAACTGGATATCGACCTGAATAATTTAGTCGCGTTTCTAAAAATCCAAAAACAAGTTCGTGACAAGTATGGAAATTAGGGTTTTAACGTTTTAATTTTTATGTTTAATTTTCTATGGTTTTTAAGTCATTTTTAGGTTTAAATTTCTATGGTTTTATGTTTTTTTTAGTAATTTAGGTTTGAAATTTTAAGTTTTTATGTTGTTTTTAGTAATTTACGTTGTGTAATGTGTTTTTATGTAATGTGAAATATTTATTTATGTTTATTAATTATGTTTTTTATTTAATCTAAATATAAAAAAGTATGAAAAACAATGTGGAGTGATAACCATTTTCTAGGGCTAGCGAATATATAATGAACATGTAGTGGCGGTAATGTGGCGCATAGGTGACATCATTTTTCTAGTGAACATGTAGTGACCACACCCCATAGCCTTAATTATATATATATATATATATATATATATATATATATATATATATATATATATATATATATATATAAAAGTTTTATTTAAAGTTAATTGATACTGGTTTGACAGAAGGATAATGTTATAAAAAGCCATAAGTTTGACCGAAAATATCGGTTTTTCCTTCCGATAGATTTTTGGTTTGGTTATGTCGCAAACTTGTCATTTTTTTTTCAGTTTTGCCCATTTTTACTAGTAATAGCATGTTTTCAGGAAATATTATTTACGAAAAAAACCCTTAAGTTTACAAATATTTGTAAAAAAACACTTAAGTATTTTTGAATTTATATTAATGAACACAAAGTGACATCGCTCCCTATAAAGACCGAATGGAATAAAATCATAGTTAGTAAGTTTAATATGTTTCGATAGAGAGTTGTCTTTGACCGTTTTCCTACCAAAACAAACTTGTATAGTTGTGGCATAACATTACTTATTCCTTGTGCCCGATTTGTAACAACTCTACAGAAACATACCTAGCATGTGCTCATGAGGTATTAAGTGACGTCCTAAATTCTTCTTAAGATAAGTCGTTGATGTAATATAGGTTTGTCTAATCTTATTTTTATTTGTGAGTTACATGGTTGTTTGGATTCGATTTATATATCCATGACTTGTAAAAGAATTTTGGAGGTGATCATAGTCATTATGTGGTGACATTATTTCCATGAAATTATATTTTTTTAAAAGTAAAATAAAAATATTTTATATGTTTAAAAGAAATATATCATATTATTTTATACAAATAAATATAGTTGTATAAGTTATTATTTCTGAAACACAAACATAAACCTTTTAAACATATAAAATATAAGTATATTTGTCTAAGTTATTATACAAATATATTTATGTTTATAAAAAGAGAAATTAAATATCCTCTTATTTTCTTTCGTACATATCTTCTTACCCATTTAAAATGATGACAAATGTATTAAAATATTATTAATCTTATCTAAATATGACACATGTCACCATTTTATATGGATAAGAAGATAAATAGGAAGAAAAAAGGTAGGAGGATATTTTATTTCTCTTATAACAAAATACCTAACGTTATTATTTCTGAAAAACAAAACTTTTAAACGTATAGAATATTTTAATTTTCCTTTTAAAGAAAATAAATTAAATGTAATTAATGTCATATTATTCATATGTTTAGCTATTTTGGTATAATTAAAAAGTTTAAGTATTAATTAACAAATATATTCAAAATTTGATAAAACTAAATAATTTTTTAAATTTAAATATAAAAAGTTTATATCGAATCAATATAAATGTTACCATACTTAATGATAAAAATATGTTTCGGTTTTGATTACAATATATAAATACGGTAAAATATATATTCGTTTGATATAAACTTTTGATATTTAAATTTAAAAAAAAATATTTAGTTTTATCAAAATTTAAATATATATTTATATTTTATATGTTTATAATCTTAAGAGTTTTTTTTTTGCAAAATATTTGTAAACTTAAAGGCTTTTCGCAAACAATATTTCATGGTAAAGTGGAAACTTGTTATTACAAATAAAAACAACAAAACCGACAAAAAATGACAAGTTTGTGGTATAAACGAACCAAAAATTTGTCGAAGGGAAAAACCGATATTTTCGATCAAACTTAAGGCTTTTATGGCATTAACTAGAGTTAAAAAAATATAAGTATTAATTAAGAATTAAAATTTAGTTTATCAGTTTGGATATCCCTATCCCCTATCCTAATAAAACAGTACTAATATGCCACTTGTCAATCAATTAGCCCCTTCCAAGCTTCTTTTCCCGCCCATTCTCTCAAAGTAATTTTCCGAAAATGACCATCTGATTGCTTCAAAATCGGAAACACTTCTATTGAGTTCCTTAAATTTTGTCAATTTAAAATCTCCATCCCCAATCCCGTTATTTCTTCAACCTCTATGAGAAGTGAAATTTGAATATCGTTTTTGAAATCCCTAATTATGGGCCCCTTTCTGCTTATTTTGTTTCTCTCTTGGTTCGATTGGTTCCATGGTGAAATCCGGCTTGAGCAATGGTGGTAAAAGAATGGTATTTAAATGGAAAGTGGTTTGTGGTGCTGGCAGTAGTGATAACACATATGAGAAAGTGAGGTATACAACTGTTTTCAGATAGAGGAGGCGGTGGGTAGAAGGTGATGATGCTCGGTGGTTGGTAGTGGTGGTGGCTTAAGGGTTGCGACTGGTGGCAGTAATGGGTGTTACGGTGGTGATTTTGTGGTGTTTAGTGTTTTCGATGGTGTTGAATCCTGGCGTTTCTTCTTCATCCTCTAGATTTTTTTATGCAAAGAAACGAAATGGTCGGCTCAGATCAACTTTTGTCTTGGTTTTATAACAAGGTGAATTTGTATTCTTCTTCTTAGTCTTTTCAATTTCTAACCCAATTTTCTGTCCATCCTTACTGAGATTTCTCCACGTCTCTCATTATTAACACATCTGCCCTAATCTCACTCTTTTTCTCATGTTGTTGTAGTTCAACGCCAGCTAATGTCGAGGAAGTTAATGTTAGAGATAGGTTAGTCATGTTACTTACATTCAAATGGATTATTTTTAAACATATAGAGTCTTTGCTATCGATTACTTTGCCAATTCATATGATTATATTTTAAAATTAGGGCTTTTAGTATGATATTCTTAATATATATACTTTAGAAAAGTTTAAGATTTACTTAGATTCCACAATGTATATTTCTTTTTACAAGTTCTTGATAAACTAGAAATTTAAATCGAATATTCGTTAATAACAGCGTGCTTTTTAATAGTGCTAATCATAATTTTCACAAGAATCTCTCTGTGGAGAAAGTAAAAGTATTTATTTCCTTGTAATTAAAATTAAAGTACAAAGTTTCAGTAAGTACTGATACATTAGATTCTTAAAAAAGTTTTTTATTTCACTCATTTGATTTGAAAAAAATTAGTAAAATTGTTCATTTGGTATGTGGATGAATATAAAATACTAATCTAAATCAACGTAATTTTCTGGTAAGTGAGTAAAAAAAGCTTGAGACAATTTAACTAGCTTCTTGTGATTTTCTTAAAAAAAGTAAAATTGGAAATGAAAGTAAAAAAGATGTGCAAATGAAAATTATGCAATCTTATCATGTCAGAATGAATTTCTTAAAAAATTGTAATTTTATGTGTTTAAGACCATATTAAAGGCATAAATAGAATAAAGCTTTCAGGTTTAAGTGGTATCATGGGCATTTGTGTCAATTTGACATTTCTTAAGTTTCTGAGGGGGTGGGGGATTGACTTGATATGGTTGATCCACATTAATTCCAGTATTCTACCGTTATTCTAATTACGGAAGATTGGGTCACATACTTCATCTCTCAACTTTCTACATTTTTTTCACCAAGGAATATGTACAAACTTCCATAGATTTTGGCTCTTCCTTAAGGATAAAATTAAAATTGGGGACTGACTGTTTTTCCAATTGGGTTACTGAAACAATTGTGTTTTTTTGGCAACAATGGACTTTTTTGTCCCTGTAAGTAATAAAAGAGGAAATTGGAGGAAGAGCTACTGCATTGATGTTCATGATCCCAGACTATAACATTGGATGTAATAAAAGGGGATAAAATTCTAAGAAAGATCAAGCTTGTTTTGTCCCTACATTTGGCTTAAATTTAGATGCATATGCAAGCTTATAATGGCAACAATGGACTTTTTTGTCCCTGTAAGAGCTACTGCATTGATGTTCATGATCCCAGACTATAACATTGGATGTAATAAAAGGGGATAAAATTCTAAGAAAGATCAAGCTTGTTTCCTAATCCATTCGCATTGATTTATGTAAACTCTCAAGCTGCCATTGAGTTTTACTTCCAGTTAATTTATTTAGCCATTGAGTTTTATAATCAATCACATTTCTGTCATATTATCTTTTTTTTTCTGCATTTTATATAGAAAAATAAATTAATCAATGAAACATTAAAAAATATGTTGAACATGTGTATAAAACTATAGAATCCTTTGGAATTGTGCTTTCGGTAATTAAGTATCTATTCAAAACATAGTGTCAATGGCTGCAACATTTGCTTTGGGCATGATGTAAGTCTGATTGTTTGATGCATGATGTATTTAATGGTCTTATTCTTGCATTCTTTGATGCATGATAAGATTAATCAGACAAAGATTCGCTAAAATTCATTCAAAATGACAAACTTACCCTTATGATTGATGGTGTTCATTACAAAAATAATGATGGTAATGATAAAGAAAAAGTTGAAAGTATTATGCTATGATTCTAGAAACTATGACCCGAAGATGATAAGCTATAGTAAGGATTTTAAAAGTAATGTTAATCCCATTGTGGTATGAATTATTGTCTACTACTCTATGACATAGTAATATATTAAAAATGAGGTTTTTAAATTGCTACAGAGGTTGTTTTGAGGTGGAATCCAGATTCACCAGACAACCCTACAATCAAATATGGCAGGCTCATTCCTCAACGGGGATGATGACAGAGCATGTGTTTTCTATGTACCTGTTTTGGTTTAGTGTGTCTATTGGTTTTGTTGTCTGATTTTAGAATTTTTCTTGTAATTTCTTTGTTTTTGCCATCAAACCAGTGGACACAAGGAAAATAGTCCAATACGAAAGCTTATATCCACCATCTGCAAGAAGAATAGTGTGCATGTATGTGCCTTGTGTCTCTTTGCTATTTAATATATTTTAATCAACATGATACAGTTGAATAATATTCTGTTTTTTTTTTCTTTTGTTAATAATAACTAATTATGTCCGGGTTTAGTGATGATGGAACTTCATGTTGGGTTTATATATATCCCCCAATTGCCATATCTATAGAATCTTGGTTCTCTCTTCCTCCAATTTCCTCTTTTATTACTTACCTGGAGTTGGCATTTTGTGTATGTATATTAGAATGACATGATATTTGATCAATTAAATTTATAATTTAATTCTATAGGTTCTTGTCCTAAGATGGAAATGGATGTTGTTATCTTTATTTTGTACAATACTTGGTTTTAAGAGATTCTTTAGTTGATAAAGGAAAGAATAGCCTCCTTATATTAGAAAACTTAACTAAAAGGAATTGTTAACTCAGGTGGCAATCATTATATGTGATGCAGTTACGTACGTAGCCAAGCTATACAAAATAAAATAATGGATTAATTCCATAAGGAATGATTTCTTTTTTTATTTTTAGATAATAGTGAAATTGCATGTCTTAAAAGTTAAAACATAATCTGATGATAACTGTACAGGTGATAACATCAATTCTTGATCAAGGCTTGATGTGCAAAAATGTAATCTTGCAAAAAGATATGATCTTACGTCAATTGTTCCAAGTTTTATTCAGTATCAACATTGTGTTTTATTTGTTAAAATGGAACCACTATTCTTGGTCATTTTAGTGATTATGCCAAAAAAATGAGGGAAAATGTTTAGAAGGTTAGAACTTCATGTGGAAAACATCTTTTTTCCCTGTTTTTTCTTTGTTAACTCTTTTAATTTTTCTTTATTAATTCTTTATTTGTTTATTTATTTCTATCAATATACAATACATCTTTAAACAATTTTAAAAAGTAACATAAAAGATAAATGTAAATATTCATAACTATATAAGTTTTTTTGTCTCTCATTCCTTAATGTTGAATTATAATTAATTAAATGTTATGTTTAGTTTAAGTTATCAATCAATTTTTTGTGTAAAAGATTATATATAATTGTGTATTTATAAGAAAAAATATACTTAAATATTTTATTTTGTTTTTTAAAATTTTTAGTTATAATTTCAGTTGTACTTGTTAATTAAACGTGTGATTGATGAATTCATGTTACAGTTATTCTTAACAAATTCATTTAGCTTATTTTTCGTTATTTATATATGTTTGTACATTAATTTTATATTTAACATATTAGATATTAAACCCACATTTTTACAAAAAAAGACATTAAGCGTTGAAAATTATAGTGAAGAAAGTGAAAGAGATTCTAAAATAAAAAACATTCTTCCTTTTAAGTTAAATATTATTTTTTATATTAAACAATATATTATTTTAAATATTTAGTTAGTTATTACGATTTTAATATTTTTTTTATTGCAAATATTTAGTTAGTCATTATGATTTTTAATTATAAATATTGTTTTTTCTTTTTAAAACGGATTTCACAGGTTTTAATTCTATTTAAAATTAACACCCGTGGGTTTCCACGGGTTTTAACCTAGTTTCTGGTATAAAAACAAAGTAAAATTTTTGCTAGCATTTATTACTATATCTTTATAGTAAACGATATGAATATATTTGTAAAATAACAATTTTGGGTTAATTAAATCAAAGTATCATGAAAGTCAAAGTTAATAATGAATACGCTGCTAGCAATTAAATTGCAACATCTATATGCAAGAAAAAAGTATTGGTATCTAATCAGTAGGAAAATGACTCATTTACAAAATGAAAGGTTTTAGAATTGTCTCAACCGTGTCGACATACCATCCAATCACTCAAGAAATTAGTGAAAGGACCAGTCCAAATGAACAAATGGTGTTTATCATTTTGTCGACTCCAGAATCTACATGAGTGCCAATAGGGGGTTCAAATTGTGATGTAACGCAGATCTTGTGGAAATAATATATTTATATATGGTACCATTCTCCAAGGTGACATAAATTGTTCTCAAACACTATGAAACTTTTGGAATCGTTGCAATATTGAACTAAAAAATACTTGTTTTGAAAATGGTAACGTAGCTTTTAATACTTTGAAGGTGTTTAGTTTATGGTTACTTTTCAAAATGATTTTTTAAACTTTTAACTTTTTAAAAAAGCCAAAAGTTTGAAAAGGTATTTGGCAAATTTGAAAATTCTTTTAAAATGAATTTTTGGTAAGAATGAAAAAAAAATTATGTTAAAAGTATGATTTTGTGACTTTTGGCTTTTTGATTCTTACTTCCTCAAAAATTAATCCAAACACATTTTAAAACTTTTTTTTTTTTGGAAAAACTATAAGTCAAAAAATCATTTTGTTAAAAATGACATTTTAAACAAAAAAGCAATCTCAAAAACCCTCTTAGGCGTTTGTTTTTTCCAATAAAATATTCGTCTCCTTTTTGTCTTATAGCGTGTAGACGTTTCCTCTCGCAAACATTTTGTTTTTTTAGAAAACCACGTACCTAAGAGGTATGCGCATCATCTTTTTGTTGCAGACCAATATTCACCTATTTACAAATTTGCACATGTCTTATTGGTAAAATAAAAAAAAAATTGTTCATATTTTTACAAATTTTAAATATTACTTTTATGTCATTACAAAATTTAAAATTATATATACGTCCGCCTAAAACTATAAAATTCACATGTATAAAAACATGTTACTAAATAGACAAAAATCATAAAACTACATTATTTAATATAAATATTAACATAAAATAAGTTAAGAAAAACAAAAATCTTGTGATACCAATATCAATTCAAATTGATTGATGTTATTAATTTTATTAATCAAACAATTTGTAACATCATAATTTTTTTGATCAATTTTTTTTTCATTTGAAAATACAAGTAATCATCTCAAAATTATTTCCCAAAGTATAATAAAACAACCAACTGTTTCAAACATATCACATCATGTTCAAAATCAAAGTAATAATAATAATAGTAAAATTATATCAATGGAAGTCTCCAAAAACATATCAATGGATGCGATATAGTTAGGTCTCGCCCTTCCCCTTGCTACCAGGTAGGGATGATCGTGGGACGGAACCGATACCGACCCGTCCCGTTCCCGATTTCTCGAATATCGAATTTGATCAAAAGTTAATCCCGAGTACCGAACCGAATTAACATCACCGGTACCGGTACCGGGAATGGTACTGGTACTCGGTACTAGTACCAGTACCGATTCCCGAATTTCATGTATTTGGAGTACCAAGTACCATCCCGTATTTTTAAATTCGGTACCGGTTCCGGTACAGTACCGTTACGAGATCGGGATTTGGGACAAACTGTTCATCCCTACTACCAGGGGCGGACACAAGATTCCATAGTAGGCGTAGTGTAATAGCCTACAGACCATGATAAAAAAATTCATTTTAAAACAAGAGTTACAGTCATTAAATTGTTCCAAAAACCAGTACATAGTAACAATGTCAAATCATCATAGTAACAATATCAATAAGTGCGGAAAAAAGTGAGGGGAGAATGTTGTGTCATCATGTTGAACCCTTTTCCCTTAGTACCGGAAGTACCTGAAACCATGAATACAAACTGTAAGCAAAAGCTTAGTGAGTTTCCCCAAGTACCACATACTAAACATAAATAAGTTAGTGTTATGGGCCAACTCATAGTCTTACAAGTAATTTCTTGCCGATGACCAAATCTCGATCTTCCATATAGGTGCCAGGGGACAGATCCAGGGCCACATTCCGGTCTTTCATACAATTGTTAGTGCTAAATCTTGGTCTTTCATACTCATATCACAAATATAGCTAGCATCCTATATCACAAATAATGGGTCGGCCTTGGTGCCTTCGACCCATTGATACAGTGAGAAAACTCACCTCAGCCCGTTGATAAACAATTAGATGCTCGGCTACAAAACTGGAAGATCCCACACTAACACAAACAAATAACCCTAATCAAAATTAAGTCATACCATAACAGTGGGTCTAAAATCTTAACCCACACTCCTAGGATAAAAATGCCATTTTACCCTTCCCATAATGGGCCTAACCAAACTTGGCCCAATAACCCTATAATGGCCCCATGGCCCATAAAGGACCAACTCATTGAACTTAAGGCCCATTAATAGAATCCTAAGGCCCAACTACTCTAAACAGGCCAAGGCTCAAAAGTCTAAAGCCCAACCAAAGTCCAAAGCCCATGAAGAGCCACAATGAGGCGTACACGCTATACACGGCCGCTTGCCAGTACGCATTGCATACCCCCTGGTACACTCAGTGTACTGGGCTACTTGCCACCTTAATCCATTTAGTGCTTAATCCATTCAGCCATAGGGTCCAACTTCCAGATCTAGTCCATTTTAGGGTTCTAATAAATAAAGTTGGCAACTTTAACCCTTAACATGTCTTAATGGAACCCAACATCCATTTTTATCCATCAAAGCTCATATTAAGGACTCAAATTCATGCATGGACTCACATCACCATCAAGATGACATTTTTATGCATCGAGAGCAACAAAGAGGATGAGATCTACCATATCTAACTCCTGGAGTTGCTAAAACTCATAAGGAGAACCCATGGGACCAGATAAAGCTCATAAACAACCCTAAACTCAAACTACCATAATGAATGATCAAGGTAAGAAATTTATACCTTCTCCAGCTCCCAAAATTAATGAAAACTTTGGATCTAAAAGCTCAACCTCAACAAATGCTTGGTCTCCAAGTTCCTTCTTCTTAACACATACAAAAATGCCACAAAATCACTTCCAATGCTAAAAAAAATACTCGAAGGATGAACTAGGGTTTCTATGGGACGTAATAAACAGTTAAGGCTGATGGGGGTAGAGGTCCAAAGGCCATAATGATGTTTACATAGGGTTCAAACCCTAAAAATTAAGGTTTGACCCAGGCAGACATACACCCCGCGTACACCACGTACGCCCAACGTACGTGGTTAAATGCCTCGACTCCAAAATGCTCATGTATGCTAAGCGTACCAAACGTACGCCCAACGTACGAGGGACCATTTTCACAAAATTTCTCAAACTTAAAGGACCGTAGAAGAAGTACCTGGAATCGGATGTTACATGCAGCACGGGAATTGTTTCGCTATGATGGTTATACGAGATATGTTCTATCATCATATAATTCTTTTTTCAACGACGTATAAATACGTTTAAATGAAAAAAAGACTTTAAAAACGCTTTTAAGGTTTATAATATATATATATATATATATATATATATATATATATATATATATATATATATATATATATATGCATTTTTCATATGTATTTATTATATTTATATGTATTTTTATGTATAAATACGTTTTTATATGTACAAATATGTATTTAAAATACATTTATATATGCATTTATTTAATTATATTAATAATTACAAAGCTAAAAATAATATATTTATTTGAGTTTTAAATAAAACAATAAAAATAAAAGTAATGGTTTTTGTAGAAAAGCTTCAATATTTTGGGTCAGTTTACGAAATAGTCACAACATTTTGGGTTTATTTACGAAATAGTCCCAAATTAGTGTGTTATCGGCAGAACCGAGAAAAAAATGTCAAATGCAACCTTTAATTAGTTTTTTAGAACATTTTTGTAAAAAAAATAATTTTGGACTATTTCATAAACTGATCCAAAATATTAAGGTTTTTTTTTTTTTTTTTTTTTTTTTTTTTTTTTTTTGTGATTTACCTAAAATCAAATTACTATGTTTTATTATAGTTTCTTTTAAAAAAAATTAATAAAACTAATTGGGGGACTTAGGTAGCAACTATTCATTGTACCAATGAAATATTGACTTTTTTTTTTTAAATCAATTTCTTAGTTTCAGTTTTTTAAATAGAAACTTCATATATTTTACATGGGAAATATAGGTAACTTGACGGTAACTATTGATAGGTCTTAATATTTAAATTTATAGAAGGGTTTATTGTCCATCTTTTGACCTTTTTAAAAAAAAATCTCCACAGAACAAGATTGATATATATATATATATATATATATATATATATATATATATATATATATATATATATATATATATATATATATATATATATATATATATATATATATATATATATATGAAAAGTGAATATACCATTAAGGGTATATAAGCTTAGGTATCCAAACTCACTATACTACATCGTTTTGTATCATATATACATTGTAATTGTCCAATGTCCTAATAATTAAACTTCTAACTTGATTTACTTCCAAAAATTTTATAAATTTCACATATATCGTCCTCTTATATAATTTTCATTTTCAAATATAATATATATACCCTAGTAGATGTTCGTCAAAAAAATATATTGTAAGAGGAAGATAATAGTGAAAATTTGAAAATATTGAAAGTAAATCAAATTAGTGGTTAAAGTTTAAAAACATTATAATGAATATATCAAAAAAAAAAAAAACAACGTATTATGGTGGGTTTGGGTACCTAAGCTTATATACCCTTAAGGGTATATTCCCTTATATATATATATATATATATATATATATATATATATATATATATATATATATATATATATATATATATATATATATATATATGGGTAATGTGTATGGAAGAAATGTTAAAATAGGACACCTACAAGAGAGACCATGTAATTACTTCTATTTAAAGGTATGACTTTATTGGCTATAGATTTTTGGTTAAGTAACAAATGGTACACTAAAAGGAAAACTTAATGTATAAATAAAAAGAAATTTGAATGTAAAAATGAAAAAGAAACTTGATGAGAGCAAGAGTTGAACTCGAGACCTACTCAATAGTAGAACTTTATCTTGCACCTTAGATCAACTCAAGTATGTTAACTTTTGATTAAATTTATGAACTGTAATAACAATATAATCGTTTTTATAGGTGCAAACTAACATTTTTTTTACATTAATAGGAAAAAATCTAGTAGTTGTTGGTGAAACCCCATGCACCACTACAGATTCACCCCTGCTTGCTATGAGAACAACCTGAAAACATTTAAATTCAAAACACATATCTTAGTGAGTTCTCCAAGATACTACATACTCTTGTGAATGATATAATCCAATCACACTCTTACACTCACTTCCGTTACTACAACCTAATTATAGTCTTGGTTGCTATGGTCCAACCATAGTCTTTAACTGCTATAGTCAAACTATAATCTTTCATGCTATCACTATGATCCAATCATAGTCTTTCATATAATTTCTATTTTCTAATTATATTCTTTCATACAATTACTATGATTCAATCATAGTTTTTCATACAATCGTTATTATCTAATCATTGTTTTTTTTATACAACTCTTATGATCTATTCATAGTCTTTCATACATAATTCATAGAAACAATATATTAATCACGGTATGTAATGTCCTACATAGTATAGTGAGAAAACTCACATGAGTCTGATAACATAATCTCGATAACAACCTCTACAAATGAATCAACTAACACAAACCACCTAACACACCAAACCACCTAGATGACAAAACACTGGCGATCTCAGTTCAAAACATGCGGCACGACCCTTCCTTGGTCGTGTGATGAACTTCAAGGATAAATTATTATTTCTAGTAAGCACTTAATCCATTAAAACTAAGGCTCCAATTTTACATATCACATCAAAACAATGTCTTAATGGATAGATTTCCCAACTTTATCCATTTGCATGGTTCGAATAACATCATCTCTAAACCTAGGTTTAAGATGGGACAAAATTCCTTGAACCCTATACATGGAACATTTGGGAAGACATGCATGACGTAAAAAAACCTCAAAGGATCTAGAAGATCAACAAAACCACTTTTGGACCTAGACTGTTCAAAGTTTGACTAAAAGTTAAACCGGTCAAAAAGCCAACGGTCCAGAAGTTAAAGGGTTTAAAAGATCATTTGGGAAGACACACATGAACTCAAAACAACTCAAAGGGTCTAGAAGATCAAATCCTCAAATCAATCAAAGTTTGACCAAATGTTAAATCGATCAAAAAGTCAACGATCAAATGGTCAAAGTCAACGGTCAACGACTGTTTGCAGCGCGACTCAGCTTCTGGCCGCTTTGCTACCTCTAGATGACAAAACACTCCCGAGCTTAGTTCGAAACACGCACCACGACCCTTCCTTGGTCGCCTGACAAACTTCGAGGTCGAATCCGTCTTTCTTGTAATCTGTTGGTAATCAGTCTTCCTTTAACCCACCTGCAAACGAATCTAGAACATACACCCTAATAACGACTCTCATATATTACTCGCTATTATTACTTTCAGAAGAAAAACTGATTACACTTTAAAACAAATGACAACCTAATCTATGTATAAACTATTGTCCCTGTAAATAGGTACATATCCTACCAGAAACGTGGGTATACAAAACTGAATAATCTCCATAATTCCCATGCATATCGGTCAAAGCAATGACCCATTCCTGCTTATTCAACACAATCTTCAACATCAAGATTATACCCAACAATCACCCCCTAATCTTGATGCTCATGACCTTACTTTTCATGCTATAATCTTGCTGTCTCATGCCTATTGCTTCTTGCATTTTGTTTCATGTTTGCTACTTGCTACAAACCTACTTTCTACTTGTTATTACCTGCTACTTGCTACAAACTTCTTATGGTTTTCTACTTGCTACAAACCTATTGCTTTCTATCTTCCTTTTCCCGTGATCAACAAAGCATGATCAACCTTGCTACTTGTTTCTCTTTTCTTGCTACTTCTTTCTTTTCTTCGTTCTTCTTGCTTTCTTGCTTACTAAATCTTGCTAACATACAACAACTTTCTGTTGTTGCATCTTTCTTGTGATCACCAACACGTGATCAAACTTGCTGCTTGTGTTTGCTTCTTTTGTTTTCTTTCATCTGATAACCAAACATGATCAGCTTTCCTACTTGCTTTCATTCTTTCTTTTGATCACCAAATGTGATCTGCCTTGCTGATTTCTATCTTCCTCTTGATCTGATTACATAAGGTTGCAATCAGTCATCTCTTTCTTGCTTTGAACCAGGTTTGAGCCTGGTGCTCTGATTACCAAATGTTGGTAATCAGTCTTCCTTTAACCCACCAGCAAACGACTCTAGAACATACACCCTAATAACGACTCTCATATATTACTCGCTATTATTACTTTCAGAAGAAAAACTGATTACACTTTAAAACAAATTACAACCTAATCTATCTATAAACTATTGTCCCTGTAAAATAGGTACATATCCTACCAGAAACGTGGGTATACAAAACTGAATAATCTCCATAATTCCCATGCATATCGGTCAAAGCAATGACCCATTCTTACTTATTCAACACAATCTTCAACATCAAGATTATACCCAACAATCACCCCCTAAACTTGATGCTCATGACCTTACTTTTCATGCTATAATCTTGCTGTCTCATGCCTATTGCTTCTTGCATTTTGTTTCATGTTTGCTACTTGCTACAAACCTACTTTCTACTTGTTATTACCTGCTACTTGCTACAAACTTCTTATGGTTTTCTACTTGCTACAAACCTATTGCTTTCTATCTTCCTTTTCCCGTGATCAACAAAGCATGATCAACCTTGCTACTTGTTTCTCTTTTCTTGCTACTTCTTTCTTTTCTTCGTTCTTCTTGCTTTCTTGCTTACTAAATCTTGCTAACATACAACAACTTTCTGTTGTTGCATCTTTCTTGTGATCACCAACACGTGATCAAACTTGCTGCTTGTGTTTGCTTCTTTTGTTTTCTTTCATCTGATAACCAAACATGATCAACTTTTCTACATGCTTTCATTCTTTCTTTTGATCACCAAATGTGATCTGCCTTGCTGATTTCTATCTTCCTCTTGATCTGATTACATAAGGTTGCAATCAGTCATCTCTTTCTTGCTTTGAACCAGGTTTGAGCCTGGTGCTCTGATTACTAAATGTTGGTAATCAGTCTTCCTTTAACCCACCAGCAAACGACTCTAGAACATACACCCTAATAACGACTCTCATATATTGCTCACTATTATTACTTTCAGAAGAAAAACTGATTACACTTTAAAACAAATGACAACCTAATCTATCTATAAACTATTGTCCCTGTAAAATAGGTACATATCCTACCAGAAACGTGGGTATACAAAACTGAATAATCTCCATAATTCCCATGCATATCGGTCAAAGCAATGACCCATTCCTGCTTATTCAACACAATCTTCAACATCAAGATTATACCCAACAATCACCCCCTAATCTTGATGCTCATGACCTTACTTTTCATGCTATAATCTTGCTGTCTCATGCCTATTGCTTCTTGCATTTTGTTTCATGTTTGCTACTTGCTACAAACCTACTTTCTACTTGTTATTACCTGCTACTTGCTACAAACTTCTTATGGTTTTCTACTTGCTACAAACCTATTGCTTTCTATCTTCCTTTTCCCGTGATCAACAAAGCATGATCAACCTTGCTACTTGTTTCTCTTTTCTTGCTACTTCTTTCTTTTCTTCGTTCTTCTTGCTTTCTTGCTTACTAAATCTTGCTAACATACAACAACTTTCTGTTGTTGCATCTTTCTTGTGATCACCAAAACGTGATCAAACTTGCTGCTTGTGTTTGCTTCTTTTGTTTTCTTTCATCTGATAACCAAACATGATCAGCTTTTCTACTTGCTTTCATTCTTTCTTTTGATCACCAAATGTGATCTGCCTTGCTGATTTCTATCTTCCTCTTGATCTGATTACATAAGGTTGCAATCAGTCATCTCTTTCTTGCTTTGAACCAGGTTTGAGCCTGGTGCTCTGATTACTAAATGTTGGTAATCAGTCTTCCTTTAACCCACCAGCAAACGACTCTAGAACATACACCCTAATAACGACTCTCATATATTGCTCACTATTATTACTTTCAGAAGAAAAACTGATTACACTTTAAAACAAATGACAACCTAATCTATCTATAAACTATTGTCCCTGTAAAATAGGTACATATCCTACCAGAAACGTGGGTATACAAAACTGAATAATCTCCATAATTCCCATGCATATCGGTCAAAGCAATGACCCATTCCTGCTTATTCAACACAATCTTCAACATCAAGATTATACCCAACAATCACCCCCTAATCTTGATGCTCATGACCTTACTTTTCATGCTATAATCTTGCTGTCTCATGCCTATTGCTTCTTGCATTTTGTTTCATGTTTGCTACTTGCTACAAACCTACTTTCTACTTGTTATTACCTGCTACTTGCTACAAACTTCTTATGGTTTTCTACTTGCTACAAACCTATTGCTTTCTATCTTCCTTTTCCCGTGATCAACAAAGCATGATCAACCTTGCTACTTGTTTCTCTTTTCTTGCTACTTCTTTCTTTTCTTCGTTCTTCTTGCTTTCTTGCTTACTAAATCTTGCTAACATACAACAACTTTCTGTTGTTGCATCTTTCTTGTGATCACCAAAACGTGATCAAACTTGCTGCTTGTGTTTGCTTCTTTTGTTTTCTTTCATCTGATAACCAAACATGATCAGCTTTTCTACTTGCTTTCATTCTTTCTTTTGATCACCAAATGTGATCTGCCTTGCTGATTTCTATCTTCCTCTTGATCTGATTACATAAGGTTGCAATCAGTCATCACTTTCTTGCTTTGAACCAGGTTTGAGCTTGGTGCTCTGATTACCAAATGTTGGTAATCAGTCTTCCTTTAACCCACCAGCAAACGACTCTAGAACATACACCCTAATAACGACTCTCATATATTGCTCACTATTATTACTTTCAGAAGAAAAACTGATTACACTTTAAAACAAATGACAACCTAATCTATCTATAAACTATTGTCCCTGTAAAATAGGTACATATCCTACCAGAAACGTGGGTATACAAAACTGAATAATCTCCATAATTCCCATGCATATCGGTCAAAGCAATGACCCATTCCTGCTTATTCAACACAATCTTCAACATCAAGATTATACCCAACAATCACCCCCTAATCTTGATGCTCATGACCTTACTTTTCATGCTATAATCTTGCTGTCTCATGCCTATTGCTTCTTGCATTTTGTTTCATGTTTGCTACTAGCTACAAACCTACTTTCTACTTGTTATTACCTGCTACTTGCTACAAACTTCTTATGGTTTTCTACTTGCTACAAACCTATTGCTTTCTATCTTCCTTTTCCCGTGATCAACAAAGCATGATCAACCTTGCTACTTGTTTCTCTTTTCTTGCTACTTCTTTCTTTTCTTCGTTCTTCTTGCTTTCTTGCTTACTAAATCTTGCTAACATACAACAACTTTCTGTTGTTGCATCTTTCTTGTGATCACCAACACGTGATCAAACTTGCTGCTTGTGTTTGCTTCTTTTGTTTTCTTTCATCTGATAACCAAACATGATCAGCTTTCCTACTTGCTTTCATTCTTTCTTTTGATCACCAAATGTGATCTGCCTTGCTGATTTCTATCTTCCTCTTGATCTGATTACATAAGGTTGCAATCAGTCATCTCTTTCTTGCTTTGAACCAGGTTTGAGCCTGGTGCTCTGATTACCAAATGTTGGTAATCAGTCTTCCTTTAACCCACCAGCAAACGACTCTAGAACATACACCCTAATAACGACTCTCATATATTGCTCACTATTATTACTTTCAGAAGAAAAACTGATTACACTTTAAAACAAATGACAACCTAATCTATCTATAAACTATTGTCCCTGTAAAATAGGTACATATCCTACCAGAAACGTGGGTATACAAAACTGAATAATCTCCATAATTCCCATGCATATCGGTCAAAGCAATGACCCATTCCTGCTTATTCAACACAATCTTCAACATCAAGATTATACCCAACAATCACCCCCTAATCTTGATGCTCATGACCTTACTTTTCATGCTATAATCTTGCTGTCTCATGCCTATTGCTTCTTGCATTTTGTTTCATGTTTGCTACTAGCTACAAACCTACTTTCTACTTGTTATTACCTGCTACTTGCTACAAACTTCTTATGGTTTTCTACTTGCTACAAACCTATTGCTTTCTATCTTCCTTTTCCCGTGATCAACAAAGCATGATCAACCTTGCTACTTGTTTCTCTTTTCTTGCTACTTCTTTCTTTTCTTCGTTCTTCTTGCTTTCTTGCTTACTAAATCTTGCTAACATACAACAACTTTCTGTTGTTGCATCTTTCTTGTGATCACCAACACGTGATCAAACTTGCTGCTTGTGTTTGCTTCTTTTGTTTTCTTTCATCTGATAACCAAACATGATCAGCTTTCCTACTTGCTTTCATTCTTTCTTTTGATCACCAAATGTGATCTGCCTTGCTGATTTCTATCTTCCTCTTGATCTGATTACATAAGGTTGCAATCAGTCATCTCTTTCTTGCTTTGAACCAGGTTTGAGCCTGGTGCTCTGATTACCAAATGTTGGTAATCAGTCTTCCTTTAACCCACCAGCAAACGACTCTAGAACATACACCCTAATAACGACTCTCATATATTGCTCACTATTATTACTTTCAGAAGAAAAACTGATTACACTTTAAAACAAATGACAACCTAATCTATCTATAAACTATTGTCCCTGTAAAATAGGTACATATCCTACCAGAAACGTGGGTATACAAAACTGAATAATCTCCATAATTCCCATGCATATCGGTCAAAGCAATGACCCATTCCTGCTTATTCAACACAATCTTCAACATCAAGATTATACCCAACAATCACCCCCTAATCTTGATGCTCATGACCTTACTTTTCATGCTATAATCTTGCTGTCTCATGCCTATTGCTTCTTGCATTTTGTTTCATGTTTGCTACTTGCTACAAACCCACTTTCTACTTGTTATTACCTGCTACTTGCTACAAACTTCTTATGGTTTGCTACTTGCTACAAACCTATTGCTTTCTATCTTCCTTTTCCCGTGATCAACAAAGCATGATCAACCTTGCTACTTGTTTCTCTTTTCTTGCTACTTCTTTCTTTTCTTCGTTCTTCTTGCTTTCTTGCTTACTAAATCTTGCTAACATACAACAACTTTCTGTTGTTGCATCTTTCTTGTGATCACCAACACGTGATCAAACTTGCTGCTTGCGTTTGCTTCTTTTGTTTTCTTTCATCTGATAACCAAACATGATCAGCTTTCCTACTTGCTTTCATTCTTGTAACAGCCCGGAATTCCAAATATTGATATAATTATGATTTTGGGGGTGTTTTAAGAGGGGACTCGGCGAGTTGGAGCCTAGACTCGCCGAGTAGGATCGCAGACCGGGTCGCGGGTTCGCGACTGGACTCGACGAGTCCAGATATGGACTCGGCGAGTCTGCGCTGTGTAGCGAAAACCCTAACCGTTCAGGTTTGGGACGTATAAGAGGCACTTATTGGCCGTCATTGTTCATTTTAGCCTTCTGGGAAGAACCCTAAATCGATTGGGTGCATCTGGAGCAAAGTTCAAGGGCCATTGTTGATCTTGGAAGCGTTGTTGTGCAAGGAAGAGAAGGGCTTGGCTAAAGGAACAGCAAGGGAGTCACGTTCTGAGGATTTGGGGACACAGATGGCACATTATTCAGGTAAGAATTCGAGTTATGCTCTGTTATGTTGATGTGTTTATGGAATTAGGGTTTGTGGAACCCTTTTGTGATTAGATTGAATGCTACCCTAGTCCCCCAAATGATTGTGACTCTGTATTGGGACATTTGGAGGTCCAGAATGTCCCATGCCTGTGCATTTCGGAAATTGATGAAGGTTTTGGATTGAAATCCTTATGCCTTAGGTCAATATGTATGTTATGAATCATGGGGTGTATCATGAGCACCAAAATGAGGACCTTACGTGATGGACCAGTCTAGGAAGGCCAGGCCTATGAATGGTCGGAGCAATTCTGCCATTAGAAAGCAGTTTGAGCGGTTGCATGGCATGGACTCGCCGAGTCCGATGAACAGACTCGGCGAGTAGCTTGAAGATTTACTGGGACTCGTCGAGTTGTTCTTCAGACTCGGCGAGTTGAGTCGGGGTGGCCCCGCGATTCTTCCAGGAGGAACTCGTCGAGTAAAAAGGGGATACTCGACGTGTAGAAAGGGTGTCTTAAGGAATCGGTGAGTTAAGGGCGAGTGGACTCAGAGTCGTTGAACTCGGCGAGTCTTGGGGTGACTCGGCGAGTTAGATCGCAGGTTGAGTGAAGTTCTGAGTATGGGGACTCGGTGAGTCATAGGGTTGACTTGACGAGTAGGGTCAGTCAGGGGTTGACTTTGACCTTGTCTTTGACCAAGGATTTACCAGTGGTTCCAGGGGTATTTTGGTAATTGTTGTTATTGTTTGAGTTCAGTGCATTGGTGACTGTCCAGAGGTGGAGATCGTATCAGTGATCGGAGCAGCTTGAGCTATCTGTTCAGTCGGCAGTTTCGAGGTGAGTTATCCTCACTATATCGCTAGGGTTTATGGCACCAAGGCCGACCCTTTTATCGGATGGAAATTCGGGTAGTTGTCAATACATGTTATGGGCCGGAAGGCATTACTATGTGGACCGAAAGGTCATGGCCTGGAAAGGCGTATGTATGCATTTAGTATGTTGACTGATTCATGGGGTAATGTTATGATAGTGACCGGCTAGACCGGTATCTTGTTAGAGTAATGCTATGATATGTAATCTGTTGATCGATTGTTGTCTATGAACTGCTATATGATTATTCGTTATGTTGTATATGCATTTTATGCTTATGGGCCGGAAGGCAATATATGTTATGGGCCGGAAGGCAATATGTTATGGGCCGGAAGGCGATTATGTTGTGTGATGGACCGGAAGGTCAGGGCCTGGAAAGGCGTATATGTGGTTGGTATTCTGGGGGTATCTCACTAAGCTTTCGGGCTTACAGTTGTGGTTTTATGTTTCAGGTTCTCAAGAGTCTGTGACAAGGCAAGGGCGTGATCGTACCGTTCCTCGTGTTGATGTTTTATGATGTGAACCTGGGAAAATACTTTGTTAAATATTGTATTGAAAACCTTTTTGTAACAACGTTAATAAAATGGGTGATTTTGAAAAGTTTTAATTGTTTTGAAATTTTGAATGTTACAAGTTGGTATCAGAGCCTTGGTTTGAGTGAATTGGGGAAACATTGGTGTGACTCCAGTCTCAAATCGAGGAGGATTTCAAAAAGAGAAAATTTAAAATGAGAAATTAAAATGGTTTTCAAATTTGGTAAAAGGAGGACGCGGAGGTACGATCAGCCGGAGCCAGTAAGTAACCCCAAGATACCATACATGATATTTGTCTATTTGAGCTTGATAGCACAGCATGCTAGAGTTAGGCTAGGGATCTTCAGGAATTCATGATAATGTTGCCTGATATGTGATGCCTGTAGCCTAGGGTCCCCTATGGGATGTTCTCAGTGTTCCTCTAGTGGTGAGGGTTGATAGTTGTTATGCATGTTCTCTAGGGTATTGTGGTAGTACTTCATACAAATATGGGTAGGTGTGGAAGGTAGTATGGGCCCGTACTACTGAAAGCACAGGACCCATACGCGTATCAGGGAAACCATGATCTCTAGGGTAGGGTTGCGAGAGTTGGATCCCAGGATTGTAAGAAGTGTCTGGGATTTGGTATGGTGTTTTCGGTATGGAGATTTCGAGGCATGATGATAGTGGATCCGGATCAGGATCGGGAGCTGGAGAGCGAGTTCCGGGTGGATCGGTACCGTCTGAGGTTATCGATCGGACGAGCACGAACGAGTTGGACGCGAAGGTTCGCGAGATCCTGCGTGATGAGGTTGCTGCATTGCTATGGGCTGAGTTGCCGGAATTGTTTGGGTCGATCAGGACCACCATGGTTGAGTAGTTTGATGAGCGATATGCGGCTCTCGCAGAGACGGCTGCCGCGGTGGTTACAGCGGCTGTAGCAGCAGCAAAGGGAAGACCTAGTCGGGGTTTCAGTATCGGGACTTCTATTATACGAAGCCTCCCACATTCGATGGAGTTCAGGACCCGATTGTTGCTATGAGATGGTTATCAGACTTGGAGGGGTGTTTCTCCACGAGTTTATGCCCTGCTGATCAGAGGGTGAGGTGTGCTCTGAACCTGTTGAGGCTAGGAGCGAAGGATTGGTGGAGATTGACTACGAGGTCATTTTCCGATGCGCAGAGGGCTGCAGTTTCATGGGATCAATTCAGAGAGATGTTCAGTACTCGCTATGTTCCGCGGGATGAAAAGGAGAGATTGGCTCGGGAATTCCTTGAGCTGAAGCAGGATGTGGAGTCGGTGACTGAGATCACCAGGATGTTTATTGAGAGGGCGATGTTTTGCCCTGAGTTCGTTTTGGAGCAGGCTCAGATGTCCCGATATCTGAGTATGCTCAAGGGGGATATCAGACAGTTCGTGTATGCGCAGAGGTGTGAGACCTTGTTGGTGTTGCAGGAGGCCGCCATGCGGCGTGAGTTAGAGGTTGAGTTGCAGTTGCGTGAGCTGAGGCAGGCTCCGATGCAGTCGCAGCCAGCGCCGAAACGGTCCAGTACCGTTGATGTTAGAATGGGGGATCGGAGCGGCCACACTTGTGGGAAGTATGGGAGGGGTCACACCGGAGTTGCTGGTCCGGTGGTGCATGCCGCAAGTGCGGAAAAGAGGGGCACTATGCGTGGGATTTTCGGCAGTCAGTGCCGATTCGGGATTTGAGGATTTGTCATCATTGCCGGCAGGTAGGACATTTGAGGGTCAACTGTCCACAGCTTTCTGCAGGACCGGTGCAGGCTCTAGCACCGGCCACCTTGAGGAGTTCAGGAGGAGGACAGGATGGAGCGGAGCCCAAGGGCTAAGAGTCGTGCTTATCGGCTTGCGGCAGAGGGAGACGGAGCAGTGCCGGAGGCAGCTGTGGGTATAATGCTTTCTTGATGTCTTGATTATCTTGCGTTGATTGTGGCATATTGTTGTGCTGGTATCTTGTGTGGATTTCGATGCAGTATTCGTTGTTTCGCGGGTTTGGCATGGTTAAGGAATGGTGTTTCAGGTTTTTGCTTTGGCATTCGTTGTTCCCTGATGGTTGGTATGGTTATAGTTGGTGTTTTGGTGCCGGTATCCTTGTGCGGTTTTCGATGTGGTATCCATCCTTTGGCAAGTTGTGGGTTTGGTTACGGGTTATTGTTGGGAATTCCGTTGGTTATCGTTTGTGAGGGTTGTTAGTGGAGATACGGCACTGGGTTGAATGTCGGGTAGCATCTGCAGTCGTAGAGTGGATAATTGAAAGACCGGATTCTTTTGAGTGGTTTGATCAGGGAGGAGATGTGTTTTGCTGAGGGTTGCTTATGCTTGTGGGAAGCAGTCAGTGTGTAAATGTTCTCTTTGTGCAGGATTGTTCTGAAAGGTCGTTAATAACGATCGGTGGTAGTTAGTCAGTGCTTTAGTGGGGGAGAATTGGAGAATTCTCCGGGAGATCGATGAGTATGTGAGGGTGCTTAGCTGTTGGGATTCAGCAGTGTTTGTCAGCTCAGAGTATAGGCCGACGAGAGCGAGTGTCGGGTATGCGGGGCGGGATACAGACCTAGGGCATTGATTGTGGAGGCCTGAGAGAAGGCCGGGATCAAGCTTGAGTAAGTAACAGGGGTTATGCGATCAGAGTATTGGTATGTTTGAGGTACGTGATGGGTTGTACTGCATTAATCCCACGGGATTATGTTGTGCATGTTTCTAGAGCTGGAACCGGAAGGTTCCCAGAGTTAGAACCTGAGGGTTCGCGGAGCTTGGGTGTACGGACCCACAGAGATATAGCCTCGAGTGGCTAGTATGTGTTATGAGAGTCGGTCCAGTCATGCTGGAGACTCTGTTAGTATTGCTGGATCAGTTTGAGATTGCGGATTGTATATGTTGCAGTGTGATTGCATTGGAAGGTCTGGCCCCGGGTTAGTGATCCTGTTTAGCTAAGGCAATGATTTTGATGAGTGGAGAGAGTGCATGGGATTGAGAGCCCCTGCAATGAGAACCAGAGTATGTGAATAACGGTTACGCAAAAAGGGTGGTGTCGCTTGGGGCAAGCACCATGGCACCGGTTGGAGTGGCATTATGGCCAAGAGGGTCCCTTGGAAGGAAAAGAGAAAGGTGTGTAACTCCGAAGGGGAGTGCAAGTTCACGAGAATGAAAGCTGCAGAGCAGAGTTTTGGTTAGAGTATTTCGGGTATGGCTTCGAGCATCGTGTTCGCGGCAGCGAAGTAGGAACCCATCCGGTTTGGGGATGTCTGTTGAGGCTCAGAAGGGATGCAGGGGGAGAGAGAATTTTAAATTCTCAGTGTGATTCTGATCAGAGTGTAGGGTGGATGTAGTGGTTCATCTTGGGAGATGTTCGAGGATATCATCAGTGTATCGGGTCTTCCAACCTGCGGGTGTTGGGGCTAGTTCAGCATGTGTATGTGATGGCAAGAGGAGAACTTGTGAGAGTTGCTCTGAGAGTGAGAATGGATCTCTCAGTCGGTCCGGAATGGACAAAGTGGGCTTTGGATCGGGGATCTGGTGGTTCATGGTTTCCTAACCCTTATGGGTCGAGTGATCGTTGAGATTTAGAGCAGAGTTGCATCTTGGGTAATTTTCGGTTACAGAGAGTGATGTGCAGTGCAGAGATCGTGCTTCAGTCGACAGAGCAGATTCGACAGAGCCGACAGGGAAAGTTATACAGACAGATGCTGGTCCGAGCTTGAGTTTCAGGTCGGCGACTTCGTACTCCTGAAGGCCTCTCCTTGGAAAGGAGTGATTCGCTTCAGAAAGAGAGGCAAGTTGGGGCCCCGGTACATTGGGCCATTTCGGGTGATTGCAAGGATAGGCCGGGTAGCCTATCGATTGGAGTTGCCAGCGGAGTTGGGACAGATCCACGAAACCTTTTATGTGTCGCAATTGAGGAAGTGCATAGCCGATGAGTCGGCAGTGGTTCCATTGGAGGATATTCAGGTGGATGCGAGCCTGAATTATGCTGAGAGACCAGTGTCCATCAGGGATCGTAAGAACAAGGTTCTGAGGAACAAGGAGGTACCTCTGGTATTGGTTCAGTGGCAACATCGGAAGGGATCGGAAATGACTTGGGAGCCGGAACGTGAGATGCGGGAGCAGCATCTGGAACTATTTTCAGAGTGAGACTTCGAGGGCGAAGTCTAGTTCTAGTGGGGGAGAGTTGTAACAGCCCGGAATTCCAAATATTGATATAATTATGATTTTGGGGGTGTTTTAAGAGGGGACTCGGCGAGTTGGAGCCTAGACTCGCCGAGTAGGATCGCAGACCGGGTCGCGGGTTCGCGACTGGACTCGACGAGTCCAGATATGGACTCGGCGAGTCTGCGCTGTGTAGCGAAAACCCTAACTGTTCAGGTTTGGGACGTATAAGAGGCACTTATTGGCCGTCATTGTTCATTTTAGCCTTCTGGGAAGAACCCTAAATCGATTGGGTGCATCTGGAGCAAAGTTCAAGGGCCATTGTTGATCTTGGAAGTGTTGTTGTGCAAGGAAGAGAAGGGCTTGGCTAAAGGAACAGCAAGGGAGTCACGTTCTGAGGACTTGGGGACACAGATGGCACATTATTCAGGTAAGAATTCGAGTTATGCTCTGTTATGTTGATGTGTTTATGGAATTAGGGTTTGTGGAACCCTTTTGTGATTAGATTGAATGCTACCCTAGTCCCCCAAATGATTGTGACTCTGTATTGGGACATTTGGAGGTCCAGAATGTCCCATGCCTGTGCATTTCGGAAATTGATGAAGGTTTTGGATTGGAATCCTTATGCCTTAGGTCAATATGTATGTTATGAATCATGGGGTGTATCATGAGCACCAAAATGAGGACCTTACGTGATGGACCAGTCTAGGAAGGCCAGGCCTATGAATGGTCGGAGCAATTCTGCCATTAGAAAGCAGTTTGAGCGGTTGCATGGCATGGACTCGCCGAGTCCGATGAACAGACTCGGCGAGTAGCTTGAAGATTTACTGGGACTCGTCGAGTTGTTCTTCAGACTCGGCGAGTTGAGTCGGGGTGGCCCCGCGATTCTTCCAGGAGGAACTCGTCGAGTAAAAAGGGGATACTCGACGTGTAGAAAGGGTGTCTTAAGGAATCGGTGAGTTAAGGGCGAGTGGACTCAGAGTCGTTGAACTCGGCGAGTCTTGGGGTGACTCGGCGAGTTAGATCGCGGGTTGAGTGAAGTTCTGAGTATGGGGACTCGGCGAGTCATAGGGTTGACTCGACGAGTAGGGTCAGTCAGGGGTTGACTTTGACCTTGTCTTTGACCAAGGATTTACCAGTGGTTCCAGGGGTATTTTGGTAATTGTTGTTATTGTTTGAGTTCAGTGCATTGGTGACTGTCCAGAGGTGGAGATCGTATCAGTGATCGGAGCAGCTTGAGCTATCTGTTCAGTCGGCAGTTTCGAGGTGAGTTATCCTCACTATATCGCTAGGGTTTATGGCACCAAGGCCGACCCTTTTATCGGATGGAAATCCGGGTAGTTGTCACTACATGTTATGGGCCGGAAGGCATTACTATGTGGACCGAAAGGTCATGGCCTGGAAAGGCGTATGTATGCATTTAGTATGTTGACTGATTCATGGGGTAATGTTATGATAGTGACCGGCTAGACCGGTATCTTGTTAGAGTAATGCTATGATATGTAATCTGTTGATCGATTGTTGTCTATGAACTGCTATATGATTATTCGTTATGTTGTATATGCATTTTATGCTTATGGGCCGGAAGGCAATATATGTTATGGGCCGGAAGGCAATATGTTATGGGCCGGAAGGCGATTATGTTGTGTGATGGACCGGAAGGTCAGGGCCTGGAAAGGCGTATATGTGGTTGGTATTCTGGGGGTATCTCACTAAGCTTTCGGGCTTACAGTTGTGGTTTTATGTTTCAGGTTCTCAAGAGTCTGTGACAAGGCAAGGGCGTGATCGTACCGTTCCTCGTGTTGATGTTTTATGAGGTGAACCTGGGAAAATACTTTGTTAAATATTGTATTGAAAACCTTTTTGTAACAACGTTAATAAAATGGGTGATTTTGAAAAGTTTTAATTGTTTTGAAATTTTGGATGTTACAATTCTTTCTTTTGATCACCAAATGTGATCTGCCTTGCTGATTTCTATCTTCCTCTTGATCTGATTACATAAGGTTGCAATCAGTCATCTCTTTCTTGCTTTGAACCAGGTTTGAGCCTGGTGCTCTGATTACCAAATGTTGGTAATCAGTCTTCCTTTAACCCACCTGCAAACGACTCTAGAACATACACCCTAATAACGACTCTCATATATTGCTCACTATTATTACTTTCAGAAGAAAAACTGATTACACTTTGAAACAAATGACAACCTAATCTATCTATAAACTATTGTCCCTGTAAAATAGGTACATATCCTACCAGAAACGTGGGTATACAAAACTGAATAATCTCCATAATTCCCATGCATATCGGTCAAAGCAATGACCCATTCCTGCTTATTCAACACAATCTTCAACATCAAGATTATACCCAACAATCACCCCCTAATCTTGATGCTCATGACCTTACTTTTCATGCTATAATCTTGCTGTCTCATGCCTATTGCTTCTTGCATTTTGTTTCATGTTTGCTACTTGCTACAAACCCACTTTCTACTTGTTATTACCTGCTACTTGCTACAAACTTCTTATGGTTTGCTACTTGCTACAAACCTATTGTTTTCTATCTTCCTTTTCCCGTGATCAACAAAGCATGATCAACCTTGCTACTTGTTTCTCTTTTCTTGCTACTTCTTGCTTTCTTGCTTACTAAATCTTGCTAACATACAACAACTTTCTGTTGTTGCATCTTTCTTGTGATCACCAACACGTGATCAAACTTGCTGCTTGCGTTTGCTTCTTTTTTTTTTCTTTCATCTGATAACCAAACATGATCAGCTTTCCTACTTGCTTTCATTCTTTCTTTTGATCACCAAATGTGATCTGCCTTGCTGATTTCTATCTTCCTCTTGATCTGATTACATAAGGTTGCAATCAGTCATCTCTTTCTTGCTTTGAACCAGGTTTGAGCCTGGTGCTCTGATTACCAAATGTTGGTAATCAGTCTTCCTTTAACCCACCTGCAAACGACTCTAGAACATACACCCTAATAACGACTCTCATATATTGCTCACTATTATTACTTTCAGAAGAAAAACTGATTACACTTTAAAACAAATGACAACCTAATCTATCTATAAACTATTGTCCCTGTAAAATAGGTACATATCCTACCAGAAACGTGGGTATACAAAAATGAATAATCTCCATAATTCCCATGCATATCGGTCAAAGCAATGACCCATTCCTGCTTATTCAACACAATCTTCAACATCAAGATTATACCCAACAATCACCCCCTAATCTTGATGCTCATGACCTTACTTTTCATGCTATAATCTTGCTGTCTCATGCCTATTGCTTCTTGCATTTTGTTTCATGTTTGCTACTTGCTACAAACCCACTTTTTACTTGTTATTACCTGCTACTTGCTACAAACTTCTTATGGTTTGCTACTTGCTACAAACCTATTGCTTTCTATCTTCCTTTTCCCGTGATCAACAAAGCATGATCAACCTTGCTACTTGTTTCTCTTTTCTTGCTACTTCTTTCTTTTCTTCGTTCTTCTTGCTTTCTTGCTTACTAAATCTTGCTAACATACAACAACTTTCTGTTGTTGCATCTTTCTTGTGATCACCAACACGTGATCAAACTTGCTGCTTGCGTTTGCTTCTTTTGTTTTCTTTCATCTGATAACCAAACATGATCAGCTTTCCTACTTGCTTTCATTCTTTCTTTTGATCACCAAATGTGATCTGCCTTGCTGATTTCTATCTTCCTCTTGATCTGATTACATAAGGTTGCAATCAGTCATCTCTTTCTTGCTTTGAACCAGGTTTGAGCCTGGTGCTCTGATTACCAAATGTTGGTAATCAGTCTTCCTTTAACCCACCTGCAAACGACTCTAGAACATACACCCTAATAACGACTCTCATATATTGCTCACTATTATTACTTTCAGAAGAAAAACTTATTACACTTTAAAACAAATGACAACCTAATCTATCTATAAACTATTGTCCCTGTAAAATAGGTACATATCCTACCATAAACGTGGGTATACAAAACTGAATAATCTCCATAATTCCCATGCATATCGGTCAAAGCAATGACCCATTCCTACTTATTCAACACAATCTTCAACATCAAGATTATACCCAACAATCACCTCCTAATCTTGATGCTCATGACCTTACTTTTCATGCTATAATCTTGCTGTCTCATGCCTATTGCTTCTTGCATTTTGTTTCATGTTTGCTACTTGCTACAAACCCACTTTCTACTTGTTATTACCTGCTACTTGCTACAAACTTCTTATGGTTTGCTACTTGCTACAAACCTATTGCTTTCTATCTTCCTTTTCCCGTGATCAACAAAGCATGATCAACCTTGCTACTTGTTTCTCTTTTCTTGCTACTTCTTTCTTTTCTTCGTTCTTCTTGCTTTCTTGCTTACTAAATCTTGCTAACATACAACAACTTTCTGTTGTTGCATCTTTCTTGTGATCACCAACACGTGATCAAACTTGCTGCTTGCGTTTGCTTCTTTTGTTTTCTTTCATCTGATAACCAAACATGATCAGCTTTCCTACTTGCTTTCATTCTTTCTTTTGATCACCAAATGTGATCTGCCTTGCTGATTTCTATCTTCCTCTTGATCTGATTACATAAGGTTGCAATCAGTCATCTCTTTCTTGCTTTGAACCAGGTTTGAGCCTGGTGCTCTGATTACCAAATGTTGGTAATCAGTCTTCCTTTAACCCACCTGCAAACGACTCTAGAACATACACCCTAATAACGACTCTCATATATTGCTCACTATTATTACTTTCAGAAGAAAAACTGATTACACTTTAAAACAAATGACAACCTAATCTATCTATAAACTATTGTCCCTGTAAAATAGGTACATATCCTACCAGAAACGTGGGTATACAAAAATGAATAATCTCCATAATTCCCATGCATATCGGTCAAAGCAATGACCCATTCCTGCTTATTCAACACAATCTTCAACATCAAGATTATACCCAACAAGCACCCCCTAATCTTGATGCTCATGACCTTACTTTTCATGCTATAATCTTGCTGTCTCATGCCTATTGCTTCTTGCATTTTGTTTCATGTTTGCTACTTGTTACAAACCCACTTTTTACTTGTTATTACCTGCTACTTGCTACAAACTTCTTATGGTTTGCTACTCTCTACAAACCTATTGCTTTCTATCTTCCTTTTCCCGTGATCAACAAAGCATGATCAACCTTGCTACTTGTTTCTCTTTTCTTGCTACTTCTTTCTTTTCTTCGTTCTTCTTGCTTTCTTGCTTACTAAATCTTGCTAACATACAACAACTTTCTGTTGTTGCATCTTTCTTGTGATCACCAACACGTGATCAAACTTGCTGCTTGCGTTTGCTTCTTTTGTTTTCTTTCATCTGATAACCAAACATGATCAGCTTTCCTACTTGCTTTCATTCTTTCTTTTGATCACCAAATGTGATCTGCCTTGCTGATTTCTATCTTCCTCTTGATCTGATTACATAAGGTTGCAATCAGTCATCTCTTTCTTGCTTTGAACCAGGTTTGAGCCTGGTGCTCTGATTACCAAATGTTGGTAATCAGTCTTCCTTTAACCCACCTGCAAACGACTCTAGAACATACACCCTAATAACGACTCTCATATATTGCTCACTATTATTACTTTCAGAAGAAAAACTGATTACACTTTAAAACAAATGACAACCTAATCTATCTATAAACTATTGTCCCTGTAAAATAGGTACATATCCTACCAGAAACGTGGGTATACAAAAATGAATAATCTCCATAATTCCCATGCATATCGGTCAAAGCAATGACCCATTCCTGCTTATTCAACACAATCTTCAACATCAAGATTATACCCAACAATCACCCCCTAATCTTGATGCTCATGACCTTACTTTTCATGCTATAATCTTGCTGTCTCATGCCTATTGCTTCTTGCATTTTGTTTCATGTTTGCTACTTGCTACAAACCCACTTTTTACTTGTTATTACCTGCTACTTGCTACAAACTTCTTATGGTTTGCTAATTGCTACAAACTTCTTATTGCTTTCTATCTTCCTTTTCCCGTGATCAACAAAGCATGATCAACCTTGCTACTTGTTTCTCTTTTCTTGGTACTTCTTTCTTTTCTTCGTTCTTCTTGCTTTCTTGCTTACTAAATCTTGCTAACATACAACAACTTTCTGTTGTTGCATCTTTCTTGTGATCACCAACACGTGATCAAACTTGCTGCTTGCGTTTGCTTCTTTTCTTTTCTTTCATCTGATAACCAAACATGATCAGCTTTCCTACTTGCTTTCATTCTTTCTTTTGATCACCAAATGTGATCTGCCTTGCTGATTTTTATCTTCCTCTTGATCTGATTACATAAGGTTGCAATCAGTCATCTCTTTCTTGCTTTGAACCAGGTTTGAGCCTGGAGCTCTGATTACCAAATGTTGGTAATCAGTCTTCCTTTAACCCACCTGCAAACGACTCTAGAACATACACCCTAATAACGACTCTCATATATTGCTCACTATTATTACTTTCAGAAGAAAAACTTATTACACTTTAAAACAAATGACAACCTAATCTATCTATAAACTATTGTCCCTGTAAAATAGGTACATATCCTACCAGAAACGTGGGTATACAAAACTGAATAATCTCCATAATTCCCATGCATATCGGTCAAAGCAATGACCCATTCCTGCTTATTCAACACAATCTTCAACATCAAGATTATACCCAACAATCACCCCCTAATCTTGATGCTCATGACCTTACTTTTCATGCTATAATCTTGCTGTCTCATGCCTATTGCTTCTTGCATTTTGTTTCATGTTTGCTACTTGCTACAAACCCACTTTCTACTTGTTATTACCTACTACTTGCTACAAACTTCTTATGGTTTGCTACTTGCTACAAACCTATTGCTTTCTATCTTCCTTTTCCCGTGATCAACAAAGCATGATCAACCTTGCTACTTGTTTCTCTTTTCTTGCTACTTCTTTCTTTTCTTCGTTCTTCTTGCTTTCTTGCTTACTAAATCATGCTAACATACAACAACTTTCTGTTGTTGCATCTTTCTTGTGATCACCAACACGTGATCAAACTTGCTGCTTGCGTTTGCTTCTTTTGTTTTCTTTCATCTGATAACCAAACATGATCAGCTTTCCTACTTGCTTTCATTCTTTCTTTTGATCACCAAATGTGATCTGCCTTGCTGATTTCTATCTTCCTCTTGATCTGATTACATAAGGTTGCAATCAGTCATCTCTTTCTTGCTTTGAACCAGGTTTGAGCCTGGTGCTCTGATTACCAAATGTTGGTAATCAGTCTTCCTTTAACCCACCTGCAAACGACTCTAGAACATACACCCTAATAACGACTCTCATATATTGCTCACTATTATTACTTTCAGAAGAAAAACTTATTACACTTTAAAACAAATGACAACCTAATCTATCTATAAACTATTGTCCCTGTAAAATAGGTACATATCCTACCAGAAACGTGGGTATACAAAAATGAATAATCTCCATAATTCCCATGCATATCGGTCAAAGCAATGACCCATTCCTGCTTATTCAACACAATCTTCAACATCAAGATTATACCCAACAATCACCCCCTAATCTTGATGCTCATGACCTTACTTTTCATGCTATAATCTTGCTGTCTCATGCCTATTGCTTCTTGCATTTTGTTTCATGTTTGCTACTTGCTACAAACCCACTTTTTACTTGTTATTACCTGCTACTTGCTACAAACTTCTTATGGTTTGCTAATTGCTACAAACTTCTTATTGCTTTCTATCTTCCTTTTCCCGTGATCAACAAAGCATGATCAACCTTGCTACTTGTTTCTCTTTTCTTGCTACTTCTTTCTTTTCTTCGTTCTTCTTGCTTTCTTGCTTACTAAATCATGCTAACATACAACAACTTTCTGTTGTTGCATCTTTCTTGTGATCACCAACACGTGATCAAACTTGCTGCTTGCGTTTGCTTCTTTTCTTTTCTTTCATCTGATAACCAAACATGATCAGCTTTCCTACTTGCTTTCATTCTTTCTTTTGATCACCAAATGTGATCTGCCTTGCTGATTTTTATCTTCCTCTTGATCTGATTACATAAGGTTGCAATCAGTCATCTCTTTCTTGCTTTGAACCAGGTTTGAGCCTGGAGCTCTGATTACCAAATGTTGGTAATCAGTCTTCCTTTAACCCACCTGCAAACGACTCTAGAACATACACCCTAATAACGACTCTCATATATTGCTCACTATTATTACTTTCAGAAGAAAAACTTATTACACTTTAAAAAAAATGACAACCTAATCTATCTATAAACTATTGTCCCTGTAAAATAGGTACATATCCTACCAGAAACGTGGGTATACAAAACTGAATAATCTCCATAATTCCCATGCATATCGGTCAAAGCAATGACCCATTCCTGCTTATTCAACACAATCTTCAACATCAAGATTATACCCAACAATCACCCCCTAATCTTGATGCTCATGACCTTACTTTTCATGCTATAATCTTGCTGTCTCATGCCTATTGCTTCTTGCATTTTGTTTCATGTTTGCTACTTGCCACAAACCCACTTTCTACTTGTTATTACCTGCTACTTGCTACAAACTTCTTATGGTTTGCTACTTGCTACAAACCTATTGCTTTCTATCTTCCTTTTCCCGTGATCAACAAAGCATGATCAACCTTGCTACTTGTTTCTCTTTTCTTGCTACTTCTTTCTTTTCATCGTTCTTCTTGCTTTCTTGCTTACTAAATCTTGCTAACATACAACAACTTTCTGTTGTTGCATCTTTCTTGTGATCACCAACACGTGATCAAACTTGCTGCTTGCGTTTGCTTCTTTTGTTTTCTTTCATCTGATAACCAAACATGATCAGCTTTCCTACTTGCTTTCATTCTTTCTTTTGATCACCAAATGTGATCTGCCTTGCTGATTTCTATCTTCCTCTTGATCTGATTACATAAGGTTGCAATCAGTCATCTCTTTCTTGCTTTGAACCAGGTTTGAGCCTGGTGCTCTGATTACCAAATGTTGGTAATCAGTCTTCCTTTAACCCACCTGCAAACGACTCTAGAACATACACCCTAATAACGACTCTCATATATTGCTCACTATTATTACTTTCAGAAGAAAAACTGATTACACTTTAAAACAAGTGACAACCTAATCTATCGTTAAACTATTGTCCCTGTAAAATAGGTACATATCCTACCAGAAACGTGGGTATACAAAAATGAATAATCTCCATAATTCCCATGCATATCGGTCAAAGCAATGACCCATTCCTGCTTATTCAACACAATCTTCAACATCAAGATTATACCCAACAATCACCCCCTAATCTTGATGCTCATGACCTTACTTTTCATGCTATAATCTTGCTGTCTCATGCCTATTGCTTCTTGCATTTTGTTTCATGTTTGCTACTTGCTACAAACCCACTTTTTACTTGTTATTACCTGCTACTTGCTACAAACTTCTTATGGTTTGCTACTCGCTACAAACCTATTGCTTTCTATCTTCCTTTTCCCGTGATCAACAAAGCATGATCAACCTTGCTACTTGTTTCTCTTTTCTTGCTACTTCTTTCTTTTCTTCGTTCTTCTTGCTTTCTTGCTTACTAAATCTTGCTAACATACAACAACTTTCTGTTGTTGCATCTTTCTTGTGATCACCAACACGTGATCAAACTTGCTGCTTGCGTTTGCTTCTTTTGTTTTCTTTCATCTGATAACCAAACATGATCAGCATTCCTACTTGCTTTCATTCTTTCTTTTGATCACCAAATGTGATCTGCCTTGCTGATTTCTATCTTCCTCTTGATCTGATTACATAAGGTTGCAATCAGTCATCTCTTTCTTGCTTTGAACCAGGTTTGAGCCTGGTGCTCTGATTACCAAATGTTGGTAATCAGTCTTCCTTTAACCCACCTGCAAACGACTCTAGAACATACACCCTAATAACGACTCTCATATATTGCTCACTATTATTACTTTCAGAAGAAAAACTGATTACACTTTAAAACAAATGACAACCTAATCTATCTATAAACTATTGTCCCTGTAAAATAGGTACATATCCTACCAGAAACGTGGGTATACAAAAATGAATAATCTCCATAATTCCCATGCATATCGGTCAAAGCAATGACCCATTCCTGCTTATTCAACACAATCTTCAACATCAAGATTATACCCAACAATCACCCCCTAATCTTGATGCTCATGACCTTACTTTTCATGCTATAATCTTGCTGTCTCATGCCTATTGCTTCTTGCATTTTGTTTCATGTTTGCTACTTGCTACAAACCCACTTTTTACTTGTTATTACCTGCTACTTGCTACAAACTTCTTATGGTTTGCTAATTGCTACAAACTTCTTATTGCTTTCTATCTTCCTTTTCCCGTGATCAACAAAGCATGATCAACCTTGCTACTTGTTTCTCTTTTCTTGCTACTTCTTTCTTTTCTTCGTTCTTCTTGCTTTCTTGCTTACTAAATCATGCTAACATACAACAACTTTCTGTTGTTGCATCTTTCTTGTGATCACCAACACGTGATCAAACTTGCTGCTTGCGTTTGCTTCTTTTCTTTTCTTTCATCTGATAACCAAACCTGATCAGCTTTCCTACTTGCTTTCATTCTTTCTTTTGATCACCAAATGTGATCTGCCTTGCTGATTTTTATCTTCCTCTTGATCTGATTACATAAGGTTGCAATCAGTCATCTCTTTCTTGCTTTGAACCAGGTTTGAGCCTGGAGCTCTGATTACCAAATGTTGGTAATCAGTCTTCCTTTAACCCACCTGCAAACGACTCTAGAACATACACCCTAATAACGACTCTCATATATTGCTCACTATTATTACTTTCAGAAGAAAAACTTATTACACTTTAAAACAAATGACAACCTAATCTATCTATAAACTATTGTCCCTGTAAAATAGGTACATATCCTACCAGAAACGTGGGTATACAAAACTGAATAATCTCCATAATTCCCATGCATATCGGTCAAAGCAATGACCCATTCCTGCTTATTCAACACAATCTTCAACATCAAGATTATACCCAACAATCACCCCCTAATCTTGATGCTCATGACCTTACTTTTCATGCTATAATCTTGCTGTCTCATGCCTATTGCTTCTTGCATTTTGTTTCATGTTTGCTACTTGCCACAAACCCACTTTCTACTTGTTATTACCTGCTACTTGCTACAAACTTCTTATGGTTTGCTACTTGCTACAAACCTATTGCTTTCTATCTTCCTTTTCCCGTGATCAACAAAGCATGATCAACCTTGCTACTTGTTTCTCTTTTCTTGCTACTTCTTTCTTTTCATCGTTCTTCTTGCTTTCTTGCTTACTAAATCTTGCTAACATACAACAACTTTCTGTTGTTGCATCTTTCTTGTGATCACCAACACGTGATCAAACTTGCTGCTTGCGTTTGCTTCTTTTGTTTTCTTTCATCTGATAACCAAACATGATCAGCTTTCCTACTTGCTTTCATTCTTTCTTTTGATCACCAAATGTGATCTGCCTTGCTGATTTCTATCTTCCTCTTGATCTGATTACATAAGGTTGCAATCAGTCATCTCTTTCTTGCTTTGAACCAGGTTTGAGCCTGGTGCTCTGATTACCAAATGTTGGTAATCAGTCTTCCTTTAACCCACCTGCAAACGACTCTAGAACACACACCCTAATAACGACTCTCATATATTGCTCACTATTATTACTTTCAGAAGAAAAACTGATTACACTTTAAAACAAGTGACAACCTAATCTATCGTTAAACTATTGTCCCTGTAAAATAGGTACATATCCTACCAGAAACGTGGGTATACAAAAATGAATAATCTCCATAATTCCCATGCATATCGGTCAAAGCAATGACCCATTCCTGCTTATTCAACACAATCTTCAACATCAAGATTATACCCAACAATCACCCCCTAATCTTGATGCTCATGACCTTACTTTTCATGCTATAATCTTGCTGTCTCATGCCTATTGCTTCTTGCATTTTGTTTCATGTTTGCTACTTGCTACAAACCCACTTTTTACTTGTTATTACCTGCTACTTGCTACAAACTTCTTATGGTTTGCTACTCGCTACAAACCTATTGCTTTCTATCTTCCTTTTCCCGTGATCAACAAAGCATGATCAACCTTGCTACTTGTTTCTCTTTTCTTGCTACTTCTTTCTTTTCTTCGTTCTTCTTGCTTTCTTGCTTACTAAATCTTGCTAACATACAACAACTTTCTGTTGTTGCATCTTTCTTGTGATCACCAACACGTGATCAAACTTGCTGCTTGCGTTTGCTTCTTTTGTTTTCTTTCATCTGATAACCAAACATGATCAGCATTCCTACTTGCTTTCATTCTTTCTTTTGATCACCAAATGTGATCTGCCTTGCTGATTTCTATCTTCCTCTTGATCTGATTACATAAGGTTGCAATCAGTCATCTCTTTCTTGCTTTGAACCAGGTTTGAACCTGGTGCTCTGATTACCAAATGTTGGTAATCAGTCTTCCTTTAACCCACCTGCAAACGACTCTAGAACATACACCCTAATAACGACTCTCATATATTGCTCACTATTATAACTTTCAGAAGAAAATACTGATTACACTTTAAAACAAATGACAACCTAATCTATCTATAAACTATTGTCCCTGTAAAATAGGTACATATCCTACCAGAAACGTGGGTATACAAAAATGAATAATCTCCATAATTCCCATGCATATCGGTCAAAGCAATGACCCATTCCTGCTTATTCAACACAATCTTCAACATCAAGATTATACCCAACAAGCACCCCCTAATCTTGATGCTCATGACCTTACTTTTCATGCTATAATCTTGCTGTCTCATGCCTATTGCTTCTTGCATTTTGTTTCATGTTTGCTACTTGCTACAAACCCACTTTTTACTTGTTATTACCTGCTACTTGCTACAAACTTCTTATGGTTTGCTACTTGCTACAAACCTATTGCTTTCTATCTTCCTTTTCCCGTGATCAACAAAGCATGATCAACCTTGCTACTTGTTTCTCTTTTCTTGCTACTTCTTTCTTTTCTTCGTTCTTCTTGCTTTCTTTCTTACTAAATCTTGCTAACATACAACAACTTTCTGTTGTTGCATCTTTCTTGTGATCACCAACACGTGATCAAACTTGCTGCTTGCGTTTGCTTCTTTTGTTTTCTTTCATCTGATAACCAAACATGATCAGCTTTCCTACTTGCTTTCATTCTTTCTTTTGATCACCAAATGTGATCTGCCTTGCTGATTTCTATCTTCCTCTTGATCTGATTACATAAGGTTGCAATCAGTCATCTCTTTCTTGCTTTGAACCAGGTTTGAGCCTGGTGCTCTGATTACCAAATGTTGGTAATCAGTCTTCCTTTAACCCACCTGCAAACGACTCTAGAACATACACCCTAATAACGACTCTCATATATTGCTCACTATTATTACTTTCAGAAGAAAAACTTATTACACTTTAAAACAAATGACAACCTAATCTATCTATAAACTATTGTCCCTGTAAAATAGGTACATATCCTACCAGAAACGTGGGTATACAAAACTGAATAATCTCCATAATTCCCATGCATATCGGTCAAAGCAATGACCCATTCCTGCTTATTCAACACAATCTTCAACATCAAGATTATACCCAACAATCAACCCCTAATCTTGATGCTCATGACCTTACTTTTCATGCTATAATCTTGCTGTCTCATGCCTATTGCTTCTTGCATTTTGTTTCATGTTTGCTACTTGCTACAAACCCACTTTCTACTTGTTATTACCTGCTACTTGCTACAAACTTCTTATGGTTTGCTACTTGCTACAAACCTATTGCTTTCTATCTTCCTTTTCCCGTGATCAACAAAGCATGATCAACCTTGCTACTTGTTTCTCTTTTCTTGCTACTTCTTTCTTTTCATCGTTCTTCTTGCTTTCTTGCTTACTAAATCTTGCTAACATACAACAACTTTCTGTTGTTGCATCTTTCTTGTGATCACCAACACGTGATCAAACTTGCTGCTTGCGTTTGCTTCTTTTGTTTTCTTTCATCTGATAACCAAACCTGATCAGCTTTCCTACTTGCTTTCATTCTTTCTTTTGATCACCAAATGTGATCTGCCTTGCTGATTTCTATCTTCCTCTTGATCTGATTACATAAGGTTGCAATCAGTCATCTCTTTCTTGCTTTGAACCAGGTTTGAGCCTGGTGCTCTGATTACCAAATGTTGGTAATCAGTCTTCCTTTAACCCACCTGCAAACGACTCTAGAACATACACCCTAATAACGACTCTCATATATTGCTCACTATTATTACTTTCAGAAGAAAAACTGATTACACTTTAAAACAAGTGACAACCTAATCTATCGTTAAACTATTGTCCCTGTAAAATAGGTACATATCCTACCAGAAACGTGGGTATACAAAAATGAATAATCTCCATAATTCCCATGCATATCGGTCAAAGCAATGACCCATTCCTGCTTATTCAACACAATCTTCAACATCAAGATTATACCCAACAATCACCCCCTAATCTTGATGCTCATGACCTTACTTTTCATGCTATAATCTTGCTGTCTCATGCCTATTGCTTCTTGCATTTTGTTTCATGTTTGCTACTTGCTACAAACCCACTTTTTACTTGTTATTACCTGCTACTTGCTACAAACTTCTTATGGTTTGCTACTTGCTACAAACCTATTGCTTTCTATCTTCCTTTTCCCGTGATCAACAAAGCATGATCAACCTTGCTACTTGTTTCTCTTTTCTTGCTACTTCTTTCTTTTCTTCGTTCTTCTTGCTTTCTTGCTTACTAAATCTTGCTAACATACAACAACTTTCTGTTGTTGCATCTTTCTTGTGATCACCAACACGTGATCAAACTTGCTGCTTGCGTTTGCTTCTTTTGTTTTCTTTCATCTGATAACCAAACATGATCAGCTTTCCTACTTGCTTTCATTCTTTCTTTTGATCACCAAATGTGATCTGCCTTGCTGATTTCTATCTTCCTCTTGATCTGATTACATAAGGTTGCAATCAATCATCTCTTTCTTGCTTTGAACCAGGTTTGAGCCTGGTGCTCTGATTACCAAATGTTGGTAATCAGTCTTCCTTTAACCCACCTGCAAACGACTCTAGAACATACACCCTAATAACGACTCTCATATATTGCTCACTATTATTACTTTCAGAAGAAAAACTGATTACACTTTAAAACAAATGACAACCTAATCTATCTATAAACTATTGTCCCTGTAAAATAGGTACATATCCTACCAGAAACGTGGGTATACAAAACTGAATAATCTCCATAATTCCCATGCATATCGGTCAAAGCAATGACCCATTCCTGCTTATTCAACACAATCTTCAACATCAAGATTATACCCAACAATCACCCCCTAATCTTGATGCTCATGACCTTACTTTTCATGCTATAATCTTGTTGTCTCATGCCTATTGCTTCTTGCATTTTGTTTCATGTTTGCTACTTGCTACAAACCCACTTTCTACTTGTTATTACCTGCTACTTGCTACAAACTTCTTATGGTTTGCTACTTGCTACAAACCTATTGCTTTCTATCTTCCTTTTCCCGTGATCAACAAAGCATGATCAACCTTGCTACTTGTTTCTCTTTTCTTGCTACTTCTTTCTTTTCTTCGTTCTTCTTGCTTTCTTGCTTACTAAATCTTGCTAACATACAACAACTTTCTGTTGTTGCATCTTTCTCGTGATCACCAACACGTGATCAAACTTGCTGTTTGCGTTTGCTTCTTTTGTTTTCTTTCATCTGATAACCAAACATGATCAGCTTTCCTACTTGCTTTCATTCTTTCTTTTGATCACCAAATGTGATCTGCCTTGCTGATTTCTATCTTCCTCTTGATCTGATTACATAAGGTTGCAATCAGTCATCTCTTTCTTGCTTTGAACCAGGTTTGAGCCTGGTGCTCTGATTACCAAATGTTGGTAATCAGTCTTCCTTTAACCCACCTGCAAACGACTCTAGAACATACACCCTAATAACGACTCTCATATATTGCTCACTATTATTACTTTCAGAAGAAAAACTGATTACACTTTAAAACAAATGACAACCTAATCTATCGTTAAACTATTGTCCCTGTAAAATAGGTACATATCCTACCAGAAACGTGGGTATACAAAAATGAATAATCTCCATAATTCCCATGCATATCGGTCAAAGCAATGACCCATTCCTGCTTATTCAACACAATCTTCAACATCAAGATTATACCCAACAATCACCCCCTAATCTTGATACTCATGACCTTACTTTTCGTGTTATAATCTTGCTGTCTCATGCCTATTGCTTCTTGCATTTTGTTTCATGTTTGCTACATGCTACAAACCCACTTTTTACTTGTTATTACCTGCTACTTGCTACAAACTTCTTATGGTTTGCTACTTGCTACAAACCTATTGCTTTCTATCTTCCTTTTCCCGTGATCAACAAAGCATGATCAACCTTGCTACTTGTTTCTCTTTTCTTGCTACTTCTTGCTTTCTTGCTTACCAAATCTTGCTAACATACAACAACTTTCTGTTGTTGCATCTTTCTTGTGATCACCAACACGTGATCAAACTTGCTGCTTGCGTTTGCTTCTTTTGTTTTCTTTCATCTGATAACCAAACATGATCAGCTTTCCTACTTGCTTTCATTCTTTCTTTTGATCACCAAATGTGATCTGCCTTGCTGATTTCTATCTTCCTCTTGATCTGATTACATAGGGTTGCAATCAGTCATCTCTTTCTTGCTTTGAACCAGGTTTGAGCCTGGTGCTCTGATTACCAAATGTTGGTAATCAGTCTTCCTTTAACCCACCTGCAAACGACTCTAGAACATACACCCTAATAACGACTCTCATATATTGCTCACTATTATTACTTTCAGAAGAAAAACTGATTACACTTTAAAACAAATGACAACCTAATCTATCTATAAACTATTGTCCCTGTAAAATAGGTACATATCCTACCAGAAACGTGGGTATACAAAACTGAATAATCTCCATAATTCCCATGCATATCGGTCAAAGCAATGACCCATTCCTGCTTATTCAACACAATCTTCAACATCAAGATTATACCCAACAATCACCCCCTAATCTTGATGCTCATGACCTTACTTTTCATGCTATAATCTTGTTGTCTCATGCCTATTGCTTCTTGCATTTTGTTTCATGTTTGCTACTTGCTACAAACCCACTTTCTACTTGTTATTACCTGCTACTTGCTACAAACTTCTTATGGTTTGCTACTTGCTACAAACCTATTGCTTTCTATCTTCCTTTTCCCGTGATCAACAAAGCATGATCAACCTTGCTACTTGTTTCTCTTTTCTTGCTACTTCTTTCTTTTCTTCGTTCTTCTTGCTTTCTTGCTTACTAAATCTTGCTAACATACAACAACTTTCTGTTGTTGCATCTTTCTCGTGATCACCAACACGTGATCAAACTTGCTGTTTGCGTTTGCTTCTTTTGTTTTCTTTCATCTGATAACCAAACATGATCAGCTTTCCTACTTGCTTTCATTCTTTCTTTTGATCACCAAATGTGATCTGCCTTGCTGATTTCTATCTTCCTCTTGATCTGATTACATAAGGTTGCAATCAGTCATCTCTTTCTTGCTTTGAACCAGGTTTGAGCCTGGTGCTCTGATTACCAAATGTTGGTAATCAGTCTTCCTTTAACCCACCTGCAAACGACTCTAGAACATACACCCTAATAACGACTCTCATATATTGCTCACTATTATTACTTTCAGAAGAAAAACTGATTACACTTTAAAACAAATGACAACCTAATCTATCGTTAAACTATTGTCCCTGTAAAATAGGTACATATCCTACCAGAAACGTGGGTATACAAAAATGAATAATCTCCATAATTCCCATGCATATCGGTCAAAGCAATGACCCATTCCTGCTTATTCAACACAATCTTCAACATCAAGATTATACCCAACAATCACCCCCTAATCTTGATACTCATGACCTTACTTTTCGTGCTATAATCTTGCTGTCTCATGCCTATTGCTTCTTGCATTTTGTTTCATGTTTGCTACATGCTACAAACCCACTTTTTACTTGTTATTACCTGCTACTTGCTACAAACTTCTTATGGTTTGCTACTTGCTACAAACCTATTGCTTTCTATCTTCCTTTTCCCGTGATCAACAAAGCATGATCAACCTTGCTACTTGTTTCTCTTTTCTTGCTACTTCTTGCTTTCTTGCTTACCAAATCTTGCTAACATACAACAACTTTCTGTTGTTGCATCTTTCTTGTGATCACCAACACGTGATCAAACTTGCTGCTTGCGTTTGCTTCTTTTGTTTTCTTTCATCTGATAACCAAACATGATCAGCTTTCCTACTTGCTTTCATTCTTTCTTTTGATCACCAAATGTGATCTGCCTTGCTGATTTCTATCTTCCTCTTGATCTGATTACATAGGGTTGCAATCAGTCATCTCTTTCTTGCTTTGAACCAGGTTTGAGCCTGGTGCTCTGATTACCAAATGTTGGTAATCAGTCTTCCTTTAACCCACCTGCAAACGACTCCAGAACATACACCCTAATAACGACTCTCATATATTGCTCACTATTATTACTTTCAGAATAAAAACTGATTACACTTTAAAACAAATGACAACCTAATCTATCTATAAACTATTGTCCCTGTAAAATAGGTACATATCCTACCAGAAACGTGGGTATACAAAACTGAATAATCTCCATAATTCCCATGCATATTGGTCAAAGCAATGACCCATTCCTGCTTATTCAACACAATCTTCAACATCAAGATTATACCCAACAATCACCCCCTAATCTTGATGCTCATGACCTTACTTTTCATGCTATAATCTTGTTGTCTCATGCCTATTGCTTCTTGCATTTTGTTTCATGTTTGCTACTTGCTACAAACCCACTTTCTACTTGTTATTACCTGCTACTTGCTACAAACTTCTTATGGTTTGCTACTTGCTACAAACCTATTGCTTTCTATCTTCCTTTTCCCGTGATCAACAAAGCATGATCAACCTTGCTACTTGTTTCTCTTTTCTTGCTACTTCTTTCTTTTCTTCGTTCTTCTTGCTTTCTTGCTTACTAAATCTTGCTAACATACAACAACTTTCTGTTGTTGCATCTTTCTTGTGATCACCAACACGTGATCAAACTTGCTGCTTGCGTTTGCTTCTTTTCTTTTCTTTCATCTGATAACCAAACATGATCAGCTTTCCTACTTGCTTTCATTCTTTCTTTTGATCACCAAATGTGATCTGCCTTGCTGATTTCTATCTTCCTCTTGATCTGATTACATAAGGTTGCAATCAGTCATCTCTTTCTTGCTTTGAACCAGGTTTGAGCCTGGTGCTCTGATTACCAAATGTTGGTAATCAGTCTTCCTTTAACCCACCTGCAAACGACTCTAGAACATACACCCTAATAACGACTCTCATATATTGCTCACTATTATTACTTTCAGAAGAAAAACTGATTACACTTTAAAACAAGTGACAACCTAATCTATCGTTAAACTATTGTCCCTGTAAAATAGGTACATATCCTACCAGAAACGTGGGTATACAAAAATGAATAATCTCCATAATTCCCATGCATATCGGTCAAAGCAATGACCCATTCCTGCTTATTCAACACAATCTTCAACATCAAGATTATACCCAACAATCACCCCCTAATCTTGATGCTCATGACCTTACTTTTCATGCTATAATCTTGCTGTCTCATGCCTATTGCTTCTTGCATTTTGTTTCATGTTTGCTACTTGCTACAAACCCACTTTTTACTTGTTATTACCTGCTACTTGCTACAAACTTCTTATGGTTTGCTACTCGCTACAAACCTATTGCTTTCTATCTTCCTTTTCCCGTGATCAACAAAGCATGATCAACCTTGCTACTTGTTTCTCTTTTCTTGCTACTTCTTTCTTTTCTTCGTTCTTCTTGCTTTCTTGCTTACTAAATCTTGCTAACATACAACAACTTTCTGTTGTTGCATCTTTCTTGTGATCACCAACACGTGATCAAACTTGCTGCTTGCGTTTGCTTCTTTTGTTTTCTTTCATCTGATAACCAAACATGATCAGCATTCCTACTTGCTTTCATTCTTTCTTTTGATCACCAAATGTGATCTGCCTTGCTGATTTCTATCTTCCTCTTGATCTGATTACATAAGGTTGCAATCAGTCATCTCTTTCTTGCTTTGAACCAGGTTTGAGCCTGGTGCTCTGATTACCAAATGTTGGTAATCAGTCTTCCTTTAACCCACCTGCAAACGACTCTAGAACATACACCCTAATAACGACTCTCATATATTGCTCACTATTATTACTTTCAGAAGAAAAACTGATTACACTTTAAAACAAATGACAACCTAATCTATCTATAAACTATTGTCCCTGTAAAATAGGTACATATCCTACCAGAAACGTGGGTATACAAAAATGAATAATCTCCATAATTCCCATGCATATCGGTCAAAGCAATGACCCATTCCTGCTTATTCAACACAATCTTCAACATCAAGATTATACCCAACAAGCACCCCCTAATCTTGATGCTCATGACCTTACTTTTCATGCTATAATCTTGCTGTCTCATGCCTATTGCTTCTTGCATTTTGTTTCATGTTTGCTACTTGCTACAAACCCACTTTTTACTTGTTATTACCTGCTACTTGCTACAAACTTCTTATGGTTTGCTACTTGCTACAAACCTATTGCTTTCTATCTTCCTTTTCCCGTGATCAACAAAGCATGATCAACCTTGCTACTTGTTTCTCTTTTCTTGCTACTTCTTGCTTTCTTGCTTACTAAATCTTGCTAACATACAACAACTTTCTGTTGTTGCATCTTTCTTGTGATCACCAACACGTGATCAAACTTGCTGCTTGCGTTTGCTTCTTTTCTTTTCTTTCATCTGATAACCAAACATGATCAGCTTTCCTACTTGCTTTCATTCTTTCTTTTGATCACCAAATGTGATCTGCCTTGCTGATTTCTATCTTCCTCTTGATCTGATTACATAAGGTTGCAATCAGTCATCTCTTTCTTGCTTTGAACCAGGTTTGAGCCTGGTGCTCTGATTACCAAATGTTGGTAATCAGTCTTCCTTTAACCCACCTGCAAACGACTCTAGAACATACACCCTAATAACGACTCTCATATATTGCTCACTATTATTACTTTCAGAAGAAAAACTGATTACACTTTAAAACAAATGACAACCTAATCTATCGTTAAACTATTGTCCCTGTAAAATAGGTACATATCCTACCAGAAACGTGGGTATACAAAACTGAATAATCTCCATAATTCCCATGCATATCGGTCAAAGCAATGACCCATTCCTGCTTATTCAACACAATCTTCAACATCAAGATTATACCCAACAATCACCCCCTAATCTTGATGCTCATGACCTTACTTTTCATGCTATAATCTTGCTGTCTCATGCCTATTGCTTCTTGCATTTTGTTTCATGTTTGCTACTTGCTACAAACCCACTTTCTACTTGTTATTACCTGCTACTTGCTACAAACTTCTTATGGTTTGCTACTTGAAACCTATTGCTTTCTATCTTCCTTTTCCCGTGATCAACAAAGCATGATCAACCTTGCTACTTGTTTCTCTTTTCTTGCTACTTCTTTCTTTTCTTCGTTCTTCTTGCTTTCTTGCTTACTAAATCTTGCTAACATACAACAACTTTCTGTTGTTGCATCTTTCTCGTGATCACCAACACGTGATCAAACTTGCTGTTTGCGTTTGCTTCTTTTGTTTTCTTTCATCTGATAACCAAACATGATCAGCTTTCCTACTTGCTTTCATTCTTTCTTTTGATCACCAAATGTGATCTGCCTTGCTGATTTCTATCTTCCTCTTGATCTGATTACATAAGGTTGCAATCAGTCATCTCTTTCTTGCTTTGAACCAGGTTTGAGCCTGGTGCTCTGATTACCAAATGTTGGTAATCAGTCTTCCTTTAACCCACCTGCAAACGACTCTAGAACATACACCCTAATAACGACTCTCATATATTGCTCACTATTATTACTTTCAGAATAAAAACTGATTACACTTTAAAACAAATGACAACCTAATCTATCTATAAACTATTGTCCCTGTAAAATAGGTACATATCCTACCAGAAACGTGGGTATACAAAACTGAATAATCTCCATAATTCCCATGCATATTGGTCAAAGCAATGACCCATTCCTGCTTATTCAACACAATCTTCAACATCAAGATTATACCCAACAATCACCCCCTAATCTTGATGCTCATGACCTTACTTTTCATGCTATAATCTTGTTGTCTCATGCCTATTGCTTCTTGCATTTTGTTTCATGTTTGCTACTTGCTACAAACCCACTTTCTACTTGTTATTACCTGCTACTTGCTACAAACTTCTTATGGTTTGCTACTTGCTACAAACCTATTGCTTTCTATCTTCCTTTTCCCGTGATCAACAAAGCATGATCAACCTTGCTACTTGTTTCTCTTTTCTTGCTACTTCTTTCTTTTCTTCGTTCTTCTTGCTTTCTTGCTTACTAAATCTTGCTAACATACAACAACTTTCTGTTGTTGCATCTTTCTTGTGATCACCAACACGTGATCAAACTTGCTGCTTGCGTTTGCTTCTTTTGTTTTCTTTCATCTGATAACCAAACATGATCAGCTTTCCTACTTGCTTTCATTCTTTCTTTTGATCACCAAATGTGATCTGCCTTGCTGATTTCTATCTTCCTCTTGATCTGATTACATAAGGTTGCAATCAGTCATCTCTTTCTTGCTTTGAACCAGGTTTGAGCCTGGTGCTCTGATTACCAAATGTTGGTAATCAGTCTTCCTTTAACCCACCTGCAAACGACTCTAGAACATACACCCTAATAACGACTCTCATATATTGCTCACTATTATTACTTTCAGAAGAAAAACTGATTACACTTTAAAACAAATGACAACCTAATCTATCTATAAACTATTGTCCCTGTAAAATAGGTACATATCCTACCAGAAACGTGGGTATACAAAAATGAATAATCTCCATAATTCCCATGCATATCGGTCAAAGCAATGACCCATTCCTGCTTATTCAACACAATCTTCAACATCAAGATTATACCCAACAAGCACCCCCTAATCTTGATGCTCATGACCTTACTTTTCATGCTATAATCTTGCTGTCTCATGCCTATTGCTTCTTGCATTTTGTTTCATGTTTGCTACTTGCTACAAACCCACTTTTTACTTGTTATTACCTGCTACTTGCTACAAACTTCTTATGGTTTGCTACTTGCTACAAACCTATTGCTTTCTATCTTCCTTTTCCCGTGATCAACAAAGCATGATCAACCTTGCTACTTGTTTCTCTTTTCTTGCTACTTCTTGCTTTCTTGCTTACTAAATCTTGCTAACATACAACAACTTTCTGTTGTTGCATCTTTCTTGTGATCACCAACACGTGATCAAACTTGCTGCTTGCGTTTGCTTCTTTTGTTTTCTTTCATCTGATAACCAAACATGATCACCTTTCCTACTTGCTTTCATTCTTTCTTTTGATCACCAAATGTGATCTGCCTTGCTGATTTCTATCTTCCTCTTGATCTGATTACATAAGGTTGCAATCAGTCATCTCTTTCTTGCTTTGAACCAGGTTTGAGCCTGGTGCTCTGATTACCAAATGTTGGTAATCAGTCTTCCTTTAACCCACCTGCAAACGACTCTAGAACATACACCCTAATAACGACTCTCATATATTGCTCACTATTATTACTTTCAGAAGAAAAACTGATTACACTTTAAAACAAATGACAACCTAATCTATCTATAAACTATTGTCCCTGTAAAATAGGTACATATCCTACCAGAAACGTGGGTATACAAAACTGAATAATCTCCATAATTCCCATGCATATCGGTCAAAGCAATGACCCATTCCTGCTTATTCAACACAATCTTCAACATCAAGATTATACCCAACAATCACCCCCTAATCTTGATGCTCATGACCTTACTTTTCATGCTATAATCTTGCTGTCTCATGCCTATTGCTTCTTGCATTTTGTTTCATGTTTGCTACTTGCTACAAACCCACTTTCTACTTGTTATTACCTGCTACTTGCTACAAACTTCTTATGGTTTGCTACTTGCTACAAACCTATTGCTTTCTATCTTCCTTTTCCCGTGATCAACAAAGCATGATCAACCTTGCTACTTGTTTCTCTTTTCTTGCTACTTCTTTCTTTTCTTCGTTCTTCTTGCTTTCTTGCTTACTAAATCTTGCTAACATACAACAACTTTCTGTTGTTGCATCTTTCTCGTGATCACCAACACGTGATCAAACTTGCTGTTTGCGTTTGCTTCTTTTGTTTTCTTTCATCTGATAACCAAACATGATCAGCTTTCCTACTTGCTTTCATTCTTTCTTTTGATCACCAAATGTGATCTGCCTTGCTGATTTCTATCTTCCTCTTGATCTGATTACATAAGGTTGCAATCAGTCATCTCTTTCTTGCTTTGAACCAGGTTTGAGCCTGGTGCTCTGATTACCAAATGTTGGTAATCAGTCTTCCTTTAACCCACCTGCAAACGACTCTAGAACATACACCCTAATAACGACTCTCATATATTGCTCACTATTATTACTTTCAGAAGAAAAACTGATTACACTTTAAAACAAATGACAACCTAATCTATCGTTAAACTATTGTCCCTGTAAAATAGGTACATATCCTACCAGAAACGTGGGTATACAAAAATGAATAATCTCCATAATTCCCATGCATATCGGTCAAAGCAATGACCCATTCCTGCTTATTCAACACAATCTTCAACATCAAGATTATACCCAACAAGCACCCCCTAATCTTGATGCTCATGACCTTACTTTTCATGCTATAATCTTGCTGTCTCATGCCTATTGCTTCTTGCATTTTGTTTCATGTTTGCTACTTGCTACAAACCCACTTTTTACTTGTTATTACCTGCTACTTGCTACAAACTTCTTATGGTTTGCTACTTGCTACAAACCTATTGCTTTCTATCTTCCTTTTCCCGTGATCAACAAAGCATGATCAACCTTGCTACTTGTTTCTCTTTTCTTGCTACTTCTTTCTTTTCTTCGTTCTTCTTGCTTTCTTGCTTACTAAATCTTGCTAACATACAACAACTTTCTGTTGTTGCATCTTTCTTGTGATCACCAACACGTGATCAAACTTGCTGCTTGCGTTTGCTTCTTTTCTTTTCTTTCATCTGATAACCAAACATGATCAGCTTTCCTACTTGCTTTCATTCTTTCTTTTGATCACCAAATGTGATCTGCCTTGCTGATTTCTATCTTCCTCTTGATCTGATTACATAAGGTTGCAATCAGTCATCTCTTTCTTGCTTTGAACCAGGTTTGAGCCTGGTGCTCTGATTACCAAATGTTGGTAATCAGTCTTCCTTTAACCCACCTGCAAACGACTCTAGAACATACACCCTAATAACGACTCTCATATATTGCTCACTATTATTACTTTCAGAAGAAAAACTGATTACACTTTAAAACAAATGACAACCTAATCTATCTATAAACTATTGTCCCTGTAAAATAGGTACATATCCTACCAGAAACGTGGGTATACAAAAATGAATAATCTCCATAATTCCCATGCATATCGGTCAAAGCAATGACCCATTCCTGCTTATTCAACACAATCTTCAACATCAAGATTATACCCAACAAGCACCCCCTAATCTTGATGCTCATGACCTTACTTTTCATGCTATAATCTTGCTGTCTCATGCCTATTGCTTCTTGCATTTTGTTTCATGTTTGCTACTTGCTACAAACCCACTTTTTACTTGTTATTACCTGCTACTTGCTACAAACTTCTTATGGTTTGCTACTTGCTACAAACCTATTGCTTTCTATCTTCCTTTTCCCGTGATCAACAAAGCATGATCAACCTTGCTACTTGTTTCTCTTTTCTTGCTACTTCTTGCTTTCTTGCTTACTAAATCTTGCTAACATACAACAACTTTCTGTTGTTGCATCTTTCTTGTGATCACCAACACGTGATCAAACTTGCTGCTTGCGTTTGCTTCTTTTCTTTTCTTTCATCTGATAACCAAACATGATCAGCTTTCCTACTTGCTTTCATTCTTTCTTTTGATCACCAAATGTGATCTGCCTTGCTGATTTCTATCTTCCTCTTGATCTGATTACATAAGGTTGCAATCAGTCATCTCTTTCTTGCTTTGAACCAGGTTTGAGCCTGGTGCTCTGATTACCAAATGTTGGTAATCAGTCTTCCTTTAACCCACCTGCAAACGACTCTAGAACATACACCCTAATAACGACTCTCATATATTGCTCACTATTATTACTTTCAGAAGAAAAACTGATTACACTTTAAAACAAATGACAACCTAATCTATCGTTAAACTATTGTCCCTGTAAAATAGGTACATATCCTACCAGAAACGTGGGTATACAAAACTGAATAATCTCCATAATTCCCATGCATATCGGTCAAAGCAATGACCCATTCCTGCTTATTCAACACAATCTTCAACATCAAGATTATACCCAACAATCACCCCCTAATCTTGATGCTCATGACCTTACTTTTCATGCTATAATCTTGTTGTCTCATGCCTATTGCTTCTTGCATTTTGTTTCATGTTTGCTACTTGCTACAAACCCACTTTCTACTTGTTATTACCTGCTACTTGCTACAAACTTCTTATGGTTTGCTACTTGCTACAAACCTATTGCTTTCTATCTTCCTTTTCCCGTGATCAACAAAGCATGATCAACCTTGCTACTTGTTTCTCTTTTCTTGCTACTTCTTTCTTTTCTTCGTTCTTCTTGCTTTCTTGCTTACTAAATCTTGCTAACATACAACAACTTTCTGTTGTTGCATCTTTCTCGTGATCACCAACACGTGATCAAACTTGCTTTTTGCGTTTGCTTCTTTTGTTTTCTTTCATCTGATAACCAAACATGATCAGCTTTCCTACTTGCTTTCATTCTTTCTTTTGATCACCAAATGTGATCTGCCTTGCTGATTTCTATCTTCCTCTTGATCTGATTACATAAGGTTGCAATCAGTCATCTCTTTCTTGCTTTGAACCAGGTTTGAGCCTGGTGCTCTGATTACCAAATGTTGGTAATCAGTCTTCCTTTAACCCACCTGCAAACGACTCTAGAACATACACCCTAATAACGACTCTCATATATTGCTCACTATTATTACTTTCAGAAGAAAAACTGATTACACTTTAAAACAAATGACAACCTAATCTATCGTTAAACTATTGTCCCTGTAAAATAGGTACATATCCTACCAGAAACGTGGGTATACAAAACTGAATAATCTCCATAATTCCCATGCATATCGGTCAAAGCAATGACCCATTCCTGCTTATTCAACACAATCTTCAACATCAAGATTATACCCAACAATCACCCCCTAATCTTGATGCTCATGACCTTACTTTTCATGCTATAATCTTGCTGTCTCATGCCTATTGCTTCTTGCATTTTGTTTCATGTTTGCTACTTGCTACAAACCCACTTTTTACTTGTTATTACCTGCTACTTGCTACAAACTTCTTATGGTTTGCTAATTGCTACAAACTTCTTATTGCTTTGTCTCTTCCTTTTCCCGTGATCAACAAAGCATGATCAACCTTGCTACTTGTTTCTCTTTTCTTGCTACTTCTTTCTTTTCTTCGTTCTTCTTGCTTTCTTGCTTACTAAATCTTGCTAACATACAACAACTTTCTGTTGTTGCATCTTTCTTGTGATCACCAACACGTGATCAAACTTGCTGCTTGCGTTTGCTTCTTTTCTTTTCTTTCATCTGATAACCAAACATGATCAGCTTTCCTACTTGCTTTCATTCTTTCTTTTGATCACCAAATGTGATCTGCCTTGCTGATTTCTATCTTCCTCTTGATCTGATTACATAAGGTTGCAATCAGTCATCTCTTTCTTGCTTTGAACCAGGTTTGAGCCTGGTGCTCTGATTACCAAATGTTGGTAATCAGTCTTCCTTTAACCCACCTGCAAACGACTCTAGAACATACACCCTAATAACGACTCTCATATATTGCTCACTATTATTACTTTCAGAAGAAAAACTGATTACACTTTAAAACAAATGACAACCTAATCTATCTATAAACTATTGTCCCTGTAAAATAGGTACATATCCTACCAGAAACGTGGGTATACAAAAATGAATAATCTCCATAATTCCCATGCATATCGGTCAAAGCAATGACCCATTCCTGCTTATTCAACACAATCTTCAACATCAAGATTATACCCAACAAGCACCCCCTAATCTTGATGCTCATGACCTTACTTTTCATGCTATAATCTTGCTGTCTCATGCCTATTGCTTCTTGCATTTTGTTTCATGTTTGCTACTTGCTACAAACCCACTTTTTACTTGTTATTACCTGCTACTTGCTACAAACTTCTTATGGTTTGCTACTTGCTACAAACCTATTGCTTTCTATCTTCCTTTTCCCGTGATCAACAAAGCATGATCAACCTTGCTACTTGTTTCTCTTTTCTTGCTACTTCTTGCTTTCTTGCTTACTAAATCTTGCTAACATACAACAACTTTCTGTTGTTGCATCTTTCTTGTGATCACCAACACGTGATCAAACTTGCTGCTTGCGTTTGCTTCTTTTGTTTTCTTTCATCTGATAACCAAACATGATCAGCTTTCCTACTTGCTTTCATTCTTTCTTTTGATCACCAAATGTGATCTGCCTTGCTGATTTCTATCTTCCTCTTGATCTGATTACATAAGGTTGCAATCAGTCATCTCTTTCTTGCTTTGAACCAGGTTTGAGCCTGGTGCTCTGATTACCAAATGTTGGTAATCAGTCTTCCTTTAACCCACCTGCAAACGACTCTAGAACATACACCCTAATAACGACTCTCATATATTGCTCACTATTATTACTTTCAGAAGAAAAACTGATTACACTTTAAAACAAATGACAACCTAATCTATCTATAAACTATTGTCCCTGTAAAATAGGTACATATCCTACCAGAAACGTGGGTATACAAAACTGAATAATCTCCATAATTCCCATGCATATCGGTCAAAGCAATGACCCATTCCTGCTTATTCAACACAATCTTCAACATCAAGATTATACCCAACAATCACCCCCTAATCTTGATGCTCATGACCTTACTTTTCATGCTATAATCTTGCTGTCTCATGCCTATTGCTTCTTGCATTTTGTTTCATGTTTGCTACTTGCTACAAACCCACTTTTTACTTGTTATTACCTGCTACTTGCTACAAACTTCTTATGGTTTGCTAATTGCTACAAACTTCTTATTGCTTTGTCTCTTCCTTTTCCCGTGATCAACAAAGCATGATCAACCTTGCTACTTGTTTCTCTTTTCTTGCTACTTCTTTCTTTTCTTCGTTCTTCTTGCTTTCTTGCTTACTAAATCTTGCTAACATACAACAACTTTCTGTTGTTGCATCTTTCTTGTGATCACCAACACGTGATCAAACTTGCTGCTTGCGTTTGCTTCTTTTCTTTTCTTTCATCTGATAACCAAACATGATCAGCTTTCCTACTTGCTTTCATTCTTTCTTTTGATCACCAAATGTGATCTGCCTTGCTGATTTCTATCTTCCTCTTGATCTGATTACATAAGGTTGCAATCAGTCATCTCTTTCTTGCTTTGAACCAGGTTTGAGCCTGGTGCTCTGATTACCAAATGTTGGTAATCAGTCTTCCTTTAACCCACCTGCAAACGACTCTAGAACATACACCCTAATAACGACTCTCATATATTGCTCACTATTATTACTTTCAGAAGAAAAACTGATTACACTTTAAAACAAATGACAACCTAATCTATCTATAAACTATTGTCCCTGTAAAATAGGTACATATCCTACCAGAAACGTGGGTATACAAAAATGAATAATCTCCATAATTCCCAAGCATATCGGTCAAAGCAATGACCCAATCCTGCTTATTCAACACAATCTTTAACATCAAGATTATACCCAACAATCACCCCCTAATCTTGATGCTCATGACCTTACTTTTCATGCTATAATCTTGCTGTCTCATGCCTATTGCTTCTTGCATTTTGTTTCATGTTTGCTACTTGCTACAAACCCACTTTTTACTTGTTATTACCTGCTACTTGCTACAAACTTCTTATGGTTTGCTACTTGCTACAAACTTCTTATTGCTTTCTATCTTCCTTTTCCCGTGATCAACAAAGCATGATCAACCTTGCTACTTGTTTCTCTTTTCTTGCTACTTCTTTCTTTTCTTCGTTCTTCTTGCTTTCTTGCTTACTAAATCTTGCTAACATACAACAACTTTCTGTTGTTGCATCTTTCTTGTGATCACCAACACGTGATCAAACTTGCTACTTGCGTTTGCTTCTTTTGTTTTCTTTCATCTGATAACCAAACATGATCAGCTTTCCTACTTGCTTTCATTCTTTCTTTTGATCACCAAATGTGATCTGCCTTGCTGATTTCTATCTTCCTCTTGATCTGATTACATAAGGTTGCAATCAGTCATCTCTTTCTTGCTTTGAACCAGGTTTGAGCCTGGTGCTCTGATTACCAAATGTTGGTAATCAGTCTTCCTTTAACCCACCTGCAAACGACTCTAGAACATACACCCTAATAACGACTCTCATATATTGCTCACTATTATTACTTTCAGAAGAAAAACTGATTACACTTTAAAACAAATGACAACCTAATCTATCTATAAACTATTGTCCCTGTAAAATAGTTACATATCCTACCAGAAACGTGGGTATACAAAAATGAATAATCTCCATAATTCCCATACATATCGGTCAAAGCAATGACCCATTCCTGCTTATTCAACACAATCTTCAACATCAAGATTATACCCAACAATCACCCCCTAATCTTGATGCTCATGACCTTACTTTTCATGCTATAATCTTGTTGTCTCATGCCTATTGCTTCTTGCATTTTGTTTCATGTTTGCTACTTGCTAATAACCCACTTTCTACTTGTTATTACCTGCTACTTGCTACAAACTTCTTATGGTTTGCTACTTGCTACAAACCTATTGCTTTCTATCTTCCTTTTCCCGTGATCAACAAAGCATGATCAACCTTGCTACTTGTTTCTCTTTTCTTGCTACTTCTTTCTTTTCTTCGTTCTTCTTGCTTTCTTGCTTACTAAATCTTGCTAACATACAACAACTTTCTGTTGTTGCATCTTTCTTGTGATCACCAACACGTGATCAAACTTGCTGCTTGCGTTTGCTTCTTTTGTTTTCTTTCATCTGATAACCAAACATGATCAGCTTTCCTACTTGCTTTCATTCTTTCTTTTGATCACCAAATGTGATCTGCCTTGCTGATTTCTATCTTCCTCTTGATCTGATTACATAAGGTTCCAATCAGTCATCTCTTTCTTGCTTTGAACCAGGTTTGAGCCTGGTGCTCTGATTACCAAATGTTGGTAATCAGTCTTCCTTTAACCCACCTGCAAACGACTCTAGAACATACACCCTAATAACGACTCTCATATATTGCTCACTATTATTACTTTCAGAAGAAAAACTGATTACACTTTAAAACAAATGACAACCTAATCTATCTATAAACTATTGTCCCTGTAAAATAGGTACATATCCTACCAGAAACGTGGGTATACAAAACTGAATAATCTCTATAACTCCCATGCATATTGGTCAACGCAATGACCCATTCCTGCTTATTCAACACAATCTTCAACATCAAGATTATACCCAACAATCACTTAGTCCCTTAAGACTAAGGCTCCAATTTTCCAGATCATATCAAAACAATGTCTTAATGGATAAACTTTCCAACTTTATCCATTTTCATGGTTTGAATAACACCATCTCTAAACCTAGGTCTAAAATGGGACAAAATGACTCAATCCTCATGCATAGATCATTTGGAAAGACATAAATAAACTCAAAAAACCTCAAAGGGTCTAAAAAAAAGAAAAAAAGAAAAACCCCACCTTTGGACATGGACCTTTCGAAACTCTCAAGAATCATGACAAAGAGTGGACTAATCAAGCTAAAAACCTAGATCTAAGTAGAAGACACATAAATGTTGGATCTTGATGACTTACAAAGGCCTAGAAGGCTATGAAATGTTTGAATAACTCTGGAATGCTTCGTTATGCACCAAGGAGCTTGCTTCTTCTTCAATAACCATCAAAAGCTTCATACTTTAAGGAAATCAGGCAATAGAGGCTTGCGTTTCGAGGTTTCGGTCTTATGGGATGGAGGCTGAAGAAAAAAACGACTAACCTTAGAAATCGGTGTCCTTATATAAGCCTCAACGCCCAAGATTAGAGTTTGGGATTTATGTGGCTTCGAGTCGCGACCTATGCTTAGTTGTTGTGCGATTTATGACGTGATACGTGTCATGCTTATCTATTAAGCTCGTCGCGAACAAGGGTTTTTCCCAAACTCCTCAATCTCATTTCCTCAAGATCTTAAAATAATCACATACGGGAAAACATGTGTTACACAACACGTGATTTTTTTGTGGTAAGCACTGTGCATTTTAGTGTGGTTTTAGGCCAAAATCAAATCGCAAACTGCATGTATCGATTTTTGTAATCTTAAAACCACAATGTATAATTTTAAAGGTGGTGTGGTTTTAAGTGGTATGGTTTCGGTTTTAAACCGCACAGTGAAATGGTACATTGTTCTATTGTGGTACGGTTTTCTATTGTGAAACATTTATTTGATTAAAATTTTAGATTTTAACACTTACCCAACACGCTAAGCCTAGAAATATGAAGCAACTTTTTCTTTTCTTGTTTTTTTTAGCCTACAATGAAAGTTTTGTGAAATCATAATTTTGGACTTTTGGTCCACAAACACAAGGACTCTTAAACTATTATGAGTAGGGGTGCAAACGAGCCAAGCCGAGCCAGAGCCTGGCCAGGCTCGGCTCGGGCTCGTTTAAGTTATACGAGGCTCGAGCTTGAGCTCGACTCTATTTGAGCTTTCTTTTATTGAGCTCGGCTCAAGCTCGTAAAGAATTCTACAAGCTTGGCTCGGGCTCGGGCTCGACTCGTTTGTCGTTTGATGTGCCTAAATAAGCTTAAGCCCGGCTCAAGCTCGTTAAGAAACTCGTTTACTAATACCCGAAAGACAAAACTGCACAAATCGTCCCTGTGGTTTGCTGAAAATTGCCACTTTGGTCCAAAAAGATTTGGACTAGCATTAGAGGTCCAAACTTTTCATTTTCTTGCGAGTTTGGTCCAATTTGCTTTAAATATTTTTATAATGACGGTTTTGCCCTTATGCTTTTTTATTTTTCAATATTTTTTATTTATTTAAATCTTTTTCTGATTAAAATAAAAATTAAAAAGAAATAGCTCTCCCTCTCTCTCTCTCTCTCAACATATAACCCTCCCTCACTCAAAACATCTCTCCCTCTTGTTCGTATCTCACCAACCAATACCACCGTTTCCCGACCTCCTCCATCCTCCTCCTTATTCAAACCAATAACCACCACCACCTGCTACCATTCCTCTCCATTCACTGTCGAGGACAAACACAACCAAGGGTGGTGTTACTGTGGTGACCACCGAGAGGCACACTCACCTCCTGTGGTGACCATCCATCGTGAAGGAAAACCCCAAAGTGATTAGGTCGACATACTCTTTGGATCTCGAACCTCATGAGAATCGACGAGCACCACTGGATTGATGTCGATTTTTGGATTTCTCGGTACAGGCGAAGGCGGTGGTCGGCGAATTACAGTTTCCTACCCTCCATATTTGGCGATTGTTGTGGAATTTGTCTTGATTGTTACGATTGAAAGATCCGTTTTGGTGAAGATCATCCCTACATCTACAAAAATTAATTTTAGGGTTAGGGTTCACATCAAAAATTGATTGAGAGTAAGCGATGGTTGTGGAATCCATGTCCTTCCCTCTTTCATCTAATTGATTTGCTCCAGTGTTGACCCAATTCGTTTGATGTATTTCCGATGGATGATTCAATTTGGTTAATGTTTCAAGATTGATTTTGATTTTAGGTCACAAGTAACCGGTGGTGTTTTCCTTTTTTGTATCTGAACAAATCGAATTCAAAAGTGGTTTGTACATGGGTGGGGAGTTGTTAGTGGATGAAGGTAAAAGAATGGGGTGATGTCTCTAATTGTGGGTGTAGTAATGGGTTTGATCTGAAGCGATGTAGAAGGAGTTCGATCTAATGATGTGCATATGTGATGTGGATATAAAGGAATGGGAGGTGGTAGATTGGTGACTGATTGCAGCGCATGGCAGGTGAATGCTGGAATGGAGGCAACAGGTGGAAGGCCGCAGCGACGTTGGGGCGTTTGATGGCTATGGGTCACGACAGGGGGAGGGCTGATTGGGCTGAGAACAACGGTGGCAGTCGGTGGTGCTCGTTCCGGCGACTCCTGCTGCTTCTGTTTATTTCTTTCGGCGAGGTCAACGCGTGAGAGATGAGGGGAGGAAAGAGTAAGGGTCGGGGATGTTTGGGGGTGCTGGACTTGACTGGAACGAAAATGGAGAGAGAGATATTCTTTTTTATTTTTCTTTTAATAAGAAAAAACATTTAAATAAATAAAAAATAGAAAAAGAAAGTATAAAGGGTAAATCCGTCATTTTAAATATTTCTAAATCAAATTAGACTAAAATCGCAACAAAATGAAAACTTTGGACCTGTGGTGCTAGTCAAAACTTTTTTGGACCAAAGTGACAATTTTGAGCAAACCACAGGGACCATTTGTGCAGTTTAGTCTACCCGAAATCCATAATTTCCCAAATATGTTTTTATTTTAATATAAGAAAATAATAATAAATTATATTATATAAATGCTCGTTTAGACTTGTGAGCCTAATCGAGCTTAGTGACATAGGCTCGAACTCGAGCTCGTTTAATAAACGAGCTTAATATTAAGCTCGAGCTCGGTTGGAGCTCGTTTAAAACCGGTTTCGAGTCGAGCTTTTAACGAGTCGATCCCGAGTAACTTGCGAGTAGCTTGACTCGTTTGCACCCCTAATTATGAGTTATAGTGATGCATTTGATGTATTGATTTACCAACAAAAGAAATGACCTTTTTAACATAAACATCCACAATAACATTTTTTTTTCAATATACATATAATTGAAGTCGTGGGGTTCGGTTTCTAGGGTAAAACTGTCACACAACATCAAATTGATCGGTTTTTGTCAAAATAAAAACCACATTGTCGGTTTTGTATCGTTTTTTTAGATCCGTTTGACATTTGGCCTTGTGCTAAGGAATGAACCTCTCAAATTAGAGGTCATGTATTCAAATCTCTTAGGAGATATATGTTATATTTAGGAGTAGGTTTAGATAACTTTTCGTTTAAAAAAATGATTTTTGGGCACTCCTAATAATTACCACTAATGCTAAGGTATTTGGTTTATGGGAAAAGTAGTGTCCACAAATTTCTATGAGAGTTTTATCGAGTTCTAAACATGTTTTTCACCGACCATTATAGTTTGATATTTTCTTTATGATGTTTGGAAGCAGTGACCTACATACACCAACCCAATTTTCTGTATTTCGAACAACTCTAAGTTTAACATTAAATTTTAGTAGGGGATATTTAACAGAATAACTTAACTAATTTCTTTCCTTGAAATTAAGCAAAATCAATGATGATGAACCAAATCTCTGTACAACCAGACATGAAGGAAAACCAAAATTCACTACTACAAGAGAGACCACCATCTCCTGCTTATGTTCTCCATTCCACTACTACATCCCCCCAACCACAGCATAAGACCGATACCCACCACACTCACTAGCGGAGCCACCACAAACCACCACCCTCCTCCTCCACCACCACCACTCACATTCTCACTCTCCCCCACCAATGCATGGCTTCTGTCTGGTCTCCTCCTGTCACTATCTGTAGGAAGCTCGTATCTACAAAGGGGACAAGTATTATGTGCATTTAACCATGGTGTAATACATGAAGGATGATACACATGTAAACAAGGAAGTCGATTCACTACACTTCCAACACACACACTATCTTTACAAATCACACACACCAAACCCAAACCCTCCACGTCATCATCTCCAACCACCACACGTTCAAGATTCTTCACAAAGGAAGCAGATGCAGGAGGCGCCCCTCTGTCAATCTCACCATCAAGATACTCTCCAACACTACGCCATGTCACTTGCTCCTCCAAGTTACCATCAATTCCTCTCCTTTCACTGATTCCGATTCCGATTCCGGCCTCGGGAGACAGAACCTCCCTAAGCCAATCCACCGAGAGATTCCGTCCATTTGTCGCCAATGATCTGTGCAGCTGAGCCCTACCCAACAAACTTCCATGTGTGTTTTCACCATCATCATCATCATCATCATCATCATCATCATGGTCATCCGAGTTCCATTGGTTAAGATCACTGTGGATGGAGTCTGAATCTGTGTCATAACTTCCAGAATTGGAATTAGAATATGGAAAGATATCAGTTTCCTCAAAAACAGAATCAAAGTCATCACTTTCTGTATCAGATAAAACTCTCCTCCATTGTCTTGATCTGGATTGATATCCATGGTCATGATCAGAGACTATAGGCTGCATATGTCTGGCTAGATTGATCATATCTGGAAATTCTTGTGATAATATATTTTCAATAGATTCTGGACTGCTGTTGTACCTTGTGGTAGGAGTTGAGTGCTGTGTGAGTGTGAGGGTGTCTGTGTCCTCCACAAACAAAAACTTACAATCCCCACATATGTTCATGGCCATGGGTTCAACCACCTCAGATGAAAGAATTCTATGACATAGGCAACACCTCTTTGGTTCAATGGCTAATGTGTCATTCATTTCCGTAAGTTACAGCTGCAAAAGTACATGTTGTGATTAGTCAATTCATGTCCATAAGATACATAGAAGCTATGGATGTTTGATTATTAGCTTTAACTCATTTATCATTGTTGTTTCCCACGATCTGTCATAACTCATAATCCACCTTTAGTGCTACTTTTGTTTGTTAAAACAACATACAGTTAACAAACACATAATGGGATTATTGTCAGATGTGAGATGTGAAGAAAGCCAGCATACAAACTCCATTAAAGAGAATAAAATATTGGATAATGTGACCTTTATGTTAATTTAGCACAGAAAAATAACAAAGCAATCAATTTAGAACTCCTATCTGGAGTGTGAAATTGAGGAAGTTTGTTCCAATTTGTGTGCTTTTTATCAAAAGTAATTCCAATCCACCAAAATGATCAACCTTTGCATCCATATATCCAGCCCAATGAGAAGAGATAACATAGTCACTATCACAGATGATAGGATGAAAGAGATCAACTTGAATCATATCACAGATGAAGGCATATAATTAAACTAGTGGTGGCATTTCGTAAGCCTCCATTTCCTATATCCATTTTGTATGATAAAAAAGATAATCAAACGTTTTGTGAAAGGTCAACGTTTATTATTATAATTTTAGTAAGGATATAGAAATGTGGTGTTCACATGCGAATCTCCTTACCCTAATACTGATTTCATATATAAGGAAAAGGGATACGCATAAATTTACCAGATACTTACTTGTAAAAATCAATTCCGCACCAGAGATCATCAATTTCCTCACCTGAATTGAAAGACATACGAATCGTTGACCATTTTTGAAATAAAGTTCATAAAGATTAGAAAGAAGCCTATGATCAGAAGACAATTAACCTGAAATTTATCAGGGATTTGCGGCAACCAAAATCAAAGAAGAAGATCGAGAAGAAGAGGTAAACGCGATGGAGAGTGTCAGAAATTCCCACGATTGGCTGCTTTCTTGTTTTGGGGTCCATTCATTAGTTGTCTGATGCAAGAAAAAGTTCCTCTTATCTCTTTTATGCCGCCATACCTTGAAGGAAATTTACAAATATGTATTAATGTAATTTTTTTTAGAGAAAATGACAAAAATAGTCAATTATACTAATTGCATTACAAAAATAGCCAAAAAAAATCGGGATTACAAAAATAGCCACCCATTTCGCAGGTGAGAAGGCCCCATCTGCGAAATGGGCATCTCATCTGCGAATGTACAAGTGCCTGAAGCACAGTTGTGCTTCAGGCACTTGTACATTCGCAGATGAGATGCCCATTTCGCAGATGGGGCCTTCTCATCTGCGAAATGGGTGATTTTTAGGTATAAAAACGTTTTTTTTTTTTTTTTTTTTCATTTTCACCATTCTCTACACAAAAACTCTCTCTAACTTTGGGCTTCTCTCGGAATTTTGGCTAGTTTTTGAAGAAAATGGAAGATTATGTCAACAATCCCGCAAATATGGTTAGATTTTAACTCTTTTAATGTTTAAAGTTTTTTTTTTTTTTTATCAATTTTTGTATTATTTAGTGTTAAAAAATGGTAATTTTGTTGTGTTTGATTGATAGTTTTAGTATATTTTTAGTATACTTGAAGTTTAAATGCAAGTAGAGACAAGTAGAGACTGCGTAGATAATGTTTACAATTTGTTTTTGTAGTTTTTTTAGTTGTTGTATAACCTGAAATCTTGTAAGTTTTTTTAGTAGAAACTGCAAAATAGTTGTTTGTATATATATTTGTCATATAACATTTGTATAAGTTGAAAATTTGTCGTATATATATTGTTAGAAATTGTTTTTATTTGTCGTATAAGTTGAAAATTTTGTATAAAGTAGTCGTATAACTTGGAAAATTGTTAGTTTGGTTGTCGTTTTATTTTTAAATTTTTTTGTTTATATGGTTATATAATGTTAGTTTTAATTAGAAAGATAAAAATTGTTTATATATTTATCGTTTAAGTTGAAAATTTGTTTAAGTTGAAAATATGTTTAAGTTGAAAATATTTATATATGATATTGTTTTCTATCGTAAATATATTTGTTGTATAACTTGGAAAATTGTTTATATATGTGTATGTTATTGTTTTTTATCGGGGAAATATATATATATTAGTAATTAAGAAAGTATTTGCAGTTCGTAATCATATATTTAAAAAAAAATATATTTTTTAGTTATCTAATTTGTTTTTGTGTTTTTTTTTTGCAGCATGATTTTAGTTTAATGAATACGAAAGCCTTTGCGAACCTAAAAGGCTCTGGCGGTAACATATGGGAAGTCTTTGAAGTTTTAGATGATGCCCGACGTGCTATTTTCAGAAATACCGTCTTTGGCTATTTTATTGATGTCCCTCGTTTACAAGGGGACGCTTTATTGTTTCATAAAATGTTCCTTCATCAGATCCGGCCGGACCCTGTTTTATCTCCAGATGGAATAAAACGTTTATATTTTCGAGTAGGCAATACCAAAATGGTTTATGGGCCGGAAGAGTTTTGTTTGATTACCGGCTTCAATTTTGGGGAGTATCCAAAAAACATTGGGAGAAAAGGGTCGGAAAAATTAATAAGCAGTAAAAAAAGATGTTTACTGCGTGAACGGCTATTTCCGGACCATACTAATAGTTCGGTGAAAATCGGCGACTTGAAAAGTTTAATTTTAAATCAAACATTCTTAGCACTTGACGACCTTGATGCAGTTAGAGTATGTTTGATATACATTTTGTGTGAAGGTTTTTTGGGCAAAGAAGTTAACGATCGGGTGCCACAAGATTGGTTTTTTTTGGCTGAGAATTTGGATCTCTGGAATAGGTATATTTTCTTTACGTTAAAAGTTCTATTTTATTAAAGTTATAATTTATATAATAATCAATTTTGTTTTTTTTTTTTGTTTTGTTAGCTTCGCTTGGGGTAGCTATCTATGGGATTTTACTTATGTTGACCTTGAGGATACGTGGAATAAGATACATCATTATTTATCACTTCCTGAGCGTGGTCAAACTTTAAAGTATTCCGTCTCAGGATTTACGGCTCCAATTAGGGTATAAAAATTTTATTTTATTTAAATTGTTTTATTGTTATATTTTTTATTTTAATTTTAACTTTTATTACTGTTATTGTACAAAATTGTAGATATGGATATATGAGATGATTCCGGCTGTTCGTGCATGTGGATTTGCATTGAGAAAAAATAAAGACTTGCCTCGGATGAAAAGATGGAGCGGAACAAAAAAATTGAAATGGGTTGACGTGAACAAGATTTGGTCAAAGATGCAGGTTTAAAAATAATTCGTTTATTATTAATAAAGTTGATTATTATAGTTTTATATGCATTTTTAATATGTTTAATTTTTTAGGAGGGGCTACCACCAAGACAAAACATGTTACCGGGTGATGGTGAGATGACATCTTTTTATTATATGTCATTTCAAGAGTATGTATATGGTGAAGGGAAAGCAGTTCCATCCCCAGTACGGGACCATTTTAGGAGACAAGACGAATCTTCGTCTAGTATGTCGTCCAGTGGTCGCTCTCATGGTAGAGGTCGGGGCAGTGGGAAACACAAGCTAGACGAGTTGTTGAAACGGGTACATGCACTGGAGCAGCATGTGTTTATGAATCAACAAAAACCTACAGAGGTTTTTGTTGAAGAAGTGAATAATGACCAATTTTGGAACGACATTTTTTTTGAGGACCCGACAGTGTCACAAAGAAATTATGATGAACAGGTTAGTTACACGCTACATTATTTATTAAATTTTATTAACATATATGAATACCTGTGTTCATATTTTATATTTGAAAATATAGGTTGTGCAAGATGAAGAGATGAATAAAAACAATACAACTCAAAATGTTTTTGGTGATACTCAAGACGACAAGGTTGTTATAGATGTTACCTTTACGATTTTAATAATTACTTTTTAATAAAGTGTCTTTCGTTATTAAGTAAAAAGTTATATTTTTAATGTAGGTGTTGGAGGAGAGTAATCAGTATGCGGGGAACAAATTTGATGATGATGTGTTTGATGTAAACGATTATAGTGAAGTTAAAGAGGTTATTATAGTTACATTAATATTATATTAATATTTTGTTTATTTAGATATTATTGCTTATTAAATTATGTGTATTTCGTTATTAAGTATAAAGTATTATCTTTAATGTAGGAGTGGGAGGAGAGGAATGACAATGCAGGGAACAAATTTGATGATGATGTGCCGGATGAAGACGAACTAATAATAACGGGAAATGTAGATTATTTTCATGATGATGATGATGACAAAGAAGTTACACCCGATAAACCTAGGAGTCGAAAACCATCACAATTTTTATGCACTCCTTACACCGAGGTATTCGTTTTATTTATAAACTGATGATTTTATGTTTATGTGAATTATCTATCTTTATGTGAATTATCTGAAAGATATACATTTAAACATATGAATATTGTTTTTAGTTGCACACGACACCGAAACAAAAAAGAAGAACAAAAAAGAAGGTTGGTACGAAATCAACATGCCCCGTTCCTCCTCCAGTTTTTGGTGTTGCTCATGACTTCTCCATGTTGCGCCTGCAACCTTACGTAGCAGGCGGTGAGGATGTCATCCAAAATTATGTATTGCATTCATACGATGTGCAGCATCGTTTGTTTAATTTCGTGTTAGATAGAGATTTTTGGAGCTCATTGTTTGGGCATACACACGACGGATGGTTGGAGTCAGCGGTAAATAAATTGTTAATTAATTCTTTTAAAAGTTAATTGTTTTTTAGTCAATAACAAAAGTATCATGTGTGCAGCATATAACCATTTGGTACCGACTTTTGATGGAGAGACGGTTTGAGAGCGACCGACATACAATAATGCCTCCAAATTTTTTTGTTTCTCATGCTTTGGAAGAAGGACAGGACTGGAGGGCGTTTATGGCTGGTATTGCTACATACCCTAACTTCATGGTTGCTTGGTGGGATGTTGATACGGTAAACTTAATAGTTTATATTGAAAATAATATCGTTTTTTTGTTATGTTTTTGTATTGTGATGTTTTTGTATTGTGATGTAAATAAACATAATTTTATTTTCTGATCCTTATACAGGTCTTATTGCCGATTCATTCATCCCCTAATCATTGGCTATTTGGGGAACTACGATTAGCGTCAATGGAAGTGCATATTTATGACAGTCTTGGTAGAGGTGCTTATGAAAAATTCCAATCCGAAGGAATCTTTTCCAAATTTGAACGTCGGGTGGCAAATTATTTGGACAAGATTAAGTATTGGGCGCGGAGGAACATCCGAAGGATTCCATTGAATATGCAATTCATTTATGAAGAAAATGTTCCCCAACAAAGTAGTCATTTGGGAGATTGCGGTGTTTTTCTTTGTATGTTTATGGAGCAATTGGTTTCAGGTCAACCAATACGTGTTCTTATTGACCCAAAGAACGCAGCTTTAGAGTTCCGTCTCCGGATGGCAAAAATTATTTGGGGGTCTAGTCTTGCTCCTCTGTAGTTGGATTATATTAAATGTATATACAAATTAATGTTGGATTTCATTATTAGTTTATCTTTAGAGTTTACTCAACGGATGACAAAAAATATAACGTTACGACAATTACAACAATTTAATGACCTACTAATTACTTATCAATAAATTCAACATAAGAACGACCACAACTTTTGTTTTAACGTTACAAATACAACAATTTATTGACCAAACAACTTCAAAACCATAAAAACAATATTGAAAAACTTACAACTTGTAAACAAGAACTGCCAAGAACAACACCCAACTACAAACCAACGCTATCTTTAACTTCTTATTTTCTGATTGAAAGAGCTTATTAGAGTTAGCTACTTTAGCTATTACCATAGAAGATTGGTCCTTCTCTTCATCAACCCAACTGATAAACCCGCATTTTGGTCCCTGTTAAATTTAATATTCACAGTAAGAAAATAAATTTGTGTCATGTAAACACAAGGGTTTAAATTTGAATGACGGTAAGAACATGATACCAAATACGGGCAAGCGTAGAACAATCTTCCTGGGTTTTTAGCTGTACCCGAAATCCTAGCGATACGTTCTCCTCCACAATTGCAGTATGCCATTAGCCTTCTTATTCTTTTAAATCGGAGTTACTTTCTCAGTTAAATTTTTTCATAATGAGTGACACCCATTTATAGAATAAATCATATAACGGACAATTCTTTTTGACTATGAAATAAACTGGTTTGACTATGAATTCATAAAAGTTCAACTATGAAATGCAGACAAGTACATTTTGTAGTATTGTCATGTCGGTCAGTGAAATTTGACTATGAAATGAACTGGTTTGACTATGAATTCATAAAAGTTCAACTATGAAATGCAGACAAGTACATTCTGTAGTATTGTCATGTCGGTCAGTGAAATTTGACTATGAAATGAACTGGTTTGACTATGAATTCATAAAAGTTCAACTATGAAATGCAGACAAGTACATTCTGTAGTATTGTCATGTCGGTCAGTGAAATTTGACTATGAAATGAACTGGTTTGACTATGAATTCATAAAAGTTCAACTACGAATTTAAAGGGTTAAACTATGAATTTTGATCAGTAGAGATACAATATCTTCTATTTATAATTCCATTTGTGTGATCATTGTAGAGCACAATTATCGGTATTGAAAATGAGTAGTCACAGCCAAAGAACCTTTTCTCAACTACCAATTTTCTTGCATAACCTTCAAAGAACAAATCCTAATACCTTCACAGCCATTAAGAAAACCGATAACAACCGCTTTCAATTCTGTTTTGTGGCTTTAGGTTGCGTGGTATAACATACTTCTTTTATTGAGTTATACAATATTTCATGGTAATCTATGTCGATTAGTTCTTACATAACACTAATATGTCTTCGTTTTTATGTAGATTCGTACCTTCCTTAGGTGCATGATACCGCTGATATATGTAGGTTATTTACCCCTTCTTGGGAGCTTTCTGACAACAATGTACTTCGCAGTGGCTTTAGATGGAAATCATGAGCCACTACTCTTAGCACTTGGTTTGGGAACCTTACAGTGTGAAGAATCATGGAGATGGTTCATGATGAGGTTAAGAGATTGTTTAGGTGAGGACACAGAGGTTGGTTTCATAAGCAACATGTGTGATAACATAGACTTTGGTGTTGACAGTGCCTACCCGGATTCCTATCATGGATATTGTCCTAAAGATATAGCTCGAAAGATACGTGAGTCTATCGGACATAACAATACGGAAGTCGAATCGTTGTTTTGGAAGTCATGCAATGCATATAGCGTTGATGATTTTTACTTGTGTTTCGAAAGGTTGCAAAGTACATGTAGGCAACCACCTTTCTGCACCTTGCTTATGAGTCCAATTTACTGGCTTGACGATATACCGATTTCAAAATGGACAAGAGCATTTTTCCCAAAAATACGTTACAATGTTAAATCGATTGACGTCCCTGAAATTTTGCAAATTATATCCTCACGTGAGTTTCCTATAACAACGATAATTGAGTTAACCACCACGTCGATAAAATCAAAGTATGCTGAGCGGGCCGAACTGGCTGGTAAGGGAGATTGTTATGTTTTGTTTTTTTTATTGTGCTGCTATTTTTATTAAAATATCAAATTTTACAGGGAGGTTGTCTGGTGGGTTGACCCCTTACGTTGAGAGTAAGGTTCAAAAAAGTCTCAGCAAGTCTTACAATTGTAATGCAAAACGTTTGTATGGGGATACATTTGAAGTCCATGACACTTTTGCCACCAACAACGTACAACTTGAACGAAGGGTATGTAGTTGTGGTAAATGGCAAAAAAGCGGTATACCATGTGGCCACGCTATAGCATGTCTAAGAACCCGTACATCTGAGTCCATTCAGAGAATGGTTGAATACAAGTTCACTAATTATGTGTATCGAGTTGCATATGGATCTGAGTTGGTGAATGGTATACCATCATATGAGCATTGGGAAATACCAAATGAAACGGTGGTCCTGTTACCTCCCTCAATGCAGTAGTTATTCATGTAGCACATTTATGTTTTATGTAGTATTATGTATTAGTTTTTTATGTACTCTGTTTTTATTTTACTGCTGTGTTACGTATTAGTTATCCATGTACCCAGTTTATTTTTTATGTCGTATTATGTGTTAGTTATTTATGTACCCCGATTTTATTTTATTGCTTTCTAAATATTGGCTATTGAGGGAACAACATACATTAAAAGAAATGGACGTTTATTAAATAGTAACGACTAGACACATACAACAACAAGCAACTTAAATAACGAAAAACAATTAACTTAACCAACATGCATATTAAAAATAAGGGACATTCTTTAAAACATTCCATGCATCTAAGTGGGTAAACTCGCTACCATCGTATTGAAAGCGGTATAGTTCCAAAGCCACCTGTCGTAGAATGTCTTCATCCGTATTTGCATGTTCGTTATCCAACTCGTTATAAATACGTTGAAATTGTTTCACCTTCATTTTCATATCCAGAAACTTCGCTTTGACATCTCTTCTTCTTCGATATTGAGTGCGGTTCATTAAATGGTGAAACAAATGACAGACACGAGACCAAAATGATCCGGCACGAACTTGTGGGGGACCCGGTGGAAAATCCACCTCTACAGTTGTAATCCAAGCTTGAACCAAAGCGACCTCCTCTGCGTTCCTCCATATACGTGGTGAGTCCATAATTGCAAGGAGGGAAGTAATAGAATACAATTACAACGGATATTGAAATCTATTTATAACGACTCCTTACTTTTCCTGGTGCAATGAGTTGTCAACTCAAACAGCAATGTATTGTGTTGTCATTCAACCGGGGATGAATTGTCAACTCGAACAGTGATCTGTTGTGTTATAAGTATAGTACACTGCATTCGTCAGTTAATTTTGACTATGAATTGCAGACATATTAGAAGTTTGGACTGCGATTTTGTGTAGAAACTACTATAAATTGACCCTAAGTTACACGCAAAACGTTATTAAATTAACCAATATAGTTGTTCAAATATTGTTTTTTAGATTCTACCCTCTTTGTTTCAATCCAAATGACTTCTATATCATGGAGCAATGAAGAGTTCTTGGTTCTTACACATGCTTATATTCATGTGTACGAGACAAGCAAGTTGAATGATCCAATGTTTTGGAGCCGTCTAACAAATATTTTCAATGCTGCAAACCGAATGGCTACAAGAAACGATCGTGACGAACTAGACATCTTAGCAAGATGGTATGAAATGAAAACCGAAGTTCTATTATTCAACGATCTTTATACCAAAATTGACGACGCCCGTCTAAATGCTACTGAGGATGTCATCTTGGAAGCTGCTAAGGAGGAATACAAGTCATTAAGTAACGGGTTGGAATTCCAGTTTGAAGCCCCTTGGAATATTTTGAAATATATCCCGTTTGTTTAAAATCTATTTTAGTTTATTATTTCAGTACTAGGTTATTTTCATGTACTAGGTTATTTTCATGTATTTCTTATGTATTTCGTATGTATTTCGTTTGTTTAAAATCTATTTTAGTTTATTATGTGAGTACTAGGTTATTTTCATGTATTTCGTATGTAATTCGTATGTGTTTCATATGTTTAAAATATATTTTAGTTTAGTATGTGAGAAACTCGTATGATTAAGTTGAGTTAATATATATATATATATATATATATATATATATATATATATATATATATATATATATATATATTTTAGTTTATTATGTGAGAAACTCGTATGATTAACTTGAGTTAATAAATGGCCATTGCATTAGTTATCAAAATATATTAGAATACATTAGTAACAAGATTCCATGAACCATTAAAACATCACAACAATTACATGAAAAAAACAACATAATACGAACAAAGCATTAACGTAAAACACAAGTCCATGGCTTATTCTTAACACAAATTAGAGCGGTCTACTTGAAATACTGTTTATCTCTAACAACCTTCCAAACTTCCTCATATTCGAAGTCTCTGCCTTCATGCTCAAAGATGTAAAACTCTGTAACAACTTCCAAGAACTCTTCTTCGTCACGACAACGAACATTGTTACGTTTCGCATAACTACATGCTCGATTGAACCATGTCACTTCCTCCTTTACATCCGTCCACTTAGTAACAACATCTGATTTTTCTCTTTTTTGCCCTTCTCCCATCTCATGGTTAAACAAAGATGTGATGCGACTCCATTCATCACCAATTAGGCAATGCGGGGGAGCAAGTAACGGTTCACCATCCTTAACACTTAGCCAGCACCGTGTTAGAAGTAACACCTCGTTTGTCGTCCATGGCCTTTCAGAATTGGAACCAGGTAATTCATTCGAAGAACTTGCTGCATTCGACGGCATTTCTAATAATGGGAATTTGTTTCGTTTAGGTGATTTGGGTGTTTGGTTTATAGATCTTAAACATCTATTTATATAAATAAATAGACTATGAAATAATACTTTGACTGCGAAATGGTTATATTTGGACTACGAATTTCAGCTTTATGCAGTGTTTTGTCATGTCAAACTGTCATTGATCTCTTGTCACTTAAGGGACCCACTGGGATGTGCAGGTTACTACAGTGACTTGTCATTACTGTCTAGTCATTTCAAACTTGGACTTCTCATTACTGTCTAGTATGTATAAATACCACTTATTGCTCCAGTTTAATACAACATCGATTTTATTATGAGTTCCTCACACAAATTCGAAATTTGCTCATGCAACGAAGTAGATTGTTACTACTGTGATTCGGTAGACCCTTTTTTTACACCCTCTTCAGCCGGGTCATATATGTCACATGAAAATTTTGAAGAATTAAAGAAGGCTGAAGCACAACAAGAAGAGGACAAAGAGTCATCCCGACTTCTCACTCAACTTGCTAATGATATAGGTTCGGAATGCAAACAAGCTGAAGAATGGATTGACCTCAATAAAAACAAAATCAAAGAGCATAAAGATTGGATAAAAAAGAGTAAGAAGGCAATCAAAACGACTGAAAAACGGCTTGCTGAGAAGGATGAGCAGTTGATACACATTATGGTAAAAAAGGATCGTTTCGAAGACAAAATGAGAATTAGGGATGACTATATAACGATGGAGAAAGAGAAGTACCCGTTGCAGTTCCCTGAGTTTAAAAATTAGTTATAAAGTTGTTGTAATATTATCATGAAACAGATTAGCTTGCCAAAGGATCGTTTGTTGTTTTTTTTAAATAACATGTTGTAACTGTTAAAATAAATCTGCAAACTATATTTTATAATATAAAGGCTTCATTCATTGTTATAATCAACAAACTTAACTAAAATATGAAAGCATAGCAATGTCTTGTAAGAGTTAATAAAAATATTACAATACATAATAAGCTAACAACTCGTCATTACTCTTAATTTCAAGGTTGTTTTATATCAAAATCAGCGTTATGGGTTTGTGAGCAACCCGCTGAACCACCAATATTATATGCCATTTCTGCAGTAGAAATTATGTGACCTGCTCTGCTACCAGACGCCCTTCCAGTACAATTATTTCTCGTGTGTCCTAGTTGACCACATGTAGAACACTCTTTTATAATTGGACCCTCGCCTTGGGATGGAATGCGGTCTGTGTTTCTTGGCCTGCCTGGCTGACGTTTATCCATTATAGGTGGCTTAACAATCATCAAATCATCGGGGATCTCCCATTCGGATGGCTTCGGCAGAGGGTTTATTGATTCCTCATATGTTTTCCTCAGTGTTTCGGTAAAGTAAGCATTTAATGCAAACCTCGAGCAGTCTTGGTAATTGTTCACTGTTAAACATCTTATGACATGACCACAAGGTATCCCATCAAGTTGCCAATGCCTACATGTACATGTCATATGTTGAAAATCAACAATCACATTTTGTGCCCCCTTTTTGACCTCGCATTTCGTATTTGAGATCATGCGAACATCCCATTTGGTAAAATTTTTCTTGTTTTCTTTTACAACTTCATCCGCCCAAGGGGTAAGGGTTGTTGTTGCTTCCGCTAAAAAAACAGCCAAAATGAAGAAGTTAAAATCAATAACATCGAAACTAATAAAACATTAATATTACAAATTTACGTAATACCTGCAAAGTTACGTCTTTGAAACCACCATTGTTGCATTGTAGCACGAAAAAAATCAATCAACATAAGTATTGGCACCTTACGTGCGTGTCTAGATAATGCATTTATAGACTCCGCACTGTTGGACGACATAAGATTGTATCGGTTCCCTTTAAAATGTGCCCTTGACCAGGTTTCTGGATTTATACTTTTTAAGTACTCCCATACTGGTTCTTTTGTCTTTTTCATAACATCCATGGCAGCATCAAAAGCATCAACTGTGTACGCCCTACACGCCTCCCAAAAAATTCCTTTAACCGTCTTACTCTTGCCGAATCTAGATACTATGTTGAAATACAAATGGACACCACATATTCCATGATGAGCGTGAGGAAAAATGTTGGCAACGGATGTTGCTATAGATGGAGACCTATCAGATATAATTGTAAGCTCCTGCATATTTCCTATGCAATCACGTAGTTTTTGAAAAAACCATGTCCAAGAATCAGTACACTCATTTTTGCATATACCATATGCAACCGGTAATATTTGATTTTGTCCGTCCTTAGTAACTGCAAGTAGCATGGTACCTTTGAACTCGCCCTTTAGGTGAGCTCCATCTACTACTAGGGTCGGCTTACAAAAATTGACAAAAGCTCGTACCTACAATACATTGTATATCTATTCAAATACACCAAAATAAATATTAAAAAAAAATTAGAACATGATAATACTAACCGAGCAACCGAGTGCGACGTACAAAAACTCAAACCGATCATCAGCATCTGTTTTAATATGTGTGACAGTACCCGGATTATGTTTGGCCAAGTTGTGACAATACGCCGGAAGTTTGGTAAAAGAATCCTCTTTCGTACCCCTTAACGACAACAATGCATATTGTTTCGCACGCCATGCCTGATGGTATGAGATATTGATATTCAATTGAGCATTCATATCATTAACAATTTCTTTTCCCCGATAAACTCTACTATAGTCTTCAGCCAAAACATCAGCAACATATTCACCCAAAACATATTTGTTTGCTTGTCGATGATTAGGTTGCAACAATGTTGAAGAACATGTGTGTACATCAACAAATTTATTCACTTGGAAAAGTCCATCAGTATTTTTAATTGCTTTTGCTCTTAGTAACCAAGAACAATTTTTCGAAACACACACAGCTTCATACCTTGATTTGGTGGATCTACTTGTCCTCGTCTGGAAACCTTCTCGAAGACATTTTTTACCAATACACCGCTTTAAAAGTTCTTTGTTTTTAAATATACTCTCACATTGAATCTTTTGAAGATTAATGTCTACCATCTGTGTTGGGATATCTTCATTATTATCAACTGGCCATGTTGGTACAGGGGGCATACCGTAAAAAAGGTTATCGGGATACTTAGTTTTAACTTCATCACCCAACTCATCTCTATCGGAATTACTTTGTAGCTCGGTTATATCTAAACATACATCACCAACATCAACATAATGCCCGTAAACATGATTTTTTTCATTTTTTTGAGTTGAATTTTTTTTCTTTTTAGTTTTATCTACCACACGCCTATTCATAAGTTTAACTTCTTGTTCGGCAACATCATCACAACGACCACCAACATGATTAAGATATGTACCAACATCATCATCACCAACATACTTGTAATTCTCGGGATCCACATATTGAATAGGTGAATAACTAACATTAACATTTTCAGCAACACTGTGAAACTGAGGTACACTAGGAGTATTGAAAGTACCTATCGGATCGTTGCTCCCTTTAAAACTGCATAAATTACCAACAAGTTCGTTTCCAATTTCACCGCCCCCATTAACCTCCTCAACTTCATCAACCACCACAAACACTTTCACAGCTCTTCCTCCACTACATTTGATTACGTTTATCAACATTCTAACATCCACGTCTTCAACTATAGCTATATAATAATTTAATTCAGGATGGTGGAAACGAAGACTAATTCTATATTTGTCTAACAAACCAATTTTGCTTCTTACCATAGATACAAAATCACTATAACTAATATACTCAGAAAATATCAAAGCAAATTCAGAAATACCTCCCTGTGGACATATGTATTCCAGATTAGTTCCATTAACTTGCCATCTCCCACCGGTTACAAGACAAACCAAATATTCAATCATTTTTTGAGCAAATTGTAGAGATAGAGAGTATATCACAAACCAAATAACAACCAAAATGATATTTTTTCTACAAAAATTTTTATATAGCAAAGCCCATTTCGCAGTCAAACCAATTCATTTCGTAGTCAACCTTAAAAAAAAAAAAAAAAAAAAAAAAAAAAATATCAGCATTTCGCAGATAGGATCAGAGGATTTCGCAGATGGGACCTATTCCATCTGCGAAATTACCCCTATTTATACCGAAATTTATTAAAAAAAAAAAAAAAATTCTCATCTGCGAATGTACAAGTGCCTGAAGCACAACTGTGCTTCAGGCACTTGTACATTCGCAGATGAGATGCCCATTTCGCAGATGGGGCCTTCTCACCTGCGAAATGGGTGGCTATTTTTGTAATCCCGATTTTTTTTGGCTATTTTTGTAATGCAATTAGTATAATTGGCTATTTTTGTCATTTTCTCTTTTTTTTAATAAATAGCGAATTATCATTTAAAATCCTGGACTTAAAAAATTACACTATTTATTCAACTCTTGAAGATTGTAATTAGAATATTAATATTAAGTGGTGAATATAAGAGCACGATGACCAATTGATATATTCAACATTGATATCGTGGACTTTGATATCAAGATTTTTTCATGTTTGACGTACCATAAAACTATTTTTAATTAGTGGTTTGGTTCTACTAAACACCTTGTTGAGGTTTTAGAATTTTTTAAATTGTTGCAAACTTTCATTATACGTTAAGTTTTAATTGGGTGTTATTCTCAAGGTTTTGAAGGGTGTTGTAATTGTTTTATATAACATTCATTTTGGTATTTGATAAATAAGTCTATAAGATAATGTAGCTCTAATAAATAAATTGAAAAAATATTTCACTTGGAATTTTCGTTCGTTTTTTAAAGTAAAAATATAACGAATTAATAAAAAAAATGACACAAAATGGCAAATGAAATTATTGGGATATCAAACGAAACGATATTAACGATGTTGGGCTGATAATGAAGAAAAACATTTCAGAGGACCAAAGTTGCATGTAATGAATAGTGGAGAGCAAACATTTATAAATTGGTATTTTAATTGAAAGAACGCAATCGCATACATTAATGTTTTCCCTCAAAAATTGAAATAGAATTCGCGAGACCAAATTTGGCGAGTTTGTTAGAAAACAGAAAGACGTGTTTCCGGTGTTTTTCATGATCTGAAAGCCTTTCATCTCCTCCGATCGCTGGATTGCCGTTCTGGTGCCCGGCGGTGGGTCATTCCGATGCCCTACTACGACTCCATTGTTTCTCCCTCGTTGCCTGCTAACTGTGTATTTGTATATATTTGTATAATCAAAGATGGCGTATCGTAGAAGGCAAGGACTTTCTAGGTCTTCCACGTTTAACGAAGGGATTCTCCATCCGCGAGACCAAGATGACACCACCACATCCTCCGCCGCAGCCGCTCCTTCGTCACCTCTCGCCCCTCAGCCAAACAGACCTACCGACCCTCGTCTCCAATCTTTTCAATCCTCCGGTGCCTTTCACGCCTCTTTCAAAAATCGAACCAAGGTTTTTCATTACTTTTACTTTTAGTTTATTTTCATGCTAAATTACAAGGTTTTCTGTTCTATTCTTGTTTAACAACATTCATACACATATGTGTGAATGAATGAATCTATATAGATAAATTTTCCCCGTGTTAAAGGAACTGCATAAATGTCACAGTTGTGTGTATATATTTGATATTAATTACCCCTTTTTTCCTTATTTCTAGCTTTAATTGGTTTGAACATTATTACGATTTCAGTCAGGATTCGTAGAAAAAAAAAGTTCTGCTACGACATATGATTATACTTCAATGAAGAGCACAAATGAACCAGGAGGCTTTTGGGGCGTTATAGCAAGGAAAGCTAAATCCATTCTTGATCATAATGGAAGTCCTAAACAATCAAATACTCCTAACATTGCGAAGCCAGAAGCAGTTAGTTTCTCATCAAGTAACCAGGTGCTATATCACTTTTTGCATTTCATATAGTTTCTTTATTTGTTGATTGATTAATGTATACCACATTATCAATTAGCTAGTACTGTATAAGATTTTTCATATATCAGTAAAGATACAATGTTGGTTTGTAGTTCAATGGTATTCAATTTGAGCATTCGAAGAAATTGGAGGGTCCTCCAAGAGTAAAGATTCATGGTTTGGATAGACTCACATCTTGTTCCCTCAATCAAATTGGTGAGACCATTGGGAATGCTTTGGAGGTAAATTAATCTTGTTATTGTTAGTTAAAAGTAATTATGAATTGTAAATGTTTATAGATATCTATCAAAGTAATTATTTTAATTTTGTTACATTTAGGAAGGAAATAGAAAAAGCATGAGAGACAGGAAAAGCGATGAGGAATTGATGCAGGAATTAATGCAGATGAGAAGAGGCAGGGGAAAGAATAATGAAGGAAAGAAAGTCCAGATGGATCCAGAAACTCAACTGAAGGTTTCTCGCGACGTAAGGTGGCAAATGCATGCATGAATCATGATGCATCATGCATGCATGATGGACATGTCAATGATAATTAATTATAGTATATGAGATATATCATATCATATATGTATGTATGTATGATGGTGGTTGTTTGTTGGATTGCATGGGTGACAGGTGGCAATTGCAACAGCTGCCAAAGCAAAAGTGCTTCTTCGGGAGCTGAAAAGAGTGAAGGCTGATTTGGATTCTGCAAAAAAACGATGTTCTGAGCTGGAAGAAGAAAACAAAATGCTCCGAGATGGCGACCACCCTGCACATGCACATGATGATGATGATGACATGGTATGTATGTATGTATGTATTTTAATTTAATTAGTACTATTAACGGTTAGTATAATTGAAAGAAATTAATTAATTGGATTGTTTATTTATTAATTTAGATACGGATTCAGCTGGAGACGTTATTAGCAGAAAAAGGGCGTTTGGCACATGATAATTCAGTGTACGCACGTGAGAACAGGCATTTGAGAGAGATAATTGAATACCATCAACTGAGCATGCAAGATTTGGTGTATTGGGATGACGTCACCCAAGAAGTTCAAATTGACCTATCTACCCCTGCTTCTGCTTGGTCCCGCCCAACGGATCCGGATACCTCCCAACGACCACGGCTTACTACTGCTAAGAGTGTATGATCGATTTTTCAATGTTTATGAATGGATATTATTAATTAACATTAATTAATTTATATACATATTTGTTTGATTTTAATTACTATTATCTTTTTCTTTTAGGTTTTCTACCAATTTGTTATGATTGTGGCATTCTTAATTCCATCATCTTTTTTCTACAGTTTATGTGATTCTTTATATACAACAGCATATAATAAATAAATAACTTCTGTCAAGATAAGTTCTCAACATGGATTCGAAAAACACACAAACAGATCACCGCTTCTTCATACATACTTAAACCTTCAAATGGAAAGTGTAGGGAAATTAAGGCCATTTTTTATTTGAATACAAAATAAGGAAGGAAGAAGGTTTTCATCTTGATTAAAAAGTTGTTAATACATCTTGGTTTTAATTTTTTGGTTTCTTGCCTATATTTGTTTAGTTGCTTTTGTTCTTCACATTTCTTTCTTTCTTGATCTGTTCTTGGTTCAATGCCTGAGAAGACATCCACCGTGTGGGAGGGTTTATAAACAAATAATAAAATAGTATAAAACAAATGGTAGTGGTGGATTCGGGTCGTTATAAAATTGGTGGCCTAAGGGTGGCGGTTCATGGTGGCTGTCGGTGAAGTGATGTGACCGGAGGTGGTTATGGCCTGATGGAGAGGTATTATCTGGTGAAGGGAAAGAATGGTGAGGCGGAGATGGGCTTTGAAGAAAGAGCGAGAGTGTAGGGGTATTTTTCTATTTCAGTAGTTATTAAATATTTATATAACTATTTAAACCCTGTAATAAAAAAATGAAATGGATAAAACCGTCTTTTTAGTTTGAAGAATCAACAACAAAACTACTACCAAATCTATTACTACATTTTTTAAAGCTTTGGATATTAACTAGGTAAAATAAAAAACAAATGACTATTTTTGTAATTTTGTCACTTCCAAATATGTATTGTAAAAACAACAAAATTCCGAACAAATTTATAAACTAATTAACTTTTATAGAATTTTCCTACCTCAATCTGTCTTTTTACCATCACAACTTTATTTTAACATAAACCTGTAATTTAAATAAATTTAAGATATTTTTCACACTTTCGAACTGTAGCACCAATACATCTATCTGCACACTTCCACAACCCTACTCAAGAATTTTGTCCAGTCCATCACTACACATATAATATCATACAGACTTCCTCATAAAACACGTAGTGAATATACCCAACAACCAAACAATGGCGAAAGAAGACGAGGTGATTCTACTGAATTTATGGGCAAGCATGTATGGGATGAGGATCAGGATCGCTAGCTCTTGCTGAGAAGTGTGATTCATATGAGTACATAGAAGAAGATTCAAGGGAAATGGTCTTTAGATTATCGAATCTTTTGTCTAACACTGTATAAGGAAATGTAGGTATACCAAATTGGGAGGAAGTTGTACACAACAAAAGGGGAAGAACATGAGGCATCCAGGAAAAAGTTCAGTCATTCCCTTAAACTGATTTAAGCCTGAATTTGGAGGTGATAGTTTCGAGTACCTTCATAAAGATATGAACACGCATATGCACTGTAACTATTATTTGGATAAAGAAAACAAAAAGAATAAAGATATTATTTTTGCTAATTTTTGTTGTAAAGGTAGACAATAGTTGAAGACTTTGTATCCCACATCGGAAGGGTGAAGGAAGCAGCGAAGAGAAAGCTGTGTATAAAAGAAGAAGCCAATGAGCGGAATAAGCATACCTTTCTCGGCCTTTTGGCTAAGATCAAGTGTAGTATCTGTTCTTATCAGTTTAATATCTGATATGTGGGCCATCGGCCCACTCGATATTAATCTTATTTTTTATGGGGGAAGGCCCATTACAGTAGCTTGCTGCTGGGGTTCTTCAAGAGTCGCCTTGGTCTTACACTACTGCCAAGGCCTGGCTCACCCCTCCAATTCTTCAGTTGAAACTTTTTTTTTTGTTTTTTTGGTGTATCTGTTAGTTCTCATTCTGATAATTTTAGCTAACTATTGCTATTGTAATTCTTCATATTCAAAGCTTCAAATGGAAACTTTTAAGGAATGAAGGGCATTTTTTATTCGATTAGAAAATTAGGGTGGAAGAAGGTATTCGCGTCTTCATTTAAAAGTTGTTATTACATCTTGGTTTTAACTTTTAAGTTCGTTAATGCAACAGAAGATGATCTACTGTGGGGGAGGTAAGATGGTTTATAACGGGTCCATTTTTTATTAATATAAACATAAAACAAATAAAACAAATGGTAAAATTGTAATTTTTTAATATCTCCAAAATGTTTGCTCATTTGGAATTTCAATTTAGAAATTTGATATTTATGCATTGCGCTAATGCTACCATGGATTATTAATGAACAATAATATTTGTAAACAAAGTTATAACATAAGGGTCTATTTTCAATACAAATGAATTTCATAAATAAATAAAAACACAATGAAATAAACAAGTTTTGTATTATAAAGGTAGGGTTTGGCCATCGATTAAAAGTCATGACTATTAAACAGCTTTTAATTTGACATTAGTTTATTTTTATTTAAGACTTCTTTCCATCCACACACAAACACCAACAATAGAAAAAACTAGTCTTCAAATAGACCCAAAAATTCTGGCTGAAATAAAGCTTGGTTCCAAAAAAAAAAAAAAAAAAAAACTCGGTTGAGTCATTACTAATTCGTAGCCAGATAAACATAACGTAAACATTATGTATAAAACTACTATTGCAAATGCAAATGTTACAAATGCAAAGAAAATTATTAATCTTACTGTGTAAACATTATAAACTATTTAAATTACAAAAATGAATCATTTATATTTACTGTTATAAAGATTCAAACACAATACTTCACTTATCTATAAGAATAATACAAATATATAAAACCATCAAAATTTCAAAAAATGCATCATAAATTGAAAGCCCATAAACACTCTCGATTTAAAGCGAAACTGATTCTATTTACAACGCAATCAAACTTATTATGGTTTTATTCTAGAAACCAAATTGTAACACCGAAAATACATAGGTTGTGTTTTTAAAATGTAAAATGTTGAAATACAAAATTAATTATTATAAAATAAAAGGCAAAATGCAGAAAAGCACAACTATTTATCTATTTACATTCTAAAAAATCATTATATTTTGTTTATATACAAAAAAACTCTTACATTTTCATTACCTTTCACATAAAACCAAAATATCGTTTTTCAAGAAATTACTGCTTGTTTTGTGACATAACATTTATCATTTTTATTTTTAGGTTAACATTAAAACAAAAATAAGTGAAGTTGCCTCTTGTCTAAGGTAAAATAAGCGACATCATTTTTTTTTCAATGACAACTTAAAAACAAACAAGATAAATGCCATGATACAAAACAACCAGTAACTTCTTAAAAAAATAAATATTTTGGTAAATCTAAAAGGTAAATGAAAATATAAAAGTTTTTTCTGCATATAAACAAAATTTAAGAGTTTTCTCGAATGCTGGTACATAAATGGTTGGGTTTTATGCATTTTACCCTTCAATAAAACAAAGTGTTAATTGGTAATTTGGTTGTTACAGAATAATTACGAATTTCGTTGATTTATAAGGGATAATTTCTCATTATATATTAGGTTATGACAAAAAGCCAAAGTTGGTTGCTATTATGAAGATATTGTCCCAAGATGATGAATTATATTGTCATTGAATTAAATATACAAAAGTCCTAATCAATGATCGGAGTTAAATATTGGGAACTATGTTCCTACGGCTATATTGTCATTGAATTAAATACACAAAAATGCCTAATCAAAAGGACCATAGTTAAATATTGGGAACGAAAGTGTGTTCTAGTAGAATAATAGTTTATTCTAAAAAAAATAAGAATATAATCTAACAGAATGAGGGTGTATTTTACTAAAATACACTATCATTTTTCATATTCCATGCAACTTTATTGTATTTTAAGTGAGTGAGTCAATAAACAAAACACGAACCCATATATGAAAACATACATGCGAATCTATTTTGAAAGAATGTATTATTGACAATTATGGAAATTATTTAATATCTATCTTTAATTAATTAATTAATTATTTAATTTTACTAAATTACTATTCGTGCATTTTAGCTCACATTAAATGTTAGAAACACATGAACCTAATCATATATATATATATATATATATATATATATATATATATATATATATATATATATATATATATATATATAGGGTGAGGTTCAATAGAGAACCATAATTAACCAAGGAACCAATCTTTTTTTCAACTTTTAGAACTTATTTTTTTATAAAAAAAAACTAAAAATACAGAAATTCATAACTTTTTATCTTTTTTCCAATGATATAAAATTTGATTTTTTTTACGTCAAATTCACAATGTGAATCTTCGAAAATTCACAACGTGAATCCGAAAAATATTTTTCACATTCACAATGTTAATATATGAATTTAGATATTTTTAGATTTTTTTTATAAAGAATAAGCTCTAGAAATTGAAAAAAAAAAGATTTGGTTCCTTGAAAAACCCATAATTATGGTTCTCTATTGAACTTTTCTTTATATATATATATATATATATATATATATATATATGTATATGTATATAATATCTTCTTCTCCTCACTTACCAGAAAGTTACTAGTGGAACACATTTCCTAAGGATGGTGAAAACCCAGTGGAGTTGATATTAGTTGATGTGGTCATCTCTTTATGCGTAAAAATCCTCCACCCATTTGTGTATGACAAAAAATTGTTGTGTACGAATCACTTCCCTTATCCTAATGAGACGATGTTTATTCTCTTTTCTAAACCCCTTTTTTCACCATTAAACTCTAAATAGGGCGTCTCATGGTATTTATAACTACTCATCCAAAAAAACACCATGATATTATTTCAAAAAAACTTCAATTAGTTATCACTAATTTCCCCTTAAAAATTGGTAATATCACCAAGATTACAAATATTTATCATTTATGTTAAATAAGGATTTAGGAACAAAAAATCGCGATGTACTTTAAAACTAATCATATTATTCATACATTGATTGATAAATCTCAATCTCTTGTCATAACATCCCCAAATTCCATAATAAAATTTCCATTTAAAAAAATTAACCAATTAAAATATTTAGCTCTAAAACCATTAAGTAACATTCCTTTGATTAAAATTGTACATTATAAGAGTTAAATTACAAAACCATGGAAACGAACATCTTCAATGCATGAGTACAGTCCCACTGAACTCTTCTCACGAACAACTTGCAAAACATTTTAATCACAACTGTAAGTATAAAACTTAGTGAGTTCCCTAGTATACCATATATATCATCATACATACAATGCATCCACATACAGTCCTCGGCTCTAGCGTCGTCCGCCCAACTCTCGTATTAACTAGCATATAACATACACAACATTCATACATAAAATAATGGATATTTTCCAACACCAAGCAAATGTTATGGGCCAAATCATAGTCTTACAGTCACTTCCTGCCATGGGCTACCCCCATCGTCTTTCCTTGCAATGCCAAGGGACAAATCCTGTTCTTACAAGCAAGTGACATAGGATACCCCCATGATCTTTCATATAATTATCATCGACTACCCCATGGTCTTTCCTTGCAATGCTAAAGGCTAAATCTTGGTCATACAAGAAAGTGTCATGGGCTACCTCCATGGTCTTTCATACAATTTCCATGAGCTACCCCCATGGTCTTTCCTTGAAATGCAAAGGGCCAGATCTTGGTCTTACAAGCAAGTGCCAGGGGTTAGATTGTAACATCCCAATACCAGGTAATTTTATTATTGCTTTTATCTTTATAAAAAATTGCATAATTGATCCCTTCAGGAAAAAGGCTTGCATTTGTGGTCGTGCGCAGGGCGTACTTAAAGAGTACACGCATCATGCATCATGGAATCACGGGTAATCCGCTAGTACACTGGGCGTACGTGTGGTACGCCCGACATACTATCTCAGACTCCAAACCCTAATATTAAGGGTTTCTCCCTATTTAAACAACATTGTGTCCCCATCTGATCATCCTTATCAGCCACCATTCCCTCCCCCAACCCTATTTTTGAGTCTAAGATGCTTGTGTGGGTTTTGTGAACTCATTGAGTGATTTTGGTGCATCTAGTTGAAGGAGACTAGAGAAGAAGGAGTGGGTGCTAGCAAGCTTGTAGATCCATGAACCTTTCCTCTTTGTGCATCATTTTCAGGTATAAAGTTTATACCTTGATAAGTTTTCCATTTGATCTATATGGTTGAAGTTTCATGAACTTTTGTCCCCAGGATTGAGCTTGTATGAGTTTAGAGCACTTTATGGGCTTGTAGCTGTCCTTTCATGCATTATAAGACTTGTAGATTCATAAAAATGATTACTTGATCATTCCTTATGGCTCATGCATGAGCAAAATAGCTTAGAGTGTGTTGTAAGTTAAAGTTTGTTGCATTGGGACTTTCCTAGCTATGCAAAGGCTTAAAGTCGATGACTTTATGGAATAAGATACCTTAGGATGGTCAGATCTGAAGTTGGGGGCTAGATGTCTTAATGGATTAAGATAAAAGTTGGCAAGTTGAAATTGGCGGAGTACACCGTGTGTACTCTTAGCTACGCCCCCGATCCATACGTTGTTCGAGTTGTACGCCCCGCGTAAGAAGAGGTACGCCCAACGTACAAGTTGGGTAGTTGACTTTTGTTGACCTTGACCTTTGGTCAATATTTAGGGTTTTGGACCATAGGAAGGGCAAAATGGTCTTTTTCCCCTTAAAGGACTTATCTGTGGGATTGGGACTCGTGAGTTGAGTTTTGGACCTTAATTATTAATTAGTGTTAATTATTTCGTTGATTAGGAGGAGTCTAGTTCCATATTGTTTTAGAATTTAGAGTACAAAAAGCTAAATGTGAAAACACTAGAGAATACACGCCACACCATCAAATCGGGACCTTGCCATTAGGGTTAGAAGTACCTGAAACAACCAACAAACTGTAAGCATACATTTAGTGAGTTTCCCAAAACACACATAAAACATAATCATATAATGTCATGCACACATACATATCAACTTGCCATAGACTCCCTCCATGGTCTTCATATGGAATGCCATGGGCTACCCCATGGTATTGTATCCTCGAGCCATGGGATCCCCCATGGTCTTGCCAAATGCCATGGGCCCTCCCATGGTCTTCACATAAAACCATACATAGATCAAATAGCAAACCATTACATATTCCCATCCTAATCATCTCATATCAATTAATGGGCCGACCTTGGTGCCTTCGACCCATGAGTGTAGTGAGAAGACTCACCTCAATACTGAACAGTAGCTAAATAAATTGGGACTCCAGATATCCGCTCTACACAAACCCTATAACAGAAGCAATTCCTTAAATACAACTCAAAATGCCCCAAAGCCCCTTATAGGTCAAACTTGGTCAAAGACTAAAATCAAAAGTCAAAGTCCACGACTTGAGTTGACTTAACTCGCCGAGTTGTCCCTCAACTCGTCGAATTTCTCCATCATCTGAACAGACTGGGAAAAATCCCATCAACTTGTCGAGTTCACTAATGAACACGTCGAGTTGGCCAAAAATCCAACCTCTTAATACATTAAGCTGGTTCCATCGAATCCAAGGACTCCAAATCTCAGATCTCTTCCAAAATGATATCTAGAAGGGTAAAGTTTCCAACTTTGCCTTAAGAACCATCCATAATGAGTCAAACCCACACTCTAGGTTAATTAGAGTGAGTCTTAATCCATTAAGCCCTTAAAATTTCACAACATAGTCCCAAAACACAGATATGGTGTCCAAAGGTTGGAAAATCACATAAAATTTCCAACTTTACATCCATGCAAGATAAAATACACTTTAGGGCTTAATAAAGACTTAATGAGGGACTTATTGCATGAATGGAACTTAGAAACCAATAAATTTTGCAACTTTAAGTCAAGAGGAGTCATGAAGGGGTCAAATCTAACTTATTAACCCCTGGAAACCTCAACATCTTGGACAACCCAACCAAAATCCCAAAGTCAAGCTAAAACTTCAAACAAAGAGATCTAGATGAATACAAGGCAAGATGTCGACTTTATACCTCAAGAAGACTGCTATTGGTGAAGAGTTTCTGGATCTATAATCCTTCTTCCAAGCTAGATGCTTCCAACTTCCAAGCTCCTTCCAAAGAATCACCAAAATCAATTCTCCAAGCACACCACAACTCACACACTCAAACTTGCAAGGTGATATACGCACTTATGGTTTCTGGACAAAGGAGGCTGGTAAGGAGGCCAACCAAGGGGGTTTAGGTCTTTTAAATATGATGCAACACCCTAAAATTAGGGTTTGATCCCAACCGCTAACTCGTCGAGTTGGGACACCTCAACTTGTCGAGTTAGGTCATCAAAACCCGTGGCCACAATATATTCTCAACACGACGAGTTGGAGCTCCCCAACTCATCGAGTTCCAACAATGATTTCTAATATTTTGAGAAATGTTTTATACCCGGACCAAACGTTACATGCAAATATTCTATTTTGACTTTTCTAAAGTTAGTTTTATTTTTCTTTATTGTTCAGATTACAGATTATTTATACAACCAAGACATCATGTTTATTGCTTGTGATATATTGCAACACGACACTCATCAAACAACATATACAAATGTTTTGGGTTAGATAAAAGCAATCATCAAACAACCGGTATGTTTTTTATCTTCAATTTTAATGAATGTGAGTCATACATATAACAGGAAGAAGAAGAATGTAGAATAGCTATGCAATAGAAACATGAAAAAGAGGTGAGAATATTCACCATACCTAATTGAAGAATGGATGCCAAGTTCGATGTTTTATGTTCTTTTGCTCTTGCACGGGATATGTAAATGAATGGAATCGTGAAGTATGAAGCAGGATAGGTGAAAATATTTAACCAAGATAATCGAAGAAACTGTTTTTAAAATTTAGATATATTACGTTAAGGTAGTGATCATCAGTTGGAATAGATAATTATGGATAGTAAATGTGGATTTATATTGACTACTTGTGTACCCGCGCAAAGCGGCGGCGAGAAACAATTTTCTTTCGGTAATTAATTTCATTCGGAAACATGTTATATTTCTAGGAACATTATTACTGTTATCCGTTTGTTTTATGACAATATATAGTTGTAACTCTTGCAATACATAAGTAATTGAATTTTTATTGTCCACAAATTATGCTTATTTACGGAGTTATTTGTATCAAATAATTTTATTTAACTAATTTATAATGTTACATCTTTTCATTTTAGTACCAAATCAAAACTATTATCAATAATAATCGCGATAGTACGAAATCAATACGAATTAAAAATAAAGAGTTGATATGAAATATAAAATATGTATCAATACATGATTGATCATACATTATTAATCGTGATTGATGCAACAGTTCTTTATACACCATATTTGATGTATAAACTTCATCACCTTTGAATTTCTTTATTATATTTCATTAATATTTTTTATTGTCACGTGTTATCTATCTAGACAATAGCACCTAATGTTGGTCATGCTAGAATGTTAATTTTGGAAGATAAATACCTAAATTTAAGAGGCAAAGATTGTCATAAAGAGGAGAGAGATCTAAAAGTACATAGAAGAAATTAGGTTAGATGGTGTTGGAGGTGGGGATTGGAAGATTGAAATTTCAAATCGACTTAATGAAGCTAAAAAAAATGTTGAGAATAGTCACCGTACATTAGAACGAAGCAAGTGGGTTAAAAAATAATTTAATTGAATGCTTCATAAAAACTTTTATGATTAATCGAGTAACTAAGCTTAAAAACATTAATATCCTAATATATTTGTAATGATATTATAAGGTTATGAGTTTACATGTTGACATAATATGTATTGCCATCCATTTATTTATTAAAAAATCATTTTTTTCAAAAAATAATAAACCAATGTTTTAAAAACCGGTTTTCTAGCTAGTTGAACCGGTGGCTAGTTACCGACTCAAAATGTTTGACTATCGATTCAACTAAGAAAATTTGGATCTGATAGTGGTGTGCGTCGGTCTTCGAGTTGTGTATATTCCAAAAATGTTCAATTTGCTTTCGAAATGAGATTTTTAACGGACTATGGAAATCCAACTATAGAAGTCTAATAAACATGTTCAAACGTTTTTTTACTGGTTCTATCCTATCGGTTCAACCCAGTTTCCGAAGAAACTTTTGGTTCGATCATGTCTAGAAATTGACATCATACCGGTTGTTATTAAACCGCTCTCATCCGCAGTTCACGGTCCAAAACGGTTCGAAACCAGTTTTTAAAACATTGCAATAAACTATTTAAAGCAAACCCAATATAAAAAAAAATGCAAACTTACGGTTCCATTTGGTTTAATTATATTATTTTAAATTTACTCTCTGAATCGTTTTATTATAATTATTTATTACATACTTTATAAAATCTTGCCATTGACATCAAGTGAATTGATTCCTGCACACATTTTATTCTATTAGAATAAACAAAGTTATCTCTTACATTTTAAGATCAAAATCAATTCTTTCCCCAAAAATGAATGCCCCGACCTAATTGAAAACCATGGATTTTTTTAAGAGGCATGTCCGAAGATTACACTTGCAGTCTAAGTGAAAACAAAAATAATAATTAAAGTAACAAACACAAAAAAAACGTAATTATTGATCCAACGAATTTTAAGAAAATACCATGTACAACAACTACAACAATGAGGCTTATTCAGTGGTTAATTCCACAAAACCACCAAGAAATCAAGCATTAAAAAAGAAGTTTGAGTAATAAGTAAGTACCGAGATGCCCTTATACCTTGACATGAGAAGTAAGTACTGATTCAGTGTCACAAAATTTTACCATCGAAACTAAAATAAAGAAAACCAACATGTACCCAATGATTGTAGCTTACAATGAACCGAATAAAAACGCCGGCCAAAGATTGGGAAAATACAAAATACTAGAAGTGCAAGCAGCAACCGAGACACCCTACATAACCATAATCATAAAATGATGAATTGTAATAAAGCACCACCAAATCTTTAATGCACCAAATCTTTAATCTAGAACATTAATAAAGATAAGAGTCAACAACTTGAAACTATTTGAATTTGCACATCATCAAACTTGATCAATGGAGATTGTATGATATAACAGTTGGTAAATATTCAGGTAGGCAATAATGTAAAGTAATGGATTTTAATTGTACTCGTTGGATGGTCTTGGTCTTTATTTATTAGGAGTTATGGTAATTATTTATTGTATTTGAATATTTATGATGATAAATTTAAACAATAAAAAATGAATCAGTCAATTATAAAAGATTACGGTTAAAAGAAATAAAGAGTTAAATATGTATTTGAATTGTACTGCCGACATTAAAGAAGTTTGGAGTTGTCTTGATGCCATTCTTCTTCGATGGATCTACAACACCATATCAAGAGGTCATTTGATAACATTCCTTAACCCAGATGTGACAACCAAACAAGCATGGAAATGTCAAGCAAGTATCGTCCAGGATAACAAGAAAACACTTTACCTCGAACATGATCAAGTCACAAGATTTAAACTTGATGTCTTCCCCAACGTCTCTGATTATTGTCATGAATTAAAAACAATAGTCGTTCAACTTGGCAACGTTGGCGCCCTCATTCTAGAAGACGACTTGTCGTCAGTCTTAATAAAAACTATGACAACATAGCAACTTTTATCCAACAAACTAATCCACTTCCACCCTTCTATGAAGCCGATTGAAGCTTATTCATGAAGAAATGTGACATCAACTCAAACATCTACGACCCTCATCACTACTGGTGAACCGAGTGTCGGCCTCCTCACGACAGTTCCGACTCTACCTCTTCACATGGTTGCGGACGAGGCGGCCACCAACTGGCAAAAAATCAGCAATACGAACATATGTATTGAAGTTCCTACTCGTTGTGGGTTGTGCTCCTCAATAGCAAGCCATTAATTACATGTCCTTATCCCATCAGCCCCATAGACGCGACCAACCAAGGTCGTCAAAATCGCGATCTTGACCGTATAAATATAAAAAACGAGTCGGGTCGTATTTGGGGTATGATCACAGGTAGAATTATAGAATCACGATCCGATCCGATCTTACATTCCCTTGATTTTTTTTTGAAAAAATGAATTTATCATTTTATGTATTTTATCATTCATCAGTTTACTATTTATCATTTTGTGTTGTGATTTGTGATTAATGTTTTGAAGCTTTTATAGCTTTTGATAGAAAACTGAGTGTTTGAGATATTTTTCATGTTTTAAAATTATATGTTAAATTATAGTTTATTTTGTGGGATCTTAGGATTCTGATCCCGATCTTGCAAACCAAAAAACGATCATACGTAAGATCTCGATCTTGACAACCTAGCAACCAACGACTCCTTAAAGCATCCCCAATCGAGGCTTGCTTGGTTCATGGCCTCAACAAGCCTATACGACTCACCTACCCCTACACAACACTACACCCCAACGGATCTTTATCGAGCCTTGCAAGCTTATCGTTCCAACTTAAGTCCCAATGACAAATACAATTTTAACATTGGCGCCTCTTTTCATATGATCGATAGGTAAACTCGATAATTAATTTATGTGCATTATATATACACATAGTTGTTGGTAATTGTAACAAACTTCCAATTTATGGATACAAACACACATCATTCTTCACCCTCCCTTCATGTCCGTCGCTCTCCTTTTTCTTATAAAAAAACTAATTTTTGTATTCCGTATAACAACATATATATATATATATATATATATATATATATATATATATATATATATATATATATATATATATATATATATATATATATATTGACTGTAACATCCGGTTTCGATAAGTTTCTTATTTTAGGATTATGGAAAATAAATTGATCAAGTAAAGGCCTTGGGCTTCAAGGGAATAGGGTTTAGAATATGTTGGATGTTGATAACATTGATTATGTGATCTAAGCATTTATTTTGTGTTTTGGAGTCAAAGGGGAAAGTGGGAAAAGTGATGTTTCAGGCTTCCTTTATGGATTATGGTCTTTAGTTCGACATGTGTTAAGCCAAAATTAACTATTTAGAACTTTAGGGCTCGTCAATACCTTTCCGTGGATATAAAGATCACCGAAAACAGAGTTGAAACGAAGAAGTTATGATTGTTTGAAGTTGGAATGGATTTGAGCGAAAACCCGTCACCATAGAGTGGTGAGTGGGGCCACGATGTGGTGATCTGTCAGACCCAAGCCCATGATTTTAAGGTTTTCAACGTATTTAAGCTTAATGTTTCGTATTTTTGGGCATTTTATCAGCCTTCACCACCTTTAAGACCCATTGGGAGAAACCCTAGCCTCCATCTTCAAGATTTGAGCCCCTCATCTCTCCTCTCTCATCTTTTGGATGCTTTTTATGATATTTTTATGAAGCACAAAGATTAAGGAAGTTCTTTTGGTTACAAGGAATGATGCTTCAAGCTTGGATCACTCAAGGACACACCATTTTAGGTCTATTGTAAGTATAAAGTTCCAATCTTGCTCTTTAGTTCTTTAGATCTCTTCATATGTGATTTTTGGCAGTTTTCATCGATTTTATGAGTGATCTTGGAGTTGAGTGGACTCCAACACTTTTTGATAGTTTGGAGTGTTTCTAGGACCTCATGGACTAGGAAAGTTATGATCTTTTTCCTTCCCTTTTAGCCATGCAAGTTATCATGGTCCTTTAGGACATTTTGGTGCGATAAAGTTTAGATCTTGAAGGATTGTGGCATTATTATGGATAAAGTTGGAAACTTTATCCATCCAGACATCTTTTTGATTCAATCTGAAAGTGGGAGACTTGGACTTATTGGATTAAGTTAAGAAATATGCATTTTTAGGTCCCTTTAAGACTTAAAATCTAGATCTTGGTGGTTTGGACCATCTCAATAGATAAAGTTGGAAACTTTATCCATTATGAAGCCATTAGGAATCAGATCTGATGTTTTAGCTTCAGTCGTTATGAATTAAGCTCTTTTTGAAGAAAAACCTTTCAGACTAAGGACCACGACGTGGCCAAGGAAGGCCACGACGAGACTTATCGCGTTTGTTTTGTCTGGACGTGCCCACGACGTGGTAGCAGATGTTGATCGGGGCTGTATTGAGTGGCCATGGCGTGGCCATAAGTTGGCCACGACGTGGTGTCAATTGGATTGACTTTGACCGTTTCCTTTTTGACCCGTTTGAGTTTTGGTCGAACTTGAGTAGAATTGAGCATTTGGCTAAGGATTGATTAGGTTTGGCTTTAGGAAGCTTGGGTTGTGTAACAACCAGTTATTTTCAAGTTTGTAAAAGTCAACAAAAGTCAACCAGGGTCAACAAAAGTCAAACTTGTTAAACAAAAGTCAAATTGTTGATTTGTTAATTTATTAAGGCAAAAAATTATATTTTAATATACATAAACCCTATATTAGATAAGTGTAGCAAAAATTGAAAATAAACACACTTGGCCAAGAACCCTCGCATTTGGCCCTACCATCTGACCAAAAACCTTCGCATGGATGCCCTTCCCCCGGACCGAAATAATGTTTGCGTTCAAGACCGCAAACATACGAAGCTGCTATTCTTCGGACCACAAACCGGTGAACCGCAAACAATACCTCATACTAAAAACCTTGACCGAAATCAAGGTGATCTCGGCCAAAGACCCCAAATTTTATCCTTTTGACACACTTTTCTAAGTATAACCGCCTCATAATTTTCCTTCATACTTAAGATACGATTTTGAATCATTTAAACACTTCCAGTGAATGAAACACTCCATAACTTTCTCTCAAATATCAAACTTCTTTTCTTCCAAATTAGCTTGATACGTTCCTAGCGATCAAGAACTATCATATTTGATTGTAAGTTCTCTACATATTAATTAGTGTTTAATAAAACACTTGTGTTATTAGATCATAATATTTACCCCTTATTATTATGTTACAACATTTAGGACACGATTAACTTCCCGTGTTCTAGCCCGAACACACCGTTACTATCATATTAACTAGTCGCGATTACATACGAAGTGAGTTCAAACCCCTACGTTTTCATGATTTTTCACTGTTTTAGGGGGGATACAAGTGTAACACAAGAAAAATTGTGTTAATATTTAAATGTTTCCAATATTTATCAATTGTTGTCGTTATTAAAAATATATATTTATATATATATAAATTATATACTTACGGTTCAACAGGCTTAGAATGGATAATTTGACTCCATTTCCTGTTCCTTGTTTGGTTGTGAGCTTGGGGTAGCATTATTTATTCGACTGTCTATTTAATCATAATTATATAAATATTATATTTATATAAGTATAAAATCATTTAAAACTTATTAAACAAAAATGTAATTTTTGCAAACTATTTTAGTACCATTTGGATATAAATGTTGAATTTCACGGAACAACCGTATCACATATTTTACGATTTAAACTTGCCGAGTTATTAACAATACAAATGTTTTTGTTTTAGTAAAACACAAACATATAAACTATAATGGGTATAGTTTATGGAAGTTACATGTTGCTTTTCAAAGTTCAGATTACAATACGGAAAACAAACATATAAACTATAACAGGTATAGTTTATGGATCATATGCACTACTTTACATATCCATAATACATTACGGAAAACAAACATATAAACTATAATAAATATAGTTTATGAGATATACTTACAATTTATCCATTTCAAAGTAACTTTTCATTATTCTACACATAACCATCAATATAGCATTTGTGAGACACACTTCACATGCTTATCTAAGTACCAACCAAGTACTGAAATTATAACCAAAGTCTTATGGAGGGAGAGCGTGACACTTGTGTATAAATCTATACGGGACTGACAATCCCATACCTCAACTGTTAGCTACAGTCAGGCCGGCATGCCTGGGGTGACAAATGTCGTACCGATTGCAACGCTTGAAGAACGTCATGTTCAGGCCATCCTAGGCCATCAAGCATGGTTATGATAACTCACAATTTGGTAGTGAACAATATGATTAGTGTATGAATAAGTAAACAACTTCACATAGTTTTATAAAATAATAAAACCATAATACAATATTTTACAAGTACAGCTGGTGAATCCAGGCATTTACAATTTAACAGTTTTCATACAAATACAAAATACTATGTCAGTACAAAGAAAACATACTTTTCATGGTTTCATATGAATTAAAACTACATTATACTATATTAGAGTACAATAACGTTTACACGTTTCGATTACAATATATTACAACAAAAAATATAGGATTTACTGGGAAAACATGTTTACATTTTCGAAGAACAAATGACAGATTTCAATTACAAACATACTTATGAACTCACCAACTTAATAGTTGACACTTTTTTTCAAAACTACTTGTATTCTCAAGAAAACAATAAACAAGTATCCACAGGTTTTGAGAAGACGGGGCTTCATAGACTCATGTCTTTTAACTTTTGCACTACATTTTGGTGTTAATTATACATTGATTTGAACATGAATGTAAAACTATGCTTTATTAATGTAATGGCCGTTGTACTTTGATTACTATTATGCAATTGTTGTGATAATGCACATGACGTCAGTCGCCCCCGAACGTTTTCGCCGTTCCGGTTTGGGGGTGTGACAGGTTGGGTGTTATGTTGCTAAGGTGGCAGTTGAGCTTGCGATGAGTATTTCAGGTGAGTTATCCTCCATTGTACTCGTGGGTCGAAGGCACCAATTCTGGCCTAATGGATTATTTGTGTAGAATGATAGTTATCTTTGTGACATTTACTGTTATGCTTGCATGTGCTTGTTTTCTTCGTGACTCTCAATGATATGATTCTATGCTTAGCTATAGGGGTGAAATAGACCTAATACTTATTGAAAGAGACCGAAGGGGGTGAAATAGACCCAATATCAGATGAAAGAGACCAAAAGGGGGTGAAATAGACCCAATACCGGTTGAAAGATACCGAAGGGGGTGAAATAGACCCAGTTATGTATGTATGGTATGAGGTATTTTGGAGAACTCACTAAGCTTCGTGCTTATGGTTTTGTGGGGTAAACATTTTCAGGTACTTCCAGTTTTGAAAAGAAGAGCCCGACTTGATCGCATTGCATCCCCAAAAGATTTATTCTGCAATGATTATTATTGATTTTACACTGATGTTTTGAGAACATTTTTACTCTGGTCGTCTTTTGAGATAATGTATGAAAGGTATTGATCCATTTAAAATGAAAACTTTTACTTGGTATTTTTGGGACGTTACATTGACTTTGATACCTTTGGTTTTATGTGAAGGATTACCCAACGGGGATGCCACTCTTTCGATGCAATATCGTTTGCAATCTCTATCCTTCGCATACCTCCAATATCTCTTATCTCCGTTCTCCTCAAGCATTGGCTTTATATTTTCCCGATTTTGACATCACCGTCTTTGCCATCCATGCATTTATGGTTTAAATTCTCTTAATAAAAATAAGTTTATTTCATGTAATTGTTCCAAACCTTATTTAGTTTTTCAATCATGTGTTTTGGCTAAACATATTAAATTACATTTTCTTGATTCTCATATACATTTTCTCCTTTTGATATTATAGTGATCTTTGGTTTTAGGGGACATAAATATTTAGTACTCTTTCTTGATGAATTTTTGTAATTTCCTTTGGTCCTACCTTGTGTAACGACCCAAAAAAAATCATGACCAAAAATTTTGTTTTTAAATTAATAATAAAACCACAAGCGTCAACCATTCATTCAAAACACATCACATCAGAGTATCATGTCTAAAACATTATTTTATTTTATTAGAGTAAACATCCCATACTAAAACTCCTTTGGTGTGTGTGCCATGTGATCACCCCGAGCTCTTCCCTACGCTACCGGAAGTACCTGAAACCAAAATTGAAAACCATAAACACGAAGCTTAGTGAGTTCCCCAACCTACCACATACCACATACTGGGCCCCCACCCGCTGCATCGGGACTTGCCCGACATCGAACTAACTCCGGCATCGGTCCCTGCTTGGCATGAGGCCCCGCCTGGCATCGAGCCCCGCTCGGTATACATATCTGTTTCTCAAAGGCCCTGCCTGTCTCTGGGCCTCGCCCGCTAAACACATACAAACATATAACATAACACACAACAAGCAGCTATCACATCCTACAATACTCCTGATCTAAGGCCTCACCTAACTAGGGCCTCTCCCCTGGCCTGCTACTAAAGAGTCATGGAACCCCGTCCACGCTCTTGCTGATAGTGAGATACGGGCCCCCGACCACACTCACCCCTCTCCTATCTCGGGCCTCGCCCCTGCTCTGCTACTAAGGAGATACATAACCCCGTCTATACTCTGCTAGTGGTGTGATACAGGACCTCACCCACACTCACCTCCATACCATGCACATACAAGTATCACACAGACAACAAGTATAAACTATCATGTAAACATTCCTCGGGCGCCTGCCCGGCATCAGACCTTGATCCGGAATCACATTCTAGCATATAGTTGATGGGTTTTGAGCATTCTAACACTTCCTAAGTGTACATGCAACCCTAATAACCTTGGATCTATGTTTGTCTAATTTGTCATGCAAAGTTGAATTCCAAGGTTATATCCTATCTAGCATACATGGGGAACAATTTTAACATAAAGTATAGATAGAATAACTTACCTTGTTGTTGCTTGTGTTCCTTGAAACCTTGTGAGCCTAGCACCTCAAGTGGTGATGCCTCAAATGCTTCACACAACACCAAATGCTCTTGGAAGAACTTATGAGAGAATACACACTCTTCAAAATCGGCCAAGCCCCCTTATTCCTTAGTGTAACCGATTTGGGAGGAGATCATATTACTTATATAGTGTTGACACATCTAGGGTTAAACCCTAATGTGTCATGACTCTTCATTTCCATGACCCATGGGTTTGTAACTCCCATGGAGCATCCATGGAGCATCCTATGGGTGGAACCCAACTTGATGATCCATGGAGCCTTTTAGCCCACTATACAAGATATGGATGATTTACTTAATCAACCCATATATTTAATTAGTTATCTTTTGATCACTTAATTAATTCTAATTTAATTCTTGATCAAACTAATCAAATAATATTATTAATATATTAGAACTTATAATATATTAATAATCTCCAAACGTTATTTCTCTCATTTAGTTTATCCAATTGCATGGTGCCATGCAACCCAAATGGACCATGCCGGGTCGGGTCAAGTACATACCAGAAATAGTTATGGACTTAGACACCTTATCCAACAGTCTCCCACTTGGATAAGTCTAGTAACTATTACTGCAAGTATGACTTCAGGAACCGATCGGCAATCGTAGCTCTTTACAAGGTTTCTCGAAACTTGAGAAGACGATGGTACGCCATTTAAGATAAGTGATCATATAATCCTCTGTTCTAGATATCAGTCGGACAAATACATGGAACAATGTCTTACTTATTGTCCAACATTTGTTTCCCGATTTCCGATTTGTTTGACAAAGAACTTTATTGAACACATCAATCTAGTTCTGACCGGGCCCGGTACATAGGTCAAAACAAAATCATCGAGGGGCCCAGATATCAGCTTCTAATCCAAGAAGGAACAGATAAACTTCGACTCATATGTTTGTTCTACTACTCATTGAATTACACATAAGAGCACGATTTTATAACATCGAGTTACCAATGCGTTTTTCGTACAATTAATGCATAACCAACTCGTAAGTAACAAATCATATCTCTAGGTTTAAAGACTTATATGATATTACCGTCTCACGATCACTCGAGATAGAATTCCATGAAGTGGTTCCAGTGAGCGTGGGTTGAGTCCAATGCTCAGAACTTATGAGCACTCATGATTGTCGTAGCCTTGTCCCAGACCTCTACAACCAAACATGACAGTCTTGATTCATACCTACTTCCGACATATGACCGACTGTGGAGGTTTGAATAATATGTTATACCAAACAAAATTATTCTGGAAGTCAAAACATGCAAAAGAAATATAGTAAACGATCGACAAGAGATAGCAACACTTTACTCATAAATAAAACACTTTTATTCATCATCAAATGTCAATTACACTTTACTAATTTCGAGATTATCTAACTACTAAATCTAATATCATCCTTCAGCCCTATGCTCCGAGCATGCTGGAGATGCTTAACCCGAGTCAGTCCCTTCGTGAGGGGATCTGCCGGATTCTCATCTGATGATACCCTCTTTGCCACGAGGAGTCCTTCTTCGATCCGATGTCTGATGAAATGGTATTTTCTGTCGATGTGTCTGGATCTCCCGTGATCCCTTGGTTCCTTGGCTAAGGCAACAGCACTTTCACTATCACAGAAAATTTCCATCGGCTCTTTAATAGCTGGTACAACTCCAAGGTCTCCAATGAAGTTCCTCAGCCATAACGCCTCCTTTGCCGCTTCGCTAGCTGCAATATACTCTGATTCACAAGTAGAATCTGCCACTGTCTCTTGCTTGGAACTCTTCCAAGAAATTGCTCCTCCATTTAGGGTAAAGACCCAGCCCGACTGAGAGCGGAAGTTATCCCTATCAGTCTGGAAGCTAGCATCACTATACCCTACAACTCTCAAGTCATCACTCCCACCGAGGGTAAGGACCCAGTCCTTAGTCCTTCGCAGGTACTTGAGAATATTCTTTACCGCAATCCAGTGTGCCTTGCCAGGGTTCCCCTGAAACCTGCTAACCATGCTCAAGGCAAAGGCTACATCAGGTCGAGTACACGTCATAGCATACATGATCGAACCTACAGCCGAAGCATAAGGTAATCGACTCATTTCTGCTATCTCAGCCTCAGTGCTAGGGCTTTGTGTCTTACTCAGCTTGGTGCTACTCTGGATGGGCAACTCTCCTTTCTTGGAGTTTTGCATTCTGAATCTCTTCAGAATCTTCTCCAAGTAGGTACTTTGACTAAGTCCAATTAATCTTTTACTCCGATCTCTCAAGATCCTTATCCCCAAAATATAGGCAGCTTCACCAAGGTCCTTCATAGCGAAACACTTTCCAAGCCAGGACTTTACTTCCTGCAAGGTTGGAATGTCGTTTCCTATGAGTAGTATGTCATCCACATACAATACCAAAAAGCTAACTATACTCCCACTAGCCTTGACATATACACAAGATTCATCTTCACTCCTAGAAAAACCAAATTCCTTGACCTTTTCATCAAAGCAAAGATTCCATCTGCGAGGTGCTTGCTTTAATCCATAAATAGATTTCTCAAGCTTACACACTCTATTAGGGTACTCGTTACTGACAAAACCCTCTGGCTGACTCATGTAAACATCTTCAGCCAACTTTCCATTAAGGAAAGCGGTTTTGACATCCATTTGCCAAATTTCATAGTCATGAAATGCGGCTATAGCTAACAGAACCCGAATAGACTTAATCTTGGCTATCGGAGAAAAGGTCTCATCATAGTCCACTCCAGGAATTTGAGAGAAGCCCTTTGCAACCAGCCTAGCCTTATAAGTGTGTACTTTACCATCCATGTCGGTCTTCTTTTTGAAGACCCATTTGCACCCTACAGTCTTTCGACCTGGTACATTCTCAACCAAGTTCCAAACTTGATTGTCATACATGGATTGTATCTCGCTATCCATAGCCTCTTTCCATTTAGCAGACTCGGGGCCTGCCATGGCTTCCTCGTAGCTGTTAGGGTCATCTTGACTTACTAGTGTCTCATCACTAATAAGTGTCTCACCTTCTGCAGTAATATGGAATCCATAGTAATGCTCAGGTGCACTCCTAACTCTCGTGGAACGCCTCAGAGGTACAGATTCGTCAATTGGCTCAACAGGAGTTTCATCCTCAAGTTGAGGGCTAGAGTTTGAAGTTCCTTCACCACTTGACTCTTGAATTTCTTCAAGATCAACTTGCCTCCCACTGTCTCCTTGGCTTATAAACTCTCTCTCTCGAAAGACTCCTCTTCTTGCTACAAAGACCACATTGTCACCAGGTCTGTAGAAGAGGTAACCAAAGGAATGCTGTGGGTAGCCGATGAAAGTACACCTCTCGCTTCGGGGTTCAAGCTTATCATGAGTTTCGCGTCTCACGAAAGCCTCGCAGCCCCAAATCTTGATGTGGTCTAGTTTAGGTACTTTACCAGTCCACATCTCGTGAGGAGTTTTGGCAACTTTCTTTGTAGGGACTAGATTGAGGATATGGGCGACAGTCTCTAAGGCATACCCCCAGAATGAGATTGGTAGCGAAGCTCGACTCATCATGGAACGAACCATGTCCAACAAGGTTCGATTACGCCTCTCAGCCACACCATTCAATTGCGGTGTCCTGGGAGGTGTCAATTGTGAGACAATCCCACATTCCTTTAGATAGTCGAGGAACTCTGAACTAAGATACTCACCACCTCGATCGGATCGAAGCATCTTAATGTTCCTGCCCAATTGATTCTCGACTTCCTGTTTAAATTCCTTAAACTTCTCGAAAGTCTCTGACTTATGCTTGATTAAGTAGACATATCCATATCTACTGTAATCATCGGTAAAAGTCAAATAATAACGATTAGCATCTCTAGTGGCATGTTTGAATGGTCCACACACATCCGTGTGTATAAGGTCCAACAAACCTTCACCCCTCTCACACGAACCTGTGAAGGGTGACTTTGTCATTTTTCCAAGTAAGCATGATTCGCAACTATCATCTGACTTTAGGTCAAACGACTCCAAGACTCCATCCTTTTGGAGTTGGCCTATGCGCTTCTTGCTTATATGTCCAAGACGACAATGCCATAATGATGCTTTATCCAAGTTATTATTAGTAGAATCAATACACAAAACATTATTTCCTAAGTTATCAACAACAGATACAGCTTCATACACACCATCACAAGGTAATGCTTTAAAATAAAGAATATTATTAAAGAAAGCATCAATAGAACCAACTTCATTATTAAATGAAAAGGTAAACCCTTGTTTGTACAAAGCATGGAAGGAAATAATATTTCTTGCCATTCCTGGCGAATAACAACACTTATTCAAATCTAAACTAAACCCACTACTTAGCGATAAAGTATAAACTCCAATCTTGGTAACAGGTATAGCTTTCCTATTCCCCATGATCAAGTTTATCCTTCCATGCTCCACATCCTCACTTCTTCTTAGTCCCTGCAAGTCACAACAAATGTGAATACCACAACCGGTATCAAGGACCCAAGAATTAGAATGGGGTGAGTTATTAGAAATGATAGTGTAAATACCTGCATGGTTGGGTTTAACTTTCCCATCCTTCACATCTTGCTGGTATTTTGGGCAGTTCCGCTTCCAATGAGCTTTTTCATGGCAATAGAAGCATTCAGCCTCTTTTGGGTCAGAAGAAGGAGTAATGAAACCTTTCTTGGTTCCACTTGAAGAAGATCCATCAAGGGTCCGTGCCTTGGTACCCTTTGAAGATCTCTTTCTCTTCCTCCCCCGACTCTGCCCGATTGCCAAGACCGGAGTTGTTTCTGGAGTAGGAGTGATAGCGACTGACTTCCCCTTAAGACCTGTTTCTGCGGTCTTGAGAAGTCCCTGAAGTTTGCTGAGGGTGACTTCTTCCTTGTTCATGTGATATGTCATGCGGAATTGATCATAGCACGATGGTAAGGAGTGCAAAATGATATCTATTGCAAGCTCCTCAGGGAAGTTCACATTGAGCTTCAGCAACCGATCCACATACCTTTGCATTTTCTGCATGTGGCTCGTGACGGATTCTCCGTCCTTCATCATGGTCGTTATCATGGAGCAAATGACTTCGTACCTCTCTTGTCGTGCACTTTGATGGTATCTTTCCATCAAATCTTGGTGCATTTCATAAGGGTAGAAGTCTTCATAAGACTTTTGGAGTTCAGCTGTCATGGTGGCTAACATGATGCAAGCCACCTTGGTTGCATCTCTTTCATGAGTATGAAAGTCAGCGATCTCCTGGGGAGTTGCAGTGGACTCATCAATTTCCTTAAGCTCCTTGTCAAGGACATATTCTTTGTCCTCGTAGCGGGTAATCATCCTGATGTTTCTGATCCACTTATTGAAGTTGGATCCATCAAAGGTGACTTTCCCACACAGACTCATAAGAGTAAAGGAGCCATTAGGATTCGAGCCAGAAGCATTAGTTGAAGACATCTGAAAAGAAGAACAAGTTTAGTTTAGATTTAAGAGAGTCCTTAATAAAACACCCAAATGTAATATTAAGGCTAGGATCCAATCACAATATAATATAACTTAGAAGAGGTATGCCGTAATCTAAGCTATACCATATTTGAAAGGTAGGTGAATGACGATTCACCAATTTCCACCACGCAAACCGAAATATTAAATATTTAGTTTTTTATTGGTTTTAGAAATTCCTAGATTCTTTGAGATCCAATGAACTTTTCAAAGGCATGTTTCAATCTCGGGAGTGCCCTCCAGGTTTTGTGATTGGGATGCCGAGGATCACAAAACGAGGTGTGAAGTAACCATGCAAATCACTTGGTACCCTTAAAGTTTATCACTCAATCGATGTGCCGGTAAACCACACACGCTCCACCGATACTATAATAAACCTTAAGTCACCCTTTACCTACCTTGTTAAGTGCAAGTTAGTGTGCCGGTTAACCACACACGCTCCACCAACGACTCAGACAAAGTGTAAAGTGTAATTTCATGGATTAGCACCTTATTCACATTTTTCCTAAAGTAACTAAGATTGGGAATTTAATAAACATTTAGTTACTTTATATATTCATCATACTTTGAATGAGAATTTATAAGTCCTTGTCTTACCCGTTCGGCTAACGACCCTCCACCAGTCAAGCAAGCGGTGGGTGAGAATAGACACCCATTAAGTCACCATTTTATAGGCAACAACCTTATACCCACCTTATAGACCGGCTTCGTGAATGAGGCGTACTAGCGGTAAGACGACTTTGTTCTTATACATATATATAATTATTAAATCATAATAGTATAAGTATAAGGGTTGAATTTTAACTTTTAAAATTCTAGGGGTTGGAACTAAAGTTTTAACTTAACTTTACTTGTTCCAAAACTTGAGGGCAAGTTTTGTAAACTTTCAAAACTTTTCATTTCTTGTAACTTATGAGTTTAATAGAGTAATAAAATGAGGACTTTTCATTTTTCCTAACTCTTGTGTTCTTTTAATGGTTTTTAATCCAAGAGACTTTTGGTTTTCCATAACTTGAGGACAAGTTATGGACTCCATTAAAACACATTATGATCATGAATTAATCTACCACATAGGTTACAAATAATTCCTATGATCATCTAAACATCATAAGAACAAGAATATGAATATGAACACTTTCAAGAATCAAAATCACATTCAATCTTTGTAATTTTGATAACTAGTTGTTGTAAATGAGTTAGAAAAGACATTACACCTTCTAAAATAAGTTTTCAAGTACCAAAACATTTTAGGGTAATGATTCTAATCCATTTCCAGCAACTCAAGTCGAAATTCTGCACTCTGTCGACCCTACTCGCCGAGTGCATAAACCTACTCGCCGAGTAGGTTGAAGATACACATGAACTCGACGAGTCCTCCCCATGGACTCGCCGAGTCCATCAGTCAGACAGCAAGATTTTCGACTTGTTTTCAACTTTTAAGCACAAATAAGAACAAACAAGCCTAGGCTCTGATACCACTGATGGGTTTTGAGCATTCTAACACTTCCTAAGTGTACATGCAACCCTAATAACCTTGGATCTATGTTTGTCTAATTTGTCATGCAAAGTTGAATTCCAAGGTTATATCCTATCTAGCATACATGGGGAACAATTTTAACATAAAGTATAGATAGAATAACTTACCTTGTTGTTGCTTGTGTTCCTTGAAACCTTGTGAGCCTAGCACCTCAAGTGGTGATGCCTCAAATGCTTCACACAACACCAAATGCTCTTGGAAGAACTTATGAGAGAATACACACTCTTCAAAATCGGCCAAGCCCCCTTATTCCTTAGTGTAACCGATTTGGGAGGAGATCATATTACTTATATAGTGTTGACACATCTAGGGTTAAACCCTAATGTGTCATGACTCTTCATTTCCATGACCCATGGGTTTGTAACTCCCATGGAGCATCCATGGAGCATCCTATGGGTGGAACCCAACTTGATGATCCATGGAGCCTTTTAGCCCACTATACAAGATATGGATGATTTACTTAATCAACCCATATATTTAATTAGTTATCTTTTGATCACTTAATTAATTCTAATTTAATTCTTGATCAAACTAATCAAATAATATTATTAATATATTAGAACTTATAATATATTAATAATCTCCAAACGTTATTTCTCTCATTTAGTTTATCCAATTGCATGGTGCCATGCAACCCAAATGGACCATGCCGGGTCGGGTCAAGTACATACCAGAAATAGTTATGGACTTAGACACCTTATCCAACAGTCTCCCACTTGGATAAGTCTAGTAACTATTACTGCAAGTATGACTTCAGGAACCGATCGGCAATCGTAGCTCTTTACAAGGTTTCTCGAAACTTGAGAAGACGATGGTACGCCATTTAAGATAAGTGATCATATAATCCTCTGTTCTAGATATCAGTCGGACAAATACATGGAACAATGTCTTACTTATTGTCCAACATTTGTTTCCCGATTTCCGATTTGTTTGACAAAGAACTTTATTGAACACATCAATCTAGTTCTGACCGGGCCCGGTACATAGGTCAAAACAAAATCATCGAGGGGCCCAGATATCAGCTTCTAATCCAAGAAGGAACAGATAAACTTCGACTCATATGTTTGTTCTACTACTCATTGAATTACACATAAGAGCACGATTTTATAACATCGAGTTACCAATGCGTTTTTCGTACAATTAATGCATAACCAACTCGTAAGTAACAAATCATATCTCTAGGTTTAAAGACTTATATGATATTACCGTCTCACGATCACTCGAGATAGAATTCCATGAAGTGGTTCCAGTGAGCGTGGGTTGAGTCCAATGCTCAGAACTTATGAGCACTCATGATTGTCGTAGCCTTGTCCCAGACCTCTACAACCAAACATGACAGTCTTGATTCATACCTACTTCCGACATATGACCGACTGTGGAGGTTTGAATAATATGTTATACCAAACAAAATTATTCTGGAAGTCAAAACATGCAAAAGAAATATAGTAAACGATCGACAAGAGATAGCAACACTTTACTCATAAATAAAACACTTTTATTCATCATCAAATGTCAATTACACTTTACTAATTTCGAGATTATCTAACTACTAAATCTAATATCATCCTTCAGCCCTATGCTCCGAGCATGCTGGAGATGCTTAACCCGAGTCAGTCCCTTCGTGAGGGGATCTGCCGGATTCTCATCTGATGATACCCTCTTTGCCACGAGGAGTCCTTCTTCGATCCGATGTCTGATGAAATGGTATTTTCTGTCGATGTGTCTGGATCTCCCGTGATCCCTTGGTTCCTTGGCTAAGGCAACAGCACTTTCACTATCACAGAAAATTTCCATCGGCTCTTTAATAGCTGGTACAACTCCAAGGTCTCCAATGAAGTTCCTCAGCCATAACGCCTCCTTTGCCGCTTCGCTAGCTGCAATATACTCTGATTCACAAGTAGAATCTGCCACTGTCTCTTGCTTGGAACTCTTCCAAGAAATTGCTCCTCCATTTAGGGTAAAGACCCAGCCCGACTGAGAGCGGAAGTTATCCCTATCAGTCTGGAAGCTAGCATCACTATACCCTACAACTCTCAAGTCATCACTCCCACCGAGGGTAAGGACCCAGTCCTTAGTCCTTCGCAGGTACTTGAGAATATTCTTTACCGCAATCCAGTGTGCCTTGCCAGGGTTCCCCTGAAACCTGCTAACCATGCTCAAGGCAAAGGCTACATCAGGTCGAGTACACGTCATAGCATACATGATCGAACCTACAGCCGAAGCATAAGGTAATCGACTCATTTCTGCTATCTCAGCCTCAGTGCTAGGGCTTTGTGTCTTACTCAGCTTGGTGCTACTCTGGATGGGCAACTCTCCTTTCTTGGAGTTTTGCATTCTGAATCTCTTCAGAATCTTCTCCAAGTAGGTACTTTGACTAAGTCCAATTAATCTTTTACTCCGATCTCTCAAGATCCTTATCCCCAAAATATAGGCAGCTTCACCAAGGTCCTTCATAGCGAAACACTTTCCAAGCCAGGACTTTACTTCCTGCAAGGTTGGAATGTCGTTTCCTATGAGTAGTATGTCATCCACATACAATACCAAAAAGCTAACTATACTCCCACTAGCCTTGACATATACACAAGATTCATCTTCACTCCTAGAAAAACCAAATTCCTTGACCTTTTCATCAAAGCAAAGATTCCATCTGCGAGGTGCTTGCTTTAATCCATAAATAGATTTCTCAAGCTTACACACTCTATTAGGGTACTCGTTACTGACAAAACCCTCTGGCTGACTCATGTAAACATCTTCAGCCAACTTTCCATTAAGGAAAGCGGTTTTGACATCCATTTGCCAAATTTCATAGTCATGAAATGCGGCTATAGCTAACAGAACCCGAATAGACTTAATCTTGGCTATCGGAGAAAAGGTCTCATCATAGTCCACTCCAGGAATTTGAGAGAAGCCCTTTGCAACCAGCCTAGCCTTATAAGTGTGTACTTTACCATCCATGTCGGTCTTCTTTTTGAAGACCCATTTGCACCCTACAGTCTTTCGACCTGGTACATTCTCAACCAAGTTCCAAACTTGATTGTCATACATGGATTGTATCTCGCTATCCATAGCCTCTTTCCATTTAGCAGACTCGGGGCCTGCCATGGCTTCCTCGTAGCTGTTAGGGTCATCTTGACTTACTAGTGTCTCATCACTAATAAGTGTCTCACCTTCTGCAGTAATATGGAATCCATAGTAATGCTCAGGTGCACTCCTAACTCTCGTGGAACGCCTCAGAGGTACAGATTCGTCAATTGGCTCAACAGGAGTTTCATCCTCAAGTTGAGGGCTAGAGTTTGAAGTTCCTTCACCACTTGACTCTTGAATTTCTTCAAGATCAACTTGCCTCCCACTGTCTCCTTGGCTTATAAACTCTCTCTCTCGAAAGACTCCTCTTCTTGCTACAAAGACCACATTGTCACTAGGTCTGTAGAAGAGGTAACCAAAGGAATGCTGTGGGTAGCCGATGAAAGTACACCTCTCGCTTCGGGGTTCAAGCTTATCATGAGTTTCGCGTCTCACGAAAGCCTCGCAGCCCCAAATCTTGATGTGGTCTAGTTTAGGTACTTTACCAGTCCACATCTCGTGAGGAGTTTTGGCAACTTTCTTTGTAGGGACTAGATTGAGGATATGGGCGACAGTCTCTAAGGCATACCCCCAGAATGAGATTGGTAGCGAAGCTCGACTCATCATGGAACGAACCATGTCCAACAAGGTTCGATTACGCCTCTCAGCCACACCATTCAATTGCGGTGTCCTGGGAGGTGTCAATTGTGAGACAATCCCACATTCCTTTAGATAGTCGAGGAACTCTGAACTAAGATACTCACCACCTCGATCGGATCGAAGCATCTTAATGTTCCTGCCCAATTGATTCTCGACTTCCTGTTTAAATTCCTTAAACTTCTCGAAAGTCTCTGACTTATGCTTGATTAAGTAGACATATCCATATCTACTGTAATCATCGGTAAAAGTCAAATAATAACGATTAGCATCTCTAGTGGCATGTTTGAATGGTCCACACACATCCGTGTGTATAAGGTCCAACAAACCTTCACCCCTCTCACACGAACCTGTGAAGGGTGACTTTGTCATTTTTCCAAGTAAGCATGATTCGCAACTATCATCTGACTTTAGGTCAAACGACTCCAAGACTCCATCCTTTTGGAGTTGGCCTATGCGCTTCTTGCTTATATGTCCAAGACGACAATGCCATAATGATGCTTTATCCAAGTTATTATTAGTAGAATCAATACACAAAACATTATTTCCTAAGTTATCAACAACAGATACAGCTTCATACACACCATCACAAGGTAATGCTTTAAAATAAAGAATATTATTAAAGAAAGCATCAATAGAACCAACTTCATTATTAAATGAAAAGGTAAACCCTTGTTTGTACAAAGCATGGAAGGAAATAATATTTCTTGCCATTCCTGGCGAATAACAACACTTATTCAAATCTAAACTAAACCCACTACTTAGCGATAAAGTATAAACTCCAATCTTGGTAACAGGTATAGCTTTCCTATTCCCCATGATCAAGTTTATCCTTCCATGCTCCACATCCTCACTTCTTCTTAGTCCCTGCAAGTCACAACAAATGTGAATACCACAACCGGTATCAAGGACCCAAGAATTAGAATGGGGTGAGTTATTAGAAATGATAGTGTAAATACCTGCATGGTTGGGTTTAACTTTCCCATCCTTCACATCTTGCTGGTATTTTGGGCAGTTCCGCTTCCAATGAGCTTTTTCATGGCAATAGAAGCATTCAGCCTCTTTTGGGTCAGAAGAAGGAGTAATGAAACCTTTCTTGGTTCCACTTGAAGAAGATCCATCAAGGGTCCGTGCCTTGGTACCCTTTGAAGATCTCTTTCTCTTCCTCCCCCGACTCTGCCCGATTGCCAAGACCGGAGTTGTTTCTGGAGTAGGAGTGATAGCGACTGACTTCCCCTTAAGACCTGTTTCTGCGGTCTTGAGAAGTCCCTGAAGTTTGCTGAGGGTGACTTCTTCCTTGTTCATGTGATATGTCATGCGGAATTGATCATAGCACGATGGTAAGGAGTGCAAAATGATATCTATTGCAAGCTCCTCAGGGAAGTTCACATTGAGCTTCAGCAACCGATCCACATACCTTTGCATTTTCTGCATGTGGCTCGTGACGGATTCTCCGTCCTTCATCATGGTCGTTATCATGGAGCAAATGACTTCGTACCTCTCTTGTCGTGCACTTTGATGGTATCTTTCCATCAAATCTTGGTGCATTTCATAAGGGTAGAAGTCTTCATAAGACTTTTGGAGTTCAGCTGTCATGGTGGCTAACATGATGCAAGCCACCTTGGTTGCATCTCTTTCATGAGTATGAAAGTCAGCGATCTCCTGGGGAGTTGCAGTGGACTCATCAATTTCCTTAAGCTCCTTGTCAAGGACATATTCTTTGTCCTCGTAGCGGGTAATCATCCTGATGTTTCTGATCCACTTATTGAAGTTGGATCCATCAAAGGTGACTTTCCCACACAGACTCATAAGAGTAAAGGAGCCATTAGGATTCGAGCCAGAAGCATTAGTTGAAGACATCTGAAAAGAAGAACAAGTTTAGTTTAGATTTAAGAGAGTCCTTAATAAAACACCCAAATGTAATATTAAGGCTAGGATCCAATCACAATATAATATAACTTAGAAGAGGTATGCCGTAATCTAAGCTATACCATATTTGAAAGGTAGGTGAATGACGATTCACCAATTTCCACCACGCAAACCGAAATATTAAATATTTAGTTTTTTATTGGTTTTAGAAATTCCTAGATTCTTTGAGATCCAATGAACTTTTCAAAGGCATGTTTCAATCTCGGGAGTGCCCTCCAGGTTTTGTGATTGGGATGCCGAGGATCACAAAACGAGGTGTGAAGTAACCATGCAAATCACTTGGTACCCTTAAAGTTTATCACTCAATCGATGTGCCGGTAAACCACACACGCTCCACCGATACTATAATAAACCTTAAGTCACCCTTTACCTACCTTGTTAAGTGCAAGTTAGTGTGCCGGTTAACCACACACGCTCCACCAACGACTCAGACAAAGTGTAAAGTGTAATTTCATGGATTAGCACCTTATTCACATTTTTCCTAAAGTAACTAAGATTGGGAATTTAATAAACATTTAGTTACTTTATATATTCATCATACTTTGAATGAGAATTTATAAGTCCTTGTCTTACCCGTTCGGCTAACGACCCTCCACCAGTCAAGCAAGCGGTGGGTGAGAATAGACACCCATTAAGTCACCATTTTATAGGCAACAACCTTATACCCACCTTATAGACCGGCTTCGTGAATGAGGCGTACTAGCGGTAAGACGACTTTGTTCTTATACATATATATAATTATTAAATCATAATAGTATAAGTATAAGGGTTGAATTTTAACTTTTAAAATTCTAGGGGTTGGAACTAAAGTTTTAACTTAACTTTACTTGTTCCAAAACTTGAGGGCAAGTTTTGTAAACTTTCAAAACTTTTCATTTCTTGTAACTTATGAGTTTAATAGAGTAATAAAATGAGGACTTTTCATTTTTCCTAACTCTTGTGTTCTTTTAATGGTTTTTAATCCAAGAGACTTTTGGTTTTCCATAACTTGAGGACAAGTTATGGACTCCATTAAAACACATTATGATCATGAATTAATCTACCACATAGGTTACAAATAATTCCTATGATCATCTAAACATCATAAGAACAAGAATATGAATATGAACACTTTCAAGAATCAAAATCACATTCAATCTTTGTAATTTTGATAACTAGTTGTTGTAAATGAGTTAGAAAAGACATTACACCTTCTAAAATAAGTTTTCAAGTACCAAAACATTTTAGGGTAATGATTCTAATCCATTTCCAGCAACTCAAGTCGAAATTCTGCACTCTGTCGACCCTACTCGCCGAGTGCATAAACCTACTCGCCGAGTAGGTTGAAGATACACATGAACTCGACGAGTCCTCCCCATGGACTCGCCGAGTCCATCAGTCAGACAGCAAGATTTTCGACTTGTTTTCAACTTTTAAGCACAAATAAGAACAAACAAGCCTAGGCTCTGATACCACTGATGGGTTTTGAGCATTCTAACACTTCCTAAGTGTACATGCAACCCTAATAACCTTGGATCTATGTTTGTCTAATTTGTCATGCAAAGTTGAATTCCAAGGTTATATCCTATCTAGCATACATGGGGAACAATTTTAACATAAAGTATAGATAGAATAACTTACCTTGTTGTTGCTTGTGTTCCTTGAAACCTTGTGAGCCTAGCACCTCAAGTGGTGATGCCTCAAATGCTTCACACAACACCAAATGCTCTTGGAAGAACTTATGAGAGAATACACACTCTTCAAAATCGGCCAAGCCCCCTTATTCCTTAGTGTAACCGATTTGGGAGGAGATCATATTACTTATATAGTGTTGACACATCTAGGGTTAAACCCTAATGTGTCATGACTCTTCATTTCCATGACCCATGGGTTTGTAACTCCCATGGAGCATCCATGGAGCATCCTATGGGTGGAACCCAACTTGATGATCCATGGAGCCTTTTAGCCCACTATACAAGATATGGATGATTTACTTAATCAACCCATATATTTAATTAGTTATCTTTTGATCACTTAATTAATTCTAATTTAATTCTTGATCAAACTAATCAAATAATATTATTAATATATTAGAACTTATAATATATTAATAATCTCCAAACGTTATTTCTCTCATTTAGTTTATCCAATTGCATGGTGCCATGCAACCCAAATGGACCATGCCGGGTCGGGTCAAGTACATACCAGAAATAGTTATGGACTTAGACACCTTATCCAACAGTCTCCCACTTGGATAAGTCTAGTAACTATTACTGCAAGTATGACTTCAGGAACCGATCGGCAATCGTAGCTCTTTACAAGGTTTCTCGAAACTTGAGAAGACGATGGTACGCCATTTAAGATAAGTGATCATATAATCCTCTGTTCTAGATATCAGTCGGACAAATACATGGAACAATGTCTTACTTATTGTCCAACATTTGTTTCCCGATTTCCGATTTGTTTGACAAAGAACTTTATTGAACACATCAATCTAGTTCTGACCGGGCCCGGTACATAGGTCAAAACAAAATCATCGAGGGGCCCAGATATCAGCTTCTAATCCAAGAAGGAACAGATAAACTTCGACTCATATGTTTGTTCTACTACTCATTGAATTACACATAAGAGCACGATTTTATAACATCGAGTTACCAATGCGTTTTTCGTACAATTAATGCATAACCAACTCGTAAGTAACAAATCATATCTCTAGGTTTAAAGACTTATATGATATTACCGTCTCACGATCACTCGAGATAGAATTCCATGAAGTGGTTCCAGTGAGCGTGGGTTGAGTCCAATGCTCAGAACTTATGAGCACTCATGATTGTCGTAGCCTTGTCCCAGACCTCTACAACCAAACATGACAGTCTTGATTCATACCTACTTCCGACATATGACCGACTGTGGAGGTTTGAATAATATGTTATACCAAACAAAATTATTCTGGAAGTCAAAACATGCAAAAGAAATATAGTAAACGATCGACAAGAGATAGCAACACTTTACTCATAAATAAAACACTTTTATTCATCATCAAATGTCAATTACACTTTACTAATTTCGAGATTATCTAACTACTAAATCTAATATCATCCTTCAGCCCTATGCTCCGAGCATGCTGGAGATGCTTAACCCGAGTCAGTCCCTTCGTGAGGGGATCTGCCGGATTCTCATCTGATGATACCCTCTTTGCCACGAGGAGTCCTTCTTCGATCCGATGTCTGATGAAATGGTATTTTCTGTCGATGTGTCTGGATCTCCCGTGATCCCTTGGTTCCTTGGCTAAGGCAACAGCACTTTCACTATCACAGAAAATTTCCATCGGCTCTTTAATAGCTGGTACAACTCCAAGGTCTCCAATGAAGTTCCTCAGCCATAACGCCTCCTTTGCCGCTTCGCTAGCTGCAATATACTCTGATTCACAAGTAGAATCTGCCACTGTCTCTTGCTTGGAACTCTTCCAAGAAATTGCTCCTCCATTTAGGGTAAAGACCCAGCCCGACTGAGAGCGGAAGTTATCCCTATCAGTCTGGAAGCTAGCATCACTATACCCTACAACTCTCAAGTCATCACTCCCACCGAGGGTAAGGACCCAGTCCTTAGTCCTTCGCAGGTACTTGAGAATATTCTTTACCGCAATCCAGTGTGCCTTGCCAGGGTTCCCCTGAAACCTGCTAACCATGCTCAAGGCAAAGGCTACATCAGGTCGAGTACACGTCATAGCATACATGATCGAACCTACAGCCGAAGCATAAGGTAATCGACTCATTTCTGCTATCTCAGCCTCAGTGCTAGGGCTTTGTGTCTTACTCAGCTTGGTGCTACTCTGGATGGGCAACTCTCCTTTCTTGGAGTTTTGCATTCTGAATCTCTTCAGAATCTTCTCCAAGTAGGTACTTTGACTAAGTCCAATTAATCTTTTACTCCGATCTCTCAAGATCCTTATCCCCAAAATATAGGCAGCTTCACCAAGGTCCTTCATAGCGAAACACTTTCCAAGCCAGGACTTTACTTCCTGCAAGGTTGGAATGTCGTTTCCTATGAGTAGTATGTCATCCACATACAATACCAAAAAGCTAACTATACTCCCACTAGCCTTGACATATACACAAGATTCATCTTCACTCCTAGAAAAACCAAATTCCTTGACCTTTTCATCAAAGCAAAGATTCCATCTGCGAGGTGCTTGCTTTAATCCATAAATAGATTTCTCAAGCTTACACACTCTATTAGGGTACTCGTTACTGACAAAACCCTCTGGCTGACTCATGTAAACATCTTCAGCCAACTTTCCATTAAGGAAAGCGGTTTTGACATCCATTTGCCAAATTTCATAGTCATGAAATGCGGCTATAGCTAACAGAACCCGAATAGACTTAATCTTGGCTATCGGAGAAAAGGTCTCATCATAGTCCACTCCAGGAATTTGAGAGAAGCCCTTTGCAACCAGCCTAGCCTTATAAGTGTGTACTTTACCATCCATGTCGGTCTTCTTTTTGAAGACCCATTTGCACCCTACAGTCTTTCGACCTGGTACATTCTCAACCAAGTTCCAAACTTGATTGTCATACATGGATTGTATCTCGCTATCCATAGCCTCTTTCCATTTAGCAGACTCGGGGCCTGCCATGGCTTCCTCGTAGCTGTTAGGGTCATCTTGACTTACTAGTGTCTCATCACTAATAAGTGTCTCACCTTCTGCAGTAATATGGAATCCATAGTAATGCTCAGGTGCACTCCTAACTCTCGTGGAACGCCTCAGAGGTACAGATTCGTCAATTGGCTCAACAGGAGTTTCATCCTCAAGTTGAGGGCTAGAGTTTGAAGTTCCTTCACCACTTGACTCTTGAATTTCTTCAAGATCAACTTGCCTCCCACTGTCTCCTTGGCTTATAAACTCTCTCTCTCGAAAGACTCCTCTTCTTGCTACAAAGACCACATTGTCACTAGGTCTGTAGAAGAGGTAACCAAAGGAATGCTGTGGGTAGCCGATGAAAGTACACCTCTCGCTTCGGGGTTCAAGCTTATCATGAGTTTCGCGTCTCACGAAAGCCTCGCAGCCCCAAATCTTGATGTGGTCTAGTTTAGGTACTTTACCAGTCCACATCTCGTGAGGAGTTTTGGCAACTTTCTTTGTAGGGACTAGATTGAGGATATGGGCGACAGTCTCTAAGGCATACCCCCAGAATGAGATTGGTAGCGAAGCTCGACTCATCATGGAACGAACCATGTCCAACAAGGTTCGATTACGCCTCTCAGCCACACCATTCAATTGCGGTGTCCTGGGAGGTGTCAATTGTGAGACAATCCCACATTCCTTTAGATAGTCGAGGAACTCTGAACTAAGATACTCACCACCTCGATCGGATCGAAGCATCTTAATGTTCCTGCCCAATTGATTCTCGACTTCCTGTTTAAATTCCTTAAACTTCTCGAAAGTCTCTGACTTATGCTTGATTAAGTAGACATATCCATATCTACTGTAATCATCGGTAAAAGTCAAATAATAACGATTAGCATCTCTAGTGGCATGTTTGAATGGTCCACACACATCCGTGTGTATAAGGTCCAACAAACCTTCACCCCTCTCACACGAACCTGTGAAGGGTTCGTGTGAGAGGCTACCAAATCAGATCGATCCAGGTCCTTTTCCATGTCTTAATCCATAAAGTCACTAACTTGGTGACTTGCAACCCACCAAACAAGCCCAAACTCAAAAGGTGACAACATACTTCCATAACAAGGGCTATATATCATGCATGAACTCATTAGGGCCATAAATATTGAAACTTTACTACTTTATGGGACACTTTTAGCTCTAAGGGTGGCAACCCCTAGCTCAAAAATGAAGTTACACCAAATAGGTCCATTTTTAGGACCAAATAACCCCAAAACCACATTACACAAGATCTAAGCATTCTTAAGCAAAGTTATGAACTTTATACCTCCAAAGAGTTCCAAATGATGAGGCTATTCCAAATCTATAAGCTCCAGCTTCCAAATTCCTTCTTTGACAACTTCTTCTTTCCTCTTTCAAACTTAAAACCACCAAGATGAGCTTCCCAAGGTCAAGATTTCACAAAATGAAGCGTTGAGGTGTTTTAGGGTTTCTTTGAGGTTGGGGAGGCTAATAATGAGGCTAAGGTTTGAGCCATTATGTTCTTTATATAGTGGCTCACCCTAAAATTAGGGTTTAAGGACGTTGGACGTACTCCTCGTATGTTGGGCGTACGTCTTCAACACCTGCGGTCACTTTGCCCTGCTACGTTGGGCATACCCAGCTACACACACACGTGCATTACATGCATGCAAGCGTTGCCTTGCCAACATTTCCATTAAGGGACCATTAATGCCACTAATTTCAAAGTGCAATAACTCCTTCATTCTAAGTCCGTTTCCGACGAACTTTATATCCACGAAAAGCTGGCGAGATGTAACGCCCGTAGATCAGGGCTAGTCAATTTAGAGACGATAAGCATCAAAAATGACCTGTTGATAGAAGATTATTTTGAATGAATAATCTTAACTAAGTTGTAGTATATGTTACAGGGATTCCGTACATATAAAGAACGCCAAAATTCGAGTTATAACAACGAAGTTATGACTTGTCGGAGTTTCGTGATAGAACCGGCACGACGCTGAATGGCGTAAAAAGTGAATTTATGTTAGAGAGATATTTATCCTTAGTGATCAAAACAAAATTCGTAGAGTTCGTTAAACCGAGAGCGTGCATAAAAAGAACGCCCAAATCTGACTTCATATGAGGAAGTTATGATTTTTCTAAGTTTCAGCTTAGCAGTATGCAGCCGGAAGTTCGATTTGAGATCGAGTGAGTATTAGCTGAAGTAATCTAAAAAAGAATCGAAGATCTCGTCAATAGTAGTGCAACGGAAGAAAGACAGACAAAAACGGATGCCGGATGAAGAAGTTATGGATTTTTAACGGACTTATCTTGTCCCGGCCTGTTAAAAATAATATAATAAAATTAAATCAAAATTAGCCAACGGAGTCTAAATGAAAGTTGTAGAGTATAATCTCACCTACACGTGGATATTTAGAACGTTGAAAACGGAGCTCGTATGCGAAAGATATGAATTTCTGAAGTTCGGGGCGTGAACCCGAAGATTGTGTCAGAGCTCACGATGTGAACAGATGATGGAACTCTTCCAGGGCAAGTGGCCATGACGAACGCAATGACGTATCGAGCTCACGAGGTGAACATATGTAGCTTACGAGGCGAGCCTAGCTCACGAGGTGAGCATGTGTGGCTCACAAGGTGAACCTAGCATTTTTTCCATATAAATAGAATTCAAGGGGCAACCGAGTTTGGTTGCTCATCTCTTACTCTCCCACTCCCGATACTCTCTCTAAGCCCTATTTTAACCCCCCGAAGCCCCAGTCTCAATCCCGAGACCCGAAGCAAGACTCGATGCCTCGAAGATCCCGAGAAAAATAGTTTGCGAGCCAAAGCTCTACTTGCAAGAAGCCCGTTTTTTGTGAGGATCTCCCGGTTTCACCGAAGAATACTACTTCTACAAGCTGTAGTGCTATCCGATCATCTTCTGATCAAGTGAATGTGTGGTTACTTTCTTCTAACACATAAATATGATGTATTTGCTTTGAAATACGTGTTATGTGTATATATATTGTTGTTTATTTGGAGTGAGTGTATAGTCACTTTCATAAACACAATTTTAATACAAGTATTGTCTAAATGTATTAAGTATATGTTTTGGGTGAGAGTGTAGTCACTCTCTTTTAACACATAAATATGAAGTATTTGCTATGAAATACATGCTATGTGTTTATATACTGTTGTTTATTTGAGATAAGTGTGGAATGTATGTTTTATATGGTTTTTAAATGAGTTAAATTGTATATGTATTTTATATATACTAATATGTTGGGTAGAACATGGGTAGATGAGATAGTTGGTATGTGGTAAAATGATGAGGTATGTAAGATGATTAAGAATGATATTGGCAGATGCACCAATTAGAGAATGTCATAATACTAGCAGATACACTTAAGAATAATATTGGTAGATGCACCAATTAGAGAATGTCATAATACTAGCAGATGAAATTAAGAATAATATTGGTAGATGCACCAAATAGAGAATGTCATAATACTAGCAGAGGCGCTTATAGGATAATCCTAGCAGATGCGCTTATAGGATAATGTCGGCAGATGCGCCTAAAAGAGAATGTCATAAACCTGGCAATCGCGCCTCATAGTGTATGACGTAATCTTGGCAGAGGCGCTTAAAGGATGATGTTGGTAGATGCGCCTTATGTAGCAATAGATTTTGTGCAAATTCCTTAGGTCAATCCTTAGGAATGAGTGAATGACAGGTAGTTGAATTCTTAGGGTAAAATCCTAAGAAATAAAGAAGATAATGGGGATGGGTAATTGAGTTGATTGTTTGGTGGTTGAATATAATAATTATATTATTGTGGGTCGAAAACCCTATATGCTCACCAGGCTCCCAATCCTGACCCACTCAGTTTTCTTTGTATCACAGGTATTAATACGAAGACATATTTCACTGAGAGATTAAAGGAGATGTAAATCATTAGTGTAAATAATTGTAAGTTCTGTTTATGCTTATGTGTCTGTATCGGAACATGACATCCCGAGATTTTGTTATATAATAAAAATACATTTCTTTAAGAAATGTTTTGATAAATTCTTATCATATTTTGTTTTGGGAACAAATTCTGCAACTGTTTTCTTTAAAAAAATTCTCTGATTTTAAAAACAAACATAAACAAATCGGTCTTTTTTAGCCGTGAAATTGGGGATGTCACACGAGAAGCCCTATGCTTCTAGCAACACACCCCGGACCAAAACTTCTCGAGTAAAACTCTGAACCCTTGAAAGACCAAAACGCCCCTAGCCTTGGCCTCTGAAATCCATAAATGAATACTTTCAGAACCGGTTGTTACACCTTCTATGATAAAAGTCTCAGGTGTTCTCCGTTTTCCTTTCTTGTAGTAACTTTGTCGAAATCTATTTTTTCAAATACATAAAACCTTCCTATGTGACAACGAGATGAAATATAGCAACTCTACATTTCATATTTTTTTCTCCTTAAATGTAATGGTTTCTTAGTCATCACATATCACCCAAAAATAGAAAGTTTGATTGAAAATACGAGATACTAACAATATCAATTAAACTCTCATATACCATGCAAACATACCAACCAAATATTGGCATCACAACCTAAAAATAGCCACATACATTTTAGAGGGTGCTTAGGATTTCATTTTGATCCTAAAAATGACTTTTAAACAAAAGGACTTATTGACTTTGTGTGATAGGAAAAGAAGTTTTAAAAAAAGTTTTTGAATTAGTTTTTGTGGTGGGAAAAGTCAATAAGTAAATAAGTTGTTTTTTTTTTTTTAATTTTTGTCTTAACTTAAAGGTATTTTAAGGTAATATTGACTTTTACAACTCAAAAATCCATAAGGTATTTAGAAAAGTTACAAATTCTAACTTCTTAAAATCTCCTTTTGAAGTGTTAAGGAGAATTTGTTTTAAAAGTCCATTTTCTTTTTGCCAAACACTTTTTTTTGACTTACTAACTTTTTAAAAAGTTAATAAGTCACTAAGTTGTTTTGAGATGAAATTCGAAACGCCCTCTTAAACATTTTACTAACTAAAAATATAAACTGCAATACCCAGCTCAACTACTATATAATAGTACCATGTCTTACCAACATCTATGCATTTTTAGGTGTTTATGCTACTTACTATCAATAAGCTCCACCCTTGATCCACACGTACCTTAGGTATTTCTTGGTTACCATGAGAACCACCAAGGATACAAATGTTTTGATCTCACCTCCAAAATCAATAACATTGTTACACGTTATATTTAATGAATACATTTTCCCTTTTCATGATTTTAATATTTTGAATTTGTCCCGTTATAATTTTATTACAAATAAAATCCATCCTTACCACCTCTACCCCTCCCACCATCAAGAATGCTCTTACGAAACACCATTCTCCCACCCCAAAGGGATCAAGCATGTTGTAATACCTAGAAGCCCAACACCACTCTGTTAGGCATGTTTAATCACCGCTAGCCTACACCTCCGCGCCATCCCAGCCCACTAACTATTGCTACTTCACTCCAACACCTCCTTCAACTATTTAAGCTTCACTCACTCCCACCGTCAACCAACACACTTAAAACATACACACATGAAGCATGCCTGACATATCCAAATCCAAAACCCCATTTAATATTTATATCACCACCACCCTCTCCCACATACCATACAAATCCTGAGCGTGTCCTACCTTATCCAAATTAGAATTGTGCTATTACTAATGAATTTAATGCTCTAATTGAAACTACCTAAAAAGTAGAATGTGGGCATTATAAAATAAATCATTATGGATTGTAAACACAAATTAAAATCGGATAGGTTGCTCGAGCTTAATAATCATTCCATGTTGGCAATGGTCACTCTCAACTGGTCGGGGTCGATTTTCACAAGAACTTTAGCCCAGTTGTAAGCCTTGATATCTAGATGTCTTGTCCAATATATCAACTTGATATCAAGAACGCCTTTTTACACGTTCTTTTTAAAAAAATTATGCACATGTATCGACCTATAGTTTTTGATGATCCCTTTCATTTTGTTTTGTTTTTCTTCTTCATAAACCCTTGTATTAGTTAAAACCAGCTCCCCATGCTTGGGACCAACGTTTTGTGGGTTTTGGGTTTTGTTGGCACCATTGAATTCAAACATAACATTTGTGATCATTCTTTATTTATTTACCGTCATGAAAATGATGTGGCATGTCTCTTACTTTATGTGGACGATATAATTTTTACTACCTCATCTCATAACTTGCGACACTCCTCATGGAACTTCTAACTCATGAATTTTCCATGAAAGATCTTGGACCACTCACTTACTTCATTAGCATATTTGTACAATGCCATCAACATGGGTTGTTCCTCAGCCAAACACAATATGCCAAAGAAATTGTTGAATAACCATATATGTGTTTCTTTAACCCAACTACAACATAGGTCAATACCAATGTGAAGTTGAACTCTCAAGGCCGAAACCTTTTCCGCCCCACCTACGATCATAGTTTGGTTTGTGCACTCCAATAAGTTTGCATCCACGTGCACGCACCTCATACATACGACTCCCATGAACACAATCAAAAGAATTATTCAATACATTCAAGGTATGTTTCACCTCAACTTACACCTCTCTAAAATGCAATCCATGCATCTTCTTTCCTACACGGATGCAATTCGGAGGGGGTGTCTGGATACCCGAGATCAACTTTCATTTATTGTGTTTTTCTTGGTGATAACCTCATCTCATGGTCCTCCAAAAGGCAACCGACATTATCTCGATCGAGTGCAAAAACTGAATATCATGGCATTGAAAATGTCGTTTGCAAAGCATGTTGGCTACAAAATTTGCTTCTCGAAACTTCATGGTCCTCTTTCAAAAGCCACAATTGTTTACTATAACAATGGTAGTGCGATATACCACTCGGAAAACCTAGTTCAACACCAACATGCAAAGCATATCGAAAATGGATATCCATTTTGTACAAGAAAAGGTCGCAAAAGTATAGGAATGAGTTCTTCATGTGCCTTCCTTCTCACTATAACTATCCAACATATTCATCAAGGGTCTGCCACTTTTACTATTTGATGAGTTTCATGATAGTCTTACCATCCGTTAACCTTTTGTTACAACTGCACAAGACAATTAGACATCTTATCTTATGTATTTTTGTTTTGTTAGGGGAGTTTATAGAAGATTTTCTTTATCTCAAAAACCCGAATATATATTGACAACGAGAAAGACATCAAAATTTACAATCTATCAATTTGTTTTTCATTAATTTATGTAACCACATTTTAAATGGTGAAAAAATTACTACTAAAATATTATAGGGAAAATGACTTAAAAGACCAACGAAGTTTCCAAACCATTCAAAAAACCTTAATCATGTTTTGTTTGTTCAAAAAAACCCAATGAACTTAACCTTTTGTCTTAAAAGTCCAACAAAGTTCCAAACCGTTCAAAAAATCCTAATTTGGTTTTGTTTAAGTTCGTTGGGTTTTTTTTGAACAGTCAAAACATGATTGGAGTTTTTTAAACGTTTAAGAAACTTCGTTAGTCTAACAAGTCATTTTCCCGATATGATAATAAGCCACGTCATATGTTTCTTTTAATTGAGTTTCAGGAAAGTGTAAGGGCTGTTTGGCAAGATCTGAATCTTTAATATCTGAATTTTTAAGTGGTCTGAAGTTCCAAGAGGGTCTAAATTTTTAAGATATGAATTTTGAAATGATGTTTGGTTGGAACCTCTGAATTACAATATTGAATGATAAAAATGACCATTTTACCCTTTTATATTATTTTTTGCTGAATTCAAGGTTTTTGTTTATATAATAACCAAATCAACTTCATAAATAATTATAAAAAGATATAAAAACTACATAAAATCCAAATTAAACATATATCAAAATCAAACATAAATTCAAATCAAACATAAATTCAAATCAAACATAAATTAAACATAAATCTATCTAGGCATGCATATTTCGTATCTCTCTAATTACATACAAACATAAACTCTCACAAATGGGGAAACATGTTTTCTCTTCCTTCCTCCCATTTCACCGATTCCCTCGCTTCATTCAAACATTTTCTAATGGGAGAATTTCGTATATGCCCTTGCTAAACAATTAAATATCGTATTTTCCCGGCCAAAATTCTAAATATCGTATTTGCCCTTCTTAATGTTTTAAAATATCATAAATACCCAAATCTATTTTTTTTATTTTTATTGATTTATAATATTTTTTTACCATTTTAAAGCTAAAAAACATTTGAAATAGACAATTTTGCCCTTGGCTTCTAAATTCCAAAATCATCTCACGTGAACAAATAGAAATCGCAGATGCCTTATGAATCATAATCCCTTTGCGTCTTCCCTTCCCTTGCGTCTTCATCGATCAACGATCACACACAATCGTCGATCAACAATCACACGTCAAACTTTGTTGTTACCGGTTCTCAGATTCATTGCGTCTTGCAGCTTCCTTCCGTCTTGCACTTCCTTCCGATCGCAACTTCCTTCCGTCTTGCAGCTTACTTCCGATCGTAGCACACAACATGCTTCTTCCCCCGTGTTGTCGCACACTCACATCATCGCATAAGGTAATGCCGATTTCAAGTTATGCCTATTTTCTCTTTCTTCAATTTCGTTTTTAGGGTTCCTAGTTTCAATTGTTCAAATTCTTGTAACAATTAGTTTAGTTATGTTGTATTTGATAGCTTAGTTGTTTTGATTTGAGCTACAATCAGGTTTCCAGTGAACTTTGAACTTTTAATATTTTGCTTAATGCAAATTTGGGGTGCTTTACTTGGTGGTTGTAGAATTCACAAGAATGTGGAACTTGCTTCCAAAATTGGTCAATAGATAGGTGATTTGAATCTTGAAGATGATAAAGTTGTTGCTTATTTAGTGCTATTGTCAAATGTGCTTATTTAGTGCTATTGCCAAATGTATATGTTGGTGCTAAGAGGTGGAAAGATGTTGCAAATGTGAGGGAGTATATAGTTAAAATGACACTTAAGAAGCCTCCTGGAAGAAGTTGGATACATATTGGTGGATCAGTTCATGAGTTTTGGCAGGTGATAGGATTCATAATAACCATGATGTGTCTTTGATTTATGAGATGCTTCTGTTAGTCACCATGGAAGCAGGATTAACTGGATACAAGCCTGATGCTTATGAGTCAACTCAATCTTATATGACTCAATAGGTAAAGCTACATTATATGTTCTTGAAATTTTACAAATTTACATACGCTATGATGCTGTCAAGATCCATATTTTATGGTCACATTTATATAACAATGTTTGTTCAAAATGCCTTAAATGGGTGTTATATGTTTAACTTTTATATATATATATATATATATATATATATATATATATATATATATATATATATAGTTTAAGATATGCACAATGGAAACTAGTGTTATGAGTTATGACTTGTTAAGGGGGTAAATTGGGAAAGAAGTTGTTTAGAAGGTGATATATTAGAAGACATGGAAGATGGTGTTTGCCATCCTTAATTATTAAGTTTGACATGTTTCTTTGTTGCTGTTTTTGTAGGTTTGTCATCCAAAGCATAAACTATTTGACCATTTACTAAAGTTGAAGCTGGGTTACAAGAGCATTCAATCAATAATTTGATCCACTACTCATCAAATGAAGAGATATAAAAGAAGGGCTAAATTCATAAGAAATAGCATCGTACTTTGAGTGAGTCAAGAAACCATGTCCATGACTATGTGTTTTCTGATTCAAGCACACAATATGCTATTGGAAAAATAGAATTGTTACCATCAATACAAGTTGCAGCAGCTAGTACACCATTAAACTTTCCTTTTAAATGACAAGCATCAAAACCAATATACGGACGACAACCAACAACAAACCCTCTAGAACAAGCTGCTAAACAAATAAAAAACCTTTTGAAAAGCTTCTTTCCGCCAACTTTGTCAAAGTCAATTTCAACAACGCTTCCTTCGTTCCTTTTTAATAGTTCTTCTCTAAAGTCGTCCATCTTCATGAAAGAGTCTTCCCACTTACCATACATGTCAGTATAAGCTTGCTCTTTCCCTCTAAAAACTTTTAGGTACGACACATCAACATTGTAAGTTTTCATAATCCAATTTCTAAGCTCATATGGAGAGACATCCCCATCAGATTTCAACTTGTCAGTTACTACATTAGCAATCCAACCTTGAGTGGCACGCTTATTGCCACCCTTGTTGCTTCGAGTGCAAGTATGTACTTGTACCATTTTTTTAACCTAAAAAAAGAATTAAATAAACATAAATATATTTTTAATATAAAGCATGTTAAATATAACTTAACGTATACACTTACTTCAAAGGTAACTTCATCTTGTGTAATAGAAGCATGAATTCTCCACTCACATTCTAGGTTTTCGCACCTTGCTGTGAATCGTGTCGGATCACATTTCAGAATGTAGTAGTTAAACTCATTCGTGACTGCAAAGTGGTTCAAAGCTCTCCTAAAATCAACCACGTTTTCAAATTTTGAGCCAACTTCCATTCTCATACTATTCTTACTAAATGAGTTAACATCATCATCATCATTCGTTAGACCATCTTCATTATCAGAATTGAGATGACTATGATAGCTTCTTCACTAGGACAAAGGTTTGCATCACACTCATCGTGTGGTTCATCTCTGTTGGCCGAAAGTAACCCCCATATTTCAATTTCAACTTGAACTTGGATGTTGGTATATGCCTGAAATTGAAACTAATTAGAGAAACAATCATAAAATTTTGTAAAGGTTTAATAAATTAAAATTAAGATATTCAAATAAACATACTCGATTATTGGAGATGTAGCCCTGCTTTCCCATATTGGTTTTGATGTGTCATCAAGTGTAACGTCCCAAAAGTACCGGTTAAAAATTTCATTTTTTTAGTTTAGGTTAATACATAGAAACATCATTACAAAACATTCACGTCTGAAAACCGGTAATATCATAGTAATAATTCAGAGTACATCCCAGAAATCCATAGAGCGGAAAACAAGAGTGTGTGTGTGTTATGTTGCTAACGTGCCGACTCCTTTCCCATAGCTGAAGAGGTACCTGAAACAACAACTGAAAAACGTAAGCACAAAGCTTAGTGAGTTCCCCCATTGGACCACATAACATACATACTGCCAGGCTATTTTGGGGTGCCTGACTACCCGGTACAACCATTCTGGGGCGTCGACTACCCGTGCGGCCATTATGGGGTGCCGTCTACCCGTGTCAAGCTATTCTGGGGTGCTGACTACCTGTCGGTCCTGACAACCGATCCTCGGGGACTATTTCACCCCCTACTGCTACTTACACATATATCATAACATAACAAATTATCAGACATATCTGGGGTGTCTGAACTACCCTTTCGGTCCTAACAACCGAACTCTACTTCTATCACATATAACACATCATGTTAGCATATAACATATAGTATAGTAGCAAACCTAGATGATATCACAAAGACATTCATCTAACGTACAACTCCTATTGGTGGGCCGGCATTGTGGCCGTAGACCCACCGCTACTGGAAGGTAACTCACCTCAAAGTAGCTGCTGATCTGATCGGGAACTGACTGTCTACTGCTGTTGCTGCTGCTCCGGACGTCCTTCGGCTATAATTCCCACAAAACGATCAGTCAAACACTGCTAGATGTACTTAGGGTAAAATGACCCTTTTACCCTTGACCAAGTCGAAAACCAAGTCAAAGTCAACTTCCAGTTGACTGGACTCGCCGAGTCCTTCCCTTACTAATCCGGTCCTACTCGCCAAGTCCCTCGCCCCACTTACTGAGTCACCCTTGACTCACCACTCGGGACTATGGATCCGACTCGAGTCTCGACTCGCCGAGTCCGCGAGCAACTCGTCGAGTTCCTCGAGCGGATCCCCTACTCGCTTCCAATCCACACCAGAACACCCCATACGAGGGTTTGGGGTTTTGGGACTACGTTACACGGTTAATTCCGCGTGCAGGTACGAAGGGTTGAACCTTCAATGCTAAAACCCCTCTTGCTCTGTGAAAGTTCATATGACTCGCCGAGTTTGAAGAACAACTCGGCGAGCTCCAGGCAATCTTCATAGGACTCGCCAAATTGTTCATCCAACTCGCCAAGTCTAGGACCATCTTCATAGAACTCGCCGAGTTCCCCTTTGGGACTCGCCGAGTCCCTCGACCCATTTCCCGAGTAGGCCAGATCTGAGACATGCAACGCTTCAAAACCACAGATCTATGGTCCTAGGACATGTTTACCACGTAAAGTTGCAAACTTTACGTGCATGCATGGCCCTATGAGCTCAAACATGCAATTCCAAGCTCTTTAAGAGGTCCTACACTCAATAGGGACCTCAATCACCTCAACCACAGAGACTTTATGCTACTAGGATGTCCAAAAGGTCCAAATCCGAAGTCCTTGCAGAACATTAACCATAAACACATAGAGATTTAGGTTCTTAGGGCTTAAAACCACTTTTTAGGGACAAAAGGGGATTTAATGAACTAAAGATCAAGGTAGGAACTTTTCTACCTGAACAGAAGCCCTTCACAGAGTAGATTCCGGATCTTCTTCCCTTCTTGCACTCTTCAACCTTCTCCTTCTTCTCCCAAGCTCCAAACCACCTCCACAAAGCTAAAAATCACCCACAAGGACACAAAGGGGGCTAGGGTTTCGTTCTACAGACCTCTGGGTGAGCTAGGGGAAATGGAGGTTGGGTTAGATCGTTTAAATAGGGTGCAAACACCTGGGTTAGGGTTTTAGTCCAGACAGGGTCTACTCGCCGAGTCCCACGAGCCTACTCGCCGAGTAGACATAGTAGATCCCGTGTCTAGTCCCGCTTCTACTCGGCGAGTTAGTCCATCAACTCGTCGAGTCCAAGGTTAAAATGCAATATATAAGGAGAGTTAATAACCAAGGATACATACCAGGAACCATGTGCTACAAATCTCCCCCACTTATTTTAGACTTCGTCCTCAAAGTCTGTTGCTTGCTCCAAAAATACCTCGGGGCGATGCTCCATCATCTCTTCCACCGGCTCCCAAGTCCACTCTGATCCCTTCCGGTGCTGCCATTGCACCTTCACGAGTTCCACTCGCTTGTTCCTCAAATCCTTCGACTTCCGTTCAATGATTGCTACTGGTCTCTCAACATAATTCAGGCTGCCATCGACCTGAATGTCCTCTAACGGAACCACCGCGGAGTCGTCTACCAGGCACTTCCGCAGCTGAGAAACATGGAAAGTGTTGTGTATCTGACTGAGTTCGGCTGGCAAATCCAGCCTATACGCCACCTTGCCCACCCGGGCTACAACCGTTAACAGCCCAATATACCTCGGGCCCAACTTGCCCCGCTTCCTGAATTGAATGACGCCCTTCTAAGGCGACACCTTCAGGAGAACCATATCCCCAACCTGGAACTCCAGGTCGAATCGGCGCTTGTCGACGTTACTTTTCTGCCGACTCTACGCGGTCTGAAGCCTGCTCCGAACCTACTGAATCCTCTCGGTAGTCTTGAGTACCACTTCGGTGCTCCCCATGACCCTCTGACCAACCTCTCCCCAGCATATCGGGGTCCTGCACCTCCGTCCGTACAACATCTCGAATGGAGGGCGGTCGATACTCGCGTGGTAGCTGTTGTTGTACGAGAACTCAGCCAAGGGAAGATAAGTATCCCAGCTACCACCGAAGTCTAGCACGCACGCCCGCAACATATCCTCCAGAGTCTGGATGGTCCGCTCGCTCTGACCATCTGTCTGCGGGTGACAGGCGGTGCTAAAATGCAAACGAGTGCCCAACTCGTCATGAAACCTCTTCCAAAACCTGGAAGTAAAACGCACATCCCTGTCCGAGATAACCGATACCGGCACCCCGTGCCTCGCCACAATCGCCCTAATATAGATGTCGGCCAATTTCTCGGCCGATATGCTCTCCTGAATCGGAATAAAATGAGCACTCTTGGTCAATCGATCCACGATGACCCAAATCGAATCTACTCCACGCACGGTCCTGGGAAGCTTCGTGATAAAATCCATCGTGATATCTTCCCATTTCCACAACGGGATGTCCAACGGCTGCATCTTGTCATGCGGTCTCTGATGTTCGGCCTTGACCTTCCTGCAGGTAAAGCACCGCCCGACGTACCAAGCCACATCCCGCTTCATACAGGGCCACCAATAATCTAGACGAAGATCCCTATACATCTTCATCACCCCTAGATGAATAGAGAATCGGGATTTATGTGCCTCCTCCATCAAGATCTGGCGCACGCCTCCGTGATACGGCACCCACACCCTACGGTGTAATGTCAATAGTCCTCGGCTATCATAATCGAAGGAGGAAACCTGACCCACCACACGCTCACTCTTCCGATGCTCCTCCTTGATAGCCTCCTGTTGAGCCTCCCGAATTTGCTCCAACAGGGGAGTCACTACGATCATTCTCATACAAATATCCCTGATCGGCACCGCCTAGCGGCTAAGCGCATCGGCCACCACGTTGGCCTTCCCCGGGTGGTAGAGGATCTCGCAATCATAATCCTTCACCACGTCCAACCACCGACACTGCCTCATGTTCAGATTTGGCTGATCCATGAGGTACCTCAAACTCTTGTGGTCCGTGTAGATGGTACATCGAACCTCGTAGAGGTAATGCCGCCAAATCTTGAGGGCAAAAACCACTGCCCCCAACTCCAAATCATGCGTCGGGTAGTTCGCATCGTGAGGCTTGAGCTGCCTCGAAGCGTAGGCAATGACATGCCCCCTCTGCATCAGTACCGCGCCCAACCCTGAAATGGACGCGTCACAGTAAACCACAAAATCCTCTACGCCCTCTGGCAGGGCTAAGATTGGCGCCTCGCACAATCTCTGTCTCAGTGTCTCAAACGCAGCCTGCTGCTCGGGTCCCCACCGAAAGACTACGACTTTCTTCGTCAGCCGCGTCAGGGGTACGACTATCTTGGAGAAATTCTGAATGAATCTCCGATAGTAGCCTGGTAACCCTAGGAAGCTCCGAATCTAGGATAGAGACTTAGGAACCTCCCATCTCATCACGGCCTCGACCTTGGCCGGGTCGACTAGAATCCCGTTCTGGTTGACAAGGTGTCCTAGAAATTGCACCTCGCGAAACCAAAACTCGCACTTGGAGAACTTGGCATATAAGCTATCCCTCCTCAGGGTCTCCAAAACCTCTCTAAGATGCTCCTCGTGCTCCTCACGTGTCTTGGAATAAACCAAGATGTCGTCAATGAAAACTATCACAGACCGATCCAGCATCGATCTGCATACGCGGTTCATGAGGTCCATGAACGCGGCAGGAGCATTGATGAGACCAAACGGCATCACCACGAACTCATAATGGCCATAGCGCGTCCGAAACGCGGTCTTCTGCGCATCCTCCTCTCTGACCCTCATCTGATGATAACCCGAACGCAAATCGATCTTGCAAAACCAAGACGCTCCCTGAAGCTGGTCAAAGATATCATCAATCCTCGAGAGTGGGTAACGGTTCTTCACCATTACCTTGTTTAGCTCCCAGTAATCTATACACATCCGATGCGACCCGTCCTTCTTTCTCACGAACACGATCGGGGCTCCCCAGGGCGAACTGCTCGGTCGAATGAATCTCTTGTCTAACAACACCTGAACTGGGATGCCTTTCACATGGAACGATCCTAATGCATACATATACACACAGAGCACATATCAATATCATAACATCATAAAAATAAAATAGAGGGAAAGAATCATACCCGTAACCACATCGGGTGCGGCGCGTGCCTCCTCGGTAGTCAGCTGAAATGCCCGACTCCTCACCATTGGAGCCTCTGCCTTGCCCTGCCGGCCATCATTAATCCGCAGGGTCGCTGGTGCTGGCGCCTTCACTGACGCTGTAGCTGTCAACTGGGGACAATTGGCCTTCTTGTGGCCTCTTTGGTTGCAGTGGAAACACAACAACTCTGATGTCTGTAACACAGGTGCAGGGGCGGTATAATCCCTGCTAAAATGCCCCGTCTTGCCGCACTTATAGCAGCCTGACGATCCTAGTCTACATGCCTCCTCATGAGGCCTGCCGCATTTCCAGCAGCGGCCCATTCCTGACTGGCCTTTCGGCCTACCATCTGATCCCTTGGGCTTCTACCCCGAAGCCCCTCCCGTCTGTCCCTCCTCTGACTTCCGTTTCCAGATATGCTCCAAATCTATCTCCCTCTCCCTCGCCCTGGCAATCATAAAGTCCAAGGTGGGGCAAGCTGAAAAACTAACATGCTCCCCAATGTCAGCTCGGAGCATGTCATGATAGCGGGTCCTCCTCATGTCCTCATCATCCGCGTACTGGGGCACCAACAGTGCCCTCTCCCAGAACATGGCGGTGATCTCCACCATAGTCTCCGTTGTCTGTCTCATATCCAAAAACTCCCTGGCCAGCTGCTGAAGCTCGACAGTCGGCACAAACTCCGCCCTGAATTTGGTCACAAAGTCCGACCAGGTCATAGCCTCGACCGCTGAGGCTCCCAACGAGTCACCCACTGACTCCCACCAATCTCGTGCTCGGTCTCGTAAACACCCTGCTGCATACCTCACCTTTGACCCCTCGGGGCAGAAGCTAGTCAACTGTGCAGACTCGATGTCTGCAATCCATCGCCTGGCAGCAATGGGGTATTTCACCCCGTGGAAATCCGGCGCACCACTGCCCCTGAAGTCCTTGAAGGACAGCGTGCGAGATCCCGACTGGCCAGATGCCATGTCGCTCCTGAACGCCCTGAGGCGATCCTCCATCAGCTCAACTATCCCTTCCTTGATTGACCCGAAGATGATGGGGGTCGACTCAAGGTACCCCTAGTGATCTCTGACGCGATGAACTCACGTATTCCCTCATCTACCAGCTCGGAACCTGATCCCGAACCTGACCCCTCTCCTGAACCGCCATCTATCGGCCTCGATCGAAGTACCACCATTCTGCAATACATAAATAACAATTATTAGTGATACTGCTACTTCTTGAGGGATCACAACTACTTCAAGTTCCCCGGTCTTATCTCAGCCCTCCTTAGTTCGGGTACGGATCCTCTGCTTTCAATAGTACGGGCCCATACTACCTTCCACATCTATCCGTACCTTCTTCAAGGACTGCCTTGACTCCACCAGACCCCTTTCACTATTGATGTTCACTGCTATACTCATCCTAGGCTTGCCCTAGGGAAATCTTTGACTCTACTCTACCCAGTCCTCAGCTGCTACAGGCCTCCTTGTAATGCCAATTAGCCATTACCTGAATACCATCACATGTGATGAGGCTCAGATAATCCTTTGAGTAACAGACTCGTCCATACCACGGTTGGACTCAAACAAGAGCTGCGCAATACGATCAAATCCAGCACTCTAAGATTATTCAACCCTGATCACATGTGACGTGACGTATTCACCTAATGGCTAACTCCCATTATTCAGAGTCCCACAAAGCACGAAGCAAGCAACATTCAGACAAGGGTAACAATCTCAATCAACTCTATCTGCTTACAGGAACTGTACTAGCATTCAATGCTAAGTTCATACTATCAGGCATAACCTAATCAGGCTATCCTACTTGTTGTCTACTCAATACTAGCATGCAATTCTCATACAACTGAAACATATAAAGCAGGCACATAAGGCATCACTCCTAGATCCTTAGTCCTATTTTAGCATGCTGTTCTACAAAAGCTGATAAACATAACATAAACTTGTATGGGTACTTTGGGGAATACTTACTTGAGCTCGGCCGGTCGCGCACATCACACACTTCGTTCTTTCTCAAAACTCTTTTCTCAATTTTTTAGAAAACAATTTCTTTTTGGAAAATCTTTTAATCCCTCGATTTGAGTTCAGACACCCCCGAAGGTGTGTCCGAATCCCTCAAACCAAGGCTCTGATACCAACTTGTAACGTCCCAAAAGTACCGGTTAAAAATTTCATTTTTTAGTTTAGGTTAATACATAGAAACATCATTACAAAACATTCATGTCTGAAAACCGGTAATATCATAGTAATAATTCAGAGTACATCCCAGAAATCCATAGTGCGGAAACAAGAGTGTGTGTGTGTGTGTTATGCCGCTACCGTGTCGGCTCCTTTCCCTTAGCTGAAGAGGTACCTGAAACAACAACTGAAAAACGTAAGCACAAAGCTTAGTGAGTTCCCCCATTGTACCACATACCATACAAACACATAACATACATACTGTCAGGCTATTCTGGGGTGCCTGACTACCCGGTACGACCATTCTGGGGTGCCGACTACCCGTGCGACTATTATGGGGTGCCGTCTACCCGTGTCAATGTAACGACCCAAATTTTCACGACCAAAAATTTTGTTTAAAAACATTACTTTAGAAAATATTAATAGCTAAAAACATCGTTTGATCAACCATAACATAAAGTGGACCATGTCTGAAAACCAAAACATACAACCAATCAAAATATCAGAGTACAAATCCCAGTGAAGCTCGTAAATACGGAAACCAGAGAGTGTGTGTGTGTGTGTGTGTGACATGCTGCTACCGCGCCGGCTCCTTTCCCCTAGCTGAGGAGGTACCTGAAACCAAAACTGAAAACTATAAGCACAAAGCTTAGTGAGTTCCCCCATCGTACCACATACCATACAAACACATAACATACTTACTGCCAGGCTATTCTGGGGTGCCTGACTACCCGGTACGGCCGTTCTGGGGTGTCGCCCTACCCGTGTCAAGCCATTCTAGGGTGCTGACTACCCATGTCAAGCCATTCTGGGGTGCTGACTACCCATGTCAAGCCATTCTGGGGTGCTGACTACCCATCGGTCCTAACAACCGATCTTCGGGGACTAGTCCCCTCTTACTACCTTTATCTCATATAACATAACAAGCCAGCATGCAATCATATCATCACGTACTGTCAGACATATCTGGGGTGTCCGACCTACCCTTCGGTCCTAACAACCGAACTCTACAACTATCACATATACATATCATGCCAGCATACAACATATCAGGTAGTAGCAAACCTAGATGATATCACAAAGACAATCATCTAACATACAACTCCTACTGGTGGGCCGACATTATGGCTGAAGACCCACCGCTACTGGAAGGTAACTCACCTCGAAGTAGCTGCTGATCTAATCAGGAACTAACTGCCTACTGCTGCTGCTGCTGCTCTGGAAATCCTCCGGCTGCAATTCCCACAACATACTCAATCAGACACTACTCACTGACCTTTGGGTAAAATGACCATTTTACCCCTGACCCTGCCCTAAGTCAAAGTCAAAGTCAACTCTCAGTTGACCTGACTCGCCGAGTTGGATTTCCAACTCACCAAGTCACCACCCAAACGATTGACCTGGATCCCATTCCTACTCGTCGAGTTAGGCGACGACTCGACGAGTTCTCCTTCTAAACTGATATTCAAGTCCTTCATCCTACTCGCCGAGTTGTATGAACAACTCGTCGAGTTCATCTTCATCCGATGAACACTTATGCTAAGACTCGCCGAGTTGTATGAACAACTCGCCGAGTCTGTTCTTGATCTAAGGAGATTGCCTTGAACTCGCCGAGTCTAGGCATTGACTCGCCAAGTACCTCCATAGATGAGTTCAGCTTCCGACTCACTGAGTCACACCCCGTGACTCACTGCTCACTCGACACTACGAAAAGGGGACAAACTCGGAGACTCGCGAATAGACTCGCCGAGTCATATGAACGACTCGCCGAGTCGTTGCCATGCACCCACTAAATACACAGATTTGCTCGATTCCAGTCCATGCGATTCACAGATCTAGACTTCTAGGACACGAATCGCACGTAAAGTTTCCAACTTTACGTGTGGATATTCACCAATATGGATTTTAGGGCTCAAAATGCCTCAAAAGGGTAGATCTAGGGTGAACAAGCAACATGGGGCCATAAAGCTAACAGATATGAGCTCCTGGAGCTCAATCTTGCCTAGATCCAGAGGCCAAACATCTTATTATGACATATAATGCACATACAAGCTTGGGTATTTGTCCAAGAAAGACCTAAATGAAGTACTAAGCATAGAATCATGGGGAAAACGGGTTATACCTCAAAGGAACTGCTGGAAGAACACAATAATGCTTGGATGGCTTCCCTTCTTCTGGATCTACTTCCTTCCTCCTTCAAAACCTTCAAAAGCACACAACAAAGCTTCAATTCTTCAAAGAACAAGCATAAACGAGGGGTGGGAGCTCTGGGGAGAGAATGGGGGCTGGCCTGGGGCGGAGGTGTTGCTTAAATAGGGTGCAAACCCCTGAAACTTAGGGTTTCATCCAACAACTGTGACTCGCCGAGTCCAGGATATGGACTCGCCGAGTCGACAACTTAAACGTGTCCCGGGTCCCGCATCTACTCGGCGAGTCGGACCTGTGACTCGCCGAGTCCAAGGCTAAAAGAAGATAAATACTCAAATAAGATTTACGTACCAGGAATCAGGTGCTACAGTCAAGCTATTCTGGGGTGCTGACTACCCGTCGGTCCTGACAACCGATCCTCGGGGACTATTTCACCCCCTACTGCTACTTACACATATATCATAACATAACAAATTATCAGACATATCTAGGGTGTCTGAACTACCCTTCGGTCCTAAGAACCGAACTCTACTTCTATCACATATAACACATCATGCTAGCATATAACATATAGTGTAGTAGCATACCTAGATGATATCACAAAGACATTCATCTTAGGTACAACTCCTATTGGTGGGCCGGCATTATGGCCGTAGACCCACCGCTACTGGAAGGTAACTCACCTCAAAGTAGCTGCTGATCTGATCGGGAACTGACTGTCTACTGCTGCTGCTGCTGCTCCGGACGTCCTCCGGCTATAATTCCCACAAAACGATCAGTCAAACACTGCTAGATGTACTTAGGGTAAAATGACCCTTTTACCCTTGACCAAGTCGAAATCCAAGTCAAAGTCAACTTCCAGTTGACTGGAATCGCCGAGTCCGCGAGCAACTCGCCGAGTCCTTCCCTTACTAATCCGGTCCTACTTGCCAAGTCCCACGCCCCACTCACTGAGTCACCCTTGACTCACCACTCGGGACTATGGGGCCGACTCGAGTCTCGACTCGCCGAGTCCGCGAGCAACTCGTCGAGTTCCTCGAGCGGATCCCCTACTCGCTTCCAATCCACACCAGAACACCCCATACGAGGGTTTGGCGTTTGGGGACTACGTTACACGGTTAATTCCGCGTGCAGGTACGAAGGGTTGAACCTTCAACGCTAAAACCCCTCTTTCTCTGTGAAAGTTCATATGACTCGCCGAGTTTGAAGAACAACTCGGCGAGCTCCAGGCAATCTTCATAGGACTCGCCGAGTTGTTCATCCAACTCGCCGAGTCTAGGACCGTCTTCATAGAACTCGCCGAGTTCCCCTTTGGGACTCGCCGAGTCCATCGACCCATTTCCCGAGTAGGCCAGATCTGAGACATGCAAAGCTTCAAACCCATAGATCTATGGTCGTAGGGCATGTTTACCATGTAAAGTTGCAAACTTTACGTGCATGCATGGCCCTATGAGCTCAAACATGCAATTCCAAGCTCTTTAAGAGGTCCTACACTCAATAGGGACCTCAATCACCTCAACCACAGAGACTTTATGCTACTAGGATGTCCAAAAGGTCCAAATCCGAAGTCCTTGCAGAACATTAACCATAAACACATAGAGATTTAGGTTCTTAGGGCTTAAAACCACTTTTTAGGGACCAAAGGGGATTTAATGAACTAAAGATCAAGGTAGGAACTTTTCTACCTGAATAGAATCCCTTCACAGAGTAGATTCCGGATCTTCTTCCCTTCTTGCACTCTTCAACCTTCTCCTTCTTCTCCCAAGCTCCAAACCACCTTCACAAAGCTAAAAATCACCCACAAGGACACAAAGGGGGCTAGGGTTTCGTTCTACAGACCTCTAGGTGAGCTAGGGGAAATGGAGGCTGGGTTAGATCGTTTAAATAGGGTGCAAACACCCGGGTTAGGGTTTTAGTCCAGACAGGGTCTACTCGCCGAGTCCCACGAGCCTACTCGCCGAGTCCCACGAGCCTACTCGCCGAGTAGACAGAGTAGATCCCGTGTCTAGTCCCGCTTCTACTCGGCGAGTTAGTCCTTCAACTCGCCGAGTCCAAGGTTAAAATGCAATATATAAGGAGAGTTAATAACCAAGGATACATACCAGGAACCAGGTGCTACATCAAGGGTAATATCTTCTGTTTGAGAATGCTCTTCTGACATTGGTTTGTATCACGTCTAAAACATAATTCTAAATCGGTGATAAGAAATACATATATAAAGGTATAACAAAAATACCAAATGTATGCTTAAATAAACGTAAAGAATTAATGGATTGCATTGAAGTGGGGCGCTCACTAACATGACTTCAATCATTTCAGATAGTTAGTAATTAAGATTTTAAATACAGTAGCTTGAAATATTAAACTCACAAAAAATTGACACAATGGAAAGAATTTAATATAATCAAGTATAAGCTTGAACACATTATTCGCATTAATTAATGTTTTTTAAACCGTAAAAAAATACTTGCATTAAAATCTCTGTCAATTGTAATTCAAGATTGTAAATACAGTAGTTTGAAACATCAATATAACACAGGGTTCCAAAACAGTCACGTGAACAAATTAAGCAACATCAAAAACGAAATTAAAGAAAGGAAAAATAGGAATAAGTCCAACTTTGGTTTATCACGCATATAATCATGAATTGAATGTTTAACTTACAAAGAAAGATAAAAATTAACCTGATCCGATTGCAGCAGTGAAGAGGAGAACCGATAACAACTAAGTTCGAGTGTGATTGCTCAACGTGTGATTGCTGATCGAGGATTGTGTGTGATCGTTGATCAATGAAGACGCAAGGGAAGGGAAGACGCAAAGGGATTATAATTCATAAGGCATCTGCGATTTTTATTTGTTCACGTGAGATGATTTTGGAATTTAGATGCCAAGGGCAAAATTGTCTATTTCAAATGTTTTTAGCTTTAAAATGGTAAAAAAATATTATAAATCAATAAAAATAATCAAAAAATAGATTTGGGTATTTATGATATTAAAAAACATTAAGAATGGCAAATACGATATTTAGAATTTAGGCCGGGCAAATACAATATTTAGCTATTTAGCAAGGGCGTATACGGAATTCTCCCTTTTCTAATCATCTGTCTTCCTTTTAGCACAAGGTCATTTTGGGAAAAAAAACATGTTTTCTCTTCCTTCCTCCTATGTCTGTAACCACTGAAACCACACCTTAAAAACATATGTGATGAAACCCATCAAATTGGCAAACATGATCTTGAACCATCATCTTACCAACTAATCACTAATCATAACCCACTTTTTTTTTTTAAAAAAAAAAGATCCAAATAAACAAATCCCATAACAAATCAGCAAGATGGGCAACAAATTTCAGCAATCAATAAAATCAGCAAGATCATCAACTTATATTTCAGAAATCAAGCCATATCAGCATTTAAGATTTATCAGTTTTCACATATATTTTGATTTCACATTCATTTTAGAAATCAATAAAATCAGCAAGATCATCAACTTATATTTCAGAAATCAAGCCCATATCAGCATTTAAGATTTATCAGTTTTCAGATTTATCAAACATCATATACTATAACATCAATTTTCAGAAAGAGGGAATGTGGGAGGCAAAGCTGCCGGAGGCGCAGCAGTCACCAGAGGTAGAGAAGACGCCGACAATCAACAACACATTCCAGAAAAAACAGCAAAAACCAAGTTTATATCTATTGCTATGTGATTTTCAGGGCCAAAAAATGACAAAAACGTTACCTACAACCAGAGGTTGGCATCGTTTTAAATAGGTGGAGGTCTATGTTGCTGCAACAGATGGCGGAGGCGGGGCGACGAAATTGGCGGCGATGGTGTTGTAGATCGGAGGAAGCAGACGATGATTATTGGAGGTCGGTGAGGGATAAGAATTGGGGTGAGAAGGAGGAGAAGGGGCGAGAAAGAGAACGTGTTTTTGTGTCAAGGGCATAGCACGTCTTTTATTTTTTCGGATGAAATTTGAAATCTGATTTTGTAAGTGCTAAAATTCAGATTCAGACCAAAACTTAAGAGATAAACAAACGGTCTGAATCTTAAAGATTCAGACCCACCCCTTATTAAGAGGTATTAAGATGCAAACAAACAGGCCCTAACTTAGCTGGGCTTTTTAGAAAAAATGTTAAGTTTGTTGGGTTTTTTTGAACAGACAAACCATGATTGGGGTTTTTTAAACGGTTTGGAAACTTCGTTAGGCTCGTAAGTCATTTTCCCAATATTATATTTCTATCCTAATTCCTAAGTACTCCATATGAAAATCCATTTTATATTGAAAAAAAAAAAAGTAAATTGTTATAATATTAAATGGAACGTACTACCCAAAAATAAAATAAGAAGAGGACTAGTCGCTGACTAAGTTGAGAGTTTGACTTGACCCATTTCCATTGGCATGCAAAACAGTAGTCACCTTTTGTTGTACACATTTGTCCATAAATGAAAAAGGACGAGGGCATTTACGTCAACTCCCCCTCCCCATATTGTTAGCTGTTACTCTGCAAATCCCCACATACATCCATACATACATGTTCGTGTATATTTCACTCTCTCTCCTCTTGTACATCAATTCTTCTTGGATATCGTCTCTCCTTCTTCATTACTCATTTCTTCTTAGAACATACGCTTGATTTACTTCTGTTCCATTTTTGTTTCATCTTCGTTGATTGTTTCGTTTGACGTGTGCATATCAAAATCGTGTTTCAACTTGATTCTTGGATATCTTGAGAAATTGTTCGCATCAGGAGAAGAAGTTCTTGTTAGTTCCAACTCCTAAAACAGGAGAAACGAATATAGTAACGGTTTTCACGATCGAGATCGCCGGAGCTAGTAAGTTTATGCAATTTTCATACGCTAGTTACGGTTTTTGGCTCCAGTTTCGTCAAAATGCAGAGGAATTTGTTTGGGCGTTGAAGATGAATGCGTGTTCTTGCGAAATCTGATGAACTCGAAAACGGTTGTAAGGTGAATAAATCAATTTGTTGCTGCTTTTAAACTCAACTGCTCTTGCCGAAACTCTAGGGTTCGTTTGAGTACATTGCTCTGGATTTTCTCTTTTCTACAAGATCTGCGGTTTAGAATCCAGATTCCAGTTGCGGAATTCTTGAAGTATCGTAAGGGTTTGTCTGTGGAATGTTCCTTGAGACATGCATTAGCGCTCTATAGTTGCTTATTTGAATTTTGATTTTCAGTTAGCCATTAAATCACACACAGAGAATCCAGTTCTTGCCAGTTGTTCCAATTTTCAATAATCTGAAGCATCAATGGGGACTCAATTTCGAAGTTTAACGATACTTGTTCTGCTTATTTGCTTCCTCTGTTGGCCAAGAGTTGGATCTCCATTATCTAATTCTGAAACAAAGCCTGCAAGGGCTCTTGATACGACTCTCCAGGAATACGCCTACCGTGCATTCTTCCATCCACGTACTGGTATTCCGTTTGATGGACTCGTTCCTCCCTATTTGACAGGGATTGAGATATCAGCAATGAGACTACGAAGTGGTAGCCTATTTCATAGAGGTGTTGAAACGTTTAAAGAGTTCAGAATCCCCATTGGCGTAAGAGAGCAACCATATGTGGAGAGACTTGTTCTGGTGTATCAAAACCTGGGGAATTGGTCCACTACATATTACCCTTTACCTGGTTACACTTATCTAGCTCCTATATTGGGTCTTCTTGCTTACAATGGTTCAGACTTATCAGCTACTAATCTACCTGAACTGGAATTTTGGGCTTCCGATGATGCCATCACAATAAAGTTTGGACAAATAAGGTCAAAACCTGAAGGTTCTGGTTCTCATCCCAAGTGTGTCTGGTTTGATCTACATGGTCAGGTCAATTTCACAGATTTAGTATCAGACAATCAATGTTTGACTTATGAACAGGGGCATTTCTCCATTGTAGTCGAATCCCCTCCCCCTTCTCCTCCTGCAACACCTGAAGTTTCTGCATCACCTGAAGAAACTGCATCTAGTAGTAAGTTAGACAACATGCCTAGAGTGTGTGCTATTGTTGGCATAGCAGGTGGTGGAATCATATTGGTGGTGTTGTTTGCATTGCTGATATTATGGGCATGGAGATACAAGAAAAGAAAGAGAATCCAAGAACTAGAAAGAGCTGCAAATTCTGGTGAAGCATTACGCATGACAAGAGTTGGGAGCATGAGAGTTCCATATGCCATGGCTACAAGAACAATGCCAGACCTTGAAATTGACTTTACTGCTTGACTTCTTCTTCTTCTTCATCAGGTCATGCTTCTTTACATATTCTGTAGGTGTACTCAAATCTTATATCTTTGTGCGTTTATATTCTAGTTCTAGGGTAATTGTGTAAATACACCATTCATACATTCATCATGCATTATGTGCATCTTGTAAGCTCGGGTCCATTCTTGTTGAATTTTGAACAAGGAATAAACTTGTTTCATGGGATTTATATCTTTTGTAGCAATTGAATATATAGTTTTGCTTTTCCTATGCTCATTTTACAGAATTGAAATTGCTTCAAAATAAATATAGCACTTAATTAAGGTGTTATGTAGTGTAATGTGTAGAAAACATGTTGTAATTTTTGTATTGTTACATTCACATTTTAAAAGTATGTTTTTTAGTGTAATGTGTAACATTAATGTTACAGTGGAGTTAGATTTGAAAGTATGTTATTGCCATCAAGGCACCTGACAAACCACACTACTCTTTGTCCTGCATTGTATTTCCATTTTTAGCTTGTACAGTAGCACCAAATGCAGCTGCCATTTTTGCACACACAATCAACCAATTACCTACCAAAAATAGAAACTTTTTTCTCCAAGAGTAATAATATACTACAACTTTGACCATATCATCACTATGGATTTGACTACTGACACTTAGTGGTTGTGCTTAAAAGTCCAGCAATCTCTTGGATGTAACAAATCCATCAATAAATTGTAAGAAACTATTTGAAAGAACCAAATTCAAAGTTCAAACACACATCACCATGAGCTTTTTGTATTTGTAACAAATTACCACATGAAATCTAATGGAAGTCGATATATAGTACTAAAAGTCAAACTTCTGATGAACGTTTTTTTTTGTTCCTTAAAACTTCCTTCCTGCATCAATCAAAATCATATCAGCAACAAAAACCTACCACATTATAGCATTATACTTCCGTTCTTTTTCTTATTACAACATACCTTTAAAAATCTAGTCAATTATAGCAAAGAAAACTATTTTGTGTTTGTATGACATCGTTATATTTGGATAGGTTAATCGTTTATAAAATACAAACATGTATCAAGAAGAAAACCGCCACATTATGTAGCATTATAATTTTAAATTTTATGTTATCACGACATTATATTTTAAAGAATCGATCCAATTATATTTATGGCAATGAAATGAAAAGTGGTTTGTGTTTGTATGACATCGGTATAGTTTGTTAGGTTTATAAAATACAAAGATGAATGAAGTAAGTTGGTACTAACCATACTATTATTAGAGATCGAAATGATGAATGGAAGTGAACCCTAGATGTTGATATTAGTTATTAGTTACTTAGGTAGAGAAGCTCTGAAAATCGAAGTTGAAAGAGATTCGTTTAGGAATAGAACCTGAAAGTGGATAAAATCGAAATTAGAAGGAGAGTTTTTGGTGGACGATGTTGTTATCACGTCTTCACATGGCGACATCCCACAAATCATTACCGATGTAGAACAAATAAATAGTAAATAGTAAATAGTAAATAAATCAGATTCAGATACGAATGAAAAACACAGAAAATGATGAGCGGCTTTGTGAAGAAAATATTGGACGTTGCCGGCGATGCAATATGATCCCCAACGGCAGAATCGCCTCCATCTATCCCTCAACTCTCAAATCCCCAAACACACACAAATAAAGAACAAACATTTTTATAGCGTATCAACACAATGAAGTGAATGAACTATTACTGATTTGTTTTTCTAAGTAACCAAGATGTTAAAGATTATATTTTTATATTTCGTCTAAGCATGACATTTTATTAAGGTAGGGGTAAGCATTTCTGACTTTCCGATCGGACCCGACATCGACCCGGCTCAGTATTTGGTAAGCTTCAATAGGTGGTAAGCTCAATAGGTCTGGTCCTAAGTCCACCAATTTCCGAGTCAGGTCTGGTCAAAATGCTCACTTTTACGTTTAAGAATAGGAACCCGACTTGGACCTGATAAGTCTCAACAGGTTCGGTCAGAAGTCCAGATATCACCCTTATACTAAAGATCGATAGTGTGCTAGCATGTTTAAAAGAAAATAAAGAATTAAAAGAGCCAATTGCAATCCATCTAAACCTTTTCTACATCGTTTATCCTCTCTCTCTCTCTCTCTCTCTCTCTCTCTCTCTCTCTCTCTCTCTCTCTCTCTCTCTCTCTCTCTCTCTCTCTCTCTCTCTCTCTCTCTCTCTCTCTCTCTCTCTCTCTCTCTCTCTCTCTCTAAGCTACCAGTGACCCAATCTTGGCGCATCCTCATAACTAGGGGTGAACAAAAACCAAACCGATAAAAGAAAAATCGCAATAAACCGTCACCAACCGAAACCGACGCAAACACCAATGGTGCGGATTTTATTTTTTTGAAAGAACCGAATTTATTGTTGTGGTGCGGTTTTTATCTAGAAACCGAACCGCATCGCACGCTTATTAACAATAAAATAAATCGCAAATATGTATATATATATATATATATATATATATATATATATATATATATATTATAATGATACATATTATTTTAAAAACTAATAAACTATAATTTATACATATATTATGTATTGAACTTGAAGGTAATTAATAAATAGGTATTAGGTTTAATATGTGAGTTTGTCACTTTGTGTTTGTGACTTAATGATTATGTGTAAAGTGTAAACACTATATGGGCTACAACTTGCAAACTTGTAACTTCTAAGCACAAATTGAATAACAATGAGCTAGTAATATGGGTAGCAAATGAAGTGATCAAGTAAACAACATAAAAAAAACTCAAAATTACAGCTTCTAAATGTGAGGAAACGAAATGACACCATGTCATACAATCATAAATCTTCACATGAACACCACAGTTAAAAAAATCATAACGGTGAACGTAAAAAATTGCACCATATGTTTGGCTCAGTTTAAAACCGACACCGAACCGGTACAAACCGAAACCGCACTCAAGAACACTAAAACCGAACCATTGAAAAACCGCACCCAACGGTTTCTAGAATTCAAAAACCGCACCTTGCGGTTTGCGGTTCGATTTGGCCTTAAAATTGCACCATGCTCACCCTGTAGTCTAACTATCTAAGTGTCAAAGTTATCAAAATTTTGTTTCATAATGTATTTATAAGCACTAAAAATAAGCTTCATGTGGTTTTTTTTAGGGTATTTAAAGTTTTCAAATTTCATTATTTTACTATTATATTTTAATTGAATTTATGTATACAAAACTCTACAACAAAACACACAACCAATAGCCAAAAACAAAGACTCTAACCTGGGTGACTTTAGGGGTTTTTGTAGCACCTGGTTCCTGGTACGTTAATCTTATTTGAGTGTTTTCCATTTTTTTTAGCCTTGGACTCGGCGATTCATAGGTCCGACTCGCCGAGTAGAAACGGGACCCGGGATATGTTTAAGTAGGCGACTCGGCGAGTCCATATCCTGGACTCAGCGAGTCACCGCTGTTGGATGAAACCCTAAGTTTCAGGGGTTTGCACCCTATTTAAGCACTCATTTCCGCCCCAAGCCAGCCCCCATTCACCCTCAGAGCCCTAAACCTCATTCAAGCCTTGTTTCTTGTGGATTTGAAACCTTTGGTGTATTCTTTTGAAGCTTTGGAGTGAGTAGGAGAGGAGATCAAGAAGAAGAAGAGGAGGTCAAGCACCTTTGAGCAATCTCAGAGTGTTCACTAAGGTATGGCTCGTTTCCCCCATGTTTTCATACTTATGGCTCCATTAAAGCCCTTTTTGATCCGTTTCCAAGCTTATGTATGCTTGTGGACTCGTAATAAGCTGGGTAACTTCTAGATCTAGGTGAGATCGAGCTCCAGGAGCTTGGATCTACTGCCTTTATGGACCCATGTTGCATGTACACCCTAGATCTACCCTTTTTGGTGCATTTTGAGCCCTAAAACCCTCATTAGTGAGTATCTACACGTAAAGTTGGAAACTTTACGTGTTATTCATGCTCTAGGAACCCAGATCTGTGGATAGCATAAGTTGGATTCAAGCAAAATTGACCATATAGAGACTGCATGGTAGCGACTCGGCGAGTCGTTCATCTGACTCGGCGAGTCTGCTCGCGAGTCTCCGAGTTTATTCCCTTTTCGTTGTGTCGAGTAGAGTAGTGAGTCACGGGGAGTGGCTCAGTGAGTTGGAAGCCGAACTCATCCATGAAGGAACTCGGCGAGTCATGGCCCTGACTCGGCGAATTCAAGGCAATCTCCTTAGATCAAGATCAGACTCGGCGAGTTGTTCATACAACTCGGCGAGTAGGATGAATGACTTGAACATCAGTTTGGAAGGAGAACTCGTCGATTCAATGCCTAAATCGACGAGTAGAGACGGGATCCAGGTCAGTCGATTGGACAGGGACTCGGCGAGTTGGCGAGCCAACTCGGCAAGTCGGGTCAACTGAAAGTTGACTCTGACTTTGACTTAGGGCATGATCAGGGGTAAAATGGTCATTTTACCCAAAGGACAGTTAGCAGTGTTTGATTGAGTATGTTGTGGGAATTACAGCCGGAGGATTTCCGGAGCAGCAGCAGCAACAGTAGACAGTCAGTTCCCGATCAGATCAGCAGCTACTTCGACGTGAGTTACCTTCCAGTAGCGGTGGGTCTACGGCCACAATGTCGGCCCACCAGTAGGAGTCGTATGTTAGATGATTGTCTGTGTGATGTCATCTAGGTTTGCTACTACCTGATATGTTATATGCTAGCATGATGTGTTATGTGTGACAGTAGTAGAGTTCGGTTGTTAGGACCGGAGGGTAGTCAGACACCCCAGATACGTCTGACAGTATGTGATGTTATGTTTATATGCTAGCATGATCTGTTATATGAGTTAGAGGTAGTAGGAGGGGAGCAGTCCCCGAGTTCGGTTGTTAGGACCGAAGGGTAGTTCGGACACCCCAGATATGTCTGATAATATGTTATGTTATGATATGTGATAGTAGTAGTAGTAGGGGTAAAATAGTCCCCGAGGTTCGGTCGTTAGGACTGAAGGGTAGTCAGCATCCCCGAATGGCTTGATACGGGTAGACGGCACCCCAGAATGGCCGCACGGGTAGACAGCACGCCAGAATGGTCGCACGAGTAGACGGCACTCCAGAATGGCCGCACTGGTAGTCAGCACCCCAGAATGGCCGTACCGGGTAGTCAGGCACCCCAGAATAGCCTGGCAGTATGTATGATATGTGTTGTATGGTAGGTGGTACGATAGGGGAACTCACTAAGCTTTGTGTTTACAGTTTACAGATTTGGTTTCAGGTACCTCTTCATCAAAGGGGAAGGAGCTGGCGCGGTAGCGGCACATCATACACACACACTGGTTTCCGCATTTACGAGATTTCTCTGGGATTTATACTCTGATATTTCGATTGGTTGTATGATTTGGCTTTTAGACATGGTTTACGTTGTGCTGTGGTTTGATCAAACAATGTTTTTAATTATTAATGTTTTCTAAGTAATGTTTTAAAAACGAAATTTTTGGACGTGAAAATTGGGTCGTTACAAGTTGGTATCAGAGCCCTGGTTTGAGGGATTCGGACACACATTCGGGGGTGTCTGAACTCAAATCGAGGGATTAAAAGATTTTCCAAAAAGAAAATGTTTTCTAAAGATTAAGAAAAGAGTTTTGAGAAAGAACGAAGTGTGTGATGTGCGCGACCGGCCGAGCTCAAGTAAGTATTCCTCAAAGTACCCATACAAGTTTATGTTATGTTTATCAGATTTTGTAGAACGGCATGCTAGAATAGGAATAAGGATCTAGGAGTGATGCCTTATGTGCCTGCTTTATATGTTTCAGTTGTATGAGAAATTGCATGCTAGTGTTGAGTAGGCAGCAAGTAGGATAGCCTGATTAGGTTATGCCTGATAGTATGAACTTAGCATTGTATGCTAGTGCAGTTCCTGTAAGCAGATAGAGTTGATTGAGATTGTTACCCTTGTCCAAATGCTACTTGCTTCGTGCTTTGTGGGACTCTGAATAATGGGAGTTAGCCGTTAGGTGAATACGACACGTCGCATGTGATCAGGGTTGAATAATCTTAGAGTGTTGGATTTGATCCTATTGCGCAGCTCTTGTTTGAGTCCAACCGTTGTAGGGACGAGTCTGTTACTCAAAGGATTATCTGGGCCTCATCACATGTGATGGTATTCGGGTAATGGCTAATTGGCATTACAAGGAGGCCTGCAGAAGCTGGGGACTGGATGGAGTAGAGTCAGAGATTTCCCTAGGGCAAGCCTAGGATGAGTATAGTAGAGGACAGCAATAGTGAAAGGGATCTGGCGGAGTCGAGGCAGTCCTTGAAGAAGGTACGGATAGATGTGGAAGGTAGTATGGGCCCGTACTACTGAAAGCAGAGGATCCGTACCCGAACCAAGGGAGGCCAAGATGAGACCAGGGGTATCCTTGAGTCAACCCCCATTATCTTCGGGTCGATCAAGGAAGGGATCATCGAGTTGATGGAGGATCGCCTTAGGGCGTTCAGGAGTGACATGGCATCTGGCCAGTCGGGATCTCGCACGTTGTCCTTTAAGGACTTTAGGGGCAGTGGTGCGCCAGATTTCCAAGGAGTGAAAGACCCCATTGCTGCCAGGCGATGGATTGCGGACATCGAGTCTGCACAGTTGACTAGCTTCTGCCCCGAGGGGTCGAAGGTGAGGTATGCAGCAGGGTGTTTACGAGACCGAGCTCGAGATTTGTGGGAGTCAGTGGGTGACTCGTTGGGAGCCTCAGCTATCGAGGCTATGACCTGGTCGGACTTTGTGACCAGGTTCAGGGCAGAGTTTGCACCGGCTATCGAGCTTCAGCAGCTGGCCAAGGAGTTTTTGGACATGAGACAGACGACGAAGACTGTGGCGGAGATCACCGATAAGTTCCGGGAGAGGGCACTGTTGGTGCCCCAGTATGCGGGCGATGAGGACATGAGGAGGACCCGCTATCATGACATGCTCCGGGCTGATATCCGGGAGCATGTTAGTTTTTCAGCTTACCCCACCTTGGACTCCATGATTGCCAAGGCGAGGGAGAGGGAGATAGATTTGGAGCATATCCGGAAACGGAAGTCAGAGGAGGGACAGATAGGAGGGGCTTCGGGGAAGAAGCCCAAGGGATCAGATGGTAGGCCGAAAGGCCAGTCAGGACCGAGCCGCTGTAGGAAATGCGGCAGGCCTCATGAGGGGGCGTGTAGACTGGGATCATCAGGCTGCTATAAGTGCGGCAAGACGGGGCATTTTAGCAGGGATTGTACCGCCCCTGCACCTGTGTTACAGACATCAGAGTTGCTGTGTTTCCACTGCAACCAGAGAGGCCACAAGAAGGCCAATTGTTCCCAGTTGACAGCTACAGCGTCAGTGAAGGCGCCAGCACCAGCGACCTTGCGGATTACTGATGGCCGGCAGGGCAAGACAGAGGCTCCAGTGGTGAGGAGCCGGGCATTTCAGCTGACTACCGAGGAGGCACGCGCCGTACCCGATGTGGTGACGGGTATGATTCTTTCCCTCTATTTTATTTTATGATGTTATGATATTGATATGTGCTCGGTGTATGTATATATGTGTTAGGATCGTTCCATGTGAACGATATCCCAGTTCAGGTGTTGTTCGACTCGGGTGCTACCCGATCATTTGTTTCCCTTGCGCTTAGCAAGAAGTTTCCTGAGTCTTCAGACATGTTAGATTGCCCTTTGGAGGTGGAGATTGCCGACGATCGATCCGTGCGGGCGTCATCAGTATTCAGAGATTGTGTTCTGAGGTTATTCGAGGAGCGCTATTTGGTGGATCTGGTTCCCATTCCGTTGCGTGGGAACAAGGTGATTATAGGCATGGATTGGTTGAGCCCTAATGGGGCGGTGATAGATTGCGCACAGCAGCTAGTGCGAGTCAGGACCCCAGGTGGGGGAGAGTTAGTGATTCATGGCTAGAGGCCGCAGTGTGGACCTGCAGTATGTTCGGCAGCGAGGGCTAGACGCTACCTTCAGCAGGGATGCGCAGGATATGTCGCGTACGTGATGGATACCCGGGAGGCGGGTAAGGCGACAGTGAGCGAGGTTCCGGTGGTGCAAGATTTCGCAGATGTCTTCCCAGAGGAGCTTCCTGGGATACCTCCGGAGCGACCGGTGGATTTTAGGATTGACCTCGTTCCTGGTGCGGCTCCGATAGCCAAGGCACCGTATCGGTTGGCTCCTCCTGAGATGCAGGAGTTGTCTACGCAGCTGCAGGAGCTGCTAGACAAGGGATTCATTAGACCGAGCAGTTCACCCTGGGGAGCCCCGATTATGTTCGTGAAAAAGAAGGACGGGTCGCATAGGATGTGTATAGATTACCGGGAGCTGAACAAGGTAACAGTGAAGAACCGTTACCCACTCCCGAGGATTGATGATCTCTTTGACCAGCTTCAGGGAGCATCTTGGTTCTCCAAGATTGATTTGCGTTCGGGTTATCACCAGATGAGGGTAAGAGAGGAGGATGCGCAAAAGACCGCGTTTTGGACGCGCTATGGCCATTATGAGTTCGTGGTGATGCCGTTTGGGCTCACCAATGCCCCTGCCGCGTTTATGGACCTCATGAACCGCGTGTGCAGACCGATGCTGGATCGGTTTGTGATAGTTTTCATTGACGACATCTTGGTTTATTCCAAGACACAGGAGGAGCATGAGGAGCATCTGAGAGAGGTATTGGAGACCCTGAGGAGGGACAGATTGTATGCCAAGTTCTCCAAGTGTGAGTTTTGGTTGCGCGATGTGCAATTTCTCGGACACCTTGTCAACCAGAACGGGATTCTGGTCGATCCGGCCAAGGTCGAGGCCGTGATGAGGTGGGAGGTTCCGAAGTCTCCATCTGAGATTCGGAGTTTCCTAGGATTGGCAGGCTACTATCGGAGATTCATTCAGGATTTCTCCAAGATAGTCGTACCCCTGACGCGGCTGACGAAGAAAGCCGTGGTGTTTCGGTGGGGACCCGAGCAGCAGGCTGCGTTTGAGACACTGAGACAGAGATTGTGTGAGGCGCCAATCTTAGCCCTGCCAGAGGGCGTAGAGGATTTTGTGGTTTACTGTGACGCGTCCATTTCAGGGTTGGGCGCGGTACTGATGCAGAGGGGGCATGTCATTGCCTACGCTTCGAGGCAGCTCAAGCCTCACGATGCGAACTACCCGACACATGATTTGGAGTTGGGGGCAGTGGTTTTTGCCCTCAAGATTTGGCGGCATTACCTCTACCAGGTTCGATGTACCATCTACACGGACCACAAGAGTTTGAGGTACCCTATGGATCAGACGAATCTGAACATGAGGCAGTGTCGGTGGTTGGACGTGGTGAAGGATTATGATTGCGAGATCCTCTACCACCCGGGGAAGGCCAACGTGGTGGCCGATGCGCTTAGCCGCAAGGCGGCACCGATCAGGGATATTTGTATGAGAATGACCGTAGTGACTCCCCTGTTGGAGCAAATTCGGGAGGCTCAACAGGAGGCTATCAAGGAGGAGCATCGGAAGAGTGAGCGTGTGGTGGGTCAGGTTTCCTCCTTCGATTATGATAGCCGAGGACTATTGACATTACACCGTAGGGTGTGGGTGCCGTATCACGGAGGCGTGCGCCAGATCTTGATGGAGGAGGCACATAAATCCCGATTCTCTATTCATCCCGGGGCGACGAAGATGTATAGGGATCTTCGTATAGATTATTGATGGCCCTTTATGAAGCGGGATATGGCTTGGTACGTCGGGCGGTGCTTTACCTGCAGGAAGGTCAAGACCGAACATCAGAGACCGCATGACAAGATGCAGTCGTTGGACATCCCGTTGTGGAAATGGGAAGATATCACGATGGATTTTATCACGAAGCTTCCCAGGACCGTGCGTGGAGTAGATTCGATTTGGGTCATCGTGGATCGATTGACCAAGAGTGCTCATTTTATTCCGATTCAGGAGAGCATATCGGCCGAGAAATTGGCCGACATCTATATTAGGGCGATTGTGGCGAGGCACGGGGTGCCGGTATCGGTTATCTCGGACAGGGATGTGCGTTTTACTTCCAAGTTTTGGAAGAGGTTTCATGACGAGTTGGGCACTCGTTTGCATTTTAGCACCGCCTGTCACCTGCAGACAGATGGTCAGAGCGAGCGGACCATCCAGACTCTGGAGGATATGTTGCGGGCGTGCATGCTAGACTTCGGTGGTAGCTGGGATACTTATCTTCCCTTGGCTGAGTTCTCGTACAACAACAGCTACCACGCGAGTATCGACCGCCCTCCATTCGAGATGTTGTACGGACGGAGGTGCAGGACCCCGATATGCTGGGGAGAGGTTGGTCAGAGGGTCATGGGGAGCACCGAAGTGGTACTCAAGACTACCGAGAGGATTCAGTAGGTTCGAAGCAGGCTTCAGACCGCGTAGAGTCGGCAGAAAAGTTACGTCGACAAGCGCCGATTCGACCTGTAGTTCCAGGTTGGGGATATGATTCTCCTGAAAGTGTCGCCTTGGAAGGGCGTCATTCAATTCAGGAAGCGGGGCAAGTTGGGCCCGAGGTATATTGGGTTGTTAAGGGTTGTAGCCCGGGTGGGCAAGGTGGCGTATAGGCTGGACTTGCCAGCGGGTCGGACGGGTCGGGTACTTCGGACAGGTCGGACGGGTCGGATGGCTCGGATAGGGCGACGTGGACGATCAGAGGCCAAGTCTCTCGGGTACGCGGGGCGTACAGGGGTACGCAGCGCGTACCCGGATGAGGACGCTGACTCCTCTTCGGATAAGGTCCGAAATTTTGATTTAAATAAATATATAATTTATTTAATAAACTTCAAAAATTCATATCTTCTTCATACGAACTCCGTTTTCTATGGTCTTTATATCCACGCGTAGGTGAGACTACGCTCTACAACTTTCGTTTAGACTCCGTTGGCAAATTCCGAAATTATTTTTATTATTTATTTTATAACTCAACGTGTTTAAGGAATTTCTTTGAAAATTCATAACTTCTTTATCTAATGTCGGTTTTTGCCAGACTTTTTACCGCTGAAATACCATTGTCGAGACCTTCGATTCTCGTTTAGGTCATTCCGGCCAAAAGTCGCTCGATCTCCAATTCGAGTTTTTAGCTGTCTACTGCTATATTCGGATCTTGGAAAAATCATAACTTCCTCATATGAAGTCAGATTTGGACGTTCTTTTTGTGTACGCTCACGGTGTAATGTTATCTATAACTTTCATTTAGATACCTAAGGCTAAATGCTATCATATTGAAACTTTGCGTTTTCCGTTTAATCGGTGTTGTCGGTTTTGTCGGAAATCTTAGAATGGTCATAACTACTTCGTCATAACTCGGATTTTAGTGTTCTTTATATATTTGGAAACCTTAAGACGATATCTACTACATAGTGTACTCCAATCAGAGCTTTTGAATAATTCATTTATCGATGATATTCCTATTACATTCCAAAGAGGTTACAAGACTCGATTTATAATGCCCGGAAATAACGGGTTGTTACATCATCCCCCCGTTAGAGGGAATTTCGTCCCGAAATTAAATACAAGATAAAAGCTTTAGGGGCTGAGGAAGAGATGTGGATACTTCTGTAGCATTTGGTCTTCCCGTTCCCATGTGAATTCGGGTCCTCTCTTAGCATTCCATCGAACTTTCACTATTGGAATGCGACTCTGCTTAGTCCGTTTAACTTCCCTATCCATGATCTCGACGGGTTCTTCCACAAAGTTAAGATTTTCGTTTAACTCGATTTCATCGAGTGGAATTACAAGTGTTTCGTCGGACAAACACTTTTTCAGGTTCGATACGTGGAATACTGGATGCACTTTGTTAAGCTCGATTGGAAGTTGGAGTTTGTAAGCCACTGGACCAACTCTCGAAATGATTTCGAAGGGTCCAATGTACCTGGGATTTAGCTTTCCACGCTTCCCAAAGCGTATCACGCCCTTCCAGGGTGAGACCTTCAGTAGTACACGGTCGCCAATCTGGAATTCCAAGGGTTTACGTCTCCTGTCGGCATAGCTCTTTTGCCTATCCCTTGAGGACTTCAGTCGTTCTCGTATTTGCACGATCTTTTCGGTAGTTTCTCTGATGATCTCCGGACCAGTGAGGGTGCTATTAGGGACTAGACCTTTTGCCAATTGTGTGTCGCCCACTTCCGTCCAGCACAGGGGTGATCTGCACTTACGGCCGTAAAGGGCTTCGAATGGAGCGGTCTTGATACTAGTATGGTAACTATTGTTATAAGAAAACTCGACCAAAGGAAAGTGAATATCCCATGCCTTGCCAAAGTCGATTACACATGCTCGCAACATGTCTTCCAAGGTTTGGATCGTCCTCTCACTCTGTCCGTCAGTTTGAGGGTGGTATGCTGTACCCATGTCCAACCTTGTTCCCATGGATTTTTGCAATGATTGCCAAAATCTGGATGTGAACCTGCTGTCTCTATCTGAGATGATGGACATCGGTACTCCATGAAGTCGTACGATCTCCCGGATGTAGGTTCTTGATAGTTTTTCCATCCTATCGGTTTCCTTGATCGGTAAGAAATGGGCTGATTTGGTTAATCTGTCGACGATTACCCAAATAGTATCTTGGCCACTCTGAGTTTTGGGCAGTTTGGTTATGAAGTCCATGGAAATCTGTTCCCATTTCCACTCAGGTATTTCAGGTTGTTGGAGTAGACCTAAGGGTTTTGGTGTTCTATTTTTATTTTGGCACAAGTTAAACACTTGCTCACATACGTAGCGATCTCCGCTTTCATGTTTGGCCACCAGTAGAGTTGCTTGAGATCTAGATACATCTTGTCTGACCCTGGGTGTACGGAGTATGGGGTCCTGTGTGCCTCGTTCATAACTACCTCTCTCAATCCACCAAACTTGGGTGTCCAGATCCGGTTCATGAGGTAGCGTGCTCCATCACTCTTGATTTCTAAATTCTTGTCCATTCCCCTAAGGGCCTCACCTGCCACGTTTTCGGGTTTCAAGGCCTCTATTTGAGCTTCCTTGACTTGCGTTGACAGGTGCGAATGGATCGACATAGCTAATGACTTCACTCTCCGGCCTGAGTACTCCTTTCGACTAAGGGCATCGGCTACGACGTTTGCCTTTCCCGGATGATAGCGAATCTCACATTCGTAGTCGTTGAGCAATTCGACCCAAAGTCGTTGTCTCATGTTTAATTCCTTCTGGTCAAAGATGTGTTGGAGGCTCTTGTGGTCCGTAAAGACTGTGCACTTGGTACCGTAAAGGTAGTGCCTCCAGATTTTAAGAGCGAAGACCACTGCTCCAAGTTCTAAGTCATGAGTGGTGTAATTGACCTCATGCGTTTTCAGTTGTCGTGAGGCATATGCAATCACCTTTCCCCTCTGCATTAGTACACAACCCAGCCCTTGCTTTGAAGCGTCGCAATACACCACAAAATCTTCGGTCCCTTCCGGAAGAGAAAGGATAGGTGCACCGCAAAGGGCTTGTTTCAAGGTTTGAAATGCAACATCTTGCTTTTCTCCCCAGTTGTAGGTCACACCTTTCTGGGTTAAAGCGGTAAGAGGCTTTGCGATGCTGGAGAAATTTTGGATGAACCTTCGGTAATAACCAGCAAGACCTAGAAATTGGCGAATTTATGTTGGTGTAGTTGGTGCAGACCAGTTTTCGATAGCCTTGATTTTCGAGGGGTCCACGTGGATTCCTTCCTTGCTGACCACATGACCGAGTTTGTCCACCTTTCTAATCCAAAACTCATATTTTGAGAATTTTGCATACAGTCTCTCAGTCCGTAATGTCTTTAAGACTTGTCTCAGGTGTTGACTATGTTCTTCTTTATTCCTTGAATAAATGAGTATGTCGTCTATGAATACTATCACAAATTTATCCAAGAATGGACGACATACCCGATTCATTAGATCCATGAATACGGCCGGGGCATTGGTTAGTCCGAACGGCATCACTACGAACTCGTAATGTCCGTACCTCGTCCGGAAGGCCGTCTTGGGAACATCACTCTCTAGGACTCGCAGCTGGTGATATCCCGACCTCAAATCGATCTTGGAAAAGTAGTTGGCTCCTTGGAGTTGATCGAATAAGTCGTCGATTCGGGGTAGGGGGTATCGGTTCTTGATGCTAAGTTTGTTGAGTTCTCGGTAGTCGATGCACATCCTGAACGATCCATCTTTCTTTTTCACAAACAACACGGGTGCTCCCCAAGGTGAGAAACTCGGCCTGATGAATCCTTTTCCAAGTAGTTCATTCAGTTGGCTGGACAGCTCCTGCATCTCTGCCGGGGCTAATCGATAGGGCGCTTTGGCTACTGGGGTAGCTCCGGGAATCAGATCGATTCTGAATTCGACTTGTCTTACAGGTGGTATCCCTGGAAGGTCCTCGGGAAACACGTCGGGAAAATCGCATACGTCGGGCACATCCTTGATGTTCCGGACTTCGCGTTTCACGTCTACAACATGCGCTAAAAATGCGTGACACTCCTTGCGTAGGTACTTCTGAGCTTGGATACTTGAGATGATACTAAGAGTGGTACTAGGTTTGTCGCCCAAAACAAGGAAGGTTTCGCCGGTTGGCAGATTAAGCCGAACGGCCTTATCGTAACATAGGATGTCCGCACGATGTGAACTCAGCCAATCCATGCCAATGATGACATCGAAACTCCTAATCGAGACTGGCATGAGGTTGATTTGAAAGAGATTATCGTTTAGAGTTAGGGTGCAGTTTAAATATATCTCCTTAGTGCCTTCGGTTTTCCCGTTGGCCATTTCTACTATGAACGGTTCACTTAATGATTGTGGTATTGGTTTTAGCAAGCTTTTAAAGTCGTGACTCACAAAACTCCTTTCCGCTCCACTATCAAACAAAATGCATGCATACGAGTTATCAAGAAGAAACGTACCCGTAACAACAGTAGGGTCTGCAATGGCTTCATCTTGTCCCATTGCGAAAACTCGGCCTCTTCCGCCGGTATTCCTGTTGTTTGCCTTCGGGCAGTCCTTGCGGTAGTGCCCTGTGCCCCCGCACTCAAAGCAAGCGCGACTTACTCCGGTATTAGCAGTGGGGGCGAATTGGTAGGTACAGTAATAGCGTGGGTCGCTATCACTTGTTGTTTCTTGGGGTTCTCCTGGAGGGTTTGTCCCCTCCTCTTGTTCCAAGGCTTACTCTGGCCCTGAGCCTCCCTAGGTGGAATTGCGGCTGCTGTGATGGTACTCTGTTTCGCTCCGTGGTCGATGAGTCGTTGTGCCAGGCGTTTAGCGCTGTTGTAGGTGATAGGGTTGGAAGCTAGGACATGCCCTTGAATCTGGGGTGACAACCCCCAAATGTACCTTTCGACCTTCTTTGATTTTGGGTTGACCATGGTAGGGCACAAAGCGGCGAGATTGTTGAACCTAGCTGTGTAGGCGACTAGATCGGACCCAGTCATTTTCAAATTCCAGAGCTCCTGCTCAAGCTTTTGCACTTCACCCCTCGGGCAGTATTCTTCCAGTAGTAGTACCTTCAGTTCTTCCCAGCTCATGGCGTTAGCGACAGTGAGTTCACATGGCTTTTCCACCAAGTGAGGGCTCGATCTATGAAGGTGCAGGCAGCGAACTTAACCTTGCTTGTTTCTTGGCACGAGCAGATCTCGAAGACCGTTTCGGTCTTTTCGAACCATTGCATTAGTGCAATGACTCCGCCACTGCCATTAAAAGTCTTTGGCTTCGAGTTGGAGAACTCCTTGTAAGTACACTCCCTTACATGACCCTGGCCGGGGCCACGATTGGGATGATTCGTGTTGCTTCCTGTACCTCCATTTGCATTGGAGTTTATTTGAGAGAGAGCTGCTGCTACTGCTGCTGTGATAGCGGCCTGGACCATTGCCGGATCATAAGTTAGTGGTGGAGGTGGTGGTGGGGTTGCGTTGGTACGTGCTGATCTACGAGGAGGCGTTGCGCTGCCAAAAGAAAAAAAATGAGATATTATAAGTTTCGGTGGTTGCGAGTTGAATGTTATTGAGTTAACTACCTTAAATAGATTAAGAATTTGGTTTGACCAACACTGGGTTTTGAGCTTGATTCATTAATAACGTTTGAATGGATGCACTTATGAATTGAACGAACTACACATGATTAAAACAAGAAAGAGATATGCCCTATATATATTAAACATATAGTTGTGTTACATCCGGGTTTAGACAAAACTTTTTGACCTTTCTAAAGGTCTCCGATTACAGAAAGTTTTAAAGAAAAGAATACTCTTATCCGAAGTCCTAATTTATAACAAAATTTGAAATCCTGGCAGGCACTATTTGCGACGTAGGTTGACTTGGAGCTTGACTCCGCATCTGATTGCTTCGATTCCATTAGGCGCCGATCAAAAGCGGCTTGTTGCTCCCTTAATTCGGCTAGGGCTGCAATCATCTGTGCCTGAAATGCCTCAGACTGGAGTTGAGCATAATCTTGTATCTTGTCCAGCCTACGGATGTCAGAAGTGTGAACCTGCACTTCCACGTTGACATCCCGAAGTCGGCTTGCTTGAACTCCGGATTGATAGGACTGATTGGCTAACTTACCCACCATTAGTGGGAGTGCTCGATTAGCTGAGCTTCCACCGCAGACATCATAGAAATCCCGACACATGTCGTAGGGAGGGCGTATGCCTTGTTGTTGGCTCCAATGATGGAGGTGACTCCCCCAGACGGGAGTGGGTCCTTGGAAGTTCCTCACATGGACAGGAGGTTGAATGGGTGGTGGATCGATCACTTCCGGCTCTGAGTCAGTACCGGAGTCATCACCCACTTCTATGGGTTCCTCATCCTCTTCGGGATCATCTTCGATCCATCCTCCGTTGCCTTGGTTGGGAAAGTAGGGGTCATTGGGGTGGTGAAATCCAGCCATTTGACTGTACGAGAAATAGGGTCATAAGAATTGAATAAAGTCGAAACATGCAACACATGTAAGTTAAATTAGTTTAGATAGCAAATACTCCTATAGTATTTAAATTATTGTGATTGATTCTAGTAACGGTTTGGTAAGTTTTAAAATTTGTTGTCCACTGCAGACACCCCTCGGCACACGTTAGTCGGCTCTCGGACAAATATAGTTGATCAGGCTATATCCTTCCCAGTTCCGATTACATGTCCCAAGGCGTACCTGCACTGCACAACTTATTTATAATACTTCTAAGATAGTCCGATGTGAAACTGTTATTAGTACGAAATGAATGCATGCTTACTTTACAAAAACTAAATAAATTTAATTTCAAAAGTATGACTCTTCTCAGAGTGTTTTTGCCCAGTTGAGTTTATAGTTGTATACCAAAAATGGTTTTGATATACTTAATTCACTATAAACGATGCTCTGATACCAATCTGTCACACCCTCAAACCAGAACGGCGGAAACGTTCGGGGGCGGAGGACGTCATATTCAGTATCATAACAGTTCATATAAAGGAAAGTACACACCACCATAATATAAATATATTTGAAAAGTTTACATGATTGTATATGCTACATGTTTGCAAAAGAAATCAAATACAAAATGGTGATCCAAAATATGTTACTAACGCCAGCGCGTTAGTCTTCAGAAGTAGTTGCTACCTGGTCTAGCGGTTTCCTGAGAATACAAGTTATTTCAAAGAAAAAGTGTCAAAATTTAAGTTGGTGAGTTCGTAAGTGGTGTTTTGAGAAAATGTATGCCATTCGGAAGTGTTTGTATGTTTTCCAGAAAATGTAGTATTTCAATTGTAATGAGTTATGATTCGTGTGTTGAAAATGAATGTATTAGATCCAGAAAATCCCATATTTTCCCTGATAGTTGAGATATGATTTGTTGTGTTTTCCAAGAAAAATCCTTATTTTCTTATAAAAGTATGAAATGCATATGAATGTTCGTGATATAAGTTGCAACTAATTGTACCAAGAAAATCCCTTATTTTCCTATTAGTTGTTTGGTTTGTATACAGGAAAAACCCTTATTTTCCTGACATAACTGGCAGTCTCTAAGACCGAAAATCGCAAGCAAACGACGTGCTTGTAAGTTGTGTCATAGTTTTACATAGTAAAGCTATACGAAGATCGCACTTGTTAGATGAAGAATAGTTTTAATAGCTACTCGTTCATAAAAGCATAATACCATAATAATTGTATATCCGATGAATTTTATAACCATACTAAACATAATATGCCTGTAGCGACGTTCTTCAGGCGTCGTAGCGTTATGACAACTGTCACCCCAAAAGACGGACTGTAGCTAACAGTCAGGGCGCGGGATCATGACTTCCCGTATAGATCTATACACATTTGACACGTTCTCCGAACGGGAGACTCTGGTTATAGACAGGACTTGTAGCGATACCTTTTATCAAAAAGGCAGTGTTTGAAGATGTACACGTCTCATGGATTCTCAACTAAGTCTGTATTAAAGTAGTAGTTTGTATGCAAAGTTTATCCTTTTTCACAATGTTTGACAAAGCATAAATCATAAGTTCTTTGAATGCACAAAGTGATTTAGTAAAGAATGTTACCCTTGATATGATGTATTTGTATGCAAACGTATAAATAAAACATATTTCTATTTATAAACATATTGTATCCCAAGAGGGTAAAGTTGTGTTGTGAGGTGTTTTGCATGATAATGACCTCATAAGACAGTTAAGACAACAGTATGAGAAGTATATAAAAAGATCGATGTTTCACACGATTTTAGTCGTGTGTTTACTTGTATTCCCCCCCTAAAAGAGTATAAAAAGCATTTAAAAACGCATTTAAAGTGTGCTTGCAGGGGTATGAACTCACCTGATAGTTTGAAGATAGCGAGATGGAAAACCGGACAGAGTTTCGTCTCGGGAAACGGATTTTCCTCGGGAATCTCGGGAGTAAAATCGACCCTCGGGACTAGAGCAAAAAGACCAGAGCTTCGGGTTTGAACGGGCACGGAAAACGAGGCAAGATTGTGAGAGAGAGGAGAGAAATGAGCATTTTTCTCGGAAGCCCTCGCATCCTATTTATAGGAAGGCTGAACCGCCTCCGAACGCGGGGCGTACGCCCGTACGCAGCGCGTACGCGTACGTCATGCATGACCGAAGCCTCGACTGCCTCGGCTTCGGATGGGACGGGTTGCTGGGTACGCGGGTCGGATGGGACGGCGGGTCGGGTACTTCGGACAGGTCGGACGGGTCGGATGGCTCGGATAGGGCGACGTGGACGATCAGAGGCCAAGTCTCTCGGGTACGCGGGGCGTACAGGGGTACGCAGCGCGTACCCGGATGAGGACGCTGACTCCTCTTCGGATAAGGTCCGAAATTTTGATTTAAATAAATATATAATTTATTTAATAAATTTCAAAAATTCATATCTTCTTCATACGAACTCCGTTTTCGATGGTCTTTATATCCACGCGTAGGTGAGACTACGCTCTACAACTTTCGTTTAGACTCCGTTGGCAAATTCCGAAATTATTTTTATTATTTATTTTATAACTCAACGTGTTTAAGAAATTTCTTTGAAAATTCATAACTTCTTTATCTGATGTCGGTTTTTGCCAGACTTTTTACTGCTGAAATACCATTGTCGAGACCTTCGATTCTCGTTTAGGTCATTCCGGCCAAAAGTCGCTCGATCTCCGATTCGAGTTTTTAGCTGTCTACTGCTATATTCGGATCTTGGAAAAATCATAACTTCCTCATACGAAGTCAGATTTGGACGTTCTTTTTGTGTACGCTCACGGTTTAATGTTATCTATAACTTTCATTTAGATACCTAAGGCTAAATGCTATCATATTGAAACTTTGCGTTTTCCGTTTAATCGGTGTTGTCGGTTTTGTCGGAAATCTTAGAATGGTCATAACTACTTCGTCATAACTCGGATTTTAGTGTTCTTTATATATTTGGAAACCTTAAGACGATATCTACTACATAGTGTACTCCAATCAGAGCTTTTGAATAATTCATTTATCGATGATATTCCTATTACATTCCAAAGAGGTTACAAGACTCGATTTATAATGCCCGAAAATAACGGGTTGTTACAGTGATGTCATCTAGGTTTGCTACTACCTGATATGTTATATGCTAGCATGATATGTTATGTGTGACAGTAGTAGAGTTCGGTTGTTAGGACCAGAGGGTAGTCAGACACCCCATATACGTCTGACAGTATGTGATGTTATGTGTATATGCTAGCATGATCTGTTATATGAGTTAGAGGTAGTAGGAGGGGAGCAGTCCCCGAGTTCGGTTGTTAGGACCGAAGGGTAGTTCAGACACCCCAGATATGTCTGATAATATGTTATGTTATGATATGTGATAGTAGTAGTAGTAGGGGTGAAATAGTCATCGAGGTTCGGTCGTTAGGACCGAAGGGTAGTCAGCACCCCAGAATGGCTTGACACGGGTAGACGACACCCCAGAATGGCCGCACGGGTAGACGGCACTCCAGAATGGCCGCACAAGTAGTCGGCACCCCAGAATGGCCGTACCGGGTAGTCAGGCACCCCAGAATAGCCTGGCAGTATGTATGATTTGTGTTGTATGGTATGTGGTACGATGGGGGAACTCACTAAGCTTTGTAATTACAGTTTACATATTTGGTTTCAGGTACCTCTTCATCAAAGGGGAAGGAGCTGGCGCGGTAGCGGCACATCATACACATACACTGGTTTCCGTATTTACGAGATTTCTCTGGGATTTATACTCTGATATTTCGATTGGTTATATGATTTGGCTTTTAGACATGGTTTATGTTGTGATGTGGTTTGATCAAACAATGTTTTTAATTATTAATGTTTTCTAAGTAATGTTTTAAAAACGAAATTTTTGGACGTGAAAATTGGGTCGTTAGAGTTTTTGAGAAGTCCATCGATGATTTCAAGAGGTTGAAACCTACCGAAAGTGATTTAAGGGGATTGAAAATCTCCATGCATGAAACCCATGCTCATGAAAGCATGACTAGTATAAAATTATTGCTAAGTTGTTAGCTCTACGTTTAGCTTGAGTAATTGGTACGATGGTAAGCTCGGAACATAGGATTTATATGGACAATATTCATTTTGCATTTTTCTATTCAATATTTCATCTATTTGATCGATTATATGTATATAACCACATATGATTTATGTGCGCAAGGTTTGTTTTTGTGTTCTTGATTCAAAAGTTGTTCTTTTTCCATATTACTCATAAGTGATTAAATACATATAATCACATGTGATTAAATACATGAGACAAATTATTGAGTCACATGTGATTGATGTGGACAAGATTCGTATCACATTTGATTAATATGGAGAAAATTAATTTTCACGTTTTCGGCTCAATAATTTTTCACATGTATTTAATCATATGTGATTATACGTAAAACAAATTAATTTTGTTCACATAAATCATATTTTATTAAATACATATAATCACATATGATTAAAAATACCAGACCAACAATTGAATAGAAAACCAGAAAGTGAATATTGTCCACATAATCATGTGTGACTAAATACATGTAATCATATGTGATTATATGTATCTAATCACATATGTTTTATATAGAAAAAGTTGAATCTTAATATATATATATATATATATATATATATATATATATATATATATATATATATATGTATCATATGTGCTTAAATACATATAATCACATGAGATAATATATACAATAACAAATATTGAATTAAGAACAAGAAAACAAATCTTTATCCATATTAATCATATGTGATTAAATACATATAATCACATGTGATTAAATACATAAAAATTATAGAATCACAAATGGGAAAAAAATATTGTCCATATAAATCATATGTGATTCAATAGATATAATCACATGTGATTATATATACCGAAACATATATTAATCAAGAATATATAGTGGTAGTGGTGGTTATAGGTGGTGGTTGGTTGTTGTGGCGGGTGGTGGTGATGGTGGGGTGGTGGTAATGGGTGATGGAGGTGGGTGGTAGTGATGGGTGGCGGCGGTGGGTGTTGGTGATAGGTGGTGGGGTGGTGGTGGTGATGGTGGTGGATGAGGGTGGTGGTGGTGATAGCTGGTGGTGATTTTGGTGGGTGATGGGTGTTGGTTTTGGTAGGTAATGGGTGGGATGATGGTAACGGGTAGTAGAGGTGGGATGGTGGTGATTGGTAGTGGTGGAGGTAGGTGGTGGTTAGCAGTGGAGGTGATGGGTGGTGGTATTGGGTTTTAGGATGTGGTGATGGGTGGTTGGTAGTAGTGGTGGGTGGTGGGTGGAGGTGAGTGATGGGTGATGGTGGATGGTGGATTGGTGGGGGGTGATGATGGATGGTGGTTAGCGGTGGGTATATAGGGGTGGGTGGATGGTGGTGGTGATGGGTGGTTGGTGGCAGGTGGTGGGTGGTGTGTCGTAGGTGGTTGGTGGTAATGGGTGGTATGTGGTGGTGGTGGGTGGTGGAGTTGGTTGAATGGTGAGTGATGTTGGTTAGTAGGTATAAAATAAAGTACAAGTCGAATGGAGAGATAGAGAGGTAGTGAGATACAAAGCCAAATTGGTGGCAAGGGGCTTCACCTAAATGGAAGGAGTTGACTACTACGCCACATTTGCTCCGGTAGCAAAGCTTGTTACGGTTCGAACTATCTTGGTGGTTGTAGTAAAGATGAACCGGATGATACACCAGTTAGATGTCAATAACGCTTTTCTACATGGTGATTTGACCGAGGAGGTTTATATGAAAATTCCACAAGGTTTTGAAAAGGGTAAATGGGCAAAGGTTTGTAAGCAAAGGAAGTCACTATACGGGTTAAAGCAAGCATCCAAAAATTGGTACCAAAAGTTTACATCAGCTTTAAACGAAGTGGGTTTTAAACAATCACACACTGATCATTCTCTTTGCATATATAAAACCATAAATTCCTTTATGGCAGCACTCATATATGTGGACGATGTTATTATCAAAGGTGATGACTCTAAGAGCATTAAGGGAAAACATATATTTCTTGATGAGAGATTTAGCATCAAGGATCTTGGCGCACTTAAATATTTTCTAGGAATCGAAGTTGCCCGTACAAAGGAAGGACTAGTTCTCAGTCAAAGAAAATATGTAATGGATATTCTGGAGGATAGTGGAATGATGGGGTGCAGACCAACTGCCTTTCTAATGGAACATAATTCGAAACTTAAAAGGGATGATGAATAAGTGTATGTTGATGCTAGCAAATATTGAAGGTTAGTAGGCCGACTCCTTTACCTACAAGCAACCAAACCAGACATCGCATACTCAGTTAATGTGTTAAGTCAATTTGTGGTTGATCCACGACAAAGTCATATGGCGGCAGCTTTCAAAGTTATGAGGTACTTGAAATCTACTCCAGGGGAAGGAATTTTACTCCCAAAGGGAGGTGGTACAAGCCTTATTGCTTACACAAATTCAGATTGGCTTGGCTGTCAAGACACGAGAAGATCAAGAACTGTTTTTTTACTTCTTCTAGGAGGGCACCAATATCTTGGAAATCGAAAAAGTAATCAGTTGTATCACGATCTTCAGCAGAAGCCGAGTATTGGACGATGGCAACCATAATCAATGAGGTTCTTTGGTTATGATGGCTTTTAAAGGAGTTTGATGTTGATCAGAATCATCCAACTCAATTATTTTGTGACAATATGACTGTGAAACACATAGCTAATAACCCGATTTTTCATGAACGTACAAAGCATGTTGAGATGGATTGCTACTTTGCAAAAGAACGAGTTGAGTTAACGGAGATTGAGCGATTACATGTTAAATCTAAATACCATATTGCAGATTTGTTCGCAAAGGCCCTGGACAACAACTGAAACTTCTACTTGACAAGTTGGGCGTTTGTAATCTACGCGCTCCATCTTGAGGGGAGTATAAATGAAAAATATTTTCTTATTTTATTTTCTTTCTTTATTCCTAGATTAGTGCCTAGATTAGTGTCTTTCCTTTCTTATGTTTTTGCCTATTTAGGCCTTGTTTTCCAATTGTCAACCATGAGAAAAACAAAGTTTTTATGGATGGGTCAACCTATCTAATTAAACCACGTTGTTGATTCCTTTAACTTTCAAACAACGAAAATTAGTTCTCGATTTAGAAAATGGATGAACAGTTACCTCTTTAGGCACATATAAAATGCCGACCTAATTTAAATGGACATCTATAAAGTTTTTACAATTGAAATCTTCTGAAAAAGCAGCGAACCATTTCGATGGAGAGAAGAGTTATGAAAGAAGAAAAGAAATATGTCAAAGAAGAAGACATCATATTCTTTTTGAAATATAAAAAGAAAGAGATTTATAAAAATGATGAGAGAAAGCTAAAAAGATAAAAGATACCCTCATGTGAGGGGTACATGGAAGGGTTAAAATATTCTTTTTGATAACTACAAGTTGAGGGACCAAATATATAACCAAACTAACCCAAAGAGACCAAAATGCAACTTTGAAACTCTATTGGCAAAGAGCCAAAGACCCTCTCATAGCTTCGCCTTTGTCATTCGTCAATATATATTGTTAAAAACTCACTCTCTTGTGGAATTGCTTAAAGAGGTTTTCATGTTTAAGCAAGGGATACTGACTTAATAGGGTAAGATACTTTTTGAAATGTACACATTTAGTCCTTATTTTTTTTTCTTGTAAAATAAACCCTTATACTTTATTTTTTGTAACAATGCAGTCCTTGTGACCGGCTATACCCGGTATATCGGTCATATACGAATTTTCTTTTAGGGAAAATGACTTGATATGGTAAGATACTTTTTGAAATATACACATTTAGTCCTTATTCTTTTTTTTTTTTGTAAAATAAACCCTTATACTTTATTAATATGTACACATTAGGTCATTTTCACCGGATTTTACAGGTTTTGCTGATGTGGAAGCATAATTGGCACTTAATTAGCTTAGTCATCGGAGGTGGGTGATCCTCCAGCAACAAGAAAAGGGCGGCGACCCTTCTCTTTCTCGTCTCTCTTCCTTCCAGTCGAACAACAACAACCAAACACCCTTTACATGTTGTGTTTCTCCGACCTGTCTCTCTTTGCATCCATCTTTGAGATATGTTACCAGAAAAGAAGAAAGAATCGATGAAGGGGCTACCAGAGCAGCTCCTCGCAGCCAACTACCGTCTCTACTTCCTCCTGCCTCCCCCTTCGACCTTGTTGTTTTTGCCATCATTCCTCCTTGCTACCCATGATGTGTAGGAATACACAAAGGAGTCATCAGAGATCGGGGTTCTCCCTCTTTTTCATGATGAATAAAAGTTGAAAAAATCTCGTTGTGGATATGTGGATGCCACCTGAGTATTTCATTTCAACAAAATAAAAAAAAGGGAAAATGACTTGATAGGGTAAGATACTTTTTGAAATGTACACATTTAGTCCTTATTTTTTTTTTGTAAAATAAACCCTTCCACGTCAGCAAAACCTGTAGAATCCGGTGAAAAGAACCTAATGTGTACATATTAATAAAGTATAAGGGTTTATTTTACAAGAAAAAAAAGAATAATGACTAAATATGTACATTTCAAAAAGTATCTTACTCTATCAAGTCATTATCTCTTTAAGCAATTTCAAAATTCTCTAGTTTTCTCCTTCTTAATTCGTATTCTTTATAAAATTTTATCTTAGGTTCTTTACAAACTAACAATTATAGAATGAAATAAAAAAAAAAAAGGTAGGTCACTATAATTGACTTGTTATATAACTACATATAACAACATCTATTATAAGTGGGTGAATACAAGAAGTACATAACTACATATAACAACATCTATTAAATATTTTGTATTGATAATGTGACAAAGACTTTCTGATTGTAATTACTTGAGTGAATATTGCTTAAAAATAAAATTAAGCAAACAAGGAGTGCTAATAATAACACTTTAAATAGGGTGATAGTTACGTGTCAGTCAGACAATGCACAGATCTTCGGATTCCGTCTCTCTTCTCCCTGCTCACCAAACCCCCCACTCTTTCTCTCTCTCATTTTTTAGGGTTTTTAGTTTCCTTAGTTTTCTCATATAAAACCCATTTCCACATTTACTTCTTCTATTTTCTCTCTCGATTCACCGTCTTCTGTCGCCGCCGGCAATAGATCATACCGCTCATCATCTCTTCAAACGCTACAATCCATTCTACATTTAAAGGTTATATGCCTTTCCTTCTCCTTCTAATGATCACAAAAATATAATTTCATATATTTTTGATACCTGAATTTGTATCTCTATACGTTTATATATCCTAATCAGGGATTTTTTCAGTTGTTTAATTCTTCTTGTGGTGATTCATTCATTCTTTGATATATCGTATATATTTATGAAGATCGTTATAAACTATGTCTCTCTGCATTTTAGTTTCTATTCATTGATTTAAGAAGTTTTTTAATATGTTTGTTAGATCTGTAGATTTTTATTGTGTATTTATGTCGTGTTTTGATTTTCAGCTTCATTTTCGCGTAGAGAAGAAGCGATCAACATCCGTTCTTTTCGAAACGGAATATGGCTTCTTTTGCTCCGCTTCATTGCTCTCATGTCGGAAACGATCGTCATTTGAATCCTGCTAGGCATATCCCTAACATCAAGTTACCGAATCTAACTGGTAATAAATTTGTCTGCAATTCCTCTCAAGATCTTACCTCTTCCTCCCTCCGATTAAAACCGATCAACCTTGATTTACTATCTAAAAGACAACCTATTCCATGTGCTGGCGGCGGCGGCGGTTCTGGTGTCGGCCATGGAAGTGGTGGTGGAGGAGGTGACGGTGGCAGTGGCGATCGGAGTGGAGGTGGAAAATCCGACGACTCTTCTTCCTTCGACGGTTTCGGCCCAATCGGGGCTTTTCTTAGTGGATGGAGATCAAGAGTTGCTGCTGATCCCCAATTTCCTTTCAAGGTTTTAATGGAGGAAGTTGTTGGTGTGAGTGCATGCGTTCTCGGCGACATGGCATCCCGTCCAAATTTTGGCCTAAACGAGCTTGATTTCGTCTTCTCCACTCTTGTCGTCGGATCTATCATGAATTTCACCTTGATGTATCTTCTAGCACCGACTATGGCATCTTCATCCGCAACTCTCCCTTTCATCTTCTCCAATTCTCCAACAAGCCACATGTTCGAGCCCGGCGCCTACAGCCTTGTCAACAGGTTAGGAACTTTCGTTTACAAAGGAACAGTGTTCGCCGCCGTGGGTTTTGCAGCCGGTTTAGTCGGAACTGCTCTGTCAAACGGACTAATCCAGATGAGGAAGAAGATGGATCCGAGCTTCGAGTCACCAAACAAAGCTCCACCAACTGTTTTAAACGCCATGACATGGGCGATTCATATGGGTTTAAGCAGCAATTTCAGGTACCAAACTCTGAATGGGATTGAGTTCGTTTTAGCAAAAGGGATGCCGCCATTGTTGTTCAAGACCTCTGTGGTTGGGTTGAGATTGGTGAATAACGTGCTTGGAGGGATGTCGTTTGTGATTCTGGCAAGGATGACCGGATCACAAAACGCCGGCGGAGAAACCGAGGAGAAGAAGATGGTGGCTAGCAGTGATGAAGAGGAGAGTTCAGAGGAGAAAGTGAAGTTGTTGAGCAATGAAATTCCTTCCAAGTAATTTTGTTTTACTGTTTTATGTTTATTTAACAAAATAATTAAAGAAAAGAAAAAAGATTTTTAGGGGTTTTGTGATGGTTGATTATATGTGTAATTGTAGTTTTGATGGGTGATTAGAGTTTAGTGCTTGAATAAGCTTTTGTATTATATATTAATACATTTTATGCCTTCCAACTCTAGTAGCCAACTAACACACCTCGTTTTAAGATATGTTTTATTCATTAAAAGTTGTTGAGAAAATGGGTCGAAAGTTTGAATGAATAAAGATTAAAAATAAAAATGTTTGTATGTGAAGTTGATGTTACACGTACCAATAATAAGTTACTTGTTTTTTCCGTATCTGTTTTGACTCGGCTTTTTAACATATTTGATCTGTCCCTACATCATATTCATACTTGGAACTTGATACCAAAATAGATTTGTGCATCAATGCCAACGACAAAAGACAAAAGGGAAATTTATATTAGAGAACGTATTTGGATGTTATAGTGGTTTGAATTTGACTAGAACCATCATCATCCAAAATGAATATATTCTTCTCCTAATATACTTCCCATTCCAAAATACAAGTATTATACTATTTATTATGTACATGACCTTACTCCAGATTTCCATGAAGGTCCCTTATCTTTGAAGATTAGTCTCTTTCAACCTTCAAACACCAAGTAATGCCATGGACCCACCATCTTTTTCCCTTTAAGTCTTAATTGTTACACTTCATTGCACCAACTTGCATTTAATCAAGTTTGGTCCCTGTAATGACAAAACAACAATAATTAATAACAAGCTTTATTTCAAGATACAAGATTGAATATAATGTTATTATTATATAGGTGGAAAACATTTTTTTTAACATTCTAACTTTACAATCCCTTTTAAGTGTAACTTTCACATTTTTTTAATGCATAATTGTAGGTGTTGTGATTACTATGCAACAAAAGTACAATGTTTTTGACTTTTGATGATAGATAAATTCATTAGAGTTGGTGTATTCAATAAAAAATTTGGCTTTATATACTTGATGACGATTGATGATTAGACCTACCTCACACTTGTGGTGTTTATGGTGTTCCTGAATGGAATCCGACCAACATCCATATTTCTGCTTTACACCCTCCGGCATAGCCAAATCTCAAATGATTAAGGAATATCATTTTTCCTGTATGATCGAATAAAAAAAAGAAGTTTCACCTTAATTTTTAACCTCTTCCTCATAAATGCTCGTAGAAAATGATAACATAATGGCCAAATACAAAGAGACAAATATATTATAGACCAATGGCTATGATCGAAACTCTAAAATAAAGGTTAAAGACGAAGAAAAAAATTCAATGAAAAAAAGATAATAATAATAATAATAATAATAATAAAAATAATAAATCCATGAATTCGTTTAAGAAGAAACTCTTATGCTAATGGGTATGGTCATTACATATATATTAGAAAAATAATGTCAAATCATCTTCATCACATCTCTACTACCTCCTTATAAACCTTTGAAAATTATTAACACTCCACGTCATCAATACTTATTTATTTGATTTTATTTTTTATTACATTAAATAAAAAAAACTTACTTTTTCAAAACCAAAAACATTAAAATTATCATTTAACCCAAGTCAACTAATACCATGTTAGACCATAAAGTTGGAAACTTTATAGTCAAGAACATCTTTTATTGCCCAGATCTGAAGTTTTAACGTAAGTGCTTAAAGGATTAAGCACTTAATAAGAGGGGTGGTGAGCAGTTGCATACATTGGGCGTAATGAGGGGTACACTACATGTACGAGGTCAGCTCCTCGATCCTTGGTCAACTGTGAAGTACGCCCTGTGTACACGAGGAGTACGCCCCGCGTACTGACTAAGTTAACCCGGGTGACTCAGTTGACTTTGACTTGGATTTTTGTATAGGGTTTGACCTAGGGGTATTTTTGATATTTGAATGGTAGTCTGAGTTTTGGTTATTGTTATTCGTAAAGGTGACCATTAGTGTGGGTTGCAGAGCAGCGTGTGTGACATTCCTATTTTCACGGCCATAAATGACCGATTTTTTTGTTTATGCTTTATAAAAAAAATCAGAGTAACATTTTAAAGAAAAGTGTTGCGGAATTTGTTCCTAGAAAAACATGATAATATGTTATCAAAGCATTTACGAAGAAATGTATTTTATTCATTTTAAAATTTTGGGATGTCATCGTCAATACAGAAACATAAGCATAAACAGACCTTACATTCATTTACACTAGTGATTTGCATCTCTTTAATCTCTCGGTGTAATGTAGCTTCATATCGACACCAATGATACAAATAAATTGAGTAGGTCAGGTTGGGAAACCTGGTGAGCACATAGGGTTTTCAACCCACAATAATATAATTATTATGTTTAAACATCAAACAATCAACTCAATTACCCATCCCCATTATCTTATTTACTCTTAAGGGCCTACCCTAAGAATCATCTATCCTGCATTCGTTCATTCCGAAGTCCAATACTTCCAGGGTTTATATGACAGACACTAAGTCCATAGTTGCGAATGCTCATTCGTAAATCACTAATTCAATAGCTGCTAAAGTTCATTCATCGGGTACTAAATCCATAGCTACCAGTGTTTATCTAATAGGTAGTAAGTCCATAGCTACCAACGTTTATCTATCGGGTACCAAGTCCATAGCTACCAACGTTTATCCAATAGACACTAAGTCCATAGATATCGATGTTATTTATTAGGCACTAAGTCTATAGTTGCCAATGTTCACTCATATCATCTTTCATCTCTCATCATTCATCTACCTATGTTTTATCCAACATATTGTAGATATAAAATACATATACAGTTTAAATTATTCAAAACATGTATAAAATCGCTCATCCAGCATAAATAGCAAGTATACAGGTTATATGCACACATAAAACATAATTTATATAAAATATTTCATATCTATGTGTAAGATGAAAGTAACTATGCACTAATTGTTAAAGTGATGATTCCAAACTCGGGCAGCGCTTCGCTTTTAACGATTCTAGCTATTTTCCTTCGACGAAACCTAACATTATTATCGCTAAGTTTTAGTCTAATATTTATTGCGACTAATTATTAGTTTAGATTCATCGTTAACTCAAAGTATACTTTCATGATCTATCAAGTAATGAACAACCAGGTAGGATCATATCGGAGGTAGTGTCCGTTTGGTATACGAAGTATACTGTTTGGAAATCCCACTTTAAACACCTCACTAAATCACAACCTAGACATCATCCCCGTAAGTAGATCAATTAGTATAACGACTTTGAATCATTGATAAATCTTATTTATAGGTTCATAATAATGATATTATATTTAAACATAAGCTATACTTAAAGTAGGGTATACATAACTCACTTATATTGGGATCGTACTTTAAAACTTCGTATATTCTAAAATCCATAACTTTTGCATACGAGCTCCGTTTTTAACATTCTTTATATCCACACGTAGGTGGGTAGGCCTAGCAATGGAGCGGGTTTTGACCCTGATCCGATCCAAACCCTTAATAATTATATGGGTTTGGAGCATAATTTTTGATCCGTTTACCCATTAACGACCCGTACCCGCTAACCCTTTTATTAAAAGGGTTGGGTATGGATCATCACCGATCCGCTCCGTTTATAACCCGCCCCATATAAATTTTAGAAATATAAATTTATATTTTATATTACCTAAAGTTTACATTAAATTCCAATCAGAAGTCCAAAGAGAAAAGGCCAAAGACTAAATTGTTTTTACATAGGATTCGAGGACTCAATTTCTAGACTTTCAGTCTTGTCCCAAGAGTCATGATTTCAATTCATTTATATTTCATCATGTAATCACAAATTTCATTTATAAATCAATAAGGTCATTTATCAACCGAAAGAAAGTTTGTAATTTCTATTCTCTATCAATGCAATTGACGATCAAAAACCAATTGGAAGTAACTAAAATAATGATTTTAATTCCAATAGAAAGTTCTCGAGTACATACTGTGTTTTCTAAATCAAAACTTAGTTTTATTTAATAAATGTGATTTTATGATTTAAGTAAAATGTGTTTGATTATTCAAAAAAACCTACGGGTTACGGGGCGGGTATGGATATTTGCTGATTCGGTGGATAAGGGTATGAATTTGATTATTCAAAACCCTGCGGATTACGGAGCGGGTTTGGATCGGATTTTGAAATTTGTTAAAAGGGTTTGGATCAAGTTCGATTCGCTCCAAACCCGCCCCATTGCCAGGTCTATAGGTGGGACCGTACTCTAAAACTTCGTTTAGACTCCATTGTCTAATTTTGAGTTTATTTTTAAAGTTATATTTTTAAGAGGCCGGGACAAGAAAAGTCCATTAAAAATTCATAACTTCTTCATCCGACGTCCGTTTTTGTCTGCCTTTTTACCGTCGAGCTACTATTAAAGAGATCTTTAATTCTCATTTAGGTTGTGTTGGCCTAAAATGGACTGATCTAAAATTCGAATTCCGGGTTGTGAACTGTTATGCCAAATCTTAGAAAAATCATAACTTCCTCATACGAAGTCAGATTTGGGCGTTCTTTTTATGCACACTCTTGGTTTAACGTATACTACAACTTTCATTTAGATCTCTAAGGCTAAAAAGTACTTTATTAAAAATTCACTTTTTACGTTACGCAGTGTTGTGTCAATTTTGCCGTAAAACTTCGACGAGCCATAACTTCTTCGTTATAATTCGGATTTTGACGTTATTTATATGTACGGAACCCTTGTGACATATACTATAACTTGGTTAAGATTATTCATTCAAAATAATCGTCCATCAAAAAGTCATTTTTGATGGTTATTGTCTCTAAATTGACTAGCCCGAATCTGCAGGCGTTACAATTATCCCCCCTTAGGATGATTACGTCCTGGAATCATCAACAAAACATGTCTTGTATAATGACTCCATACATTATCTCTTCATCCTAGGTAATAATCGTAACTTCTATATTCCTTCGAATCAATATCTATCTCTTAGACTTATTGACTACACGCAGTACTCGATCGTGCACGCACTCTCTATCTCACGTTAGTCTTCCAATCATGACCTTCGAGTCACAATATAGATTCCTTATTAGAGACTCCTTCTTCTTAAAAAAATTAAGATAAGTTCTTTGATTCCCACCATGGACCAATGGGTCATGTTCTAATGACCTTTCATCGTATGATGCGACTCTTAGACTCAGGTCCTTTAGAGTCAAATTCCAGAACAGACTATACCTTCTTTCATGTTCTAATGTGATATAATCACATTCTAGCATATAGAACTTCTAGCTACAATTTTCTTACTTTAACAACGATCGCGGTACTTCTACTGATCGCTTTGTTTATCCTTTATTTCAATCTTTTGGCTTAAGTCAGATGCGACATCGAACTTGGTTCTCTGAACCATTTAACATACTCATCTTAGTCGGACTCGATTTGGTATGACCACTATGGTCGGAACAACAATCATCTTTTCAGTCATTACCAAAACGATGGTAATGACATACATGAATAAAATGGAATCAATTACTAGCTTCTTGGTAACCTTATGACTTTCCTTGATCCAAGTACGAGTCACAACCTGTTGGTTCTTGGAAGAGGGTTGAGCTGACTTGCCCTTCTTTCGGTCCCAACGCTTCCTCTTGTTGTCGACCGCTTTGGATGGTGCTGAGACAGCAGTTGTAGTTGTCGTTGGAGGAGGGACCCCGTGATTGATAAGCCTTTGGGCCAATTGCTTGGCACTATCAAAGGTTGCAGGGTTTGATGCTATAACGTTCCCTTGATACGGGGGGTACTAAACTCCAAATGTACCTCTCAATTTTCCTGCTTTCTGTGGGGACCATATTTAGACATAGAATCACCAGATCGTTGAATCTGGCTGTATAAGCCACTATGTCAGAACCCTTCATCTTAAGGCTCCAAAGTTTCTCTTCAAGTTTTTACACCTCGCCCCTCGGGCAGTACTCTTTTGTCATTAGGTCCTTCAGTGTCTCCCAGCCCATAACGTTAGCCACTACCAGAGTAAGTGACTTGACATGGCCATTCCACCATGTCAGGGGCCTTTTAGAGAAGGTACATGCAACAAATTTTACTTTGTTTCCTTCGGGATAGGAGCAAATCTCAAAGATTGCTTCTGTTCTTTCGATCCATTGGGATAGTGCAATGATTCCTCCGGTTCCGTTAAAGAACACCGGTTTGCAGCTGATGAAGTCTTTATAGGTACACTCCCGTGTACGTGATTGGCTTTCACCATGGTTAGAGTTGGTGCCCGTTCCAGCTCCACTGGCACCACCAGAGTTTACTTGAGTCATGGCTGCGGTCACAGCAGCTTGGAGCATCACCGCATCGAACTGCGGATGGGGTGGTGGTGGTGGAGTTTGATTTACAGGCGTGCCTCTTGTAACGACCAAAATTTCAACCAATTTAAAATTTTCGAAAACAACCCGATTCCATTAAAGTTTATTACAAAAAGGTTTTCAATGCAATTTATATTAAGTATTCCCAAAATCTCATCACAATATAATAACACGAGGAGCGGTACGATCACGCCTTCGCCTTGCCACGGTCTCCTGAAGAACCTGAAAAACATTAAACCACAACTGTAAGCCCGAAAGCTTAGTGAGATACCCCCAAAATACCAACCACATATACCATACACGCATAACATGCCATAACATATCCGATCACAGAACAGCCATGCACTTCGGGTCTACTGTGGGACTGGTCTGCCGCACCGGCCAACAGTCCACCTGGTCCACCCTCTGAGTCTAGCCATATACCTTGAGTCTACAGTGTGATTGGTCCGCCCGTACCGGGATTTCAATCCACCTGGTCCACTCTCTGGGTCTACAGTATGACTGGTCCGTCCGCACCGGGCCTTCAGTCGGCCTGGTCCACTCTCCGAGCCTCGGCACGTCTGGTCCGCCCTCTTGGGGCCTACAGCCTATCCGGACCGCTCGCTGGGCCTTCGGGACAACCGGTCCGCCCTGGGTATCTTGGCCTACAGCACAAAGCAGGACCCGCCTCAACCCAACTCCAGTCCAAACAACCATGTGCACATAAACATACAATCATATAGCAATTCACAGTCAACAAGCCGATCAAACAGATCACATAACATATCATCATCCTAACCAGGATACCGACCTAACCGGTCACTAGCATAGCATCACCCTACATCTCGGGATACCTATCTCAACCATGTCTCTAACATATACCATCCTAGCTACCAGGATGCAAACATATCAAAGCAATAACATAATAACAACTACCCGGATCTCAATCCGATAAGGGCCGACCTTGGTGCCTTAGACCATGTTGATATAGTGAGGATAACTCACCTCGAAACTGCCGACTGAACAGATAACTCAAGCCGCTCCGATCCCTGATACGATCTCCACCACTGGACAACCACCAAGGCACTGAACTCAAAACAATATCCAACAATTACCAAAATGCCCCTGGAAACCACTGGTTAACCCTTGGTCAAAGTCAAAGTCAAAGTCAACCCCTGACTGAGTCTACTCGCCGAGTCAACCCAATGACTCGCCGAGTCCCCCATGCTCAGAATTCCCCAATCCGCGACTCAACTCGTCGAGTCACCCTGAGACTCGCCGAGTCCAACAACTCTGAGTCCACTCACACACAACTCACCGAGTCATCCCTTGACTCACCGATTCACGACTCGACCAGAAAAGATTGGGACTCTTCGACAAGACTCGCCGAGTCCAAGAACAGACTCGTCGAGTCTAAGGCTATCTTCAACCTACTCGCCGAGTTGTTCTTTCAACTCGTCGAGTTCCAGGCCATCTCCATCCAACTCGCCGAGTTGTTCTTCCAACTCGTCGAGTTCCAACCTATCTTCAAGCAACTCGCCGAGTCCACCCATGTGACTCGCCGAGTACCACCGGGTCTGAATCCATACAGAGGCTCTCCAAGCCATGCAGATGATACAAACCATAGATCTATCCTTCCTAAGGCCATCCATCACGTAAAGTGGCAAACTTTATGTGAATCCAAACAGATCTAGGCCTTTTACACTCTAGGGCTAGGGTTTGGGACAAATGGCTCCTTCAAACACTCATCAACAGGGACTTTTATGCATTCAAGCCTTTCTCCATTCCAGATTTGAGGTAGCAACCTCAGATTTAACCTCTAAACTCCAATTCATCACAAGATATGTTTCCCCATAAACCCCAAAATGATGCATCTATATGAATACAGCCCAAGAACAAGATAATTACCTCAAAAAGAAGCCCCAACAGCAATGAAACCCGAATCTAAGCAAAGCCCCTTGTTCCAAGCCTCCTAACCTTCAAGATCTCCTCAATAATTACTTCTTCAAGCCTCCAAATGCACTTTGATCCTCTCACACGTGACAACTAGGGTTTCTGGACTTAAGAGAGAGTAGAGAGGCTGGGGGAAAGGATGTTATGTTCTTTATATAGGGCTCAACCTCCGGATTTAGGGTTTTCTCCACTCAGCACCAACTCGCCGAGTCCACCCATGCTACTCGCCGAGTTGGTCATTTAACACACGACTAGAATCGCGACCCTACTCGCCGATTCCACTCGTGGACTCGTCGAGTCGCTTCTTCCCACCTTACTCTTTTAGCCCTTCAACTTACCCTTGCTATACCGGGATGTTACACCTCTGTTTGGACGCTTGCAAGGCGACATCTTTTAACTGAAAGTTTATAGAGATGATGATAATGGTAAGAATCAACTGTAAGTATAATGAGAGTAATCCATGGACTAAATCATCATAGCCCAACCGTTAGAATGAGTGTATGATCGAAATAGAGACACAACAATAGAGTAGGGAACACACAAGAGTAAAGACTTTCCAATAGATTAGATAACTGCCAGTATTACTGGTATTAATGATGTAAATGAGTTCGGGAAAAATGACCTAATAGTAAGTCTTACATCAAACCATATAGGGAAAATGTTGACAGCTTAGAAGTCTAGTTAAAGTACTTGAAAGATAGGAATATTTTACAGATAAGTGCTTCATAAAGCACATATAAGAAAGGATATTCCTTAAACCAAAAGAAAATACGAGTCAGACATCTTCTACCGGCGACGGGCATTCCTCGGGTGAACCCTCAGATCTGCCATTTGACACACCACTTCTTGAAGATGTCGTTCATGAGTCCTCTGACGCACTCGAAGTTCTATGACTTTTTCTCAGGATGAAGCTAGCTTTTGCTGCAGAGCCTTATTGGTTCTCCTAGTCCTTTCCATAACCTCTTCGAGTTGGCGAATGCGGACCGTGTTAACACTAGAGTTAGCGTCAATTTCCATGACTCGGTCGATGGTTGACCGACCTTGTTCGACGTTCCGAGCAGGACTCGGTCAGCTGAGCCCCCTCGCTTAGATTGTAAAAGCTTCAGTCTCCATTAAAGGGTAAAGGTTGACCCTGTTCATCGCTCCAACGGTTCAAGTTTGTCGCCCACAAGGGTGTGGGACCTTGAAATGCTGGTCGGGGGTTAAGGTTTGGGATTGGAGCCTCTTGTGGTAGGTTGTTGACCTCAGGACCGGAGTCAGGACTATCCGAAAAGCCTTATGCAAGGTGATCATCCAAAGGGATGGGATGATCATCTTCTGGCTCTTCTTCAAGCCATCCAGCATTGTCTTGATTTGGGAAATACGGGTCACCAGGAGGATGGAATCCAACCATGATATCTACGCGAGAAAAGGGGTATAAGAATCTTATAAAAATAGACGTACTACTTAAGATAATTATAAGATGATCCTTACCAGTTACTTCGATACTTGGATAGTGCATACCAGTTATATGAAACCAAAACAGGATAGACCTTCGAATAAGTAACCCTAACTCCAAATCCACAACCAAACAAGGAACATGAAGTAAAGCAAAGATCACAGATTCTAAGTCTATGACACCTTAGTCACATATAACTTTAGCGTATCCACTTAGCAACTATTGACCTACTAGTAAAGACCTTTTTTTTAGTTCTCAACTAAGTAATTATAGTACACAAAATACTCCTATAGTATTTTAGGTTAATGTTTTTTTTTTCTAATGTTCTCATTGTAGTAGTGTTGGTAAGTTTTTAGACTTGTTGCAACCTCACAATCATTCTTAGGCACATGCTAGTCACTCCTCGGAAAATATAGTTGATTAGGCTATATCACCCCAAATTTGACTATATGTCTCTAAGCCTAATTGTGTTGTTCAACAATCGTAATACTTTTGTTCTGTCCTAGTGACACTGATTTTAGTATGAATGCAGGTATGTATACTTGGTTAAATATTTTATTATTTAATAGTATAAACTATTGGTCAGAGTATTTTAATCCCGTTGTGTTTATAGTTTGTATATCTTTTATGGGTTGATATACTCGATTCACTATAAGCAATGCTCTGATATCAATCTGTCACACCTCCAAACTGAATTGGCAGAAACATTCGGGGGTGGAGGACGTCATGTACAATATCATAACAATGCATAACAGTAAAAACAAGCAACAACATCTATTGAATTAATAAAATAGTTAAATACATGTGTGTTCTTTTGTAAGGTTTAAATGACACCAAAAATGTATAATCAAAATAAAGACGAGTCTTGGATCCACTTCGTCCTTCAAAAGCTGCTTGGGTGTACCTGTCTTACTGGTTCCCTGAGAATACAAATTATTTTGATAAAGAGAATCAACATAAAATGTTGGCGAGTTCATAAGTATTTAGTGTCATTTAGTAGTTAAAAACCTCAAAATGTTTGTATTAAAACCTTGAAAAGTTTTCCCAGAAAATCCTATATTTCCTGCTTATAAATAAAGTAACCTTATACCCGAGGCTCGACTGTTTTACATGTTTGTTTTTGTATAAGAATGTAATGTTTGTATTTGTACTTTTATAGTAAGAAAAATATGGTATTACTTATTACTATGTAAAAAGTATGTTTTCTCCCATTTATCACTATCATCTATTAGGGAAAGTGGAACGTTTTATCTCCGCAGTGACACTACTAACTATGAGGTGATAAAATGAAGACTCAAGGTCGTATTAAATGTGCTATACTCCTTGGGGAATCTTATTGCCTTTAATTCTTATTTGGTTAATTAAAGGTTTAGATGTGAACTATTTTGTAACCATGCTGATTGACGGCTGAATACCTGACGACCTTTCGGGGTCATAAAATAGTGAGGTGACATTATGTCACCCCTTGGCCTTACCGACTAGGACTGTAGATAGCAGTCGGGGTGTGAGAGTGTATGTCCCGTATAGATCTATACACATGATGCCCGCTCTCCCTCCAGTAGACTCTGGTTACATTGTGATATAACAATGTATTGTTGTATCATGAAGTAGTATTTCACATTCTAGTTATCGTATTCTAGTGTTTGTATAGTATGCTCTCTTGTATAGTATAGTGTATGTTCTCTTAGTTTCTCATCATAGTATGTTCTTTATGATATTAGTAAGTTTGTATTGACTCATAAATGAACTGACTCTTGTATGTTTCATTGTACTAGTAATAGTGAGTAGTAATCTCTTAAACTATACCTATTATAGTTTACTGTTAATGTTGTTTGAATGAATGTGTATATGCATTGAGTTGAAATAAAATCTTTTATATCTATATATACATATACATAATATATAACTAAGGTTCAAACAACACTCGGACAAACAACTGAATACTCTAAGTCCACAACCAAACAAGGAACAAGAAATAAAGCGAATTATCATTCCTAAAAGGGTTTAAAAGAGTTTAAGCATAAAAGGGTTTGATAAGGGGTTTAGTATGTAAAAGAGTTTGATAACATTTTGAAGTAGTTTGTTTGATAAAATAGTTAAAAGCATAGTAAATCCATTTGTTTGATAGTTATTAATCACATGTGATTGATATAATAATTATAATGTTTCAACTTGTATTCCCCCCCCCCCCCCCCATAAAAACATTTAAAATCATTTAAAATGTAGATTAAGGGGTATGAACTCACCTATAGTGAGTAACTCGAATGAAAGATCGATATAGGATTGTTGGGTGTCAATTGGAGTCTTGAGCACAAACGAATCCTATTTAACATATAATTACACATATATGAATACATTTAATGTATATAACCACTAATGGTGATAGGGACACGCCTTAGGGACATAAAAACACTTAGAATTAAGTGTTACCAACACCTATGGTTGCACATAAGGGGGTGTGTGGCCCTATATTGGAGTGTAAGGCCACAAAATCATGGGTTTTATGTGTGTGCGGCCAGAGTGTGTGGCCACATGTGTGTGCGGCCGCACACTCACTATGAAGTGTGCCAAAACGTGTTTCCAAGCCTTAGGAATGTTCTAGGGAAGGTGTTTTGACCATTGCTTAGCCGAAATGGAAGTTTGATTCCATTTTGGGCCTTTAAAAGGGTGTGTACGGCTACACATGGTGTGTGCGGCCGTACACACTTGAAGATCATATGAAATGGCGTTTTTCATGCATAAATTCAAGGGTCCTTATCTTATATCAAGCTATTGCAAGTGTATACCCGATTTAGAGGCTTAAAAGTGTAGTTAAAGTCCAAAAAGTAGTGTGTGTTCTTGGTGTTCTTGAAGATCTAACACCAAATAGGTGTTTTCATGGATCAAATCAAAGGAAAAGGCTAGTTAAGGCCTTGTATTAATGATTCAATGAAACAATAATTACTTGATTTGAAGATTTGAAGAGAAAAGATGGTGGATACTTGAGAGAAAACGAGTTCTAGACTTGAAGAAGTGGAAAAAGTGTTCAAAATGACCAAGGACCATATATATATACGTAGGAGTGTGCGGTTGGGCTGGGTGTGTGGCTGCACACACCTTGTGTTGGTGTGTTTGGCTTATTTGCAAGGCGATATACTCATGAATACTCATCCCTGGACCCATACCTAGATTATACTAGGCTTAGAACACTCAAATAGACCATAAACTGCGCTAAAAGATAGCAAAACGAGTCTAACTTTGCTAGATTTGAATAGGTGTACAAGATAGAAATTTCGGGTTGTCACAAACTCACTGAGTTATCCTCAGACTCGACGAGTTCTACCATAAACAGAAAACATGAAAACATGACTCAACTCGTCGAGTTCCTCCGTTTGATTAGGCCATCTTAATGGGTTAAGCCTCTTCTCTTCAGATCCAGATACCATAACTCCTCTAAGTAATGAAAATGCCTTCTTAAGGGTAAAGTTTCCAACTTTACCCGCTTATAATCCTTCTGAATGGGTTTAGCTTAAACCCTAGTTCTCTAGGACATAGATCCTTGTCCAAAAGCCTTGTTACTCCAATCCAAAGCATGAAAACCCGATCTAGGTCCTAAGCACCCAAAGAATATGTAAAGTCTCGGACTTTACTTCCATGCATGGCCCTTTTGGGCTCAAAAGGCCATAAAAACATCCTTAAGCTTGCATGGGGCTTCCATGATCATAAATCTTGCACCTTTATGCCATGAAACCCCTTCTAGATCCCAAATCTAAAAGGTAAACCACTTGGGACGTCCATATCCCAAGGATTAAGGTTCTTGAGTCAAAATCTCCCATAAATGGACATAAGAATATCTAATGAACTAAAAGCCAAGATGAAGACTTGATTACCAGAAAATGATGAGGATGGAAGGAAGTTTCTGTTGGATTTGATGTCTAAGCCCATAAATATAATTGGTATGTACTCGACCCGAGAGTAGCATGGTCCATTTGGGTTGCCTTCACTAGAACAATTTGATAGGATGGATATTTGACAATGAGGTTATTTATGATTTATTAATATATTACAAGTATAATATATTAATATGAAATCATATTATTTAATTAGTATTGATCAAGAATTAATTTGGAATTAATTTAGTGATCAAACGAGACTAATTAAATTAACGGGGACTGATTATGTAAATCTGTGATATATAGTGTTTGGGCTATTGATCCATGTTGGGCTAAGTTTATGAAAGTATCCATAAGAATTAACCCACATGAGATATGGATCATAACCCAAGTGTATGGATTAGGGTTTAACCATGACTCTTGGAATCCTACACTATATAAATGTTGCCTATTAGCCAAAATCATGTGCTTAATGCATTCTAAGAGAATCATAACCGAGTTTGGTGGTGTCTAACCTCTCTCTCAAAGTCTTCCTTTGTTCATGGTGTTTGTGAACCATTTGAGGCATCACACTTGAGGTGCTAAGCTCTTGAAAGGCCAAAACTATAAACTACAATAAAGAGGTATTATTCCAACTAGTTTTATGATTCATGAACCAAATTGTATGCTAGATGTAGGTTTCATGCTTTGGAAATTTTATTGCATGTATAATTAGACAAAACATAGATCCAAAGCATTTAGGGTTGCATGTGCACCATAGGAGTGTTATAGTGCTTAAAACCCAACAATTTCTGGATCCACTATCTTCTCCTTGATCCTTCTAACTCCTTCTTATTCTTTAAGCTTCAAGAACACACAAGATTACTCACAAATGGCTCACAGACTCACAAAATGCTCTAGGGTTTCGTGGATTAGGGTTTGGGACTTGGCGGCTGGAAATGAGGCCATAAGGTGGGGATTAAGTTGCTTAGATAGGGTGCAAAACCCCAAAATTAGGGTTTCATTCTGGTGGGCCTACTCGCCGAGTTGAGGGCTCTCAACTCGTTGAGTAGATGGCTTAAAACTCGTGTCCAATCTCGCTTCTACTCGATGATTATGGGGCTCCCAACTCTTCGAGTAGCTCTACGAAAATAAACAAATTACAATTAAATGTGTATCAGGAATGAGGCGTTATAGAAAACAACCCTGAAAGTAAGTTTATGATATGCTCGGTATGCCATTTTTTTGATTTTTAGAGTTTGGTTCATATTTGTTATTGTATTGGTTATTTCACTCCTTGATCCTTTGTTTTATGTTATTGGTTTATGTAGAAAGTAGAAGAAAAGTGGGGTTTTTGGGAATGGGTAGAACCTGATGAAACACTTGAAGTTGTGCAATGTGACATTTTGAGCCTTAGAAAAGAGTCGGGATAAGTAAAGAATAAACAATTTACTATTAAGTGTTTGTTGGTTGTTTTCATTGTGATGTGTTTATTTAGTCTTTTGAAGTAATAATTGTAATCATCAAGAAGTAGATTGATGCTAAGGTTGTGTTGGTTGTAATCTTTTAGATTGTGAAATAGTATTTCTAATCTTTTGAAGTTGTATTAAGATGTAATGTACTTTGTAACACTTATTTTGATATGAATGGGATCTAATTTGTTATATTATTTTGATATGAAATAGATTTCACAGAAACAGATTATGATAAAATAGAAATTGTTTTGACCAATTTACTATTGGATTTGCAATTTTGGTAAAACAAATTTCATAGAAACAGATTTCAAAGTAGGATGCACATTAATAGAAACAATTGTACTACAAAATACCCTTAACACATTAATCAACTTAACCTTGAAGCATGTTATGACCAAACTACCCCTCAACTAGTATCATAGTAGCATTACATAATTCTAGTAGTAAGGTAGCATAGTTACATTCAAAAGACTTAAGGTTTGTGACCAATTCCATGCAAAAGACTAAAAGTTTGTGTTAGACAAAAGAACTAGTAGTAAACAAGCACATCATTCTAAAGTTTCTGGCTTGTTTTGACTGCAACCAATCCCTCCTTTGGGGACAACTTTCTTTCTTAGACCAATCTCGGTTATATGTTTTGAAACTTTCCTCTTTCGCACATGCATTTTTCCAATTCTTGAAGCTCTGGGAGCTTGAACAAGTTCTTGTACACGTTCTTGTACATGTTCTTGTACACGTTCTTGAACGTATTCTTGTGTAGGTTCTTGTACGGGTACATGTAGTTTAGCTTTCTAAAAGATAAGTCCTTCCCATCCTTTTTCAGTACGGGGACGGTTAGAGATCCAATATGTCCACTTCCACTTCCAATTGTACTTCCCTTTCCTGAGAAAACAAACTAATATTAGTTTCCAGTTACATAGAATTACACTAAATAAATTCATTTTTACCTTTTCGTGGACAACTTGATTTCTTGTGTCCAATGCCCCTGCAAGTACTACACTTTTGCAACCCTTTTTCACGTGAGATTGTATGCCTCTTTTTACCAGTACCTTCTAATTCTGACTTATCCTTTGTTCGTTTAACTTTTGGTTTGCCTGGTAGTCTTTTTTTTTTGGAGGTAAAGGCTTTCGATAAGTTGTTTTCGACCACATTGGACTACAATTTAAAGGGTGGACATTGTAAGTGTAGCTTGAAAGGAAACTTTGTTTGCTAAAGCAAGGTGCCATATACGACTCTACATTATGATTCAGGTATGCAATTGCAGCCAAGCCATGCAAGCATGGGATACCTCTCAACTGCCAACTTCTATATTCACATACCCTTATGATTAGATCCATAGCAAATGCATCATTACCAAATCTTACTTCAAATTTTTGATAGCCACTTGGATAAACTCCCAAAATTTTGTCAAAAAAAAAAGCAAGTTAACACTCCAAATCAAATCAATCATTAGCTAATGTAAATTAAAAAAAAAAGCAAGTTAACACCCCAAACCAAATCTTACTTCAAATTGCGCTTGAAAATGTAGAATCATCAACTTCGTCTTCATCCTCTACAACCGAATCATATTCATCATGATTCTCCTCATTGATCCAATCGAAAATGGGTTCATTGTACTGATCAATGGACACATTAATTCTTTTTTGTTGGCTTCCATTACCAACATTAAGGAACTCTTTGTAATCTCTTTCATTCTGAATTACTCCTAACCCTTCACTCAACCTTTCATGTGGAAGACAATAGTAAACATTCTTGCAGTTGGTCTTCTTTGTGAGCTTTTCAAGGAATGTAATGAAATCGGAAAATACCATAGCATTGAAGTCGACATCTCGTACAGATGCAATGAATGGGTCGAAATATACAAGAGGGTTGGGGGAAAATACACCATTATAGTGGACATCCACGATCAGGGATGATCCCTTCGTCATTACAGTTGAAGAAACAGAAAGGGATTTCAATTGCAAAAGTTCGACATTGATAATGAAGAGAAAGGGGAACGAAGGAACGAAAGCGGTGGTTTTGTTTTATTTTTTGTTTATGAGCCCTAATTCCAATTACCATTCATATAATGTGTCAAAAATGTCAAGTAATTTTATTTAATGCCACGTAAAATGCCAAATCAGCAAAAACTTAAGATCATCAGACATATTGCCTTAATGTGTATAGGTCAAACACGTTCAATTGTCAAATGTATACGAAAAAAATATTGTTACCTTAATGTGTACAAACCCTAAACTACATTACATTTCTATGTCATTAACCCATTTGGAAACCACAGTTTGAGTTTGTGTATGAATTTGGGATTTTGGAGAAATGAAAAGGGAAAGAGAGTTTGGGGACTAACTTTGTAAATTACTCCATCCAAATCTTTATTTCAAATTCAGAACTTCCCTCCCCGTTCCCCTATTATTCGTTTCGTGTTACGACTCTTTCGTAAATGGCTTCCGGATCTGTGAAAAGAGATTGGTCTCTTAAAGATTTCGAGATCGGGAAACCCCTTGGCAAGGGCAAATTCGGCCGAGTCTACCTCGCCCGTGAAGTCAAGGTAACACATTCATTTCAAATTATGCAATTAGGCTGTTAAATCACTCGATTTCCATGAAATTAGGGTTTAATTCGACGGATATGGCTTTGTCTGTTCCTATCAGAGCAAGTACATAGTCGCCCTGAAAGTGATATTTAAAGAACAGATTGAAAAGTACAAACTCCAACACCAGCTCAAAAGAGAGATGGCGATCCAAAATAGCCTTCGTCATCCCAATGTTCTCAGACTTTACGGGTGGTTTCACGATTCAGAAAGAATCTTCCTAATTTTGGAGTACGCTCATGGAGGTGAGCTCTATGGAGAGCTTCGTAAATCTGGTCATTTGTCCGAGAAGCAAGCTGCCACTGTAATATTCCTATCCCTCTCTCTATCTCTCTCTTATATCCATTTTTCTAATCTGATTTATTGATGGTGATCTTCAGTATATTGCTAGCCTTACACGGGCATTAGCTTATTGTCATGAGAAGCATGTGATCCATCGAGATATAAAGCCTGAGAATTTGTTGCTAGATCATGAGGTATGTTAAGATGAATTTCCACTAGCTGTTGATTATGTGATTGACATATTTGAACAAATTATGGAGTCATGGAAGACTGTTTGTTGTACAACACTGTGATACTGTCACTGCTCCTTGAAGTTGTTAGCAGCAGCATCTTCCATTACTTCTGCAATATGATAACATGAGAGTTTTGGTTGTAGGGAAGACTGAAGATAGCAGACTTTGGGTGGTCTGTTAGGTCAAAAGACAAGAGACACACAATGTGTGGAACATTAGATTATCTGGCACCAGAAATGGTGGAACAAAAAGCTCATGATTATGCAGTTGACAATTGGACATTAGGCATTCTGTGTTATGAGTTTCTTTATGGTGTCCCTCCTTTTGAGGCAGATAGCCAAGCAGATACCTTTAGAAGGTAATCAACAACTTTGCTCCTTTTTCTTTCTCTGTGTGTGTGTGTTTGTTAGTTGTGTAATAAGTAACAAGATTTGGTATGTGCTCAGGATTATGAAGATTGATCTCACCTTCCCTTCAAGCCCTCAAGTATCTAAGGAAGCTAAACATCTCATCACTCGAGTAAGTTATGTGTTTACTGAAGGTTTTCACCTAATAATGTGTTGATTCTTTCATTTTCTTTAATTCAATGATTTGAACAAATGCAGCTTTTGGTGAAGGATTCAGATAAAAGGCTTCCACTTGAGAAGATCTTGGAGCATCCTTGGATTATTGTGAATGCTGATCCTGATGGTACTTGCTCTTAATACAAGTTGTAGTTTTTAAATAAGAATTAAGATTTAAGACAAACAGTTTTTATTGGTAGCCAATAGCAGCTTCTTCTTTTGGTATCATTAAGTTGATTTGAAACTGTATGTGAAGGGTGTTTATGTTGTTAGGCCTCAAAGAAATTTGTATAAGTGTTAGGAAAATGATTAAAGGATGTTCAATCTTTTGTTGCCTCCTTTTGTATCAATCGGTGTTGGTTTGTGATTTTTGAAAAATGATATTTTGTTATTGAAAACATTTTGACTCTCATCAAAATACATATCTAAATACTAACATGTGTTGGCTTCTTTTTTTTTTAAACATACATAGAGCTATTTCTTGTTTGTGTCTAGATGAAGAAATGGAAGTAGAGACCTATAATGACAAAAAAAAAGAACACAGTTGCTATTTTTTGTGTCTAACCAGTTTAGGCTAAATGAAAGAAACAAATTTAAACTGCCCAATAACCTCTAAACCATGCTTGAAATTATATCATAGCAGTGAAATTGCTTTGTATTTGGATGATATTGTTGGACACACATCAAGTATGAAAAAAAGAGAGTTAAAATGAGATATAGATTGTAAAGTGATATATATATATATATATATATATATATATATATATATATATATATATATATATATATATATATATATATATATATATATATATATATATATATTACAAAAGATTTGTGAGAATTTTGGAACTCCTAAGAGTGCGTTTGGTTATGGAAATTTTCCAAGAAAAACGGAAATTTTCAAAACGCGTTTGGTTCGTTCAGTTTTCCAAAATTTTCTAAGAAAATGAAAATTTTTAGTTTTCCAAATTGTATGCAAGTTAGAAAAACGAGTTCTATAGTTTTTCAAAATTTTCCAAATTTCTAAGGTGGAAAATGAAAGCTCCACCGCTTCCAACCAAACGTGTTTTCTAAAATTTTCATTACAAACTAAAAATGAAAACTCAGTATTATTTTCTGAAAACATTTTCTTAAAAAAAGAAAATAGTTTTCCACAACCAAACACATCGTAATCTGCTTATTATTTTTCAAAACCAAAAACACCAATCTTTTCCAAATGGTGCGTTTAAGCTATTTTCAGGCTAAAAAAAGATTTGAGAATTTTTTTTAATTTATATTGGAAATTTACATGTATGTACAATCAGTAGTTATATGGATTGCTGATGAGCACAATCAGCTATTGATTGTGCTCATCAACAGTTATGACTGCTGATGACTGCTAATTGTGCTCATCAGCAGTCCATATGAATGTTGATTGTGCAAATCCAGTCTATAACTGCTGATTATGCATAAATCCATATTTCCAAAAAAAACATATATATATATATATATATATATATATATATATATATATATATATATATATATATATATATATATATATATATATATATATATATATATTTATGTGTGTGTGTGCGCGCGCGCGCGTTAATTGTTGTAGGTATGGCTTTTCGAAAAAGAATTGTTCTAGGTATGTATCTTTGTAGTTTGTTTCATTAAATTAACATGTCTATGAAATGAGTAATCATAAGCACTTGCTTTTAAAACTTGTCTATGTAGCTGCTGGATTTACCTTGCTTTTATCATTTAGGTTGAAAACAATACAAAATGCAAGAATATAATCTTATTACATCATTCATTTTTTAGTAATATTAATTTCAAAATTTAAAACTAGGACTTTTGTAGTAGATTCACCGCAATTGGATAAGCGTAAATATGGACTCATGATGTCTTATGAAGAATCATTCACGTTCCCTACATGTTTCAAAAAGGTTAGGGTTTATTTTTGCTACTTTGTTATTGTGATAGTATAAAAGATATGTATTGGAAACCCAAAAAAATTCGTATTAAAACATCAAAGTTTGAAAACTCTACCCAGTGTTTATTGTTATTTTCACACAATGTTGTATTTGGATAGATTTTTCGAAACAGTAAAAATAAATAAGATGTTATAATAAATAAATTAACAACAATACATTGCTAGTTGTTCCATTGAATTTTCTCCGCAACTGTAGTTTTTACTACGGGTGTTTGTTTGGATGGATCAGTTTGATTCGATCAAATCAAGAGAATCCCATTTGATTTCGGTTTTCAAAACATGGATCCGAATAGTCCAAATTAAATTCAAATCCGATCCGATCCGATCTGATTACAATTCGGTTGGATCGGTTTTTATAATTTGGTTTTCAAAAACCATAACATTTTAAAACGACATATAATTATAATATTTTCCAGCTTTACACAAGAAACAAAAACAAATTATTTAGTTGTGATTCGAAATTTATAAACAACTACTAAGAAGATATATTATAATTAAATATTTTATAGATAGAAATTTTTTGAGAGAAATGCATATTAATATTTTTTTCTCGGGTGAAACGTTTTGAACCATATTTAAAAAAATAAATTACAAAAATAATAAATAACTATAAGTATATATTATAAATAAATAAATAATAAATATTTATTCGGTTTTTTTGAGCTATTTGGTTCTTATTTTATAAACCAAAACCAATCCGAAATTCAAAATAATAATTATGTTTTGTTGAAAACCAATCAAAAAATCCGAATATCCGAACCAAATAGTTCAATCCAAATTGTCCAATTGGACAATTCGGTTTTATCCAAACAGTGAACAACCCTAGTTTTTAACATTTTGGCTTCATTAATGTAAAAATATATAGAAATAATAGTATATTTTCAAAGTTGAGGGGGTAAAAGAAAACTTGAGATTTATAAATTTACGGATCGAGTTTTTTATGGAGAAAACACCGAGGGCTTTGTTGCTACCATGAAGATGTTGGAAGAAGGTCAAAATCAAAAGGAGGAAGAGGATGGAATTAGTGGGTTGCCTGATTGTTTGCTTCTTGAAATCCTCTCTCGTTTACCCTCCACAAAAGATGCCATTAGAACAGGGACACTCTCTAAGCGATGGGCACATCTTTGGACTTGGGTACCTACTCTTATTTTTGCACATTACAATCATCCCTATCCCTGGTCCAGTTGTAAGTGCTTACGAAAGCCTAACTCAATTTACGACTTCGCTCGATCGGTGGAGAAAACCCTAACTCAATGTTGCCATTTGAAGCTCAAGAAATTCGAACTGCGAACCCATTATGATATTCGATTTAAATCTCTGTTCAAGAATTGGATTCGTCATGCCATAAGTTGTAACGTTGAAGAGCTTAACTTGGAGTTTATGTATCCGGATGAGTTTTGGTTAGATGAATTTATTTTCATCAATTCTTGTTTTACTGATCTGAAATTAGCAGGCTGCAAGTTGAATCCAAGTGGGGCGATTAGTTGGAAAAATCTTAAGAGTTTGTATATTTCTTATATGAAATTAGATGAAGACTTGATTGTAAATATATTATCTGGAAGTCCTCTATTGGAAACTTTGGTGTTGGTAGATTTAGATGATTATACGGGGATATATACTACTTCAGATGATGAATCTGAAGCCAATATCATGAAAAGCAACGCTTCTAATAGTTTATCACTAACTCAATGTCCCCAACCGAAGCTCAAGAAATTCAAATTGGTTTCCAATAATGATATTAAGTTGAAATCACTAACTCTTTTGTTTTACAGCAGCTTAAATATTGCTAGTTTTTCTTATCTTATTTTCTCCCTTGTTTTTTTTTTTTTTTTTTTTTTTTTAAATAATTATTGCCATGAATTCTAACTTAAAAGTAAGAATACTTACCATGTATAAGCTTTTCTTTTATCCTCCGCTCACCATGTATAAGCTCTGAAACCAGCACCTCTATTTTTGGAGAAGAGCATGATTAAAGCATTCCAAACTACCAATGACTAGGGTTCTAATTTGTCTAGTATAAATATTAAATAGATCCCAACGTGTGGTATTTTAATCATTCGGAACCAAGTTTCTTCCATTAAATACTTATAGGCTCCAATCAATTGTTGTTCCCCCCTTCTTTTCCCCTGTTCTATATGTTTCTTTTACCTTGGTGCACAAGGTGCAAATCGAAAGCATCCCCTTTATTTACACTAACAAACTCTAAGAATAATTTTTTTTTTTCAAAAAATACTCTTTATGGACTAACTGATTCGAGTCTGAGTTTATGCTAGATCAAACTCTTTTCTTCAGTCATGTTTTACTGATATGACATTACATGGATGCATGGTTAATCCAGTTGGGGCAATTAGTTAGATAAACTTGTCTCAATTAGTATTCCTAATTATTTTATCACTTTTGTTGTCTTCTCACTTGGTAGGTTGTTTCTTGTTTACAAGCTAATGGTTTCATTTTTCCATCAAATGTGAAGTTTCCTGAAGTCACCGAGCTTAACTGATTAATGATGCTTTAAGTTCATGTTTACGCATTTAAGTTATCGTGAATTATTTTCTATTACTTTTCAGTAGCAAATTTGTTGGCTCATTGCATGACGTAATTGAAGACAACAAGTAGGATGCTATTGGTTTTTTGTTCTATTTTTCTCAGTTGGTTTCTATTGATGCTTTGAAAATGTTAGATAAGGAATTACCCATGACATAGATTTAAATGAGTTTGTTGAGACGTATCATTCTCATTCCCGTGAAACAGAATACATCGAGATATATATATATATATATATATATATATATATATATATATATATATATATATATATATATATATATATATATATATATATATATATATATATATAGATTCTAGATCAAATAAGAACTGAATTATTTGTAGGAAGGTAGGAAGACATATATATATGGAAGTTATCCTACAGTTAAATAATGAAATATATAAATACGTTACAACTTCCAGCAAATAATAACTTTCATTTAAATGATGAATTAAAATAAGATAAATACGGTTAAAACTTATCTCTTTGTTATCCCTAATATTATCACATGTCTTTATGTCTTCCTTGCCCTAATTTCCGCCCAAAACCGAAGTCGGCATCAGTGATTGATAAAGAAAAATCAATAGTTTAAATGAAAACTATAAAATTGAAGATCATGCTCTACGATATTGAATTTCTACTCGAAGGGTTTATACCAAACTTCAATATTCCTCTACGAATCCGGTTATACAAAACCATAATTTTCGCCCAAAAAAATCATTCGTATTTGCAAATTGAAAAAGAAGAATTGATGGTTTATTATTGGAGATCGGATACCATTAAATTGGAGATATTGTACTACGGATTTTTCTGTTATGATGGTTTTACAAAGATTAAATGGCTGGTAAAGCAATATAAAGATGGTCGAAGGCTTCATACCGAAATTCAGCAATCAGATACAATTTCTTGTGGGTTTTGCGCTGGTGTTTGAATTTTTTTGACTAATGGAGTATCCTCGTGAAGCACAACCTCATACAGACTTGATGGGTAAGTACTTTTTGATAAGCTTTTTAGTATTCACTTGTTGTCAACAAGACATCAGCGCTTGACATTATTTATGCAAGTTATATATATATTTGTTCTTAATGATAATAGTTGTCAAGTGTTTAAGTGAATCGAGTGTTTTTTTTATTACTATATATGATGTGAATTTAGAGTCTTGGTAATAAAACCTAGGTAGTAAAGTGATTATGTTAGTAGAAATGATTTTGGTTACCAATGTTTATCTGTCAAATGAATCCGGTTAAACAGGTTTTTGGTATTAGGGCTGTATAAGTTATATTGATAGATCTTTAACTGATTCAAAATACTGTAACATATATTCAGTTAGGTATGCACGTCAAATTTATTATATTTTCTCTTTAATTTTACATTAATAATTGTTTAAGTAATTTATTTTTACATATTTGGTTCTAAAGTGATTACATCAGATACTTATTCTCGAAAGCGTCCAAATAATGATGACGACGATTTTGTAAACCCGCCACCTGTTACAATGCCGATACAAAAGATTGTGAAAAAGCAAACCAGAATAGAAAAGCCAAGAAACGTGGAAGATTCATTAAGATGTTTGAATACCAGGTTCCCTTCGGAACACATAACCAAAACCATGCCCTTGTTGAACAAAGATCAACAAAGATGTGTACAATCTATTGGATTTGGATCAGCTCTAAATATGCAGTTAGAAAAGCTACCTCGTAGGATATGTTACTGGGTCGTTGAAAACTACAACCCAACTAGCAATTCCATTCATGTACAAGACCAAAGACTTTTAGTGACAAGGGAAAGAGTGCACGAGGTATATGGGATTCCAATGGGTGACATACCAATGTCTAACCCTTCCAAAGCAAATTCTCAAAATAAGGTTGTCAAACTTTGGAAATCCCAATTTCCAAAAACAATAAAAAGAATACGGCTAACACATGTTATTAACATGATAGTAAAGGATACAAATGCCGGTCCATTTTTTGTCATGAATTTTCTTGTGTTGTTTGTATCGGTGATGATTGAGTATTCAACGATGGGGATTGTCAATCAAGGGTTTTTGGAAAATATTCCGGGTGATATGGATATCAAACAACTAGATTGGTGCGGATTTGTCGTGTCATGCTTGAAATCAAGCCGAAAGATGTGGAAACCCTTGGACGATAAGTGCGTTTACACCGGTCCCATTGTATTTCTTCTGGTAAAAAAATTTCCTTAAATGTATCAAAACATTATTCAAGATGCTTATATATATCTTATATATTCTTCATCAACATATTCTTTGCAGTTGTTTTACCTTAATTTTACAAAAGTTGAGGATGGCACAATTCAAAGTCCAACTGCTGGAATGACTCACTGGACAACAGACATGTTGAAAAGGAGGGAATTAGAAGAGCTATCTAAAGGAGGTTTCGGAAATGTAACCATATCATTACAACACATGAACATGAACCGCACTGAACAAGGTATATTCGAGCATTTTCAAACTATTTTTGTGGTATCAAACAAATAAAACGTACAAAATATTAATTCACAGAAGATAATTACAAAACAGAAGATGGCGAGGATGATGATGTTGTTGGATCTGAAAGAGATTGCATATCTCCTGATGGGTTTATTGGAAATGTAGTTCAAGAAACATCAGAAAATGATGCAGACAACAACGTCAAGGTAAAAAACATTCTTTTTATAAATACTGATTCACGTGCTTCATGTATAAACTGATTCAAGTTGTGATGCCATTTTGTTTATCAATAGCATTACACATGGTAAACATTGTGGTTTTAGTGCTTCATCTATAAACTCATTCACATAATTTTTATTTTACGTTCTTTAATTTTTAAACCGATTCACCTAATTACTGATTCAAGTACTTCACTTTTTGTGACACTTATGAAAACTATGCTTTTTAGTGATTCATTATAAAAGTAAAATGAATCAATTGCTTCATCACATTTTGTTTTATTGATGCAAGTGCTTTTTAGTGAAAATTATGCAATTTGTTTTACTGATTCAAGTGCTTCACTTTTTTGTGACACTTATAGGATACTTGTGAAAACTATGCTTTGCAGTGATTCATTATAAAACCAAAATGAATCAAGTGCTTCATCACATATTTTTACTGATTCTAGTTCATATATTGTCACAATATTACTTTTATAGCATTCTACTTATCTTATGTTTCTTCCCAGCAAATTATGAGGGAAATAAACTTCAATTTCAATGCATATCACAATGCAAAGAGAGCTATAGATAAGTTGTTGATGCGAGGTATAAAGAAGTTTCCCGATTCTGTCGAACTGCGCATGCTAGTAACAAAAACAAATCATGAATTCAATCTGGCATGGCCAGATTTTTCAACTTCCGATGATTCTGACGATGGGACAACTTTCAATGGCACCACCACACCTGTTATGCATTATCAACAAAATACAACCACAATTAAAGATGATCAGTTTCAGGAATCAACAATGGTGGGTGATGATGATGCAGTTGCTGATGTTGTGTGTACACCTTTTACTCAAATTCTAAACGAAGATACTTTTGACATGCTGTTGGAATCAGCATTAGCTACCTCTATTAGACATTCAAGTCATCAAAGTCTCACTCATTCGGATCAGCGTGAACCAAATATCAAAAATGATGATGTAAACATTGTTCCTGTTACTATTGTGGCACCAAGACGGTCGAGAAGATTGGTTCAACTAACCGACAAACTTAGATCACCTCATTATAGGAGGACCGTTGATCCAAACCAACCGATTAGATCAATTGAGGAGAGAGTGTCAGGTTGGATTTTCGCAGGGCTGGAAGATGAATGGTACATTTTCTAAATTAATATATCCCCTCTACATTAAACAAATAATCACACTAACTATAATGAAATTGATGCAAGCTTATTTTGATTTAGGGATCTTGTATTTGAAACAATGTTTGGAGATAGTGGACCTCGGGGAATTTTTGAGAGTATGATTCCTGGATCCAAAATCCATGGAACAATAATTGACATTTAGGCTACTATTCTAAACCATCTAGAACTGCATAGAAATAAAAAGTCACCGGCAAGGATGTTTTTATCATGCACACTCCTGGTAAAATTACACTTAGGGTGTATACTTACTTTAAATGATTCAATAATATATACATTTTAATTGTAGAGCAACTTCATACTGGATGAGGCGATTTGTATAGAACAACGATACAAAATGTTCGTTGATCGCATGAATGAACATATCGAAAAGTTCAAGCAATGCACAAGCTTTAATGACGTGGACCTTGTAAGTCATTTTCATTACACTAATTCACTTGTTTTAGACAAACTGCATTCAACCAATTTTGTTATGGACATCAGGTATTCTTCCCGGTGCTTGAAAATGATCATTACTACCTTATTGTCTTTGATTTCAAAAAATCAGAATGCATAATAATAGACAACATTTACTCTGAAGAGTTGATTGAAGTAATTTATGGAAATGTGCCTAACGATCTGGTAAGGAAATTTCATTTTAATTTAACTTACCCATGATCATATATTATATTCTAATCACCTATCATATTTATTCCAGAAAATATTGTTTACTCTGTACATAGACGCTTTGAATCATCCAAAAAGAAATTCAATTAAGCGTGCGGTCACAGTTCGATTGTCCATGGCATGGATGACAAAAATGAACTACATAGATTGTGGAGTATTCGTTTTGAGGCACATGGAAACATATAAAGGTCAGGATTTGGATAAATGGAATGTTGGTTTGGAGCCTGAGTTCCCAGACAACGATGACCAATAGATGCAGTTAAATGAATTGAGAAAAAAGTATGTTACGAAAATTTTGACATCCGATTGAAACCTTATCAAACCATCTCTGCACAAAAAGTTGGCATCATACGATAAGTTATCTGACTTAGAAAAGGAAAACTTCAACACCGAAGAACATCTCCAACGGATTGAATGCAAAATCAATTTGTTTTATTAGATTTTCATTAAGCTTTCAAGCATGTTTTATTCTCTTTTTTATTTGGCTTTGTTTTTGATGTGACAATGATTCAGTGTTTTGTTATCTGTTTCAAGTGAAAATGATTCAGTGTTATGTTATATGTTATTTGTTTTAAGTGACCAATCTTTCCTTATTATTCATTAATTTATTATGAGTTTTTGATGATTACTGTAATTTCCCCTATCAAAATCGTTTATGATATTTCTGATATCAAATTCGAAACGAAGTTACAGTCTTTGATATTTACTGCACTTACCTGTTTAATAACATTTTTATGATGTATGTATTAATCACATGGATTATTAAAATAAAACTAAACCTTAAGCCTCAAGTTGATTCTTTTTATTACTTAGGTTGTCATGAATCACTTTCATCAGTTTATAATTCATGCCATTAAACTACATATGCCACATAAAGTAATTCTCAAGTTTGTTAAGGCATCACTTATCATATAAGCATTAGAGCTACTATAACATGTGATTTAGACATATGCACTTACTGTCTTAATACATTAGAGCTACTATAGCATGTGAATACATTAAGTAAACTTATCATGTAAGAATTAGAGCTAGTATAGCATGTGACCTACACAAATGCACTTACTGTCTCAATACATTAAGTAAACAAAATTAGCTTCATGTCTTACTACTTAGTGTGTTATATGGACAAAATGAAATATTGGATTCATCCAAAAAAGTTGGCTTAATTTATTAATACTCTTACCATTTACAAATACTGCTACCATGTCAGATCAAGTCTACTTATTTCTTGACCAATCCTTTTAAGCAATAATTAATATATTTAAATCATTTTTTAATTCATGCCATTTAACTAGCGTATGCCACATAAACCGATGCTCCATGTAGTTATGACATCACGTATCATCTAAGCATTAACAATACCATAACGTGGATTCAGGCATAGATAGTAATTTATTAAAAATAACACTTCAACTATCTGCATTTATTCTTGCAAGTACATTGCATAAATGTAGAACTCAAACATTCATTTTTATTTGTAAAATAACATTTTTTTTCTTGAAAACTTAATATATAAGAAGGAAAAACCGAACTATTTAAAAGTAGAAACAATAGCTTTTTGCTGGCAAGTGCGAGCATTATGATCAACATACTTTCCGCATCGTCCATATTTTCTCGAACCCTTTTTAGCATTCACAATCGCAGTCTCTTTTTGTCCTATCATCCTTTTCTTTATCGGGCCACTACCTTTGTTTCTGATTCCTTCTGGAATTTTAACCGTTACTTTATCTCTCTTCTCAACACCAAGTACCGATCCGATGAAGGCTGTGTTCGTCATGGGTCGTGCATTTCGTGTTTCTTCTTCAACATCTTTCGTCAACTCCTTTACTTTCTGTCTATATAACTTCAGCTTTTCCATATTCGAAACTAGCCGATCAACACAATAATCAACTGAAAAGTATATGTCCCGGATCATTGCTTTAAAATCTTCATTTGCATCATTTGTAGGAAACTGACACGTATTATATCCGCTTGCTGATCTCGGCACCACATCCTTTGTCCATCTTCTTGAAACATATTTTTTAGGGAAATGCTCCACACCCGACATCCTTAATACATAAAAGCAGTGTCTACATAGACACCCAGTTAATTCGAATCGTAAACACGAGCAACTAACAGTGCAATCGGATTTCATGAATGAAACCTGTCAATATTACAAAATAATAATATCAATTTTTTTAAACCAATACTAGATACAACAGACTATATTATACATACCTCAAAATCACCAAAATGTTTTACATCTTTGTTGGTATCCTTGATGCTGAATTTAGTTATTCCATCATATTCTACTACTTTAATTGAGTAGCATGTAAGCATCGATGCCATTATCTCTGTTTGAACTTCAAAGAACACAGTTCGTGTGAATGTTTGAGCTGCCTCCTCTTCAATAAGCAATTTAGTTATAATTTTAGGATTCGTGTAACGCGAGTCATGATTGTTTTTACGTTGAAAAAAACGTTGTGCTTCCATTGCCGTTTCAAAATGACTGACATACTCAATTAAGTGCAAATCTGCATTTGTCATCAACCCGTAGAAGTAATTTTCACCTTCCGATCTTGATGTCGTTCGCATTAACCCTGATAAGTAGCAATCCTGAAAATAAGCAGGAATCCATTTATCTCGTATTGCAAACATTTCGTTAAACCAATTGTTACTATTTAAATCGTATTCATCCATTATTGATTGCCATTCTATATCAAACTCGCTTGCACTGATTCGTTCACTACTAGAAAAAAGGCCTTTTACGACGCTCATTGCGCGTCGTAAAACGCTCAGACAACGCGCAAATGCGTGTCAAGGAAGGCCCTGTCATAAAGAGAGACGACGCGCATTTACGACGCGCATTTATGACGCTCATTTACGACGCGCGGTTATGACACGCATTGCGTATCAAGGAAGGCCCTGTCATAAAGGTAGACGACACGCATTTGCATGTCGTAACCTTACGACGCGCGTGTTTATGACACGCAATGCGTATCAAGGAAGCCCCTGTCAAGAAAGGCCATGTCATAAATGAAGATGACACACATTTTTGCGTATCATAATTTTAAATGTTCTAAAAAAAATATTTATATATTTATTAATTTTTAAATTAAGTTTGCATTTAATGTCTCATAATAGAAATAAAATATCATATACAAAAAATACAATCCATTGCATAAAATTTAATGTCATACAATTCTATTTTTTACAATATCTAAATTTGCATCTAATCTACTCTCTACATCAAATTCCAACTAAGTAAAGTTGCATCTTGCCTTTCATAATTCTTTAAGACTAATGCTGCAAGATTTGAATCAAGTGGCTTCATATTCCTTTCTTCCACCAACTTTACCTGATGCACAAAATACACAGAAACAAAAAAACATTGTAGAGGAAGGGGTAATTTGGGAAAATGTGAGGGGTATCCTCTGCAAAACAAAACAAAAAATATCCTTTGCAAGATTTGCTCTTTAGTATCCTCTGCAAAACAAAATAAAAAATATATATCAAAAAATTAAATTTTTTATAGTTTTATATTATAATTATGCCTAGAGTATTGCATACCTAAAGAACCATTTGTTAGCTCTACAACACTTTTTGAATCTGATGTTGTATGTTGATATAATAAACAAATAACTAAAAGTAGGTTGCTATTTCTTAAAAAGTAATTCAACTTTGGCATATTATAGCTTACCTTCTATGTTGGTGGCAACTGCAATGAGTTCTTTCACGGCTATATCAGAAACAAGATAAAACTACAGAAAAAAAAAATGTAGGTTAACTCAGCAAATGATAAACCAATAGTTGGTAATTTACAATCTTTCTTTCATCATACAATCTTTATTCTTTAGGTATAATGTATTTATTAATCCAACAATATTGACATTATGCATAACTTGAATTCAAATATAAATTGGACAAGATACAGTGTCTTTCTTAAGCAAATAATTCAATATGCTACCCCACTATCGTTGACTAGTAAAGAAATTAGGGCCAAATCTAACAGTAGAATGTTTATGACAATTAAGGCCTCATTTGGAAGCCAGCAACAGTAATACAAGCTAGAAAAGAGGGAACAAGTGGTGTTTTTAAGTTATAATTTTGAATAGAAAAGGCAAAACTTCTATAACAACTACTAAAGCAACTGAAGTTAATATCATGATGCCTTTCTCAGATCCTGATACTGATCTGGTATGCTTGCTTCCAATTTATTTTTCCCACTGCCACTGCCAAGTGTTAGCAGCTTCTCCACGTGTTCGAATACAACACAAAGCCGTTTTACATCTTGGATTATTTCCATATCACCCGGTAGCTTGTTTGTTGCCAATGCAATAAGTCAGATTAAAAAAATGACTACTTTACCCTTGTGTCAAAAAATTGTAAATGAGACATTACACATACCTTGCAAAGGCCTCAATCCAGAAGCAACGGTGAAGTATAATTGGTCGATTTTTATTCTCATAAGCTAGTCTGGTTAAGAGTGTCAGTTGCAACTCTGAAAGCAGTACACACCATTTGCTCCAGTAATTGATGTGGTCTTACTATTTCCAGATAACGAAGTATATGTATAGATATTGGATGATGTTAGTTTCATTGATCATGGAGGGTAAATGTGGAAAAATAAAAAAAATGTACCTTTTTTCTTCTCTATTTGGGTCCATAAAATCATCAAACAACAAAAAGTTAGGGGAATCATCAGAGATAAAAACACCATTTTATGTAGTACCTAAAGATAAGATGTCCTTCTCCAACTGCCCAAAGAAGCTCTAACAAAAATTATACACAATTTTCAGCAAAGAAATTCATTTTATAAAGCCTAACGCAGGGTAACACAACAGCAAAAAAGAAAGAAAACCCAATACTCAAAGATGATAATTGGATGTTAAAAGACTGAATATGATAGGAATATAAAGTGGTAAAAGACTGAAACAAATAGAAGAGATGACATGATATGAAGAAAAGAAACTTGAAAAAAAGTAGTAAAGCAATTTAGACATGTTTTCCATATTTTGAATCACTGAATGACTTACTTCCTCAATCTACAATAGTAATAGGTCAGTTAAAGGGCACACTAAATAGCAATACTTCTTTTTAAATCTAGAGAATTTATTAAACTTGTGAACATAAATTGAAACCAAATAAATGGGGAAAAGAAGAACCAAACCCCATATCCTTTTGCTGCTGACCTGGCATGTTTTCATCAGCACTAACAGAAGAATCCTTGACATTTTTATCACTAAGAGAGGGTTTTTATTTGTCGTTTTGAGCTAAAGTTCTGACAATCGTTGGAATTGGTGGTTTTCTAGTAGATTTGAGAGGATTGGATTTAGCCTTTAGGAATATATATACATATTTTATATAAAAAAAATTAAGAAACCAAATAAATGGGGAAAAGAGATAGTAGCTAACCTCAAAAGAATGGAGTCCTTTCAAACTAGACCACTCAATCTACTTGTCATCCTTCCAGACAAGAGTTGGCCTCACATGCCATGACCTAACAATTGATGTCTTTCATTGAGCTGGAAAGGGAAAAAAGGTAAAAAGTTAACACATTTTATAAATTTTGAAAGAAAAGTCGTATAACAATACCTACCAGGAAACTGGACAGTTAAAGAAGTCAAATCAATCTTATTTGTGTCCATAACAATTGCTTCATGCCAGCTACAAAAAACAGTAAAAAAATAGAGTTTGTGATGATTAATAAGTATTAACGATTGAAAATGTAATGAGTTGAGTTAAATGGTTACCTATCTTGTACCCAAACATCAACTTGATCTCCACTACTCCAAGCATAATCTGAAAAGACTGTTATGCCCCTCTTTCTACTCCTTTCAAACCGCATGGTGGTCACATCAATATTCAATGCTCTTGTGCTCCAAGATAATACACAGTTACCATCATTTGATAGAGAGATACAGTTCCATCAATCCGGATGTCAAATGTCCGTACAGTTCCGTCAACACTTCCAGCAATAATCTCAGTTTTTGTTAAACAGATAGACATAATGCTGTCTAGAAAGGTGTCAATGATCTGTGAATCAATTAAAACTGTCATCAACTTTTGATAATATAAATATATATATAAAAAAACTTAGTACAAACGTAGATGTAGAAAAGGGAAAGGGAAAGGGAAAGAAAGCTAAACCTGAATTGGCTCAGTGCTGTGAGATCTATAGTCCCAGGCACGTAAGGAACGATCATACCCGGTTAATACATAAAACCCAACACCAATTTTTCTATTATTTGACAAAAGAATGATCAGATTGATTAAATGAAGTTCTCATTATTTGGTTTACTATATTTCTAACTTTATCATATACTAAGTATGAGACTGGTGTATTATAAGATTAAAACAAACTTTAAATATGAAGGTGTAAATATTAATTATTTTGTAAACTAAAATTTAGAAAAAAATTCAATGAATAAATAATTCAATGTATAATAATAATAATAAAAAGTAGATATTTTAAATAAATGGATGGAACCACAAATTACCAAAGAGTTCTGTAAATACGAAACATAATAAATCTAATAATATTTAGTATCTATTTCTTATATCACATGGAGCCAATATAAAAATAGTTAGTTATCAAGCAAAGAAATATAGTATGCTATATGACTTACTGTAATACCAAATATAAGCAAATTATTTACATTATATACTTTATAATTAGTTTTTTTTCTATATAAAGGTTGCTTTGAGACTTACCCTTGAGAATATACTCTTGAATGTCTTATTGTGCCACTTCGACTATTAGCTCCTCTTGGTGATTTGCATCAGTTTACCGAACATTACATTGGGAAAAAAAGGCATTTTTTCTTGAAATGAGGCTATTGCAATGCTGTCTTGAAAAAAAGGCATGTTTTCTTCTCCAATAGAAATTGATATCACATCAGCTCCATCAGCTACTGCAGCATCAAGCCCGGTTAAGATGTCACTCTCTGGCCAATCTAGACCAAAACATACTTTATAAACCGCCAGATGAGCATAAGGTGCCATCCCAACGGCTAATATTTCACTCTCTGGGCAATCTGGACAAAAAAGTCGACCATCAGTTCATTTTTTGTGATGGAAGTTTTGTTTGAGCAATTCAACGAACAGTTGGCATGCATTGTTCGAATAAAAAAATTCAAAAAACTATAACAGGTGATAGTTACACCAAATCATCCACCATGGTTGATTAATCGATAGACCGACTCTCTATCTCAATTTATTTGTAATTACAAGGAGAGTGAAATAAAAAGGAAAGGGGGAAGTGGTAGCATAGGAAAGAAAAAAGTTTAGAACTTTAAAATCATGTCTACGTACCTTCAAAATTGAAGCCAAAAAACTCAAAACTGTTGATTCGTGGCTGGAATCGTTGTTGTGGTGCGATGTTGGAATGGTGGAGTCCGAGAGAAAACACAAATTATGATGGGTAGCTATCGTTGTTGGTAATGCATGATTCATCAAAAGCCCTAGTTCTTCGGTCAATCGTCTATTTTGTGAAAGAAGATATTACCATTGCAAATGCGTTATGTCTGATTAGGGTTTGCATAGAGAAGGAGTGAAAGTCGATCGTTGAGGAAGGGGTTTGTAGAGAGAAGGAAGGGAGAGAATGAAATTGATCTGGCGGGTGTAGAGAGTACAGAGGAAGAGGAAGGCGGATGTTCAAAATTTTGAGGGAAGGAGAGACGAGAAGGTTGAGGTTTCGATTAGGAGTTGTTCAACAGGTAGCTTCGATTGACGGTTGATGAGTCGTAGTTGTCGATCAGCGCTACAATCGAAAGGAGTTGCAGTCACTGAACCATTTAACGCGAGGATCGGGTTTGAGACTAGAAGAGGCAACGAGGATTGGAGGCAATGGATGTGGGTGAGGGTGGAGACGAGGGAGAAGAAGGCGGGGGTTTAAAAAATTTGGGGATTTCATTTTCCCTCTAAGGAGAAGTGAGAAGCGCGTTTCTTAAAAAAAATATAAAACGACATTCATAGACGACGCACCTTTTAGCTAAAGTGCCCTCCGTGTTTTTTATTTTTTTACATTAGACACTAATTTAAGGGCACGCAATAATGCGCGACCTAAATCCTTAATTTTTTTGAAGAGATGACACTTATTTAACGTTACTCTCTTTTGCGTAACATATATCTCCGAGTGTCGTTGTTTGCGCGTCGTAAAAGGGTCTTTTTCTTGTAGTGGTTCATTCCATATCAGACTGTTTAAACGTTTCAACACCCCCGTCTACGACATATGTGAACCCAACTGAAAAATAAACTAGTAATCATCATTACATAAAAATTTATCAATTCAAGTAATGCATACAATGTATTATGTGGGTATATTCTCTACCTTATCGGTGAACTTCTGTGATATGTGCCACATACACAATCGATGCCTACATGATGGTGAGAAAACAGCTGGAATCGCTTGCTTGATAGCCGGGTCTTGATCGGTCATCAACACTGTTGGTTCCCGTCCAAAAGTACTTTTAAAAGCCATTAACATCCATTTATATGATTCTATTGACTCACTAGCAAGTAAGCCAACAACAAAAGTGACACATTTTTTGTGATTGTCGATACCGGTAAATGGCACGAAAATCATGAAGTACCTGTAAAAAGGTAATGTAAAACAAGTAATATGATATGAATTAAACTTGTTATTACTCACTATAAGTTCATATGATACTCCCAAACCGAAAGATGATAATTTTTTAATAAGTAAAGCTACTGCATACTTGTTTGTTCGGTAAGTAGCATCGAATCCAACAACATCTCCAAATACAAAATAATTACGTTTTGCTTCTTCATCTGCCCAAAATAACCCACATAGCTTCCCCTCACTATCCACACAATATTCAAAAGTAAAGTCGTGTAAATACTCCTTTTTTTAGTAAGCTTCTCAATTACCATGTCCGCATCACTCTCACCAATATATGTTATCATATCCCTTTTCAAATTCTTACATTCAACTTCTATTGCCCCTACATTGACAAATCCACCTTGTGTTTGCTTCAATATCTTGAATGCTCTAACCGGACCAATATTTATATCTGAAACATCATTTACAAGTTGTTTCTGATGATATGTAAGCCTCCTGTTACTTTTCAAAAAAACAAAATCTTCTGGATTAACTAGTTCATGTGTGTTTTTCTCCTCAAAATATTTGACCACCCAAAGATTTTCATCATTAACCTTCAATCGGATACAAGCTTTACATCGGGTTCGGTGACTTGGCCGATTACGACGCTGTTTGCTCCGGTCTTTCAAACTATCAAATGAACGTTTTTTTTTCTCTCCCTCCCTATTACATACTATGTACCTACGTGAATAACCATCTCCCTTTTTTGACTGCTCTGTAGTAGCCTTTCGTATTTCAAACCCACTATTGCGTGCATATTCTCTGTAAAATGCCAATGCTTCATCATATGAAGGAAACACTTGCCCTACATATGGTTTCAACTCCACTTCTGGTGTCCAACCTTTTTCCACAAGTTCTAGACATTGAACCTCATCAGACTGAATACTTGTTGGTTGTGATTCAGACATATCTGTAACACATAAAAAGATTTATGTCAGATTCATTTAACACACAATTAATAAAGATTACCAACTTTAAGCTATTTCCTGCTGGGTTTATTAGAAATGTAGTCTAGGAAACATCATAAAATGATGCAGACAACATCTTTAATCTAAAAAATGATTCATCTATAAACTGATTCACATACTTTAAATCTTACATTATTTAATTTTTATACATATTATATGTGCTGTAAAATCATTGTTTTTATACTTACTGATTCAAGTTGTTCAAGTGATTCAAGTGATTCAATTCAAGTGCTTCACTTTTTGTTATACTTGTTTTTTTTAACTGCTTCATTAAAAACACCGAAACGAATCCATTTCATCATATATGTATTACCGATTCCAGTGATTCAATTCAAGTGCTTCAGTTTTTTTGACACTTGTGTTTTTTTTTTAAACTGCTTCATTAAAAAAGCCTAAACGAATCCAGTGTTTCATCAACTAACTGAAAAATAGGAGGCACAACTCATATTTAATTAAAACCTTTGTTTAGCATTTTTTTTTATAAGACAAGAAACAGCTAGCATTAGTTATCAACTTCTTTTATAATCCGATTGAATAACATAAGTAGCATAAAAAATGTAACGAATCACAAAAATTGTTCATCAGACAGATTTAATCACTAGTTTCCTAGTGTATAAAAACATACATCATATTGAATCAACATATTCACATTAACATAGAGTTAAAAACTGCATTCTTCATATTCAAATACAACATAAAAATAAAAAATAACAAAAAAAACGTGAATCAGTAAACTTCTTTCTTCGAATTATGTTTAACGAATCTGCAAATTCATTGATTAATAAGTTGAAGCTTCTAACCTTTGATGCGTCTTCTTCTCTTGGTTGTGAAACGTGAATCCGTGTACCTCTGTCTTTTGAATCTGGAAATCGGTAGATATGTATATATGAGCTTCTTCATAGAAATTGGTTGCTCTTTATATGATGCTAGTCGTTCCAAAAAAAGCCCAGGCAAGAAAATAGGCAAAAACCAATTTTTACTTTGTAACTAATGCAAGTCTTTAATATCACCATTGGAAACGTGACTTACTCCTACCAATTTTAAAACCACTTACTTAAATAAATCCTTGGCTCCAATATTACATTTCTTCCCTTTATCAATCATTAATTACTATTTCTTCTTGCCTTCTTACCATTTTCTCATTTCTTAATGGATCTATATTCTATATATATATATATATATATATATATATATATATATATATATACACACACACACACACACACACACACACACACAAGACTACCAAGGCTAAATGGGCCTAGACCTAACACCATACAAGATACACAGGCTTTATACTAAAACATGTACACAAGACAATATACAGTATGCTAACATCCCTCCTAAGTTTGAATGGGAGGTCGAGTTCGGACGTTCAAACTGGTCTTGAAATCATTGAATAGCTAAGATGGAAGGCATTTGGTGAAAATTTCAGCGCTGAGCGGAAGATGGAACATGGAGCATGCGGACAAGCTCGCGAGCTACCTGATTGTGCACAAAATGAATGTCAATCTGGATGTGTTTTGTTCGATGATGTTGAACCGGGTTTGAGGACATGTAAACCGAGCTAATATTATCGCAATAGACGATGGTGGCTTTATCCGGAGGACATCGAAGCTCACAAAGTAAGTCCTGAATCCAACAAGTTTCTACGACCGCGTTTGCCACCCCATGGTGTTCTGCCTCAGCACTGGACCAAGAGATCACCCCTTGTCGTTTAGATGACAAAGAGATGAGGTTATCACCAAGAAAAACACAAAAACCGGAGGTGGAACAAAGAGAGACAGGGCATCCACCCAGTCGGTATCAGAATAAGCAACCAAATCTGAAGAAGGAGATGCATGGATGTGAAGTCCTTGGTATAGGGTCCCTATGATATAGAGTAAAATACACTTAAGAGCGTGCATGTTTGGACATGTGAAAGTTAGATACTGAAGAGCACCAGCTAGAATGCAATATAGTGAGGAATTGGAGACTAGCGGTCCAGTTTATGAATGGTCTCAACTGGGGTTCGGGCTGGATTGTAGTTAAGCATGTTGGCACGTTCAAGAATCTCTAAGGCATACTTTTGTTGTGAGAGAAAAAGACCCTGAGAATTCGTGGTGGCAGAGATGCCCACATACCTTAGATCTGTCATTGAAAACTCTCGGCTAACCTGAGATATGATTGACTGAATGAGGGTTATGGAGGCGGCGGTGAGCACAATGTCATTGGCATATAACAGAAGATATGGAGTATTAGTGTCATGATGATATGTAAAAAGCGATGAATCTGTCAGGATGTGATGAATTCCCATGTGAAGAGCATGTTGAGAAAAGCAATGATACCTGGCCCTAGGTGCCTGCTTGAGGCCATAGAGAGACCTCTGAAGGTGACATACATGATCTGGATGCTTAGGGTCACAAAAACCTAGAGGTTGGTGCATGTAGACTGTCTCCTGGAGGTGACCGTGAAGAAAAGCATTCTTCATGTCTAGCTGCTGAATAGGCCAGTGTCTCGAGACTGCTAGACTAAGAACAATACATATGGTAGCTGGTTTAACAACCGGGATGAATGTCTCATCGCAGTCAATACCAAGCTGCTGACTACGACCATTTGCTACAAGGTGCGCTTTATAGCGCGAAAGAGAACCGTCAACATTGAACTTATGTTTGAAAAGCCACATAGACTGGATCACATTCGCTCCTGGTGGGCGTGGAACCAATACCCAGTGCCATTTGCAATTAGTGCATTATATTCCTCATACATTGCTTTTTGCCACTTTAGATCTTTCAAAGCATGTATGTGGGACCTCGGGATAGAGGATATGGAGGACAAGTGAAGATTACGGTGTTGGATTGGTTTAAAAATACCATGTTGAGGACGAGTGGTCATGGGATGAGCTGGTAGTGGAGAGGGATGGTGAGGTGGGGAGTGAGGAGGAGATGGAACTTCATCCTGATTAGGTAGGACGGAGTCAACCTGCGGGGAAGGGAAGAGAGTGGGTTGCAGAGTAGTTATGGGAGTCGATGGCTGAAGGAACTCATGAAAGAGGGGAAAGATATTAGAGTCAAGGAAGTCATAGGATGGCGGATCGGTGGGAGTGACAGAGCCGTATGGGAAAATCGTCTCATCAAATGTAACATGACGAGAGATGATGATCTTCCGAGAAGAGAGATCATAACAATGGAACCCACAATGAAGTGTGGGATACCCGAGGAAAATACACCGGGTGGTGTGGGGTTGGAGTTTATTAGAAGTGTGTAGGCAAGGGAACCATAGGCATCCAAAGACACGAAGATGCTCGTATGTGGGATGACGTTGAAAAAGACGGTAATGAGGCGTGTCGTTAGATATCGACACAAAGGGAATTATATTTAGGAGATGAGTGGCCATGTGCAGAGCTTCTGGCCAAAAGGTGGGTGGAAGATGTGAGTGAAATAGTAAGGTGCGCATCATATTATTGATGGTAAGGATCATGCGTTCAGACTTCCCATTTTGTTGGGAAGTATGCGGGCAAGAAAAGCAAAAATTGATGCCATGAGATGCAAAATGATCATGAAAAAGTTTATTATTGTATTCTCGGTCGTTGTCACATTGGAATTGTTTAATTGTACCCCCAAATTGAGTTTGAATAATGTTGGAAAAATGCATGAATTTTTGAAATGCTTCATATTTTTCTTTAAGTGGGTAAACCCATAGATAATGAGTATAGAGATCAAGAAATAGGATATAATATTGTAAACCACCAAAACTAGAGACAGGAGATGTCCACAAATCAAAATGAATAATTTCAAAGGGTACAGAACAACCCGAATCAGACAAATAAAACGGAAGTCTAGTATGTTTGCCAAGTTGACAAGCTTGACAAATAACATTATTTTTTGATGAAATACTAGAAATCAAACTACGAGAAAATAAATGTAGTAATACTTGATCGCCAGGGTGACCAAGTCGTTGGTGCCATATGGTGGAGGTGGTGGAGACGAACACATGACTGGTGGGAGTTGTGACAGGGTACAAGGGTCTGGAGCTATCACATCGGATTAGAGGACGACGCGTCTGATAATCAAGAACAGTAAAACCAAAAGGATCAAAGTCAATAGAGAAATTATTTTAAGTGGTGAATTTACGGACATATATAAGATTTTTAATAATAGCAGATGTGATAAGGACGTTTTTTAAGTGTAAAGGGCGATAAGGATTTTGAAAAGGTAATGTGGTATGTCCCGAGGTTGTGACAGGAATTGCAGATCCGTTACCGACAAAAATAGCACGAGGAGTATAAGCATTATTACAAATAGTTTTGAGTATATATGCGTCTGTATAAACGTGATCAGTGGCTCCGGTATCCATAACCCATCCGACGGTTGTTGGGTCGCTCAAAGTCATTGTGCTAAATAAATTCGGAAGGGAAGTGGACTGATCTGGGCTACCGAGCCAAGCCCATGGAGGTTGAACAATGCTTGTATAGTGAACAGCTAATGGATTGGCATGTTGTTGGATGTGGGCCTGTTGAGGTCGTTGGCCAAGGAGCCCAGCGCCTCATGAAGTACTAGGCTGGTTCTGGTTTGAGGTCCACGATGTGGTCTGATAAGTGGGTATCGATGGCCACTGTGACATCGTAGGCGTGTTCGACGTCGGTATGAAGACCCAACCATAACACTGCTGGGTGTATGGGTTTCCGGCGGGATTGCTGTTCTGACTGGCAGCTGATGGAAGTGTCCCACAACGATGATTGTTGTTTCCCATGAGAATTTCGCCGATAATTGTTGCCTCCACCCCGACTTGAGGAGCCGATATTAGAGTTGACATTGAGGAATTGCGGAGAAGATGAATGGTTGTTATGCGATGGTGACGGAAGTTGATTGGTGAAAAGCCTCTTCTCCTTAGAAAGCCTCATCAAGAGTAGGTAGTGGTTTGGTGAAGCGGATGAAGTCGGCGGTGGAGTCAAACTTGCTAGAGAGACCATTAATAGAGTGTATAACAACATGTTTTTCTTTGACCTTTTTGCCAATTCCCTCCAATAAGTCTGATATCTTTTTAATTTTATTGAAATAGTCATGGATAGAAAGATCCCCTTGTGAGATGGTACGTAATTCACTTTCTAACTGTATTGTTGTAGAATCTTTGTTTTGTCGGAATAAAGCTTCAATGTTGAGAAAGATGTGATGGGCAGTGGCTTGGATGGTGTAGACATTCGTGATTAATAAACCCAAACAGCTAAAGTTTGACTAGTTAATTGAGTTTTTGCCACTGCGGATCTGTACATGCAACTTTAGGTGGATCGTAGGTATCATCAATATGATCGAGAACTTTAAAAGCAATACAATGGGTTGTGAATAGATCTCTCCATGGATCATAGTTATGTGTGGATGGATTCAGGATTAGCGAAACATATGTTTTTATGTTTGTGACAGCATAGGATTTGGTGGCTGGAGTGGGTGGTGGGGGTGGGTTAGCTTCAACACCAGCCATTAGGGTAGAACAGGGAAGGAAGAAGACAGAAGCAGAAAGAGGGAAAGGATCAGATTAGAGAAGGAAAGTGAGGGAAATTTGGAATGTTTAAAAAGTCTTTGATACCATGTTGAGACGTATCATTCTCATTCCCGCGAAACAAACTACATCGAGATATATATACAAGACTACCAAGGCTAAATGGGCCAAGACCTAACATGATACAATATACATGGGCTTTATACTAAAGCATGTACATAAGACAATATACAGTATGCTAGCAGAGTTAATACAGATTTATATATAAACCATAGTACACAAATTTATAAACGATGTATAAAATCCCTCAACAAAAATTGCAATATGATTAATCCCTAGCAGCAGGGGTGACTCAACCAATTTGGGAGCTCTAAGCAAACAAAAAAATTGAGGTCCTTCTGAAACATCCCAAAAATACGACCCAAAAATTTCGTTTTCAAAATATTATTAAATTCATAAATCATCCACGTCATAAGTAAAATCGTGAATCATGTATCATAAAACATTATAGTATCTATCTCAATCAAAATCTCATAATAAAACATCAGAGTAACTCCCAGGCTAAGGCTGTGGTGTGTGCCATTCTATCATCCCGAGCTCTTCCCCTTGATACCGGAAGTACCTGAAACCAAAACTGAAACTGTAAGCACGAAGCTTAGTGAGTCTCCCCAAACTACCACATAACATACAAATATCATGCAACTAAGAGATACGGCCCCCGCCCACTCTCATGGAGATTCGGGCCCCGCCCACACCCCGATGTCTAGGAGATTCGGGCCCCGCCCCTACTCCGCTGTCTAGGAGATTCGGGCCCCACCCACACTCCGTTGTCTAGGAGATTCGGGCCTCGCCCACACTCCGTTGTCTAACCTGCATACAAGTATCACATAGACAACAAGTATATCTACCAAATAATCACCTATCTATGCTCACATAATACTAAGAGAATACGGTCCCCGCCCATACTAAGCTACTACGAGATTCGGGCCCCGCCCACACTCGACTACATATCACATAAACGGGCCGGCCTTGGTGCCTTAGACTCGTTCCTAATTAAAGGAAACTCACCTCGTATGACTGACTGCTAGATATCTAGGTGAGAAATCCTTGTCTGCTGCTCCAGTAACTCTCCGGCTATAAATTCCATAATTTCACTAAGTCAGAACTGATAATTATTCTTAGGGTAAAATGACCATTTTACCCCTGGTCAAAGTCAACATCCTGTTGACCAAACTCGCCGAGTCAGCCTTGTGACTCGTCGAGTCCTAGAACTCAGAACCCTGAAATTGCATGACTCGTCGAGTTCCCAAGCTACTTGACATCGCGATTTGTCGAACTGCCTCGTCGAGTCTTCCCAGACTCGCTGAGTCCTGGCATAAACAGAAAAGGGACAAGATCCTCTTACTCGCCGAGTTTTTTAAATCATCAGGGTTTCTTCATCAGACTCGCTGAGTTCCCTTATGAACTCGTCGAGTCCCTTGCAGATCTAACCTAGTTCACTGGTTTCACATTTCTATAGCTCCAAAATACAGATCTAGGTTGTTTCAAAGGTCCATTTCAATAAAGTTGGTGACTTGACGGCTTTGCACACCTCAAATGAACCTAAACTCAAGTTATAGCAATCAACTCTCATGAACATGGTCATGGCTTGGATGAAAATGGGTCAAGACCCTTTTTATGGCTCTAGAGGCTCAAACTTACAGAATAGGGGAAATGTTTTGCAAACAACCCAAGAGAATAACTCTTTCTAATCAAAAGGGTCAAAAGACCCAAGAATCCACATACAAGGAGATCTAAGCTATATTTCATCAAGCCAAGAGCTTTTTACCTCAGAAGGCTGCCAAAGGTGAGTGTGTTCCTGGATCTTGCTCTCTTTCCCCAAGCTTGTTAGCTCCAAGCTCTTGCAACTACCTTCAATGGCACAAAACACACTCAAAAACTCAAGGGGAAGGCTCTCAATCGAACTAGGGTTTCTGGAGGATAGGGAAGCTAATAAGGGAGGCCCAAAGGGGTTTAAGATGTTTAAATAGGGTGCAAAACCCCGAAAATAGGGTTTCCTTCTGGCAGACCTACTCGTCGTGTCCATGCTTGGACTCGCCGAGTAGACTCTTTAAATCACACGTCCTTTAAAGCATCTACTGGACGAGTTAGGGCTACTAACTCGTTGAGTAGCCCAAAATAAATACTTGAATAAATAAGGAATTGCGTAGAAGGAACGGGGCGTTACACCTTCAAATAAGCAAACAATTTTGAACTTGAGACCTTTAGTTTTATAAACCAGTGCTTTTACCACCAGGCCAAGCTTCAACTTGTCTTTATAACCTAAGAAATATGTACATATACATATATAATAGAATAAGCTTTAAAACTGGGGCCCCTAAACCTTTGCTTAGTTTTGCAAAGGGTAGATTCGGCCCTGCCCAATAGTTCACCATCAACTTCATGTCGGTTAAACTTTTAAATTGCATTTAAGTTGTAACATTGAAGAGCTTAATTTATACTAACGTTTGTTTTGAACATAGTAAATGTCAGAAATGGAGTTGTATTTTTTAAACTTGCTCAATGTTAGATATCATTTTTCGGATTTCTATAGACTTGTGCTGATAATTTGTGCCCTTACACATTCTCTCTAATTTGGGAGTATTTTTCAACATGTGTATATGTATATTGTAAAAGCAAAGATTAATATGAAATTCTGGTTCTGCTTGATTAATGGCATCATTTAAAATCTGATTGATTAGGGTGTGTTTGGCTTAGCTTTTTTTTTTTTATATATCTCAAAAGTGTTTTTGGTAAAAGTGCTTATTGGCTTATGGTTTTTTGAAAAATAAGTTTTTAAAAAGTTTTTGGTTTAGCTTTTGTGTAGGAAAAAGCTAAAAAGTCAATAAGTTGGTTTTAAAAAGTGTTTGACTTAGCTTTTTAGAGGTAAAAAGTATAAGGAAATAGAATCGAATGAAATATTGAGAAGATTGTTTCTGTATAATTGATTTTCATAGATTACAATTGAATACATCTTGGGTTTATATAACAAGAATACAACTAACTATGAGAGATATACATGGGAACAATATTGACATAGTAATATACATGTGTGCTAAATATTAGGTGATAAATGTGACCGGATTATATCTTAATATTGCCCCACAAGATGGACGAGCCTGTGAGAAGACCAGTCTTGGATATGAGATAATGAAAGCGTGGTCGTGGAAGGGGTTTGGTTAGAGCATCGACAAGTTGGTCATCAACGGCTATGTGTTGAACTCGTAGAGATCCTTGCTGTACTTTTTCCCTGACAAAGTGAAAATCTAGAGCTTGGTGCTTCATTATTGAGTGAAAAATAGGATTTGCTGAATATGAAGTTGCACTCAGGTTATCACAATAAATAGTAGGTGTAGTGGATGATGAAATGCCAAGTTCACTTAGTAGGGAAATGAGCCATTGAACTTCAGTGGTGGTGGATGCAACGATGTGGAATTCAGCTTCAGTGGAGCTTCTGGCTAAAGTACTTTGACGTTTTAAGCTCCATGAAATTGGGTTTGCACCAAGATAAACTATGTACCCGGTGGTGCTTCTGTAGTTATCCTTGTCTCCAGCCCAGTCATCATCAGTGAATGCATGAAGTGTAAGTGGTGAGTTGCGATAAATGATGATGCAATGATGAAGTGTGTTATGCAAGTATCTGATTAATCATTTCAGAGCTGGCCAGTGCATGGATGTTGGAGCCTACATAAACTGAGGTAAACGGTTAACTGCAAAGGACATATCCGGTCTGGTTAGGGACAGGTGCTGTAGGGCACCGACTAAGGTGAGATAGTCAGTTGGAGACGGATGTGGTGTACCCCCTGTTGTTCGTAAGGTGTCAGAACTAATCATTGGTGTGGATACAAGCTTACAATCAGTCATTTTGGCTTTAGAAAGTATATCAAGGATGTATTTTCTTTGAGAAAGTAAGATTCTCGAGAATGAGGGAGGATTTCAACACAAAGGAAGTAAGACAAAGATCCAAGATCTTTTAGAGAGAATTTAGAGGCTAGATAAGAGATGAAAGTGGATATGTGATTGGGAGATGAACCGGTGACGATTATGTCATCGACATAGATAAGAACTAGGATGATGGAGGTGTTGATTTTGAGAATGAAAAGAGAGGGATCTGAGATGGTGGATTTTTATCCGAGGGAAATGAGATAAGTTTTAAGTTCATCATACCATGCTCGAGAGGCTTGGCGAAGTCCATAGAGTGCTTTGTTTAATTTGCAAACATGAGTGGGATTGGAGGGATCAACAAAACCAGGAGGTTGAGATATGTAAACATCTTCATGAAGTGTGCCTTGTAAAAAGGCGTTATTTATATTAAGTTGTCTTAGAGGCCATGCATTTGAGATGGCAAGTGAGAGAATAATACGTAACGTGGCTGGTTTGAGTAGGGGTGAGCGCGGTGCGGTTCGGTGCGGTTATTAGCCAAAACCTCACCACTAACCGCAAATGCGGTTAATCCATTTTTAAAACCGCTTGGTGCGGTTATTTTTGTGGTGCGGTTAAGCGGTTATTTTTGCGGTGCGGTTTTGTTTTTTCTGTGTTGCGGTTATTAACTGCATGGATTTGATACGGTTATTTTGTGTGGTTTTAACCACAGTGTAGAGTTCAAATGATTTTAAGAGTTCAAATATATTATTTGTAATAATAAAAAAAACCATAATGTATAAGACAATTAGCTTAAATCACAAACAATTAATATCTTAAAAACGTCAAATCAATAGTAATTGACAATAAATTTCTTAAAACCGTCTAATTTCACCATTTTTCAATGATAAACATAACAAAAAAGCATACTTTTGTCTTCTAGTATTTTATTCATTCTTCATTCATGCAACTTGTCTTATTTTTAATATTTAATATATTAATAATTAATAAAAAAAGTTGTATATAATATATGCGGTGCGGTGCGGTTTTTTTGCGGTTTTTGAAAACTAATAACCGTACCGCACCGCAAATTTGCGGTTTTTAAAAAATAAAAAACCTCACCATCGGTTTTTATGGCGGTTGCGGTTTATGCGGTTTTTGCGGTTAATTTTAGTTGCGGTATGGTTTTTGCTCACCCGTAGGTTTGAGAACGGGACTGAAGGTTTCCTGGTAATCAATGCTTGGGCATTGATGGAAGCCTTTGGCTACGAGACGTGCTTTTAGGCGGTCAATGGATCCGTCTGGTTTGTATTTCGTCCTATATACCCACTTGCATCCAACCAAATTTTGAGCTTGAGAGGATGGTACAAGGGACCAGGTGTTGTTACAAGTGAGTGCATCGAATTCCTCTTGCATGGCATTGCGCCATGATGGATGTTTAAGAACTTGAGAGATTGTGGATGGTTCATATGGGTATTTGGTGGAGGCGGTGTATAATTGGAAATCAGAGTTGAAATAACGAGTTTTTGGTTTTGGGTGAGGACGAGTTTTCATGTGTGAATGGGGGGAGGAGAATGAGGAGGAGGAGAAGGAGGATGAGGAAAGGGTGGACGAGGATCATGAATTATGGGAGAAGGATTTTGGAGAGTGGCAGTAGAGGTCGCGGAAGATGGTGTGAGAGTTTGAGGAGATGATGTGTATGGAGGAGATGTTGGAGTAGGGGGAGTCAGATTGTGAAATTGGGAATGATAGTGGAATCCAGTGGTTATAATAAATTGGAGATTATGGGAGATTTGGCAAGTGTTGGACATGGAAATTCATTTTCGAAAAACACAACATGTCTTGATGTGTAGATTTTGCTGGATAGAAGGTCATAAGTGTAGTAGGCACTTTGGGTTGGAGAATAGCCAAGGAAAATACAGGGGTTGGAACGATGGTGTATTTTATTTGGTGAATATGGACGAAGACATGGATATCATAGACAACCGAAACATTTGAGTTTAGAATAGTTTGGTTCTTTTTGAAAAAGGCATTGAAAAGGAGAAAGATTGTGAAGGGTAGATGTAGGTCGTCTGTTTATGAGGTATGCAGCGGTGGTAAAAGCGAAAGGCCAGGTGGTAGGGAGTTTAGAGTGAGAGAGTAGAGAAAGACCAGTCTCGATGATGTGTCAATGGTGTCTCTCGACATATCCGTTATGTTGAGGAGTATGTGGTGGGGAGGTGATATGGGAAATGTCGGATGAGGCAAGAGGAGTGGCGAGTTTGATGTACTCTCCACCATTTTCTGAAAATAGTTGTTTAATTTTGGTGTTGAAGTAGTTTGCAACTAGATGTTGAAACCGAATGAATAGGTTGAGTGAGTCAGATTTCTTTTTCATGGGATAAAGCCATATATACTTGATAAAGTGATCGAAAAAAATGATATAGTATTTGTAGTGATCGAATGACTCAACCAGGGAGCACCATACATCGGAGAATATAAGTTCTAATGGAGTTTTAGATGCAAGAGATGAAATATGGAATGGTAAACAATGACTTTTATTAATTCGACATGAATTACAATTATTATCAGTACTTGACTGAAAAGAAATGGAGGAAGATATCTGCTTGAGAACTTTATTTTGTGGATGACCTAAATGGTGGTGCCACAAAAGAGACTTGGTGTGATGCATGATGAAAAAGAATGGGGAAAGGGCAGGCCATAATTCATACATTCCCTTGGTTGTTGTGTCCTGGAACTAGGGATGAGATTTAGAATCGGAAAACCGGACCGGAACCGGAACCGGTTGAACCGGAATATGCTAAACTGGTACAGGTTTTGGGTTTTAATAATGACCTTATCCGGGTTCTGGGTATTCCGGATATGAGTCTATCGGGTCCGGGTAAATCGGGTAAAAGAACCGGAACCGAGTAATTGGTCCGGAACCGGTTTATGCTAATAAAGACCCGAAATGTAGAGAGCTTTTTTTATTACATTGATCTAGCCATTAGATACGCACCCAAGCAAGCCTTATTCTCGATTTTTTTCCTTAGCAATTGTGAACGACATCAGTCTCCTACGTCACCATCTTGGACAAGCAAAATATGAAATATATTGCTATGTGTCCATCTCTTGTAAAACAACATCATAATTGATGAGAAATAAGTATAAACAATAATGTTTTAAGAAAAACATTGTATTAGTCCCAACTCCCAAACAATTGCTAAATGGAAAGAAAACTTGCCCATGAATTGAGAAAAAAAAAGTTCTGCCCTTCCATTACAGAGATCTTGTAATCAAATTCTTTTTTTTTTCTTTTTGCCTTCATTAAATCGAGGAAGTTGCCCAAAGAAAAAAAAAATTCCATTTATTATTATTATTATTTGTTTCTGTCAAACATGAAGCAACACAATTTTCTTTTAAAAATTAATTACGGATTGTAATCACGAAAAATATATGCAAATTGCATTCCTTTTGTTGTCCATATATTAAGTATTGCAGCCCAAAAAAATGTTGTGGCAGTTTAAATTTGTAGCTTGCAGCCCAAAAATAAATTTTTTTTTTTTTCTTTTCATAACATTTATGTTCCATTTTATATGAGAAGTTATTTGAGAAGCTGACCTGTATTTATTTTTCCATTATATATGAGAAACTAATACGCAAATTTTTATATTTATATTTCTGGGTTTACGGGTCTAATACACGAAACCGGTTCCAATTAACAATTTTCGGTTCCAACCGGTTCCGTACCCACTTTACCCGGTCCGATACCCGGAATCGAACCGGAACCGGTTCCCTTATACCGGTCCGGTTCTCGGGTCTTATAATTTGTCAATTCCTGTTTCCGGGTTTTCCGGGTCCGGGTCCAATCGGGTCGGGTTTGGACCCACTTTCATCCCTACCTGGAACAGTGGGATTTTGGATGCCAGATCCTTGATGACAAAAACAAAAGATCCTTGATGACAAAAACAAAAGAGTAAAATTCTATTAGAAATTGATTGTCAATGCATAAACGAGAGATTGAGATAATGTTTTGAGATAAAGAGGGAACATATAGAACGTGTTTGAGGATTAATGGTGTTTTAGGTGTGCAAATAATGACAGGGCCAATATGAGAGATTTTTAAGCATGTACCGTCACCAAGGACTAACTCTTCAGTTCCATCATATGGTGCATGGATGGATAAATTATTGAGATCATTGGTTGCATAAAGTTGGCTCCGCTGTCAAACAACCAGTTGGCTATGTTTGAGGTGTTGAAGGGACTCATGACGTGAGCTTGGACATTCTTATGGGCGGCTCAACCATTTTAAGGGCTCTAAGCAAGCCAAAAATTTGGGGCCCTTTGACCCTTACTATACTCAGAAATCAAAAACAATGAGATGAATATGTCAAAGAAAATAAAATCAGTAGAAGAATGCAATGTAGTTTCAGTTTGATGAATGCAGCGATCGTTGATATATTCTTTCGTTTCATTTATTTTGTGGTTACCGGATTGGATTTTTTTATGGACTACTTTTGGATTTTGGAAAATATGGGGCCCTAAGCCCTAGCTTAAAAAACCTCTACATAGAGTCGGACCTGGACATTCTGAACCTGCAGGTTACGATAAGGAGGTACAGTCAGTTGGGAGGATCCTTTTGAAGGTTGAGCAGTTGGTAAGGGAGTTTCCTTTTTGGTGATACCATTGGCACTTCCCGAGAAAGGGAAGTTGGCCAGTGGTTTGGGAGGCTTGATTAAGTTGTTTTGAGGGTGTAGGAAGCAAGCCGGGAGTGGTGGTTGGTTGTCAAGGGGGACATGTTTTCTTAGTGGTCTGATGGTTTGAATAGAAAATAGCAGCAGGTTGATGGATATCAACATTTGAGACCAGTTGAGCAATAGACAATTCATGATTTATTAGTTTTTCATGTAGTTCAGTGAAGGATATGGGTGAGTCTCTTGCATGAAGAGCGTCGAGGATCGGCTTGTAAGCTGTTTGATCAAGCTCGTTGACAACTACATCAGTGATGATGTCCTCCTGATCGAGTTTCTTCCCAAGGATAGCAAGCTCGCCAACCACTGTTTTGACGCTTTGTATATATTGAGTGATGGTTTGGTTGGAGGTTTTGGTGAGTTGCTTTAGTCGATGTTGGAGTTGTTTGATGTGTCCACTTGATGGAGAGGCATATGTACTGGCTAGGGTTTGTCAGGCTTCGCGGGAAGAAGATGCGTTTGTAACCGGTGGTACAATTTAGTGGTGCAATTTCAAGAGAAAGAGTTCTGACTAGGGCACCGAAAATAAGTCGGTCTTGCCTTAATCACTTCGGATAGTCTGCGTGGGGGGTACTTGTTCCATCGGCGGCGGTTGTTGGTGCAGGTGCAAGGTGTGAGCCGTCGATAAATCGATATAGATCTAGGCCATGTAGTAGAGCTTCGATCTGAGTTTTCCATCCAAGATAATTGGTGGATGTGAGTTTTAGGGTTGCTGGGAAATTATCAATAGTGATGTCTTTGAGTGTGGTATTGACGATGAGAGAAGAAGAGGTGTCGTCTCGTCGTTGGTTCCCATGTGTTCTAGAGAGGGGGGAGGTGAGTTTTTTTGTTGTGGTATGTGCCGAGCCAAGTTCAGATACCATATAAGGAAACAGAATCAAAGGAGATATTGAGAAGATTGTTTTTGTATTATTGATTTTGATAGATTACAATTGAATACATCTTGGGTTTATATAACAAGATTACAACTAACTATGAGAGATATACATATGAGAGATATACACGGGAACAATATTGACATAGTAATATATATGTGTGCTAAATATTAGGTGATAAATGTGACCGGGTTATATCTTTAATAAAAAGTGGTAGGAAAAGCTAAAAAGCTAAAAAGCCATCAAAAAGCTAGGATTTTATAGCATTTTGAAACTCCTTTATTTTGTCTATCCAAAAAGCTATTTGAAAAGCAAATTAGCTTATTAGCTTTTGAACAACCAAACACTTTTTTAGCTTATTAGCTTTTTAGAAAGCAAATAAGCTAATAAGTTGATTGAAAGCATTCTCAAACACTCGCTAATTGGGTTTTTCCTTGATGAAATAGATAATTAATTAGGGTGAACAAGAAATGATCAAACGCACCATAAAGTAAAAAATATTAAGTAGTTTGGGAGTGTTTGACAAAGCTTAATTCTAAGATATGCCGATGTTTTTAATTACATACATTTTAATTTTGTTTTTATGCAAACGTCAATATGGCTCATGTATATTGTAAGGCAGACAAATACTCAAACATAGGGAGTGGATAAGTTGTGCTACATCGTGTAATTGATGGGACAATTAATTGGTGGTGACCATAAAGAGCTGGAAAAATGTATAAATCTTGAAGAGAAAATGATTTGTAAGGGTAACAAAGTATTAGACTTGTACAAAAAATATCATTAAACTTTTTTTTTGTACACATATCACCAATCAACTATAGTTTTTGTACACATATAACCATTAAACTTCACCTTTGTTTAAAAAATACCATTATATTACCGATAATAATATGCCATTAGCCACATAGCATGCCACGTGGCATGCCATGTGGCTGCTGACATGGATTTTACTGTTTATTATGTACATATTATACCATTAAACTATTTTTTGTACACATTATACCATTAAACTTTTTTTTGTACACATTTTACCATTAATGTTATATAATTTGTTGAAAAAAAATATCATTTCAAAAAATACATATCATTACATAAAAGTAGGTTTCCCATCACCTGATGTGGATTTTACTGATTTTCTAAATTTTAGTAAACTTATCATTAGGTCATTTTCCTATCGGTAAACAACGACATAATTTCAATGCACTTTTTTAATCATCAACCATAATCAAGAAGAGGGGGATTATAATAAGGTAACATGTACAAAATGTTTCATGAGTTTATAAGTGTGCCTCAAACGTAGTTTCCTAAGAAAATGACTTATAAAAATATGTTTACTAGACATTAGCTAAAATAATGAACAATTGAGTATTTCTTTGCCGCTCCAGATAAAAGTCTCAAGTTCAAACATTGTGGGTTTCAATTGATGTGTGGCCAGCATAAATTCACAATGTAGTTGTAAAAGAAAGTCCTTAGTATCATTGTAAAAAACAAACCGTTTCCCCCAAACCTTACAAAATCAGGGAGTCACAATAGGTGATGGAAAACCCATTTTATGTAAAAATATGTATTTGTTGAAATGATATTTCTTGAATAAATTATATAAGATTAATGGTGAAATGTGTACAAAAAGTTTAATGGTAAAATGTACACAAAAAAAACTTAATGGTATAATGTGTACAAAAAATAGTTTAATGCTATAATGTGTACATAATATACAATAAAATCCACGTCAGCAGCCACGTGGCATGTTACGTGGCTGGTGACCTACTATTACCGATAACATAATGATATTTTTTGAACAAAGATGAAGTTTAATGGTCATATGTGCACAAAAGCTATAGTTGATTGGTGATATGTGTATAAAAAAAAGTTCAATGGAATTTTTTATACAAATCTAATACTTTGTTACCCTTACAAGTCATTTTCTCAATCTTGAATAAATTTGAAAGCCTTGCGGGAGATTTGTCATCCTAAATACTATGGAAAGTGAACTGAGTTTTTCTTTTAAAAAGGAGAATACTAATGAACAGTAGTAAACTTTTATGTTTTTTTTCTGTGAAGTACACACAATATATTTTGCTCTAATATTTTGGTGGTTTCTTCTGAATTTGACCTATATAATTTTGGATTCTTGGAGACAACAAAACTAATATATTCATCTTTTGGAGGCAGGGGAAGATGCTATTTCAGGACTAGCAAACATAAATATGAATATTGATAAGAAAAAAGGTGCAATTCCTACTATTTTGATGCAGGTTTGAAGCATTCTTGCTTTGAGTTTTTGGAGATTGAATCTGGGAGAAAAAGTGTGTTGTAAATTTGTTTTATAAATTTATTTTGGATATGGTTTGCTTCAAACATAGAGGCATTGTTATGTCTCTTTGCCCGGGGCATGGAAAACCTAGACCGGCTCTACAAGAAAATTAGTTGGATAAATCTTAGGAGTTCATGCTTTAAACTCCCTATTAAACGGGGAAAAAAAGCACGAATATGACTGTGTTTATATAGAGTACAATTTATATAACTAGTAATTTGATTTATGAAGAGCAAACTGATAGTCCAAGCAAGAGACACATTATACGAAAAAGGTTCATCCTTACCCTTCTTATCTTCTAACAATATGAATACCAGAAGCTTAAGCCAGTGTAACTTGAGGCAATCTTGGAAGGGATGTTGATGTTACGCGCTTCTCCGATTGTTTGAACTCAAGTATATATATATATATATATATATATATATATATATATATATATATATATATATATATATATATATATATATATATATATATATATATATTGCTTAAAATAGAGGGAAATCTTGGTTAAGATCATTACTAGAAGAGGCTCCGATAATGCTCTTTGATACCTAAGTTAGAACTATACATATTTATTGCTTAATAGTGCTAAGAAGTGAATTGAGAGAATGATTGATGATACATGTTCTTATTGGTGTTGATCAAAGTATTTAAATTACCAGGGAAGACCCTTGGTTATTTGTCTTGCCTGGGTGGCTACATTCCCTCATGGTAAAAAGGGTAGTACCTAATAGTGTATACTGTATGGGGTTAGCCCATACATAATAGCCATACAACAACATTAAGGAAGGCCTACCCACTGTGGTAAGCCCATGACTAACCAAGTCGATTCTCTTTAGCGGTCCACATCAAATACACATTCGACAGGGCAATAACTTATAACAATAAATCATTCGTGCAAGTACTTACATAACAACATCCCAGGAAATACAGAAAATGCATCAATATAATATTTGAGAGTACAACCCTTGCAACCTCTGAACAACATTATCACCCGGTTAACAACAATAACCAAGATTCCTTCGGATGTGTATAAATATCTCGACATACATCAGTAAGCAGGACACCTTCAATAGCAATTAAGTAATATTCATACATGATATCCAACTTATGCATCAAAGAGCAATATCGGGTCCATCCCTCGATAATGCTTTTTAACTTAATATTTACTTATTTTCAGCATAATTTCCTTTGCAGCACCTTCGAACGGACTCTCTAATGCATTAACCCATAGTATGGGAAGCTACGTAGCATCATTGATGTCATCCGAAATCACCATGCAAGACAAGCAAGCCATCTCACGTCCCTTATCAGATTCACCTTTTAGCCCAATCAATCTAATCCCAACATTCAACCCAAACGCAACGGCGTCACGAAGTACCACCCCACCTTTGCTAACAACATCACCACAAACAACAACAAACCTCTCTTTGAAAAACGTCGTCAAGTACATTGCTATCCTGACATGGGCACTAGCTTATTGTCATGAGAAACATGTGATCCATCGAGATATAAAGTCGGAGAATTGGTTGTTAGATCATGAGGAATATTAAGATGGGCTTACTTGAATTTCAAACAAATTATGGAGTCATGGAACTATGGAAGACTGTTTTTGGTACAACATTATGATACCGTGACTATTCCTATGACTCTTGACATTTAAAAGTAACACTTGAAGTTGTTATCAGCAGCATCTTACATTACTTCTGTAATTTGATAACATGAGAGTTTTGGTTGTAGGGAAGACCGAAGATAGCAGACTTTGGGTGGTCTGTTAGGTCAAAAGACAAGAGACACACATTTTTGGAACATTATATTATCTGGCACCACAAATGGTGGAACAAAAAGCTCATGATTATTCAATTGATAATTGGGAATTAGGGATTCTATGTTACGAGTTTCTTTATGGTGTCCCTCCTTTTGAGGCGGATAACCAAGCAGATACCTTTAGAAGGTAATTAACAAGTTTGATCCACTTATTTCTTTCTTTAAGTCTGTTTTTTGTGTAATAAGTTAATATGGTATGAAGTCGTTTCTAACATGGAGCACTTAGATCACAATGGAGCAATTGGGGTTCATGGAGCATGTAACAAAGGAACGGATCATCTGAGAAAGGAATGGATCGTCTGACAAAGGAATGGATCAAGTGCCAAAGGAACGGATCGTACAGGAGGGGGTTTGGAGCACCTGGAAGAGGTTTGGAGCACTTGGGAGTGATATGGAGCAACAAGGGGACCTTGTTGCTCCATCTGCGGAAGATTTGGGGAAAGTAGGATGTTGTTGCACCAAGGGCACTCCTTCTTGCACCGAGATACTCCCTCTTACACCATGGGGTATCCCTCTTGCGCCATGGGGTCCTCCTGTTGCGCCATAGAGTTTGTTGGTGTGCCATGCAAGTTATTGTTGTGCTAAGATGGTGATGTTGCTCCAACCTGATGCTATTGTGCCACACTTTATGCCTCTTGCGCCATCCATATTCATGTTGTTCCATGATGACACAAGATGGACCATCTTGGTCCTTGATGAACCAAGTATACTATGAAGTCCTCTATTATGCTCAAGATGGAAGAATGTTCCAGAAGATGTTGCATGGCAGAATATGATTTGTTGTCACCATTCATGGGCCTATTGGCCAATGAGCTTGGCCCATTAGGGTTTTAGGTTTGATACCTCAATTATAAATAGGCTCATACCCCATCATTGTAAATTGCTAGATTTTTATGAGAGCTCAAAGTGAGATACAATTTTGAGTGCTTGTAATTGTTTCAGAAAGTTAATAAAATCCCCCCTCTCTCTCTCTCCCTCTTTCTCTCTCTCTATCTCTCTCTCTCTCTCTCTCTCTCTCTCTCGTTCGCCCGTAGACGTAGGTCACCTTGACCGAACCACGTTAAATATCATGTTCTTTTGATTTATGTTTTTCAGAAGTTATGTGAGATTACTGAAGTTTGTGTTTTGATATTTATCTGAAGTGCTTGACTTGTTTTGTTGTCACCTAACAAAAGTAACCACATTTGGTATGTACACAAGACTATGAAGATTGACCTCACCTTCCCTTCAAGCCCTCAAGTATCTATATATGGAAGCCAAACATCTCATCACTCGAGTAAGTTATGTGGTTACCGAAGGTTTTCACATAATATGTGAAGATTCTTTCATTTTTTATATTTCAATGGTTTGAATAAATGCAATTTTTAGTGAAGGATTCTCATAAAAGACTTCCACTTGAGAAGATCTTGGAGCATCCTTGGACTATTATGAATGTTGATCCTCATGGTACTCGCTCTTAATACACGTTCTAGTTTTTAAATAAGAATTAAGATTCAGGACAAACAATTATTATTGGTAGCCAATAGCAACTTCTTCTTTTGGTATCATTAAGTTGATTTGAAGTTGTATGTGAAAAGTGCTTATGTTATTAGGCCTCAAAAAACTAGTATAAGTGTTGGGTTTTAGGAAAATGATTAAACGATGTCCAATCTTTTGTTGTCTCTTTTTGTGTCAATTGGTTGGTTTGTGATTTGTGATAACTGATATATTATTATTGAATACACTATATTTTGGTCAAAACTCAAAAAACATCCAAATACTAACATGTGTTGTTTTTTTCCCCACATATATGTAGTTATTTCATTGCAGCTGTTTCATGTGTGTCGCTAGATAAAGAAAAGGAAGTAGAGCCCTATAATGACAAAAAAAACACGTTGCTATTTTTTTTAGCTAAATGAAAGAAACAAATTTAAACTGTCGAATAACCTCTAAACCATGCTTGAAATTACATCATAGTAATGAAATTGACTTGTATTTGGATGATATTGTTACAATTTATAGACTCCTACTTCCATTTCTTCTTATTACAATAATATACTTTGCAATTACAATATCATGATAAAATTAAATTATAGTAGGATGCTATTATAAACAAATAAAGTTGGAAGTACATTGCTACGCTTTGTTAACATACTTTTTGATCATAAAAAATCAACAAATTCTTTTAATAAAAGCTCAAACTTGATACTAAAATGAATTGATAACTTTGTATATGGGATCCATTGTATATTAGCAAGCTTAGGGATTAGCATTTGGACCGGGGAATGTGTCGGAACCGGAACCGGATAGAACCTATCGGGCCAATATCGGGACGATATTCTTGTGGATTTTTAGAACTGGGAACCGGTAGGAACCGGAAAAAACCATAATTGTATGTTGTCATTTCTCGAGGACCAGTTTCAACATTGAAGACACGGCAATAACCGGTAAGAACCGGGAACCGATAGAACCGGCGGTCCGGTTCGGTTCTTAATTTCGGCCGACTTTAGTTCCCGGGCCGGTTCTAGCCGGCTTGGTTCCTTTGCTCATCCCTAGTCAAGGTTGTAGAAATCGCTCAACGTAGACTAATCGGTGGGGTCAAGGGATTAATCGGCTAGGCGGGGATTTATCGGGGACCATTAATTTTGACAAAAAGTATTAAAATTTTAATAAATATAACAGTAGTCATTAAAATATAAGTAAATAAGAATAATACAAATACATGGTGTGACTCTTTTTCTAGTATTCTTGTGAAACAAAGCCAATTCAAATACATGTTACATCTATATCACTATCTTATGTTAGATGACCCTATGCTTACCCATGAAGCATGTTGGTGCAGGATGATCTTCAATGATTGGAGCACCATTTGGGTATTTAACCTTTAAGGTTCCATCTCCAACCACATTAGGCATTTCATCAGGTGAACTTGGAACAAAGAACAACATTTTAACCACATTAGGAATTTCATCGAGCACACTATATGTTGATAAACACAAATTATAACACACAAACATGAATTTCTTATTTCCAGTATACAAACAATTGATTATTTCCAATATACAACCAAATAGAATCAAACCCAAAATTGCAGTTAACAGCACAAGATTTCCACTCCTTCAAAAGAACAGTCAAGTTTACAGATTGGAGCATAGCCATGGTGAATGGTGACATACAATCAATATTTATTTGTGAAATTTAAGTTATAATCGAGGATACTTTGGGATGTTATATCATAAGTGATTACAAATTCACAAATTCACGAATTCACAACCAATATATAACAAGAAGAAGGAGCCTAAGCTATTAAACTACAATCTGTTATTGTTACATGTTTCGTGGTTTGATGGGGCAGGGGCGACTGGTCATGATAATTGAGAATGAGAACAACCAAAATTGCGATGGTAGTAGATTGCTTCTTAGTGTTTCAACAAACAACAAATTAACAGTCACTTCATCTGATTCAATCGCTAACGAGAGGGAGAGAGAGTCGAGCAGGTGAAATTGACGAATTCTGATGAAGCGATGATACATGAAGCGATGGTTGAGGCTCCGTCGATTTCGAGCAGCTCTCAATTCCGATTATTTTGAGTTTGAGCAACTCTCAATTCCAATGCTTGTTCTTCAGCCCTGTGTTTGATCCCGGATTAAAGAAAAAAAAATCCAATATAGTAATAAAAGCATATGAGCAGCTCTCGACTCCATTAAATTGTGTTTTTTCAATTGAGTATCCCACATCATTGGTGGGATTAAAAAACAAGGGAAAAATTCCTATAAAAAAGGTAGAAGGCCTCACTATTAAAAAAGTAGAAGGCCTCACTGAAATTCAGGTCTAACCATGCTTTGGGGCAGCGGTCTCTTTTGAGCCCAATTTTGGGTTCGATTTTGGGTCTGATTTAGTCCGATTTGGACTGGCTTTGACCGATATTGAGCAAGGCCGATTTTTTTACCCTTTAACCCTTATTCGTAGGCGGTTGGAGGCCGCCAAGCGCCTAGGCGCCGATTAATCGGCCGCTTATACCGATTTTTACAACTGTAACAACGTAAATTTCAAAACCAATTTTTTTTTTCATTTTTCATCAACCAAATTCATATAAAACATTCTCAAATATTTCCAACTGTAGTTTTTAAGACATAACATACCTCAAGATCATAAAAATCAAACTTTCTCTCTCTCGTGTGTACGAATCACGTCGGCGCCTTCCCACGGTCCTCGCTAGTACCTGAAACACATAACACAACAACTGTAAGCATAAATGCTTAGTGAGTTCCCCAAAATACCTCATACAACACATACGCCACTCGAGGCTATAATACGACCCTCCGATCGATGTGTCTCAGCGGGACCCTCCAGTCCCGTAGCTCGTTGGACCCTCTGGTCCGGTCATAGCTCGTTGGACCCTCCGGTCCGGTCTATAACATCATACAAGATACATATATCACATAGCACATAATCTCATACGTAACACATAAGACCCTCTGGTCAACACATAATACCACTCTAGGTAACATATAGTGAGAAGACTCACCTCAGGTGTCTCGGTAAGTCTCTGACTCGGTAGAAATGTGATCTAGCCTCCGCCTAATCACATAAAGTAAATACTTTCATAAATATAAATATACTCAAACCTTTCTTAACACCCTCAGAAGGGTAAAAGACCATTTTACCCCTCTCTTGGCTTAAAGGCCTCACTGTTGACCAAACCTTAAAAGTCAACAAAAGTCAACGGTCAAACATTGACCCGACTCGTCGAGTGCACTTGGGCGACTCGGCGAGTCTACACGTGTCCACTGACTCTCTTAGTCCCTCTCTTGGCACGTCGAGTCCTTCCCCTTACTTGACGAGTCACACCTGGCATGAATCGCGGGGCCACCCCGACTCAACTCGCTGAGTCTCAAGAACAACTCGGCGAGTTCCGCCTTGAACTCCAGTCCCCTAACTCTCCCTGACTCACCGAGTTATTTCCCCAACTCGGCAAGTCTACTCATTGAGTGATTTATGGGAAACCCTTATCCTACTCGCCGAGTCTGATCTTCGGACTCGGCGAGTTCATGTCATGCACAAAATCCATAGACCTCCTGAGGTCAGATCTGTTCCTTAAATTCATAGATCTGGCCTTCCCAAGCATGATAATCACGTAAAGTTCAGACCTTGACACTCATATAACATCTAAATGGTCTAACTTGGTTATTTAGCCCCGAAAATGACATCCCAAGCTCATGGCTCCCAAAATGACTCATAAAGCTCCAAAGGTTAAGGTCTCTGGACCTCTTTGGGTCCAGATCCAAAGCATAGACTCGAGAAGGGACCAATTGCTCCACTTATCCATCCTCTAAAGGGGTTAGAAAACCCTAAATCTAAGAATCAACACCAAAACCGAAGAAGGTCCGAACAATTACCTCAATATGATCTCTATGAACTCAGAAGTCACCAAAACCACACCTCCTTCAGCCTCCTCGTGCCTTGGTCACCTCCTTCTTTCAAATACACCAACAAAAGGATCAAGAGCGGCCTCTCCTTCCTCACAACCGCTCTAAATCTCTTAGGGTTTCTCTCTGGGGTTTGGTAGCCGCAAATGACGGCCCTAAGGGCCTTTAAATAGGTCCTAAACCCAGGAAATTAGAGTTTCATTAAACAGCGTGGACTCGCCGAGTCCACTCATGAACTCGCCGAGTCCGGCTGTGAACCCGGATACGAATCCGCGACCATACTCGGCGAGTTTAAACACCAACTCGCCGAGTCTCCTCACAACTTCCAAAAATAAAGGAATAAAATATTATACCTGGGAATCCGGATGTTACAACAACCATGTACCTAGTGAAGCTTATCTAACTTGTTTTATTTAGGGATATTCACTAACTAACCCTTATAAATGAGCTTTTTAACATAAATAATATTTTTTTTTCCATTTTCTAAAAAATATTATCCTAAAGGCCTTATTCCGGATTTATTCTTGAAAATTTGGAGTTCTTTTATTTCTTTTTTTGGACAATATTGTTTCAAATAAATCTCATTACTTATGTCCGAAATGTCCATTTCGTAATGTTTTATATAACCGTTTTTTAGTCAAATGTCTAAATCTAAGTCATCGTGTCATATATAGTTCTCAACTACTATGTTTGTTTATCCTTTTGTTAGATTTTAGTAAGAACCAAAGTTTTTTCTCGAAATTTCGATACTGTTAATCGAATTTCATATTTGTTCTTGAAATTCCGGAGTTTTTTTTTCCAAAATCTGAAATTCGGTCTAAATTCCGAAATGTAATTTTTGTCAGAAACGTGTTTTTTGTCTATCTGAAATGCCCTATTCCGAACTTGTTGGTTATTTAGCAAAAAGAAAAATTGAGTGTTTTTTTAATTACAACACATTAGGGTTAGTTTAGTTAATATCCTTTTTTATTTAAACTAAATAAGAAAAATAAGAAAAGAAAAAGAAATGGGCCGTTTTAGTTAAACATCAAAGATTCATTACGTGGGTTTGGACAGAGGCAACAGTTGTATCCTTTTTTTATAACGTATAACACAAATAAGTGGGGTTTAATGACCAAATTTAATAACTGACTTCTCTTTATTTGATTTTTTTTGTGGGGTAATATTAAAATTGTTAGCTATCATTATGATGGTGGGGCCCTATGGGCCACGTCAGGCGGCGATGCCTTAGAACGAGCGACCACGAAGGGAGCTTTCTAGAATCGCCTCCAGCAAAGGTAGAAAAGTCTCCAAGCTACAAAATGGTATTAGTCGACAACCATAATGGTGCACATACCACCATTAACATCCTCCTGAACCAATCACGGTCCAGAAAAAAGAGAGAGCAGGGGGCATCCCCTCTAATAAGTGTCGATGTCCCGTATCAAGACTGACATTGCTATCCCCCAAAAGCGAAGTCATCGCCCATGCCATACTATATAAGGTGAGTGATCATGCTTTCAACGGTAAGTTCCTCCTTTGGCTTATACTCTCTTTACCTTATCCCACAAACAAGTACCGACTTGACCGTTAGAGTGTCCTCTAAGGATCACTTCCCAGAGAACGACTGACGATCACATGCAATATCCCACAAGAGCGACCTGAAATACCACTTCACATCATACTGTAAGTATGAATAAATGAGTTGAAATGAGATATAGATTTTAAATTGATATATATATATATATATATATATATATATATATATATATATATATAGGTTTAGGTTCTATAGAAAACAAAAAACCCTAAAAATGCATAAAAATAATACTTAGAGATCACAAAACTTTTTTTTGAATTTTTTTTATAAAAAATCACAGATTTTTATTAAAATTCCCTGAAAAAAAAATCAGTTTTTTTAATAATTTTTTTTTTCAAAAATTTTTTAGCGAATTTCTTTAAAAACCTGCAATTTTTTCATAAAAAATGTCAAAAAAATTTTTTTTGTGATCTCTAGGTATTTTTTTATGCAATTATATATATATATATATATATATATATATATATATATATATATATATATATATATATATATATATATATAGGAAAAAGTTCAATATAGAACCATTATTAATCAATAAACCAATCCAAAGCGTCATAATTTAAAGCGATCAACGACAAAAGAAACGGTTGTAAAATTTTATAATGGACGCGCATTTCCCGGATTATAACAAACTCACTTCATTTTTTTCATATAAATTTTTTTAGGCCAAGTTTTTTATCGAAAAAAAAACACCGAATATACCGTTGTTCACGATTTTTCATTCTCTTTCCATAGAGATACATGATGATATATAAAAAACGAACTTTTTTTTCGAAAACAACCCACTTAATTTTCTTAGTTTTTTCAATATTTAAGTTTATTTTTATAAAAAGAAACTAATTATACCAAAAATATTAATTTTTTGTACTCTATTAATAAACATCAACACCGATTAAAAAAAACTCGAATAGTGGAGATTCACATTGTGAATCTAAACTGTGAATATTTCAATTTTTAACATTCATAATATGAAAAATCTCGAACAGTTCAGATTCACATTGTGAATCTGAATTACTATTATGCACAGTGTGAATCAGAGAATGTTCACAAAAAAAAAAAAAAAAAAAAAAAAAAAAAAACTTCGATTTGTGTAGATTCACTCTGTGAATCTAAACTGTAAATATTTCAAATTTTAACATTCACAATGTGAAAAAGCTCCGATTAGTTCAGGTTCACACTGTGAGTCTGACTTATCATTATGCACACTGTGAATATGAGGAGGTTCACAATGTGAATCTGAACAGGTTTACAATATGAATATGAACAGGTTCACAATGTGAACTTGAACTGAAATTTCGTTTTTTTAACATGAATATTAATCAATGTTTAAAAAGTACAAAAAATATGAATTTTGATGTATATTTATTAATTTTTTTTCTATAAATAATAGACCTTAACTTTTTTCATTAAAGAAAATGAAATGAGTTTTTTTCGAAAAAAAAAGTTCCTTTTTTATATATTATCATGGATCTCTATGGAAAGAGGACGAGAAATCGTGAACAACGGTATATTCGTTATGATTTCCGTTGATCGTTATGATTTCCGACGCTTACAATTGGTTCATTGGTTAATTATGGTTATTTATTGAACCTCACTATATATATATATATATATATATATATATATATATATATATATATATATATAGTTGCTTCAAGAAGTTGGGACTTGGCTTTGATATGCTTATTAACAGATAGGACACAAGCTAGTAATATATATATATATATATATATATATATATATATATATATATATATATATATATATATATATATATATATAATGAGAACACTTTTTAATGTGAGAACGTGAGATTACTACTTTATGTTACTATTCTACTATGAATTTTGTATATACAACGATATGACATTATCCATCAACAAATATACGAACAATCACACATTAATATTCATCTTAAAATTTTGTATGTACAACTTTATGAAATTATTCATCACCAAATATATGAACAATCACATATTTAACATTCATATTAGAATTTACTAAATTACGATATATATATATATATATATATATATATATATATATATATTATACTAGAATAACAATATAAAATTGAATATATTCATATTATAATTACTACAATACTATACATATTAAATTTATAGCAGAATAGTAACATAAAGTAGTGTTCTCAGGTTCTCACATTAAATAGTGTTCTCATTTGAACTTAACCCTATATATATATATATATATATATATATATATATATATATATATATATATATAGAGAGAGAGAGAGAGAGAGAGGGATAGAGAGAGAGAGAGAGAGAGAAAGAGAGAGATAGATAGAGAGAAAGATAAGTTCAAGTATTCTAACTAATTATTATGTGGATGTAGGATTGATTGTGGACCAATCAAATTTTAAGAAATATTAAATAATTAATAAATTATTTAAAGGGTATAATAGTAATGTTTAATCTATTTAATTTTAGTAAATTTTGATAACATTTAGTATCTCCTTTTAATTACGGATTTTAGTTTAAACCCCTACAATATATACAATATATCAACATCGACCCACCAAAAGTTTTTCCATCGTATGATTCTCCCGGACCACCATCACCTCGTCGTCGCTGCCCAATCTTCTTCTCCCTCTTCTCGTTTGGCCGGAAAAGACGACGCGCATTTATGACGCGCATTTACGACGCGCGGTTACGACACGCAATGCGTATCAAGGAAGGCCCTGTCATAAAGGAAGACGACACGCATTCGCGTGTCGTAACCTTACGACGCACGTGTTAATGACACGCAATGCGTATCAAGAAAGCCCCTGTCAAGAAAGGCCATGTCATAAATGAAGATGACACACATTTTTGCGTATCGTAATTTTAAATTTAAAAAAAATATATTTATGGATTTACTTATTTTCATATTAAATTTGCATTTTATGTCACATAATGGAAAATAAAATACCATATACAAATAATACAATGCATTGCACAAAAGTTAATATTATACAAATAATCATTCGAATTGTAGACAAATGTAATACTACAAATAATCATTCCAATAGTAGACAAATGTAAGATTTCAACATTTTTTATATAATTAACTAAATTATTAGCCAAATTTCCTAAAATACCAACATACTTTTCTATGAAGAGCATTAACACTATTCTTTTCCATCAAAAACTTCAAAACCTGCATAATTAATTTAATGTTTAATCAGCTACAGGTCAATAAGGTAGGTTTAAGCAAAAGAGGTTCATAGTACTAAGATTTTACTTACCACTGTTGTTAATGACATTGAAAGAAGCAGCCCAACAAACACCCCCTCAAAAGGATTATTACTAAATGAAACCACAAACAAAGTTAAAAAGTCAAGTATTTGGTCGATGTTGATCTTTAACATTCCCTAAAATAGGAAGAACTTGGGAAAGCACACCTTTAAATCTTGGGTAAACATCAGAGCTTCAAATAAATGATCATAGCACCAAAAGATATTCAGTTTCAGGACTCAGTTTTGAACACATGAAAGAAGACTCATAAGGATGCCAAAGAGTTGGATAGAGGACTAATCAAATTTACCACATGTCATTTCTCTTCTCTTCTCTTATGTATTATGTAATTTATTGCAAGTCTATGGATTCGAAACTTACCACCCTAGCAGCGTCATTAATGACAAACCAACCACCATAGGGACAAAAATGCTTGCAACCTGAACCACACACACACACACACACACACATATATATATATATATATATATATATATATATATATATATATATATATATATATATATATAATACCCATAATAAGTGAATTGTCTTTTACCAATTTATGCAATCATCTTTCCCTATTTAACCTATTTATGCAACTTATACACCCATGTTTCATCAGGTTAAACAGGTTGCTGGTAAAACATCGTATGTTTTGGTCCTACAATAAATAATACACCGGTGCATATTTTCTAATAAAGAAACAAATTTGTTGCAGAATCGGGAAGAGGGTGAATGTTGTTTCATAAATATGCATATGCATTTAATCCTTTTAAATATAAACACTCGAACCATAATTCACATGTCTACTTTTACCAATTTATTTTATGCAACATATATGCAGCTGACATGAATGAATTATACAACATGTTAGGAGTAAAATAAGGGATGGTTGCGTATTTAGTATGATAAATAAAGAGATTTGTGGCATAAGGGTGCATAAATAAAAAAAAGCAAAAAGGAAGAGGAAAGCTGACTTACATAATCAGCAAATTTCTGAATTGGTGCTTTTGACATAATACATAAGAGTGGTCCCGAAGGGATAGCTGGCAGCAAAAAATCTCAGGCAAAAAAAATTCCAGGAGAAGACAGTTAGTACCTCAAAAGCAAAGGTTTTATAGGGTTAGACATGCACCAGCAAGACAAGGACTAAGATTATAAGTGATGTGAATGGGACATAGTAATTAAAGGAATTTTTAAAGGAATTTTTGTTACCATTGTTCCATGCATAGTGGTTGGGGTAGAGTGTTTTTCCATCACTGTTAACACGGAAGGGTCCAAGTTCTTCCATGGCTCCATATCCAAACAACAAGCATCCTAGCCCAGTAGAATACCTTCATTAATAGTGGTTCTTACTCTAAATTTTGGTGCATTTGGATGATGATCTTTAGAATCTCCATTCTGATTCATGAATATTTTATGTGATTCAGATTCCAGTGAAGGGAAGAGAGGAGTAGCCGGGGCTGTTAAAAGCCTGAAAAAGATAACATCCAAACTTTACTAAATGTGTAAATGTGATCAGTAACATGTGCCTACAACTCTACAAGGATATAAAACCATAATTTGTACATACTGGTTGCAGAAGGCATACTGATTTTGGTAGAATTTCCTGTTCTTGATCCTATGACATCAAATTTTTTATATAGTTATTGAAATATATGATGATAAATTCGTATACACATGGCCAGGTAAGCTACACAAATCAAAGAAATTCATTAGGGATTTCCTATACTTTTACTCCTAAATTTTAGATAATATATTACAAGATTTATTACTTAAAAGGATAAGAAAAGGTCATAAAGTGAAAGCGATAATAGGTCCAGAATCAACAGCCCCAGCAAGATTCTTGGAGGTTTTGGGAGACAAAGCCAATGTGCCCATTCTTTCATTTTCAACAACTCCCTTTTCGAATCAGAATCCTTACTTTCTTCGAATTGCAGAAGATGAAACCACTCAGTTCAAAGGCATTGCTGCCATGGTTGAAGCATTTGAGGCCAAACGATTACATAAATGAAATTAAAAGAATAATAATATTAATAAGAGAAAAGGGGAATTAATTAAAAATGAACAAACAAAATAATGTGTAGTTTTTTTTACCTCGTCAACACAGAGACGTGAGGGCTCTTAATCTGATACATAGCAGAAATCACAGGGACCATTTTGTAATTTATTCTTAATCGATTTTACTGATCACAGCAATGGATCTTGTTGCTATATTAAAAAAAATTATATTTTAATAATTCATGAAGCCTTGACTGGATTGCAATTTGGGGAAACAAAGATTAGTTGTCCCAGATTACTTACCTTTCCTTGAACACTACTTGGAACAACTTATCACCATGACAAGCTAAATCAACTAGAAGCTTTCCCTATTTACATTTTACAACAATACCTATCAATAAATGAAATAATTATACTACATTTCTTAAAAAAAAAGCATAAAATTAGAATAAAATAATGAAATAGATGAAGAGAAGTTAAAAAATCACGCATATTATAGAACAGATCCATATCTAATGCCTGAAGCATTCTAGTTTAATCAACTAGGATAAATGTCTAGCAATGTGATTGCATTGCAATAATTTCATGAAGATTATTTATATAGCTTTGTTGTTTTGTATAAGGAAATACAATTACCTTCCCAACTAGTATCTCATTAGCATGCTGAACCCCATATACATCAACAGTATCAAAGAATGTAACTCCTCTATTAAAAGCTTCCTTTAGCACTTTGCTGCCTTCTTCCTCAGGGAGAGGATTGTTATAGATACCTGTAAGCCCCAGGCAACCATACCCTAGTATTGAGACTTGTAGAAAAGGAAAATGAGGTTGAATGTATAACAGATCCATATCTCATTTGCAATTTATAAAAATCTTTTCTATCCCTAATCATACAACTTTTTGTCCCAGAATTCAACTACCGAATGCATCAAACCCCCAAATTGGAAGTAGAAAATAAACCTAGATAGAATTAAAGAGATGATTTAGGGAGAAAGGTTTTAACAGAAAAGGTAATCGTATCACATACTAGTTTTCTATTATGTTGCCCCATGCAGCCACATGGATAATGTTTTTTGCATGTATCAGACACATAGAAATTCAGAAGCCACATGGATAATGTTTCTTGCCCTTTAGAATTCATGCACATTCTAGTTTTCTATTATGTTGCTCCTTCATTCCAAACAGAATTACAATTTTTCTATAGGAAAAAGAATCTTTTGAACTACAGATTTATCAATATGTCTTGATAATTTTATGGTAACAGATAAGTAACCCTAAATTTCCAATTTGTTTGTGTTTTGAACCAATTTGTCAAAATTAAGTACTATTTAGAGAATACAAGTCAACATGAGGGGGAGAATCACCAAATCAAGGGCAAAATCGACATAAACAAGCAAAAATTCGAACAGTAGAAAAGAGAATTTAACAATATATATGAAAATTTAGTGAATAATGCCAATTTGAGAGACACGTGGTTTGAAGTTTCATAAAATCTCATGTTTGAAAGCCCTATGTCGGCTCTTTGGACTGTGGTCTCGATTACTGTAGGTAGAATCACATATTTGTGGGTGCGATCGAGCCCACTAAGTTTTAGATGATATTATCATACCTTCAACACAAGGAAGACGATGTTATTGAGAGGGAGTCTTGTTGTGCGAGACAGATCACCAAGAAGATCTGATGGTCATTAAACCAGACCTAGGGCTTGTAAATTTGAGCATATGTGGCGGTCTCTGTCAAGGTAAGGTTATCCCAAGCTCTCCGGCTAAAAGAGATGAGTCGAGATCGTTGGTAGATGAGGTGAGCCAAGGTAGCGAGCGTTGCAGAGAGCCTTCCCATCTTGAAAAGAACCCTAGAATGATCCCTTCGATTTCAGGAGCAATCTTGCGAGGATTTCAAGAAGGAGAGACTCAGTGAGGTTTTGAATATCGTATGAGAACGTATGAGCAAGGAGAAGATGAAGGCCCTAGGGATTTTTCTTGAGGCGGGGGGATTAATTTTTGGAATCCAATAGGCGGGAGTAATTTTAGTCGATTTCATTTCCCGCCTAAAACGCGTGTTTCACTTAAAAATTATAAAGCGACACATTTACATGACGCACATTTTATGAAAGGCGCCCTCCGCATTTCTTTTTTTTTCTTTTCTGACACTAATTTTAGGGCGCGCACAAATGTGTGTCCTTTATCCTTCAAATTTTGCAAAACTGACATTATTTTTTAGGGCACGCACAAATGCGTGTCCTCTATCAGCGAGTGTCATTGTTTGCGCGTCATTAAAGGCTGTTTTTCTAGTAGTGATATCACAAGTGAGCTCGGGGATGTATGGTCAGTCCTGGAAATGGCATAGCCTGATCAACTATGCTGGTCCTAGGAGTGATTAGCATATTCCCTAGAATGGTTGTGATAGGTTAACAAGTCTAAAAACTTACCAACAATACCACAAGAAGACCAGTAGAACTTAAACTTAAAATACTATAGGTGTATTTTGTACTACTAGTTACACGTATACTACATTCTTATACCTCTCTTCTCGCGTAGATCTAATGGTAAGATTCCATCACGGCAACCCGTACTTTCCAAATGAAGGCAATGTCGGGTGGATCGATGAAGAGCCCGAAGTTGAGCATCCAATCCCTTTGGATGATCACCTCGCAGAAGGCTTTTCTGATGGATCCGACTCCGAGCCGGAAGTCAACAACCTACCGCTCGTAGGTCAAGCCCCAAACAACAACCCTCGATCAGCTTTTCCAGGTCCTACTCCCTTGTGGGCAAACAACTTGAATCACTGGAGTGATGGACAGGGTCAACCCTTACCATACTTTGGGGACCGAAGCTTTTGCAACGTCAGTGATGGTGGCTCTGCTGACCGAGCTCTGCCTGTCATTATCCATAGAATAGCTCGTAAAGTCGAGCAAGGTCGAGCAGCCATCGACCGGGTCATAGAGTTTGATGCCAACTCAGGTGTCAACACAGTCTGCATTCCGCCGTCTTGAAGAAGACATGGAAAAGACCCGGAGAACAAATGAAACCCTGCAGTAGCAGTTGGCTGCCTCACGAGCTGAAATCTTGGAACTTCGAGCTCGTCAGAAGGCTCAGGATCGACACCTTCAAGAGGTGTTTCGTCAAGTGTCCGACCTCAGTACTCGCCCGGGGAATTCCCATCGCCGTTGGTTGATGTCTAGTACATCTCTGTCTTTTGATTAAAGAATAGCCTTTAACATCTGTGCTCTAAGTAGCACTTGTCTGTAAAATATTTCTAACTTTCAGTACTCAAATTTGAAATCTAAGAACTGTCAAACTTTTCTATATGGTATGATGTAAGACCTACTGTTAGGTCGATTTTCCCTGAACTTATTACATCAGTAATACCAGTATTATTGAGATCTATCTATCTGTGGGAAAAATCTATACACTTGTGCTTTCCTACTAATATTTCTTATTGTGGTTTCAAACACTCTTTCAACTGTTGGACTATGGTTAGTTAGTCCATATGTCACTCTCACGTTGCTTACAAATTGATTCTTACCATTTTTCTTATCTTTATAAACTTATAGCTGAAAGATGCCTCCTCGCAAATCTCCCAGGAATAATCCTCCACCACCACCTCCTCCGCCTCCGGTCATCGATACTGTAGCCCTGAATGCTGTCGTAGCTGCAGCAGTGGCAACTGCCATGGCTCACTATCACTCTTCTGATGCCAGCAGAGGTGGAACCCCTGTGGAATCAACCCCGATTGAAACCCCTGTGCGCTCGAGAGAGTGCTCTTACAAGGATTTCACAAATTGCAAACCGAAGCCTTTTTACGGCACCGGCGGAGTCATTGCCCTCTCGCAATGGCTCGAGAAGACTGAATCAGTCTTCAAAATCTGTTCATGCCCTGCAGCGAGTAAAGTCAAGTACGCCGCATGCACCTTTGAAGGAAAGGCCCTAACATGGTGGAATGGCCATGTCAAGGCACTAACTCTTGTCGTAGCCAACGACATAGGCTGGGAAACAATGAAAGACCTCATGACTGAGGAATACTGCCCGAGGGGCGAGATCCAGAAACTGGAGCAGGAACTTTGGAACCTGACGATGAAGGGCACCAACGTGGTCGCTTATACTGCCCGATTCAGCGAGCTGGTGGCCCTCTGCCCCAATATGGTTCCTACCGAGGGGAAGAAGATCGAGAGGTACATATGGGGGCTAGTGCCTCCGTATCAGGGGAATGTTCTAGCATCAAACCCCGCTACCTTCGACAGTGCCAAACGATTGGCACAACGACTCATTGACCATGGAGTCAAAACCCCTGCAATCACAACCACCCTAGCCATCCCGGAACCCTCCAAACCCGCTGATACTAAGCGGAAATTCTGGGATGAAAAGAAGAAGCAACAGGCTGCCAAAAAGCAGCAAATTGTGGCAATACATGCCGCAATAACCCCTGCTGCTACTACTAACGCTCCGGTGAGTCGGTATGCTGGAAGTTCGCCCAAGTGCAACAAATGCAACTACCACCACAACGACCCCTGCCGTGAAATGCAGTGCTCTAACTGCAACAGGAAAGGACACACTGTCCGTTTCTGTAAATTCCCGGCACAACCTATCAACCAAGTCCCTGGCTCTGGCGCGAGCCCAACCTGCTATGGATGTGGCGAAGCAGGCCACTTTAAGAGGGACTGCCCCAAAACGAGGAATGTTATAGGAGCAGGGAGGGTACTAGCTATAGGCCACGGGGAAGCAGTTGCTGACCCAACAGTGGTGACTGGTACGTTCCTCCTCGATAACTCCTATGCATGCATTCTGTTCGTTAATAAGAAAGACGGATCATTCCATATGTGTATTGACTACAGAGAACTCAACAAACTGACGGTCAAGAATCGTTACCCTCTGCCTCGCTAGATGATCTATTCGACCAACTGCAAGGGGCGAACTATTTTTCTAAGATTGATCTGAGATCCGGATATCACCAGTTACGAGTGCTAGAGGAGGATGTGCCGAAGACAGCCTTCCGAACTCGTTACGGACATTACGAGTTCGTGGTAATGCCATTCTGATTGACCAATGCGCCCGCAGTCTTCATGGATCTGATGAATAGAGTATGCCGACCTTACTTGGATCAGTTCGTCATCGTTTTCATTGACGACATCCTGATCTACTCCCAAAGTAAGAAAGAGCATGGCGATCACCTGCGACAAGTTCTAGAGACATTACGAAAAGAGAAGCTTTATGCGAAGTTCTCGAAATGTGAATTTTGGATCCGGAGAGTCGAATTCTTAGGATACGTGGTAAGCGAAGAGGGAATCCACGTGGACCCATCCAAAATTAAAGCCATTGAGAACTGGTCAACACCTAAGACGCCTACAGAAATTCGTCAATTTCTAGGTCTCGCTGGCTACTACCGCAGATTCATTCAGAACTTCTCTCGAATAGCGAAACCTCTTACAACCCTAACCCAGAAAGGCGTGGCCTTTGACTGGGAAGAGAAACAAGAAAGAGCGTTCCAAACGCTCAAACGAGCCTTGTGCACCGCACCAATACTATCCCTTCACGAAGGAATAGAAGACTTCATAGTCTATTGCGATGCATCGAATCAAGGGCTCGGATGTGTCCTGATGCAGCGAGGTAAGGTCATCGCCTACGCCTCGAGACAGTTGAAGACACACGAGGTTAACTACACGACCCACGATCTTGAACTAGGAGCAGTGGTGTTTGCTCTGAAGATCTGGAGACATTACTTGTATGGAACGAAGAGCACTATCTTTACCGACCACAAGAGTTTACAACACATTTTCGATCAAAAGGAGCTCAACATGAGACAACGACGGTGGGTCGAGCTACTCAGTGATTACGAATACGATATTCGTTATCATCCGGGTAAAGCCAACGTACTAGCAGACGCCCTAAGTCGGAAGGAATATTCTGGTCGCAAAGTCAAGTCATTGTCAATAACCATCCATTCACACTTGTCTAAGCAAATTCAGGAGGCTCAACTTGAAGCCATGAAATCTGAAAATGTGACGAATGAATCCCTTAGAGGAATGGACAAGAATTTAGAAGCCAAGGGTGACGGAGCCTTATATTTCATGAACCGGATCTGGACACCGAAACACGATGGTTTCCGAGACTTGGTCATGACCGAGGCGCACAACACTCGGTATTCCGTCCACCCAGGTTCAGATAAGATGTATCTGGATCTTAAAAAGCTATACTGGTGGCCTAATATGAAAGCAGAGATTGCTACCTTCGTAAGTAAATGCCTTACTTGCGCAAAGGTTAAGGTCGAGTACCAGAAGCCCTCTGGTTTATTGCAACAACCAGAGATCCCGGAATGGAAGTGGGAGCGGATCACTATGGATTTCATAACCAAGTTGCCCAAGACAACGGGTGGACTTGACACCATATGGGTCATCGTTGATAGATTGACCAAGTCTGCACACTTCCTGCCTATCAAAGAAACCGACAAGATGGAGAAACTTACGCGAACATACATTAGGGAAATCGTACGGCTACATGGTGTACCTATGTCCATTATCTCCGATAGAGATAGTAGGTTCACCTCAAGATTTTGGCAGTCACTACAACATTCCCTAGGAACAAGGCTGGACATGAGCACAACCTACCATCCTCAGACCGACGGACAGAGTGAGAGGACCATCCAAACACTGGAAGATATGTTACGAGCCTGCGTGATTGACTTTGGGAAGGCATGGGATACTCATTTACCCCTTGTCGAGTTTTCCTATAATAACAGTTATCACATGAGCATCAAGGCTGCTCCATTCGAAGCTCTCTACGGCTGAAAGTGCAGATCCCCTCTATGCTGGGCTGAGATGGGTGATACCCAATTAGCCAGGGGGCAAGCTTCCGATAGTACACTCACCGGTCCGGAGATCATTCGGGAAACGACAGAGAAAATCGTTCAGATCCGTGAATGATTGAAAGCCTCTAGAGACCGACAGAAGAGCTACGCTAATAAACGAAGGAAACCTTTGGAATTTCAGGTGGGAGACCGAGTCCTTCTCAAAGTCTCACCCTGGAAGGGCTTGATACGTTTCGGCAAGCGTAGGAAGCTTAATCCGAGGTACATAGGGCCTTTCGAGATTCTTGCAAGAGTCGGCCCCGTAGCTTACAAACTCGAACTACCAGATGCACTTCGTAACGTACATTCTACATTCCACGTATCAAACTTGAAAAAGTGTCTATCCGACGAGACTCTTGTAATCCCTCTCGACGAGATCGAGATCAATGAGAGCCTCAACTTCGTGGAAGAACCTGTAGAGATCATGGACCGTGAGGTCAAGCAGACAAAGCAAAGCCGTATCCCTATCGTGAAGGTTCGCTGGAATGCCAAGCGAGGACCGGAATTCACTTGGGAACGTGAGGATTAGAAGAAACTGAAATACCCTCACCTTTTTGCTTAGTTGTTTGTAATTTCTTGCTTGCTTAAATTCTAATTTCGGGACGAAATTCCTTCTAACGGGGGGATGATGTGACAACCCGATATTTCGAGTCAATGTAATGTAAAACCAATCAAATCTAGGTCTAAATATAACCTTCCAAAAATCTTATTTGGGTTGAATAAATTAGTAGGAGTCGTATCAGGGTTTTCGTACATAAAAAGAACGTCCAAATCTGACTTCGGATGAGGAAGTTATGAAATTTTGAAGAAATTCCTTAATCACGTCATTTTAATAAATAAATAATAAAAATAATTTCGGAATTTGCCAACGGAGTCTAAACGAAAGTTGTAGATCTTGGTCTCACCTTCGCGTGGATATAAAGAACGTCAAAAACGGAGTTTGTATGAAGGAGATATGAATTTTAGAAGTTTATTTAAAATAAATATAAATTTAATTATAAACTCCCGGTATTATCCGAAGGGGAGTCATCGGATAGGACCGGAGTACGCCCTGCGTACCTTCGTACGCCCCGCGTACTCAGATCAAGGGCCTCGGATCGTCCACGTCGCCCTATGCAAAGCTTCCGACCCGCCCATCCGACCCGCCCGTCCGACCCGCCGTGCCATCCGAAGTGCGTAAGCGATGACGTCTCGTACGCGCTGCGTACCCTCGTACGCCCAGCGTACCGAGGCGGTTCAGCATCCCTATAAAAGGTATGCGAGGCTTTCCGGAAATTTTGCTCACTTCTCTCTTTTCTCTCACGATCTTGCCTCGATTTCCGTGCCCGTTCGAACCCGAAGCTCTGGTCTTTTTGCTCAAGTCCCGAGGGTCGATTTTACTCCCGAGATTCCCGAGAATCCCGAGAAAAATCCGTTTCCCAAGACGAAACTCTGCCCGGTTTTCCATCTCGCTTTCTTCAATCAATCAAGTGAGTTCATACTCCCTTTAATCAACCTTTGAAGTGATTTTAAACGTTTTAAATACTTATGGGGGGGGGGATACAAGTTAAAAACTTATAGTTATTGCTTCAATCACATGTGATTGCATTAATCACATATGATTAATGACTAGGGAAACCAGTGATTTTATCACTGTTCAAACTGTCTATCAAACTGTTTTTCTTCAAAATGTTCTACAAACCCATTTACTTTTCAAACTTATATTACAACTGTGATTCAAACAAATGTTCCTTATACTTAAACTGTTTTAATCAAACCTATGCCTTCAAATTGTTTTATAGATTGACATCAAGTCGATCTTTCTTTAAAATAATACTTATGTTTCAAATGTCTTATAAAAACTTATTTATGCTTTTATAATATAAATTGCATGCCCATATATGTATAGATGTATAAATAATATTTAAAGGGCTTAGGAAGGCCATCCACCCTATTTCCTTTTTCTCGATATGGATGTGGTCTGGTGGGATTTCGGGTGACCATCCGAAGGTCGTTTCAATATTAATTATATATCCAATATACATATATAGACATAAAAGTACTTCCATATTCATACGTACTAGCCACATCATTAGTGAGTTACCATCGGGGTAACACAGGATCATACTATTACATCTGTTAGATCAATGAGTCAGTTCATTCATGAGTCTATACATTACATTACTATAAGAACATATACAACTATACTAGAACGAGGAACATTACCCTCACATTAATACGTTAACAATTGTGATCCACTGTATCGGAGCATGCCTTAAATGTCATGGCCCGAGTTGTAGCCAGAATTCTCTTGGAGGGAGAGCGTTAAGTTTGCGTATAGATCTATACTGGATTGACTATCCTACACCTTGCTGCTAGCTACAGCTGGACCTGCAGGTCTGCGGGTGCCAAACGTCATTCCGTTATTACGACCGTTCTTATTGTCGTTGTTATCAGTCGATAGTATGGTGCAATTATCACATTATACCTTAATATAAATCCGGTTTAAGGTAGTTAGTACAACAGTAGTCACTATAAAACTAAGCTACAGTACTACAATGATTTATCCATTACATATTTTTAGTGATAACCTCACTTGAACTTTAATGTACAAACTATATTTTTTTAAAAAAAGATAGTTGCACTTGGGAAATTACACACTTTTACAACAAACGAACATACAAAACAGTTAAAGCCTTGGTAGAAGGCTACTTTATTAGAAAATATAGGTTTTTCTGAGAGATTCAAACTTTTACAAACACTTACATACATGAACTTATACTTGAGACATGTTCAAACGTTTTTGATAACAGACACCGACATTAAAACACTTATGAACTCACCAGCTTAATGCTGATAAACTCTTTCAAAATAACTTGTATTCTCAGGTCATCGGTAGACAGATACCGATGCCAGCTTTTGAGATGATGGAGCGCATTCAAGACTCATCATATTATTATTTTGATTTACGTTATATTTTTGGTGTCTAAAACTGTACAGAACACGCTTGTATTAAAATTATATATTTAATGCAATGGATGATGTTGTTTGCTTATTTACATTTACTGTGTTGTGATTACTTTACATGACGTCCTCCGCCCCAAAACGTTTCCGCCGTTCTTGGTTTTGGGGTGTGACAGATTGGAATTAAAATTAAACATTAAGAAGTATATAAAATATAAATGTATAATTCTAAAATTTATATAGGACGGGTTATAAATGGAGCGGATCGGTGATGATCCATACCCGACCCATTTAATAAAAAGGGTTAGCGGGTATGGATCGTTAATAGGTAAACGAATCAAAAACTATGCTCCAAACCCATATAAATCTTACGGGTTTGGATCGGATCAGGGTCAAAACCCGCTCCATTTCCAGGTCTAACTTCAAGCAAGACTGCCCAAGGAAAAATCAAGCAGCAAGGCTAGAGGCACCGCCAAAGCCAAAGGCAAGAGCATTTCAAATGATCCTTGATGAAGCAGACGGCAATGCAAGGAATCAGGAATAACGATTTTATATCTAAATATCAAGTTATAAAGTAGCGATGTGAATAGTAACATGTGGTGTAGCCTATTAGAGGCATAGTATATGGTGAACTTGAACTTTTGTCTAATAATTTCAAGGAAATAATATAAACCCTAGTTTTGTTATCTAGTGTGTTGAATGATTGTATGATTTTTCTTGTATGGTGACTTGGTCGACCACGGGACAATACTTGGGACAAGTATGAGTAGGTGTGAAAGGTAGTAGATGCATGTACTACCGGAAGCACAGGACTCGCAGTTGGATCAGGGAAAGTCACAAGGTTACCAAGAAGCTAGTAATTGATTCTGTTTTGTTCAAGTGTGTCATTACCCTTGTTTCGGTAGTGACTAGTAAGATGGTTGTTATTCCGACCCTAGTGGTCATATCAAATTAAGTCCGACTATGGTGAGTATGTTACGTGGTTTAGAGAACCAAGTTCGAGGTAACATCTGACGTAAGTCAGAAGGTTGAAATTAATACGATCGATTGTATCGTGCTCGTTGTTAATGAAGTTTGTAGCTAGAAATGCTACATGCTGAAATGTGATTATATCACATTAGAATATGAAGGAAGCTATATTACATTCTGGAATTTAACTCTAAAAGACCTGAGTCTAAGCATTGCATTATGCGATGAGAGGTCATGGAGCACGACCCATCGATCTGTTACAATAGATAAAGGTGATGGGTTTTGAGCATTCTAACACTCCTAAGTGTACATGCAACCCTAAATACCTTGGATCTATGTTTTATCTATTATACATGCAAATATGAACTTTCCAAGGTATTACCCTATCTAGCATACAATACTTGATACTTGGGTAATCAGATGGATAAAATACATACCTTTGTTTGATGTAGCTTGTCTTCATGAAGCTGGAGTGCCTAGTGCCCCAAGTGTGACACCTCAAATGGTTCACACAACACCAAATGCACATGGAATGACTTGAGAGAAATGGAACACTCCTTGAAATCATCTAGCCCTCATACACACACTAGTGCACGATTTCTTGAGCCACGTGATTCTTTTATATGGTGGCTATTAGGGTTACTCTATGTAACTCATAACTTTACCCATTCCTTATGCTCCATGGATTTTAACCTCCATGGAGTATCCATGGGTCACCCCATGGACTTAGTCCAACATAAGGAATCTTGGATCATAGGCCCACATATATAAGAATGAATGATTTACACAATCAACCCATATATTTAATTAGTCTCCTTTTGATCACTTAATTAATTCCAAATTAATTCTTGATCAATACTAATTAAATAACCTTATTAATATATTAGAACTTATAATATATTAACAAACCTTAAGTGTTATTTATCTCATTATAGAGTATCCAAATGCATGATGTCATGCAACCCAAATGGACCATGCCGGGTCGGGTCAAGCCTTACCAATTATAGTTATGGACTTAGACATTAATCCAACAAAAGGAAAGTATTTATTCTAAGAAGAAGAAGGAGTCCATAATAAGGACTTATTTGGTAACTCGAAGGTTATGATTGAAAGTACAACATAGTACGAAAAGCAGATGCAAGATTGAGCATCGTCTGCAGTCAAGAAGCCTTAGAGTTAAATACTCTTTCGAGGAAACATAGAAGTTACACTACCTAGGATGAAGAGGTAACGTACGGAATAATTGTTCAAGCCCTGTTTCGTTGATGATTCCGGGACGTAATCATCCTAAAGGGGAGATAATTGTAACTCCCGTAGATCATGGTTAGTCAATTTAGAGATGATAAGCGTAAAAAAATGACTTTTTGATAGAAGATTATTTAGAATGAATAATCTTAACTAAGTTGTATTATATGTTACAAGGATTCCTTACATATAAAGAACGCCGAAATCCGAGTTATAACGAAGAAGTTACGACCTGACGAAGTTTCGCGACAGAACCGACACGACATAGTGGGACGTAAATAGTGAATTTATGATAGAGCGAGATTTGGCCTTAGCGATCTAAATGAAAGTCGTAGAATACGTTAAACCGAGAGCATACATAAAAAGAATGTCCAAATCTGACTTCATATGAGGAAGTTATGATTTTTCTAAGTTTCGACTTAGCGGTATGCAGCCCGAATACTCGATTTGAGATCGAGCGGTTTTTAGCCGAAAGAATCTAAAACAGAATCGAAGATCTCGTCGATAGTAGTCCAACGGTAAAACGACAGACGAAAACGGGTGTCGTATGAAGAAGTTATGAATTTATAACGGAGTTTTCTTGTCCCAGCCTACTAAAAATAAATAATAAAATAAAAGTCAAAATTAGCCGACGGAGTCTAAACGAAAGTAGTAGAGTGTAGTCTCACCTACGCGTGGATATAAAGAATGTCGAAAATGGAGTTCGTATGAGGAAGATATGAATTTTTGAAGTTTATTAAATAATTAAAATATTAAATTTAATTATAAATTTCGATATTATTCGAAGGGGGGGGGGGGGGGGTCAGCGGCCTTATCCGGGTTACGCCCAGCGTACCTGGATTTACGCCCAGCGTAAATCGAGAATCCAACCCCTATAAAAGGAAGTCGAGGCTGCCGAGTTCTTTGCTCCTTTTCTCTTCTTTCTGTCTCGTTTTTGCATCGTTTTGCGTGCAAGAAATATCCCGAAGCCCCAGTATTAATCTCGAGACTCGAAGCAAGTCCTGAAGCCCCGAAGATCCCGAGAAGTAAAGTTTCCGAGACGAAGCTCTGCATGCGAGAAGCCAATTTTTGTGTAGATCTACCGAAGAATACTACTTCTACAAGCCGTAGTGCTGTCCGATCATCTTCTGATCAAGTGACTGTGTGGTCACTTTCTTCTAACACATAAATATGAAGTATTTGCTATGAATACATGATATTTGTTTATATACTGTTGTTTATTTGAGATAAATGTGGAATGGATGCTTTATATGGTTTTTAAATGAGTTAAACTGTATATGTATTTTATATCTACTAATATGTTGGGTAGAACATGGGTAGATGAGATAGTTGGTATGTGATAAAACGATGAGGTATGTAAGATGATTAAGAATAATATTGGTAGATGCACCAATTAGAGAATGTCATAATACTAGCAGATGCGCTTAAGAATAATATTAGTAGATGCACCAAATAGAGAATGTCATAATACTAGCAGATGCGCTTATAGGATAATGTCGGCAGATACGCCTAAATGAGAATGTCATAAACCTAGCAGTCGCGCCTCATAGTGTATGACATAATCCTGGCAGAGGCGCTTAAAGGATGATGTTGGTAGATGCACCTTATGTAGCAATGGATTTTGTGCCAATTCCTTAGGTCAATCCTCAGGAATGAATGAATGAATGATAAATGAATTCTTAGGGTAAAACCTTGAGAAATAAAGAAGATAATGGGGATGAGTAATTGGGTTGATTGTTTGATGGTTGAATATAATAATTATATTATTGTGGGTCGAAAACCCTCTATGCTCACCAGGCTCCCACACCTGACCCTCTCAGTTTTCTTTGTATCATAGGTATTAATACGAAGACATATTTCACTGAGAGATTAAAGGAGATGTAAATCATTAGTGTAAATAATTGTAAGTTCTGTTTATGCTTATGTGTTTGTATCGGAAAATGACATCCCAAGATTTTGTTATATAATGAAAATTCATTTTTTAACGAAATGCGTTGATAACTTTTTATCATATTTTGTTTTGGGAACAAATTCCACAACCGTTTTCTTTAAACGATTACTCTGATTTTAAAAACAAAGCATAAACAAATCGGTCTTTTCTGGCCGCGAAATTGGGGATGTCACACAAATGGGACGAAGGTTGACATTAGCACAATGCTTGAAGAAGCTGTCCACTATGTGAAGTACTTGCAACTTCAAATTAAGGTATATACACAATTGTTAAGCTATGATAAACCATACTTCACTTTTTGCATATTAATTTACAGACATGGTGATCGAGATGACTAATTTTTTCCTAACTTTATGCAGTTGCTAAGCTCAGATGACATGTGGGTTTAGGTTTTGAAGTGGAAAACAAAGAAAACATGGAGGGACGATAGTATATTCTAGCAGACTGTATTTATACAGAATGCCATTGACATTGTATTCTTACATAAATTATTTGTTATTCATTAAGAATGTATTTTTTTATTTTATTTTATTAGAATGGATTAACAACAATATTCTCTCAGAATGTATTTGTATTTTACCTTGATTTAAATATATCATTCTAAGAATGTAGTATAAAAAATTGAACTTGTATCCAAATTTTTGTTATTCTTTAAGAAAAACTCATTAAATCAATATATATATATATATATATATATATATATATATATATATATATATATATATATATATTCTGTCAGAATGTGTATTCTTTTTTGGTTCAAACATATTTGTTATTTTTCAATATATTTATAAACATATTCTGTCAGAATATTCGAGAATTATCATCCTTACAATCAGATTTTTAAAATTAATAGAATCTATTATCCCTTAAAATATGCAATTTTACTTTTTTAAATTTATATTAATTGACTAAAATACCCTTAAAATGAAATTAGATGATATTTTCTAATTATCTTTAATTTAATAATATGTATTATTCATTTTTTCTAAAATTAAATAAAGTGATTGGCTCACAATCATTTCTACAACCACATCATAATTAGTTAGAATAGAATAACATATATATATATATATATATATATATATATATATATATATATATATATATATATATATATATATATATATATATATATATATATGCGCGCGCACGTGTGTTAAGTGCTCTAGGTATTTTTTGTTGTTTCATTAATGTTACATTCATTGCCGATTGCACTATGTGTAAATAATCAAACGAAACTGATGGCAAACATATTTTTTTTTCATTAAATTAACATGTCAATGAAATCATTAAACATAAACACTTGCTTTGAAAACTTGTCTATGTAGTAGCTGCATTTACTTTCCTTTATCATTTAGGTTGAAAATAATCCAAAACGCAAGAAAAATATTACTATACAATTGATTTTTTTTACTAACATAAATTTCAAATTTGAAAACTTGGACTTTTGTTGTAGATTCGCTACAATCTGATAAGCGTAAATATGGACTCAGGATGATTTTCGAAAGGGTTAGGGTTTGCTTTTGCTACTTTGTTTTTGTGATTTTGTGATTATATAAAAGATCCGTATTGGATTCTCAAAAAAAAAAAAAAATTGCATTAGAACATCATAGTTTCAAAACTCAATCCAATTTGTGTTTATTTTAATTTTATGTCAATATTAGTATTTGGATAGACTTTTTGAAATATAGTAAGAATCTCTACCTTAATAAAAGAATCCTTGGATTGCCATGTGTTTTTTCCTTCTTTCGTTGTTTATAGAAGTTAAATTACTTTTATACCCTCAGGAGTTATTCTTTGTATATTATCTATTCCAAACTTAAAATACCATTTTCGTATCTTAAAGATTCTCATTGATTTTTGCAATCGTAACTGATCATCAACATTAATCTACAAATAATCAACAATTGATATGGAGTAATCTTCTCCGATTGATTAATTGATATAAGTCCATTATGTTCTCTCAGTTTCCTTTCCTTATGTCTTCTCTTTCTCTCTTTCTCTCATCAAGCCCTAATGTTTGCACTGAATTTCAATTCCCAAACCTTTGGTCTTTTTCTCGCCAATCCCGAATGAATGCTAATCTGCATCCGCCACGATCACCACCACCATAGGAATGAATGCTAATTTCTAAACATTCGGTCTTCCTCTCACCAATCTCTATCCCTCTCCTTGTCTCTCTGTCTCTCTCAAGAGTTGATGATTTGATCTGATGAATACGATATCCTCAATATCTTCCCGAAAGTTGATCATTCTAAGGTATTCTTTATGTGATTTTATTCAATTTTGTTTTAACTAATTTAAGTTTGAGTATTAATCACTTATTGGATTCTGTTCAATTTTAATTTGACCTAATTTCACTTTATTTTGGTGGTCTTATGAATATGATTTTTGGTTCGTGCGTTCTTCTCTGTTGGCGATAGATATATCTGTAATTTATATACCAAATGCTTTTGTTTAACAATGTGCAGGGGTTGCTTGTAATACACAAAATTCATCCATGTTTTCCATCTGTCAAAGTAGAATTCACAGGATTTATTTGTTTAACTTGAATTAGAGACATTGCTCACATCATCTATTTCTTTTATCAGATTGGAGTTGGATACTAGAGTACATGTTTTCGCATGTTTCAATCTTCGTATTGTTATTGTTAAATTTAAAGATTAGGTAACGTTAATTATGTTGGTTTACTAAGAAAACGGATTTTCTTATAAAGTTTTACAACTTTTGTTATTGTAGTATGCATTGAATTTGGAGGAGTGTGATATTGCAAAGCAATTGAGAACAAACTCAATGAGGCTTGATAATCTTATCTATTAACTTATCCATTTCATTCCATTCCATTCTTTTGTCATTCTATTTCATTCCATTCAACCAAACAAACCTTAATGATTCGTGTGACTATATCAAATATTTATATCAAAAGCATCCATTCATAACGACAAATTTGAACTAAAATTTGGACCTAAATCAATACTATCAATTTATTTCTAATGATGATCACAATTAAATATGCAAAACTTTTGAACTTTTGAAAAAAAAACCTTTGCAATTTTTCATGAGCATATGAATGACATAGTTGACTTACTATTCTAATATTTTCTATATAAGGTTGAAGCTGAAGTGATTAAGCAACAGGAAACAAAAAAGGGATTATCTATAGAAAGTGAAGCTCAAGATAAGGGATTAAGCTTGCTGCGTATGCGGTTATTTTCTCATAATATCATCTTTTTTTTTTAAATCTTTATTGGCGTTTATCTAAAACAAAATTTTGAAGTTTTTGTACTTTTTGTTGTTACTTATTATTTATTTTCATTTTTTATATATCTTATCCTACAGAGAGGACCTGCAAAAAGCAATTGAGAATGAAAACTATTCATGGGCAGCTGAATTACATGACCAAAGTTCAAAAGATTAAGCTCATTCATTGGCTGCATCGCCAAGCTTTCCAAAATGCTCAATTTGTAAATTTCTTTTAGTCCATAAAGTCAGGCACAATAAGTTTGGTATATCAAATATCTCTCATTTCTACTCAATTGCAGCATTGACACATGTTTTGCATTTAGATCACATTGTTCTAACTTGGTAGATTTTTTAAAAGCTTTTGATGTTCTGAAAAATTAGTGTGGTGGTGATAGGACACAAAGTTGTGGTTTGTGGAATGGATCGTGTATGCTGTGAAACAAGGTCGTGGACGGAAAATGCAAATATTAACCAGTTGACTCGTGTTCCTGGTCAACCATATTATTAGGTAGCGAAATCAAACGCCCCATTTTATATATTTTGTATAATTAAGTACAAGATAACAAAGTTTGGAAGTTTGGCATTAAAAAAAGTTAAAGAATTGAATTCATATAATAATGCAAATATGTTGTATTTCGCTTAACAGATGAAATAAAATAGACAAAACTTCAAAAATGGTCCCTTTGGTTTCCAAAAATATCAAGTTTAGTCTCCAAGTTTAAAAAACCTCACAGATGGTCCCTGTGGTTTCAAAACTTTTAACAAATGGTTATTTTGCCTAACTCCGTCAGCTTTCTACCGTTAAGTGAGGGGCATTTTCGTCATTTCAATATACAGGGACCATTTATGAGGTTTTCTCTATTTAAAAAAAAAGAAAAAAATATAATTATTTAAATAAAGGGACCCTCTCTCTCCCTCTCTCTCTCTCTCTCTCTCTCTCTCTCTCTCCATATGCATTGTGCACTGATCCTCCTTAGCCTCATTCTCTCTTCTCTCTTCTTCATCGTCTTCATGGCTCTCCCATATCATCTTTCTCTCTCTGATAATCACTAGCAATATCATCCTCCACAAGTGCTCAAATTCCTTCACCCTTTCACAGATTATTAAACCATACCCCTTTCCCCCCTCCCCAATCGGTGGATTTAAGATCTACAGAAAAAGAATTTGAAGAAGCAAAAATGGAACGAGATTACCTACAGCAAGATTACACCTTCTTTAATGGCTTTATGTAAAATGGGTTCGCTGGAGGTAGCAAATCTAGTGATTTTTTGAATGAAGAAATTACCGCAGTATCAAAATCCGATGCCATCGATGTGTCGTTTGAATCGAAAAGGGACTTCAAATCTGAGGAGTGGTTCTCTGGTATTGCTAGACATAGTGGTTTGCCGGAGAATTCAGTTTGTCGGTCTTGTTTTGGGAATTCTGTTACAGATTCACCGAAGGATGTAAACGAATTGGGATTGACATGAAATGAGAAGCTACGGATGTGATTCGCGGCGGATTTTGGTCGGAGTAGGCTTGTATCATCCAAACCTTCCATCAATTCCCACGCATTGATCGTTTCCGGCTCGCCGGGAGGCGTTCTGATGGGTGTTTTGGGGATGATTTTGGGGATTTTTTCTTCGATCATCTTCGACCATGTCTTGGCGTCAATCACGCCGACTGCAAATTCGTTACTTTCCTTATCATGTATCTCATTTTGTCGGAGAAATGGGTCAGAAAAAATGTGTAAATTGTTCTTTAAAGGTAGCTCAACCACTTCATCTTCTTTATTGTTTCCAAGCTTTACAATCGGTGGGGAAATCACGATCAATTGCCCCGGCGAGCTTTCTGCAACCATCAGAACTTACTTGAACTTTTGAGATATCTGCCACTATTGAAGCACTTCAACTAGGCTTTTGTTTCTCCAGCTAGGTTCCAACGATCTCCAAATTAGAAAGGTAGGGTTAGAATCAATGGCTAGGTTCCAATCTGTGTAAAAATCAAATTATTGTGTTATGGAAGAACTCAAAATATTTTTGCTGTAAATGTTTTTTTGGTGTTGATTGTTAGAAAGTCAATGTGTTGATTGGGTTCTTGAGAGAGAGAGAGAGAGAGAGAGAGAGAGAGAGAGAGAGAGAGAGAGAGAGAGAGAGAGAGAGAGAGAGAGAGAGAGAGAGAGAGAGAGAGAGAGAGAGCCCTTTAATTAAATAATTATATTTTTTCTTTTTTTTTTTTAAATAGAGAAAACCTCATAAATGGTCCCTGTGTATTGAAATGACGAAAATGCCCCTCACTTAACGGTAGAAAGCTGACGGAGTTAGGCGGAATGACCATTTGTTAAAAGTTTTGAAACCATAGGGACCATCTGTGATGTTTTTTGAACTTAGAGACTAAATTTGATATTTTCGGAAACCACATGAACCATTTTTGAAGTTTTGTCAATAAAATATAACAATTTAATATGTTCATATTTCCTATAATGTTTGCGTGGAATGATAATAAGAGAAGTTGGAAGTAAGGGAAAAAGATATAATTTATTGGTTTATCTATTTTTGCTTATTTCTTAAAAATACTTATTAACAAAATAAAAGATCCAAAACTATTTGATAAAATACGTATAGTAAATTATGAAATATGTGCTTTTAATAGCGTATCGCTTCAAATTTTATAAAAAAAATTATGTTTTCATTAACAATTTTTATTCTTATAGTTTATATGTTATATTATTTTGTGACCCGTGGATTCCACGGGTTGTAACCTAGTGTTATAATATGCAATGCAGTTTTTAATATTTGGCAAATGATTAAAGATCGACATTAATATAGAAATATAAAGACGTAATAGTATATTTTCAAGAGTAAATTACACGAATGGTCCCTATGGTTTAGGGTAATTTGCGTGTTTGGTTCCTAACTTATTTTTTAACTCAAAAGGTCCCTACTGTTTGTTTTTGTTACACACTTGATCCCTGTCTTACCTAAAAAAACTATTTTGCCCTTGATTTTTAAAAGTATTTAAATAAACACTCCAAACCCAACCCCAACCCCGCTCACCTTACCTTACTTATCCCATAATTTTTTCCTATTTAAATAATAGTGTTTTTAGGTAAGACATGGACCAATCGTGTAACAAAAACAAACAGTAGGGACCAAACATGTAACAAAAACAAACAGTATGGACTTTCCGAGTTAAAAAAATAAGTTAGGGACCAAGTGCGCAAATTACCCCAAACCATAGGGACCATTCATGTAATTTACTCTATTTTCAAAGTTGAGGGGTAAAGAAAAACTTGAGATGTATATATTTACGTCGATTGAGTTTTTCGTGGAGAAAACACAAAGGGCTTTGTTGCCACCATGAAGATGTTGGAAGAAGGTCAAAATCAACGAAACAACGCCCAGAACCGGATCAAGTTTCAAGAAATCACGGAGAAAGAGGAAGAGGATGGAATTAGTGGGTTGCCTGATTGTTTGCTTCTTGAAATCCTCTCTCGTTTACCCTCCACAAAATATGCCATTAGAACAGGGACACTCTCCAAGCGATGGGCACATCTTTGGACTTGGGTACCTACTCTTATTTTTGTACATTACGATCATCCCCATCCCTGGATACAAAGCCCTAACTTAAGATCGGATTTCGCTCTAGTGGTGGAGAAAACGCTAACTCAATGTCGCCAATTGAAGCTCAAGAAATTCCAACTGCGTACCCATTATGATATTCGATTTAAATTGCAGTTCAACAATTGGATTCGTCATGCCATAAGTTGTAACGTTGAAGAGCTTAACTTGGAGTTTAATTACCAGGATGAGTTTTGGTTAGATGAGTCTATTTTCATCGATTCTTGTTTTACTGATCTGAAATTAGCAGGCTGCAAGTTGAATCCAAGTGGGGCGATTAGTTGGAAAAATCTTAAGAGTTTGTATATTTCTTATATGAAATTAGATGAAGACTTGATTGTAAATATATTATCTGGAAGTCCTCTATTGGAAACTTTGGTGTTGGTAGATTTAGATGGTTGGATAGACAACACTACTTCAGATAATGATAGTTCTTCAGATGATGAATCTGAAGCCAATATCATCAAAACCAATGCTTCTAATACTTTATCACTAACTCAATGTCCCCAATTGAAGCTCAAGAAATTCAAATTGCTTTCCTATAATGATATTAAGTTGAAATCACAACTAAACAGTTGGGTTCTTTATGCTATACGTTGTAGTGTTAGAGATATTTATTTAAATTTATGCGCTGATGGAATCGAATATGAGTTTATGTTAGATCAAACTTTTTTCACGAGTTCATGTTTTACTAATATGAAATTACATAGGTGCATGGTTAATCCAATTGGGGCAATTAGTTGGAAAAATCTTAAGAATTTGTGTGTAAGTTATGGGAGTTTAGATGAAGATTTGATTGAAAATATATTATCAGGGAGTCCTGTATTGGAAACTTTGGAGTTAGAGGATTGCTTTGGTTACAGGAGGCTCAATATTACTTCAAAGAGTGTTAAAAAGTTGGTGATATCTGGATACAAGGATTTTAATATTGATAGATCTGAAGATGATGTCATCGAAATCAATGCGCCTAATATTCAATCACTAACAATCCAATATGAAATAAATTTGTTGAAGATTTTGTTAGTAGATGTGTCTTCTTTAGTCAAAGCCGACTTAAATTATACTTGTAAAGGCATCCGGTATAGCCACACAACGCCTAAAGAAGAGATGCTTAAAGGATTTATAATGAATCTTAGCCATGTCAAGGAACTTAAAATCGGGTTTTTTTGTTCTGAGGTAAAATCCGTTTTGATTTTTTCCTTTTTGGATAATGAACTTGTTTCAAATTTCAGGACTCCTAATTATTTTATGACAAAATTGTTGTTATGTCACTTGGTTTTGGTGTAGGTTGTTTCTTGTTTGCAAGCTAAAGGTTTTGTTTTTCCATCAAATGTCAAGTTTTCTGAAGTCACCAAGAGCTGAACTGATTCATGATGCTTTAAGTTCATGTTTAGGCATTGGTTTTCTTTTTTCAACTCCAACTGGTTAAATCTGTTAATCTGATTACTTTTTCTTTTTTCATTATCTTAATTTCTTTTGTTTTACAGCAGGTTAAATCTGTCTAGTTTTTCTTTTTCTATTATCATATTTTCTTTCGATTTACATCACTAGAGGTTAAATCAATTGATTCTGATTAGGATATATCTGGATCTTAAATCCAGAAACAACTATGTACTTTTTTTTGGTCGAATGCTTTATAATCCGATTTCTACTGTAGTAATGTCCCATTTGTAGTTTTGGCAACAGGTAAATCTTTTGCAAAATACAAACAGCAATTTGTACATAGACCATGTACTTAGAAGTTTTAATAGTTGTCTTGACTACGTCTGTTTTGGAAGATCACAGTGACCCTCACATAATTTGTCTTTTTTTTTTTTTTATATAATGTATAACATAGTGCATATTTAATGACCGAATAAAATAATTCAATTTTATTTTTTTATGGAGTGATATTAAATTTTTTAGATATCACTACAAGTTTGAAAAAATGAGTTAAGATGTGATATAGAATGTAAAGTGATATATATGCTTTTGTTTTATTAATTCTACATGTACTGCGGATTCTACCATGTATAAATTGTCGAATGAAATTCATGATAAACTTAAATTTGTATCATTACATTAACATGCTAATGAAATCAATAATCATAAGCGTTTGCTTTAAAACTAGCTTTGCTAGTTGCAGTCACATTCTTTTATCATTTAGGTTGAAAATAATCCAAAATACAAGAAAAATATTGTATTTTCATTGATTTGTTTATTAACACCAATTTCAAATATGAAAACTAGGAGTCTAGGACTTTTGTTGTAAATTGACTACAATCTGAGAAGTGTAAATACTAACTCGCAGGATGTCTTGAAAGAATCATTCATGTTTCATCCATGTTTCAAAAGGGTGTAGGTCTTTATCAAACTAATATCTAGGTCATTATTTGCACATGTTTGTTACTTTGAACTGTGACCGTATAAAATATCCTACCAAATAAATAAAAATATTTTTGCCACTTGTCATCTTTTTTTTTTTTTTTTCTTTTTCATTTTGACAAATGTCATTTTCTAAGATTTTTAAAATTATTATTTTCCACTTGTCATTTTTTGGGGATTTCAATTTTCTTAAAATAAATTTCCAAAAAATTCTAATGGGTTATATATATATATATATATATATATATATATATATATATATATATATATATATATATATATATATATATATAGGGTTAGGTTATTTTGTTTTTAGTTACTATTGTATGCCAGAATACACAGATCTGGACCATCGGATGAAATATAATCAAAGGTCATTATCTGAGGGTCTATGATAGTAGAATAGGATAACATATACCATATAATCACACAAATTTCAGCATAAGGGCATTTTAGTCAATTAACCTATATTAAAAAAGGAAATTTTCGGATTTTTAGGGATAATTAATTCCTTTATTTTTTAAAATCTGAATATTTTAAATTAATTCAAAATTAAAAATTCGATTTATTCTGTCAGAATGTTAGAATGTTAACCATAAACTAGTAAATATATTTTTCGATTTTATTCTGTCAGAATGACCGAATGCCAACCATAAACTAGTAAATACATTCTAAAAAGAATACACAAAATCAATTCTTGAACTAACAATATACCAAATAATTACATTGTATGATTGTGATTCATTGAATAATAACAACATTCTGAAAGAAAAAAGAAAAAAAAACATCACAATCTAACAAAAACACTAATTTATTCTGGTAGAATATTATTTTTTAGCAACATTTTATACATTGTAACATAACACATTCTGGTATAATACACTCTCATTCTCTATGTTTTCTTCCTTCTCCACATCAATGTTAGTCTCTTCAAAACCTAAATCCACAAAGAAAACATAATCAAGATTCAAAAATTAAAAAATTCAATGCATTCTAAGAGAATAAAAACTATAAATTCTGACAGAATGTACTTGTTGTTGACAATTATTCTCAAACATTCTAACAGAATACATTTATATAAAATAAATTCTAATAGAATACATTACATAATTCAAGAGTTGTGATTGTATATAGAATTCAATAGCTGTGATTGAATCATGAACACACATGCATTCATTCCCAGTCATGAATTCAAGAAACAAACACACATTTACATTATCGATTTAGAAATATGAACACCAATTTTGAATTTTTTGAAACAAAATCCAACTTATGACTGTGAAGTGCAAGTTGTATCAGAATATTTCTTCAATCGAACAGAAATAAACCATTGAAGAAATCGAATTTAATAAGATGATGAACACAATCTCGATCTTGAAAAAAAATCGAGATAAGATCAATCTCGATTGAGGTAAATAATTTCCAGTTATATCCCCTAGTTGTTGGATTACCGGACCAAAGAAAGAAGAACAGGAGGCTGCCGGAGGATACCTCCATCCAAGTACCTGCAATCGTCGGGATTTCCTCACCGTTTGCTCCTCGCTTCTCATTCGTGTTCATAGACCCCACAACAGCGCCACTGCTCCTCCGCATCCCCTTCTTCAGCCTCATCGACCCCAGAATCCATCATCGATTGCGAGACGAGAGTATGTGCTTCCCTTTGGATCTGTCGATTGTAGAAGAAGTAGAATCGGTGATGGTGATGGTGATGGTGTTGATGTCGATGATGAACTGTTCGGCCGCAAGCATATCTAGGTCAAATATATTTAGTTTAATTCCTTAATTGAATGATTAGTTTATTTCCTTAATTGAATGATTTCAATTAAATAATTTCCTTAAATAAAAGTACAAAAGGTCCAAAATACCCTTTAATGATTTATTTAATTATTTATTATTTCTTGAATTCTCATTGGTACATTTAGGCACACAATAGTTGTTAAAAACATTTGAACATAGCTCTCTCTCTCTCTCTCTCTCTATATATATATATATATATATATATATATATATATATATATATATATATATAAGGTTATCATTCTATTAATTTGATAATAAATTCTCATAAATGCTTCAAATGATTACATTTTGTTATGGAAAAACATTATTTTATAAAATATTTAATGTTTATATATTCATATTAAAGTTTTGTTTTTAATAAATCCGTGTAATACAAGAGTCTTACACCTATTTTATATTAAACTTTTAAAATTTTCCTCATTAGCACTTCGTGCTTCATAAACTCTATCCGGTCCATGCTTATTTTTACGCCGACAAATGCTATATGGATAGATTTTTTAATAATAAGAAGAAATGAAAATATGATGTTATATTAAATAAAGAGAAAATTATACGGATGGTCCTTGTGGTTATGGGTTGCTTGCACACTTGTTCCCTAGAAAGATTCTTTAACTCGGATCATCCCCGAAACTTTAATTTGTTACCTGTTCAATCCTCTATTAACTTGTCCGTTTGTTTAGCTGTTAGGAACCCCACTCCCTTCCCTTCTTTCTTTTTCTTAGTTCTTCTCTGATTATGTTCATCTCTTTGGAATATCATTGGTTGAATTCATCGACGGGAGTCTACAATTAATTCTTCCGGTAAAATCGACTAAACTTATCATTCTAATATCATCAACTGATTTCTATTCCTTGGAAAAAAACCATTCATTGACGGAGGATTTTAGGTTTCCTTTATCATCATGTTTTTCATATTTACGGTTCTACCCTTGTGTAGATAATGATTCTTTGAATGTCCTATTTAATCTGAAAATATTTTGTGGTGTTGATGTTTAGGATATGATTGTTGTTTGGGTTGCTGAGTTAATTTTCATTTTTTGAGCGTAGATGATTTGAAATTGTTTCCAATGTTGACGATTTTGCTGGAACGTGAATAGTTATCCGATTTCGTTGGTGAATCAATGGAGGATTTCAATCAGAGTGATGATCGAATTTGACTTTCGATGGAAACGGTTTTGTTAAACTCGACCTTGAACAACCTTTGAGGAAGAGGTAGAACTTCGTATGATTGACTTTCGATCGAGCCTCGTAATTGATTTCTTACAGAGATGATATTTCGAACTATAGAGTTTCAATGATGCTAATGAAGTTTGGATTTCTCTTTGGGATGAAGAAGGAACGAGATGCATCTTTCGATGGAGGTGCTTCTATGCAAGACTCGTTTTAAATGATTTCCTTGGTTTCTGTTTTTGGTCGTGTACGAATTTCGAATGAAAGGGGTGTTTGGGATAGCTTTTTAAACTAAAAAGTCCTTTTTAGAAAATGGCTTTTTGATTCATGTCTCTTTCCAAAATATAGTTTTAAAATGTGTTTGTATAAACTTTTGAGGGACAAAGGAAAAAAAGGCAAAAGTTGCTAAAAGTCACATATTCATGACTTCTTTACCCCTCATTTTTCTTCTTTTCAAAAAACTAATTTAAAAGATCTTTTGAAGTTACCAAACAACTTTTTAAACTTTTGACTTTTTAAAAAAGCCAAAAGTTCCAAAAGTCATTTAAAAATGAAAGCCAAGCACCTCGAAGTTTGAAACTGTAGCTTATGGGAGTCGAAATGGGTTGATGCTTTGATGATGATACGAAACTAATTCGACGTTTTGGTTGGTCAAAATTTGAAAAATATGGTCAAACCAAACCAAATTATTGACCTTCGTTGCTATCTCATTTTCGTTTTATCCAACTTCTGAATTTATTGCTTCTTGGTTTCACATCAATTTCTTAAGCAAAATTCAGGTCAAAGGAATTCACTTGGTAAAAAATAGTGTGCAATAATGTGCTGTCCCAGTTTTGTATTTATTGGGATGTTTAAGAGTTTTGAAGAAAGTTACATTCAAACTCCTCCAAAGATGAAAAGACAAAAATACCTCTAGGAGTTCCTAACACACAAGTTAATAAAGGGACTAGGCGGGTAACAAATTAATGTTTCGGGAATAGTCTAAAATCTTTCTAAGAACTAAGCGTGCAAATAAACCATAACCACATGGACCATCCATGTAATTTTCTCTTTAATAAATTAACGATACATTTTTTTTTTCGGTGATGGATGATATTATAGAATGACATGAGTAACATGAGTATAGAAATATATAGACTGAATAGTATATTTTCAAAGTTGAGGGGGGGGGGGGGGGGAAAGCAAAACTTGAGATGCATACATTTCCGAAGATTGAGTTTTGTAGTTATTCATGGGAAAGCAGAGACGAGGGCTCTGTTGCCGCTTGCCACCATGGAGATGTTTGAAGAACGTCAAAATCAACCAAAAAATGCCGAGAAACGTATTAAGTATCAAGAAATCACGGAGAAAGGGGACGAGGATGGAATCAGTGCGTTGCCCGATGGATTGCTTCTTGAAATCCTCTCTCGTTTACCCTATACAAAAGATGCGATTAGAACAGGTAAACTCTCCAAGCGATGGGAAAATCTTTGGAATTGGGTACCTACTCTGATTTTTACACATTTAGATCATCATCGCCGGTGTGAATGTTTCCAAAACCCTAACTCAATTTACGATTTCGCGCGATTGGTGGAGAAAACCCTAACTCAATGTCGCCAGTTGAAGCTAAAGAAATTCAAACTGCATTCGTATTATGCTATTCGATTTGAATCGCAGTTCAACAATTGGATTCGTCATGCTATAAGTTGTAACGTTGAAGAGCTTGACTTGGAGTTTCTGTACAGGGACAGGGACGCTGAGTTTCGGCTAGATCAATCTATTTTCAACAATTCTTGTTTTACCGATCTGAAATTAGCAGGCTGCATGTTGAATCCAAGTGGGGCGATTAGTTGGAAAAATCTCAAGAGTTTGTATATTTCCTATCTGATGTTAGATGAAGACTTGATCGAAAATATATTATCTGGAAGTCCTCTATTGGAAACTTTGGTGTTGGAAGATTTCGATGGTTATAGGGGGATAGAGATTAGTTCATATGATGAATCTGAAGACGATATCATCAAAATCAATGCTCCCCAACTGAAGAAGCTCAAGAAATTCGAAGCAGCGTCATCTGAATTTGATATTAAGTTAGAATTACAACTCAACAGTTGGATTTGTTATGTTATAAGATGCAATGTTAAAGAGATTATATTAAAGTTATCGACTAACAAATTCGAATCTGAATCTGATTTTAAGTTAGATCAAACTCTTTTCACCTGTTCGTGTCTGACTGATCTGACATTAGATCTGTGCACGTGCATGGTTATTCCAGCTGGGGTGATTAGTTGGAAAAATCTTAGGAATTTGTGTATATCGTATGGGAGTTTAGATGAAGAGTTGATTGAAAATATATTATCAGGGAGTCCTGTATTGGAAACTTTGGAGTTGGATCTTTGCTATGGTTATAGGAGGCTTAATATTACTTCAAAGAGTCTTAAAAACTTGGTGATATCTAAATACTGGAATTACTTGAATAGTTATGATGTATCTACATCTGACGCTGATTTGGATGGATACTTGGATTATTGTATTGGATCTGAAGCCCATATCGATATGAAATCAATGCTCCTAATATTCAATCACTAAGAATCGAACAGGAAATAGATTTGTTGAAGCTTTTGTTGGTAGATGTGTCGTCTTTAGTTAAAGCTAACTTAAATTATACAGCGCCTAAAAAAGTGGAAGAAGAGATGCTTAAAGGATTTATAATGAAGCTTGGCCATGTCAAGGAGCTTAAAATTGGGATTTTATGTTCTCAGGTAAAACATATTTTGCTTATTTTTCATTTTGGATAAACTTGTTTAGTTGAGTGCTCCTATTTATTTTATCACTAAATTGTTGTTTTGTCACTTGGTATTGGTAGGTGGTTTCCTGTTTGCAAGATAAAGGTTTCGTTTTTCCATCAAATGTCAAGTTTCCTCAAGTGGAAGTCACCCGAGCTTAACTGATTCTTGATGCTTTAAGTTCATGTTTAGGCATTAGTTTTTTTTTCCCACTCAACTGGTTATAAGTCTGTTAATCTGATTACTTTTTCTTTTTTTCATTATCTTAATTTCTTTTGTATTACAGCTGGTTAAATGTTACTAGTTTTTCTTTTCCTATTATCTCATTTTCTTTCGAGCTACATCAGGTTAAATCTGTTAATTCAACAGATTAAATCTGTTAATTTTGATTAGGATATGTTGGGATCTTAAATCCAAAAGCAACAATGTACTTTTTTTTGTTCGAAATATTTATAATCCCATTTGTAGTTATGGCAACAGGTAAATCTTTTGCAAAGTACAAATAGAATGGCTCAAGAAACAGTATTGTACTTTGGTCTGAATCCTGTTAACCAAATAAGTAATTAAATAGGTAACTCGCAGAATATTCTTTTAGAAGTTTCATGAGTTTAATCAAATTACTGTTTTGTTTACTAAAAAGAAGTAGAAAAATATAATTTTATTACAATTTTATTTGGGTTTCATTGAGCATTTCTTATGTTTAATGTTTTTAATTTATTAAGTATATAATAAGTCTGTTCCAAAAAGTTAAGTATAATAAGTTAGTATACGATTCCTTTCTTAGTGAATACCCAGTTGTCTCCCATGAAGATCCATTTTCCGGCATCAAAAGCTAATATAATCTCATACTATGTCTCCAATCTTCCAAATAACATAAGCTAGAAAAAATCAGGAACTCATTCCAGGACTTTGGAAAGGTGGTTGATATTTACATTGGGGGGAAGAGAGACAAATCAGGCTCTATCGTTGCTTTTGTTAGATTTAAAGATGTAAGAGACGTGAAGAGATTGGAGAAGGAAATGTGCAGAGTGAGATGAGAACACTGCATACTAAAGGTGAACATAGCAAAGTATCAAAAACAGAGTAATCTTCGAGGAGATACACAGAAGCAAATGAAGTCAAACATTCCTACACCCAAGCCAAATACTCTTCACATGCAATCCAAGGTAAGGGGATACTGAGGTACCAAGACCTTTGCAGATGTCGTTGCTGGCCAGAAGATTAAAACACCAGTCCCACTTACATGCCCTGTTATATCTTTAAACCCCTCTAAGAAAACTCTAAACTGGGATGATGCCCAACAAATTGCAAACATTCCCACCATCATGCGGATTGACGGTAATGATAGCGGAATGGTTTACTACGTTGGAGGCCTAAGGATCCTAATCAATTTCATTTGCAAAAAAAATGCTGATGCATTCTCTAGGTTTTGCAAAACCACTGCAAAACTTCATTGCGGATGTGGGATTGAAGGAATTCAATCAGGGAGGTAAAAAGTACACATATATGTGCGATGATGGGATAAAACTCAGCAAGCTGGACCGATTCTTGGTGTGCTTGAATTTCATTACGCAACAGCCTCTCACCACTGTTATTGCCTTACCTCGCCAACACTCGGACCATTCCCCTTGGTCCTTAAACCTTCAAACAAAGATTTTGGACCACCCCCTTTCGTTTCTTCAACTCCTGGATCCACAGAGAAGACTTTGATATGACTTTCACGAATGCTTGGCTTGGCTCTCTTTCAAAGAATTTGGTACCCCTGACATGTTCTTAAAAGCCAAACTCCGGTATGTTAGAAAAGAAATTGGCAAATGGAGAGGTTTAGATACAAACAAGGAATCTAAAACTATTAGCTCAACTAAAGAAAGGGGTGGAGGATATTGAAGAGCTTGCAGAATCAAGACCATTATTTGATACGAGTTGAATGAAAGAAGATATGCAAAGGCAAAATCAGTGAATTAGAGTATCTTGCGAAACAGGACATCCAGCAAAAAGCAAAAATTCTATGGCTAACAGAAGGTGATGAAAATACTCGATTCTTTTACAATTCCATTAAAAGCAAAAACAGGAAAAACAGAATACATGGTCTATTGATCAACGGGGAGTGGAGCACCGAACCAACATAAATTAAACAGGCTGTGCATAAATTCTTTGGCGATAAATTTCACGAAAAATGGCCTGAGTGACCGAAACTAGTTAGTGAAGAATTTTAAACCCTTTCGAACAATCAAAGGAAGTTCCTTGATTCGCCTATCTCTCTCTTGAAGAAATAAGACAAGCAGTATAGGGTTGTGGTGGTGACAAATCTCCAAGGCTTGACGGATACACATTCAAAATTCTGAAACACAAGTGGGAACTAATCAAACATGATGTCATCCGTTTTGTGTCACACTTTGAAGCTCATGGTCAATTTGCCAATGGTTGTAATTCGTCCTTTATAACCCTTATTCCAAAAGTCAAGGACCCGTTGAGTCTGGAAGATTATAGAAATATCAACTTGCAGTAAGACTTAAACTAGTAATCAGTTTAGTGGTCGAAGAAATACAATCAGCTTACATAGAAAGAAGACACATCCTAGAAGGTCCACTAATTGTAAATGAAATATGTTTATGGGCCAAAAAAGCAAAAGAAAAGATTTTCTAAGTAAAAATGGACTTCGAGAAGGCGTTCAACTCAATAAACTGGGGATATCTCGATTCAATTATGGAACAAATGGGATTCAGTCCCAAATGGAGGAGGTGGATTCACAGATGTCTCTTATCTTCGAGAGCCTCAGTACTTATCAATGGATCTCCCTCAGGCGACTTTCCCATAACCAAAGGTGTACGGCAAGGAGACCGCTCTCTCCTTTCCTTTTTATCATGGCAATGGAAGGTCTGAATGTAACCATCAAAACTGCAATAAAGAAATCCCTCATGCAAGGTCTCCCTCTACCATATAATGGCCCTACTATATCGCATCTATTCTATGCAGATGTTGCGATATTCATAGGTAAACGGAACACTGAGAGCATCAAAAACTTAGCAAGCATCCTTAAATGCTTCCACATCCGCTTCGGATTGAAGGTTAGTTTTCAAAAGTCGCGTCTTTTTGGCATTTTTGTCAATGACTCGAATCTTCTTTATCAGTTAAATGTGCTTGGATGTCTTAAAAGCACATTACCTTTCATGTATCTTGGAGTCTCAGTCGGTGCAAATATGTTGCTGAAGAAAAATTGGAGACCGGTAATTGAAAAATTCAAATCTCGGTTATCTGTATGGAGGGAAAAAATGCGATCTTTTATGGGTAGACTCATCTTAATAAAATCTATACTTGACAGTTTACCCACATTATTTCTCTCTATTCAATGCTCCAAATGGAATTATTGAGGAACTTGAAAAGATGAGTAGGAGATTCCTTTTTTTTTTTTTTTTGGGTGGGGGTTTGGTTAAAGTCTCTGGATCCAAGATTCATTGGGTATCTTGGTAAAAAATCGTAGCTTCCAAAAAAGATGGTGGACTCGATGTTGGGACGCTAAAAGCTTAAAACCTAGCACTACTTAATTACAAAGTGGTGGTGGAAACTCAAACAAAGGCATGGAGGTCTTTGGAAAGAATGCATAAATAGTATTCATAATCTTAGCAGAAAACCCGTTACTGTGATTGCAAAAACCTCAATGTGTGGGGTCCCGAATAACATAGCCAAGGCTATCAAATCTATCCCTGATTTTGATATCAATTACCATGAGCTCTTTTCATTAGTTCCCGGATCAAATGTAAACATACTTTTCTGGAAAGATCGTTGGTGTGGCTCTCTAACTCTACAAGAACGATTCCCATGCTTGTTTGAGTTGGAAACAAGGAAATTGTGTCTAGTCTTCGACATAATTACCAACTGAGGTCTGCAATGGAGATGGAGATCACAAATTAAAAGAGGGGGGGGGGGGGGGGGGGGGGGGGGGGATATTCGAGAAGATCTGGAGAACTTATGTTCTATGCTACAAGGGTTTAACACGCAACCTGTACAAAATGGCTTTAGATTTAATTTGAGCATGGATGGTGAGTTCAGGGTACACGTTCTACGCCACAAGATTGACTTTGTCCTTACCCCTCTTACAAGAATAAAAATCAGGTGGTCTAAGGTAGTGTCACTCAAAATACGTTGCTTTGCATGGAGGGAGCCTGTCTACAGGCTCCCAGTGGCACTAAACCTCGTATGTAGAGGAATTAAAGTACAATCAACATTATGCACTCTGTGTAATAATGAACAAGAAACAGATGATCATCTGTTGATTACTTGTCGCATGGCAAAGGAAACTTGAGATTGGATTTTAAAATGGTGTGGCATACCTACTACTACATTTGATAATGTCAAAGAGTTCATTAACTTTGCAGCCACATGGGGCAACTGTCCAAAGAAAAAGGAAAGGATCAATACGGTGTTTTATGGTCTATTATGGTATATCTGGGTGGCTAGAAATAATAGACTCTTCAAGGCGATAAATATGAATCCAACTAGGATTGTAGATGAGGTGATATCTCAAACTTTCTCTTGGTTCAAATTTAGAACATCAAAGGTGAATTGTAGATGGATAGATTGGAGCATTTCTCTGTTTTGTTAAAACATTTTATCTATTTCCTTTCATGTACTTGTTTTATTGCCTTCGATTTAATTACTTGCTAATCGTGTGGCGTTATTAATATATATATATATATATATATATATATATATATATATATATATATATATATATATATATATATATATATATATATATATTTGCTGTTTCCAAAAAAAAATGACAAACTACAAATTGTTGGAGATGATCTTCTGTTCACTAAGCTGTGGGTAAAATTTCCAAAATTTTATCTTATGATCATTTTTAAACTAGATTACATTAGGAATGTGGTCCCTATTTTGTGTCCTTTTTCGAGTTTGTTCAAGGGCAAAATCATCTTGGCTTGCTGAAGGGTAAAATCTTTCATTTTCATCAAGAAATGTAGACCAATTTCTTAATTTTATTTTTCATGTCACTTGGTGAGCATTTTGATCTAAATATACCAAGTGTTAAGCTCTCTCAGATCAAGCTAAATAAAAACAATTTTGATGATAAAGAACAGACTGAATAGGAGATCAAAAACTGTAAAAAAACTGAAGCTTCAATACTTAAAAGAGCAACCACAAAAATTGGGAGTTGATAAGACCAAATCACCAAAGATACCTCTCCATGGTTTCCTCGCTACTAAATATACCCACAAAAATGTTGGGAGTAGTTCAGCATCAGGGGCAATATTGGAAACTTTAGTTTAAGTCTGTTTTTTCCGTGCATTAGTATTAGACTGGATTCTAATAGTAATTTGTCTAGTATAAATAGATCCCAACGTGTGGTATTTTAATCATTCAGAACCAAGTCTTATTCCCCTGTTTTTACCTGTGATTGCTTTTCCCCTGTTCTGCCTATTTCTTTTACCTTGGTGCACAAGGTGCAAATTGAATGTGATTATATTTTGGTATTGAAGCAGCCCTTACATTTAGACTAACAAAATCTAAGAACGACTTTTTTTTTTTTTTAAGAGTACCCTGCTTTGTTAATTTAATTTCCTTTTTTATCCTTCTTCTCTTTTTCTCGCATATGTATGCTTGAGGGGTGGCTAAGGCTTAGCATTGAATAAGTATTTAAAGAGAGATAAGGAGGTTGCTATCTGTGGAATGGTATGAGCAAGTCTAGGAAATAGACTTTTTAGACAGAGGAAAAACTGGGCCAATGCTCAAATGACAATAAACTTTTAGACATTAGTCTAGCTCTAGCAACAGGCTGGGGCCTGGGGCATTTTAAATACTATTGTTGTAGATGGTGCCTAGGCATTGTGGGCACCTTCTTTACGCATTATCCACTGTGTCAGTATGACTAATACCTAGTGTGAAAGGAGCCATGCATGCTATTGATTTCAGTTTTCTTAATTCACTGAAAATAAAATACAAACACAAACTGATATTCTAATCCTATATATATATATATATATATATATATATATATATATAATATATATATATATATATATATATATATATATATATATAGTTTCATTAGTCATTACGAGAACAATTAGCAAAAATCAAACTGTAAATACCTAATTCTAATCATATTAGCAACTTTGCATTTTCATTTGAAAACAAAATATAAAATATCTAGAAAGAAAAACAAACAAACAATAATTAAACATTTGAATATACGGAGATTTACCAATTTATTCCTAATTTAGCAATTGACCCGAGAGTGATTGAAAAACATGCCGGATTAGCTTGTCATTGGGTTCAAAAGGGGTCGCATAGACCAAGAGCATTGTTAGTCTAATCGTTGTTGTCTGGCTGAGTCTCTGAAGAGTTTAACAATGAAGGGGACTCTAATGGGTTAGAAACAACTGGTTCGTGGGCAAATGTCGCTTCCCTGATGACCACATGACATGACAAAAGAAGTTGGGCGAAATTTACATGTGGGGGTGGTGGCGTGGGTGGCAAGTGGAAAAAAATAACACCTAAAATTAATAAATATGGACTCGAGCTTTATTTACTTGTCTAACTAGTTCTACTTATTGTTCTTTAAAGCTTCGACGTGGAAACGTGCATGAGATTCTTGATTTTGCTACATGATAAATAAGTATGATGTCAATATAGAATAAATTAGTGCAAAACAAAATAAACATAAAATCATATTAACGTCCTAAAAACATAAAAAACAAGATGTATAAAGTTTTATTTACATAAATGATCTTTATGTTTTACCAAAAATCACAACTTCAGTATATATATATATATATATATATATATATATATATATATATATATATATATATATATATATATATATATATATATATATATATATATATATATATATATATATATATATATATATTTGACAAACATGGTTCATATGTTTTCTAAAACTTAGATAGGTGTCCTTAAGTTACATGAAATGACTTCTTTATTCTTATTAATTTATTTTATCATTTTTTGTTCGGTTTAATTCTAATTAAAATAAAATTATTTTTGTTTATACACCCTTTTATTTTTACCCACACACTATCCTAATCTATTGTTTCTTAAAAGTTCTCATTAACTAATCATTTTCATTAAATTTATAACTTATTTATTACATCAGTAATTGTTACTTATTTCTTTCAATTGATAATTTCTATTAATTATTATTTAAATTATATTTTATAAATAAATAATAACAAATATGATTTTCTTTTCTATCACAAACACTCCTGTATTTTCTCCTGCTGTTTTTTTCTTCTATTTTTTTTACTCACTTGTATTTATAAATTTTCAAGATAATATTTTGTTAATATAACATTATAAATTAATAATCTTTTGATTTAAAAGAAGAAGACTAGATAATATAATTCATGAAAATATAAACACTTTATATATGAATTTTGTTCGTATGTAATTTATAATATATTATTATAAGTTTTAAAATAACAAAGTGCCTTTAATAAATGTGTCAATGTATTTAAATTCACATTAATATTTACTAGATAAGAAACCCCGTTTTGCAGGGTTGGTTTTAAACTTTTATAAGCAAAACAATTCTGTAATACGTTACTATTTTCGGATAAAAAGAATGCAAGTACATTGCTATTACATGAGGATAAGAGGGTTATGATTTTCTTTTTTTACCAGGAACACACATAAGTTATTAGTTTTTAGGTGATAATTACAAGTAATTAATGAAACTTACTATATCATCTTTAATGGAAATAATTAATAATAATTGTTTGACTATGATTAAAGACTATAATATTATAGGGTGGTATGTATTAGGACTTTTAAAATAAAAGAAAGACTAAACTGCACAAATAATCTCTATGGTTTTTTCTAAAATTATCATTTTGGTCCAAAAAAGGTTTGGACTAGCACCATAGGTTCAAAATTTTCATTTTGTTACGGTTTTGCTCCAATTCATTTTAAAAACTCCGCAAATAACGAATTTACCCTTATTTATTTTTTTTCCTTTACTTTTCTTTACTATTAGTTAATTACAATAAAACAAAAAAATAAATATAAACCTACTACGTAATAGCCACACAATCCCCACCCCACCGACACCCCTCTTAGACTCTCTCTATCTCTCTCTATCTCTCTCTCTAATGTATCGTCGGAATCTAGTGCCCCACCGGAAACTGCCACATCGCCAAAAACTGCCACACTGCTAGAGTTCCTCCGCCTTTTTCACCAGAACATCCAAACCACCACTGACGACGAAGATGAAGATTAGGACATCCAACGTCGAATCTGCAACATCATCGACGTCCAAATTTGTCTCTACGTCGTTTGGATTTCTAGCACCAACGTGAACATCTTTGTGTTAGCGTCGACGAATCCTTGACCGTCGACTCGTTGACGAAGACGACGTTCAGATCTATGTCACCGCCTCTCATTTCCTGACGATCCTAGTGTCGTCGCTCATCATGTACCCTAGGGTTTAAAGCCACCACCACGGTATGGAAACTCGAAAGTAGCGTTGTCGATCTTGTACCCCATCATTTTTCCGGGGAAAACATCGGATTTGAAAATAGACCTGAGAAATCTCGGATCTGAAAAGTTTTTCCAGTGAAAACAAACCCCTAGCTTTTCAGATTTAGATTTAACTTCTCCAGTAGTGGAAATCGATTAGAGAATCCAAGGGTTTTTCTAGAAGCTTTTCGTGATCAGAGATGATGGGGGTTAAAGATGAAAACCGTAATCAGAGTCTTTGTCGGAAAATCGATGGTGGCGATGGTACTAAACTGTGGTGGTGGTGGTTTGACATGTGTTGCCATTCATAGCTTAATAGATTTGCGAGTCAGCACCGAAAAATGAGGGTTTTCAAATCAAAGGTTTTCCAGGAGGTGGTGTTGACCTGTGGTGGTGATGGTGTTTATATTTTATGGCGGTGGTGGTCGTATAGTTTTCAGACTGTGGTAGTGTTTATATTTTGAGTATTTAAGTGTGTTTAATCTTGAGAGAGATAGTGTGTGTGTGGGGGGGGGGGGGGGGGAGGTAACAACATAATTTTTCTTTTTTCTTTTTCTTTTTAGTTATTGAAATAAAGAAAAATGGAAAATTAAAAAATGAAGGGCAAACTCGTCATTTAAAAAAAATTCAAAACAAATCAGACCAAACTCGCAAAACTTTTGACCTATGGTGCTAGTCCAAACCTTTTTGGACCAAAGTGGCAATTTTGAGCAAACCATGGGGACCGTTTGTGCAGTTTAGTCTAAAAGAAAACGAATAAACCCAACCCACCCATTTCTCTCTTGTAACTCTCAACATCTTTGTGTCTCGGTTTCTATCCATAACACCTCCAACCCTAATAGCCACAACGGCCTCCTATACAGTCGTTGCTGGCTCGTGATTAAGTAAATTAAAGATGAATAAGCTTAATTCAAACCTAGATCGAGTATCAATGATTGTGACTTGGATGCTATTAGGGAAGTAGTTGGTAGGAAGATGAGTGAAAAGAAGAGTATGTGAAACATTTTATTAACACTCCGCCACAACCAACTCTGACATCCTCTCACTTTCTCCTTCTTGATTATTATTGAAAAGCCCTAGCAAGCTTCTCGTCTTTCCATTTTTCGCCCAAATTGCACTAATTGATTGCTTGCCACTATACGCCTTCTCCCTTTTGACGATGAACTACCAGTGGTTCTCAATCTTGTGCAACAAATTAGGTTCAACTCTTTTTATGGGTTAACATGAAACAAGAAAATGTGCAAATAAAGAAAGGATAATCTTGGGAAAGTGTTGAATGTATACGAGGGTAGGCTTTCACAAAGTAAGTATTTGGCTGGATATTTCTTTCGTCTTGCAGACCTTCATGATCTTCCATTTACGAACTACTTGGTTGGTCTTGTTAGGAAAGAAAACCGGTTTTACAATCGGAAGGAATCAAAGTGGAAAGAGCCAGAAACACATAGTCATCTCATTTTCCTAACAAATCCATATCATTTTCTAGTGCAACTTCTAAAACTCGATTGGACTGAAATCAAACCCGCTACCCACCATCAAAATGAACCTCATATCTTCCATAGCTTTCCAAATTTAAGTTATTTCTCAAACCATCTCCTTTACACTATGATATTGAGTTTAAATCAAACCTACCATGATGAACATGATGGAGGAGATGGTGTTCCCTCTTAAGACGACGATCTTGATTGGCAGGGGACAGTGGCGGAGCTTCACCATTTGATTTGGGGGGGGGGGGGGGGGGGATATAATATGTATACAAATTGGTAAATAAGGGGGACCAATGTCAAAATTTTACATATTTAGGTATAAAATGAAATTATAAGGGCTATTTAGAACCAAAAAATCAGGCCCCTGGCCCTAATAATGCTCCGCCAGTGGCAGGGGAGAAGCGATTTGTTGGTGATAGATTTGGGTTTTAGTTTTTTTTATTATTGATTTGGGTTATTTTGGGTTTGAGTATGAGAATGAGGTACCCACAATCTGATAAACATACAATTGTTAGATATCACAAGAATTGGGTCACGAATTTAAGGCAAGAAGACTAATCAGGAGAGTGAGAGTGAGAGTGAGAGTGAGAGTGAGAGTGTGAGAGAGAGAGAGAGAGAGGAGGAGGAGGAGGAGGAGGGGGAGGAGGGAGCGCGGGAGATAGATAGATAGATAGAGAAATAGAGAAAAAAAAGATGGTGTAGATGTGTGATGGGTGGGTGGGGTATTTTTTTTAGATTTAAAATTAGTTAAAAAAAATATAAAACAAATTCAAAAATAAATCAAAAAGGCAAAGAAGACATTTCATGTAGTTAAAGGACCAATTATGGAAGTTTTAGAAACGACAAGGACCATGTTCATCAAAAGAATTAGTAGAGACTAAAGTTATAACTTTTAGTAAACCACATGGACTATTTAACTTTGTTATTAAATACTAATACTAACAATTATCAGGTAATAAATACCAGCCATATTTATAATATAATTTCTTTTTAGACCGAAATTAGATTTAAATGTTTAATATAGATAATAAAAATGATTAATTTAATAAATTTGGTTTTTTAATGTTAAAAAAGGAATAGAAACGTTAGACGTAAATTAAAAAATATATTTAATATAAAATAAAAGACAAATATGTCTAATTACATTTAATGCTATACACTAATTAGCAAAAAAATCAGCCAAAACGCCAAGATAATCATAAATTTTGCAGACATCATCTGTGAAATTTTGCGAGCCTTATGCGAAATAAGGACGTTATCTTGCTAAAATATGTTTCGTATTTAGGGGGGGGGGGGGGGGGGGAAAGGATTACATAGATGATATATGTGAAATCCTCTAATATCCATCTGCCTTCATGACATCTACGAAATATTTTATGCCATAAAAGAAAGAAATTTTGTAGATTCATTTGCGATTTAACATGTGTCATTTAAGAAGTTGCGGATTTTGTGACAAAAGCACGTATTTTATTGTCATCATCGGTACTGTGCAATCTAACATCCGTATTGCAAAATCTGACATCTGATAGTTTGATGATTGTTAAAGCACCAATAATTAACATACATCTGGCAGACCCATAAATAATGATCTTATTTATTTACAAATAGAGGATCCAATAATAAAAGAGTTTTCACAATGCCACCAAAAAAGTCATACCGGATACAAATGTCTATCTTTTTTGCCAACACACAAAGAAGAATCATCAACATACACGAAATAAATCAAGTAAGAAATGAGCATCAAGTAGAAGGGGGCTTCATATAGGTGATAAATTTTTATTCAAAAATTGTTTCAAAAACATAAACATAGCAACCGAAGACTTTGATTTGAACAAAATAAAACTATCTTATTCCCACCAAAAAAATCATTTGGCAAGACTAAGAAAAATGAAAACAACCATAGAAAGAAACGTGTTACAACCTTTGAAGACTTTGATTCTCATAGGAGACTGGAAATCGATGAAGTGTGGCATGAAACTTCAAGGTAGAAGTTCTCTAGAGATATCCACCAACAACAAATCAATTTGATAAGATGCTACTCTTCTTTTTGTAATAAAAGAATCTATTAAGCTCTTAAAATAAAGAAATTAGTTTGCTTTAAAAGAGAGTATTTAAGTATCATCTTCATCTTTATGTTCGTAACACTTTAAGCAACAAAAACTAAAGAGAGTATAAAGATGGGAAGCCATAAATTTCATGGTTTTCACTACTGAAAGGAGGGAGAAAGCTAGTTCTTTTAAGACCTTACTTTAAGTCTTTATCCCATGGGTCTTAGCACTTTAAGACCTATGCTTTATCAAATCAGCTAGCCATGCTTTCTAAGAGTATGGTGTGTTGAATAAATTAATTAAAAGCAAGTCTTCTTTCTTCTTTATGGTCTCTTTAAATATTTTATAAAAAGAAGAAGCTAGTTTTTATATAAAAACTCTTCTAATTTTTATAACTTATAAAACATATAGATCCATATAAGATAAAAAAAAAACCATTTTGGTCCAAAAAGTTGTACATGGCATAATAAATCATACCTTATGATATATTTTGATATTTAACATTGAAAATTAATATTTCTATGAGATCAATAATTTACAACTAATTATAGGATATATATATATATATATATATATATATATATATATATATATATATATATATATATCAAGAATCAAATTCTTATAAATACTAATTTGCATCAAGTTGTTATTAGTGTGACCCTTTGGGATCATATATTATATAGCAATATCATTCTATAATGACTATTGGGCATATAGATCTTTCAATCCCCACTCGCACAAGACTCATCATAGATTGATATAGACAGTGGTGAACGTCTAGCAACATTTCACTGCTCCAAGTAGTATATGACTTAGTGTCATTCTATCAACATCCAATTTCCAAAAGCTTAAAGCCTCAATTGATGTATAAGGCAAGTTTATCAGTTATCCCTTTGTCGCACACATCATGTTGAACATGAGACTTGGATCACAATTAATCTCATTTGTAGTTCAACTTTGGTTAACGCACGTTAGATATCTAACGCTCAATGCATAAGGGGAACAAATCCTATTTTGACTACATAAGCCTCTTGCATAGTTCACACCATACCTGAAAATGGATTTTATAACTGCTCGGTTAAGGATCAACATTTGACCATATCAAAGCACATCACTCCCTACACTTAAGTCCCACTATTTATCTCAAATGTTAAGGATACAAAGATAGTAACTTTTAATCTAGTATCACTCATAACTACGATCTATGAGTTGATCTTGATGCGAGTCCATTCAATACTAGTTCTTTGACAAGTGTCTATGAAACTTGGTTACAACCACTTGTATACTTTCATCTAGTGAGAGTCAACCAATCCAATTCATATTAGTCTTACTTCATAATTGCTCCCACAATTATAACCGACTATGAACTTTTAGAATAATAAGACTATTCATGGATTAAACATGTTAATATAGAAGAACACAACAAGTATTGATGTGATGATCATATCTCAATATATCAAAACAATATATAATAGTTGTTGTCATAATGTTCCAATATCCAAATACTAAAATCAAACTAAAATCTCATTTTTAGAATAATGAAGTCATGTAGTTGAATTGTGACCACTCTCATACTTAGCTTAAAAATAAAGACCTTATTAATAGGCTTGACTAAATTTAATATGTGTGAATTTTGCGAATACTATCATCTCAATATTTGACTTTACTCTAACTATAGTTAAATATCTCAGAGATATAATTAGTGTTATTTCATGACACATAGTCTCTTATCTTGATTAAGTATACCCTCGAAGTCATAAAGGTCTCTATGTGATACTTGAATGGTAGATATCAACATAGTTTTTCAATGAAATCATTCATCCAATCATATTTGATTTCAGCTTCTAAAGTAGTAGTGTATTCTTATTTAGTAGATTGTGCTATTATGTTTAGCTTGAACCTCATTCCAACAAAACTTACTCTTCATTCCATAAAGAAGTCATAATCCTATTATAATTCATAATTATACATATCCTTTTTGAAGTCAACATTTTAGATTTTTAAGTAACTCTTTACATAAAGATCTTCTTCTAAAATGATTATCTCATGTACATGCTCTTACTTCTTCTTAAGTACTCCTAGAATGTTCTTATAGTCATCTAGTGACTTAATCATGTATTCAATTAGTATCTTATGATATGTTCATAGCATAATCATATACCTAATATGACATAAATGATGGATTCATTTACCAATTAAATAGAATATAAATCATTTCATCTAGTTCAAACCTATGTGTTAGGTCATTTTGAGATAGACTCAAAATGGTGTCATGTGATAATGACAAATATCTTCCAAAGGAATCTTATATCTTGATCTCTTTCAAGATATTGTTAATTCATGCAAAAGAATGTAAAACTTTTAACATTCATCTTTAGTTATCTCTACAAATTTTACAATCTAAGAATGTATTTTGTCATTCCTAAGTCTTTCCTTTTAGAAACACTTTTCGAGTCAAGGTGAAACGATCGTGAATAGTGGGAATGTTATTTCAAATGATTAAGTATGTTTCATTCATACAAGATTAGGAATATCACTATCTTCCCACTAGTTCTTAGTAAACACACATGTTCTTTTCATTTTGATATAATAGCACACATTGTATCTTCATATTAAAATGATTATTCCAACCTTAAGATGTTTTCTTTATATCCACAAGTGGATCTTAAGCATTACACATTTTGTTAGGATGACATGGATTAAGAAAACCTCCAGGATAAGCTATATAGATATCTTCTAGTAGATGGCTATTAAAAAAAGCGATATTTCTTGAAATCTATTTGTTATATCTGATATTAATAATATGAAGTTATAGTAAATAATATCTTTGTTGATCTAATCATAGCTACTTCTGAAAATGTTTGATCATAGTCAATGGTATAAGTATGATAAGGACCACAGTCAATAACACAAGTATGATAAAAACCAGTCTTGCTAAATGTGTATGATTTCCATGCATGTATTCTTTCTAAAATAATCTCTTACTCTTTATAGCTTTGCTATATAAAGGAAGATTAATCAAGCACATACTTAATTATTACACATGGATTATATCTCAATGTTCATGAACCTAAGTTATTTTTAAGTTGAAAATGATATTGTCAAAAATATCATAAGGGAAAATTGCATTTTTTTAGTCAAAATTTTGCCACTTATATTTTACAAAACATTCAAAAAGATAAATAATAAAATGTACCTTTAAAATACGTCAAAATTTACAAACAATCAATAGCCTTAAAATAAACTTGAAATACCTTCAAAATATGATATTTGAAACATGATCGATGTTTTGAAGTAACATTGAGAGATAAGTGATTGAAAGTGTTTTTGACTGAATTTTTAATTTATGTTGTTTGTAAAGTGTTAGAAAACACGAAAAAATAAGGGTTTTTTTGAGAGAATTTTCAAAAATAAATAAATAAAAATAAAAATAAAATATCTATTAAATTTTCGCTTTTGCTGAATTGACTTTCTTTTTATGCAATTAAAAAAAAATATATATTCTTCAATAATGCGAAAATTTAGTAAATACAGCCTCTAACAACTTAAAAGAAACGATTTAATTAAGATTTAAGAATGTGTATTTCGTTTGTATACATATTTTTTTTGGATATGTATATGCTTACTTTTTTTTTGAACCGATATATGCTTACTTTAAAAAAGAAATATGAATATGCGTCTGTAAATGTTTTTTACGATTCTTTTAGTGAATCTATACATATGTTCATATGTATGTGATTGAATTTGTTTCCGTGAGGAAGTAGGCACAAGTTACATGTGGTGCCTTCCCCACCTTCACATGCTTCACATCTGCTTTGTGATGAATGAAAACTACTTTACGTCGATCAAGACATGAATGGATATAATTTTACAAACACGTGGAAATATATGTCTATGCCTTTTTCTTTTGGACAATAATTACGTCTAAATATCATGGTTAAAAAAACACGCCATGGCGCGCTTTAAGGCGTGCCATGGCGCGAGACGTGGTGTAGCCGTTACGAAAACGTTCAAGGCGGGTTTGTTAAGCGTGACATTTAAATAACGTGTCAAGGCGCGTCTTATCGCACGATATGGCATGAGTTTTTTTCAAGGCGCGAGTTTTTTTTGTTTTTTTTATAAGGCCTAAAATAATTGAGTTTTTGTTAACTTTTTATATTAAATACTAATATAATACTTCTAAAAACTTGATATACTTGATAAAAATCAATAATTATATGATTTATCTCTTTTAATATATATAAAATAGTTACGTCTTGAAAAACGTCATGGCTCACCAAGACTTGTCATGACTTAACTTTTACCTTGCCGCAAAGCCACACCTCACGTTATTTAGAACCTTGCTAAATATCCAAAGGACGCCTAACTATAAAAATAATAGACATCAATCAATCTATTCTAATAAATAAATATTTATTGCCAAATGTTATATTCTGATTCAATTTGTGGAATATTATTTGTGATTATTTTAAATTAATTTTTTTACATATTATTTTATGAGTTTTTCTATTTTAATAAATTCCACATAATATTTTAATATAATAATTACAATAACTATAGTAATAAATTAATATCAATTTTATTAATGGACTTACCTTCTTATTTCAAAAATTTTAAATTAAAATTCATTAGTATATTTTGTTTATTTATTTGAATTTAGAAGATAAAAAAATCAGTTTTAATAATTCATTATTTTTCTTATTATCTTATAAATCTAAAGTTTTTAAATATTTAGACATTTATATTTTTTTTAATTAAACATGTAATATATGGGTCTTACACCTAGTATTGTAATACACTAACAATAGTTGAGGAAAATATGCTTTACTTCAAAAGGTCAACATCTACCTAATACATTGTAGACCAACGGTATGTGGTGTTGCTCTCCCTCCTTAGGTCGGTGATTTTAAAAATGGTTTAGGATTATTAAAAAAAAAAAAAAAAGTCAACATCTAATATCACGAATTTTATAATTGTTGCATATCGCTTTTCTTTTATAGAATGACATCCAAATCTAGAACAACATAATAGGAGGTATTTTTATAATTGTTGCATGTCGCTTTTCTTTTATAGAATGACATCCAAAGGGTAAACATGATTTTTATATGTTCCCAACCATCGGGCTCACAATAAATTTGAAAAAAAATAAAAAATAAAAAAATTACTGTGTTGTCATGATAATAATAAAGAAGTGATAATTAGGTTTGGAAAGAAGATATTAGTTAGAAATTTAAAAATCTCACATCTAGAACAAAATAATAGGAGGTATTTTATAGATGGATTTGATCATGTTTCGTTTTTTTAGAGTTTCTATGATAAGTTAGTTATAAAGACCACATGATTATGAAATTGTTACACTAAAAAGGTTCATGATAATGTTATACTAGACCTATGGGAATTTGTTAATTCTTCAAGTTGAAATGGGTCTTTTGTGTTTAGTTCCTTGTAGAAATCGTTTCTAATTTATGCGATATAAGTAAATTATTATTATTATTATTATTATTATTATTATTATTATTATTATTATTATTATTATTATATATATATATATATATATATATATATATATATATATATATATATAACACTAAGTGTACACCCGCGCAAAGCGGCGACGACAATTATTACTGTTTCGGTGAATGATTTTCGGTGAATGATTCTTTATTCAGAGAATGTTATTTGACTGTTTCAATGGCTATAAATTTCTGGTTGATCTGTTAGAATATTTTCATGCCCTACCTTGGGGCAAACATCATGCCTGCGTTAAAAAAGAAAATAATAATAATTAATTGATGTTTTATTTCTTAAATATTTTCGTCAATTATTTGTTCAATAAAAGATGAGTGGCTTGTGCATAATAGATTTGTACATTAAGTTATCAAGCATGTACCTCTTACATTTCAAGAAAAGTTAAATATGTTATATATATATATATATATATATATATATATATATATATATATATATATATATATATATATATATATATATATATATATTGGTGATTTTATATCACTAATATTATTTAAGTGTAATGTGCTTAATTTGTTAATCAATGTCACTTTTACAATTATTAAACAAATTAGGATGATGTAGAATGCACATTTGTTTAATTTTGTATTTGCTGAAAGTATACTGCTATTTAGCGGCAAAACTCCAAAACTGACTGGGGTTCGGGGGCAGCGCCCCTGGGAGCGGTGTCCAATAGGTAGAAATCCATATTTTCTGTAAATAAACCAGGTTTTGTGGTCCATATTCCAAGGGGTATATATGCTCTTATGTTTTATCTCTTATATTATTATTATTATTATTATTATTATTATTATTATTATTAATATTAATGTTATTGTTATTATTATTAGTATTAGTATTATTAGTATTATTATTTTATATATATATATATATATATATATATATATATATATATATATATATATATATATATATATATATATATATATAGGGCGGTTCACTTGAGATAAAAAAAATAGAAATGTTAAGATTCAACCCCAGCCACATTTTCTCATTTTCCGCTCTAACGCTTTGGCGTATCGACAACAACGGGGTATGCCTAATCATAAATGATTATAGGGCAGAGAGGTATAATCATATATGATTATACATGTTTCTATGTATATGCCTAAGCATAAATGATTATACACATATGTATGTTTACAGATTGAGTAATCATATATGATTATAATGGTTGGTGGTAGAAGAAGTGGTGATGATATAAGTAACGAAGGTGGTAGTGGTGTGGTTGGATGGTGGCAAAGATGGTGGGGAAGGCGGCGGGGGTGAAAGGAACGTGCGACGCTACATAATCATTTATGATTATAACTGACTCATCGTGCCGGTACTCCGGAGGGTTAGAGCGGCAGATATGAATTATGTGACTGAGGTTGAATGAGATAACTACAGTAAAGTCCCTATATTTTGGCAAAAGTTTCAAAAAAGTCCTAATTTTTTTTAATGAAAAAGCCCAATAAACCGGATAAACCAAACAATTTTGTCCTTATTATCCGGTGACCCTCATTTTCCCGGTTAAAGAAGTTTACATGGCATCTTAATGGTGACTATATCATTGACCTCATTAATTTAGGGTTTTCTTTGAAAACCCCTTTTTTCTCATCTCCTTTATTCCCGACAAATCGATCGATCGATTCTAATCGTGTCCTTTGGCGATGGATGAAGTATTTGAGCCTGACAAAATCGACGTTCAAGTTGATGATTTTGTAAAAACCAAATCAGTTTCAAGATCCAAAGATGAATTCATCAATGTTCTTTGTGAAGACAGTGATGACGAACCAGTGGAAGGTGAAGGAGAAAATGCTCGAGTGGAACTAGATGATGAGGAAAACACTGACGAATTTAGTGATGAAGATGAAATCATATACTCCATCCATAATCTGAAGGTCAAATGGAATGTGATGAAACCGGTTATTGGAGAAAGGTATGAATCTAGACATGAACTGAAACTATGTTTAACAAATTATTCCATCTATAAGGGCTATAAAATTCGTTTCAAGAAGTGTGATAGTGTTAGACTAGTGGTTGTGTGTGTTAGTGATCCAGAAAAATGCTCTTTTATGGTTCGTGCTTCATGGATGAGTACTGAAAAATCATTCCAGGTGAAAAAGATGAATGATAGGCATACATGTGTTAGGAATTTTAGTAGTTCAAGGCTTATGAATCCAACTTGGTTAGCAAAGCAGTTTGTGAAAGAACTAGTAAGGAAACCAAAGTTAAAATGCAAGGAAATGCAGACAATTATTCAAATTAAATTTCATTGCAAGGTGTCATGGTCAAAATGTTATAGATCAAGGTGTAGGGCACTGTCCTTAATTCATGGCAATTGAGTGACCATTATGCAAGAGTGTAGGATTATGGACATGAACTGATGAGGTCCAATCCAGGTAGCACAGTTAGGATTTCTGTTAATTTTAACCCTGATCAGACTACAACTTTTCATAGAATATATGTGTGCTTTAAAGCAATCAAAGATGGGTGGAAGATAGGATGTCGTAGTGTTATAGGGTTGGATGGGTGTTTTTTGAAGGGACAATGCAAGGGTGAGTTACTAACTACAATAGGTAGAGATGCAAATAATCAAATTTACCCTATAGCATGGGCTGTTGTGGAGGTTGAAAACCAGGTTAATTGGACATGGTTCTTTGAACTAGTTAGTGAAGATCTTTCATTGGATGCTGGCAGGGGATTAAGTGTCATTAGTGATCAACACAAGGTAATGACAATTTCATTTAATTTATATCATCTATTATAGTGTTTAATAACAGTTACTAATATATTTTTTTTCATTTCCTAGGGTCTTGTTGAAGCAACAAAGGATATTCTACCCCATGTAGAGCACAGATAGTGTGCTAGGCATATTTATGCCCATTTTAGGAAAGTGTATAGTAGAATACAATTCAGAAACATGTTTTGGGTAGCTGCAAAATCTACAACAGAAGGTGATTTCAAGATAAACATGGATGGGATCAAGACTTTAAGTGAAGGTGCATATGATCATCTTATGGCTAGAGAACCTCATACATGGTGCAGGGCATTTTTTGGTAGTGGTTTGGCATGTGAGTCTGTAGAGAATGGGATAGCTAAGTGTTTTAATGCAGTCATTGTAGATGCTAGAAAGAAGCCTCTTTTGTCTATGCTTGAAGAAATAAGACTCTACATGATGGAAAGGTTCTACAACTTAAGAGAGGAAGCACAGAAATTAGAAGGTGATGTGTGTGAAGCAGCACTTCTAAAGATGGGGTAATTTGTTGAGGATATAAGGTATATTTTGTATTTCATATATAAATGTAGCTTTTTAATTAAATATTTATAATAAGATAAATGTTTATATTTGCTGGACTTGGTATGCAGTGCCAAGTGGTGTTAATTCATACGAAATTAGGAATGGCTTTCAAAGTTATGGAGTTGATTTGGAACTCCATTACTGCAGCTGCAGACTATGAGATATAGTAGGGATACCTTGTGTGCATGCATAGGTAGCAATCTTATACACCAACCAAGATCCAAAGGAATTCATTAGCACTTGGTTCAGCAAGAGTAATTACATGGCTACATATCAGTCTAACATACTTCCAGTCACTGGAAGTAACTTGTGGGAAGAAACTGGCTATACCAAGCCCCTTCCACCTACAGCTAGGAGGATGCCAGGACGACCCAGTGTCAAAAGAAGGAGACATGCATCTGAGCATGAAGACAAGTACCCCCAAGTGTCTAACAAGGGAAGAACTGTATAATGCAAGAATTGTCTTCAAAAGGGACATAATAAAGCTTCTTGCAAAAATCCAAAGGTTGTACCTACGCCAAAACCTAAAAATAAAATGGGCAGACCCAAATTGGATCCTGATTTGACTAACTGGACAGGATCTAGAAGAGGTGATAGAGGTGGGAATATTGAATCTGGTAGAAGAGGGAAGAGAGGTGGTGGTAGGGGATCTGGAGGAAGAGGTAGAGGGAATACAAAATTTGGTGAGGGAACTTCTAATCTTGATGAAGAAAATGTGGTGACTCCTACTGTTGAGAGTGATAATGAAGAGGCAAGAGATGTGGAGAGTCCTGAAGTTGATGATGAAATAAGAGTGGATGTAAAGAGTGATATCAATTTCATGAGACAGTCGAATTACACTACACAAGATATTTTGGACTGTCTTGGAATCAATGAGGAAGAATTATATGAATGTGAGGGTCTAAAACATGTACCTGTGGAGCTTAATATATCACAGGTATGGTTTAGAAAATAATTTTAGTTTATTGTGTTTAGTATGGCTAACCATATATTGATATGCTTGTTGCAGGGTTTTGAATTTCCTAGCCAATTGACTATAGAAACTTTGACTGGGAATGAAGAGGGAATGGAACAAGAAGGTTTGGAGATTATGAATCAGGATGGCATGGATCCAGAGGGAATCGTTGAAGAGGATATAGGTATAGAGGGCATAGATGAGGAGGGCATGGAACAAGAAGGTATGGATCAAGAGGGCATGAATCAGGATGGAATGGGTGCACAAGGGTTGGATCAAGAGGGATTCAATGAGAATGACATAGGTGAGGAGGGCATGGAACAAGAAGGTATGGATCAAGATGGCATGAATCAGGATGGAATGGGTGCACAAGGGTTGGATCAGGAGGGAATCAATGAGAATGGAATAGGTGAGGAGGGCATGGAACAAGAAGGTATGGATCAGGAGGGCCTGGTTGTGGAGGACATGGGCAGGAGGCCAAAACTGAGAAAGAGGAAGACTTCAGAGAGGATAACAAAAATACAATTGAAGAAATTGGTGGTTGTCAAAAATGGGAAGGGGATGAGTTCATCCAACCCACTTAGTCGAGATTAATGGGTTCCTAACCCATCCTTTTGTGAAGAACATGTACAAACTTTTGGCTTTAGGCAACCGTTGATAGCCCCTTTTGTTGATAGCCCCTTTTGTTAAATAGCCCTTTTTGTTAATAGCCATATAAAGTATAGGCTTTGGGCCCCTTGATTATGTTTTGTACAAACTTTTGGTTAATATTACATGTTCTATGATAAACATAGTTAATGCATCTTTAAGTTGATTAACTTGTGTATGTTTATATTGTGTTTGATTTGATTCTATTGTGTATGTTAATGTTGTGATTGATTCTATTGTGTATGTTAATGTTGTGATTTGATTCCTGCCATAATTAATTTTGGTCATGCATGATTCCAACCATACTTGATTCCAATCATGCATGATTCCAGTCATAAATGATTCCAATCATTATTGATTCCATTATTTATTAAACATGTTTGATTATATTCTATATTCAGTCCATTGTTTATTGATTCAATTAATTAATGATTCCATTCATGTTTCATTCCATTCATTGTTTCATTCCATTCTATTGTGTATGTTAATGTTGTGATTGATTACATTGTTACGTTAACTGGAATTCCAACCATGTTTTATTCCTACCATAATTGATTCCGATCATGCATGATTCCAACCATACTTGATTCCAATCATGCATGATTCCAGTCATTATTGATTCCATTGTTTATTAAACATGTTTGATTATATTCTATATTGATTCCATTGTTTATTGATTCAGTTAATTAATGATTCCATTCATGTTTCATTCCATTCGTTGTTTCATTTCATTCATTGTTTCATTCCATTCTATTCACTCATGATTACATTCGAAGCACTTATGACTTTGCCATAAACATAAACTTGTTAATTCATTTCACTTGACAAAAGGACACAACATGATACATACTACACACACCAATTAAGACATTGAACACATAAAACACATAAAAGACACCAAAACACTACTTTCCATACATCTTCTGTCTATCCTACAAATCCTTCAACATCACCAACACAAAAACAAAAGAAACCATGAACACATAAAAAAGATTTCCATTTTCCACCTTCTTCTCCATTCTGGACTTGAATGGCCACTCCTTCCACGGGTTGATTTGCCACTGGTGGTTGTGCCACTGGTTGTTCCACAATGTCCTCAAAAAAGTTCCCTTCAACTTGTTGTTGTCCATAGTCCCCGAAAATTGCATTGTTCTCCAAATTAACATTGTTGTGAAATTCTAGTAAGAGATTTGCATACCATTGATTTGGTAGAGGAGGATCCACCCATTAGAAGAACTTGCAGTCTTTAAGTGCATCCTGGTAATTTGGGCAACCTATAAACCTTCTTCCTGGGTTAAACGGAGTCCACGAAGTCCATTTTCCAACGGGATCACCGCAATAGCACCTGCTTCTCAGTCGATTCATCACTCTTCGATTTGAACTTTTGCTTCCTACAGAAGATGAAGACGACATTTGTGGCTCCTCCTCCTGCTTCGATTTTTGCCTGGTCCGATTTTAAGGCACGGAAGGAATGAATGATGTATATATTTAAGTTAAGTTAAGTCCACCTAAGCATGCTCAGTCCACGTAGACATCTGTAACCGGGAAAATGAGGGTCACCGGATGATAAGGACTAAATTGTCCACTTTATCCAGTTTATTGGGCTTTTTCATTCAAAAAAAAATTTAGGACTTTTTTGAAGCTTTTGCCAAAATATAGGGACTTTACTGTAGTTATCCCGAGGTTGAATCTCAATATCTCTATTTTATTTCGAATCTCAACAGAACATACATCTCTCTCTCTCTCTCTCTCTCTCTCTCTATATATATATATATATATATATATATATATATATATATATATATATATAAGACAATAAAACCCTAACTTAATATACAAACTTGGTATGACTATATATATATATATATATATATATATATATATATATATATATATATATATATATATATATATATATATATATATATATATATATATATATATATATATATAAGGTTCTAAAAGGCGTGAGGCGTGGCGTGGCGGCAAGGCCGAGCCTCAAGCTTAACGAGTTATGGCGAGCCATGACGTTTTTCAAGGCGTGATGTAAGGCGGCGATTTTGTATTAATTTAAAATTATATTACCGCATAAATATAAATTTATATCAAATATACCTAGTTTTTAGAAGTGTTATATCAACAACTAATAACAAAAAGTTAATAAAAAATATAATACTTGTATGTCCGATTAGAAAAGGTATAAAAAAGAGCATAAAACGTGTCTCAAATGAAAAAAACACGCGCCATAACACGTCATATCACGCATTGTCACGCGTCACGCCTAACAACAACGTTATGAAGTTTTTCGTAACGGCGACGCCGCGCCTCATGCCATGGCGCGCCTTTTAGAACACTATATATATATATATATATATATATATATATATATATATATATATATATATATATATATATATATATATATATATTAAATAGTCATATATTAATATGGATTGATGAACCTAAGTAACTGTTACCGTAATTCTTTAAAATTAGAGAGTCTTCGGCTGTCTTTGACAACTCAATCTTCAAGTTATCATTATCACACACAAGCTTGTTGCCGCCATGGCCCATCACTCCAAAGGGTCCAAATTTTTATCGGTTATGTAATCCTTATTTTAATAAAAGAATAGGTTTAATCTCCTATTGACAAGTGTCATACAATTAGAACTCCTCATTAATGTTATATATCACCTATCATGCCACTTGTCAACCTATTAATTATCTATTTAAAATTTTCAAAATTTAAATTTCCACTTTAATTACATTAAATTAATAATTGATTATCCATTTCAAATTTCAAATTTTAAATTTGTTACTCTAATTATAGTAAATTAATAATTGATTTTTCATTTTAAATTTCAAAAATTTAAACATTCTCACTTTAATAATATTAAATTAATAATATTTGATTAAAAAATAAAATACAACTATTACAGATTATAAGATGATATAACTTCACATATTTATTTAAATCAACGATTATAATTTTATATAACTAAAAAATATATCTTAAGTAATAATTTATTTAAAAGAATTGATTAATAATTTTGATTTTTTAATATGAAATTTTAATTAATTTTATAACCGTGGTTCTCACGGGTTATAAACTAGTATTAATATAAAGTCATTAGTCTATTTATAAAAAAAAGATAAAATAAATTAGAGAAGCATAAGGCCTGAGCCAAATTCAAAGGCCTAAATTGGATACATTTATGATTATCTTTGTTCATCGAAGGTGAGTAGATGCAATAAAAAATAAAAGATATCGAATCGACAAATATTTTTAACCTTCGATCTGTTTATAATTGGATAAAAGCCTCACAAAATGTAGGCATGTGGTTAGTTGAGACAAGTCGATGAGAAGTAGTTTCTATTTCTTCTACTCTTTTCCTATTATCTCTTTTAATATTTGTTTAACAGGAATATTTAGTTGTAAGGTTTTTTTATGTTTATGACAATCAGTTAAATCATGCTTTATTACAATTTCACATAGCGAATATCTTAATACAAAGTCAAACACATTTTATGTAATGGAGACTTGTAATTCCATGATATCATAATATTGATTAAACACGGTTTATTTGTTTTGTATTGGTTCCTCAATACATGTTTTTGATTGCATAAACAACATGGATGTATTCTCTGTATTTGAAGACCACAAAGATATAATATCTAGATTTCTATAGAAAGAAGACAAATTGGAGTCAATAATTTATGGAAAAGGGTGATGATTGTATAAGATAGAATTTCGATTGATGATTCACCTCTACTTAAGTTGTATGTGCGCCACTCATCTGTTTGTCCGATCCATTTGTCCAACCCGTCACCCGACATGGGTATGATCCATGCTTGTTCGGAGATACACATACACCATCACATATAAGCACATAAAATATATAAATATTAAGACTTATTAATGGATCTTAAAATTGGAATCAAAGACATTATGATTATCTTGAAGACTTAAATAACCAAGAAAACGTAGGGAAAACATTTAATTGATTACAACAAATTCAAATCTCAAATCTTTAGCCACCATATGATTACTTTATTGGCAAAAATAGACCTTCACATTTTTCTTAATTCAGAAGAAAGAAGTTAAGGACCCAAAGCAATTGATGCTTATAAATTGCTTAACCATTAGAGTGATTAGAGGTCCATGTTAGGCAAGCGCCATTATTCTCTTTCCAACCAAATAACATAGTTTTGAGTTTTTTTAGTAAGGAGTATGTCAGTATGGGATTTGAATGCGAATATTTTAATCGGAATTTTCCACTTTTCCATGAGTAAAAGTTACCTTCCTTTCAAATATATAAAAGTAGTGAACTCGTCTGAACTGTTGTTCCCAATCGGCTAAAGATCGTGTTAACATAAAATAATTATTTAAGTCAAAAAAAGTAGTTGCAACAACTATCATAAATGGAACTTTTAGTTAACATATATTAAATTTACTTCTTAATAACTTTTTTTTTCTTTTTGCATAGCAATTGGAAAAGATTCCCTAACATGGCCCGTTTCGTTCTCGAATTGCATAATCCCCGACATGGGTCATCTTGAGTGATATTAAAGATAAAATTGTGTTATGATCATCACAACTCATCCTGTGTCAAATATACAACAACATCCGAGTCTAACAGCCATTATTGTAAATGAAAACTGAAAATAGTATGAATTAAAAATGAGTTTCTTGAAGAACAGAAGACCAAAGTCAAATTTTATAGTTTTATGTCTTAATATGTTTAGGATATTTCTATCAAATCCAAAATACCAAATTAGGATATTTCTATCAAATCCAAAATCATCCGGTAGATGTTGTAACCAAATTACTTCATTAGTGACGACAACAATAACATAATATTCAGCTAATCGTTGTTTATCTTGAGATAGTAGATTGTTTCTTTGATATCCACAACATTAGTGAATCATTCAGGAGCACACAAGAGCAAGTAATTGATTGTCTTGTATCATGTGTTGAGAAATTGGCTTAATCAGGAGAAAACAAAATTGTCTAAAATTGTCCAACAATATGGGGCGTTATGCCATTACCCGTTACCATGGTAACGAATAGTAACGCCATTTTTTTACCGTTGCAAATTTTGTTCCGTTGAAAAACAGTAATATTACCGTTTAATACGTTGAATTCTAAAAAAAAATTTACTTAAAAAATTAAACTATATCAATACATATACCTTATTTTATTACACTTCTATTTCTCTATATCTATCTCTATTTCTCTCTATATATCTCTATTTCATTCAAAAAAGAAAGGGAAAGAGGTCGTGGTCAGGGCGGAAGAAACGGAAGCACCTCCAACATGGTGGACACCGGAGGAAGAGCATGTGTTGGCGGTGGCTTGGTGCGGTAATTCAAAACAACCAACTATGGGGACCGATATGGAGAGAGTTGCTTTTTGGGATGCCGTAATTGTCAAATTCCGCACAATTTTGAACAAGGTGACACATATCGCAATAATGATATGCTTAGTGGAAAGTGGACTCAAATTAGTCGGACGTGCACAAAATTTAATTCCATATACAACAAAATTTCTTCGCAACGTCAAAGTGGTGTCAATGATTTCGATGTGTTTAGAGCCGCGAGGGAGGAATATCACGTGCAAATGGGGCACATATTTGAGTATGAAAAAGTATAGGACATAGTGAGAAAAGATCCAAAATGTATGAAAACGCCAACATCATCGGAACAATAATCAAAGAGGTCTCGTGGTTCGGGTTCGGTTGACGTTTCCGACGGACACACAAACATCGACCTCAACGCGGACACCGATGAGATCCCGGACGAGTTTGATGACATCGAGGAATCTCTCCGTTACGACGACCGATGGGGCGCGACAAAGCCAAGCGTGCGCAATGACATGCATAGGAGAATGAAAGTCGGCTTCGAGAGCACGACGAAATGAAAAAAAATCTGATGCCCACATGGAAATCGCAAATAAAAGATATGAATAGCAACGGGAGCATTTGGATTTCCTTCGTCAAGAAGCCGAAGAAGATCGCATGTCGAAGGATTTGACAATTCTTACGACAAACGAAGAAAATTTACCACCGAGACGAGCTGAAGTGATACGGAGGATGAAGGCAAAGATCGAGAGCAAATACTTGGGCGAAAAATAGTTTCTCAATGTTTTTTTTAATTATTAGGACTATCGTCTGTTTTTTTCATTGTTTTTTTTGGTTTGTATGGTATTTTAATTTACTATTTAATGAAATTATATTTTATTAATTTATATGTTTTTTATAGATATATGACATAAATAAAAAAAATAAAATGAATTAGAAATATATGAAGGACAGGGCACGAGATTGGTGGGAGGAGGTCGGGCTCACAGTGGGTGATGAGGTTATTGATTCGATGACTTGGGATGATTTTATGACCAGGTTCAGGGCTGAGTTTGCACTGGTGATTGAGGTGCAGTAGTTGGCACGAGAGCTTCAGGATCTTCGCCAGACTACTACTGAGAGGGTGGCTGAGATCACCATGATGTTCTGGGAAAGGGCACTTTTGGTTCTACAATATGTGGTGGGTGAGGAAATGAAGAAGGCTAGGTATCATGAGATGTTTAGGAATGACATTCGGCAGTTTGTGAGCCGATCCAGTTACAAGACGCTTGAGGATATGATAGTGACGGCTAAAGAAAGGGAGATTGATCTGGATATGGAGAAGAAGAGGAAGCCAGATTATGTGCGGAGTGCTGAGGGTCCAGTCAAGAGGCCCAAGGTATTTGATTCCAGGTCGAGAGGCCATCAGGGTCAGAGCCGCTGTGGCAAGTGCGGCAAGGTGCACGAAGGAACGTGCAGGATGGGTGGTTCGAGTTGCTTCAAGTGCAGGCAGACTGGTCATATTCGCAGAGATTATACTGCTACCACCACCACCCTAGTATATGATCTGATTTGCTTTCATTGCAATCAGATGGGCCACAAGAAGGCCCATTTTCTGAGTTTGGCTGCAGCAGGACCGGTGTCAGCACCCTCTCCTGCAACTCTTTGGATTACTAACGGCCGTCGGGGCCTGGCAGATGCACCTTTAGTGAAGAGCAGGGCTTTTTAGCTGACAGTCGAGGAGGTTCGTGCAGCTCCCAACGTGGTGACGGGTATGTATCTTCTCATTATCTCTTTATTTATATTGAATTGCTTTCTTATATTTATGTGTTTAATTTTAGAATCGTTCCTCGTGAACGATATTTCTACTTTGGTGTTGTTTGATTCAGGGCCTACCCGATCCTTTGTATCTCTTGCGCTTAGCAACAGATTTGTTGGAGCTCCGGGGGAGCTGGATTGTCCATTAGATGTCGAGATTGCAGATGATAGGTCCGTTTTGGTTGCGAGAGTTCATTGGGGTTGTACTCTCTGGTTGTTCAGTGAGCAATATTTGGTAGATTTTGTTCCTATTCCTTTGTATGGGAACAAGTTTATTGTATGTATGGATTGGTTGAGCCCTAATGGGACAGTGGTTGATTGTGAGCAACGGTTAGTTCAAGTTTGGACCCCAAGTGGGGGAGCGTTAGTGGTTTATGGGGAGAGATCTCATCGTGGGCCGATTTTGTATTCAACAGTGAGGGCCAGACGTTATATTCAGCAGAGTTGTTCCAGTTATGTCACCTATGTTATGGATACATGGGATAAGGGTAAGGCGACCGTGGATGATTTGCCGATTATACGGGATTACCAAGATGTGTTTCTGGAGGATTTGTCTGGACTTGTAAGACTCGCCGAGTCGGCCGAGTACTCATCCGAGTACTCGCTACTCGGCCCCTTGCCGAGGCGAGTTACAAAATCCGAGTATTCCCCGATCGGCCCCTTGTTGAAGTGAACACTGTTGTAAAACTCGGCCAAATCAATGATTAATATGTATAATATACTTAATGATTTATTATTTAACACGCACATATGTGATTATTACTACATATATATATATATATATATATATATATATATATATATATATATATATATATATATATATATATATATATATATATCTTAAATTTTCAATAATTATTCACGAAGTGGGGCCATTGTGTGTGTTTTTAGTTTTTGTGTATTTACATGTATCTAATTTTGTTATATATTTCATTCAACTTATGGTTTTAACTTTTGATTTTGGCATATATAATTTCCTTAAAAATATTTCTATATGAATTACCGAATCTGAGTATTCCCCGAGTACTCCCGAGTACTCGTTACTCGGTAGTCGGCCGAGTAAGTACCGAGTATCGAGTTCTACAACCATGGCCTGGAGTGCCTCCAGAGAGTCAGGTTGAGTTCAGAATTGATCTGGTTCCTAGTGCGGATCCAATAGCTAAAGCATCGTATTGGTTGGCTCTTCCCAAGATACTAGAGTTGTGTACACAGCTACAACAGTTGTTAGACAAGGGAATCATTCGAATGAGCAATTCGCCTTGGGGAGCACCGATCTTGTTTGTGAAGAAGAAGGATGGGTCTCATCTTATGTGTATCGACTACCGGGAGTTGAATAAGGTAACGGTAAAGAACCATTATCCACTCCCGAGGATTGATGATCTTTTCAACCAACTTCAGGGTGCATCTTGGTTTTCCAATATTGATTTGCGATCGGGTTTGTTGGATAAGGTGTCTAAGTCCATAACTTTATTTGGTATATACTTGACCCGACCCGGCATGGTCCACTTGGGTTGCACTTCACCCGAACTATTTATATGGTTAAACCTTTGAGAATTGTATGTTTATGATTTGTTAATATATTATAAGTTATAATATATTAATATGAAATCATATTACTTAATTAGTATTGATCATAAATTAATTTAGAATTAATTTGGTGATCAAAAGGATGACTAATTAAATATGGGCTCTTGTATTTTATGTAGTGTGGGCTAATACTCGTTTGGAATGGGCATGGCATGCATCGGAGTCCATGGATAGTCCATGGAGCTTTTAACCATGGATTCTTGGAAAGGAAGAGTCATGGGTATTAGGGTTTACATGGATGTAACCCTAATTTCCCAAACTATATAAAGAAGCTTGTGATGCTTGAAATGACACTAGTTATGTGTGTACAAAGAGGTGGACGATTTCTATAAGCTAACATACACTCTCTTAGGTTTTTTCCAAGTTTGTGGTGATTTGTGATTTCCATTTGAGGCGTCCACATTATTGGTGCTTAGCACTCAAACTCCAAGGAATCAACTCATTATTGAAAGGTATGTAACTCTTCTAGCCATTATGTTTAATGTTCCCCATGCCACTCTAGATAGGTTATGAACCTTGGAAAAACAAAGTTGCATGTATTCATAGTAAAACATAGATCCAGGGTTTCTAGGGTTGCATGTACACCATAAGAGTGTTAGGATGCTCAAAACCCATCAGTGGTATCAGAGCCTAGGATTGTTTTCTTGAATACTTGATGCAAACTGTTGAAAAGTCGCAAAATTGAGCTGTCTAGGCAGTGAACTCGCCGAATCCATGGGGGGACTCGACGAGTCCAAGCACAAATTCATCCTACTTGTCGAGTAGGTTCCTGCACTCGACGAGTAGGAGACACAGAATGCAGTTTTTTGACTTTTGTTGTTGGAAATGGACTAGAAACATTACCCTAAACTGTTTGATGTTTTAAAACCTGTTTTAGATGGTGTAATGGTTGTTCTAATCTATTTCCAATGGCTTATATCAAAATTCCATGTTTTATATGTGTTCATATGATTCTTGAAATTTTGATATGATATTCATGTTCTTATGAGTTATTGTTAGATCATAGGAATTACTTTCTAAATTGTTTAATGATTAATTCTTAAACAATTATGTGTTTTAATGGAATCAATAATTTGTCCTCAAGTTATTGATTTCCAAAGGTCATCTCCTTATAATGAATATTTAAAACACATAAGTTACATAAAAATGAAGAGTCTTCACTTTTATGAACCCTTAACTCATAAGTTATGAAATGAAAAGTTTTGAAGAGTTTCAAAACTTGCCCTCAAGTTTTTGAATTTGTAAAGACACATACACTTTAAATTCCAAACCTTAGGCTTTTAAAAGTTAAAATTCAACCCTTATACTATTATAAGATTAATGGTTAATATTTATATATATGTATAAGATCAAGTTGTTTTACCGTTAGTAGGCCTCATTCACGAAGCCGGTCTATAAGGGGGTATAAGGTTGTTGTCTATAAAATGGCAGCTTAATGGGTGGCCACTCTCACCCACCGCTTCCTTGATCGGTGGAGGTTCGTTAGCCGAACGGGTAGGACAATGACATTAATTCTCATTAAAAGTATAATGATTATTATAAAGTAACTAAATGTTTTAATAAATTCCCAATCTTAGGTACTTTAGGAAAATGTGAAATGGTGCTAACCCATGAAATTCACACTTTGTATCTTACCAAGTTGTTGGTGGAGCGTGTGTGGTTAACCGACACACTAACTTGGACTAGTAAGGATAACAAAGGGTGACTTAATGTTTATCATAGATAGGTGGAGTGTGTGTGGTTAACCAGCACATCGATTAGGTGATAATATTAAGGGTACCAAGTGAATTTGCATGGTTATTCACACCTTGTTTTGTGATCCTCGGCATCCCAGTCACAAAACTTGAAGGGGACAATCGAGAGTTCAATGAATCTCAAAAGAATCTAGGAATTTCAAAACCAATTAAACCTAATAATTCATTTCGTTTTCATGGTGGAAATTGGTGAATTGTCATTCACCTACCTTCAAATATGTTATAGCTTAGATTACGGCATCCCTCTTCTAAGTTATAATATATTGTGTTGGGTCCTAGCCTTAATATTACATTTGGGTGTCTTATTAAGGACTCTATATACCTTTATGGGAGAGTCATCTTCGATGGTTCCAACTTTATGGATTGGATCCAGAACATCAGGATGATCACTCGTTATGAGGACAAGGAATATGTCCTCGACGAGGAGCTTAAGGAACTTGAGCCGACTGCTACTCCTGACGAGATCGCTACATATGAGTCACATGAAAGAGATGCTACCAAAGTGGCATGCATCATGTTGGACACTATGACAGCCGAGCTCCAAAAGTCCTATGAGGACTACTATCCTTTTGAGATGCACCAGGATTTGATGGACCGCTACCATCAGAGTGCTCATCAAGAGCGATATGAAATTATCTCCTCCATGATAACAACCCAAATGAAGGATGGTGAACCCATCACGGGCCACATGCAGAAAATGCAAAGGTATGTGGACCGTTTGCAGAAGTTGAATGTGAACTTCCCTGAGGAGTTGGCAATTGACATCATTTTGCACTCCTTACCCTCGTGTTATGATCAATTCCGCATGACATACCACATGAACAAGGAAGAAGTTACACTCAGCAAGCTTCAAGGACTTCTGAAGACTGCCAAAAGTGGTCTTAAAGGTAAGTCGGTTGTTACTACTCCTACTCCTTCAGCTACCCCTGTTTTGGCTATCGGGCAAGGCAAAGGGAAGAAGAGGAAGACACGTTCGAGGGGTACCAAGGGAAAGTCTTTTTATGGCTCCTCATCGAGTGGAACCAAAGGTGGTTCTGCTACTCCTTTTGCCATCCTTAAGGATGCTGATTGCTTCTATTGCCAGAATAAGGGGCACTGGAAGTGAAACTACCCAAAGTACTTGCAGTATGTCAAGGATGGGAAAGTGAAACCATCCCATGCAGGTATTTACACTATATTGTCTGATAACTCACCATATTCTAACCCTTGGGTCCTTGATACATGTTATGGTATTCACATATATTCTGATTTGCAGGGCCTAAGAAGAAGTGAGGATGTGGAGCACGGGAAGATAAACTTAATCATGGGGAATGGGAAGGCTTCACCTGTTACCAAGATTGGAGTTTATACTTTGTTTCTAAGTAGTGGGTTAAAGTTAGATTTGAATAAATGTGTTTACTCGTCCAAAATGGCGAGGAATATTATTGCTTTTCATGGTTTGTACAAACAAGGGTTTACCTTTTCTTTTGAAAATGAAGTTGGTAGTATTAATGCTTTCTTTAATAATGTTCTTTATTTTAAAGCATTACCTTGTGATGGTGTGTATGAAACTGTGTCGTTTATAAATAACCTAGGAAATAATGTGATGTGTATTGATTCTTCTACTAGCTTGGTGATATTGCCATATTTATACATACTTTTAGGCAATATTTATTTACATTTCACATATATTTTGGTTATTTGCATAGAATAATGGTACTTATAACGATAAATTGTTATTTGCAGCCAAAATAGAAGCATTCTTGAAGAGAGGGACAAAAACTGACAATATTTGGAACTTTGGAGGCTTGAAGGGAAGAAGGATTAAAAACTCAGCAAAAAACGTGCTCACGACGTAAGTAATTAGATGTTAACAATGTGTGTAACAACCCAAAATTCAAGCCCAAAAATTTCGTTTTAATTATTTATTTCATAAAAACATTCTTTAGAAAATATTGTGCCAACACGACATTTCATAAAACAATGTATCATGTTTGAAACCCATATCATAAACAAATATCATATCAGAGTACAATCCCAGAAAACTTCGTGCAGAGAATCAGATGTGTGTGTGATGTCATGCTACGCCGCCGGCTCCTTCCCCTTAGACGAAGAGGTACCTGAAACCAAAAACTGAAACCGTAAGCACAAAGCTTAGTGACTTCCCCCATCATACCACATACCATACAATACCATCAGTATCTTCCAACCGGTAATCATCATCGGTATCTTTCAACCGGTAGTCTTCATCGGTATCTTACAACCGGTAATCATCATCGGTATCTTTCAACCGGTAATCATCATCGGTATCTTTCAACCAGTAATCATCATCGGTATCTTTCAACCGGTAACTGGGGTCTATTCCACCCCCTACTACTAGCATACAACAACAAGGTATAAGCATACAATCAAACATATCCGAGTACTGACCTACCCTTCAGTCCTAAGGACCACTGTCAGGGAAAACTATCCCTATCATCCACGTAACATATCATACATATATATCTCATAACCAAACACGTATCTATACCAAGATAATTATCACAAAGACAATCATCTTCTAAAATACACCTGCTTGGTGGGTCGGCATTGTGGCCTTAGACCCACCCCTATTGGAAGGTAACTCACCTCAAAAGGTTGGTTGCTGAAAAGCTGATCTGCAAATGTCTGACAGCTGCTCCGGTGATCCCCCGGCTATATTTCCATAAAACACTTAATCAGACATTGATACTATTCCCAGGGTAAAATGACTATTTTACCCCTGACCGATTCCAACCCAAAGTCAAGTCAAGGTCAAAGTCAACTTCCAGTTGACCCGACTCGCCGAGTTGGCTTGCCAACTCATCGAGTCCATATCCAGTCGATTGTCCTTACTCCCGTCTCTACTTGTCGAGTTAGGCATTGACTCAAAGAGTTCACTTCCTAACTGATACCTAATGGTCCTTCATCCGAATCGCTGAGTTGTATGAACAACTCGTCGACGTAATCGTCATCCGATGAACACGTTTTGTCCTCGACTCACCGAGTTGTATGAACAACTCGTCGAGTTCTATGAAGATTGCCTTGGACTCGCCGAACACCTTCATGCACTCGCCGAGTCCCATGAACTTCCAAATTAATGGCTTAGTCCAGAATGTTGGGTCACTCCCCGGAGACCCCCTTAAAACTTTCCACACTCAACTGGGTCATTTCGACCCCCAACAGAATGGGACAGAACCCCCTAGACTCGCCGAGTCCAAGAATGGACTCGATGAGTTGGTCACGTCCATTCCCTAAATCTTTGCTTTCTGATTAACATCCTTTAATCAAAATATAGATCCAAGCTTCTACAATCGATCTAGCACGTAAAGTTACAAACTTTACATGCTTGCATGGGTCTTTAAGCCCAAAAGGACATAAAAAAGCTCATATGGCACATGGGACCTTTCATGGGTGCAAAAGCAACCCAAATCTGCCTAGAGACTCCTTTCATGACGTGATTCAGAAGCTTAAACCCCCAACCATGTTTGCAAACATGGCTGGCCACCAAAAATGGCTCATAAAAGCCCTAAACCTCCCCAAAGAGGGATCTAACAAATGAATGAGCAAGATCACAACTTTTTACCTTCAATGAGCTGAAGAAGGTGCACAAACTCAGGTTCCCTTGATCTCTACTTGCTTCCTCAAGCTTCTCTCCTTCCTTCCTTAAGATCACAACACCAAAATCCACCAACAAGGCTTAGATTGCTTCAAAAACGGCTAGGGTTTCAGTGAGGGGTGTTTGGGAGCATAAAGGAGTGATGGAGGCTGCATAAGGTCATTTAAATAAGGTGCAAACCCCTAGATTAGGGTTTTTGTCCAGACAGCGGCTACTCGCCGAGTCCGGGACCCGACTCGCCGAGTCTGCAACTTAAACTCTGCGTCTCATCCCGCTTCTACTCGGCGAGTCAGTCATTCGACTCACCGAGTCCAAGGCCAAAATTATAAATCATCAACAGAATTAAATACAAGAATATGTACCAAGAACCAGGCGCTACAAATCTCCCCCACTTATTTTAGACTTCGTCCTCGAAGTCTGCTGCTCGCTCCTGAAACAGCTCGGGGTAATGCTCCATCATCTCGTACACCGGCTCCCAAGTCCACTCCGACCCCTTCCGGTGCCGCTATTGCACCTTCACGAGTTCCACTCTTTTGTTCCTCAGATCCTTCGATTTCCGGTCAAGGATCGCTATAGGCCGCTCGATGTAATTCAGGCTGTCATCAACCTGAATGTCCTCCAAGGGTATCATCGCCGAGTCGTCCACCAGGCACTTCCGCAGCTGAGAGACGTGGAAAGTGTTGTGGATCTGACTGAGTTCGACTGGAAGATCCAGACGGTACACCACCTTGCCCACCCGGGCTACAACCCTAAACGGTCCAATAAACCTGGGACCCAACTTGCCCCGCTTCCTGAATCGGACGACGCCCTTGCAAGGCGACACCTTCAAGAGAACCATATCCCCGACCTGGAACTCTAAGTCTGATCGATACTTATCGGCATAACTTTTCTGCCGACTCTGAGCAGTCTGAAGCCTGCTCCGAACCTGCTGAATCTTCTCTGTCTTCTTGAGCACTACATCAGTGCTCCCCATGACCCTCTGGCCAACCTCGCCCCAGCATATCGGGGTCCTGCACCTCCTCCTATACAACATCTAGAAGGGAGGACGGTCGATACTCGCATGATAGCTATTATTATATGAGAACTCCGCCAATGGAAGGTAAGTATCCCAGCTACCTCCGAAGTCTAAAACACATGCCCGCAGCATGTCCTCCAGAGTCTGGATGGTCCGCTCGCTCTGGTCATCCGTCTACAGGTGAAAGGCGGTGCTGAAATGCAAATGAGTACCCAACTCGTCGTGGAATTTTTCCAATACCTGGATGTGAACCGCACATCCCTATCCGAAATCACCGAAACTGGCACTCTGTGCCGCGCCACCACCTCCCTGATATAAATATCGGCCAATTTCTCGGCCGAGATGCTCTCCTGAATCGGGATAAAGTAGGCGCTCTTGGTCAACCGATCGATGATGACCCAGATCGAATCCACTCCCCACGCGGTCCTGGGAAGCTTGGTGATAAAATCCATCGTGATGTCTTCCAATTTCCATAGCGGAATATCCAACGGCTGCATCTTGTCGTGCGGTATCTGATGCTCGGCCTTGACCTACCTGCAGGTCAAGCACCGCTCCACGTACCATGCCACATCCCGCTTCATGCAGGGCCACCAATAGTCCAGACGAATATCCCTATACATCTTCGTCGCCCCGGGATGAATGGAGAACCGGGATTTCGGATAAGGGACCCACACCCTACGGTGAAGAGTCAATAACCCTCGGCTATCATAGGCGAAGGAGGAAACTTGCCCCACAATCCGCTCACTCTTCTGATGTTCCTCCTTCATAGCCTCCTGCTGAGCCTCCCGAATTCGCTCCAACAGCGAAGTCACCACTATCATCCTTAGGCAAATATCTCGGATTGGCGCTGCCTTGCGGCTAAGCACGTCAACCACCACATTGGCTTTCCCCGGATGGTAAAGGATCTCACAATTATAATCCTTTACCACGTCAAGCCACCGACGCTGCCTCATGTTCAGATTCGGCTGGTCCATGAGATACCTCAGGCTCTTGTGGTCCGTGTAGATGGTACAATGAACCCCATAGAGGTAATGACGCCAAATCTTGAGGGCGAACACAACAGCCCCCAGCTCCAAATCATGCGTTGGGTAGTTCGCCTCGTGAGGCTTCAACTGCCTCGAAGCGTAAGCAATAACGTGCCCTCTCTGCATCAACACTGCGCCCAAACCCGAGATGGACGCATCGCAATACACAACAAAATCTTCCATGCCCTCTGGCAGGGCTAAGATCGGCGCCTCGCATAATCTTTGTCTCAACGTCTCGAATGCGGCCTGCTACTCGGGCCCCCAACGAAAAACCACGACTTTCCTCGTCATCCTGGTCAGGGGTACGACTATCTTGGAGAAGTCCTAAATGAATCTCCGATAGTAGCCCGCCAATCCCAGGAAGCTCCGAATCTCGGATGGAGACCTCGGGACCACCCATCTCATCACGGCCTCTACCTTGGCTGGATCCGATGATATCCCGTCTTGGTTGACAAGGTGCCCCAGAAACTGCACCTCGCGCAACCAGAACTCGCACTTGGAGAACTTAGCATATAAGCTCTCCCTCCTCAAAGTACTCAGAACCTCACGCAAGTGCTCCTCATGTTGCTCTCGCGTCTTGGAATAAACCAAGATATCGTCAATGAAAACAATCACGGACCGATCCAACATCGGCCGGCACACGCGATTCATGAGATCCATGAATGCGGAAGGAGCATTGGTGAGCCCGAAAGGCATCACCACAAACTCATAATGACCGTAGCGTGTCCGAAAAGCAATCTTTTGCACATCCTCCTCTCTGACCCTCATCTTATGATACCCTGATCGCAAATCAATCTTGGAGAACCAAATGCTCCCTGAAGTTGGTCGAAGAGGTCATCAATCCTCGGGAGTGGGTAACGGTTCTTCACCGTTACCTTATTCAGCTCCCGATAGTCTATACACATCCGATGCGACCCGTCCTTCTTCTTCACAAACAAAATCAGGGCTCCCCAGGGTGAACTGCTCGGCCTAATGAATCCCTTGTCTAACAGCTCCTGCAGTTGTGTGGACAACTCCTGCATCTCAGGAGGAGCCAACCGATACGGTGCCTTGGCTATCGGAGCCGCGCCAGGGACTAGGTTGATCCTAAACTCCACCTGCCTCTCCGGAGGTATCCCAGGCAACTCCTCGGGGAATACATCCATAAACTCCCGCACCACGGGTACATCACCCACTGTCGCCTTACCCGCCTCCCGGGTGTCCATAACATACGCGATATACCATGCGCAACCCTGGTGAAGGTAGTGCCTAGCTCTCGCTGCTGAACATACAGCTGGACCTCGCTGTGGCCTCTCGCCCTGAACTACCAACTCTCCCCCACTTAGGGTCCTGATCCGTACCAGCTGATGTGCACAATCTATCACTGCCCCATTGGGGCTCAACCAATCCATGCCTATAATAACCTTGTTCCCCCACAACGGTGTGGGAACCAATTCTACCAGGTAACGTTCCTCGAACAGCCTCAAAACACAATCTCGGTAGACCTCCGATGCTCACACTGATCGGTCGTCTGCAATCTCGACCTCTAGGGGGCAGTCCAACATGCCCGAAGACTCAGGAAACTTCTTGCTAAGAGCAAGAGAGACAAATGATCGGGTAGCACCCGAATCAAATAACACCTGAACTGGAATACCGTTCACATGGAACGATCCTAAACGCATATACACAGAGCACATATCAATATTATAACATCATACAAATAAAACAGAGGAAAAGAATCATACCCGTCACCACATCGGGTGCAGCACGTGCCTCCTCGGCTGTCAGCTGAAATGCTCAGCTCCGAACCACTGGAGCCTCCGACTTGACCTTCCGGCCATCCACAACCCGTGCTGTCGCTGATGCTGGCGCCACTGCCGGCGCTGCTGCTGCTGCGGCTGCTGCCAACCTGGGACAATTGGCCTTTTTATGGCCCCTCTAATTGCAATGGAAGCAAATCAGGTCTGATGTATGAATCGCGGAAGCAGGGGCAGCACAATCCCTGCCAAAATGCCCTACCTTGCCGCACTTATAGCATCCTGACCCGACCCAGTGCGACAAACTCCCTCATGTGACCGACCGCATTTCCCACAGCGATCCCGCCCTGACTGGCCTTTCGGCATACCATCGGATCCCTTGGGCTTCTTTCCCGAAGCCCCCATTGCCTGTCCCTCAGCAGCCTTCCTCTTCTGTATGTGCTCCAAATCAATCTCTCTCTCCCTAGCCCTGACAATCATGGACTCCAGGTTAGGGCAAGCAGAGAAACTAACATGCTCCCAAATATTAGCCCGTAGCATATCATGGTATCGGGTCCTCTTCATATCCTCATCCCCCGCATATTGGGGTACCAACAAGGCCCTCTCCAGGAACTTGGCGGTAATCTCCGCCACAGTCTCCGTAGTCTGTCTCATATCCAAGAACTCTCTGGCCAGTTGTTGAAGCTCCACAGCTGGTGCAAACTCAGCCCTGAATCGGGTCACGAAATCTGACCATGACATAGCCTCAATGGCTGGGGCTCCCAACGTATCGCCAATCAACTCCCACCAGTCTCTAGCTCTATCCCTCAGACAACCTGCAGCGAAACGGCCATTCGACCCTTCCGGGAAGAAGCTCGTCAGCTGAGCAGACCCGATGTCTGCGATCCACCTCCTAGCAGCAATGGGGTCCTTCACCCCATGAAAATCCAGCGCACCACTCCCACGGAAGTCCTTAAAGGACAGTGTGCGTGTACCCACCTGGCTAGACGCCAGATCACTCCTGAATGCCCGGAGGCGATCCTCCATCAGCTTGATAATCCCTTCCTTGATCGACCCGAAAATGACCGGGGTCACCTCAAGGATACCTCTCGTAATCTCAGACGCGGTAAACTCGCGTAACCCATCATCGACATGCTCGGATCCCGCTCCCGAACCCGATCCTGAACCAGATCCTGATCCCCCTGCTCCATGACATGTAACCACCATTCTGAAAATAATAACACAATTGTCAGGATCACATATACCCCTGAAAGGTCTCATACACTCTCCAAGTTTCCAGGTTCCATCTCAGCCCTCCTTTAATCAAGTACGGATCCTCTGCTTTCAGTAGTACAGGCCCATACTACCTTGCACATCTATCCGTACTTTCCTCAAGGATTGCCTTGACTTCACCAAGTCCCTTTTCACCGTTTCTCTTCCCACTGATCATATCCTAGGTCTCCCTAGGGCACTCTTCGACATACTCCCCGCCATCAGCTGCATTAGGTGTCCTTACCGCGCCCCCTAACTACTGTGTAGATATTGTTACATATATGTTCACTAGTTAGTCGAAGTTGGCCAGAACCCCCATAGCACAAGCAGGCAGCATTTGTGCGTTGAGTAACCAAACCATGCATAACCTACACAGGCCATCCTACAACTGACTAAACAGTCCTAGCATACAGCTCATACAAAAGGCATATAAGGCATCCTTCCTAGATCCTTATCCCTAACTAGCATGCAATTCTCAGAATCATATATCAGGAAAACAAGGCATCCTCCTAGACCCTTAGTCCTATTCTAGCATGTAGTTCCCTGAATCGAAACCATACAACATAACATAACAAGTATGGGTATCTTGGGAAAAACTTACTTGAGCCCAGCCGGTCGCACGCATCACACACTTCGTCTTTCTTAAAACTTCCCATTTTAGATTTTAGAAAACCATTTTTCTTGTAAAAATCTTTTAGTCCCTCGGTTTGAGTCCATACACCCCCGAGGGTGTGTCCGAATCCCTCAAACCAGGGCTCTGATACCAACTTGTAACAACCCAAAATTCAAGCCCAAAAATTTCATTTTAATTATTTATTTCATAAAAACATTCTTTAGAAAATATTGTGCCAACACGACATTTCATAAAACAATGTATCATGTTCGAAACCCATATCATAAACAAATATCATATCAGAGTACAATCCCAGAAATCTTCGTGCGGAGAATGAGATGTGTGTGTGATGTCATGCTACGCCGCCGGCTCTTTCCCCTTAAAAGAAGAGGTACCTAAAACCAAAAACTGAAACCGTAATCACAAAGTTTAGTGAGTTCCCCCATCATACCACATACCATACAATACCATCGGTATTTTCCAACCGGTAATCATCATCGGTATCTTTCAACCGGTAGTCTTCATCGCTATCTTACAACAGGTCATTATCATCGGTATCTTTCAACCGGTAATCATCATCGGTATCTTTCAACCGGTAACTGGGGTCTATTCCACCCCCTACTACTAGCATACAACAACAAGGTATAAGCATACAATCAGGCCTATCCAAGTACTGACCTACCCTTCGGTCCTAAGGACCACTGTCAGGGAAAACTATCCCTATCATGCACGTAACATATCATACATATATATCTCATAACCAAACACATATCTATACCAAGATAATTATCACAAAGACAATCATCTTCTAAAATACTCCTGCTTGTTGGGCCGACATTGTGGCCTTAGACCCACCCCTATTGGAAGGTAACTCACCTCAAAAGGCTGGTTGCTGAAAAGCTGATCTGCAAATGTCTGACAGCTGCTCCGGTGATCCCCCGACTATATTTCCATAAAACACTTAATCAGACATTGATACTATTCCTAGGGTAAAATGACTATTTTACCCCTGACCGATTCCAAACCAAAGTCAAGTCAAGGTCAAAGTAACCTTCCAGTTGACCCGAATCGCCGAGTTGGCTTGCCAACTCGTCGAGTCCATATCCAGTCGATTGTCCTTACTCCCGTCTCTACTCGTCGAGTTAGGCATTGACTCGACGAATTCACTTCCTAACTGATACCCAATGGTCCTTCATCTGACTCACCGAGTTGTATGAACAATTGGTCGAGTTAATCTTCATCCGATGAGCACGTTATGTCCTCGACTCACCGAGTTGTATGAACAACTCGTCGAGTTCTATGAAGATTGCCTTGGACTCGCCGAGCACCTTCATGCACTCGCCGAGTCCCATGAACTTCCAGATTAATGGCTTAGTCCAGAACGTTGGGTCACTCCCCGGAGACCCCCTTAAAACTTTCCACACTCAACTGGGTCATTTCGACCCCCAACAGAATGGGACAGAACCCCCTAGACTCGCTGAGTTGGTCACGTCCATTCCCTAAATCTTTGCTTTCTGATGAACATCCATTGATCAAAAGATATATCCAAGCTTCTACAATCGATCTAGCACGTAAAGTTACAAACTTTACGTGCTTGCATGGGACTTTGAGCTCAAAAGGACATAAAACAAGCTCATATGGCACATGGGACCTTTCATGGGTGCAAAAGCAACCCAAATCTGCCTAGAGACTCCTTTCATGACATGATTCAGAAGCTTAAACCCCCAACCATGTTTGCAAACATGGTTGGCCACCAAAAAAGGCTCAAAAAAGCCCTAAACCTCCCCAAAGAGGGATCTAACAAATGAATGAGCAACATCACAGCTTTTTACCTTCAATGAGCTGTAGAAGGTGCACAAACTCAGGTTCCCTTGATCTATACTTGCTTCCTCAAGCTTCTCTCCTTCCTTCCTTAAGAACACAACACCAAAATCCACCAACAAGGCTTAGATTGCTTCAAAAACGGCTAGGGTTTCAGTGAGGGGTGTTTGGGAGCATAAAGGAGTGATGGAGGCTGCATAAGGTCGTTTAAATTGGGTGCAAACCCCTGGATTAGGATTTTTGTCCAGACAGCGGCTACTCGCCGAGTCCGGGACCCAACTCGCTGAGTCTGCAACTTAAACTTCGCGTCTCATCCTGCTTCTACTCGGCGAGTCAATCCTTCGACTCGCCGAGTCCAATGCCAAAATTGTAAATATCAACATAATTAAATACAAGAATACGTACCAAGAACCAGGTGTTACAATGTGAGCAAAGTATTCCAGAAGATATGCATCCGGGTGAAAGAGTCATTGTCGAATACGGAGAACTCGCATTCATGACGTGAATCCTTGTGGTTCACGACGTGAACTCGATAAAATCAGATATTATAAATTCTCTTCCTCATTACGACTTGAAAAACTTTTGGCTGGAGAAAAGGGTTTCAGAAGACGAATTCCAACAGAAGAAAAGTCTTGGAAGAAGGTTTTCAACACCAAAAGAGTAGAGGTTCATAATTAGTTTAATTTTTGATATTTGAACATGTCTTATACTTTAATTTGTGCTTGTTTATTTGCTAGTATATCCGGCAAAAACTAGCTGCTTCTGTTAGCTAGATGAAGCTGGAACTCATGGTTTTGATGCATTAGATTTGACTTTACTTGTTGGTAATATGCTTGTGTTGATTGATTTTACCTAGCATGTTTAGTTTAATATTTGATTGCTTTAAATTCTTGTTATGTGTAGTTAGTGAATACAAATCTGTATGAATTTGAATACCTAATGATTCCGTGAACACTAGTTTATTAGAGCTAAGATCAAACCAATCTTAGATAAGTAATTGAATCATTGAATTAAGTTGTGCTAGAGAACTCATATTATGACTGTAATTGTGTTTTGATTAATCAATCTTACATGGCTCCAATCTTATTCAATAATTGATTATGTGTTAACTATTGTGTGACCATACATAAACTTACTTGAATTAATTAAAGTTAGTAGATTTAGAACTAAATTGCTAATACTATCTTAATTGGTACCAACAGTAATTGTCATAGCTAAATTATAAACCATTGAGGGAAAGTGGATTCGAACTAACAGAAGTATTTTTAGTAATTGATTGAATTTGAGTAAAGTTCGTATGATCTTGTAAAATCAGATAAAACCCTTTTAAGCTGTTAATAATTAGATTAATTTAGTAGTAAGTAGAATAATTAGTTAACACCGTTCCCTGTGATCGACACCCGACTTACCCAACTATTCTATAATTCGACTAGGTACACTGCCTAGGTGCATTTTTAGTTAGTTAAGTTAGCTAGGTTATAAATTATAAAATTAGTGGGTACTTTTGTGCACATCAAGTGTTTGGTGCCGTTTCCGAGGAATGGCTTCGTTAATTACTGATTTATTTCGCTTTAAATTAATCGATCCTTTTTGCATTACAGAACTCACGACGTGAATCCTATGATTCCTCGTTTTCTTAGTTTAGTTTGTCTTTCTTAGTTCAGTTTTACGTTTTTTTTCTTGTTTATTTTGCAGGAGTTCATGACCAAGGGTTCTAACACACCTTTGGTACCACCTCTTGAAGATCCAGAGTCCGCCCTTCACAAAAAGAAAGATAAGGACATGAAAGAAGATCAAACACCAAAGAACACGCCCTTACAAGAACTCAAGTCAATATTCTCAAAGAAGTCGGGAAAGAAAACGGAAGAGTCGAGTTCATCTTCAAAGGAAAAGAACAAGGCTGAAGACTTAGATCAAATACATATCCCAAACGAATCCGAAGCCGAGTTTTGTAACATCCCAAGTCGGAATCAAGAGTTCAGGGGGATAAAGTGTAGGTTTGGAAAAGAAGGACTCGACGAGTAAGAGCTTCAGCTCGTCGAGTCGAAGCGTGTGTCGGGCACATGTTAAGTGACCCGACTCGCCAAGTCGGCGGCTGGACTTGACGAGTCAGTGCTGGAATGAGAAACCCTAATTTATAGGGTTTGCACCCTATTTAAAGAACCTTAAGCCTTCACCCCAGCCTCTTTAGCATCCCTTGACGTCCATGAGCTTTCCCCCATCGATTTCAACCCTAAATTGTGAGAGAGAAGGAATTTTGTGTGCTTTGGGGCTTAGAGAAAAAGGATACTTGAAGTATAAGTTGGTGGGATCATAGAGGAACGAAGTAGATCTGTTTTCCCTGCTTTTTGGCATCAAATTTAAGGTAACAAGCTGTTACCTTGACCTTGTTTCAAATAGATTGATCATGGATGAAGTTTTAGGGCCAAATTGTCATATTAAGAGTCCTTTTCATGTATTGGATCCAAATCTGAGGTTGCTACTTCGGATCTAGACTTGTCTTGATTGTAGAATCTGGAAAGCGATAGCTTTGGGGCTTGATTGAGAGTGTCCTTGCCTTAAACCTTCATTTTTAGCTTTTTGGAGCTTGTTGAGCCTTGCATGCACTTAAAGTTGGAAACTTTACGTGTGAATCTGGCCCTAGGAGTCCAGATCTATGTATTAGAAGCAATGAAATGGCTTGTAATCGTCAAAATGAAGATGTCACGTTTGGACTCAGCGAGTTAGTAGAACAACTCGGCGAGTCTATTGAAGATTGCCTTGGACTCGGCGAGTCTGGTCGTGGAACCCTAGCCTTTTCTAGTTAAGCCGTGTCTCTGTAAGTTGAGGGACAACTCGGTGAGTTGAGCAGGATGGGACTCGAAGATTGTTGGACTCGACGAGTCTTGGGGTGACTCGGCGAGTTGAGTCGTGATTGAGAGTTTCTAAGTATAGGGACTCGACGAGTCAATGCGTTGACTCGGCGAGTAGGGTCAACCAGGAAGGTTGACTTTGACTGATGACTTTAATTTTGACCAAGGGTTGACCAGTTGACTTCCAGGGGTATTTTGGTAATTATTGGTATTTCTTGGATTTGGTTATTTGGTAATGTTCAGTGGTGGAGTTCGTGTCGGTGGTCAGAGCAGCGTGATCTTATTCTTCATTCGGCAATTGCAGGTGAGTTATCCTCACTATATCGACAGGCTCTAAGGCACCAAGGTTGGCCCTTTATCGGATTGAAATCCGGGTATCTGTTTGATATGTTATTGCTTGCTATGTCTGCATCCTGGTGTATAGGATGATGCTATGTTAGTGACCGGTTAGGTCAGTATCCTGGTTAGGATGTTGCTATGATATGTGATCTGCTAGATCGGTTTAATTAGATGTGAATTGTTATATGATTATATGTTTATGTGCACATGGTTGTTTGGGCTGGGGTTGGGTTGAGGCGGGTCCTGCTTTGTGCTGTAGGCCAACATACCCAGGGCGGACCGGTTAGACCGAAGGCCCGGCGAGCGGTCCGGATAGGCTGAAGGCCCCAAGAGGGCAGACCAAACGTGCCGAGGCTCGGAGAGTGGAGCAGATAAACTGAAGGCCCGGTGCGGGCGGACCAATCATACTGTAGACTCGGAGAGTGGACCAGGTGGACTGAAGGTCCGGTGCGGGCAGACCAGTCACACTGTAGACTCAGAGAGAGAGTGGACCGGGTGGACTGAAGGCCTGGTGCAGGTGGACTAGTCACACTGTAGACTCGATATGCATGGAAGTTCTGTTTATGATATGATATGATATATGTATGGTATTGTGGTTGGTATTTTGGGGGTAACTCACTAAGCTTTCGGTCTTACAGTTTCAGTGTATTGTTTCAGGTACTTCAGGAGATCGTGGCAAGGTGAAGGCGTGATCGTACCACTCCTCAGTTTTATGTTGATGTTTCTGGGATACCCTGATAATAAATGAATTGAAAACTTTTTTGTAATAACTTAATGAATATGAGTTGCTTTTGGAAAAGTTTAAATTGGTTGAAATTTTATGGTCGTTACAAGTTTGGACTTTATACAAGTGAACCCGAGAACGAGCCAAGAAACGAGATGACGAATATTAAAGAAATGTCCATGGGAGCTTACAGAAAGAGAATTCGAGATGATGTTGGTCCAGGTTTAGTACAACCTGTCATTCCTGCCACTGCCACATTCGAGCTGAAAGGACATATCCTTTCTGCACTGAAGGATATCCCATTCTATGGAAAAGATCATGACGATGCGTTTAAGCACTTATATGAAGTCAACGACATTGCTGATTATTTCAATGTCCTGAATGTGAATAGAGATACCATCTTGCTAAGGATGCTTCCTATTACTTTTAAGGGAGCTGCTAAGGATTGGTTAAAAGCACTACCACCGGGTACAATCACTACTTGGGATCAGATGCGTGAGCAGTTTCTAGACCAATTTTGTCCACCATCCAAGATAGCTAAACTCAAGAAGGCAATAGCCAATTTTGAGCAAAACCCGGGGGAGTCACTTTACGAGTCTTGGGAGCGCTACAAGGGGTTGTTATGGAATTGTCCTCAACATGACCTTAACATTTAACAAGAATATGGAATTGTCCATATTCTATGACACGGTCAATGTAATGACTAGGCAACTCCTTGATTCTCAAGGACCACTTACAAAGAAAAATCTGGGTGAAGTCAAGGAATTAGTTGACGAATTTGCAAAGCATTCTCATGAATACCACAATCCAAGGAATGAAGGAGTAAATGGAGTTGGAAGTGCACATTCTGAAGAGATGGTTGTTGTGATGGCAATGCTAAATAATATGGACCGAAGGCTGACCCAAATGGACCAATCAATTCATGCAATTAGAGTTGGTTGTGAAAGATGCAATGTGCCACACTTGACTAAAGATTGCCATTTGGATGAATATGGGAACAAGAAGGCTCAAGTTTGCTACTCAAGTGGGGACAAGTATGATGAAGACTGGAGAAAACCAAAGAAAAAGTGGCTGCCTTACGATGAGTACAAGAGGCAACAAGAAAAAAAATATAAGCAGATAGGCCGAGGCTTCTACCAAAAAGAGCAACCACCAGCCGAGAAGAAAATAGACTTGGAAAACATGTTGACCCAATTTATGGAAGCATCCGAGAGAAGACATGATGATACCGATGCATTGCTAAAGGAACACATGAATATGATGAAAGAACAGCACAAAATGTTGATTGACCAACAAGCTTCATTAAGAAATCATCAAGCATCGATTCATAGTTTAGATGTCCAAGTTGGTCAACTCACTACTTTGGTGAATAACAAATTATCTTCACAACTTCCCGAAAAGAAAGCTCAACCTCATGTTATGGCTATTGATACTGAAGAAGAGGCAATCTTTGAGTTTTTGGAGGCACTAGAAGTGGAGCCAAAGCAGCCCGATGCAAAGCCAAAGAAGCCGAAGCTCGAAAATGAAGACATTGCTGGAATACCCAATTCACATCGTGATCCCGCTATGCTCACGTCGTGGGCCCGGTCTAAATAGAAAAATTTTGTATCTGTTCCAGATTATAAACCAACTTGCAATTCCCGTCTCGAGCACATTTAGTCCACTGGAAAGGGAACATCTGGAGTTTATTCAACAAATAAAGGGTATTCCTATTAATACTCCTTTTATTGGTTCACTTTCAAAAATTCCAGAATACGCGAAGTTCCTGCAAGATCTAATAGACACTCGACATGAATTGAAGAAGAATTCTAAAGTGATTCTTAGTGAGCAAAGTTCAAGGGATGTATTGGGAGAGATACCTAAGAAGATAGGAGATCATGGATGCCTCACTTTTCCATGTGAGTTTGGGAATAATATGAAGATTTACGCTTTAGCCGATTCTGGGGCTAGCATAAATTTAATGCCTTTTTCATTTTATCAGAAGTTGAGTATTCAGAAGTTGAAGGCTACAAAGATGATCATCCACATGGGCAATCGTTCGGTGACGCATCCAAGAGGAATTATAGAAGACATCCTTGTTAAAATTGGGAAGTTTGTTTTCCCAGTTGATTTTCTGATTATGGATATGAAGGAGGATGCAAATATCCCAATCATTCTTGGTTTCCCTTTGCTGAATACTGTTGGCGCTTTAGTTGATGTTCGTGAATCTAAGCTTTCATTGAGGGTTGGTGATGATAAGGAAGATTTTAGAATACAAGATGGGTTTCAAGAATATGATGTTAAAGGTGAAGTGTTCAATATTGATGAAGATAATGAACTTGAAAATTTAGAGAAACTCATGGAGGAAGAAATCAAAACAATTCAACAAGTCAAACGCACTAAACCAAGAGCATCAGTTCCATTTTTCATTGAAGTCATTGCCTACACAAAACCAACATCATTGATAAGTAAGGAAAATGATGAAATGTCGAGTGGAGAAGAAGTTACATCAAAGGTGACTAGTCCAGTAGTGAAGGAAGAGAAGGATACTATGGAGCTTAAGTGTGAAGAAAAATTAGAGACTAAGGGGATAAAGTGCAAGCTCGATAGAGACGAAGTCAAGGCTAAAAAGGAAAAATAATAAAAAGGCGTACATTAGACGAGTCCAAGCATACAAGAGGCGATGGAAAGAGTAGAAAATCCAACTGGTGATGGACTCTTCTGACGATTCAACGTAGGAGGCACAGAGTCCATCTCAAGACTCCTCAAAAAGAAGCACTTCTAGGGAGGCAACCCGAGTTTGGTTTGCGTTTTCTTTATTTTTCTTTTTAGTTTTTTCATTTTTAGTTTTAGGGAAATCGATCATATCATCCAAATCACTTTATACATAATATAGCACTTAGAGTGGGGTCAGTTTAATTAAGTGGTAATAATTAATTACAATTTAATTTTTAAGAAACAGATGAACTCACGGCGTGAATCATTATGGTTCACGACGTGAGTCTAGTATGACTTACGGATTCCTTTTTAGGCCAATATATTACCCAATTCATTAGCCTGAGAGTAGTCCAGCCCACTTAATCTTTAAATTAAATGTCCCAATTGTATAGCCCAGACCGGACTCAGGACGTGAATCCTGAAACACACGGGACCACAGATTAAAGATAGGAAACTCATTGACCTACTTCATTCTTTATTTCCCACGAAGTGAGAAACAGTTTTCTGGTCCCCCTATTCGCGATTGCGACCGACATTCCTCATATTCTTCTTGTGCTTACGTAATTCACAATTCTAGGTAAATTAATCTTCTTCACATTGTTTATTGTTGACTTATTTACTAGATTTATGGGTTAGGGTTTGCATTTCACTTGAATCTTAAAAATCAAGACCCTAAATCTGTGAATTTCTTGTTGCATGTATTTGTAATGAGTTTGAAATCGCCCTAGGAGTAAACCCCATTGACATTGGTGGCCCGATTTGATTTCTGCCTTGACCGATTCTGACTTCGATTATGACTTCATGACGTGAATCTTTAGGGATTCACGACATGAATCCTGGGACTTGACATTTCATGTTCTGTTTAATTCTAATATTTTGGGATGTTTTTGTTGGCTGTGTTTTATGATTATTTTTGCAGCAATGGCTCCCAGGAGAGAAATTCTGACAGGGGTGTTGAGTTTACATCTATTCTACAAATTCCCAACAACAATATCCCAAGAAATTTTAACCCGTTGGAACAACCATTTGGGGTGGCTCTACAACCGTGAGATTGTTGTTGCCCCTACAATTAATTGGGCAAGGTTAAGGGAGGTTGGGCTTGTTGATCAAATGTCCCAGTATCTCACGAAAATATTTTTGGGAGATGTTTTTTTGTTTAATTGTTCGGGGTGGCTTAATCTTTTCCGCATTCAAGAGAGGGTTTATAAGGAATTCTGTGTGGAGTTCTTCTCAACAGAGACATTCCAAGAGAATGTCCAAGACCCTCATTTTCAGCGAGCTTTGGTATTCCGTCTCGGGGGAGAGTACCATGAATGCAGCCTTATGGAGTTTTCTTGGAGGGTGGGGATATACAATCCCTAAGAGGCAATGACTCCTGAGTTTGGCATGTTCTTGAGGGAGGCGGTCAGAAGTTATGCAGATGGTGTTACGGGGTTTAGTTTCTGGTACAGCATTACTTCCGGAGTGTTTAACTCTGGGGTATCACCAGAAATCAGCATTCGGTCCCCTATCCACTGATTTATCGCGTTTTCCATCAACCACAGGAGGCATGGGAATAAAGTAACAAAGCAGAATTTGTTTTTCTTATGGTGTATCTTACAGTCGGGAGTGTGTTGCAACATTCCTTACTTTTTGGCATGCTTTCTGGCTGATTATGTTGCAAGTTCTCGTCCTGGGAGCCCTATCTGTGGAGGACAATTCATTACACGTTTGGCCCGATCGTATGGTTTGCTTGTTCCCGATATCACTCGTTCCATGACTTGCATGGATGGGGATGAGTTTACCATGGGTTATTTGGAGACAATGCGGGTTGTTCAGAACTTTGGATCTCACTGCGGTATTTTGGCATCAAATGATGAGGGTGGTGAGCAGTCGGGTGAACAACCCGAGTAGCAGCCACAACCACGACCAAGGCGAAGGAATGTCAGAGGGAGAGGTGAACGAGGACAACCGGTGCACCAACAAGCACCCATTGGCGGACCCAACTTTGGGGGTGATATGACAAGCCATTTTGATCAAATTTCGTTAAGCGTGAATTGGATTGGGGGTACAATGGAAAATATGATCCGGCATTTCCATGTTGAGCAACCACCTCATTTGGGGAATCATTACCCGATTTTCCCTCGGTGGAGTGAATATAGAAACCAAGGAGGAGATGGAGCGGGTACAAGTGGAGCGCATGATGATGATGAGGATGATTGATTTGATTTTATTTAGTTTTTAGTTGCTAGCTTATTTGATTTTAATTTGTTTGAAAACTTTGAAACACTTGTTGGTTTATTATTATGTTACTTTTATTTTGTGACAACTCGAAATTTTCATTCGGTCAAACCCTGAAAGTCAATCACTCCATATTATAAGTCAAGTTCACTTTTACTTGTTTTTAGGAAATTAAAGTTCGTTTGATTATTTTAATAATTAATCTTTAAACGAACGGGTGAACGGATGGGCCGTCTCGGGTCTTGAAATTTCTAAACCGCAAACACCTCGTGTCTTAGAAGTTCACGACCAAACTTTTATGTTTTGGTCGAAAAATCATCCAAAAACGTAAACTCATGCCTTAAGCATGAGTTTACTCCCCAAAAACTATTCATTTTGTGTTTACTCCCCATTTACCAAAAGAGTAAACTCCAAAAATCCTCTCAAGTATCATCCTAGAATTTTTTCAAGATCTTCAAACTTGTAAGTGTTCTAGCCATTTCAAGTTAGTATATCACTTAATATAGTGATTTTAAATCCTTTAATCCATCCATTTATGTGTTTTGACTAGTTTTTCCAAAACACCAAGAACACACACTAAGTGTTCTTGGACTTTAAGTTCATTTCAAGCTTCCACAATGTAAGTACTTCTATCCTAGAGTCATTTAAAGCTTGCTATACATGTTTATACCAAGGAAAAGTCCCAAGAACACCAAGAACAAGGTGTTCATGGTTTTGGGAGGCTCCCAAAACTGTAAACACCAAATTTAGTGCCTTAGGGTGCTTTAGGGTGTCTAGATGCTTCACAATGCCTTAGGGACTTGTCTAGATCCATCCTTGATGTGTATATCACCTAAAAGAAAAAAAAACCATTTATAGGTGTTTACGGTTTGGGGATCTCCCAAAACCGTAAACACCCCAAAAGGTGTTTAAAAGTCCCATAAAAGTCCCATGGTTGTTCCTTATGTCTAAATCTAACCTAGACTAGTGTCATGATTGAGCTAAGGACTTGAAAACCCCAAAATACCAAACTTATGGGTTTAAGGTAGTAAACTCATGGAGAAATGGTCCTTAGACCGTAAACTCCATTTAGGAGTGTTTTGATGCCACACAGCACTTCCTAAGGCTTAAACATGAAGTAGGAATGTTTGGAATAGCTTAGAAGACTTCAAAACAAAAAATGGTCAAAAGGTTAGGATTTTACGACCGTAAACTCAAGGGGTGTTAGTATTTAGGGAGTAAACTCATTTTAGGAGTGTTCCTTGAACCCCAAACACACTAGCCTTTCCCTACAACACTTAGATGCACTCCTTAACACTTATAACACTTATACAAAGTGTTTTTCATGTCCTAGAGTGTCTTGACTTGTTTATTATTTGTTTAAAGACTAATGTTTTATATACATATGTCCTCATATGTAATTAGGATCTTTGTGCATGTCTAAGTCTTCACTTGACACCAAGCACTTATCCGACACTTCCTTCCGATCCACTCGCAACATGTGAGTTCATACCCCTTAATCAATGTTTTAAATGTTTTATGGGGGTATACAAGTAGAATCATGCTAGTTATTATATCAATCACTTGTGATTAATAAGCAACATTCAAATGATTGGCTACTCATTAGCCGTTTTACCAAACAGTTTCATTCAAATGTTTTTCATAAACACTTTATATGTTTAAAACTCCTTATTAAACTGTACATTTTACTCTATATGTTTCATTTCAAACTCATTTACAATTGTGTTTCAAACAAATGCTTTTTTATACTTAAACTGTTTTATCAAACCCATGCTTTCAAACCGTTTTATAGATTGACATCAAGTCGATCTTTTCTTAGATAATAAAACTTATTTTATGCTTTTATTTTATCAATTGCATGCCTATATATGTATAGATATATAAGAAATGTTTAAAATACTTAGGAAGGCTATCCACCCTATTTCCTTTTCGCGCTTGAGATGTGGTCTGGTGGGACATCGGGTACCCGTCCGAAGGTCGTTTAAATATTAGTTATATATCATGTGTACATATATAGTCATAAAGGTCCTTCCAGTTCATTCAATACCCTTGGGTAGCAAGGGTATACTTCCATGTTCATACGTGCCAGTTACATTACTAGTAAGCTACCGTATGGGTAGTTTAGGAAGATACTAGAAGCATTACTAGAACACGATATCATACAATGAGTCAGTTCATTCATGAGTCAATACTTGCTAGATAGAGAGAGAACACACGTCACAGCTAGTACACACAGTAAGTTACTATACGTTTACATGGATACATCTACATGAGTACATTTACATAGATACATTTACATGATTACATCTACATGAATACATTTACATGAGTACGCTTACATGATTACATTTACATGATTACATCTACATAAATACATTTCCATGATTACATTTACATGAATACGTTTACATGATTACATCTACATGAGTACATTTACATGATTACACTTACATAAGTACGTTTACATAAATAACATATGATGAATTAATAGTACATTTTATATGTATAGATTCTGTTATATAATCCTCATTCTTATCTTCACTTTGTGATACAATCACATAATCGGCGAGATAGATTGGATTTAATATCCTAGTACCAAAGGATACTTGTGGGATTAACCATCCCTAGAATCTCTGTTAGCTACAGAGGTAAAAGCACATCCACGGATGTCAACGGTTGATACCATTACAGGTATACTTTAAGGGACTAACTATTCCTATACCCAGTTGATAGCAACAGAGGTGAATGTACATCTACGGATGTCTCCAGTTAACACCGTTAGTTACCCTAGTACCAAAGGGTAATACTTAGGTTATTTATATTATTACCTTTATCTTGTGACCAATTCACATAAACGACGAGGTGAATTATATTTGAGTATCTTTGTACCAAAGGATACAATTTCTTATAATAATAATAATGGTAGCACAGTTAAGTCATGGTAGAAGACTACATTTAGAACAGTTAAGTCTTGGTAGAAGAATACATTTAGAACAGTTAGGTCTTGGTAGAAAACTCCCTTTTATAATAGTAGGAATCATAGGGATTTCTAGGGTTTTTCAAACGTTTACAGTTGTTTTACAAACATTTTCATACTTACACGAACTTTCTTTCAAAACATTTTCAAGTCTTTCATTACATGTCAAACAAATACTTACATACAAATTTAGACACATCAATATGTATGATCTCACTAGCTTCAAAGCTGATACTCTCTTTCAAAATAACTTGTATCCTTAGGTCAACAGTACACAGGTGTAACGCTTGTGTTTCGGGCTTGCCATTTGTAGCAATGTAATAGTCTAGGTTGACCTTTGTAACCCATTTTGAAGTAATAAGATTGTATTATTTGAGTATTTTGTGTTTTGTGCTTAATTGCTTAATTATGTGGTTTGATTAATTAAGAATAAAAATAAGCGTCAAAATTTAAGTGTAAAATAAACTTAATATATTTGATTAATCTTGTAGTAATTGAAACGAGGTTTCCGAATATATATAGAACGCCCAAATCTGACTTCGTATGAGGAAGTTATGATTTATCGAAGTTTCGGCTTAGCGGTGTGCAGCCTGTTTTACTCGATTTGAGATCGAGGGGTTTTTAGCCGAAGCAATCTAAATGAGAATCGAAGATCTCATTTTTGGTGTCGAAGCGATAAAAAGTTAGGCGAGAACGGATGTCAAACGAAGAAGTTATGAATTTATAACGAAAGTTTCTGTCGCGGCCTATTAAAAATAAATAATAAAAATAAAGTCAAAATTAGCCGACGGAGTCTAAACAAAAGTTGTAGAGCGTAGTCTCACCTTCGCGTGGATATAAAGAACGTCGAAAACGGAGTTCGTATGAAGAAGTTATGAATTTCCGAAGTTTATTAATCATTTTGTATTTAAATTTAAATCAAAATTCGGAAGCATTATCCGAAGGAGTCACCGATCTGATCCGAGGTACGCCCCGCGTACTCCGAGGGATGTCGACACTCGCACTCGAGCACTTCGGATACGTAAGCAATGACGTTTTGGGCAGTACGCCCCGCGTAACGCAGTACGCCCCGCGTACTCCGAGGCTCCAGCCTCCTATAAATAGGAACCGAAGGCAGCCGACCCAATTGCCAATTTCTTCTCTTCTCTCTCCCGTTTTGCATCGTTTTGCGTGCCAGAAATATCCCGAAGCCCCGGTATCATACTCTAGCCCCGAGGCAAGTCCCGAGATCCCGAAGATCCCGAGAAGTGCGGTTCCCGAGTCGAAGCTCTGCCCGCGAGAAGTTCGATTTTTGTGAAGACCTTCCAGATCTGCTGTGGATTACTACTTCTATAAGTCGTAGTGCTGTCGGATCATCTTCTGATCAAGTGAGTGTATACTAACTTTCTTAAACACAATAATAATACGAGTTTGGTTCGAGTGTATTAATTATATTGTTGTTTATAAGTGTGAGTGTGTAGTTATTTTTCTTTCTAATACAATAATACGAAGTATTTTATATAAAAATACGTGCTATGTGTATATATTTGGTTGTGTTATGTGTGAATGTGTATTCACTCTCTTCTATCTTATAGATCTACTTATTTCTTTATGAGATATGTGTTATGTGTGTGTGTGCCTCATCTGTTATGTGATATATGTGTTGATTAAAGCATGTTATACAGGTTTTCTTTAAACTATGTATACAAATGTATATTTTTATCTACTAATATGTTGGGTAGAACATGGGTAGACAGTTGGTGTGTAATAAACAGATGAGAGGCCTCGTTGTTGTTTGATTGAGTCATCTAGCGGAGTTTAGATGACGACCACTGGCTATTCTAGACAGTCTTGTGGAAACATTAGCAGGTTCGCCACCTGTAGGTGTTAATGAACTTGGGTGTTCATTCGCTGTACTCCATCCCCCTCATGGTTGCCTTATTTGACTTATATTGTTGAGGTACCCCCGAAGCATGTGTTGTCGCCCCGATGAAATATTCTTAGACTAGGTCCCTTATGTTAGTTGTTTTAGGGACATTAAAGTGAGAACAACGGGAATGGGTAATTGGGTTAGTGTTGGTTGGTGAAAATTAAATATGATATTTATTGTGGGTTGAAAACCCTATATGCTCACCAGGCTCCCAAGCCTGACCCACTCAGTTTTAAATTGTATTACAGGTAGTGGCGGAAGGGGATGAGATGGATGAACCATCAAGTTGTTTTGTTTGCAAGTCTGCATATGTTTATATTTGTTATATGACTTGTAATGTATTCGTTTATGCTTATTGGTCTGTATCGGAACATGACACCCCGAGTTTTGATTATAATGAAAATACATTTCTTTTATGAAATGCTTCGGTAAACAATGTTTTATCATGTTTTGTTTTTGGGAACAAATTCCGCAACTCTTTCAAATCAAAAGGATTTACTCTAAAAATATTTAAAAGCATAAATGAAAATCGGTCTTTTCTGACCGAGATTTTGGGGATGTCACAGTTGGTATCAGAGCATTAGTTTAAGCGAACTAGGAATTTGTTGGATTTCTAGACTTAAACTTAGAATGCTAAGTGAAGTTTTGAGATGTGTGTCTGTTGTGATTTAGACACGAGCACTAGTTTATTTTAGGAAAGTTTCCTAAAATGCTTTATGTGCTCAATGTTATATGTTGCCATATATGATATTATTTGTTCGGATCTATGGTCTGTTGCCGACTGGATCTAGAAACCTTATGTGTGTAGGATTCTAAGCTTACGTCTACGATATTAGAACTAGCATGTAAACGTTTCGGAGTGATAAGGATGATTTGAATATCTATCATGATTGAGGATCTAATTTCACCTTATTTGGTGTGTAGATCAAAATGGTGAGAACAAGAAGTGGAGTTGGAAATGCTGACGAAAACAGGAATCAACCACCAGTGATTGAGCCAATACCTGTCGTAGCAGCAGCACCTGAGCCAATAACCATGGCTGGTGTGCAATTGATGATTCAGACGATGTTGGATCGTCAGATGGATGAAACTAGACGGTTGCTTCAACAAAATCGTGAAGAACTGTCGATTCGTGTGGAAGAGCCTGAATTAAATGAAGGGCACTCAGAAGGAGGAAACTTCAGTGGGTCTGTTGGTCTAGCCAACCCACCGATAGTTAGGCAAGATAACCATGAAGGAAGGAATGATGGAATGGGATGCAAGTACAAGGACTTTTTGACTTGCAAACCATCGACCTTCAATGGAAAGGAGGATCCGATTGGGGTTATGGATTGGATCTCCGAAATGGAGCTAGCCTTCATGACGTGTGGCTGCAGAGGTAAGTTGCAAACTATCTATGTCGTGCGTCAATTCCGAGGTGGAGCCGTTCGTTGGTGGAACACTCTAGGGAAGACCTTAAGCCCTAATGAGCCACTGCAATTGTCATGGGCAGAGTTCTTGGTGCAGTTCAAGCGCAAGTTCTGCTCGGCTCAAAATCTGTTGGAGTTGGAGAATAAGTTTTTGACATTGACGAAGGGTAGTATGTCAGTGGATGAGTACACCAATAACTTCACCGATAAGATGGAGTTTGCCTTGCGTATCGTTCCAGACGAGCTGACAAAGGTGGATCGGTATGCGAAGGGACTTCCATGGGAGTACGAGGTGCCAGTACGTCAGGCACTTACTCTAGAGGCAGCTATCTGGGCTGCCAAGTCTGTGGAGAACATGATCAAGGGGAGAACCACCGACAAGGTTGATGTTGGTGAGAAAAGAAAGTTTGAGGGAACATCTGGTTCCAGTAAGAAGAGCAAATTTTCGAAATCTGATTCGAAAAAGTTTGGAGGAAAAGGAGGCGAAGCGAAGTGGTGTGATAAGTGTAAGAAAAAGCACTTTGGGAAATGTAGCGAGGATGTGACCTGCTACAAGTGTGGAAAGGTTGGACATTTTGCCAATGAATGTCCGAACAACAAAAGGATGTGTTTTGGTTGTAATGAAGAGGGGCACATTTTGAAAGACTGTCCGAGGAAGAAGGAGGCAGCAAAGCCCAACATTCCACCAAAGCCGAAGGCGAGAGCCTTCCAGATGACACTTGAGGCTGCGAAAGATGAAGCTGATGTCGCTTCAGGTACCTTTCTCGTAAACGAATTGCCTGCCCAAATTTTGTTTGATTCTGGAGCCAACTACTCCTTTATTTCGCATGAGTTTGGTAGAAAGCTAGCTTTGCCTATTGATAGACTAGATGATGCTTTATTAGTCGAAGTAGCTAGTGGCAAGTTTGTACTTGTTAGTCATCGTATGAAAAGCATCTTAATTGATCTTAATGGGAATAAGTTCCACGAGGAATTATTGCCTATCGAGCTTAATGGTTTCGACATCATGTTGGGAATGGATTGGCTTAGCGCCAATGATGCAGAAATTTTATGCAAGAAAAAGATAGTTAAAGTAAACCCGCCTGGGAAAGATTCGTTTATGGTGTATGGGGACAAACGCAGAGTGAATTCTGGAATCATTTCTCTAATGAAAGCCAGAAAGTGTTTGACCAATGGATGTACATCATATTTAGCATTCGTGATTGATGCTAAGAAAGAAAAGAAGGTGATGCAGAGTATTCCAGTGGTGTGTGATTATCCGTAAGTATTTCCCGAGGATCTTCCTGGATTACCACCTGATAGACAAGTAGAGTTCAGAATAGACTTGTTACCAGGAACCACACCAATAGCAAAAGCACCTTATCGATTAGCACCGACGGAGATGAAGGAGCTGATGATGCAACTTCAGGAGTTATTGGACAAAGGTTTCATTAGACCTAGTTCATCGCCCTGGGGAGCTCCGGTGTTATTTGTGAAGAAGAAAGATGGAAGTATGAGAATGTGCATCGATTACAGAGAGCTAAACAAGGCAACAATAAAGAATAGATATCCGTTGCCGAGGATTGATGACCTGTTTGATCAATTGCAAGGTTCGAGCTATTTCTCGAAGATCGACCTAAGGTCAGGATATCATCAGCTGAAAGTAAGAGAGCAAGATATCGAGAAGACTGCATTCAGAACTAGATATGGACACTACGAGTTCTTGGTTATGTCGTTTGGACTAACCAATGCTCCAGCAGCGTTCATGGATTTGATGAATAGGGTTTGTAATCCTTTCCTTGATAAATCCGTGATAGTGTTCATAGACGACATTCTGATCTACTCGAAAAGCCAGGAGGAGCATGGCAGACACTTGCGAGAAGTGTTAGAAGTTTTGAAGAAGGAGAAGCTTTATGCGAAGTTCTCCAGATGTGATTTTTGGATTCGTGAGGTCCAATTCTTGGGTCACGTGGTCAACCAAGAAGGGATAATGGTTGATCCAGCGAAGATCGAAGCTGTGAAGAAGTGGGAACAACCGAAAAGTCCCACGGAGATTCGAAGCTTTTTGGGATTAGCCGGATATTACCGCAGGTTTATCCAAGGCTTTTCTTCGATTGCTACTCCATTGACAGCTTTGACCCACAAAGGAGCTACTTATGCTTGGAGTGAGAAGCATAAAGAAGCATTCGAGAAGTTAAAGAAGAAGCTATGCGAGGCACCGATACTATCTCTACCCGATGGAGTTGAAGACTTCGCTGTTTATAGCGATGCGTCTGGTGTTGGATTGGGTTGTGTTTTGACCCAAAGAGAAAAGGTGATAGCATATGCGTCTCGACAGCTGAAAGAGCATGAAAAGAATTACCCGACTCATGATTTGGAGTTGGCAGCGGTAGTTTTCGCTCTGAAAATATGGAGGCATTACCTCTATGGCACGAAGTGCAAACTTTTCACTGATCATAAGAGTCTCCAATACCTCTTTAATCAGAAAGAATTGAATATGAGGCAACGACGCTGGCTAAAATTACTTAAAGACTACGACTGCGAGATACTTTACCACCCCGGTAAAGCTAATGTTATTGCTGATGCTCTCAGTCGGAAGGTCAATCTTGAAAGGAAGAGGCCAAGAGCGTTGAGAATTGAAGTTGTCTCGACTATTGTGGAAAGTATAAAGAAAGCTCAAGAGGAAGCTTCTGAGAAAAATGACCAAAAGGAGGAACGTTTGGGTAAAACGTTGGTGTTTGGTACTAACGGTCATGGACTGAAGGTATTCCAAGATCGTATTTGGGTACCTAAGTCAGGAGGAATTGGGGATCTTCTGATGGAAGAAGCTCACAAAACCATGTACTCAATTCATCCGGGTAGCACTAAAATGTATAGGGACCTGAAACCCTACTACTGGTGGCCGACGATGAAGCTTGATGTTGCAAAGTATGTGGCCGAGTGTGTGACTTGTGCGAGAGTCAAGACACAACATCAGAAACCTTACGGGAGTTTAGAACCATTGCATGTGCCTATGGGTAAGTGGGAAGACATTGCTATGGATTTTGTCACTAAACTGCCCAGAACAAAGAATGGTCACGACATGATTTGGGTGGTCGTTGATCGATTCACTAAGAGTGCGCATTTCATAGCGGCCAGGGAGAAATGGTCTATGGAAAAGCTTGCGAATTCTTACGTGAAGGAAATTGTGAGGCTTCACGGTGTTCCGTTAACGATTGTATCGGATCGTGATAGCCGTTTCACCTCAAGGTTTTGGAAAAGTCTACAAGAGGAAATGGGTACCAAGTTATGTTTAAGCACAGCTTACCATCCACAGACTGATGGTCAGAGTGAAAGAACAATACAAACACTTGAAGATATGCTGAGAGCATGTACCTTGGAATTCCTAGGTAATTGGGATGAACATTTACCGTTGGTAGAATTTTCCTATAATAATAGTTTTCACTCGAGCATTAAGATGGCACCTTATCAAGCTTTGTATGGACAGAAGTGTCGTACGCCGTCTTGTTGGCTTGAGGCTGGGGAAAAGCAGTTTATGGGACCGGAGATGGTTCATCAAACTGTTGAAAAGTTGAAAATAATTAGGGAAAGAATGTTAGCAGCTCAAGATCATCAAAAGAGCTATGCTGACAAGAAGCGAAGACCGATGACTTTTGAGGTTGGAGATTCGGTTTTGCTTAAAGTCTCGCCGTGGAAAGGACTTATAAGATTTGGTAAAAGGCGAAAGTTGAGTCCAAGGTTTATTGGACCGTTTAAAGTCCTTCAGAGGATTGGGAATCAAGCTTACAAGCTCGAATTACCCGAAGAGCTGAATGGAATTCACAACACTTTTCATGTGTGTTATTTGAGGAAGTTCACGGGAGAAGTTCCCGATATAATTCCAATTTCTGAATTGAGAATTGATGAGAACAAAAGGTTGATTGAAGAACCAGAGGCAATTGTTGACCGAAAGACTAAGAAGTTGCGAAGCAAAATGGTTGGGTTAGTGCTTGTCCGATGGAAACACACGAATGGGCCGAATCTCACCTGGGAGTCGGAGAGTGACATGTTGAGTCGCTATCCGCATTTGTTTGTTGATGTGTGATTCCGGGAACGGAATCATTCTAAGGTGGAGAGAATTGTAACGCCTGTGTTTCGGGCTTGCCATTTGTAGCAATCTAATAGTCTAGGTTGACCTTTGTAACCCATTTTGAAGTAATAAGATTGTATTATTTGAGTATTTTGTGTTTTGTGCTTAATTGCTTAATTATGTGGTTTGATTAATTAAGAATAAAAATAAGCGTCAAAATTTAAGTGTAAAATAAACTTAATATATTTGATTGATCTTGTAGTAATTGAAACGAGGTTTCCGAATATATATATAGAACGCCCAAATCTGACTTCGTATGAGGAAGTTATGATTTATCGAAGTTTCGGCTTAGCGGTGTGCAGCCTGTTTTACTCGATTTGAGATCGAGGGGTTTTTAGCCGAAGCAATCTAAATGAGAATCGAAGATCTCATTGTTGGTGTCGAAGCGATAAAAAGTTAGGCGAGAACGGACGTCAAACGAAGAAGTTATGAATTTATAACGAAAGTTTCTGTCGCGGCCTATTAAAAATAAATAATAAAAATAAAGTCAAAATTAGCCGACGGAGTCTAAACGAAAGTTGTAGAGAGTAGTCTCACCTTCGTGCGGATATAAAGAACGTCGAAAACGGAGTTCGTATGAAGAAGTTATGAATTTCCGAAGTTTATTAATCATTTTGTATTTAAATTTAAATCAAAATTCGGAAGCATTATCCGAAGGAGTCACCGATCTGATCCGAGGTACGCCCTGCGTACTCCGAGGGATGTCGACACTCGCACTCGAGCACTTCGGATACGTAAGCAATGACGTTTTGGGGAGTACGCCCCGCGTACTCCGAGGCTCCAGCCTCCTATAAATAGGAACCGAAGGCAGCCGACCCAATTGCCAATTTCTTCTCTTCTCTCTCCCGTTTTGCATCGTTTTGCGTGCCAGAAATATCCCGAAGCCCCGGTATCATACTCTAGCCCCGAGGCAAGTCCCGAGATCCCGAAGATCCCGAGAAGTGCGGTTCCCGAGTCGAAGCTCTGCCCGCGAGAAGTTCGATTTTTGTGAAGACCTTCCAGATCTGTTGTGGATTACTACTTCTATAAGCCGTAGTGCTGTCGGATCATCTTCTGATCAAGTGAGTGTATACTAACTTTCTTAAACACAATAATAATACGAGTTTGGTTCGAGTGTATTAATTATATTGTTGTTTATAAGTGTGAGTGTGTAGTTATTTTTCTTTCTAATACAATAATACGAAGTATTTTATATAAAAATATGTGTTATGTGTATATATTTGGTTGTGTTATGTGTGAATGTGTATTCACTCTCTTCTATCTTATAGATCTACTTATTTCTTTATGAGATATGTGTTATGTGTGTGTGTGCCTCATCTGTTATGTGATATATGTGTTGATTAAAGCATGCTATACAGGTTTTCTTTAAACTATGTATACAAATGTATATTTTTATCTACTAATATGTTGGGTAGAACATGGGTAGACAGTTGGTGTGTAATAAACAGATGAGAGGCCTCGTTGTTGTTTGATTGAGTCATCTAGCGGAGTTTAGATGACGACCAATGGCTATTCTAGACAGTCTTGTGGAAACATTAGCAGGTTCGCCACCTGTAGGTGTTAATGAACTTGGGTGTTCATTCGCTGTACTCCATCCCCCTCATGGTTGCCTTATTTGACTTATATTGTTGAGGTACCCCCGAAGCATGTGTTGTCGCCCCGATGAAATATTCTTAGACTAGGTCCCTTATGTTAGTTGTTTTAGGGACATTAAAGTGAGAATAACGGGAATAGGTAATTGGGTTATTGTTGGTTGGTGAAAATTAAATATGATATTTATTGTGGGTTGAAAACCCTATATGCTCACCAGGCTCCCAAGCCTGACCCACTCAGTTTTAAATTGTATTACAGGTAGTGGCGGAAGGGCATGAGATGGATGAACCATCAAGTTGTTTTGTTTGCAAGTCTGCATATGTTTATATTTGTTATATGACTTGTAATGTATTCGTTTATGCTTATTGGTCTGTATCGGAACATGACACCCCGAGTTTTGATTATAATGAAAATACATTTCTTTTATGAAATGCTTCGGTAAACAATGTTTTATCATGTTTTGTTTTTGGGAACAAATTCCGCAACTCTTTCAAATCAAATAGATTTACTCTGAAAATATTTAAAAGCATAAATAAAAATCGGTCTTTTCTGACCGAGATTTTGGGGATGTCACAACAGGTACCGATGCAAGGTCTAGAGAAGATGGAGCTCGTTCAAGACTCATCTTTCATTTTGTTTATACATCAGTGTCTATTATAATTTGACAGAACACTTGTATTAAAATTATATTATTAATGCAATGGATGATGTTGTTGCTTGTTTACTACTTTTCATTGTTGTGATATTGTACATGACGTCCTCCGCCCCAGAACGTTTCTGCCGTTCTTGGTTTTGGGGTGTGACATATTTTCTTTTGGTTGTTTGATTACAGCTTGCTAAGGAGTTTTGGGAAGGGAGTAAAGTCAAGTCAAGAGTTGTGTTCGTTTAGACAAGTGTCATTAGAGTCTTAGAAGTTAAGAGTCAAGACCCACAATTTTAACTAAGTGTGGGGTGAGTCAAAAGAGATGATAAGTTTACGAGAAGAGTCATAAAATCATATATTAGCAACGTCTTAATCAATTAAGACATTTGTTTGAAGTTAAGAGGTGAAGACAGAACAGTTTTCTGTATGTCCAGTACTCACGTTGTGAGTCAAGTTTTCACGGTTTTCTACTTTCCATGTTTTCTCGATTTCACATCGTGGTTCTTATTAGAATTCATGACGTGAATCATTTAGATCCACAAAGATGAAGCCCATTAATGCATTTTACTACATGGGTCACCACTTTTCTTCTTGGGATCGCTATGTGAAAGACCCTAACTTTCGTATTTATGAAAGACCCAAACTTTCATACACGACAATATAGTTACTCCAAAACATGCTACTTGCATATTCATAAAAACAATATTTTACATTGATAAAGAGGTTACAAACTACTGGATACAAACCGACTATTTTAAAGTGTTATATATTACATAACTTCCCAGGATTCTATAGTTTTATACATATGGGAGTGCAAAATACAATAGTTTCAAACTATTCAAAAATCTTCTACCAGTATATAACTATACTGGATGCTTATCTCCTGCAAATTTGTTAAACATTGAGAGGGTAAGCGGTGACGCTTAGTGAGTTCAATAATAGATACAATATAACGTTATGCCCTATATATATATATATATATATATATATATATATATATATATATATATATATATATATATATATACTTCAATATGGCTGAAGCAAAGAGAAACAGGGAACAACAAGGGCATATGTGAATCATGTGACCAACATTGCATATTAATCATTAACTTGAATTAAAGATATACAATCAATGAGACATAACAATTTCCATGTTTGATATACATCAATAAAGCTTTGGCCCAAACGGCACAGAAGATATACAACTTCGGATTAACATTTTGGTAGATTTCATGCTTATAGCCCTGTCTAACCTTCTGCCACTACCATAGAATAAAATTCATTCTCTTACGGAGACATGTTCCACACGGCCAGAGGCTACATACCAGTACCAACGTGAATCTAAGTCCTTTCACTGATCACATAGTCAAAGGTATTTCTTTGCTATTAAAAATAGCAAATAAAAATAATCTGGGAAAATAACCCGGAATAATAACACTGAAAAGCACGTAGTACATATAACATATAACATACAATTATTTCTATATATTAAACTCAAAGTGAAATAACTGGGGCTAAAATATTAATTTGGGCAGTACTTCGGCTCTAAATATGACTTTCGTCGTTGAAAACCGGGAGTTTTCTTGAAAATCGGGCTCTGCGAAGGTAGAGCTTCGAAACCGAAAAGATAAATTTTTCGGGCTTCTCGGGAGTCTCGGGGCGTGTTTCGGGCTTTGGAATCAGTACCGGGGCTTCGGGGGAAGTCAGAATAGTAAAAATATCAAAAAGGGGGGTGAAAGTGGCAATTTTCCAAAATTACCCGCGAGGTCTCGCAGACCCTTGTATTTATAGGGAGGTCCAAAGTCGGCTAAGGAAGGGGAGTCAGCAACCAGGACACGCGGCATCAGTAGGGTGAGGGTGCGCAGGTGGCTCGCACGTGGTTTGCGCATGCGAGGGGCTCGGTGTCGGCCTCTGATTGGACCAAGGTCTAGTCCGAGGCTTCGGACGTGGCACCCCTGCGAGGCTCGAACACGTGATAAAGGGCACGCGTCTGATTCTTAGTGGACCGGACTTCGGATGCGAGGGCAGGCGACACGTCTCGCCAGCTGGCTTCAGTGACTCACCAAATTTCGGATACGTGGCGCGTTTTAAGCGAGGGTGACGTGGCCGAAGTCCACGTATGCGAGATTTCTCGGTTTTTGTGCAAAAACTTCTAAAATCCATAACTTTCACATACGAGCTCCGTTTTTTACGTTCTTTATATGCACGCGTAGCTAAAATTATGCTCTACAACTTTCGTTTAGACTTCGTCGGCTAATTTTGACTTTAATTTTAATATTATTATTTTTAACAGATCGAGACAGGAAAATCCGTTAAAAATTAATAACTTCTTCATCTGACGTCCGTTTTCGTCAGACTTTTTACCGTTGCACTACCAATGATGAGACCTTCAATTCTCGTTTGGGTTGTGTCGGCTAAAAATCACTCGATCTAAAATTCGAGTTTTTAGTTGTCTACTGCTAAGCTGAAACTTCAAAAAATCATAACTTCCTCATACAAAGTCAGATTCAAACGGTTTTTATATGAAAGTTGATTATTTTCACGAGTTCTACAATTTTCATTTAGATTACTAAGGCTAAAAATTAGTTTATCGAAAACTAAACTTTTACGCGACAAAGTATTTTTCGGATTTATCACAGATCTTCGTTTGGTCATAACTTCTTCGTTATAACTCAGATTTCGATGAGGTTTTCGACCAAATGTTTCTAACGAGATTATCTACAACTTTCAATAATAAAATTTTACTTATTCCAAATTTTATATTTTCGTTAAATTTCACTATTTGGCTTTTAATTGGAATCTCGTAAGACTTCCAACATTTTATGAGTGATTCTAAACATAGTTTTACTTCATTTCTAGTAAAAACTATATGTTAGAACTCAACATTCAATTTCACTTAATATTTCATAATATTATTTACTTAAAACACGATTTCAAAACGTGTATGTTACATTATGAAGAATATTTTTGCTTGGATTCTTTACCATTTAATGTGGCATATGCTTTCCCACGTTATTCTTCTTGTTTGGAGATTTACACCACCTTTGTTGAAGTTTGAAATCTCGATTCCATATTTTATTAACACTTATTACATCTTTCGCGAGATCAAGATCCACGTTCATATTTCGAAGAAGTTCCACATTCGAGATGTGTATTTTGTCCACACTTATGGAGTTCGATCACACCACTATCCCATGGGAGTCTGTTCCTTTTTCTCCCTTTTATTGCTTTTAATTTAGTTTATGCATACAATAAGGGCATTGTATGTAATAAGTGTGGGGTAGGGGGTCGAAAAAGTAAATTGCTAGAAATCTTAGGGAATTTAAAAATTTTCATAGGTTTGAAATAATAATCTAATATTAGTTCTAGTAATAATAATTTGAACTTAAGTTGCTAATGTTGCATTGGGATGATCTGATGAGAGCTCAAATGTTTAGTTAAGCCAAAACACGTTATAGTGCATTTGTGGCCTCCTTTATTCTAGTGAAATCATGGGACAAAAACACAACCTCGCTTAGTTTGAGAGATGTGATATGTTTAGCAGCCTAAACCTGAAATGTATCCAGGAAAGCTTATGTAGTCATTGCACATAGACTAATATCTTAACCAATAAGGGTTGAAGTAAAGCGTCCCTGCTTAAGCATGTAGGTTTTTGAGTGATTTAAAAAAATGAGTACATGTAAAAAAAGAGAGAGAAATTACCAAAAAGTGAAGAATTGAAGAATTTTTGGAGCATAAAAGTATCAAAGTATGAAGATCAAGAAATTCTGAAGCAACAAAAGTTGAAGATACCAAAAAAATCAAACATAAAAGTTGGTGAATTCAAAGAAATCAAAGATCAAAATATCAAGAAGTGAAGAATTCAAGAGCTCCATATTGTGGTATCGTCTAAAAGTTGTAATTCTCTAGTTTATGTATACTTGTGTGGTTTTACAAAAATACCTTGAGGTTAGAGAGCGTTCTGAGGATGGATTCGGAGGGTTGCATAAAATGAGCATTGTTCAAAAGAAGTGGGTGAGTGTTTATGAGGATTGTAAGTATTTAGAATTGAGGGGTGTTACTTAGGAAAAAAAATTAGACACAAATGCATGCGTTAAGGTCTTGGCATAATGGTTGAGTTTGAGTTGGATTGTTTTATGTAATGATGGTTTGCAAGGTTTGAATTAATAATTAGATTTTCTTGAGGGCAAGTAAAGCACAAGTGTGGGGTATTTTGATACTGTCATATTTATACATATTTTTAGGCAATATTTATTTACATTTCACATATATTTTGGTTATTTGCATAGAATAATGGTACTTATAAGGATAAATTGTTATTTGCAGCCAAAATAAAAGCATTCTCGAAGAGAGGGACTAGAACTGATAACATTTGGAACTTTGGAGGCTTGAAGGGAAGAAGGATGAAAAACTCAACAAAAAACATGCTCACGACGTGAGTAATTAGATGTTCACGACGTGAGCAAAGTATTCCCGAAGATATGCATCCGGGTGAAAGAGTCCTTGTCAAATACGGAGAACTCACATTCACGACGTGAATCCTTATGGTTCACGACGTGAACTCGGTAAAATCAGATATTATAAATTCTCTTGCTCATTACGACTTGAAAAACTTTTGGCTGGAGAAAAGGGTTTCAGAAGATGAATTTCAGCAGAAGAAAAGTCTTGGAAGAAGGTTTTCAACACCAAAAGAGTAGAGGTTCATAATTAGTTTAATTGTTGATACGTGAACATGTCTTATAGTTTGATTTGTTCTTGTTTATTTGCTAGTATGTCCAGCTAAATCTAGCTACTTTTGTTAGCTAGATGAAGCTGGAACTCATGGTTTTGATGCATTAGATTTGACTTTACTTGTTGGTAGCATGTTTAATTTAATATTTGATTGCTTAAAAATTCTTGTTATGTGTAGTTAGTGAATACAAATCTGTATGAATTTGAATACCTAATAATTCGGTGAACACTAGTTTATTAGAGCTAAGATCAAACCAAACTTAGATAAGTAATTGAATTATTGAATTAAGTTGTGCTAGAGAACTCATATTATGATTGTAATTTTGTTTTGATTAATCAATCTTACATGGCTCCAATCTTATTCAATAATTGATTATGTGTTAACTATTGTGTGACCATACATAGACTTACATGAATTAATTAAAGTTAGTAGATTTAGAACTAACTTGCTAATACTATCTTAATTGGTACCAACAGTAATTGTCATAGCTAAATTATAAACCATTGAGGGAAAGTGGATTCGAACTAACATAAGTATTTTTAGTAATTGATTGAATTTGAGTAAAGTTCATATGATCTTGTAAAATCAGATAAAACCCTTTTAAGCTGTTAATAATTAGATTAATTTAGTAGTAAGTAGATTAATTAGTTCACACAGTTCCCTGTGATCGACACCCGACTTACCCAACTAGTCTATAATTCGACTAGGTACACTGCCTAGGTGCATTTTAGTTAGTTAGGTTAGTTAGGTTATAAATTATAAAAGTAGTGGGTACTTTTGTGCACATCACTTGGATAAAGCATCATTGTGGCATTGTCGTCTTGGACATGTAAACAAGAAACGCATAGGCCAACTCCAAAAGGATGGAGTCTTGGAGTCATTTGACCTAACCTCAGATGATAGCTGTGAATCTTGTTTACTTGGGAAAATGACAAAATCACCCTTCACTGGTTCTTGTGAAAGGGGTGAGGGTTTGTTGGACCTTATACATACTGACGTATGTGGACCCTTCAAAACCGTCTCAAGGGATGTTAATCGCTATTATCTGGCTTTTACTGATGATTATACTAGATATGGTTATGTCTACTTAATCAAGCATAAGTCAGGAACTTTTGAAATGTTTAAAGAGTTTAAACAGGAAGTAGAAAATCAATTGGGCAGGAACGTTAAGATGCTTCGATCTGATCGAGGTGGTGAGTATCTTAGCACTGAGTTCCTCGACTATCTTAAGGAGTGTGGGATTGTCTCACAATTGGCACCTCCTAGGACACCACAGTTGAATGGTGTCGCTGAGAGGCATAATCGGACCTTGTTGGACATGGTTCGCTCCATGATGAGTCGAGCTTCTCTACCAATCTCTTTTTGGGGGTATGCATTAGAGACTGCCGCCCATATCCTTAATTTAGTCCCTACAAAGAAGGTTGCCAAAACACCTCATGAGATGTGGACTGGGAAAGTTCCCAACTTGGACCACATCAAGATTTGGGGTTGCAAGGCTTTTGTGAGGCGCGAAACTCACGATAAGCTCGAACCATGAAATGAGAGGTGTAATTTCATCGGCTACCCACAGAAATCCTTTGGTTACCTCTTCTACAGACCTAGTGAGAATGTGGTCTTTGTAGCAAGGAGAGGGGTCTTTCGTGAAAGAGAGTTCATGAGCCAAGGAAACGGTGGGAGACAAATTGACCTTGAAGAAATTCAAGAGTCAAGTGGTGAAGGAACCTCAAATCCTAGCAATCAACCTGAGGAGGAAACTCCTGTTGATCCGACTGACGAGTTTGTACCTCTGAGGCGTTCCACGATAGTTAGGAATGCACCTGAGCTTTACTATGGTTTCCATATTACTGCGGAAGGTGAAACACTTATCAGTGATAGTACACTGGTAAATCTGGATGAACCTAACAGCTACACGAAAGCCATGGCAGACCCTGAGGCTGCTAAATGGAAAAAGGCTATGGCAGCAAGATACAATCCATGTATGATAATCAAGTTTGGAACTTGGTTGACAATATATCAGGTCGTAAGACAGTTGGGTGCAAATGGATCTTCAAAAAGAAGACCGACATGGATGGTAATGTACACACTTATAAGGCGCGAATGGTTGCAAAGGGCTTTTCTCAAACTCCGGGAGTTGATTATGAGGAGACATTTTCACTGGTAGCAAAGATTAAGTTTATTAGGGTTATGTTAGCCATTGCTACATTTCATGACTATGAAATATGGCAAATGGATGTCAAAACTGCTTTCCTTAATGGAAAGTTGGCTGAGGATGTTTACATGAGTCATCCATAGGGTTTTGTCAGTACAGAGCACCCCGAATAGAGTGTGTAAGCTTGAGAAATCCATCTATGGATTGAAACAAGTACCTCGCAGACGGAATCTTTGTTTCAATGAGAAATTCAAAGAGTTTGGCTTTTCAAGAGGTGAAGATGAGTCATGTGTTTATGTCAGAGCTAGTGGGAGTATAGTTAGTTTTTTGGTGTTGTATGTGGATGATATACTGCTCATAGGAAACGACATCCCAACTTTGCAGGAGGTGAAGTCCTGGCTTGGGAAGTGTTTTGCTATGAAGGACCTTGGAGTAGCTGCCTATATCCTAGGGATAAGGATATTAAGAGACAGGAATAAAGGACTAATTGGACTTAGTCAGAGTACCTACTTGGACAAGGTGTTGAAAAGGTTCAACATGCATAATTCCAAGAAAGGAGAATTATCGATCCAAAGCAATGCCAAACTAAGCAAGGCTCAGAGCCCAAGTACAAAGGTTGAGATAGCTGAGATGAGTCGATTAACATATGCTTCCGCTGTTCGCTCGATCGTGTATGTTATGACTTGTACCCGCCCTGATGTGGCCTTCGCTTTGATCATGGTCAGCAGATATTAGGGGAACCTTGGCAAGGCTCATTGGATTGCGGTAAAGAATATTCTCAAGTACCTGCGAAGGACTAAGGATTGGATTCTTACCCTTGGTGGGAGTGATGACTTGAGAGTAGTAGGGTATAATGATGCTAGCTTTCAGACTGATAGGGATAACTTCCACTCTCAGTCGGGCTGGGTCTTTACCCTAAATGGAGGGGCAATCACTTAGAAGAGTTCCAAGCAGGAGACTGTAGCTGATTCGACTTGTGAATCAGAGTACATAGCAGCGAGTGAAGCGGCAAAGGAGGCGATATGGCTGAAGAACTTCATCGGAGACCTTGGAGTTGTACCAGCTATTAAGGAGCCTATGGAGATTTTCTGTGACAACAATAGTGCGGTTGCCTTAGACAAGGAACCGAGAGATCATGACAGATCCAGACACATTGACAGAAAATATCACTTCATAAGACACAAGATAAAAGAAGGACTCCTCATGGCAAAGAGGGTATCATCATAAGAGAACCCTGCAGATCCCCTTACGAAGGGACTGGCGAGGGTTAGGCACTTACAACATGCGAGGCGTATCGGGCTGAAGGATGATATTTGTTTTACAGATTAGATAGCTATTTCTGAAACTTGTAAAATGTAATCGAAATTTGATGATGAATAAAAGGTGTGTTTATTTATGAGTAAGGTGTTATTGTCTTTTGTCAATTATTTACTATTGTTTCAGCTTTGCATGTTTTGACTTCCAGAATAAATTACTTTATTAAAACTTCCACAGTCGGTCATACGTCGGAAGTAGGTATGAATTAAGACTGTCATGAATTGGGCTTGTAGATGACTAAAGGTGTTTAGCCATGGCAATGGTTGCTACAACATTCATGAGTGCTCATAAACTCTGAGTATTGGAATAAACCCACGCTCACTTGCATCACTTCATGGAATTTTCTCGAGTGATCGTGAGACGGTAATATCATATAAGTCTTCAAACCTAGAAATATGACTTGTTGCTTATGAGTTGGTTATACATTGATTGTACGTAAACACATTGGTAACTCGATGTTATAAAACGTGCTTTTGTGTATGATTCAACAAGTAGTAGAACAAGCATATGACTCGAAGTTTATAATTGATATTATGATCAGAAAAGTTGGTAACTTTAGTGTATAAGCTTATATGTGATGTAGACATCACGTATATAATTGATATTATGATCATTAATGCCAGTTTATAATTCAAGTCTTGCATAATTCGAACTTAATATTGATTTACATGATTATTCGTTCACCTTAACACTAAGCTGATAGTTGTGTTAAATCAAAGGATTGGTAATATGATCATTATTACTTGTCACAATAGGAATTGATAATCAAAGAAATTAGATCCATTATAATCGTCTTTAGAATCAACGATAGGGAATTAGCTAATCAAGCCTAAACGGAAAATTTCCTTAATACTTGTCTCAGCTTGTCTTTAATTTGAGCTACTTTTTGTCATAAGAAAGTTGAATGTCATTAAGTTTTCTGAACTTGCAAAATCAGAACCAACCCCCAATTAACTTATTTAATTAGTTAACTTTTAACAGTTATTTTAATCTATAATCATTCACGTTCCCTAAGTTTCCAACAACTCATACTTAACATTTCTATATTGTCAATCGAATAGGTACACTTGCCTTGTGTAGCAATTTTAGTGGATAATGAGTTCAATTTATAAATATAAAACGATTAGATTTCTACACATCAACAACCACCACACCCGAAAAAATACGATCACCAGCACTGGTCAACATCGCCACCGGTGTTGAACCTCTTTGAAAACCCTCTGGAAAACCTTCTCGAAAACCCTCTTATATGAAAGTCGTCGTCACCGCTAGTGAAGAAGAAAAAATGAGATTTAAAGGGTTTTTGGGTGGCGAGATCTGAACATCTAAGTAGGAATGGCAATGGGGCGGGTTCGGAGCGGGGCATGGATTCCCAAACCCGCCCCGATAACTTTCGGGTATCTTATCGGGGCGCCCTATTGGGTTTCGGGTTTCCCCATCGGGCTTCGGGTTTCCCCGTCGGGTTTCGGGTATCTTATCGGGTTTACAACAATTGATAACGAAATCTTTATTCTCTTTTAGAGTACCCCAATGTCTTATAAAATATACATGTTCTAGCAACTCTTTTAAATTAAAAACATGATGCATCACTTTAATAAAATAAATTGGACGTTATATTAAAAATTATTTGATTTAAGTTTTGTTTAATACGTCAAAACACATAAAAATGATCATTAACACCAGATTGTTAATAACTAAAAAAATTATCCACAATAAGTATTTTATATTTGAACGCGTATAATTAACAGCAAATTTTTTTGAACATTATATATATATATATATATATATATATATATATATATATATATATATATATATATATATATATATATATAATCGGGGCGGGGCGAGGATAACCCACTCCCTGCCCCGAACCCGATAAAAAACCCGATAACGACCCGTTACCCGACCCGAAATGATCGGGTTTCGGGTTTCCCCTTCGGGTTCGGGCTTTTTTGTCATCCCTACATCTAAGGTGTGTGGTTATCACCTAGATCTCTTCATGATCTCTCGTAGAAGACGGACTAAGTTCTTATACTCAGTGGTCTAACGATACGGGTGTAGTCGGTGGTGATCCAATGAACTTTATAAACAAAGAACTAGAGTTAGGTTTCTCCTGATGAAAACTGAAGTGGGAGGAGGGAGAGAAATGAAACGGTGGGCGACAGTGTTTCCGGCGAGAATTATATGGTCGTCTGTCGTGTTTTCGGCGAGAATGGCATGATGGTCGGCGATGTTTTCTTGTTGATAATAAATAGAGAGAGAGAGAGAGAGAGAGAATGTTAAAGAGAAAAAGGAGGAGTTAGAGTAGTATTTTATTTCTTATTTTCTTTTTAACTATTGTAATAAAAGGAAAATGAAAAAAAATAAATAAATAAATAAAAAATAAAAAATAACAACAACAACAAATCAAAAGGGACAAATTCCGGTATTTTAAAAATCCTTTGGACCAAAACCGCATTGAATTCATATTTTAGACCAGCATTACTAGTCTAAATTTTCTTTTTGACTTAAAATGATAATTCACAAAGGGAAAATGACTCTTGAGGGTAATTAACTTTTGCGTTTGTACTCATTTGATCCCTTTTCTTTTTTTTGTATTCAATATACCATCGAACTTGTTGTTGGTGTTTACCATAGCCCTTTTGACCGGCTTTTGACCTGCGATAGCCGGTCAAAGGGCTATGGTAAACACCAACAACAAGTTCGATGGTATATTGAATACAAAAAAAAAAAAGGGACCAAATGAGAACAAACGCAAAAGTTGGTTACCCTCCTGATTCATTTTCCCTTTACTCATTTACAACAAATCCCACATCATCTCCTACTGATATTAATAACTTTTATGAGATTCATTCTTGCTTCTCTTCAAAACATAACCTACAAAAGGACATTATTCATACATGTACAACTTTGTAATGCACTTGAATATTTATTAGGGGAATCTTGACTAAGCAGACGCATTTCATGACTACATTTACATTTCAATCAAATGATTTATCGTATCATGGATTCTAGACAAGTCTACAAACGAGTGGAATCATAAGTGCTATGATTTTTGAGTTTACTTAGCTTTAAGATCGAACTCATGGGATAAGATACAACATCAATATGTACAATACACCATAATATTATACATATTGATGTTGTATCTTATCCCATGAGTTCGATCTTAAAGCTAAGTAAACTCAAAAATCATAGCACTTATGATTCCACTCGTTTGTAGACTTGTCTAGAATCCATGATACGATAAATCATTTGATTGAAATGTAAATGTAGTCATGAAATGCGTCTGCTTAGTCAAGATTCCCCTAATAAATATTCAAGTGCATTACAAAGTTGTACATGTATGAATAATGTCCTTTCGTAGGTTATGTTTTGAAGAGAAGCAAGAATGAATCTCATAAAAGTTATTAATATCAGTAGGAGATGATGTGGGATTTGTTGTAAATGAGTAAAGGGAAAATGAATCAGGAGGGTAACCAACTGTTGCGTTTGTTCTCATTTGGTCTCTTTTCTTTTTTTTGTATTCAATATACCATCGAACTTGTTGTTGGTGTTTACCATAGCCCTTTGACCGGCTATCACAGGTCAAAAGCCGGTCAAAAGGGCTATGGTAAACACCAACAACAAGTTCGATGGTATATTGAATACAAAAAAAAGAAAAGGGACCAAATGAGTACAAACGCAAAAGTTAATTACCCTCAAGAGTCATTTTCCCATTCACAAAAGATAAAAGTTTAGTCTAATGTAGTAAAATAGGAAAGTATAAAGATTTTTTCTTTTCACCCAAAGCGGAGGTGGAGTTATGGATGAGTTATAATAAGATGTGTCACATGCCCGCGCCCAAAAGAAAAAGAAAGAAGAAAACCTCCGTTAACTTCACTCCTCTCTCTCTCTCTCTCTCTCACTCATGGCGTGATGCTTACTGAAAGCAAGCAAGTTCACTGTTCATTGTCTCTCTAGCTTTATCACATGGAACCATTGTGTGTGTATCTTTGTGTAAATTGCTAAATGATGATGAAGCGGAATTCTTCCAAAGACTCACTCATCGGTATCGGAGGTCGGAATCTCCATTCTAATGGTATTCGTAATGCTCCTCCAGTGGCCGGGTTATTATCTCACCGGAGAGTTATGAGTTTCACCAGCACCACCGAGGATTTCAACAACAGTAACAGCAACAATGTCGATTTCCTCTCTCGTAATCGCCGTAGTCTTTCCGTCGCCTCCTCCGACGAATCCGACTGTATGATCCCCTTACATGTTTATATTCTTTTTCTTTAATGTTATCGACCTGAATAGACGATCGATTATTGGATATATCAGACAATGTCATTTGAAGTACAATCTTCCCTGCCTAAATTCGTAATTCCTCGTTGATAATGCCTGTAGTTGGATTTGTCAGTTGTTAATTTTGATACATATATGTTTATTGATTTTTGTTCTGTTCTTCTTCAGTGCAGATGAGATTAGGAAGACTTTCGGTTGGATCAACTAAAACTGCAAAAAACGTATTAGATGATCTACTTTCATCTAATGAAGGCGGAAAGCATGACTACGACTGGCTCCTGACTCCTCCGGGAACTCCTCTACTTCCGTGTTCCTCCGATGGAAAAGAATCAGAGTCTCAACCAACATCAACATCAATATCAATCACCCCTAGAAGAAATTCTTCAGTTAGATCAGGCTCTGCCACTAAGAATTCAAGGGTGCGCTACGCTTCTTTCTCTCTTTTGTAATGTAATCTCCATAGATTTTTCATTTGATTACATGATGTTGCGTTTTCTGAATTGCAGCTTTCTGCTTCTCAATCTGAGAGTATACATCCTTCAAATTCAAAACCAGCAAGAAGCAGTTCAACAACTACCAACAGAAACCCTAATATTCTAAATACGAGTTCTGCTTCCGTCTCATCTTACATAAGACCATCCACCCCAACTAAACGTTCTTCATCCACCGCAACCTCACGACCTTCAACGCCTTCGAGAACCCTCCCATCCACCACCACCACCACCGCACGTTCTTCATCCACCACCAGACCATCCCAAAACTCAAGACCATCAACTCCTACTTCCCCTGTCATTCGACAACCTTCTTCTAGGCCATCGACTCCCACTTGTAGGAGTCCAACACCTTCTGCTACATCTTCACCTTCTTCTGTACGTGCTTTATCTTCCAATGGCCGGACTGTAGGGCCCACATCCAGGCCAAGCTCTCCTAGCCCACGTGTTCGCCCCCCACCCCAGCCGATCATCCCTCCTGATTTTCCACATGAAACGCCACCAAATCTCAGAACAACTTTACCGGAAAGGCCTCTCTCTGCCGGAAGGTCTAGACCAGGTACAGCCATGGCTACAACCTCTGCTGCAAGTATATCAAGGAGACAGTCATCGCCAATAGTCACTAGAGGAAGACACACAGTCACAGAACCTCCCCCTTCAAGAGGGCAATTACCTGTGCCTGAATCGCTCACAAAAAGACCTATAAAAATGTCAAATTCCGAGGGTGTTACTGGTACAGGATATGGGAGGAATATCTCAAAGAAATCACTTGACATGGCCATAAAACATATGGTACTTTAGTTTTCTTTTATTTCTTTGAATAATATTGTTGTATAATCCTCTGTTTGTTTGTTGCAGGATATAAGAAATGGAGGCATACGTCCTTCAACACTTTTTCCTCAAAGCATCCGGATGCAAGGTGGCCATGGTTCAAGTAAAAATGGAACTTTATATTCTTCTAAAATAATCAAAGTGGACATGTATGAGAGCTCGAGATATGATTCTCTTTTACTGAAAGAAGAGTTGAACGACACAACTTGGCTGCATAATGTAGAAGAAAAGAGTGATGAATTAGGTCTATTGTTTGATAATGGATTTGAGACACTCCCTGAACCTTTTTCACCCTTGTGACATCACACTTCTTATTCATTAAATTATGTGTCTGAAAGTGAGGGCGTTGTGAATCTGTTTGTTTTCCATTACATGTAATACCCAAAAAGAGTAAGTTGATTTTTGTATATCTCTTGAAATATATAACATATATATAGGTTTAAGTTATACTATCATCTTAGTTTATTGTCCCTTTTTTTTTGGTAACATTTTGTATTGAGATTGTTGGTGATGGAGGAATCAGGAATGTACTACAATATCCAATAACAATTTTCTTTTAGAGTAAGCTACAAAACACAAGCTCTCTCTTTCTTTCTCTTTCTCTTTCTCTCATCATATATATCTAACTTTCCTACTATAATCATATAAAACCAGTTCATGATATTGTTTTTGGTACATAAACTTCCTTTAAAAATCAAAATTAAGAAAATGTCCTAGGTTTTCTCAACCAAATCGGCCCCACTCACGTATCTAGCAACCAATGATATGAATCGAAAGGGGGCCCCAATGAGAGGGGCATCTATTAAAGGCACCACATCCATATCCACATCCACATCACCACCTCCTTTTCTCTCTAACAACACATCACTCTCATCCAATGGAATCTGCACAATCTCTCCAGAAGCCATGCTTACTCGATTCACATCATCTTTCTTCATTGACTCCATAATTTTATCATCAGTAGTCGTCTCTGTATCTGAAGTTTCATCATCAACTTCAGAATTTGTCACCATTGGATCATCGGTTGTTGTCATTTCACCATTTAAGCTGTTCACTTTCTCAATAAGCTTCTCATTTTCAGAAACAAGTTTCTCAATCAGACCCCTTGCAGATTCCAGTTGTGTCTTCATCTCCTCATCTTCCATAACAACATGCTACACCACCAAACAAAATGTATCAAATGTCGGGTTTCTGATTTTTAAAAAAAAAAAAAAAAGAATGAGACAAACCTTTGACTTTGACTTTTCAGAAGATAAATAGGAATCCATGGAATTCTCAAGGTCTTGAATCTTTGACTGAAGAACAGACACGTGTTCTTTCAGCTGCTGGTTTTGGTGGGAAATATCATGTCTGGATGCTTCAAGCTCTATCACCTGAAAGGCTTTGATTTATAGCACCTCACCTTTATATTTTTACAACATAAAGTGTGACAAATATTATAAATAGATGCTTATAAAAACAGCACCAAAAATGTACCTGTGCTTGTAATCTTGCATTATCCTTGTTCATAGTGTTTATTTCTTCAACCAATTGGTCTACTTTTTCCTGATAACCAGTCTGCATATTATGCTGATGTCAATCACATAATGCTAAATCAATTGCATACAATTATTATTAATTGTAACTCACCTCTTTCTGAAGCCAGGAATCTTTTTCAGTTTGTAATTGTAAAATTCTTGTCTCAAACTCAGTCTGATGATCAAATCACACATGAATATAACAATAAGTAATCAAACATGTGTAGCATTTTTTACAACTATAACAATTCTTTTGGCTAATTATAAGTTATATAAGTCACCTCTTTATGATGCCATAAGTTTATTTCTTTCTGTGATTGTGAAAGGTTTCTCTCTAGATCAGCCTAAAAGAATTTGACAAAATTTAAAATGTGAATTTCATAGCAATGAATGATGAATGATTGAATCAGTTCATCAAAGAAATATGTTACTACCTCTCTTAGTACATACACCTCCAATTGCTCTTTCAAATCTTTTATTTTTTGTTGTATAGAAGCCTGTAAATTGGATAGAATAATTAAAGAGAAAGATAGGATATGTCAAATTGTTGATAACACTAACACATGAGCAACAAACATGTTAAGAAATGCATATTTAGGATAAATTATTACCTCTCTGTTAAATGAATAGGATTCAGCCTCGATTGAATGTGACTGTATAACCAAATTTTCAAAATAGCAATAATAAGATATTGAAGATTTGTTAAAAGAAAATTTAATTTGGTCATAAGAAACTTACAGTTTCGGCTCCACTAATGGACTCTCTATCTGAATCCAAAACTCTTTGATGCAGACCCTTGTTATGAACATCTGCATTTTCAGAATTTAGGTTCTGATTATTCACATTGGTATGATTGTCATTTTCAGAACTCAGTTCCCCAACACCAGTAGGTGGCCTCTCATTTGTTTTTCCCTGTTTGTTCTTCTTTTTCTTCTGTCTCTTCTTCTTTTCATGCTCCATGAGTTCAAATTTGTTTCAGAAACCAGATACTTAGAGGTGAGTTGTCACTTTGAATAAAGTATTATGTGAATATCACTTTACCTGCATACATTAATAATCACCATTTCAGTGAAAGAATGAATAAGGAAAATCAAACTCAAGAGTAAGAACTGCTATAACAAATGTTCTTTGAAGACACATAGAAGATATCGCCAACCAAAGATATCAATATGATATAATGCAAACAAGTCTATCGAGGTCCCGATCCCAAAAAGGGGAAATCGCATCTTGAGAATATGAAAGGAGATTGCTTCTTATAACCAAAAACAGGTTGATGAACAGAAACAATCACTTCTTTCGTTTACCTCTTGTTGGGCTACCTAATTTTGGGGTGAGGGGTCTAGAGGGTATGAAAAACTTATGGTTTTCTGTAGTTACCTCATCAGCTAATTGTATAGTTAATTTACACAGTCAATTAAACAGATTCATAAACTGAAACTACAACCCTAAACATATAATTTGAGACACATTTGAAAAAGAAGACCGAAGGCTGACGATGGCCAGACAGATTGACATAGCAATTTCTTCAACACATTACCGATTCAACATTACACATTGCGTTTAGCAATTGGTGATATCATGAAATCGAAACCAGAAATGTCACAAGAAAATGCTCTACTAAAACATGGAAATAGAAAATAAAATACCTGCACCCATCAGGGGGAGGGATGATGCGTGAATAGAGTTGAAATGAATCGAAGTTGCATAAGAAAATAGAAGATAGGTAGACTTACGTGCAGATCTGAATTGCAGAATATAAAATGTATATAGTTTTATGTTAGGGTTCTTGGAAGGTGAAGGGAATTGTTTAAGAACGATAGACGTGCCTTTCCCCTCTCTGGAATGGAAATCTTTTCTTTACGAAATTGTGTTTCTTTTTCTATACGACGGTGTGATGTGTTTTTTTATTTAATTATTTAATTATATGGACTACGGAGAATTTCATGAATATTTTTTTAAATTTTTATAATTATGTTTATATATTATATATTATTCTAAAACTTTAAATTATATATTTCTTTTTATAAAATCTATAAATTCATCACAATACTTAATTTAATCGAAATCAATCTATTTAAAATTAAAGACATTATATTTAATTTAGATTATACCCTTTTCACTAAAATATGTGTTTGTCATTATTCATATAATCTATCTTTTTATTCACGATATGGTTATTCACAGCTTCATTCTTTGTCGCTTCATATTCTATATAATCGATTAGTAAAACATGGTTATTAAATATTCATAATCGATTGTTAAACGATATATTTCATCTCCTACAATCGGTTTAGGAAACATGTGATTATTCTCCTCGAAACAATTTTTTTATGAAATGAATTTGTAACGGTGGTAATGTAATTGAGATTTGAAGATCCAAACAATTAGGTTCAATCGACCCTAACTATGTTATTATTGACATCTCGGGAGTAGTTATCATGTCGATAATGGATTTTGGTTGATGATTATGTTTGGATCGATGACAACTTCATGTCGAATTTGAATCTCGCACCCAAACTATGTTCAGCCGATCAATATTATTGTGTGGGTTCACTAAGAATATATTAACCCTAACTTTGTTATCGATCAACTACATCCGTATAGAAGATCAATATGGTTAGGAGTTTTTGGGAGAAAGGTAATAATATAATGTTACATTAATTAGTTTTTTTTTTTTAATAATAAAAACCAAATTAAAGATAGTGTTAAAAAATTTAAAGCTTTATAGGGTAAACATTTTACTTTGGGACTAAATGAAACATAAACTAATCTAAGAAAAAATCATATAAAAAATAAGATAGTGGTAGTAATTTTCTTGTGTGTGTGTATGTGTGTGTGTGTGTGTGTGTGTGGGGGGGGGGGGGGGGGGGGGAGAGGGGGAGGGGGAGATATTTACAAAAAAAATCTATGATGTTTGCCTCTATAAATGTAAAAGTCATCTATTTTTTTTTCAATTAATGTTGGTTTTCACCACCAAATTATAAATAAACAAATAGAGATGACTTTTTCGTTAATAGAGTTGAAGTTTAATGACTTTTCTGAAAATTCTTCTTTATATATATATATATATATATATATATATATATATATATATATATATATATATATATATATATATATAATCTACATCCCTTTCATTAAAAAAAATCATTTTCATTTATTAAAAGATACAATAATGATAATTTATAGATAACTTTTGGGTTTTTAGTGATTTCTTCAATAAACATCATAACTATATATCATTTTTTGCATATGTTTATAATTATTGTAACTCTTATAACATTTTTGCAACTATCTAACCATGTCAAAATTTAAGTATGTATTATACAACAACTTGAACTTAATTTGGTCACTTTTAACAAAGTAAAAACATCATTCATTGTCATTCTTTACACCTAAGTCTCATCTTTTTTAAACCTAAGACCTAAATATTCAACGATGAAGGTAGCATGTGGTCCAGACACACGTTTTATACGATAAATCAACAAAGTTCTCTTAAATTATATATGATAACTACAATCATAAAAATACAATCTATATCATATATAATTTAAGAGAACTTTGTTGATTTGTCTTATGGAGGGCATTTCTAGGTCACATGTTACCTTTATCGTTGGATTTTTAGATTTTCGGTGTAAAAAAAGTGAGTTAGGTGTAAAGAACGACAATGAAGTAAATTTTCACTTTCTTAGAAGTGACCGAATTAAGTTCAAGTTGCTCTACAATAGTTATAAAAACACAACATAAATACAGTTAATAGAACTTTTGTTGAATTGTAGTAAGGAGCGCGTTTTCTACGCCACATATCGTGTATAATGGAGCTCTATTTGGGAACAACAACATTGGGTAAGCCTTTATTTTTTGAGGTGACGTTTGACTGTGAGAGACTAGTTAGTATGCTGCAGTTTTATGGTAAAAGTTTTACACCCAATGCCTGGAAATTCAACAACGATGTAGCATGTTGCCTAAAAATGTATTTTTTGCTATAAATCTACAAAGTTCTCTTAATTTTATAGGACATACATACATACATACATACATACATATATATATATATATATATATATATATATCATTTTTTGGCTTTTTGTGATTCTCTTCGATAAATATAATAACTAAATACATGTTTTATTTATCATAATTGTTTCTTTTAATAGATAAATGCGTGTTTTATTCAAATTAATTTAATATATATAAAAAGAAAAATCTTCATAAAAGTCCTTAAACTTTAACCCTATTAATGTAAAAATCATCCATGGTTGTTTATTTACAATTCGGGTCTGAAAATCGGCATTATCCGGGTACAAAAGCTATTTTGCAAGTGTTTACCGATTTTTTTTTGGCTTCATTACAAAAAAAAATAAAATAGGAATGACTTTTACGTTAAAAGAAACAAACTTTATATATATATATATATATATATATATATATATATATATATATATATATATATATATATATATATATATATATATATATATATATATCTTACTACCAGGGCCGGCCTTAGTGTATTATGTGTTAGGATATGGCTTAGGGCCCCTAATTGATAGGGGCCCTTTAATTTCAATCCAATGTCCGATTTTCCAAAAAAAAAAATGTATCGCATAAATCACGATCGATATACAGCACACCGCACACGACGATTAAAATTCTTCTTTTTCTTCCTTCTCTAATCGATTCAAGTCTTCAATCCAGGGTCGGCTTCTTGCTTCTTAATTCTCTAATCGATTGAAGCAGGGTTATCGATTTAAGGGCTTCAATCAAGTTATCGTTGCTGTCTTCAGTTATTCTTGGCTTCTTGCTTTTTAATTCTCATGGTCTCACTTCTCCAATCGTTAATTGACTCACGGTAATACACTAATATGCAATTATGCTGCATTTAGCCCCTGAAAACATGTTTGTTTCTTATTTTACTTTTTTCTTATGAATGCAGTAACATTTGTATACTTTTATGTAATATATAGGTGCTATTGTGCTAAACAATATATTCCATCAGGTTGCTTCAGCCTTCAAGGTGAAGGAATACAAGTTCATGATGAAATAGTTTTTTTTGCTCAAGATATATATAAACGAAATTGAACCATTCCTGTCTTCATTATCTAAACAATTGTGTTCTTGAAATGCTTTAAACACCATTATAAACACATAATTAGTTTCCTAAGTTTTTCGTTTTTAATATATTTATTCAAAAATATATATGTTTGGAGGAATTAAAAGAGACATAAGGGGATGAATTGAAGTACTAACGAGGGAGGTCCCATGGGTAGAAATCGTAGACATGAAGCCAAGGTATGACTCTATCGATATGTTGCAGTAATCTGGTGGTGCCTTGTATCTTATGCTTTAAATAAAAGGTTATCAACTCTTCTTCTGTGGGGTAGAATTTAATTGGGGTTAATAGAATAATAACCAATTAATTATCTAATTGGGGTTACATAAGAAGGGTTTTTTTTCATAATAGATCAACCTTATTTGCAATCTAATGAATGATTTTTTTTTTCATAATATGTGATAGTATTGGACAATGTTTGGTTCCTAATTATTGACAGAATCATGTGGAATTGCATGTAAGATTTCAATTACATTTGTATATAATTGATGTCATTATAAATATAGCATACAAAATAGAAAAAGTTTTCAATTAGATTTGTATTTTAATTGTTTTTGGTTTTATCCAAATGGCATGAATGATCAAAGTTGTTAATCTTTTCAATTGATTTTTTATTCCAGATTGGAAGATTTCATTGTTCACAGATTTCAGATTGGCTGATTCCATCGTTCACTGATTCCAGATTAACAGATTCCATCGTTTTTGAGCTTTCCATTATCTCAGGGGCGGTATAATCCTAATCCATATCTTATAAACTTATAGTTATTATTAATCAAGTAATTAATAATCATGTCAAAGAGAAAATACGAATCCGGTGCTTCAAAAAGGAAACGAAAAATGCAAGAAGAAGCTTTTATAGATAAACAAAAAGGGTCGTTTTTAAAATATTTAACTACAAACAAAAACATTGATAATGAACAACAACAAACTAATGTTGATAATGAACAAGAACAAGCTAATGTTAATAATAATGATCATGAACCAACTAATATTGAAAATGATAATGAACCAACTAATACTGAAAATGGTAATGAACAAACTAATAGTCAAAATAATAACGAACAAACTAATATTGAATCTGATAACGAACAAACTAATAGTGAAAATGATAACGAACAAAGTAATATTAAAATTGATAACGAACAAACTAATAGTGAAGATGATAACACACCTTTAAACATATATGATCCAAGTAAATGGAATAATATTAGTACTAACTTAAGAGATTTAATCGTAGAAAAGGGTCCTATTAAGATTTATGATTTTAAATTTCCAAAAGATCAACATTCAAGAAGCTTTAGTACATCTCTTTATATGCAAAAAATATCAAATGGAGAAAAATACGAACGAACATGGTTGGTTTATTCCATAGATGTAGATAGAGTTTTTTGTTTTTGTTGTAAATTATTTAATGTGAATACATCTACATGTTCGTTAGCACATAAAGGTAATAATGATTGGAACAATATTTCTAGTATATTAAAAAGACATGAAGCAAGTAATGGACACATTCTTAATATGAGGTCATGGATTGACTTAGAAACTAGATTAGCAAATAATAAAACAATTGACAAGCAAATCCAAGAACAAATAAATAAAGAAAAAGAACATTGGAAAAACGTGTTAATAAGAATCATTGCTGTAGTAAAAACTGTAGGAAAAAATAATTTAGCATTTTGTGGAACAAATGAAAAGATTTATGAAGAAAATAATGGTAATTTTTTAACTATCATTGAAATGATTGCAGAATTTGATCTTATTATGCAATAACATATTAGGAGAATTAATGACAATGAAGTTCATAATCATTATCTTTGACATAATATGCAAAACCAACTTATTAGTTTATTAGGAGAAGAAGTTAAAACTAAAATTATTAAAAAAGTAAAAGATGCTAAATACTTTTCAATAATACTTGATTGTACTCCTGATACAAGTCATAAGGAACAAATGTCAATTATCTTACGATGTTTAGATCTTTCAACCACTCCAATAGAAGTTAAGGAGTACTTTCTAGGATTTTTAGTTGTAGATAATACAACCGATAAAGGCTTATATGATGCTATAATTGATGAAATTAAGAATATAAGACTAGATATAAATGATGTTAGGGGTCAAGGTTACGATAATGGTTCAAATATGAAAGGAAAACATCAAGGTGTACAGAAACGATTGTTAGATATTAACCCTAGAGCATTCTACACTCCTTTTGGTTGTCATAGTTTAAATTTAGTAATTTGTGATATGGCTAATTCGTGTGAAAAAGTTAGTGAATTTTTTGGAGTTATACAACGTATATATACGATATTTGCTTCATCAACTCAAAGGTGGAAAATATTACAAGTTAATATATCAAACCTAACACTTAAATCATTATCGCAATCTCGTTGGGAAAGTAGGGTAGAAAGTGTAAAAGCAATTAGATTTCAAGCACCACAATTAAGAAAAACACTTTTACAATTATCTAAATATTGTGGAGATCCAAAAATTAAAAGTGAGACTAAATGTTTAGCTACATATGAACTTGAAAACTATGAATTTTTAGTAGGAATGATTATTTGGTATCATGTTTTGTTTGCTATTAACACTGTTAGTAAAAGCTTGCAATCAAATGATATGTGTATCGATGATGCTATAGATCAACTAAATGGACTTTTGTGTTTCTTTGAAGAATATAGAGAAAACGGATTTGAAAAGTCTTTAGATTATGCAAAAGAATTGGCTTTAGAAATGAATGTAAAACCAGAATTTCGTGAAAAGCGTATCATTCAAAGAAATAGACGATATGATGAAAATGATGCTAATGAAACTATTTAAACTCCTATTCAGTTATTTAAAACTGATTACTTTTTATATATAGTAGATAAAGCCATTACTTCACTTAAAAGTAGATTTGAGCAATTTAATGAGTTCAAAAAATATTTTTGGTTTTCTATTTAGTATAGAAAAATTAAAATCATTTGATGAAAATACTTTAAAAAAACATTGTTTAGATCTTAAAAAAACTTTAAAGCATGATGATAGCTTAGATATTAATGGTTTAGATTTATTTCATGAACTAAAACTATTAAGACATATTGTACATTTAGAATGTGATACAATTATTAATATACTTAATTACATTAAAAAAATTTAGTTCTTTTCCTAATGCATATGTTGCCTATATGATTATGTTAACTATTCATGTAACTGTTGCCTCTACCGAAAGAAGTTTTTCTAAATTAAAACTATTAAAAAATTATTTAAGATCTACAATGTCACAAGAAAGATTAAATGGATTAGCAATTTTATCAATTGAAAAACAGTTAGTAAAAGAAATTGATTATGAAAATTTCATTAAAGAATTTGCATCTAAAAAAGCTAGAAAAATTAACTTTACGTCATAAAATATATTCACAAAAAACATATACATAAAAAAAAAAATTTAACTCCGCCATTTGTAAACTTTTTAGTTTATTATTGCCGGTCCCAAGCCCGGATAAAGGAGGAGGGTTTATAACATTAAGTATAGTAAACGTTAAAGGGCCCCAAATTTTTGGTTTGCTTAGAGCCCTCAAACTCGTTGAGCCGGCCCTGCTTACTACTTTATAATATATAAATAATAGAATGCCAAAAGTTTTTAAGACCAAAGTCTTAAAAACAAGAATATGGAATATGAACCCTTAGATTTAATTGGATGGTATAGATTGTGATCCATGTCAATAGAAGTCAATCAAAAATAAACATTCACACTATAAAATACAAGAATTGATGTCGTTTACATCTATATCTATGAACTCTTTTTTCTTTCTATAACTTTTTATCTCTCTCTTTTAATATACTCTTCCCTACACTCTCTAAATATCTCTCTCTCTAGGAACAACAACATCTGTCTGTGGGAACTACAACCCGCCACCGCCAAATCCTATCACCACCACTAATGTCCCCACGACCTAGCAATCTCGTACCATCGTGACTATATACATAAGAGCCATAATGGCCTCCCACCATCGTGATTCGATGAGACATAGCACATCCCCAACCGTTGAAACCCTTGCCACTTCCATTCCGACGTTGTGTATTGTCGCTGTTAACGCTAGCCACTAATATTCTTCTGCCTTTACCTCTGCTGGGAAACATAGCCATTGAATTCACCGATGCATCTGGTCCACCTTCGTTGTCCAATATGATATTTGTCTACCTTCTCCGCTAAAAATGTTGATGTTGCTCCTCATTATCGGCAGAAATCTTCTCCAACGTCCTGTTTCACTCTTCCTTCCCTCATCACCATCATTAACCCATCATTTTTATAATACTTTTTGGATTTGTGTCTAAGTTGTAGATATGAGTATATGTGTGCTATAGATCACTTTGTTCACCGAGAAATATGTGTGTACATATATTTGTGTAGAAATTTGATGCATTTCTTGATTTTTCGCTGATAAGCATTTTGTGCGTTTGCTTTTGTATTTTTGTTATTTTAGGTTATAGATGTGCATGTGTATCGTTGTCTATATTCTAATTTGTGTATCTATTAAATGTTTTAAAAACCGGTTTGAACCGGTCGGTCGAACCGGGAACCGGGAGAAGGAGCGGTTCAGCCATCACCGGTTTTACATTGATTTCTGAACCGGATTGAACCGGCCGGTTTTAGAAAAAACCGGTTGAACCGGTCAAAATAAACCGGTTGAATCGGTTAAATCGAATAAAAACACATGAAAAAAAAACCATTTACATAATAAAATTTGGTAATTTTTTTAAATCTATTTAGTTTTCTCTAAATAAAAACATATGGTAAATGTTATAATTTTTTTTGATGTGTTTGTATTCATCAAAAACTATATTTCGTTTCGGTATTATACTTTATTTTCTTTTTGATGTATATGGATTGATGTAAAAAATTAAAACTTACGGATAAGTATTATTTTAATGTATTTGGATTCATCTACAACTTATTTTTATATGTATTTTTAATGTTTGAACTTGTAAACATCAAATTCATAATTTCTATATGTATGCATGTGTATGAAAATAGAAAAATACATGAAAAATATAGAAACCGGTTCACCCGACGGTCGAACTGGTTAAACCGGTTGAACCAGGAACCGGTCACCATACCCGGTTCAACTAAAAAACCGGTTTTTAAAACATTGTATCTATTTTGTACATATATTATGAAATCTTTGTTTTTATAAATCTGTGTACGATGCATCTTATGTGTGTATGTATAAAATCTTATGTGTTTGTTTATCTTCCTTTGCAAAAGGGTTCTAGAATCTGGTTGACAAGAGTTGTTAGATATGGATGAGAAAGGAGAGTTCTCAATATGAATTGAAAAAGCTTTGAAAAATGGTTTTCATGTATGCATCCGACAACTTGGTTTACGTTGAATATTGAGTCACCAATTTTTGTTGGAATGTATTAAACTATAGGAGAGTTTTTAGATTTGAATGAGAAAGAATTTTTAAATATGATAAAAGAAGGTTTGTAAAACATATATATTTTTGTTCTGTTGACAACTAAAATATCAAATATGATGGTTTTTCCAGAGCTACATTGGTAATGGTTTTATGTTTTAGGTTTTAAATCTTTTTAGTTGGTTGAGATGATGTGGAAATTTTTAATGTTTGTTTAACGTAGAGAAATGTTTGAATAAGTTTAATGGAGTTTTTTCTCCATTGATTCTTGATCATTCTTCGTTTCAAGGAAAAAAATACATATATTATTCTTTTTTTTTTTTGTCAAAAGATACTTTTTTAAGAACCAATGGATGTGATGGTTCAAACCACACTTTTTGAATGCTCCAAGTATGTAAACAGAACCTCTAAATACCCATCAGCCACTTATAACATTACTATTGGTGTGCGAAACCAAATGATCTATTTATGCCAAAGAGCTATAATATTACTATTGATTTTTCCTTTTTTTTCTATTATAAATCGATTTATTGGAAACTAAAGTTTTGTATTTACAATAATATTAAACAAAAATCGGAAATTTAATAGTCTTACAACAATAATTCTTTTTCCAGTTATATTTTAAACAACATTATTTATTTATTGTTTTTTGTCTATATTTTTTATAAAAACGACATGTTATATTTCGATAGACCAAAGTTTATCTCCTGGCTCCTTCAAACACCTTATTTATTTATTTATTTTTCAATCTTATAATTAATTGAATGTGATTATAAATATAAATATAATTTTATTTTTTGTTAAAATAATTCAAATCAAGTATAACCATTGAAACTAACAAAAAAAAAAATTGTATTAAAAACTAAAGTGATTATTATGTCTAGCATTTTATAAGGCCTAGGAATGCATAGGGCATTAAGTTGGCACGACTCAATCAAAGATACTTTATACATAAAACAAAATTTAAAAAAGTGTATTTTAAATAATAATTTAATAGATAAAAATAAAATAAAAAATTGAAGAAGATTGTTTTATCAATTTTTTGATAGTTTAGATTATTGCTTTTATTTGGTAGTATTCATTTGCGAATAGTCTATACAGATTGCATTAAAACTTATTCCATTAAACAGTTAACACAAAAAAGATGGAAGCAAACCGCAAAAAGTCCATGATATTTGCAAATGTATTTTTACATTATTGATATTTTGTACAATTTAATGAATTACTTATTAACTTTTTATATGTAGTGCAACTGAATTTAAAATAAAATTATGTTTGTTTATAGTTTACTATAAGATTACGAAGAATGTTTAATATTTATAGTATTGAAAGTATTAACAAGATCCAATTTATTAAAGTTAAATAGATAAATAATTTAAATTGATATATGTAAAGTATATAAGACAATACTTAACTAAGCGAAACAAGAATGTTAAATGGAATGTAATTGTAAATATATGTAATAGAGTTATATATAAACAATGTATTTTGAATGTTAATTATAAATAAGAGATATTATATGATAATTAAGAAATTGAAATTATAGTATTAAGTATGCGCCTTTTCACCTTGTAATTGGAAAATTGATGTAATTCTATTTAAAATAGTATCTCTTGATAATACTGAGGTTACAGTGAAATCTTGCAAATACAGAAAGTGTTTATAAACTGGTGTTTTATAATATTTCACATGATACATACATTATAGATATATATTTCAAAGATAATGATATATGTCGATACATTATACTACAGGTGAGTATCGGTCCGAAACTTGACAAAATCGAACCGAGAAACAAAGAATCATGGAACTGATTTAGCGGAAAATTGAGAACCGGACTGAATTTCCTGATTTTGGTTCCGCTTCGGTTTTACAAGGAACTGTGCTCTTCAAGGGTGTGTTCGGTTGCGGACCCGGCCCGAACCGGAACGAAAACTGAAAAACCGAAAACCATAGTGGCAAATGGAGAACTAATACCCGAACCAAATACCCGAGTACCAGGTCCCGTTGTTTTATGTTTTTCCGGTCCGATCCAATTTCTCTGGATCAAATTCCCATCCATATATTATATGTTGTTTGGAATATGATATGTTTTCGAAATGAAAGGATTCACAGACCGCTGCATCACGCGGGTACCCACTAGTGTGTGTGTGTGTGTGTGTGTGTGTGTGTGTATATATATATATATATATATATATAAATTTCCCTGAAAAATAGAAAGATATATGAGTCATTTTATATTAATTAAACAGTAGGTCATGAATAATATCAGCTAAAAAGAAACCACATGAACACAACCTATATATATATATATATATATATATATATATATATATATATATATATATATATATTGTTAAGTGTGACTCGAGCATTTGGATCATGTTCAGGGAGCATTTGGAGCACTTGGAACTCGATGGAGCGCTTAGGGTTCATGGAGCATGTGACAAATGAGCGGATCATCTGAGAAATGAATGGATCGTCTATCAAAGAAACGGATCAAGTGCCAAAGGAACTGAATGTATAGAAGGGAGTTTGGAGCACCTAGATGTACTAACTGTATGTACATCAAGTTATGTTGATGCTTGGGTCTTGGATTCTAGAGCATCGTATCACATAATGTATAATCGTGATTGGTTCGACTCATTCAAAGAGTAGGATGACACACTCAATATGGATAATGATTGGGTGTGAAATGTCCCAAAAATCATTACCCAAAATTTCATTTTAAATCATTAAATGAAACCATAGTTATCAGAACATTTCATCAAAACATAAGTCAAACTATCTCAAAACATTATTGTTAGAGTTTCCAATTCAAAACATCATAGTAATCATCCCAGGATAAATATAATGGTGTGTGCATTGCAGACGTCCGAGCTCTTCCCTTTGCTACCAGAAGTACATGAAACCAAAACTAAAAACTGTAAGCACGAAACTTAGTGAGTTTCCCCAAACTACCACATACCATACACATAACATACAACTAGGAGATACGGGCCCCGCCCACACTCAAAGAGATATGGGCCTCACCCACTCTCAGATAACGGGCCCCGCCATAAGAAGTACAAGCCCCGCCTACACTTAGTGAGATACGGGCCTCACCCACACTCAACTATCTAGGAGATACGAGCCCCGCCCACACTCGGCTATCTAAGAGATACGGGCCCCGCCCACACTCGGCAAACTAAGAACACATACAAGTATCACATAGACAACACATATAACCCAATCTACCAATCCATTCCATATACATACTCAAATAATGCTAAGATATGGGCCCTGCCCATACTTAGCTACTAATCAGCACACATAGCATACACGAGCTGACATTAGTGCCTTCGACCTGTTCAACCCAGGGGGAAAACTCACCTTGCAAAGCTGAATGCAGAGTCTCACGGTAAGGAATCTCTAACGGCTCACCCAGGGGGAAAAATCCCCAAGCTATCATTACCAAAATAACACTTACTCAAAACCCAATATCCTTCTTCGGGTAAAATAATCATTTTACCCCTGATCTAATTTGGTCCATGCCTAAGGCCCAATACTAGGTAGACTTCCCAAGCCCGCTAATGGCCCAATTTTCTAAATTGGTCCCAACCCCTCTAATGGGCCTAACTCTATGCCCAAAATAAGACATAGTCCATTAAAGCCCAAATGATGATCCACTAAGGTCCATAGTAGCAAAGTCCAAGAAAATGGCCTAATCACAAAAAGCCCAAACCCCAAAACCAAGTCCAAGGCAAAAAGGTATGAAGTCCCTCTGATGCCCCGAACGCATGGCGTTCCCTGGTGGAGCGTTGGGAGTTCGCCACCGACTCAGATCGTGGACCCAAATTGGAACGCAGGGCGTTCCTCAGCCCTACGCGGCGCGTTCGCATGCTGGTTCCAAAAAGGCTTATTAAGCACTTAATGCTTAAATCCATGTTATCCAACGTAGATCCAAGCCATCTAGGACCTCTAGAATCATAAAGCCACAGACTTTGCATGCCCCCAAAAGTCCCAATCCCAAGAAATAGCAATCAACATCCGTAAAAAGGGCTTAATCCCGTGCATGGGCTCATCAAGACCCTTAAGTCGGTAACTTTTCTGTCTTAGGGGATCAAATAGCACCAAGGGTGGCAACCCTAAGCCTAGAAATGAATTTGGAACAATAAAGCTTCATTATTGGGACCAAAATGGTCAAAAAAACGCACTACAAAATATCTAAGTATTCATGAAGCAGGTTTTGAACTATTTACCTCAAGTGGGTGTTAAATGATGATGATGATAAATCATATCCTTAAGCTCAAGCTACACAACTTCTCCTTCACTAACTTCCTATTCCTTCTTCCAAGGCTCCAAGCTACTAAAGAGGACCTCATAGGATCAAGATCACACAATGATGAAGAGGATTAGGGTTTTTAGGGGTTCTGAGTTAAGGAGGTTGGGGTATGGGACATAATGTTCTTTATATAGGTCCTAAACCCTAAAATTTAGGGTTTGCATTATGTACATGAATGTAGCACATTCCTCAGGGGAACGCCCCGCGTTCGTGCTTCGCCTCCAAAATCCATAATTGGTAGAAACAGTCCCTCCTCCCTTCAAACTTGCTAACTACAAGGTCCAAAAGCAACAATTCAACATATAAGGGACGACAATATAAATAATTCATGGACTAAGCGTTACAAGGTGAGTAGTATCAAATGTAGTGGCACGGTGCAGATCAAGACGCACGATGGCATGGTTGGTAAGTTAGATTGTTGGTACGTTCCATAACTTCGGAAGAATTTAATTTCTCTTGGCACTTTGGATAAGAATGGGATGAGGTATGCTGGTGAAGGTGACTGGGTCAAAGTGACCAAAGGCTCTCTGGTTAGATTGAAGTGGAAGATGAATTAGGGATGGATCTATATACTAGATTGCAGTACGATTATGAGAATAGTGGCTATCTTCCAATCCTTGAATGAAGGTGATGACAAGAAAGATTTATGGCATCGTAGGTTGGGGCGCATGAGTGAGATGGGCATGTCAGTTCTAAGTAAACAATGACTGCTTGGTGGAGAGGCTACTGGAAAGATAAAGTTTTGTGAAGCTTGAATTAAGGGAAAGCATCGCAAAGTGAAGTTCGGTACCGGTCAACACACAATCAAGGAAATCCTGGAGTATGTTCACTCAGATTTGTGGGGACCTACACCAGTGAAGTCTCAAGGAGTATGCTCATACTTTGTGACGTTCATTTATGATTATTCAAGGAAGGTTTCATTCTACTTTATGAAGAACAAAGATAAGGTGTTTGGGAAGTTCAAGGATTGGAAGATCATGTTTGAGAAAAGGACTGGAAAATAGGTTAAGACTCTAAGGACTGACAGTGGGTTGGAGTTCTGCAATGCTCCATTTGACAATTTCTTCAAGACAGAGTGTATAGTGAGGAACCATACTATATGACACACACCACAACAAAATGGAGTGGCATAACGGTTGAACCAAACATTCATGCAACGTGAAAGGTGCATGTGAATATTTGCTAACTTATCTAAGCAATTATGGGCGGAAGCAGTTAACACTGTCTGCTATCTGGTGAACAGATCATCATCAACTGCAATAAACTTGAAGAATCCTCAAGAGGTATGGTTTGGGAAACCCTCTGACTACTCTGGTTTACGTATATTTGGATGACCCACATATGCTCATGTGAATGATGGTAAACTTGAGCCAAGGGAAATGAAGTGCATATATCTAGGATATGCGACAGAATAAAAGGTTATCGATTGTTGTGTACAGAAGAAGGAAGAACTCCTAAATTTATCATGAGCAGAGATGTGACCTTTGATGAATCTGTCATGGGTAACCAGGGAGGAGGTGAAACAAGTCAAGTAGGGAACAAAGATCAGGGTGCTAGCCAAAAGGTGGAGTTTGCAACTCTAACTTCAGACATATTTATTATAAGTGACAAGGAGCAAGGCGGCAATGAACAGCCTAGACAAAATGAAACCCACGAGCAACCTATTAGATCTTCGTCCAATGGTGTTAATGTCGGGAATGATGATGTGTTTGAATCTATATCAAAGAGAAGATCAAGGAGGGTCATTCGACAACATAATAGATATGTGGGATGTGTGAATTCAAGTGAACTTGAAACCATTGTTTTTGCTTTAGCAAATGGAGAAGACATTGACATTGAGGAGCCTCAATCGTATAAAGAGGTTGTGGCGAGTAAAGAAGCAAAGGACTGGTTGATGGCCATGAATGAAGAAATACAATCTTTAGAGAATAATGAAACATGGGATCTTGTTCCATTACCAAAGGGAGCGAAGTCGGTGGGATGAAAATGAATATGTAAGAAGAAGGAAGGGATATAAAGATTTGAACCAACTAGGTTCAAGGCAAGGTTGGTGGCGAAAGGGTTTTCTCAGAAAGAATGAATTGATTATCACGAGGTGTTCTCACCGTGTAACATCCCGTTGATGGATTCCTTGGTCTAAACACCAGGAGTTTGGCATACAACGCTCGACGTTCAAATGTCAGGCGTTTTATGATGGACACCAAACGTTTGCACACAGAGACCAGTCCCTAATTTTAAGGTTTTCACCCTATTTAAAGAAGATTTATGACCTCAAAATCCTTCACCACTCCAGCCACCATCCTCATTTCGAAAACCCTAAGTGTGTATGAGAGTTTGAAGCCTTGTGCATCTTTTGGGAACCATTTTAATGTTCTTGATAGAGAAGGAAGATCATTAGAATGTTGGTTGCTCTCAAGCTTGTAGATATGGACTCTTGGCATCTTGGAGCATCATTTTATGGTATACAGTTCTAAAATTGATCAACATATATCTAGATCTTGCTTATGTTAGAAGTTTATGCTTATTTAGGTAGGAGCTACATTAGACCAAAGGAGTTGTCCTTTTGAACGTTTTATGGTAGATTTGTTGGGTTTTGAGCATTCTAACACTCCTAAGGTGTTCATGCAACCCTAAATACCATAGATCTATGTTTTCTCTATTATACATGCAAATATGAACTTTCCAAGGTATTACCTATAACTAGCATACAATTGTCATATACAACACAAGAATCTAGTTAGGATAACATACCTTATTGTGGAGCTTGAAGTCTTGATGTATCTAGCCTTAAAAGCTTATCCCCAATAGTGTGGAAGCCTCAAGTGGAACCACAACACATCATGGATAAAGAATGAACTTGAGAGATAATCTCCATGCACCAAAAACTCCATAAACTCTAAGAATAGAGTAAGTCACGATTTTTGGGCTAGAAGCATCTATTTATATGTGTGAGGAATCCAAAGGTCATGGGTATAACCCATAACCCAAATCCATACCCATGGGTTTAATGATCCATGGTTCATGTGGCCCAACTCTTTATGTATCCATACATAAACTTGGTCCAACATGGATCATAACCCAACACATATAAATATAACTAATTAACATAATTAGTCCCCATAGATTTAATTAGTCTCTTTTGATCACTAAATTAATTCCAAATTAATTATTGATCAATACTAATTAAAACACATGATTTCATATTAATATATTATAACTTATAATATATTAATAAATCATATCCAACATCTTCTCTCAAAAGTCCATCCTAACAAATTGCCCTGATGATATGCAACCCAAATGGACCATGCTACTATCGGGTCAAGTACATACCAGTATTAGTTATGGGCTTAGACATCTAATCCAACAAGATTAAGTAATAAAAGTGTGATCTTGGACATTCCTTTCACTCCATGCAAGTTTTGAGGTGTCTTGATGGGTTAAGGAGTTGGATTTAGACGTTCCATTATGATTGGATCTGAAGTTTGGACATGATATCTTAAGCCATTAAGACACTGGTTTGGAAGTTGGTAATCAACGAGCAAACGCCAGGCGTTTGCATCGGAACGCCAACGTTCGGACGTCATACGTTCTCAACAGAAGCCCAATGGATGGATTTTGGGCCTTGGGCCATTAGGGGTTTTGGGCTTAGTTTAGTTGGGATTGCATATAAAGGGAAAAATGTTCTTTTTACCTCATCACGATGAGGAATAGACTAGACCATGGGTTTGGGTTAAACCCTAATTATTGATTGGGTTTGTTTCTGGTTTTGGTTTTGCGTGAGGAGCAGTGTTCGTTGTGGATCGACTGTTGTTTCAGTAGATGTGAATTTTCCTCACTCCACTCATGGGTCTAAGGCATCAAGGCCGGTCCATTGGATTAACATCATGTTATACATTGATATGCTGAGTATGGAATAGATCTACATGATTATATGTTAGTTGTCGATATGCTTAGTTTGGTAGATCTGTAGGACTACCTGTGATTCTGTCTGCATGATTATCTGTCTGGTGAATATATTTGTTATCTGTTATATGTCGACATATTGTGTTGGGTTGAGGTTGTATTGCTTTGTTTTGTAACCAGCAAACCCTGGAGCATTCCAGATATGAACTGAGGGTCGGGTAGGGCATGCCAGACTCATACTGAGGGCTCAAGAGAATTCTAGATACGAGTTGGGGACCGGTTGGTATGCCAGAATCGTACTAAGGGATTGATGGTATACCATTTTGATCACTGAGTTGACCCGTTGTATATTGGCATTCCATTCCGATGATTGATTGGTCCAAGGAGCAAGCCAGACAAAAGTTGTAGGCCCCGAGGGCAAGTCGGACTTATGTTGTAGGCTCAGGAGCAAGCCAGCTATGAGTTGTGGGCCCGACAGGCAAGTCATACTCATATTGTGAGCTCATGGGTAATCTAGTCTTTTAGATGTGGACCCAATACATGTTATTTGTATATGTTATCTGTTGTGTGTTGGTACTTCGGGGGAACTCACTAAGCTTTATGCTTACAGTTTTAGTTTATGGTTTCAGGTACTTCAGAGGACCGTGGCAAGGCGAAGGTGTTACCGTACATATCCTTGGTTTTACGACTGACTGGATCTTAGGAGACTCTAATTTTAAATAATGTTTTGGAAATAATGGTTTTGTAAACACTTTTATTAGTAAATGGTTTTTTTTGAAAGGTTTAAATTTCTTGAAATTTTTAGGATGTTACAAGTTAGTATCAGAGCATTGGTTCTGTGTGAATCTAGTCTCAAACTAAGGAACTACAAATGTTGAAAAAATGTTTTTCAAGATTGTTTTCAATATTAATCAGGAAAGGATGTAATGTGTACGATCTACCAGAGCCAGTAAGTATACCCCAAGTTACCACACTGTTATTTGATATTATGTTTATGGTAGAACAATATGCTAGTGATACGTTAGGGATCTTAAGGAATTGCATGATAGAATTGTCCGATACATGATGCCTTAGTTCTTATAGAGTTCTCTTGCTGATTTTTGTATGAATCTTTCGGGTGTGAACTAACTACTAATTGAATACGTTAAGTCACATGCTACACGGGTTAAATAATTTTAGAGTGTATGGTTTGGTCCTATTGCGCAACTCTTGTATGAGTCCAACCGTTGTAGAGTTGAATCTTTTAATCTAAAATTATTTAATTCATGTTGCATGTGATTATACTCATGTAGTCGTTAACCATAACCAATGGGGTTCGTTTGGTAGTTGAAGGCAGGGTAAGGTGTGGATCCTAGGATAGCCTAGGGAGTAAGCAATACTCATGATGTGCTTTCTAGAAACTATTGGGAGTATCATTATGAATGAGTATGTGTGTGAGCGGTTGTCCTGCGAATGAATATTTTAGACACTATCGAGAGAGTAAGGATAGGATGTATGTGTATCCTAGTTGTTGTATTAGTTTTGGGTGGTTGTGATGATCCTTGAGACAAATACGGGTAGGTGTGGAAGTTAGTATGGGCTCGTACTACTGAAAGCACAAGACCTGTATGCATAGCAAGGAAGTCACAACCCCAAAGGGTAGTCTCGTCATGTGGTTGTAGGAATATGTATTGTGGCATTTATGATGCGTTTGGTTCATTTCCAGTATGGAGTTTGGTGGTTGTCGAGGCCAACAAAATTAATAACCCTAAATCTTTTACACTAAAATAGTGTATAGTGGTAAAGGGATCGTATCCACAAGAATTGGTTCAATTTTATAACTCTATGAAAAATCTCTTCGTAAAAATACTTGTAGAATGACAATAAATTAAAAATGGGGGGTTTGTTCTTTTGAAATACTTGAAATAAACTAGAATTAAAATAAGATATAAATAAACAATTTCAACAAAAATAAGATTTTGATGTAAAATCAATAAGAGAAGGATGGTTGACTTAAGGTTCCTCACTTTAACTTTTGATGAACATATCATTAGAATCCAATGGTGCAATACTTGATTAAAATCCTCAATTTGGCCATAGTAATCCAAGAAGCTTGAGATTACCTAGACTTTTCTTAGTTTTTAAAATGGTTAGAGAAGCTCATAACAATTTCCTTAGTCAAAGTTACAATTTCCATTAAGCATGTAATTAGTGAAAGTCAACTAGCATTAAGAACTAAAAAGTCACCAAATCCAAGAGGAGTCAATTGCTTTCACTACCATGTTGGAGAAAATGTTTTTATGATTGTGTGAAGAAAAAACAACACAAGAATCATTTGTTGCTTGCTAATTTGAGGATCCTTTACTTAATCAAGAAATTAGCCAATTAATCACCACAAATACATTTAAACTCATGAATAAAAACATACTAGTAGTGATAATATGTTAAAACACAAAACATTTCCATAAAGATTTAAGAACAAGTTCATGATTCTTCAACATTCAACAAAAGTTTAAAGGATTCAACAAAAAGTCAACCAAGATTAGTTTAGTCAAGCATGACTAAACTCAAAGAAGTAAAGTTAGTTAAGATTGTACCAAACATTTGACAAGAATCAAGAGATGAAAAGATGAAGTTCTTCAAGGTTTTTGGCCTTCAAATTGCTCCAAAACTCCAGAGAGAATGCCTCCAAGTTGGATGTAAAAGATAAGGCTGAAAAGGCACACCAACCTTCCCAATATAGAGCTCTAGACAAAATCCCGAATTTGCCCTTGTCAGGAATCTACGTGGGCCACCCCCCACAACTTAACCATTGGCCCAGTTCGAGTCTAATCAGCTTCTAGCCCAATTTTCTTCAATATTTCTTCAATTTGAGCCCAATTTGCCTCTCCACATCACTCAAAGCTTTCACAAACTCCTAAACATCGATCTTGCATACTCAAGAATTCTCCCGTGCCTTTCAAATTTAAAGTTCAACACTTCTACGCCTTCAAGAAATTGACAAGTCCACTCCATGAATCACCTCCATATCCATCAAGCATGAAATCCCCATTTCCATTCAATCACAATCACCTCCCAAAAATCCCGCTCCGCTAGTCTCCAAAAAATCTACAATAATGTTCAAGAAACTAGAAAGTACCCGAAATGGTCATAAATATAACAAAAAGGAAAATATGCATGGAAATCAACTAAAATGCGAATGAAATGTGCTAAAAAACTATTAAAAGAAGTAAATAAAATGAAGCTATCAGAGTTCACGAGGGGATCTGGTTCGGGATGTGGAGCTGATGGCCAAGGTAGGTCGGGGTGGACTGTTGATCAGATACGGGGGATGATTACTGTTGAGGTTTCACAAATATTACAGGAAGAATTGTCGGGTATCATGGATTGGGTCACTGGCAAGCTAATTGCCAAGCTCGAGGAGCGAACTGCAGCCTATAGGAGGGACTGTCGAGATGACTATTATGGTAGATCTTGATGTGGGGACATGACTCGAAAAAGAGAAGAGGGCTCTTTCAGCGGTGGATGAAGAGTTTGAGGCTGCTAACATGGGTGCTGGAAGCTAAGTGAGCTCTGATATATGCAAAAAGTATGGGGGAACCCACGAGTTTGTTTGTCACAAGTTCGAATGTTATAAGTTTGGAGAAAGAGGGCATGTATTTCGTGACTGCAAGAAGGATCATATGTGTTTCCACTGTCACCAGTCGGGTCATCTTAAACCTGACTTTCCTTCTTGGATAACGGAGGGAGTGCAAGCCCAGATGTCTGCTGTCCTGTGAGAGGTCAAGGTTGAAACACAAGAAATCATAGGTATGAAATTTTGATCCTTAGTGTAATGTTTTAATGAATAGTTATTAGTGTAGTATCCTGTTAGAATTAGTATGCCAGCGTGGGAATGCGCAGGAGGATTGATGTGGTATGGATGTTTAATGATGCGATCAAGGGTCTGTTTTCATTGGATATAGGAAAGTCAGGTACCAGATTGACGATTGGGGATTGCAGGCAAGGTGTGTATGTTTTGGATCATAAGTCGGTGTTTGCGTATACATTTGCATGAAATCCTTAATGTTAAAGTGGATATGATTGGGAATTTCAGAGGTCTTCAACTGAAATCCAGAATTCTCTTAGGATTTGATTGGTCCTTATCTGGAAGATCATACCGAGTGTGATATGCATTCCAAGAGTCAAGGACGGTTTGTACCTGGTTGAGCCGATTGAGTTATGGTTTGGTTTCAACACCAGTGGGTGGTAGTTCGAACCATAAATATGGGAGAACTAGATATTCTTCTTGGAGGGATCATCGATATGTTCGAGTTTGTGATATTGTAAGAATGGTTCATAGGGATCAGCGGTGCGAGTATGTGGGATCTCGGTTCAAAGTTTGGTCAAGCTGGGGGCATAGAGCAAGCGACTATCGGATATAGGTGTTCAGGTGGTACACGATTTGTCTCTCAGTAGGAATTGGTTGGTCAAAGAGATCATTATAGTTATTGTTTCCTTTTGGAATGCCAATGAGTGGACGAGGAGTCGTTGGGATCACTTAGGTTGAGTATCGGTTGTTGAAGGATTTGTCAACTCGTTGTTTGGATTGATTTTTTTTTTCAGTTTAGAGTGGACATGTGTCGACCGGTAAATTAGTTCCAGAGATGGATATGTTCAGCTCCGCATGGGTTTTGGTTCTCTGGATTAAGTATTAATGTGTTCTCGACCATTGGTCACTTCATACATCATCAAAATGGAGATTCTTCGAAAGTGTTGGATTATATCGGACGAAGTTCAACGGATTCATTAACATATCGTCAAGTTCGGCTCGATTTTAGACGATGTTCTTGGTTTTTGGGAGTCCAGAATCTGGGGTTATTATTTGGATGGACCTAACTAGAGCCTTAGTAGCATTTTCGGATGACCCTTAAACTTTTAGCAAGATAGTTTTGTATTGATGGGATATGTTCAGTCTCAATCAAGTATCGGATCTCGTTTCGATTGGTCATGAGGATGTCTTCTATTAATGATTGAGGTTTGTCGTTTCGATATAACACTTGTATTTCTTCCCTTTTTGGATGAGGTTATGGGTTCCCTTAGGGTGTGCATTGTGGTTAATTCATCATGCATTGTCGAGAGGGGTCTTTATGAGTTTGTCAAGATATCATTAGAGCACCGAGATCGAATTATTTGCCTGGTTCTTTTTGGAATATATCATGTGAATTGGAACAAGAGTACGACTGTTTATCCTATTCTTAGGTTGTGTGCGACCGTGTTTTCTTCGGATTCTACGTTGGTGGTAACTTGTTCTATGAAATAAATTGTGTGTGGTAAAAGAGTACGACATTGTTGCACTCAATTGGCGCTGTGAGGGACGTCGATTGTGTACATGCAAGGCGGTGGAATGAGGCTGAGTATCTTTAGGCCCCATGGTGCCGGTCATGAGTTTCCAGGCCAAAGATGTAATGTCGATTAGATCGGTGTAATATCGGGAGCATTCCAGACTCATCTTGTAGGCTCGGAGGCAATCCACACCTATGTTGAGGACCTTGTAGGGCCCAATGATCATGAATGTTCATTTCTTCTACTTGTGATACTTTCGGTGTTGGCGCATTGATGGAAATCGGGAGACTCAATAATCAGCTGGTTGGATAAAGTGAGCAGTTAAGGATTGTTGGGAGGATAAGTCGTGCATCAGAAAGTCTATGTGGAGTGTTTGCATTATGAATCTTGTTTGTTTGCAAGTTGTTATTAGGTGTTAGACTATTAAGGTTGGGTATCGGTTATGAATTCTCAAATCATAAAGTTCGTTGTGAATGTCTCGAGTGATTTGACAGGTGGGGGTACACCTGAGTTCATAAGGATTGGAGGCAAATGTGAAAATTCTTGGATTTCTCATATTTTCTCGTAGGAGCAGTGGTTTGAAATGGAGGGTCAGGGAGTCAAGGGTTTATTTATGGCTTTTGATACATATTATGGATTTGGAATTTGTGGAAATTCGCGATTGGTCTGTTTGGGTTTTTTCCGTGCGTTTGGTAGTGGTCATAGTCAAGGGAAAGGGGTGGATTCAACAAATGGATGAATATCAGTCTTGGAATATGGGTTCTGAAATTTAGATTCAGTGGGTTTTCGGTCTTAGGAAGCATACGGATAGAGTTGATTCGGCGTTAGTAGCCTTGAGAGTCCCCCACTTTGTGGATCTCTCTCTAGACTTTTGGTCTTAACCAAGGAATTGTGGAATATGCTAGCATTGTTTTGTGCCTCTTTGCACTGGTTATCTAGTTGAGGCTCGTGTTTGGAGTCACCTTGTTTTCGGATGAAGGGTTCAACAACAGAGAGCGGGCAGGAGTCATGATTCCCAGTGGAATCAGCACGGTAAGTCAGGGTTGGAAGGGTTCTGTATTGTTTAGATGGTAAAGATATTCTAATAATCGTGTTCCGAGATAGTTGTGATGATTTCTCCAGTGATGAAGTTAGCAGGTCAAGGATGGGATGGGTAGTCAACCGCCTGAATGAGCCAACTTTTAGTTCGGATCGGGTTCTGGGAGGACCGTCTGAGTGATCTGAGGTGGAGATATGGAAACACTACCATGGGTTAGTTGATGAATCATACTTTGAGGATGAAGTCTAAGTCAAGTTTGGGATAATTGTAACATCCCGATGATAGGGTCCTTGGTCCAAACGTCAAGCGTTTGGCATAGAATGTTCGATGTTCAAATGCCAGGCATTCTGTGATGGACGCTATGCGTTTACACGTAGAGACCAAACCCTAATTTTAAGGTTTGCAACATATTTAAAGAACATTTTGACCTCAAAACCCTTCACCACTCAAACCTCCGTCATCATTTCGAAAAACCTGACTATATATGAGTGTTTGAAGCCTTGTGCATCTTTTTGGTATCATTTTAGTGTTCTTGATAGAGAAGGAAAATCATTGGAGTGTTGGTGTTGCTCTCAAGCCTGTGGATTTGGACTCTTGGCGTCTTGGAGCATCATTTTGTGGTATAAAGTTCTGAACTTGATCAACATATCTCTAGATCATGTTGTTGGATAAGGTGTCTAAGTCCATAACTATATCTGGTATGTACTTGACCCGACCCGACATGGTCCATTTGGGTTGCATGGCATCATGCATTTGGATAGACTAAATAAGAGAATTAACACTTGTGGTTTATTAATATATTATAAGTTCTAATATATTAATAGTATTATTTAATTAGTATTGATCAAAGATTAATTTGGAATTAATTAAGTGATCAAAAGAAGACTAATTAAATATATGGGTTGATTATGTAAATCATCCATAACTTGTATAGTGGGATAAAGGGTCCATCGGTTATCAAGTTGGGCTAATGTCCATAAGATGCTCCATGGAGGTTTAAACCCATGGGTCATGGAAATGAAGAGTCATGTTACATTAAGGTTTACATGGTGTAACCCTAAATGTAACACACTATATAAAGAACATGTTAACCACCAAAATCGGCTACACAAGAAAGAAAGAGGGCTAGGCCGATTTTTAGAAGTGTTCTACATACTCTCAAAGTCATTCCAAAGCATTTGGTGTTGTGTGAAACATTTGAGGCATCACACTTGGGGTGCTAGGCTCTCAAGGTTTTCAAGGAATCAAATCAACTACAAGGTATGTAATTCTAGTCATCTTTTATGTTTAAAGTTTACCATGTATGCTAGATAGGTTTATGAACCTAGGAAAAAGTATTTTGCATGTATTTTAGACATAGATCCAAGGTTTTATAGGGTTGCATGTACAATTAGGAGTGTTAGAATGCTCAAAACCCATCAGTGGTATCAGATCCTAGGCTTGTTTGTTTGATATTTGATGCAAAATAGTGAAAAAAGTCGAATTTCATGATGTCTGCACAGGGGACTCGCTGAGTCCATGGGGGGACTCGACGAGTCCAAGCATAAATTCAACCAACTCAGCGAGTCAGTTCATGCACTCGACGAGTTGGTCAGTCAGAGTGTATATTTTCATCTTTTGCTGCTGGAAATGGACTAGAAACATTACCCTAAACTGTTTTGGTGTTATAAAACTTATGTTAGATGGTGTAATGGTTGTTCTGATCCATTTACAATGGCTAATATCAAAATCACATGATTATATGTGTTCATATGTTCTTGGAAATTTTGATATGACTAATCATATTCTTATGAATTCATGATAGATCATAGGAATTACTTGTTTAATGCTTAATTCATGATCTTTATGTGTTTTAATGGAGTCCATAACTTTTCCTCAAGTTATGGATAACCAAAAGTCACTTTGTATTAAAACCATTAAAAGAACACATAAGTTACAAAAATGAAGAACCTTCATTTTAATAACTCATAAGTTATGAATTGAAAGGTTTTGTAAAGTTACAAAACTGTCCCTCAAGTTTTGGAACATGTAAAGTCATCTAATAAACTTTAGTTCCAACCCCTAGAATTTTAGAAGTTAAAATTCAACCCTTATACTTTATAATATTATAAGTTTAATATATATATATATATATATATATATATATATATATATATAAGATCAAGTCATTTTACCATTAGTAGGCCTCATTCACGAAGCCGATCTATAAGGGGGTATAAGGTTGTTGCCTATAAAATGGCAGGTTAATGGGTGTCCACTCTGATCCACCGCTTCCTTGACTGGTGGAGGGTCGTTAGCCGAACTGTAACAGCCCGGATTTCCAGGTATCTTTATTGTTTATGATTTTGGTGTTTTGAGAGGGGACTCGGCGAGTTGGAGCTCAGACTCGCCGAGTAGGGACGCGATTCTGGACGCGGGATTCGCCTGGACTCGGCGAGTCCAGGATATGAACTCGGCGAGTCCGCACTGTTTAATGAAACCCTAATTTCTCGGGTTTGGGACCTATTTAAAGGGCCTTGTGGCCATCATTTGTACCCAGCAGTCCATAGAGAGAAACCCTAGAGTGCTTTAGCGATTTGAGAGAGTGAGGAAGCATTTCTTGACCTTTATGTATTGTTTAGCAAAGAAGAGGGAGGTTCTAGCCAAGAGGAAGCAAAGGAGGTTGCTATTCTGTGGATTTGAAGCTTAGATCATCGATCTAAAGGTATGAATTCGGCTCATCTTCTGTTTTGTGAAGTATATTTGGGTTTAGGGTTTCTTGTGGCCTTTGTTGGGTTGATTTGATGGCCAAATAGTCCCTTGCTAGTGATGAGGCTTTGGATCTGGATCCATAGAGGTCCAGAGAGCCTCATTCATCAAGCTTTATGAAGAACAATGGAGGTTATGACCTTGAGTTGTGATATTTGTTGATAATTCTCCATTTATGGACACATAGAGGTTGTATGTACACCAAGTTTGGGGCTTTACGTGGTGAATCAGTCTAGGAAGGCCAGATCTATGAATTGATAGAACAGATCTGACCTTAGAAGCGAGTTTGAGTGATTGCATGGCATGGACTCGCCATGTCCGATGAGCAGACTCGGCGAGTAGCTTGAAGATTGCCTTGCTTCGGCCAGTGAGTGGTCCAGTTGAGTCATAGGTTGACTCAGTGAGTCAGGGCGAGTAGGGAAGGGTGGTCAAGAGGACTGAGTCGAGCTGGGACTCGCCGAGTTGTTCTTGAGACTCGGCGAGTTGAGTCGGGGTGGCCCCGCGATTCTTCCAGGTGGGACTCGTCGAGTCAGGGGGAGTACTCGACGTGTAAGAAGGGAATCCTAGAGAGTTGGTGAAAACATCTAGACTCGCCGAGTTGCCCTCGTGCACTCGCCGAGTCCGGTCAAAATTGACCGTTGACCGTTGACCAGAGTTGACCTGTGTTGACTTCTTAGGGATAGTCAACCTTAGAGATAAAAAGTGTTAATTAGAGACATATGATGTTATAGGAGGATTATAGCTCGGAGGATCGGGCACGAGGGATTTCAGGATTTGTGAGTCATCGAGATACGCGAGGTGAGTCTTCTCACTATACTTTACCTTTAGTAGGTAACTAGAGTTATGTGATAGAGTATTGTATGATATATGTTGTACTGCATTATTTCTATGTGATTATGATGTGCATGTTTACAGAGTTGGAACCGGAAGGTTCCTAGAGTTAGAACCTGAGGGTTCACAGAGTTTGGGTGCACGGACCCATAGAGTTATAGCCTCGAGTGGCTAATATGTGTTTTATGTGTGGTATTTTGGGGAACTCACTAAGCTTTGTGCTTACAGTGTTAGTGTTGTTGTTTCAAGTACTAGCGATGACCATGGGAAGGCGTCGGCTTGATCCGTACACACGCATGGGATTTTGTTATACTTCTGATCTTGGGATTTTGTACAATGTAAATTGGGATTTAAACTTGATGATTTTATGAAAAGTTAATGGGAAACGTTTTTATAAATTGTGAAAAATTATTTTGGAAATTTACGGTGTTACACGAACGGGTAGGACAACGACTTAAAATTCTCATTAAAAGTATAATGATTATTATAAAGTAACTAAATGTGTTTTTTATAAATTCCCAATCTTAGTTACTTTAGGAAAATGTGAATAAGATGCTAACCCATGAAATTACACTTTGCACTTTGATTAAGTCGTTAGTGGAGTGTGTGTGGTTAACCGACACACTAACTAAGACTTAACAAGGTAGGCAAAGGGTGACTTATGGTTTTTCATAGGTCGGTGGAGCACGTGTGGTTAACCAGCACATTGATTAAGTGAAAAACATTAAGGGTACCAAGTAATTTGCATGGTTACTTCACACCTTGTTTTGTGATCCTCAGTATCACAGTCACAAAACATGAAGGGCACACTCGAGATTGAAACATGCCATTGAAAAGTTCAATGAATCTCAAAAGAATCTAGGAGTTTCTAAAACCAAATAAAAACCTAATTCTATTTCGTTTTTCATGGTGGAAATTGGTGAATCGTCATTCACATACCTTTCAAATATGTAATAGATTGGATTACGACATCCATTTTCTAATTTATAATACATTATGATTGGATCCTAGCCTTAATATCACATTTGGGTGTTTTATTAAGGACTATTTCTATATCTAAACTAAACTTGTTTTCTTTTTTTTCAGATGTCTTCTAACAATGATGCTTATGGCTCAAACCATACCGACTCCTTCTCTCTCATGAATCTTTGTAGGAGAGTCATCTTTGATGGATCCAACTTTACACATTGGATCAGGAACACCAGGATGGTCACTCGTTATGAGAACAGAGAATATGTTCTCGAAAATGAGCTTAAGGTACCCGAGCAAACTGCTACTCCTAAGGAGCTTGCTGAATATGAGGCACATGAAAGAGATGCTACCAAAGTGGCATGCATCATTATGGCCACTATGGTAGCCGAGCTCCAAAAGTCCTATGAGGACTACTATCCTTTTGAGATGCACCAGGATTTGATGGACCGCTACCATCAGAGTGCTCTTCAAGAGCGATATGAAATCATCTCCTACATGATAACAACCCGAATGAAGGATGGTGAAGCCATCATGGGCCACATGCAGAAAATGCAAATATATATGGACCGTTTAATGAAGCTGAATGCCAACTTCCCCGAGGAGTTGGCAATATAAATCATTTTGCATTCCTTACCATCGTGTTATGATCAATTCCGCATGACATATCACATGAACAAGGAAGAAGTCACCCTCATAAAACTTCAAGGACTCTTGAAGACCGCCGAAAGTGGTCTAAAGGGTAAGTCGGTTGTTACCACTCCTACTCCTACTCCAAACTCCGCACTTATCCTGGCAGTCGGGAAAGGTAAAAGGAAGAAGAGGAAGAACCCTTCGAAGGGTACCAAGGGTAAGAACCTTGATGGATCCTCTTCAAGCGGAACCAAGAAAGGTTTCGTCACTCCTTCTTCTGATCCCATGGAGGCTGAATGCTTCTATTGCCATGAAAAGGCACACTGGAAGCGGAACTGCCCAAAATACTAGCAATACTTGAAGGATGGGAAAGTAAAACCTAACCATGCATGTATTTACGCTATATTATCTAGTAACTAACCCTATTCTAACTATTGGGTCCTTGATACCGGCTGTGGTATTCATATTTGTTCAAATTTGCAGGGACTAAGAAGAAGTGAGAATGTTGAGTATGGAAAGATAAACTTGATCATGGGGAATAGGAAAGCTTCACCTGTCCCCAAGATTGGAGTTTATACTTTGTTGCTAAGTAGTGGGTTTACATTATAGTTTATATTTGAATAAATGTTATTATTCGCATGAAATGGCAAGAAATATTATTTCCTTTCATGCTTTGTACAAACAAGGGTTTACCTATTCTTTTGATAATGAAGTTGGTGGAATAAATGCTTTCTTTAATAATGTGTTTTATTTTAAAGCATTACCTTGTGATGGTGTGTATGAAGCTATGTTTGTTGTAGACAACTTAGGAAACAATGTGTTGTGTATTGATTCTACTAATGATAATAACTTGGATAAAACATCATTATGACATTGTCGTCTTGGACATGTAAGCAAGAAATGCATAGGCTAACTCCAAAAGGATGGAGTTTTGGAGTCATCTGACCTAAAGTAAGATGATAGCTGCGAATCATGTTTACTTGGAAAAATGACAAAGTCACCCTTCACAGGTTCTTATGCTAGGGGTGAAGGTTTGTTGGATCTAGTACAAACGGATGTGTGTGGACCCTTTAAAGTTGCCACAGGGGATGCTAATCGTTATTATGTGACTTTTACAGATGATTATAGTAGATATGGATATGTCTACTTAATTAAGCATAAGTCAAGGACTTTCGAAAGGTTTAAAGACTTTAAATAGGAAGTCGAGAATCAATTGGGCAGGAACATTAAGATGCTTCAGTCCGATCATGGTGGTGAGTATTTTAGTACAAAGTTCCTTGACTATCTTAGGGAATGTGGGGTTGTCTCACAATTGACACCTCCCAGGACACCACAATTGAATGGTGTAGCTGAGAGGCGTAATCGAACCTTATTGGACATGGTTCGTTCCATGATGAGTCGAGCTTTGCTACCAATCTCATTATGGGGGTATGCCTTAGAGACTGCTGCCCATATCCTTAATATGGTCCCTGCAAAGAAGGTTGCCAAAATACCTCACGAGATGTGGACTGGAAAAGTTCCTAATCTAACCCACATCAAGATTTGGGGTTGCGAAGCTTTCGTGAGACGTGACATTCATGATAAGCTCGAACCTTGAAGTGAGAGGTGTATTTTTATCGGCTACCCACATAAATCCTTTGGTTACCTCTTCTACATACCTAGTGATAATGTGGTCTTTGTAGCAAGGAGGGCTGTCTTTCGAGAGAGAGAGAGTTCATAAGCCAAGGAAACAGTGGGAGGCAAATTGACCTTGAAGAAATTCAAGAGTCAAGTGGTGAAGGAACCTCAAACCCTAGCAATCAACTTAAGGAGGAAACTCCTGTTGATCCAATTGACGAGTTTGTACCTATGAGGCGTTCCACAAGGGTTAGGAATGCACCTGAGTATTACTATGGTTTCCATATTACTGCAGAAGGTGTGACACTTATCAGTGATGAGACACTGGTAAGTCTAGATGAACTTAACAACTATGAGGAAGCCATGGCAGGCCTCGAGTCTGCTAAATGGAAAGAGGTGATGGACAGCAAGATACAGTCCATGTATGACAACCAAGTTTGGGACTTGGTTGACAATGTACCAGGTCGTAAGACAGTTGGGTGCAAATGGATCTTCAAGAATAAGACCGACATGGATGGTAATGTACACACGTATAAGGCGCGACTGGCTGCAAAGAGCTTTTCTCAAACTCCGGGAGTTGATTATGATGAGACATTTTCACCAGTAGCCAAGATTAAATCTATTAGGGTATTGTTATCCATTGTTGTATTTCATGACTATGAAATATGGCAAATGAATGTCAAAACCGCCTTCCTTAATGGAAAGTTGGCTGAGGATGTTTACATGAATCAACTAGAGGGTTTTGTCAATACATAATACCCTAATAAAGTGTGTAAGATTGAGAAATCCATCTGTGGATTGAAACAAGCACCTCGCAGATGGAATCTTTGCTTCGATGAGAAAGTCAAAGAGTTTGGTTTTTCGAGGAGTGAAGATGAATTTTGTGTATATGTCAAGGCTAGTAGGAGTATAGTCGTTTTTTTGGTATTGTATGTGGATGACATACTACTCATATAAAATGACATCCCAACCTTGCGAGAAGTGAAGTCCTGGCTTGGGAAGTGTTTCGCTATGAAGGACCTTGGAGAAGCTGCCTATATCCTAGGGATAAGGATTCTGAGAGACCGGAGTAAAAGACTAATTGGATTTAGTCAGAGTACATACTTGGATAAAGTGCTAAAGAGGTTCAACATGCAAGATTCCAAGAAAGGAGAGTTACCCATCCAGAGTAACGTCAGATTGAGTAAGACTCAGAGCCCGAGTACCGAGGCTGAGATAGCAGAAATGAGTCGAGTACCTTATGCTTCTGCTGTAGGCTCGATCATGTATGCTATGACTTGTACTCATCCTAATGTGGCCTTTTCCTTGAGCATGGTCAGCAGATATCAGGGGAACCCTGGTAAGGCTCACTAGACTGCGGTAAAGAATATCCTCAAGTACTTGTGGAGGACTAAGGACTGGGTCCTTACCCTTGGTGGGAGTGATGACTTGAGAGTTGTAGGGTATAGTGATGCTAGCTTCCAGACTGATAGGGATAATTTCCACTCTTAGTCGGGCTGGGTCTTTACCTTAAACGGAGGAGCAATCACTTGGAAAAGTTCCAAGCAGGAGACAGTGGTTGATTCAACCTGCGAATCAAAGTATATTGCGGCAAGTGAGGCAGCGAAGGAGGCAATATGGCTAAAGAACTTCATTGGAGACCTTGGAGTTGTACCAGCTATAAAGGAGCCTATGGAAATCTTTTGTGATAGTGAAAGTGTAGTTGCCTTAGCGAAGGAACCAAAGGATCACGAGAGATCTAGACACATTGACAAAAAATACCATTTCATCAGACATCGAATAAAAGAAGGACTCCTCGTGGCAAAGAGGGTATCATCGGATGAGAACCCGGCAGATCCCTTCACGAAGGGACTGAGTAGGGTTAAGCATCTACAACATGCAAGGAGCATAGGGTTGAAGGATGATATTAGTTTTAGTAGTTAGATAACTTTGAAATTTGTAAAGTGTAATTGACATTTGATGATAAATAAAAGTTTTGTTTATTTATGAGTAAGGTGTTGCTATCTTTTGTCAATTGTTTACTATATTTCTTTTGCATGTTTTGACTTCCAGAATAATTATGTTTGGTATATCATATTATTCGAATTCTCTATAGTCGGTCATATGTTGGAAGTAGGTATGAATCAAGACTGTCATGAGTTGGTTGCAGAGGTCTAAGTTGTTGGACATGGATACAACACTCATGAGTGCTCATAAGTTTTGAGTATTGGATTCAACCCACGCTCGTTGGTATCACTTTATAGAATTTATCTCGAGTGATCGCGAGACGATAATATCATATAAGTCTTCAAACCTAGAGATATGTCTTGTTGCCTATGAGTTGGTTATGCATTGATCGTACGAAACCGCATTGGTAACTCGACGTTATAAAAAGTACATTTGTGTGTGATTTAACAAGTAGTAGAACAAGCATATGAGTCGAAGTTTATCTGTTCCTCATTGGATTAGAAGCGATATCTGGGCCCCTCGATGATTTTGTTTTGACTTATGTATCGGGCCCGGTTAGAACTAAATTGATGTGTTCAATTAAGTTCTATGTCAAACAAATCAGAAATCGGGAAACAAACTGTTGGACAATAAGCAAGACATTGCTCCATGTATTTGTCCGGCTGATATCTAGAACAGAGGATTATATGATCACTTATCTTAAATGGCGTAACATCATCTTCTCAGTTCCGAGAGACATTGAAAAGAGCTACGATTGCTGATCGGTTCCTGAAGTCATACTTGGAGTTATAGTTATTAGACTTATCCAAGTGAGAGACTGTTGGATAAGGTGTCTAAGTCCATAACTATATCTCGTATGTACTTGACCCGACTCGGCATGGTCCATTTGGGTTGCATGACATCATGCATTTGGATAGACTAAATAAGAGAATTAACACTTGTGGTTTATTAATATATTATAAGTTCTAATATATTAATAGTCTTATTTAATTATTATAGATCAAAGATTAATTTGGAAATAATTAAGTGATCAAAAGAATACTAATTAAATATATGGGTTGATTATGTAAATCATCTATAACTTGTATAGTGGGCTAAAGGGTCCATCGGTTATCAAGTTGGGCTAAGGTCTATAGGATGCTCCATGGATGCTCCATGGAGGTTTAAACCCATGTGTCATGGAAATGAAGAGTCATGTTACATTAGGGCTTACATGGTGTAACCCTAAATGTAACACACTATATAAAGAACATGTTAACCACCAAAATCGGCTACACAAGAAAGAAAGAGGGCTAGGCCGATTTTTAGAAGTGTTCTACATACTCTCAAAGTCATTCCAAAGTATTTGGTGTTGTGTGAAACATTTGAGGCATCACACTTGGGGTGCTAGGCTCTCAAGGTTTTCAAGGAATCAAATCAACTACAAGGTATGTAATTTTAGTCATCTTTTATGTTTAAAGTTTCCCATGTATGTTAGACAAGTTTATGAACCTTGGAAAAAGTATTTTGCATGTATTTTAGACAAACATAGATCCAAGGTTTTCTAGGGTTGCATGTACACTTAGGAGTGTTAGACTGCTCAAAACCCATCACTTGCTTATGTTAGAACTTTATGCTTAGTAGCCCCATTTTCTTGGTCTTTTTGTGTAGGAGCTACCTTAGACCAAAGGAGTTGTCCTTTTGAACGTTTTATGGTAGATTAAGTGATAAAAGTGTGATATTGGACCTTCCTTTCACTCCATGAAAGTTTTGAGGTGTCTTAATGGGTTAAGGAGTTGGATTTTTAGCTTTTGGGTTCATTGTAACCATGCATGGCCATAAAGTTTGCAACTTTATGGCTTTAGATGTTCCATTATGATTGGATCTGAAGTTTGGACATGAGATCTTAAGCCATCAAGACACTGGTTTGGAAGTTGGTAATCAGCGAGCAAACGCTCGACGTTCGGACGCTAGGCGTTCTCAACAGAAGCCCAATGAATCGATGTTGGGCCTTAGGCCATTAAGGTTTTTGGGATTAGTTTAGTTGGGCTTGCATATAAAGGGCAAAATGGTATTTTTCCCTCATCATGATGAGGAATGGACTAGACCATGGGTTTAGGTTAAACCCTAATTATTGATTGGGTTTGTTTCTAGTTTTAGTTTAGCATGAGGAGTAGTGTTCGCCACAGACCAACATTGGTACTGTTAAGGTTCAACAATTGCTTTAGATGATGCCCCACGAACCGATCCGTTTGCTTCCCTTCATTTCTTTCCTTACCCATCATGATGTATATTATGATCAAATCAAACAAAAAATAAAACCCTTAAATCACATAATTAAAGATATGTCTCCTAACTCTCTTGGTGATTTAGGTATATTAAGATCTAAAGCATTTGGATTAAGATTTATGATTCGTTTTTCCATTGGGTTGGTGATTTAACTTGGAAACTCGAATTCCTGGTATTAGGATGTGAATCGTTTGGTTTATGATCTGAAGAATTTGGTTTAGAGTAAATTATTGAAATCGTCCCTATGGTTTGGTAAAAATTGCATGTTTGGTCCATAATGTTTTTTTTGCACTCGGCTCGTCCTTGTGGTTTGATTTTATTGCATTTTTCGTCCCTATGGTTTGGTCAAATTACACGTGTGGTCCCTAACTTTATGTACGTAAGGGACGAAAAACGCAACAAAATCAAACAGGGATGATCCGAGTGCAAAAAAAAAAAGTTAGGGACCAAACTTGCAACTTTGACCAAACCATAGGGACGATTTCCTTAATTTACTCTTTGGTTTATAATATGTGTTTTTTATTTTGATTTTGAGGTTGAATTTAATATACGAGATATGTATTAGTTTGATTTTGAGGTTTGTACTGATATGATTTTAAGGTTTGTATTGGTAGTGGTTAGTGGAGGTTAATTAGTTGCTGGAAGTCAACCGGTTACTGGAGGTTAGTGATCAATTAGGAGTACGAGATCTTGAACGATGAAGGATAATGGTATATAAAAATATTGAGTCCTAATAAATAAATAAATAAAAATATTTAAGTAAATAATAAAAAAGAAATAAATTAAAAAATATTCAATTAGGGCAGTCTTTTAGGTTTGACATGACCAAATACACAACAAAATTACATTTTAGGGACCGTCCGAGTTAAGAAAAAAATTAAGGACCAAAAGCGCATATTACCTCAAACCACATGGACCATTTGCATAATTTACTCCATTATGTAGTTTAATCAATATTCTAAGTTTTTTAGTTTATGGTGAAATGATAGGTTTGGGCCCAACCCAAAAATGAAAGAATTCGAATTGGAAGAGCGGGGAAAAGTGGGAAACAAACACTTCGACTGCCGTTGCGATTTCAATTTGAAATGATATTCATATTATATTTGATATAATACCTCTCATCTCTGGTCACACCCACCCTCATTCTGCAAGCAGCCATGGAAGACAAGTACGAGAAACTGGAGAAGGTAGGAGAAGGCACCTATGGAAAAGTCTACAAAGCCAAAGACAAGCAAACCGGCCAACTCGTAGCCCTCAAGAAAACCCGTCTGGAGATGGACGAGGAAGGCATCCCACCCACCGCCCTCCGCGAGATCTCCCTCCTCCAGATGCTCTCCAATTCCATCTATATCGTCCGCCTCATCTGCGTCCAACACATCCACCATAACGGCAAACCCCTTCTCTACCTTGTCTTTGAGTATCTGGACACCGATCTCAAGAAGTTCATCGATTCTCATCGCAAGGGCCCTAATCCTTCTCCTCTCCCTCCTTCTCAGATCCAGAGCTTTCTGTTTCAGTTGTGTAAAGGTGTTGCTCACTGCCATGGTCACGGTGTTCTTCACAGGTATCCATTTCCTTAATCTCTACCTCTCATATTCCCCTGCCCTCTTTTTTTGTTTGGTTTAATAACTGTTGGAAAAAATATCAGAGATCTGAAGCCACAAAACTTGCTGGTTGACAAAGAAAAGGGGATTCTAAAGATAGCCGATCTAGGTCTTGGAAGGGCTTTTACTGTTCCTCTCAAGAGTTATACTCATGAGGTTTTGCTCTTCTTCTTCTTCTTCTTCTTCTTCTTCTTCAGTGATGTTGATTAGGTTTGACTTGAAATGTAAAATTTGATGTTTTGGTTTGCAGATTGTTACGCTTTGGTACAGAGCCCCAGAGGTTCTGTTGGGATCAACTCATTATTCCACTGGCGTTGACGTGTGGTCTGTTGGCTGTATCTTCGGTCAGTACTTCCAGATCTTTTATTCCACCTTCTTATATAACACAATCAACAACTGCGTTTCTCCTCTTGTTCTTATTCGTAATCTCTATCTCATGGGCTCTGTGAGTAGCCTTAAAATGAATACCCCCAATTGTTTCTTATTTGGAGTTGTTGTCATAATCTTTCCCCCTACACATTGGTTTTAAATTTGGGACCAAACCCAGATGGCATCCGATTATCAAAGTCCTGTCTATTTCTTGATTGTAGGCCATTTCATGTTATTAACCTGGATAGTAATTTCTCACAGCTGAAATGGCAAGAAGACAAGCTTTATTTCCTGGTGATTCTGAATTCCAGCAACTGCTTCATATATTCAGGTTTTTACTTGATACATACAACTTTACATGAAACGACATGTTTCTCTGTTATCTCAAACTAGACAATATGAAAGGGTGGCAAATTGTTTGCATTTCTGAAGGATTTATTTTTATGAAGTGAAGAAGAAGGCAACATTGATTTTATTTCATTTTTGGTTTGTGGTTGCAGGTTGCTTGGAACACCAACAGACCAGCATTGGCCAGGTGTCACATCTCTAAGGGACTGGCATGTATATCCGAGGTGGGAGCCCCAGAATTTGGCACGTGTAGTTCCATCATTAGGACCTGATGGGGTTGACCTTCTATCGGTATTATACTTGATACTTCTCTCAAACAAGATTCTTGATATCTTTCTTTCAGTTGTGTAATGTAAGATGTATTTTTTTGTGTGATATTATTACATGATTACATGATTTTGTTGTTTTCAGAAAATGCTGAAATATGACCCTGCTGACAGAATCTCAGCCAAAGCTGCTATGGATCATCCTTATTTTGATAGCCTTGATAAATCTCAGTTCTAAACCACATCATCTATCTGATTGAGTTTCTAGTTTGAGGTTTGAGGTTTCAAGTGAAGAATGTCATCATCACCTTGGTGATTTTAGTGTATGATTGATTGATATAAGAGATTTCACAATATATGTGTATTTTAGTGTGCTAAAGTTCACTCAAATTATTGTTAGTATTTGTTATGGGATAGAGCTCTGGGGTTCATCGTGGTTGTTGGTTGGGTTGTGAAAGTCCTCAACTCCTCGTGGTCTAACTTCAGTTTGGTTTTACTTTACCAAAAAAAGGCGAGATGTGATGTTGTTTAACAGTTCAGGATGTTAATTAAGAAACATTTATGAATAAAAATATAAGAAAATGGTAATTATTAGGTGTATTATTATGAATTTTGAGCTTTTAAGCTATTGGTAATTAACTAATGTTAGACCTCAAACCAAAAGAGGTTAGGGCTTATCCAACTCTACTCAAGTCTTGTTATTTTGGGAAATAGAATTAACTTTTCAGTTTTTTCATATTTAGGTAACTATTTTTTTTGTACGTATTTAGATAACGAATTTTTTGGAAGTTTTCACATATAATTATTATGATTAGTTGTAGCAGGTTATATTCGGTCAGGCCATAAGGGTCATATGCGGACATTTTCAAAAAGTTTGTTATGTAAAAAAAAAAAGATAGTTACCTAAATGGGAACATATCGAAAAGGTAAGAGTAAATTACACGAATGGTCCCTATGGTTTGGGTAATTTGTGTGTTTGGTCCCTAACTTATTTTTTAACTTGGATGATCTTTATTGTTTATTTTTGTTGTGCGTTTGGTCTTTGTTTTACTTCAAAAGACTATTGTGACCTTTTTAATTTATTTTTTAATTAATTTTCTTATTTATGTATATATATTTTTATATATTTTAAAAAATTAATAGACTCTACGTATTTGTATTTCTTCACTATAAACCTAAAACCACATTTGAAAAATGTAAGCTGGATCCCACAAGTCACTAAAATCTCTCATCCTCTTCAACTTCTATTTCCTTTCCATTTTTAGTGACATCGACGTCTTCACCATCATTTTTTTTTCGGTCCTTCAACTCCGATGAACTAACACTATAACCCACTGTCTCTTCATTGAATTTTCCACCACCATAACTATTGGGTTGTGATGTTGGTTCGCCGGAGTTGAAGGACTGAAAAAAGAATGGATGGTGAAGATGTCGATGTCACTAAAGATGGAAAAGAAATAAAAGTTGAAGAGGATGAGAGATAGGATGGCGACGGATGGGACCCAACTTAAATTTCTCAAATGTGGATTCAGATTTAGGGTGGGGAGATATGTATATCTGAGGTCTATTAACTTTTTAAAATATATAAAAAAATAACAACATAAATAAGAAAATTATTTAAAAAATAAATTAAAAAGGGCATGATAGTCTTTTGAGATAAAACAGAGACCAAACCCACAACAAGAATCATCCAAGTTAAAAAATAAGTTAGGGACCAAACGCACAAATTACCCAAATCACAAGAACCATTCGTGTAATTTACTCTTACATTTTCGGTATGTTTACATTTAGGTAACTATTTTTTTTTTTGTACACATCTAGGTAACGAACTTTTTGTAAAATCATTTCAATCCTAACTTTTTTCTAATACTATTTCCCTAGCCGACTTAAAATAACCAATATATCCTTATCTATAATTTTAATTGTTTTGTTTTTATTAACTTTTTAAATAAAATTATAAAAGAAAATTATAAAATAGACGTGGGCCCCTAGTCTTTTTCTAAGATCATTGTAGTGAAGAATGAAAAGAAAACCTAAATCTCCGGACCAACATTAGTTCCCCTTTCCTTCTTCTACTTTCTCTTCGGCGCCACCTCCTTTGTTCCATTGAAATTATTGCCGCCGACGACCAAAAACTTCGTTGGCGATTGTGTTCAGGGGAAAGACGTTGGTCATTCCTCCTTCCAATCATTCCTTTTTTTTTACCCTAAACCAGCTAACCATCCAAACCATCATATGTTGTCCTTCTTATCTCAACCAACGACACCTATCCATGGTACCAACGACACCTTCATTTTTAATTCATATGAAAGTTTGGCATGTAAAAGTTTGAAATCGACACCTCCAACGATAACGTCTCCATCATCAGGGCCGAATTCATTTCAATCAACATCTCAGACCTCAAGAACGCAACGAGGGTTGGAAAACTTGGAAATCATGAGGATATAAATCGTTTTTCTTTTTCTGGGTTTGAAATCAAATGGGTTTTGTTTTCCAAATTTGATTCATCTTGTAGTGTTGATGGTGTTAGGTTGAATATATCGATGGTGCTCGTTTTTTTCAATATATTAGTGGTGGTTATCGGAGTTCATGTAACCAAAATGAAGAAAGAGGGTGAAGAAATGGGGATGGGATGGTGGGACTCGATATTTTTATCATCGGCATTGTCTTAGTTCTAACATTGAGTCTCTCATATCCGGAGGAAGAAAAGGGATGGGTTTGGTTGCAGGGTTTGTATATAATAATATAAATGCCCTTTTAGAATATTCTACAATTATGTAATTAGATGGTGTTTGTATTCTAGATACAATTAATAGCGACTGAAGTATAATCCCAAAAAGGTTAAAATGAGGACATTTCTACTGATTAGAAAGTAAACTATATCAAGTAAAATTTAATTCACGAAGGCTTTAGATGGTATTACTGGATTGTATCTTGTGCTTAATCATAGACATTCATTAGAAATGAAGTCATACACCAAGGTGTATAGTTCCTCAATAATTATTTTCTTTACACTTTAGTGAAAATATTATTAGGAATCTTTTATATATAAATAAGGTTCACATATGTCAAATAAACTATATTATTTGCTTTCAAAGATCCTTTTCTTGAAGTTGGAATATATGAATCCCATTTATATAATAAAGATAACAATGTCAAAGATGAGTTTGATTTAAAACAAGTTTAAGTCAAAAGTGCTTGTGTATAGAACTTGATTTTATTTGTAAAATATTGATATTTACTTTATAATTCTATTAAGAGATCTAGTTTCATAAATAAAAGTTAATCATTTCAGAATATGACTATTATCGTTATGAAAAACGATCCAGTAAATAATCAAACATTTAAATAAATAATTGAGACATAAATATTTAGACATGCTAAATTTAAAACATACATTGTTCCAAAACAAACATTATTTTATATTAAAAGCAATCGATGTTCTAAGCATAAATAATAAACTAAACTTCGAGAGTGCAGTTCCAACTTGTTTGTGCTCAGCTAGTTACTCTTCTCTAAATATCTGCAATCAAGTTACAAATATTAGACTAACATTTAAGTACCAACTGCTTGAGTTTAGTTTTAAATAAATCAACACATGCAATAACACAAAGGTCCATAACTAGTTTATGCACATCATACATACTTATATACTCAAAAACATATAAAACAACTATTTGTTTTTCTAAGACAACTTTTATGACCAAAAAAATGCATTTAAACTTTTGGTCAAAAATAACAATTATAAACATTTTAAAGTTGTCATAGAAAATATGTATGAATTTTTCTTGCAAAGAGAAAACTATCCATGTTTTCCAAAAACAAAGATTTCATCAACTAAACAAATAATCTAGCTAGTTTATTAAGAGAAAACCATCAATTATAAAACCACCTTTTATTTATAAATAAACTCTAGCTAGTTTATTAAGTTATAATTATATATAACTTATAAATAATCATATTTTATGATATATTTTATAAGTTGTTATTTCTCTAATAAATATTATTTCCACAAATATAAATGCCTAATTAGTAAAATATTATTTCCATGAAATAGTAATCTTCCAATTAAATATAAGTGTTTATATATTTATTAATAACCAAATTATACTAATAAATAATCAATTGATGGTAACTTGCTATAAGGTGTGACCCTATATGATCATATGTTATTAGCAATATCATTCTATAATGACTCTTGGACATATTAGATCTTTCACCCCCACCTCCCCAAACCATAAGAACGAAACCCTAATTGCTCTTTGAGTATTTTGAGCTTAGAAGTGAACTTTGAGGGTATTTTTGGTGATTTTGAAAGAAGAGGAACTCTTGGAAGTTGCATTGATGTGGCTAGAGCTTGTGGATCCAGAATCATCATCAACTTGGAAAGATTTTTGAGGTATGAAGCTCTTAACTTGATGGTTCTCTTTGTTAGATCTAGTTAAGGCTTCTTTTTGTGCTTTTTTATGGTCCTGTAAGTCTTGCATGAGAGTATGAGCTACTCTAGAAGATAAGGATAATAGATCTTAACATTTTTGAGGTCCCTTGTTTATAAAAATGCAATATTGATGAGTTATATTTGATCATGCATGAATTAGGGTGCTTATTATGGATTTTATTGAGTATTTGCTCCCATTAAGACATGTAAAGGAGTAAAGTTGCCAACTTTACGTGTTAAGACATCATTTAGGATCAGATTTAGAATTAGACATAATGGCTTAACTAATTAAGCACTTAATGGTGATGTGGGTTGGCTATGGAGTAAGTTGGGCGTACCCAGCTTGTACGTCGCACGTACTAGCCAAAGATGGAGTATGCAGGGCGTAAGTTTGAGTACTGCGGGCGTAATCAACGGCTGTTGACTTTTGTTGACTTTTGAGTTTTGGACCATTTTTGGACTATTAGGGTTTTGGGTCATTGATAGGCCTTGGGCCTCCTTGGATTTTGGTCCATAATGGGCTTTGGGCACCATTTAGGAATTTGGGCCGCTTTAGGCTTTTGGGTGTCTTTGGGCAGGGCCCGGTTATGGTTTATGACCTGATTATTAATTAGGATATTATTTAATGATATTTAGTATAGAGGTTTCCCATAACAATAGTCCGAGCATTTATCTGGTTGTTTTAGCAGTTTGAGGTGAGTCTCTTCCCTGTGCTTGTGAGTCGAAGACATCAATGCCGACTAACTAAATTGTGTATGTAGGATGCTAACTGTCTTTGTGACTCTTGAATGTTTGTATGAGCCTATGTGGTAATATATATATATGTGTGTGTGTGTGTGTGTGTGTATGTGTATGTGTGTGTATGTGTGATGTAGTTGGGTCTCACTTGTTGTTATTGTGATATGTGTTACTGTGTAATCAGACTTCGGGTAGTCTCTAGGGATTTTAATAACCCACTAGGCATGTTGTTTGCCCACTGAGAATTCAATTAGTCTTTAGGGTTGATGATAACCACCGGGCGTGCTGTTTGCCCACTAAGACTTCGTGTAGTCTTCAGGGTTGCTGATAACCCATGGCTGCTTATTTGTGATATCTTGTGTGTGGTATTTTGGGGAACTCACTAAGCTTTGTGGTTATCATACGGAGTTTGATACATAAGTGATGGTGCATCATTATCTAGAAATTTTGCGTGAACTTTGTGTGAGTTGAAAGTAGTTTCTATAAGTTATAACAATTGGAGATTTTGACAAACTATCGATTATAACAACATACTTTGAAAAGTTGGTGATGAATTTGGTATGCAATTTCTATATATATGTTTAAAGTGATTTTTGGAAATGTTGAATTTCAACCTAAGCCTACTTATGTAAAGATCATTCATTCAATTTACATTAATGATTATATAACTTTCCGTTGAGCTTATTTATTGAATTTGGATTTACAGGTTGAAATGTTCGAAAGAAATTTTTGATGGACTAGCGTGTTTGACGTAATGATGGACCAAATTTTAACCTTCAATGTCAAGTATATTGTTTTTTTTTTTTTTTATTTTTTTTTATTTTTTTTTATTTTTACTTTTAGATCCTTGGGATATAAAAAATGATGATATTTTTGCAAATATATCTCAAAAAGATCATTACAAATTATTGAAGATAAATTTTGATTTATGTTAATTTGGATTCTGTATGGTGTTTATACTTTTTTTATAATTATTCAGCAAAAAGTAATACAAAAGGGTAAAATGGTTATTTTTAGAATTCAACACAACAATTCAAATGTTCCAACCAAACAACATATTAAAATTCGGATCTTAAAATTCAGACCTTCTTAGAAATTCAGACCTCTTAAAAATTCAAATCTAAAAAATTCAGATCCTACCAAACAAACCCTTAGTTGTTATTTACCTTTATATTCATATTTTAATATTTTATAAATATTTATCATCACAATCCCAATGTATGGGTCCATCACTAACCCGAACGTGAAACCTCCTCTCATAAAACCCCGTTCATTACTAAGTGATCGACTCGACCCTTCCTCGCTTTAGGTCCAACAGTAACCCAAGAGATAAGAATCTCATTCACTACTAATGTGACCGACTTGACCTGGTGCACAAAGTGAGGCACGACTCTCACTCGTAACATTTCCCCTGATGTGTTGCGTTCGCTACTCTGACGATGTAACTTACAGGTATATGTGTCATCCTTCGAAAGTGGTACTTAATCATTGTTCCCCATCACTAGAAACTTTCCATCCAAACATGATATTTGATCTAGCGCCATCACTACACTAATATCACTCCAAAATGTATGTTAGTATTACCAAAATGGTTAACATATATGGGGATTTCACAACTATATTCAACGCAATGGCTATAAAAGTCGGCATAATCAAGACCAATCCAAATTAAACTCAAACCTTTTGGAAAATTAACATCAAGAAGACAATAATGGAGCTTCTCATAAATTTCTTCTGTGAATCTTTCAACGAATTCATAACACTCATCGTTTTCCATGCATGCGAAGTCAATGTTGTAACACCTGGTTTCCTGATTGGATGGATTTAGGGTTTCAAGGATTCAAAGGCATGGTTTTTGGGTAAAACCAAGACTCACGACGTGACCATGAGAGGGGGGGGGGGGGGGGGTTCACGACGTGAGATACGCTGCAACCCAAGCCCACGATCTTTTAGGGTTTCCTTCGTATTAAAACCCCATTAACTTCATTTTAGGGTTCCAAACAACCTGCTTTGTCGCTAAACTTAGAAAAACCCTAAACCTAGCCTCTCTTTGTGTTTCTTGAGCTTTTGGTGGAGTTTTGGTGGTTTGAAGAGGAAGAGATCCCCATGAAAGCATATTTTCAGCTTGGGAGTTCCATTTGCAACCTTTAGCTACACTTATGGACCAATGTGATTAATCAAGATCCAAGCTTTATGTTTCCTCCTTGATATATCTAAGGTTTTATTCATATTTATCTAGGATCTTGAGAGTTAGAGTGTTGGGACTCCATAAAGTTGGCAACTTTATGGGTCCTTAGGGTCCCTTGATGCTTATATGTTATGGATCTGAAGTTTGAAGGATGTTTGAGTCCATGCTTGAGAAATTACTTCATTTTTTTTCATAAATAACCTAGTTTGAGCTCAAGTCTTGTATTGGCCATGCAAAACCTTAAAGCATCAATTTTTATGACCCTAGGAGTGCTAGGAAGCCTCCTAGAAAAGATGGAGTAGTGGTTTAATGGATTAAGAAGTTTTTGGATCAAATTGACACTTAGAAGAATCTCACGACGTGAGGAAGATGCATGTCATGTCGTGAGGAGTGCAAGACCCGACTATTTTGTCCTGCAGTGGCTCATGGCGTGAGCTATAGATGGTCATGTCGTGAGGGTCTGTTGACTATTGACTTTCGTTGACCGTTGACTTTTTGACCAAGTTTGACTTAAGGGTATTTTGGGTATTTCAAGCTATGGTTAAGCCTGGGTCTATATCTGTTGAATAGGAGACCTGTAGAACTTGTATTCAGAGCGGTGTGTTGTTCAGGTATTCGTCAGACTGCGAGGTGAGTTTTCTTCACTATACTTACGAGTCGAAGGCACCAAGGTCGGCCCATTGGATTGGATATCCTACTCTGTGATAGTATGTTGTTATGCTGTGGTGATTTGTTAGATCTATCTGATAGTTTGTTGGCCGGTTATATGCTTATCTATTATATGTGCACATATTTTGATTTGTGGTTGAGGCTTTACTTCTATATGCGTGAGCCAACAGACTGAGGGCATTCCAACCCGATGGTGGATTGGTCCCAAGGGTATTCCATCTCGAGGATGAATAGACCCGTTGTATATTGGCATTCGAACTTGGGGTATTCCATCCCGAGGACGACTGAACTCGGAGGTTGACTGGGCCTAGGATTCCAACCTAATGGTTAATTGGGCCCAAGGGTATTCCATCCCGAGGATGACTGGACTCGGATGTTGATTGGGCCTGGGGTATTCCAACCCAATGGTTGCTTGGACCCGACATGTTTGATTGTATATGTTATCCGTTTGTATGGTGGTACTTTGGGGAACTCACTAAGCTTTGGCTTATTGTTTTAGTTTATGGTTTCAGGTACTTCTGATGATCACGGGAAGGCAAATACGTGACTGTACACATCCTCCCGTCTGATGACATTATGATTTTGGGCTACTCTGATATTCGATAAACAATTTGGAAACACTGATTTTGTAAATATTTTTATAATTATGGGTTGTTTTTTAAAGTTTTAAATTGTTGTGATTTTTGGGATGCTACAAATGTTCTCTAACCTCTAATTAATATCATCGGTATATCGTATGGGGTATTTGGAAAATATACCTTGGAAGTGCAGATCGACAATGATGTATACAACCATGTTTGAAGAGAGAAAATGGAGTAAGGGTTTTCACTCGAAGGAAAATGATAAAGTAAAAGGATAGACAATTTGGGATAACTAAAAACCTAACCAATACAATCAGTATATACATGGAAAAAATTAAATGAGGTGGCAAAGATGTCACCGGTTTACCCTTTCGATTCTTTCATGATGACCAATTAGACTCGAAAAAAATGATCTTATGCTCCCCATAAAAGCAACAAAAAATGTTTAGACACTGGTTAAACCAACTCCGAAAACATTATAGGACTACAACGTCATTTTCCAATTAAATTATGTAAAGAGAAGTAAATAATCACACGCCATATTAAAATATTAAACATCTTATTGAGATATTAGAGATTTAATTAGGGAAATATAATTTATTTGTTGGAAATAGTGTATAAGGTCATTAACTATTGATAATATTTTCTAATAATAACACGATCCTTTCGGTTTGCCTTCATGAACCAATTGAGAAAAAATAAATAGGAGAAAATAAGTTTGTTAATTTATTACAGTTTAACAATTTAATTAGAAATTATTTTGGGAATTAATTATAGTTTTAATTAATTAAATGGTTGAATATTAAGTAGTTAAATGTTAATTGACTGGAATGTTCCTAAACCCTTAAGGATAAGGGGAAATTCGAAAATCACTTCTTCCCATATGAGATGGGAAACTCAAAATTCACTCCATCCAACATGGGATGGGGGATGAAACTAATGCAAGGATCCATGCTATAAATAGAGTGCGTGAGATTTTCATTCTCCTTAAACCTTGGCTTGATTTTTCGCCGTCCTTCTCTCCCCCCTTTTTTTAGTGGACGATTTCTTACCCTCTTAGAGTTTGTGAAATTGACCCTCATCCTAGTTTATTTTTGGTACTCTCTTGGAGTCTTGGTTGTGAAACAAAAAGGGATTCCTTCTGAGGAGTCTTCCTACAAGCAAAGGTGATCGTGATCAAATCTCAGTTGAGGAGTCTCCCAAAAGATCAAGAAGATCAAGAGGTTAGTAATTCTTCTGTTATTTTTCATAAGTAGGTTGCTATAATAGAATAAACTTATATCCTTTAGGGTGCATGTACACATAGGATTTTATATTGCTTCTGTTGCCATAACTAGTGTGTATAAAATGTTAGAAAACATATCATTATTGTTTTTAACTTAATTAGAAATAGAAGCGTATTTTGGTTCTAAATAAAAGTTGCATATAAAAGTGTGTGTTTCTATTTAATTAAGTTAGGTTTCCTTTCCAATTAATATACACTAGGATAAACTGTATAATTTGCATAGTGTAAACAGTTTTTGATTGTCATTACTACAAATAAAATTTGGACTTATGTTTTAATTTTCTTACCATGATTTTAGAGAATGAAATTTGATTTTTGGGAGCATAAGGAAGGTAAGCTTGAATCTTAATCAAATGAGGATACTTCCAAGAGGTGTTGTGATTTCTTTGTGGGCCTTTTTATGTTATCGCCCCTCTTCCTATGTTTTGTATATGTGTGATGTTCTCTCTATTTTAAATCTCTTTGGTTCTGAGTCCGGATGGGGCTGGGTCCAAAACCGCACATCCTTAAAGAGCACAGTTGTAGAATCGAACTAGAACCGGAAATGAGGTATATAATCCTCTTTTCAATTCTCCATTTTCCACTAAATTGGTTCTTGGTTTTCGGTTTTCGATATAGTTCAATATGGTTTCAGACCGATGTCATCCCTAATGACGACATATATAATTAATTGACAACTTTCTTTTCTATTCAAATTTTATTTAAGTTTCAGTAAATATTATATATAAATTAAATATCTAACTATTACTTGCTTGATGTTACAAAATAACCATCAATAACTCTCAAATTGTTGTTGAAGTCATTTGTCTCTTAGTTACACTCAATAGGCTAATAAACTTTTATTTTTCTATATTCCGTTACACCAATAGAGTAGATTTCAACCTATGTTTTCTAACAAATAAAGATAAAATATCTACAAGTTTGATAAAAAAAAGAGGAGCGATGAGAACAAAAAATAGCGAGTATGAGAAACAATTTGCAAGAGCGGCGAGCAATCAACAAACCATGATTATGAAGCGACACACGCTCGTCCACATAGAGAGTATCAATGTGAGTAGTGTCTCGATGACGTGGATATAAACTTAACGACACAATGGGGCCGAAGAAGAAATGATTGTGAAAGAGAAGAAAACAAATAGTTCATGATAGGAATGGAGTGAGGGTTTTGAGTTTTGAGTTTGAAAGATTCATAATTTTTGGTTCTTTAGGATGATGGTTGAAGTCTAGATAGTGATTGAATTTTTCGATATTTTAAATATTTCAACATTTTCGTTTTTCTTTAATTATATATTATTTAGTTATATATTGGTAGATAGTTTAACGATTATGAAAACGAGAGGCCTTTTAAATGTTCTATTGCTTGAGTTAAGGATAGGCATCCTTTTGAAATATTTAAATGTTTTCACCATTCCAAAATTGTAAAACAAAGAAATTTGGATGGGACATAATATATCTTGCGGAAAATATAGTTTCTACAATAAGCATCTATAGTAGGATTATATTTAACTGTAATATAAAAATGCATTCCTTAAAAAGATTATCTTTTGGTTTCTAAAAGCAAATATGTCAAGAAAAAAAAATCACAACTCCTACACGTTTTTATAACTATAGACGCATGAAAACGAATATGTAAAAAATAGTAAATAAAATTTTAAAAATAATAATTATTTAAATACAGTTTTTTTGAATACATGCATAAAAACGAAGATATAAATCTTTTTAAAAAATAATTTTCTAAAGAATACTAATTTCTTAAAAATAATTTGAAAAAAAAACAAAGATGTAGAAAATAATTTTTGTAGAATATAGAAAACGAATTAAAAAAAATATAATTTATAAAATCAGAGAAATCTAAAAAAAACATATGTGAAACACAAATAAAAGAATATTTGTGAAAAATCAAATTTTGTAAAGTTGTAACAAAAAAAACTTTTTTAAAAAGCCTAAATTTTAGAAAACATATAAAAAGAAAGTTGTAAAAAAAACAAGTTTAGACCTAATTTGTAATATAAAAAAAAAAAAGACAGGTCAAAGCGTAGAATAAAAAATGTAAGGACCAGATTTTAGTAAAAGATAAAAATGTGGTTTAAAAAGTAAAAAACAAAAGTTAAGGCCTTAAGGGTGAGGTGGTTTAAGATAAATGGAAATGTTTTAAAGAAAGAACCGTTAGAAATCGGAAGTCGAAAGGGTTGGGTCGGTGTATTCGCGCTTAAAATAACCTTCTTCACTCGTCCCTCTGGCTTCTCTACAAACACCATAGATACATGTTTCTTTGAAGAAGAGGGTTTTATTTGGAGGTTCTTTTTCTTCTATCGACACCACCGTTTCCTCTTTCTTTCATTCCCCGACGTTCAACAATCCTCTGCGTTTCCCTCTTCCTCTGTTAGGTAACGTTCTTGATTTTTTTTTGTGTATTTTATTGATTTCGTTTTGTTTTTGTTAGGTATTTTGAATTAGGCTAACATCTTCAGGCCTCCCTTCATCACTGTGATGGATTCATCGGGCTATTGGGTTGTACCTTTATTCTTTGTAGTTGTAGTATGACGTCTGGTCCGATGTCAGTTTGGTTCACCATCATCATCGATCAAGAAAACGAGCACATGTCTTTCTCCTCTGATTTCTAGGCTGTGAGTTTAATTGTCTCTTTTCTCCTCCGATTTCTGGTTTTCTTTTTTCTTTCTATTTCTCGTCCATTTATTTTTTGTTTTGTTGGTTTTTTGAAGCAGGCCACCTAATAGAAAGCACCCATCAAATGAAGATGATTGGTCCAACAATAGTTAAGTTTAAATAGTCTTGAAACCCAAAAAAGTACTGTTTAGTTGTAGATTCTTCTTCTGTGCACTTTAGGTGTTTGATGAAATGTCTTAATGTTATTGGATTAAATTATTGAGCTATTAGAGATTCAATCAGGGAAAGAAAATTTATTGTTTGTAGTTTTAACTCAATTAGAAATAGAAGTGTATTTGGTTCTAACTAAGAGTTGCCTATAATTAATATAGGTTAGGCTGAAGTGTTAAATTTCCATATTTGAAACAGATTTTGATTGTCATTGCTACAAAAATATATGGACTTATGTTTGTAATTTTCTTACTGCAGGATTTTTAGAGATTGAAAATTGATTTTTTGGGGGCATAAGGAAAGTAAGCTTGAATCTTAATCAAATGAGGAATACTTCCAAGAGGTGTTGTGATTTTTTTAACAATTTATATGCTGAGTTTTTTGTTTCAAGGCTACTACAAAGATACGTTTTTAGTTCCATTGAATCTCAAATAAGGGTGTTGGGTGATTTCCGTCTTCTATCCACTGAATTACAAAAGATATGAGTCTGTAACTTTGTTTGTTTATTTCCAGAAATACCCCTCTGTTCCTAAAAACTTGTGCTTATATATATATATTATCTGCAGGAAATGATGGGATTAACTAACTTCATGTTGAATCAATCAAAAACGATGCTGAATATTGCATAGAAACACCTTCAGTACTTATTTAGTATGCCTGGTAGATCTTTACATCAGGGAAGGAAATGCCTCATGGTGGATTGAAATGTTAAAATCAAGTGGTCAATATAAAGAGGTGCTGATGTATACTTTCGTATCTCTGATGAGGTAATAATCAATCCCTTTTGTGAATAAAAAGTATTATATATGGGATTTTTGTTAAAAAACTTCATTTTTTTTTGTTGGAACCTCTTCATTCAGCTGTGATTATTGTTGTTGTTACTTTTTATTTTAGCCAAACGAATTATGTTAAGAAAGTATGGATTTCATATCATTCTTTCTGGTGGTGATCTGTACAAGAAATGGGATCAGGTATTGCAATTTTTGTTACCTTATCATATATCTTAATACTTTAATAGAAGATAATTTTGTTTTCCAATTAGTACTTAATAGATAATTTTCATTATCGAATATATGAAAATAACCATACATTTCAAATTATTTAAAATGTGGTTTGTGACAGCTCATTCTATGAGGGTGATGATAATCCAAATGTGCATGATATATTGATGACTTGCTCGTTCTACAAATTTGATCTTGGTTATTGCCAGGTAACATGCCAATATTATTATTTATAGAGTAAATTACAATTTTGTCCTTGTGATATTTCAAAAGTTATGGTTTTCATCTAGATATTTCATTTGTTGCACAAGAGGTCGATAAAATTATAGTTTTGTTGCAAGGTTTGTCCCTGGTACTGCTCGTGTTGCAAAATGCCAGTGAAGTCCAAGTGAAATATGACTTTTTTGCCCCCGTCTTTTTCTCCTTCATCCTATATACCTAAAATTCCTCGATCTCTATCTTAAACTCTAATCAAACCAAAATCCAAAAATTAAACTAAAACTAAAACAAAATTCAGATCCAGGGTACCAACAAACTGAAGAAAAAAACAGAAAACCAAAAGGTTGTTAGGTTAGTTTCTTTTTTTTTCTTTTTTTTTTTTTTTTAATTTTTATTTTATTTTATTTATTTTTATCATGATTTAAGATGAAGGAGATTGAGAAGATGAAGATTAGGGCAAAAGAGTCATTTTACTTTAAAACCTTTTTTTTTAATGCCGCCAGAGACGAACCTTGCAGTAAAATATAATCTTTTTCTTTCTCACAGGGCTTGAGTGATCTCTCTCCACTATCATTATTCATCATGAAAGATGAATCACAAGCTTTCTGGTGTTTTGTTTTTCTTCTTTTTTTTTAATGGAAAGATTAGGTCCAAATTTCAACCGTGATCAAGGGCTTTTTGGTCATTTAATAAAAAAAAAGAGTAATGAAATTGAAACCAACCTGCCTTCATAAATGGTTGAAGTCCATCAAATTTGAAATTTTAAGGAATTTGACAGAGTTGAATTCTGTCTGAATTTTCAACCAAATGGCACCATTGAATGAATCTTGAATTCCAATTTCCTTGGAATCCACAATTCCAATTCTTGGCTGCAAATCGATTACTAAAAATAGTATTTCAAGAAAATCCAACAGAAGTGAATTCCGTCCCAATTGTCAACCAAACCCGTCATGAAATGGAATCTCGAATTCCAATTCTGTCGGAACCCACGATTCCATTTCTTAGCTGCAGTTTCTAACATGTATATTATTACTGTTTTGATATGGCAGCTCATTTCACAACTACTTCAAACAAAACAACTGCTTCTGTTTCTACTGGATTCTGATATAATTCAAAAAGGCAAGTAAGTTTACTCTTCTACCCTCACAAACTACACTACTAATTTGACAATTTAGAAAGTTTTTTTTTTTTTGGAAAAAGATGGTATTATGGTGGCTCAGTTGGACTTAATCACATCATGTCAAAATTGTTGTTTGTTTTAGACTTCATGGGGGGACAAAACTTGACATTGTATTTTCATTTGTATTTTATAATCAGTAAGGCTTATTGATGAGTATGATAAATTTATGTATTTTATAATCAGTAAGGCTTATTGATGAGTATGATAAATTTATGTATTTTATAATCAGTAAGGCTTATTATTGATGCTCAATAAGGTGTGTGGTTATTGCATTGAATCTCAAATAAGGGTGCTGGGTGATTACCACTGATTACAAAAAGATCATATGAGTCTATGACCCTGTTTGTGTATTTCCAGAAATACCCATCTGTTCCTAACCTAAAACTTATGTTTATTTATTATCTTCAGGAAATGATGGGATTAACACACTTCATGTTGATCCAATCAAATAAAGATGTTGAATATTGCATGGAAAACACCTTCAGCAGTTATTTAGTAGACCTGTTTTTTTTTTTTTTTTGAAAAAATATATATATATTTGTAATTTATTCATTTCTTTTATTTATTTTGAAAAGTGTTGTTTTATTTAGTGAATTGGGACATCAGGGAAGGGAAATGCCACATGGTGTGTTCTTTGGTGGGTTGAAATGTTAAAAACAAGAGGATGCTGTATCTCTGATGGGGTAATAATCGTTTCCCTTTTGTGAATAAAAATGTTAATATATGAGAATTTTGTTAAAAAAACTTAAATTTTTTGCAGGAACCTGTTCATTCACATCTTATTGTTGTGGTCATTATGTTAAGGAAGTATCGATCAAGGTATTGCAGTTTTTGTTACCAGATCATATCTGAATAATTAAATAGATAATTTTGTTTTACTATTCATTATCGAATATCAATGTTTCTGGAAACAATAGATGAATGATTTATCAATCTTCTTAGAGTAATATTACGTTTTTGGTCCCTGAGTGTTGTGTAGCTGATTTTTTCAAAAATATTCTGTGAACCACAAGTTCCCTTATATTAATTACTATTCTTAGTTCCAATTCCTTTGACAAAATGCATTCATTACTCTGCAACAAGAAAAGGTTTTAGAAACCAAATAAAGCTACATAACATTTTTATGGTGGAGAAAAGGAAAAGAAGATGCTTCTGTGAATCAAAGTTAACCTTAACACTATAAAACACTTGATGCTTTTTATGTTTTTATTTAGCTTTTCTGTGTTAATGTTTAAAGGTACATTATTGAATCTCAAAAAAGGGTGTTGGGTGATTATGCCTTCATGTTATGAAATTATGAACTTGCTTTATCAAATTGCCACTGATTACAACCTGACAAAGCATGGAAACAATATGTAAGTGAACAGGTAGCTCTATGACCCTGTTTGTGTATTTCCTGAAATACCCCTCTGTTCCTAAAACCTGTGCTTTATTTTTTATCTTCAGGAATTGATGTGCTTTTTTATCAAAAAAAAAATGTTGAATATTGCATGAAAACGCCATCAGAACTTATTTGGTACACCTGGTACAAATTATATTTGTTATTTAGTCAATTCTTTTTATTGAACAGCATTTTAATTGTTCCATGATTGTTTTTTTTTTTTTTTATCAACTCTAGATTTCATATTCATATACACATATTCTTACATTGACTTTATTTAGAAGCCCACATCTTGTATCTTTATGTTGTACCTATTTTTAATATGTTCCATGGCTCATCAAATAGTTTGCCTCATGGATAATTTGACAATTCATTTTTGATGGAAAATGTCCTATTCCTCCAAAGTACTATTTTAGCGTATGTTGTTTTAGATTGTTTATTATAGTAGTAAGATAATATACCATAAAAGCAGTACCATTTTCTGATATTACATTCTTTTGTGCTATAATTTGATCTTGTTTAATTGATATTAAACATCTCTGAAATTTTCATGTGCCATAAGGGGAAATTTATTTCTAATTCTATTCCCTCCTCTTTACTTCTGAAATTTATTTCTCATTCTTGATACAGTTAAACAACATGTTCTTATTGCTACAGTTTATCCTTCTCAGAAGGACCATGAAGCCTTTGATCATCCTGTTACATGTAAGTTTTTAAAGTCCATTGTTTCTCATTTTCACATTAAAATTACATGGTTTTGTTTATGTAAGTACATTTCCTGTGATACAATCTGTTTTTTAATTTTTTTTTATCAAGTAAAACTTGAATGACATGGAGTTTTTCATAAAGTACAGTTTTCTGGAAAAATAACAATTCTATATAACCATCCGTAAATATAAACTTTTTCTCAGTTTCAACAGTTATAGCATTGCACTTTCATCTTTTTTTTTGTTATTAGAGCATTATGCTTTAAAAAATTTACACAATATTAAAATTGTACTTTTTTTCTTATTGTGACATTATAGTTTGAATAATCTACCCATTAATTTATAGCATCGAACTTTCAATTTTTTTTTCTTTTTAGGACATTATACTCCAAAAAGATTTACCTAATTAAGCAGTGAAATGGCTTTGTATTTGTATGACATTTTCTAAAACTGCCATACTTCTATGAAGAGGAGAATTTTTCTATTTGGGGACACCTGGCATGCTCCTTTGGCATGCCTCTTTTAGAAGTTGTATACTCATTTCTGTTATGTTTCTCCATGTTTCAAAGTTTTTGCTCAGATTCTTGCATGTTTTGTAAATTTTGGGTTTTAATTTTTCCTTTTTTTTTTCTTGATATATTACATCTGATGGGTTTGATATTTAGCATGCAAATAACCCTATTTTTTTTTTTTAATAAGTGCTGCCTAGATAACGGCGTCTTATATTTACTGGATTTGTGTCTATATCTATGATTGACTTGATAAAAAAAATGCTTTCTTTTAGCAAAGAATTCAATCTATTTTTTATGTTAAAAAGTTCACTTAATTAAAAAGTTATTAATGTCAAATTTATAATTAAGTGATGCTTTCTTGTCTATATCAGTGGCCTTTCTCTTGCTCTTCCATGAAACCCCCTTCCCCCTATGTACATATGTAATTATTGTGGTCCGGTTGTTAAAATTTGCATGCTGTTCTTTTTACTCAATGAAATTTATATAATATGGATACAATAATAGAGATTATAAGTATTAACAGATAGTAGTCTTGCTACAGTTAAACAGCATGCATGTTCTTATTGTCACAGGTTGGTGGTTTAGGTCCAAAAGGGAATCTTTGGTCCTTATTTCAAGGTTTCATAATGTTTTCGGTACCTGGGTAGATGTTAAATTAATAATGAAAATGACCATTTTGTCCCTGTCATCTTCATCCCTTTCATTTCCATTTTCATCAAAATTTCTCTCCTAGATCCTTAGAAATAATCATCATATATGTTGAAGGAGCCAAATTAAACCCTAACTCCCTAAAAAACATAATAATCTTTTTGAAAATACTATACTCATTTCATGGTGTGTAATGTGTTTGGTCTCAACTTCAAACAGCCTATATGTTAAATTTATGAAAAAGACCATTTTGCCAATGTCTTTTTCATCTCTTCCATTTCCATGTTAAAATTCACCACTTGTCTTCAAAAATTAGCTGTCTTTATGTTTAAGGAGCATAATAACTTTAACAACACAGATGTTAGATATTCACCACTTCTCTTAAAAAATTATCTATCTTTTGCATGATATATTATTGTTCACTTAATTGTTCTACAACTTTCATCTTGGTTATTGCTACTATTATTATTATTTATAGAGTAAATTACAGTTTCGTCCTTGTGATATTTCAAAATTTATGGTTTTCATCTAGATATTTCTTTTGTTGCACAAGTGGTTGATAAAGTGTAGTTTTGTTGCAAGGTTTTTCCCTGGAACTAATGCTGTTACAAAATGTCTGTGAAGTTCAATTGAAATGACTATTTTGTCCCCATATTTTTCTCCTTCATCCTCTAAACCTAAAAATTCCTCAATCTCCATCTGAAAATCCAATCAAACCAAAACCCAAATATTAAAACTAAAACTAAAACAAAATTAAGATCCAGGGTACCAACAAATTGGGAAAAAAAGACCATGGATCTTGATTTTGTTTTAATTTTTTTGGGTTTTGATTGAATTTAGTTAGGTTTTTATGATTTACGATGAAGGAGATTGAGAAGATGAAGATAAGGGTAAAAAGTCATTTTACTTAAAACTAATCTGTCATTTTATTTAAACATTTTTTTTACACCATTAGTGCCAGGGTCGATCATTGCAAAAAAACTCATTTTGATTGCTAATTATTTGTGTTTTTTTTTGTTATACTCAATATTTTGCTAATATTTGTAAGAAACAATTTTTTTTTCACAGGGTTTGAGTGATCTCTCTTCAATATCATTATTCATCATGAAAGAGGAATCACAAGTTTTCTAGTGTTTTTTTTTTTTTTTTTTTTTTTTTTTAAGGAAAGATTAGGTCCAAATTTCAACCGTGATGGAGGGTATTTTGGTCATTTAATAAAAAAAAGAGTAATGAAATTGAAACCACCTGCCCTCATGAATGGTTGAAAAGGAATTTGACAGGGTTAATTTTCAACCAATTCTTGGCTGTGAAGCGATTACTAAAAATGGAATTTCAAGAAAATCGACCAGAACTAAATTCCGTCCCAATCATCAACCAAACATGTCATGAAATGGAATCTCGAATTCCAACTCTGTCGGAATCCGCGATTCCATTTCTTAGCTGTGGTTTCGAACATGTCTATTATTGTTTTGATATGGCTGCTCATTGCACTACGACTTCAAACAAAACGATGGATCTTCTGTTTCCAGTGGATTCTGATACAATTAAGTAAATTTACTCTTCTACCCTCACAAACTACACTACACTACTAATGTGACAATTTAGAGAGTTTTTTGGGAAAAAGATGGATGAGAAGAATCCTCAATATATATTATACGTAATACACAAGCTAGTTATCAGCCTAAATTACATGTGCTTATTTATTATCTTCACTTCAGGAAATGATGAGCCATTTTTATTAAAAAAAAATGGTGAATAAAGCAGTTATTGCTATCTGTGTATCAGAAGGTGGATTGAAGTTACCTAATTTTCCCTTATACATACATACATACATACATGTTCATATCAGTTTATCTTTCTTCTTTGTTAAACATACTGAGATTCTTCAGTTGCCAAAGCAGACAGATTAAGGAGAAGCACATCAAAATGGTAAATTCTTTTGGTAGCAATTAACAATTTTAAACAGTACAAAATTCAATTTTAAACAGATCAAACACCCTCACTGGGTTTCTTTCTCTTTTTCTCCTCCATTTATCTTTTGTTTTGTTGGGTTTTTGAATTAGATCACCTACTCTGCACTTTAGGTGTCTGATGAAATTTCTTAATTAAGTTAAAGAGTTGTTTTGCAGGTGAAAATGTTGTTGGATTGAATTATGTAGACAAAAGTAAATAATCACAAACCAAACCAAACCAAATTAAAACTTTTTGAGCCATTAAAGATTCAATTAGGGAAAGATAATTTGTTATTTGTAATTTTACTCAATTAGAAACAGAAGTGTGTCTTGAATCTTAATCAAACGAAGAGGTGTTGTGATTTCTTTGTGGGCCTGTTTGTGTCATCGCCTCTCTTCTTATTTCTGAGATTCCAAGAATAAAGAACACAAAGTCTTTGTTACGTTAGAATGTTTTTTTTTTTTTTTTTTTTTTTTTTTTTTTTTTTTTTTGTATTTGTAATGTTCTCTGTTTCTAAATCTCATTGTGTTATTCATGTTGCAGGAGTTGTATTTATCAAAAGATTTAGATGTTTCTGAGAAATGTTTTTATTTATTTATTTTCAAGTAGGTGACAAATGAGTGGTTAAAACAGGTTATTACTGATGCATAGAGCCATTGCGTATAGAAACTATACCCATCGGTATGTTTTTCAGCTAATTATACACCTAGTGAAAGTTGCACACAGTTGTAAGAGTTAAAATTTTTATCATTTTAAAGCCATTCATTTATTTCCCCTTGCAGCTTCTCATAAGATACAATTTGGTTTTGTATCTTATTTTATAGTGTGTCTTACAAGTTCAATTGTATACTATATATGTGTGTGTGTGTGTGTGAAGTTCATAATTGCATGTGATACAGAGCAAGTGAATCACTCTTCTGCACAAGCCATATTTTGTGTGCCACAGACATTACATATTATAAGTTTCCCCAGTTGATATTTATAAATGGTTAAAGTTGCTGATGACTTTGACATTGAGCTTTTTGTCAGAGATTCCTTCTGATACTGGTATTATGGTTAATCATTTTCTTATCAATTGCACTGATAAGAAGATTCTTTATTGAAATCATATGGTTAATCATTTTCTTATTAGGACATTCTGCTTTGAAAATTCTACCCAATTATATATAGCACTGTACTTCCATTTATTTCTTATTGCAACATAACATACTTTGAAAAATCTGCCCATTTATAGATAGCATCACACTTTCAATTTGTGTTCCAAGGCTACTACAAATTTACACTTTTAGTTCCATTGAATCTCAAATATTATAAGGGAGTTGGTTATTGATTCCAGCCTTCTTCTATCCACTGGTTACAAAAGATTATATGAGCCTACGACCCTGTTTGTGTAATTCCAGAAATACCCCTCTGTTCCTAAAACTTGTGCTTATTTATATCATCTTCAGGAAATGATGGGATTAACATACTTGATGTCGAATCAATCAAAAAAAGATGTGCTTTTATTCAGTGAATTGGGACATTAGGGAAGGAAATGTTAAAAACAAGTGGTCAATATAAAGAGAGGGTGTTTGTGTGTACTTTCTTATCTCTGATGAGGTAATAATCAATTCTTGTTTGTGAATAAAAATATTATATATGAGAACTTTGTTTGTTTAAAAACTTCAATTTTTTTGCAGGACCTCTTCATTCAGCTGTGGTGCTTGAACAGACATCTTATTGCTGTTACCTTTTTTTTTAGCCAAACGAATTATGTTAAGAAAGTAAGGATTTCATCTCATTCTTTCTGGTGGTGATCTGTACAAGAAACGGGATCAGGTATTGCAATTTTTTTTTTACCTTATCATCATATATCTTATTACTTTAATAGAAGATAATTTTGTTTTCCAATTAGTAACAATTTTCATTATCGAATATCAGTGGTTCTGTAACAATAATATATGAATGATTGATTTATCAATCTTTTTAGAGTAATATTACATTTATTATTTTTCCTATAAAGTCACTGTACTTAGAAAAACTAATTGCAGAATTATCATATCTAAGGATTTCATGGTTTCATAAACACCTATATGTTAAATTTATGAAAATAACCATTTTGTCCCTGTCATCTTAATCTCTTTCATTTCCATGAAATTTCAACAAAAAACTAAACCTTAAGTCCCTAAAAATAGAATCTTTTTAAAAATGTGGTACTCATTTCATTGTGTGATAATGTGTATTGTTTGGTCTTTGGGTCTCAACTTCAAACAGCCCATATGTTAAATTTATGAAAATGACCATTTTGCCTATGTCTTCTTCATCTCTTCCATTTCCGTGTTCAAGGAGCATAATTTAACCTCAACAAAGAAATCAATTCTCTTAAAAAATTATCTGTCATAAATGTTTAAGGAGCATAACTATACCCTAACCCCCGAAAAGATTCTCTAAAAATTAAATAAACTACATTACAGGTTGAAGTATACATATGCTGCTATTATGGATACAGAACAAAGTATATTGCTTTTATCAGTAAAGAAATTTAAGTATGTTGCTGTTATGGGTAGAAAATATAAGTTCATTGCTATTATGGTTAAAAAAAAAATTAAAAGAACATTCCTATTATTGATAAAAAGTATAAGTATGCTGCTATTATGGATAAAGAATAAAGTACATTGCTTCTATTGGTAAAAAAATGGAAGTACGTTGTTATGTGTAAAAATTAAGAGAAAAATAAATTAAATAATGTTATTTATGTTATACAGTGGTCAAGCTTTTTGGATTATGAAGGCTGAGTCATGGATCCAGACGCTTTAAAACAGAGAATATTCTATAGGGGCAAAAAGAGGTTTTTATATTTTGTTGAAATTTACACATCGACCCTTTTGGCTAATTTTAACTAAATCTGTTCATGACATGTAATTCCAGGTTTATGCATTCTTAGTGGGATCTTATTCATACCATTCAACAGTATGTTGTCTCAGTTAAAAACATTAGAGTACATGACTATCAAAAACCAATTGCAGGTAAATGACTATTGTGCCCTCCAAGTTCTATCACCCAAATATTATATTTATTGCGATTTATAAAAAGGTTTACAGAAATTAGAGAAAGGAAGGGTTTGATTGAGAAAGATGTGGTATGAAAATAACCATACAGTTCAGATGTGGTTTTTTTTTTTTTTTTTTTTTTTTATTTAAGTATTTTATTTTTGTTTTTAAGGTAATGATATATTGTTGACTTACTCATTCTACAACTTTGATCTTGGTTATTGACAGGTAACATGCCACTATTATTATTTATAGAGTAAATTACAATTTCGTCCTTGTGATATTTCAAAACTTATGGTTTTCATCTAAGATATTTCATTTGCTGTACAATTGGTCAGTAAAGTATAGTTTTGTTGAAAGTTTTCTCCATGGTGGAACTGTTGGTGTTGCAAAATGTTTGTGAAATCCAAGTGAAATATGACTATTTTGTCCCTCTCTTTTTTTATCCTTCATCCTGTAAACCTAAAATTCCTCAACTTTAATCTTAAACTCTAATCAAACCAATACCCAACAATTAAGCTAAAACTAAAACAAAATTAAGATCCAAGGTACCAACAAATTTATTTAAAAAAACCATGAACAGTAAACTAAAAAGATTAAAGATTGTTAGGTTAGAATTATTTTTATTTTATACTTTTGGATCTTGATTCTTCTTTAATTTTTGGGTGTTGATTGAATTTGGTTTGATTTTTATGATTTAAGATGAAGGAGATTTAGAAGATGAAGATAAGGGCAAAAAAAGTCATTTTACTTTATCTAATTAGTCATTTTACTTTGTGTTATTTATTTATTTATTTATTATACACACAATATTTTGCTAATAATTGAAATAAAGAATTTTTATCTCACAAAACATGAGTGATCTCTCTCTCTCTCTCTCTCTCTCTCTCCATTATTATTCATCTTGAAAAATGATTCATAAGCTTTCAGGTGTTTTATTGGAATGATTAGGTCCAAATTTCAACCGTGATCAAAAAGGCATGCACTCTCAACTCTTTCTTTGCGCTATAAAATGTCCTCCCTCTATCTCAATATATAACAAGGGTATTTTGGTCTTTTAATAAAGAGGGAGGAATGAATCAAAACTGGCATTCCTTCTGCCTGCCCCTATAAATAAATGGTTCAAGCCCATCAAATATGAAATACCAAGGAATTTCACAAAGTTGCATTCCGTCCGAATTTTCAACCAAAGGCACCATTCAATGGAATCTCGAATTCCAATCCCACCGGTATCCACAATTCCAGTTCCTAGCTGTGATTATCAAACATGGAATTTCAAGAAATCCAACATAAGTGTGTTCCATCCAAATTGTCAACCAAACACGTCAAGAAATGGAATCTCGAATTCCAACTCTGCCAGAATCCGCAATTCCGTTTCTTAGCTGTGGTTTCTAACATGTCTATTATTGTTTTGATAGGGCAGCTGGTGGAACTACTCAACAGCCCATTACACAACTGCTTTCTGTTTCTGTTGGATTCTGATCCAACTCAAAAGGCAAGTAAATTTACTCTTCTACCCTCGCTAATTAAAAAGTATCACATGGTTTCAGGGTATTTGAATACGATAAAACATTAAGGTTATGGGAGGTGTTACGGACAAGGTAATAAACCAAACTGTACTTTGCTGATTACTAAATATACATGTAAAATGTCTAATAAGGTAACAATAATAAAAAAATCCTTTCCATATTGGCCTCATAAGTTTGTATGTTGCAACTGAATGCTATTTAGATGCAAAGGTATATAACCTTCTATTAAAACATTATACTTTCATAATCAAATCTATTAAGACACTGTAATTTTATTATTTTTCCTAGTCACTCTACTTCCACAAACTAAACATGTTTGTTTTTGGTTACTAGTTATAGCATTATAGCTTTAATTTTTTTTTTTTTTTATCAAGACTTTATTTTGAAAATCTGAACTTGCTTGATTTTGGTAAACATATATAGCATTTTATATTCAAAATCTAACATAATTAAATGTTGTAATTTGTATTTCCTTTTCTTATTAAGACAACAAACTTTGCAAATTTTTTACCTTTGAACTTTTTCTTATTAAAACTTTACACTTGGAAAATCTAATATTATTAGACATTATACTTTTTTTCCTACATAGATAATGTACTTTGGAAATCTAGACAACTACAACATAGTACTTTTAATCTGGCCTATTAAGATATTTTCTTCTATTTTTTTTTCCTATTAAGAAAATGTTTTTTAAAATCTAACCTATATATATACACACACACACACGAAAACACAAATGATTTGTGAAAACGAAAACAACCATTAAGGATGAGACGCATGTATATTTGAAATAAAAATAAATGTTGTATTAAGATAATTTAAAAATATACTCGGAAGGGTAAATTTGGAATTTGCATTAACCGCATTAAAACTTTACACTGACTTTTATACTTTGAAAATCTAACATATTTAGACATTTTACTTTTATTTTTTCCCTACTTAGACACTATACTTGAAAAATCTAGACAATTATAACATTGTATTTTGAATGTGTAGACAATTGTAAAATATAGCTATAAAGATTTTTTTTTCTTATAATCTTTTACTATTAAGCCATTGTACTTTGAAAATCTAAGCATCTATGATTTATGTTCCCATCACTAACATTATACTTTCAATTTTCTTTCATATTTCTGTATATCTTTTTTCATATTAAGACAATGTGCTTTATCTTAAATATTACTATTTAAATTATAGTGTTATACTGCTAATATCTAACATATTAAGACTCATTTAATATTTCTTTAAAAATCTCACCTATTAAGACTTTGTAACTTTAAAAACTTCTACCATTCAACCTTTTTCTTATTAAAGCAATACACTTTGAAAATCTAATATTATTAGGACAACATTTTATTTTTGAAATATAACATATTTAAATGTTATCTTTTAACTTTTTTTTTTCTTATTAGGATAATACATTTTGAAAACATTGTACCTTTCAAGTTTTTTCTTGTTAAGACTAACCTCTTTGAAAATCTAAGATATACTTTTATGAACAGGTTTGCCACATGAATAAGGAAAGTCAAAGATGGAGTTCTAATGTTTGTCCAACAGTGATAAGGAAAATGAATCGCTTTGGAAAGAATATGAGGTATATTACTAATTTTATGCATTCTAACAATTATATTAATCATAACAAAGATTGTTACTAGCTGTCTAAATTATTGTAGATTTTTGGTTGATTTTTCATTGCCAAGGAAATGTGTTTGAAGCTAGATGAGGATGTGAAAATTACAATTATTGGAATTAATTTCATCCATCAAACACCTTATGTATATATTAATTAATACTTTTCTAAAGATAAATATCTTGAATGTTACTCTTCAAACATACTCGAAACAATCTTTGGCCCCAAACTCATTACATTAAGCCATTGCCCCCCATTGGCAATGAGGATGGTGGTTCTTCTTCGTCTGCAAACCTAGTCACTTTGGAGTAGTCGGTTAGGTAGAAAGGGGGTGTAGTGGGGATGATATAGGTTGCCACTTTTGTCAACATGTTTTGGCATTTTTTTTACATGTACATTAATTAGTACACCCGTTGATTGCAGCATACTTCCACTTGTTCTTTTGTTACCATTTTAGGATGCCTTTTTTGTGAATTGTTTAGGCATTTTAGTACAAATGGATGGCTGCTACATATTGGTATTATGGAATTTAACTATATGTAATGGTTACACCCCTTCTTATTATGTACTTTTAAAAAAATTACAAATACCATTTTCTGCAATTATATTTCAAAGAGTACAATATAGGTGTACTATTTTGTGCAATCTGCTTTTAAGATGTACCGTTTAGAATAATTAAAACACCATTTTCTGCAATGTACTTTTAAAATCAATCAAATACTATCCAAACACCATTTTATGCAAAATGATTTTAAAACCATTTTATGCAATGTACTTATAAAATCAGTGATCCGCAGGGTCGCTGGAGCTGGCGCTGAAACTGTCAACTGGGGGCAATTGGCCTTCTTGTGGCCCCTCTGGTTGCAGTGGAAACACAACAACTCAGACGTCTGGATAACTGCTGCCGGAGCAGTGCAATCCCTGCTATAGTGTCCAGGCTTGCCGCACTTGTAGCAGCCTAATGATCCCAACCTGCATGCCCCCTCGTGCGTCTTGCCGCATTTCCTGCAGCGTCCCCGTTCCTGTTGCCGCATTTCCTGACTGACCCTCTCCTGCCTTCCGTTTCCGGATGTGCTCCAAGTCTATCTCCCTCTCCCTTGCCCTGGCAATCATAGAGTCCAAGGTGAGGCAAGCTGAAAAACTAACGTGCTCCCGGATATCAGCCCGGAGCATGTCGTGATAGCGGGTCCTCCTCATCGCCTGCATACTGGGGCACCAGCAGTGCCCTCTCCCGGAACTTGGCGGTGATCTCCGCCACATTCTCTGTCGTCTGTCTCATGTCCAAAAACTCCCTGGCCAGCTGCTGAAGCTCGACAGTCGGCGCAAACTCCGCCCTGAACCTGGTCACAAAATCCGACCAGGTCATAGTCTCGATAGCTGAGGCTCCCAACGAGTCACCCACTGCCTCCCAACAATCTCAAGCTCGGTCCCGTAAACATCCTGTTGCATACCACACCTTCGACCCGAGGGGCAGAAGCTAGTCAACTGTGCAGACTCGATGTCTGCAATCCATCGCCTAGCAGCAATGGGGTCTTTCACCCCGTGGAAATCCGGTGCACCACTGCCCCTGAAGTCCTTAAAGGACAGCGTGCGAGGCCCCGACTGGCCAGATGCCATGTCGCTCCTGAACGCCCTAAAGTGATCCTCCATCAACTCGATGATCCTCTCCTTGATCGACCCAAAGATGATGGGGGTCGACTCAAGGATGCCTCTGGTAATCTCTCTGACGCGATGAACTCGCGTAGTCCCTCATCGACTGGCTCGGAACCTGATCCCGAACCTGACCCCTCTCCTAAACCGCCATCTATCGGCCTCGAACGTAGTACCACCATTCTGTAATACAGGAATAATAACTGTTAGTGATACTAATACTTCTTGAGGGATCACATCTACCACAAGTTCCCTGGTCTCATCTTGGCCTCCCTTGGCTCGGGTACGGATCCTCTGCTTTCAGTAGTACGGGCCCATACTACCTTCAACATCTATCCGTATCTTCTCGAAGAACTGCCTCGACTCCACCAGATCCCTTCCACTACGGCTGATCACTACTATACTCATCCTAGGCTTGCCCTAGAGAAATCTCAGGCTCCACCCTACCAGGTCCTCAGCTGCTGAAGGCCTCTTAGTAGTGCCAATTGACCATTACCTGAATACCATCACATGTGGTGAGACTCGGATAATCCTTCGAGTAACAGGTTCATCCCTACAACGGTTAGACTCAAACGAGAGCTGTGTAATAGGGCCAAATCCAACACTCTAAGATTATTCAACCTTGATCACATGTGACGTGACGTATTCACCTAATGGCTAACTCCCACCACTCAGAGTCCCACAAAGCACAAAGCAACCATCATTCGAGCTAAGGGAACAATTTCAAGCAAATCTGCTCTCATAGAGAAGAACTAATCTAGCATACAGAGCTAAACTCATAGTATCAGGCATAACCTAACAGGCTATCCTATTGCTGTCTACTCGACTCTATCATGCAATTTTTTTTTATACAGCTAAAACACATAAAGCAGGCACATAAGGCATCGTTCCTAGATCCTTAGTCATATTCTAGCATTCTGTTCTACAAAAGCTGATAAATATAACATAAACTTGTATGGGTACTTTGGGGAATACTTACTTGAGCTCGGCCGGTCGCGCACATCACACACTTCGTTCTTTCTCAAAACTATTTTCTCATTTTTTTTTGAAAACATTTTCCTTTAGAAAATCTTTCAATCCCTCGATTTGAGTTCAGACACCCCCCGAAGGTGTGTCCGAATCCCTCAAACCAAGGCTCTGATACCAACTTGTAACGACCCAATTTTCACGTCCAAAAATTTTGTTTATAAATCATTACTTGGAAATCATTAATAATTAAAACATTGTATAATTAAACCATTTTACATTGAAAACCAAATTGAAATCCACAACATTTAAACAACCAAAATATCAGAGTATCAATCCTAGAATAAACTCATAACTGCGGAAACAAAAGTGTGTGATATGCTGCTACCGAGCCTGCTCCTTCCCCTTGGCTGAAGAGGTACCTGAAACAACAACTAAAAAACGTAAGCACAAAGTTTAGTGAGTTCCCCCACTGTACCACATACCATAATAATCACATAACATACATTTATCGTCAGGCATATCTGGGTGCTCGACCTACCCCTTCGGTCCTTTGGACCGGATGTTGCCTAGCATACCTGGGTGCTGGCCTCCCCTTCGGTCCTCTCGACCGGATACTGGAGACTACTTCTCCCCTCTACTACTACCACATAACATGTACCACAGTATCAGAATCTATCTAGCATGGCTGGGTATAACTACCCCTTCGGCCCTATTGACCGGATGTCTTGGGACTATCTCCCCTACTACCACTAACACATAGCATCACATCATACTAGCACATAAGCATGGAACAGGTAGTAGTAACCCTAGATGAATATCACGGAGACAATCATCCACATACAACTCCTACTGGTGGGCCGACATTGTGGCCGTAGACCCACTGCTACTGGAAGGTAACTCACCCCGAAGTAGCTGCTGGTCTGGTCGGGAACTGACTGCCTACTGCTGCTGCTGCTCCGGAAATCCTCCGGCTGCAACTCCCACAACATACTCAATCAATCACTGCTAACTGTCCTTTGGGTAAAATGACCATTTTACCCCTGATCATGTCATAAGTCAAAGTCAGAGTCAACTTTTAGTTGACCCGACTCGCCGAGTTGGCTCTCCAACTCGCCGAGTCCCTATCCAATCGATTGCCCTGGATCTCGTCCCTACTCGTCGAGTTAGACGTTGACTCGACGAGTTCTCCTTCTAAATTGAGGTTCAAGTCCTTCATCTTACTCGCCGAGTTGTATGAACAACTCGCCGAGTTCATCTTCATCCGAAGAACACATATGCTGCGACTCGCCGAGTTGTATGAACAACTCGCCGAGTTTGTTCTTGATCTAAGGAGATTGCCTTGAACTCGCCGAGTCAGGGCATTGACTCGTCGAGTTCCTCCATGGATGAGTTTGGCTTCCAACTCACTGAGTCACACCCCGTGACTCACTACTCCCACTCAAACAACGAAAAGGGGACAAACTCGGAGACTCGCAAGCAGACTCGCCGAGTCAGATGAACGACTCGCCGAGTTGTTACCATGCAATCACTATATGCTGGATTCTGCTTGAATCCAGCTTATGCTATCCACAGAACTGGGTTCCTAGAGCATGAATAACACGTAAAGTTTTAGGGTTCAAAATGCACCAAATGAGTAGATCTAGGGTCTTTATGTAATATGGGTCCGTAAAGGCAGTAGATCTGAGCTCTTGGAGCTCAACCATGCCTAGATCTAGAGGCCAATCAGCTTATTACAAATTATATTGCACATGCAAGCTTGGGGAAGGGCTCAAGAAGGACTTTAATGGAGTAACAAGCATAGAAACAGAGGGAAAACGAGTTATGCCTCCAAGAAATTACTGAGAGAACACAAAGATGCTTGACTTCCTTCCCTTCCTCTTGATCTACTCCTCCTCCTTCTCAAAATCTTCAAGAAAACACACAAAAGGCCTCAAACTCACAAGAACAAGGGGTTAGAACGTATGGAGAGCTCCTGAGGGTGAAGGGGGCTGGCTTAGGGCGGAAATGAGGGCTTAAATAGGGTGCAAACCCCTGAAACTTAGGGTTTCATCAAACAGCGGTGACTCGCCGAGTCCAGGATATGGACTCGCCGAGTCGCCAACTTAAACATGTCCCGGGTCCCGTCTCTACTCGGCGAGTCGGACCTATGACTCGCCGAGTCCAAGGCTAAAAATGGAAATTACTCAAATAAGATTTACGTACCAGGAACCAGGTGCTACATATAGAACAAACAGGTAAAATTTATATTTATTAAATTATATTATAGAATTAGGGATACATTTTACAATTATTTTCAGGTACAATATGATATTTGTTCCTTTCACTGCAATAAACAATCATGAAAAGACAATCAATGTTGGAGTAGGACTAATATCAGATGAAACAATTGAATCATACTCTTGGTTATTAGAAGCTTTTTTGTCATCACATAAGAAGAAACCAACAATGATTCTGTCAGACATAGATGTAGCATTATCTTCTTCAATAGGAAAGGTGTTTCAAGGATGTACTCACAGATTATGTATGTGGCACATAATGTCAAAAATGCCATCAAAGGTAACAAAAAATTTAATTTATTGAATTAAAAATAGCTTATGAAAATATATTAATAAAATCAAATTTAACTTGACAGATTGACGCTGATTTAGTTTCAAATTCAGATTTCAAGAAACGCATAAATCAACTAGTTTGGAATATGAATATTGAACCATCAGAATTTGAGAACAAATGGGATTTGATGTTGAATGAATTTCATTTGAAGGATAATAAATGGTTGGCTGATATGTTCAACAAGAGAGAAAAATGGATTCCCTCATATTTCAGAGATATACCAATGTCTTTTTCCTTCAACATCTTCTCTGCAACTCTTTTGAGCATGTCTTTTGACAAATGGACAATTTCTAGAATCATGTTGAACCAACGTATTGCAAAATTTACACAACCTCATTTGTGTGTTATACATCTTATTTTGATGAAAAATATACATTATATTGAAATATATATTATTAGTTATAACTTACACATAAATATATATGCCACTAATCTTCCGAAATATATGTTAAGACTATTTCAAATCATCAACTACATATTCAGAATCATTTTACTTAAAAATATTAAATCTAATGCGATTGAAAAATATAATATTAGTTATAACTTACACATGTATATATATGCAACTAATCTTCTGAAATATATAATATTTTATTACCTAGTAAAATCTTTCATTTATTACTTAAATCTATTCAGAATTAACAATTATAAAAAATATAAATATTCATAAATGCAGAAGTCAAATCGACTTAATTACAATAAATACAAACAATCCTTTCATATAAAAAGCTTTTCATCTAATAGTAACTTTATATTTTATATTTAAAAAAATGAAAAAAAAAATAATTACTAAAAATATAATGTAAAAACTATAAATAATAACAAGATTATAATCTCATTATAACATACAAAAAAAATATTTATTTTATTTATATCAAATTAATAAAAGAAGGTAATATATACCGATTTGTTTGATAAAATGCAAAAAAAAATAAATAAATAAATAAAATTAATTCATAAGAAGATAAGGATTATCATCTTCAATGTATAGATACCATGATTACCTAAATCTACAACCGCCATAATAGACTATAATATTTATTGAAGCAAATGATGGCAGAAAATTAATTACCTACTCTACTAACTCCAATTGTTACCGCTATATATTCCTCCTCAACATCACCATAAACTTAAAGAAAAAAAAACTATCCATTGATGGCTTCTGAATCATCGCTTTGGGTAGTTCGGAACTCCTCGGATTATCTTGATCTTTACGACATATATGGTATGTTCTTTATTGTTAAAATCTTATCCTATTAATACTTATATAATCTTCTTTTCAATCTTCATTCAGGGTGGGAAAACAAAAAGTACTTCACAATGATGCTAAACCATGGAGGTAGTTTCCACTACTACCCAAATCGAGATTACATTGGAGGCAACATTGACTATATAGACTTCATCGAGGTTGAAACTTTCTCTGCAGAGGTATTTCATACCATCTTAAGTTCTTTTGGTTATGATGTTGCGACAACATATGCATACTCTTTAGTCTCGTTTGCTCCTTTAGACGTTGGTCTAAACAAGCTTGCTTATTGGAATGATTTCTTGAACTTTGTCAAAAAAGTTAAAATAGATGGGTTTTTTTTTGTGTTCAACAAGTTTATTTGGAGCATAATCAAACCACTGTTACAAACTTCTTCCCAAAAACATTAAACTTTGCAACCAACAGTTATATGTGCACGAAACTCTATTCAATGGTTGCATCAAATCCAAAAATTACTGTTTGGGAGGCTAGGATCATGCTTTTTGACGAATTCAACTTTTGGATAAATGTTGACAAACTCATTGAAGCTTTGGATTACACAAAGTATCAAGTGAATCTTCTGGGTAAGTAGATGAAGTTGCAAGGTGAAAAGGTGGGAATTTGGGTTTTTGGGTTTTTAGATTTAAGGAAATGGTGTTAGTATGAATATTTGGTCATTTATATAATATGTTTATGTGCTCTAACTTCTTTTGGGATGACTGTAATGGGGATTGTAATATATTTATAAATATTATCGATGGTGGTTGTTAGTTTGTTAATATTATATATGATTGTTGATATGTTACTCTGAAAATTGTAGATATGATGGTTTTAAAAATTGTAGATATGATGGTTTTAAATATGTTAATATTATATATGATTGTAAATATGTTAACTTTAAAAAAGATTATACATATACAATCAAAATCAAAAACATAAAAATGTAGCCACACTTTTCATATATTATTATAAACTTATGTTTGTAGAAGTACATTAAATTCAACCTAAACAAAAACAACCAAAAACAAACACACATTTAAAATACTTCATAACAAATTGTTTTACTTACTCATTCATAACCATTACTATGAATACTTCTACATAAACATAGCGACTTGTTGTTTACTTCAACAAACATATATCAAGGACCAAAAGCAGCTAACCTAGCTGCTATATTGATAATGCCTTCATGATACATTACACGGCTGTCATTTGCAGAAAGCTTTTGAGATTCAACAAGAAGTTGTTGAACTTCATTTTTCATTAGATTCACTTCACTCAATAGAATTTTCATAGAATATCTTCTTCGAAGATTTCTAAGTTGCAAAATCTGCTCAACACTTTCCATTTTAAACCCACATTTCCATTGAGCTAAAGGACCACCTTTATAAGTTTCCATATGACGCATCAAAAAAATCCCACAATCATTACTGTTACCTCTTGTTTTCCACGTCATATATTGATCAACAAATTCCATTTCATACATAACTGAAAAAGCCATAAAATGTTTTATGTCTTGAAGATATCTACCAAACATATATTTATGCATTTAAATATAAACAAAAATTCAATATCCATTATAAAAAAAATATAATTCATGAATATAAATAAACATTTAAACAAAAAAATACAAACAAACTTACCAGATTTTGAGTTAGATGTGGGTATGGTTTTTCAGAAGATTTATATAATATGTTGTCCAATATGACAGCTTTGCGGTTTTTAAAATCAAAAACAAACACAAAATAGTGACTGTTTGCACATGCAGGAAAGAACATCTAAATAAAAATAATCAACTTCACAATAAGATACAAACACAAAAGGAATAAATTTTACAAAGAAAAACTAAACTTACCAAATCAATTCCTTTTAAATTTCTTCGTTCTTTAGACTCTCCCAAACAATGAAAAACATTTTCTTTAAAATTCTGGTACACATCATCATATTTACATGCTTCACTATGCATGTATGCAGGATCCTAAATACAAAACAACAATTCAATTAACATCATAATAATATAGAAACAATAACTAACAATTACTATACGTACCAATACTGCTGTCTTGAAGAAGAAACATGAAGGAGTGTCCAAATTCCTAGCTCTCTCATCATAGTTCAACACTTCAACAAAACAATCAATAGTCCCGGAAAAAAGAAATTCTCCCGGACATAAGCTCTCAAACATGTATCTTTCCCCACGTTGTCCATTTATGCTATGAAAAAGATCATCCCTATTAAAATAAAAATAAAATACATTAAATTAAATATTCATTATATATAAAAATATATATACATATACACAAACACATTACGTTCGATTCCCACATAAACTGAATAGCCAATTAGACTTGATATTCTCCTCCTTTGTCAAATTACTATCAATCTCAACAGCTCGTACAACAAATGGAGACCTAAGCACTGGAGGTAACGTTTGACTTCTCTTTGGTCTCGATGAAATCATATCATTCTCAAGTATTTTAACTTTTTCACTTTCATCATGAGATTTAAGTACATTTCCTTTGACTGAAGCAAAACTTATTCCAACAGAAACAAAATTATTACTAACATAACTATCAACACATGCATTCACTTTTGGAGGAGTATACATGTCATCCTCAATTCCTAAATTAAAAGAAGGAATACCCTCAACTACACACTTTTCCTTATGACCACCCTCGCAATCCACAGGCAACTTAGTTTCAATACATCCAGATTTGCCAAACGAATTTGCCAATCCATATTTATTAACACCAACGATGTTGTTAATAGACTGCCCAAAATCTCGAAATTCATCAAACTTATCATCACAACTACTGCTTTTTCCACATGACTCGAAAGTATTCGCATTTATAATTACTATGACGAAAATCTTTATATGCAGAACATAACTCTTTCACCTTCAATCCATAAAACTCTATTATTTTCAAATTTCCATGCTTTTTAAAGGCTTTATCCACTTTCTTAGACATATCTACTAAACACCACTTCATTTCTGAATGAAACTCTTGATAACAAGAAAAAATATAAAAAAGTATAATTAATATCTAAAACTGAAAATTTAAACATAAAATCAAAATACTAAACAAATAAATCATGTTCACGATCAAAATTACACAATTAACATTACTTACTAAAATTGATCCTCTAGAAACTTCATCAACACTTTTCACTGTAGCAGATGGTCTTCCAAAACCTCCATTAGAAATTTCATTTATTTCTCTCACTTTCAACGGCTCTAAAGTCCAATTATTAATTACTGGATATCTTCTAACCATTAACATTTGCCTACATTGAATCCTATCAACATATAGAAACTACAAAAAAAACAAAAATTAATAACAAAATATAAATATTATTAATATTTTAAAAATATTTAATCAAATAACATTAAATGGCATACCGTTAGAAACACACTAGGACCATTGAAGAAAGTCTTAATATCACTTCTGCCCCAAATCAACTTTTCCTCTTTTACACAATTTAATACATATGTACACCAATCAAACTTATCTAACTTATATGATTCAGACAAATACAGTAGAAGCTTCAAATTGCATGCACCTTGTTTGTTACATGATCCAAAACATGTACATACAAGAATAATAAAATTTGCAACAAACACCATATATGCTTCACATCGTTCTATTATCTTGTACACGGTATCATTTGGAGTTATTAAAGACAACGGCTTCTTGAATTGATCTTTCCATATCTCATACCATTCCTCGTTACCTCTTAAATCAACACTATTTAACTGATCAACCCCCATAGGCAAACCTAACACCCTATTAACATCTTCCCTTGTAACCAAAATATTAGAAACCTCAGTTTTAATAACCATCTCTAAAGGATCAAAAGAATCAACAACAAAATAACATAATTTAGCTAGAATACTTTGAGTCTTCATGTCTATCAATGATCCAAACCCCAAACTCCTCACACATTCTTTTTGATTATGATTCATTGAATTCACAACGCCATATATAGAATGAAGAGAAACACAAGAATACAATGATTTTATTTTAGCACAATTCAACTCCATTTTCTTTTTAACTTTCTTATAAGCTATCTTATCCACCCTCTTCACACTACTACTGGTATCATCCTCAAAATCAGAATCACTAGAAAAGTCTACAACAAAATTATCAATATATAAACGTTGTAAAATAATATAAAAAAATTAATAAAACAAAATCAATAAATACGGAACACAATAAAGAAATAACATTATATTTAAGTTTACCATGTTCGGAGACAATTGTTTTACTAAATTTTCTATCACTTCTGTTAACCAACTTCCTGCTCCTTGTAATGCTCCGAACTTCAAAATCAGAATCACTTAAATAATCTAAATTATGTCCAACAAAAAAAATTATAATCTAGATTAATAATAAACTTAAAGAATAACAACATTAGAATAACTAACCTTCTGAATCAGATGATTTTGAGTGTAATCGACCAAACAAACCATGTTTTCTCTTTTTCATTGAACTATACACAGACTGATGAACATTATTCCTTGGCTTTTTCTTCTTCCAATAATTACTAGATGAAATGTCAATTGTCTTCTTCATAGAATTACTGGAATAAATCTCAATTGGACTCTCATTATCTAAACATACAGACATAACAAAATCAACCCGAAAAAAATGATAAAATAAGTCAATTTGAAAAACATTAACAACAAAACATCATAACTTACTCTCGTTCTTAACTTCATCAGATCGAAATTTTTTTCCTACTGATACTTCATCAACATCTATTTCGATAGGATGATCACGAGAATTAACCATGCAATCAACTTTGTCCACATTCTCATTTAAATAATCCTTCTTCCTGGTAACCATTCTCTGTGATGAAATTGGAAATTTCTTCATGACTTTTGGATGCGAACTTTGCCTATTCCTGTTAACTTTCGCATTTAACAAAGCTTTAAACGCAAACATTATGTTGAATAATGTTGAAATACATAATCTAATAGTAGAGAAAACTTAAAATAAACCCTCGGAATAAAATTTGTAATAACAAAAACGTAGACCTTCAATCAATTACGGATACACGGTTAGCTCAATTTGAAAACCGACTACTCACTCTTCAATGACGGTTAAATTCATAAAAGATAACTGCATAGATAAATTACATTTATAATCTTTTAATTAAAAAATTATAAAAATCAAAATATTACGTGTGAAATAAAAAAAAAACCCAACTCTTATACACATGCTTATTTCCTATTGGTTCTTTACTTTTTCACATCTTAATCTCATCTATATATATATATATATATATATATATATATATATATATATATATATATATATATAATACATACCGTGAACCCTCCTTTAGAATAATGGTTCAAACCGTAAACACTTCATCTTGGAAGTGTATAACCGTAAACTCTCATCAAATATCTTCATAATCTTATCTAAAATCAGCTTCCTTATGTGATTACACCCTAAAACTTACATTCACCGCCTTATGAGTTTCCTTCATATTTAAGGAACAAATGAATTCATTATACGCTTACAGTAAACGTAATTCACTCATATACTCTCAAAACTCATATCAAAGTTCTTTGTATATGCAAGCAGTTACCCAGTTAGCCTTCAAACATTCAAATCAATACCTAGAATTTTCTCCACTATTAGTAAGAAATCCATATGAACTAATATTATTTATCTTGTTAAATCATTAGTTATCTAATTTATACATGTAATTATGTGTAAAATATAATTAGGATACGGTTAATCACACGTATTCTATACTGGGAATCATCGCAACCACATCGAAACCAACCAGAAACTCATACACAAGGTGAGTTCATACCCTTACGTTTTCATGATTTTTCACTGTTTTAGGGGATAGGGGGAATACAAGTGTAACACAAGAAATTGGGTTGATATACAAATGTTTTCAATATTTATTAATTTTTTTCTTTAATAAAATTATGTACTTATATAAATTATATATTTAGGGTTCAACAGGCTTAGAATTGATAATTTGAATCCATTTCTTGTTCCTTGTTTGATTGTGGGCTTGGGGTAGAATTATTTATTCGACTGTCGGTGTAATCAAAATTATATAAATATTATATTTATATAAGTATAAATTCATTTTTAACCTGCTAAACAAAAATATAATTTTTGCAAACTATTTTAATACCATTTGGGTATAAATATTACTGAATTACACGAGATAACCGTATCACAAATTTTCAATTTAAACTTTCCGAATTATTTACAATACAAAAGTTTTCATTTCAGAAAAACACAAACATATAAACTATAATGGGTATAGTTTATGGAACTTACATATTACTTTTCAAAGATCAGATTTCAATAAGTATAATAAACATACAAGATACAGTTTGTGGATCATGTATACTACTTTATATATTCAAGATAACTTACGGATAACAAACCTATAAAATATATTCAATATAGTTTATGAGAAAAGCTTACAGTTTGTCTATTATAAAGTAACTTTTCATTATTTTACACGTAAACGTCAATATAGCATTTGTGAGACACACTTCAAGTACTTATCTAAGTACCAACCAAGTCCTGAAATTTATAACCAAAGTCTCCTGGAGGGAGAGTGTGACACTTGTCTGTAGATCTATACGGGACTGACAATTCTGCACCAGAGCTGCTTGCAACAGCTAGGCCTGTGGTGACAAATGTTGTACCGATAGCGACGCCTGAAGAACGTCGTATTCAGGCCATCTTAGGTCATCAAGCATGGTTATAATAACTCACAATTTGGTATTGAACTATACGATTAGTGTATGAATAAGTAAACATCTTCATATAGTCTTATTGAATAATAAAATTATAATACAATATTTTTACAAGTACAAATGTAGAATACTAAGTCAGTACAGAGAAACACACTTTTCGTGGTTTCATATGGGTTAAAATGTAGCATACTATATCAGTGTACAATAACTTTCACACATCTTGAGTACATTGTATTACAACAGAAAATATAGGATTTTCTGGGAAAAACATGTTTACATTTTCAAGGAACAAACAAACAGATTTCAGTTACCAACATGCTTATGAACTCACCAACTTAATTGTTGACACCTTTTCAAAACTACTTGTATTCTCAGGAAATCAGTAGACAGGTACTTCCACAAATATTTGAGAAGACGGGGCTTCATTAACTCATGTCTTTTAACTTTTTGGTGTCATGTATACAATGAATTGAACACATATGTAAAACTTATACTTTTTCAATACATGGTTGTTGTACTTTGATTATTATTATGCAATTGTTGTGATACTGTACATGACGTCATCCGCCCCTGAACGTTTCTGCCGTTCCGGTTTGGGGGTGTGACAGATTGGTATCAAAGCATTGTTTATAATGAACTAAGTATATCAAACCATAAAAGATATACAAGTATAAATACAATGGGGTTAAAATGCTCACACTAAAAGTACACTTTTAAAATTTAAGTATTTTATAAGAAGTATACTAACATGCATACATACAAGAAACAATATCGCACTGAGAACTACAGAAAAGTACTTAGATGTCGGACTGTAACACCGTAATTTCAAAACAATTTTTCGCATTTTATAAAAACATAATTCATTCATTATTTATAAAAACATCATTGTTTAAAACTCAATTCATAACATATATCAATCCCAAGATCTCATAACATAAAAATCCCGTGTGTGTACTGATCAAGTCGGCGCCTTCCCGCGATCCTCACTAGTACCTGAAACACATAACACGAAACACTGTAAGCACAAAGCTTAGTGAGTTCCCCAAAATACTATATATAACACATATTAGCCACTCGAGACTATAACTCTGTGGGTCTGTGCACCCAAACTCTGTGAACCCTCAGGTTCTATCTCTGTGAACCTTCAGGTTCTAACTCTGTAAACATGCACATCATAAATCACATAGAATAATGCAGTGCAACACATAACACAAATATAGCATACAAACAATGTATCACATAACTTCGATTACCTACTCAAGGTAAAGTATAGTGAGAAGACTCACCTCAGGCGTCTCGGTAAATCTCTAACTCGGTAGAAATATTGCCTAGTCTCCGCCTATTCACATAAAGTAAATACTCTTATAAATATAACTCTCGAGACTAGACTCAACCTGCCATTGGCACCCTCAGAAGGGTAAAATACTATTTTACCCCCTCTCGACACAAGTACTCCACTGTTGACCAAACCCTAAAAGTCAATAAAAGTCAACGGTCACACTTTGACCCTACTCGCCGAGTGCACCATGGTGACTCGGCGAGTTCACACATGTTCTCTAACACTTTGTCCCGCTTGGCACGCCGAGTCCCTCCTTATGCTCGACGAGTCATACCACGCATGAATTGCGGGGCCACCCCGACTCAACTCGCCGAGTCTCAAGAACAACTCGGCGAGTACCGCCTTGAACTCCAGTCCTCTAACCCCCTTCTGACTCACTGAGTCATCCCCCAACTCGGCAAGTCTACTCACTGAGCAATTTACGTGAAACCCTAACCCTACTCGCCGAGTCCCAAGAACAACTCGGCAAGTTCATGCCATGCACAAACTCTCTTGGCCTCCTGAGGTCAGATTTGTTTCCCTAAACCATAGATTTGGCCTTCCCAAGCATGAATGTCACGAACTTGATGCTTGTATAACAACAACAAGGCATCGAAAGGAGATTTAGTCCCAAAAATGGCAACCTAAGTCCAATAACCCCAAACTGATCCATAAAGCTCAGAGGGTTAAGGTCTCTGGACCTCTTTGAGTCCAGATCCAAGGCACAAACTCGAAAAAGGACCATTTGCTCCACATAATCACTCTCCAAAGGGGTTAGAAACCCTAACTCTAATGATCAACACCAAAACTGAAGGAGGTTCGAACTATTACCTCAAAATGAAGTCTCTGAACTTTGGAACTGCTAGAATCGCACCTCCTCTTTGCTCTTGGTCACCTCCTTCTTGCTAAACCAAAGGTACAAGGATCAAAAGTGACTTCTTCTTCCTCACAACGATTTGGCTCACTTAGGGTTCTCTCAAGGGACTGGTAGCCGCAATGGGAGGCTATAAGTGCCCTTAAATAGGCTCCAAACCCGGGGGATTAGGGTTTCATTAAACAGCGTGGACTCACCGAGTCCATAAATGGACTCGTCGAGTCCGGACGTGAACCCGGATGAACATCCGCGACCCTACTCGGCGAGTCTTGGCTCCAACTCGCCGAGTTCCTCCACAAACTCCAAAATAATTACATAAAATAATATACCTGGAAATCTGGATGTGACAATTCTCCCCCACTTGAATCAGATTTTTCCCTCGAAGTCTCATTCTGGAAACAACTCCGGATGCTGCTCACGCATCTCCGACTCTGACTCCCAAGTCATCTCAGACCCCTTCCGATGTTGCCACTGAACCAACACCAGAGGCACTTCCTTGTTCCTCAAAACCTTGATCTTCCGATCCCTGATCGCCACCGGTCTCTCAGCATAATTCAGGCTCGCATCCACTTGAATATCCTCTAATGGCACCACTGCCGACTCATCGACTATACATTTCCGCAACTGTGACACGTGGAAAGTGTCATGAATCTGCCCCAACTCCTCGGGTAGCTCCAAACGATATGCTACCCTGCCCACCCTCGCGGTCACTCTAAACGGACCAATATATCGGGGCCCTAGCTTGCCCCTATTCCTGAACCGGATCACTCCTTTCCAAGGAGATACCTTCAGGAGCACAAAATCTCCGACCTGAAACTCAAGCTCAGACCGACGCCTATCCGCATAACTCTTCTGGCGACTCTGAGCGGTCAACAACCTCTGTCTGACCTGCTGAATCTGCTCCGTCGTCTGAAGTACTATCTCCGTACTACCCATCACACGTTGCCCTACCTCTCCCCAGCAGATGGGAGTCCGACACCTCCTCCCATACAACAACTCAAAAGGCGGCATACCGATGCTCGGATGATGGCTGTTGCTATATGAAAATTCTGCCAAAGGTAGGTACATGTCGCAACTACCTCCGAAGTCCAATACACATGCTCGAAGCATGTCCTCGAGCGTCTGAATCGTCCGCTCGCTCTCCCCGTCAGTCTGTGGGTGGTATGCGGTACTAAAATGCAGCCTCGTACCCAATTCCTCATGAAATTTCTTCCAGAAACTGGAAGTAAAAGGCACATCTCGATCTGAGACGATCGAGATTGGTACTCCATGCCGCGATACCACCTCTCTCACGTACAACTCTGCCAACCTCTCAGCGGAAGAGCTCTCACTGATAGCAAGGAAGTGGGCGCTCTTCGTCAACCTGTCCACAATCACCCAAATTGCATCGACTCCCCCAGTAGTCCTCGACAATTTGGTGATAAAATCCATGGTAATCTGTTCCCACTTCCACTTGGGAACCTCCAACGGCTACAACATACCATGCGGTCTCTGGTGCTCGGCCTTAACCTTACGACAGGTTAAGCACCTCTCAATAAACCACGCGACATCCCTCTTCATACAGGGCCACCAATACTCTCTCTTTAGGTCCAAATACATCCTAGTGGCCCCAGGATGGATCGAGAACTTCGATCAATGAGCCTCTTCCATCAAAATGGTACGCGTCCCGCCCACAAACGGTACCCAGATACGACCCTGGAATGTCATAAGCCCCCGGATATCGGTAACGAACTCCGATACCAACCCGACAACTAGTTCTCTCTTCTTGTTTTCTGATCTCACGACCTCAGCCTGGGCCCCACGGATGGTATCCAAAACCGGAGCCATCACGGTCAGTCTCAAACAAACATCCCGCATTAGGGCGCTCTTCGCCCTTCGACTCAGTGCATCGGCTACAACATTAGCCTTACCCGGGTGGTAAAGGATCTCGCAGTTGTAATCTTTTACTACATCCAACCATCTCCTCTGACGCATGTTCAGGTTTGGCTGATCCATCAAATACTTCAAACTCTTGTGGTCCGTGTATATCGTATACCGAACCCCATACAAATAATGGCGCCAAATCTTGAGGGCGAACACCACAGCCCTCAACTCTAGATCGTGGGTGGGATACCTTGCCTCATGGGGCTTCAGCTGCCTCGATGCGTACGCGATCACATGCCCCCTCTGCATCAACACCACGCCCAACCCAGATATCGATGCGTCACAATACACCACGAATTCCTCCATTCCCTCTGGAAGAGCCAACACCGGGGCTTCGCACAATCTATGGCGAAGAGTCTCAAATGAGGCCTGCTGCTCTGGGCCCCAGCTGAACACCACACCCTTCCGGGTCAACCTGGTGAGAGGAACAATAATCTTGGAGAAATCCTTGATGAACCTCCGATAATAGCCATCCAACCTTAGAAAACTTCTGATCTCAGAAGGAGATTTCGGCACCTCCCAACTCATCACCGCCTCGATCTTGGCCGGATCGACCAAAATCCCCTTTTGGTTAACGAGGTGACCAAGGAACTGCACCTCTCGTAACCAAAAATCGCACTTGGAGAATTTGGCGTAAAGCCTCTCCGATCTCAACATACTGAGGATTTCTCACAAATGCTCCTCATGTTGCTCCCTGGATCTCAAATACACCAAAATGTCGTCAATGAACACAATCATTGATCGATCCAACATCGGTCTGCATACCCTGTTCATGAGATCCATGAACGCTGCAGGCGCATTGGTGAGCCCGAATGGCATCACCACGAACTCGTAATGCCCATAATGAGTCCTGAATGCGGTCTTCTGGATATCCTCCTCGCGCACCCTCATCTGATGATATCCAGATCTCAGATCAATCTTGGAAAAACTAAGACGCTCGCTGCAATTGATCGAACAAATCGTCGATCCTCGACAAAGGATAACGGTTCTTGACCGTTAACTTGTTCAGATCTCGATAATTTATGCACATTCGGTGCAAACCATCCTTTTTCTTCACAAAAAGGATCAGTGCTCCCCACGGCGAGCTGCTCGGCCGTATAAACCCCTTCCCCAGCAGCTCCTGAAGCTATGAGGATAACTCCTGCATCTCTGGAGGTGCAAGGCGATAGGGCGCCTTGGCAATAGGTGCTCCCCTAGAATCAAATCAATGCAAAACTCAACCTGCCTCTCGGGAGGCACACCCGGTAACTCCTCGGGAAAGACATCCGGGAATTCACGCACTATCGAAACCTCCTCAACCGTACTCGGTCTCTCTGCACCAACTCTCGTATCCATCATATACGCTACAAAACCACTACAACCTTGTTGTAGACTCTGCCTCTCTCTAGCAGCCGAACAAAACGCTGAATCGGGATGGGTACCCTTGCCGTACACCGTAAGAACTCCCCCACTTGGGTCTCGTATAGTCACCAGCTGCCACTCGTAATCGATAACTGCTCCAAATCTACTCAACCAATCCATGCCTACGATGACACAGACGTCCCCCATCGCAATCGGGACCAAATCAATAGGAAACTCTACACCGAAAATCTCGAGTACACATCCTCGAATCACCTCCGTGGCATACACTGCTCTCTCGTCAGCGATGGAGACTCTCAGAGGTCAACTCAACGCCTCTCGACTAATACTGATGTGCTGACTAAAAGTCAACGATATAAAAGGTCGACTCGCACCCGAGTCAAATAAAACCAAAGCAGGTACAAAACTCAGAAGAAAAGTACCTACACACATCATAATATAAGCACAAAATCTCAAACATTAAAATAAATACATGAAAGAATACATACCAGCCACGACATCGGGCGTTGCGCAGACCTCTTCCGCAGTCAACTGGAAGGCTCTCCCTCGAGCCTTCGGTGTCTCGGTCTTCACTGGCCGACTATCAGAAGCTCTAACAGCAGCAGGGGTAGACCCCTGAGAAGCTCCCTGTGCTGACCCTCGCAGTAGCGAACACTCGGCCTTCCGGTGTCCGGTCTGGTTGCAGTGAAAACACACTACAAACCCCTTGGGGCAGTCCTTAGCCATATGCCCCTCCTTGCCACACTTGTAGCAAGATCCAGCTCTACAAACTCCATCATGACCCTTGCCGTAGTTTCCACAAGTGCGGACCTTCTGGCTCCCTGCTCTGGAATCAGCGGGCTTGGCCTGCTTGGCCTCCGGCTGGGACTGTGCCGGTCGCCGATTCCTCCCCTGAGACTCCGCCTCCTCCCTAGCCTGAGTCTCTAGCTCGATCTCCTTCTTCCGGGTATTTGCCTGAAGCTCGACAAATGTCTGGTACGAGGAGTTCGCCACAAACTCCCGAATATCTCTCCTCAAAATACTCAAATAACGGCTCATACGTGCCTGCTCAGTAGACACGTGTTAAGGGCAGAACATCGCCCTCTCATGAAACATCATGGTAATAACCGTAACAGACTCCGTACCCTGCTTGAGGGTCAAAAACTCCTGTGCCAACCGATCCCGTTCCACCGAGGGAACGTACTCATCACGAAACATGGCGGTGAACCTCTCCCAGGTCACCGTAGCAAGCTCAGCTGAAGAATAGTGTGTTGTCGTGAACTTCCACCAGTCCTTCACCCCCAGGCGAAGCTAAACCGAACCCTCAAGTGCTCCGGGCACGAGCATGTATAGAAACACCCCTCAATGTCAGATACCCATCTCATCACTGCAATCGGATCCTGCGTCCCATCAAACTCTGGTGGCTTCGTGTTGCTGAACTCCGTGAACAACAACGAATCACCCCCCTGCGACCTAACAGCAGTGACAGCTGCGGTGGCCGCTGCAACAGCAGCCTCAGAAAGAGCGGCATAACGCTCGTCAAAAGTCTTAATCAGTGTGGTCTTAATAGACCTGAACATCTCTGGTATCTCTGCCCTGATGGCCGCAGCCACCTCCTCATGGATGATCTGGCGGATCTCCTCATCACTAGTCTCGCTGCTCTCTGGCGCATGACGTGTCCTCACCATGATCTACCTCTGAAATACAACATACGATACATTAGAAACTCACTCGAGCATACTCGCACTCGATAACTCATCCCTCCTTGATCCCTGGCATCCCGAAGATTCTTACTTGAACTGTACGCCGTCCCGGTGTTTTTAGTAGTACGGGCCCAATACTACCGTCCACCCCGCGTCAGTATACACCCCAAGTCCTCCTCCTATGATCCCAAGTCCCAAGTACTCTATTATGCATAATCCACTCTCTAACAGATCTCTCATAAGCTCTTCACTGCTACCTACTCACTCTCAAGCATCTCATAGCAGCTCACCTCCCCCTAGGCTAAGGCATCACAAATCAGGGCACTCTAGTCCTAATAGGAATACCTAGCCCACTCTAGCACGAAAATGTAAATTTTCGGTTAAATGGGTTAAAAAGTTAAATTTTTTTAAACTTGGGACGAAAAGGTTAAATTTCTATACATTTGGGCCGCAAATGTCAATTTTCATCAAAATTGAGCCGAAAATGTTAATTCTAACAAAAGTGGACTAAAAATGTTATTTTATTTAAAATAAGCCCTTAAATGTAAACTTATGGTCTTAATGGACCTAAAGTACCATTTTTACCAAAAATGTGCCTAAATTATAAATTTTAGACTTAATGGGCCAAAAATGTCATCATTACAAAAAGTGGGTCTTTTATGTCATTTTGGTAAACAATTGAGCTTAAACAACCAACGTAATAACAAACGGACTAAATACGTTATTTTCATGTTTATTGGGCCTTAGTGGTCCATTTACATGCTTATTAGGCCTGAAATATACCTTAAATGTTTATTGGGCCTTAGTGGTTTATTTACATGCTTATTGGGCTTGAAACATACCTTACATGTTTATTGGGGCCTTAGTGGTCCATTTAAATGCTTATTGGGCCTAGAATATTCATTACATGTTTATTGGGCATTTGCGGTCCATTTACATGCTTGTTGGACCTTGTAAACTTAAAACATACACGAAAACATTATTTACTACGTTACATAATGTAATACAATATTCGCGTAAATTCAGTTAAGGCTCTTGTGAGACATTTCATTTATTCGTACCTATCTAGTGTACAACCATAAGCCTGTAGTTATAACCAGAGTCTCCTGAAGGGAGAACGAGAGTTTGTGTATAGATCTATACAGGGTTGACACCCCACACCTGAGTTGTTCGCTATAGTTAGACTAGGCTAGTCTAGGGTGACAAACCTTACCTTAAACAAGTCGGCGCCTATAAAACGTCATGACAGGCGGATCAGTCATTATCAAGTATGGTTATAATGACTCACATAGAAATTAACTCCACTATAAAATTTAAGGAATACATATACAATTTTGATGATACAAAAACATACATACATACACTGGTATCCGGTCTTAGGGTTTTAAGACCACAACACTTTTATAAACAGAAAATATCGGATTTTCTGGGAAAACAAAAATTTATACAGTACCTTCTACTTACAACTGAAAATATAGGATTGTCTGGTATACTCTTTTTATACATCTCAAAACAGAAACACACATGCTTTAACACAAGATTTGATACAAAACTTTCAAACCATTTTACAAAATATATCGGATTTTCTGGTGTTTACAAAGTGATACAAGACTTTTCTTACAACATGCCTATGAACTCACCAACATTATATATGTTGACGTTTTCAAATTAACTTGTATTCTCAGGGAATCGTTAAGCAGATTTGGTCATCGAGAACACGCGGACTTTTGTCGTATTTTGTTATCATCATGCATTGAATATTTTGGCATGTAAATTAATGATACAATACTTGATGTAATCAATGATGGTTGTTATATTGTATGTGTGATGATGATGCTTGCCTTGTTTCAATTATATACACTGTGATGATACTACAAGATGAAGTCACCGAACCCCCGGACGTTTCCTCCATTTCTTCGGTTCGGGGGTGTGACACTCTGCATCTGTGATAACAGCTCTTGTATCTCTGGTGGTGCCAACCAGTACGACGCCTTGGCGATAAGGGCCGCACCTGACACTATGTCGATCCTAAACACGAACTGTCTATCTGGAGGCATTCCAGGTAACTCCTCTGGGAACACGTCAGTAAACTTCCTGACCACTGGAACCTATGATACTGAAACCTGATCCCTGACCCGCGTATCCACCACATACGCTAGATAACTCGCACACCCGTGCTGAATGTACTGTCAAGCCCTGGCAGCTGAACAAAACCCTGATCCCAATATGATGCCCTCTCCATACTCAATCAGTTCTCCCCCACTTGGGGTTTGAACCACCACTCGTTGACCCTCGCAGTGGATCATGGCACCGAAGCGACTAAGTCAGTCCGTACCTACAATCACACATACATCCCCCATAGGAATCATAATTAGGTCTATCGGGAAAAATACCCCGAAGATCTCCAATACGCAACTCTAATAGACCGAAGAAGTGGAAATCCCGTGTTCGTTAGCGATAGAGACTTGCAACGGACACTCTAGCTCTCCCACTGGCAACCCGAACCGAAGAAATGGCGGAAACGTCCGGGGTTGGGTGACGTGTTCCCGGAGGAGTTACCCAGAGTGCTCGGTAGTACATTCAGCTGCCAAGGATCAGCAGTACATTCAGTTGCAGGGGGCGCTGAATGTTCAACTACACAAAACCCTGATCCTAACCTGTAAGCTGGAAGGCGCATCCCTGGGCCCTCGGGGCACTGCTCAACCCTGACTCCCATCAGTAATCCCCATTGTATCCAGCATTGGAGCCTATGCTGGCCTGGCAGTGATTTGTGGACAGTTGGTATTCACGTGACCAACCTAATGGAAGTGGTAGAAGATCCTCATATCCTGAACCGGGGCTTTCTGGCGACAATCCTTCTCATAGTGCCCCTCCCTGCCGCATTTGCGGCACATGCTGCTAATCCGCAAACCCCCGAGTGACCCTTCCCGTACTTGCCACAAGTGCGGCCCTACTGTCCCTCTGACCTAGAATCAGCGGTCTTAGACCACTTTGGTGCCGACTGTGATTGTTTTGTGGCCTGTCGCTGCTCCCTCAACTGCAACTCAATCTCTAACTCACACCGCCTAGTGGCCTCCTGTAAATCCAGAAGCGTATCACAATGCAGGGTCGCTACAAACTGTCGAATGTCAGTCTTGAGCATGCTTAGATAACGTGTCATCCGAACCTGCTCAAAAGCAAACTCCGGGCAGAACATCACCCTCTCCGTGAACATACGGGTGATCTCTGTCACCGTCTCACCATCCTGTCTATACTCCAAGAACTCCTGAGCCAACCGTTCCCGCTCGACCCATGGAATGTAGCGGGCGCGGAACATATCCCTGAACTGCTCCTAAGTAATTGCAGCTCTCTGGTCATCAGAATACGATCCAATCATTAATCTCCACCATTGGTAGCTATGGACTTAGTGCCTATTGGATAAACGCTGGTAGCTATGGACTTAGTACCTGTTAGATAAACGTTGGTAGCTATGGACTTAGTACATGTTAAATAAACATTGGTAGCTATGGACTTAGTACCTGTTAGATAAACGTTGATAGCTATGGACTTAGTACTTATTAGATAAACACTAGTAGCTATGAATTTAGTACCCAATAAATGAACTTTAGCAGCTATGAAATTAGTGCTTTACGAATGAGCATTGGCAACTATGGACTTAGTGCCTGTCGTATAAACCCTGGAAGCAATGGACTTCGGATTGAATGAATGTAGGATAAATGATTCTTAGGGTAGACCCTTAAAAATAAAGAAGATATTGGGGATGGATAATTGTGTTAATTGTTTGATGATTAAACATAATGATTATATTATTATGGGTTGAAAACCCTATGTACTCACCAGGTTTCCCAACCTGACCCACTCAAGCTTATTTGTATCACAGGTGTCGATATGAAGCAACATTACACTGAGAGACTAAGGAGATGTAGATCACTAGTGTAAATGAATGTAAGGTCTGTTTATGCTTATGTTTCTTATTGACGATGACATCCCAAGGTTTTAAAAAAGAATAAAATACATTTCTTCGGAAATGCTTTGATAATATATTTATCATGTTTTTTTCTGGGAACAAATTCCGTAACATATTTCTTTAAAACATACTATGATTTTTAAAATAAAGCATAAACAAATCGGTCTTTTCTGGCCATGAAAATGGGGATGTCACAACATCCAAGCGGGCAGTATGCGTTTCCCGAACCTTCACCCATGGGAGTTACCATATACCCCCTTTACCCGCTTCACTTATGGAAAAGCCTCCAAGAAGACTCGAACCCGAGACCTCCCAAAGGAAAACCACCCAAGCAACCCTGGTGGCCAACTGATCTAAACTAGTTGGTTAGAAATTATTTTGGAAATTAATTAAATAGTTTTAATTAATTAAATGGTTGAATATTAATTGGTTAAATGTTAACTGACTGGAATATTCCTAAGCACTTAAGGATAAGGGGAAATTCGAAAATCACTCTATCCCACATGGGATGGGAGATGAAACTCACAATTCACTCCATCCAACATGGGATGGGGGTGAAACTAATGCAAGGATCCATGTTATATATAAGGCACTTGGGATTTTCATTCTCCTTGAACCTTGACTTGATTTTTCGTCGTCCTTCTTCCTCCCCTTTCTTAGTGGACGATTTCTTACCCTTTTAGGGTTTGTGAAATTGACCCTCATCCTAGTTTATTTTTTGGTACTCTCTTGGAGTCTTGGGTGTGAAACAAACAGGGATTCCTACTACTGGTCCTCTTCGTCCAAAGAAAAGATGGTTGTGATCAGATCTCAGTTAAGGAGTATTCCAAAAGATCAAGAACATCAAGAGGTTAGTAATTCTTCTATTATTTTTCATAAATAGGTTGCTATAATAGAATAAACCTAGATCCTTTAGGGTGCATGTACACATAGGATTTTATATTGCTTCTATTGCCTTAACTAGTATGTATAGAATGCTAGAACACCTATCATTATTGTTTTTAACTCAATTAGAAATAGAAGCGTATTTTGGTTCTAACAAAAATTTGCATATGAAGGTGTGTGTTTCTGTTTAATTAAGTTAGGTTTCCTTTCCAATTAATATACACTAGGATAAACTGTATAATTTGCATATTGAAAACTTTTTTTTATTGTCATTGCTACAAATAAAATTTGGACTTATGTTTTTAATTTTCTTACCATGATTTTAGAGGTTGAAATTTGATTTTGGGAGCATAAGGAAGGTAAACTTGAATCTTAATCAAATGAGGATACTTCCAAGAGGTGTTATGATTTTTTTGTGGGCCTTTTTATCTCATCGCCCCTCTTCCTTTTTTATTTTTTTATTTTATTTTTATTTTTTTTTGTATATGTGTGATGTTCTCTCTGTTTTAAATCTCGTTGGTTCTCAGTCCTGTTTGGGTCGGGTCCGAAACTACACATCCTTAAAGAACACACTTACTTGTAGACCCGAACCAGAATCGAAAATGAGGTATCTAGTCATGTTTTCAATTCTCCATTTTCCACTAAATTGGTTCTTGGTTCTTGGTTCTTCGGTTCTCGATACAATTCAGTCTAGGTTTGGACGATGTCATCCCTAGTTGGATTCAAATGAAGACATATATAATCCAATTGACAAATTTCTTTTCTATTAAATTTTTTATTTAAAATTTAGTATGTATATATATATATATATATATATATATATATATATATATTATATAAATTAAATATCTAACTATTATTTGCTTGATGTTACAAAATAACCATCAATAACTCCCAAATTGTCGTGTAAGTCACTCATCTCTTAGTTATACTCAATAGGCTAATAAACTTTTCTTTGTCTTTGCTCCGTTACACGATTAGAGTGGATTTCAACCTATGTTTTTCTAAAAAATACAGATAAATATCAACAAGTTTGACAAAAAAAAGAGAAGCGATGAGAACCAAAAAATAGCGAGTATGAGAAACAATTCGCAAGAGCGACGGGCAATCGGCAGGCCATGATTATGGAGCGACACACATCGGTCCAGATGAAGAGTGTTAATGTGAGTAGTGGCTCGATGAGGGGGATATAAACTCAACGAAACAATGGGACCATAGAAGAAATGATTGTGACATAAAAGAAAACAAAAAGTTCATGATAGGTTAGGAGTGAGGGTTTTGAGTTTTGAGTTGTGAAAGATTCATAATTTTTCGTTCTTTTAGATGATGGGTGAAGTCTAGATAGTGATTGAATTTTTCGATATTTTAAATATTTCAATATTTTCTTTTTCTTTAGTTATATATTGATAGATATTTTAAAGATTATGAAAACAATAGAAGTTTTAACTTTTAAATGTTTTATTACTTGAGTTAAGGATGATCCTCCCTTTGAGATATTTAAATGTTTTCACCATTCCAAAATTGTAAAACAAAGGAATTTGGATGAGACATTTAACTGTAACATAAAAGTGCACTCTTAAAAAGATTCTTTTTGAAACCGACGATGTAAAAGAAAAAAAAATCATAACTCCTACTTGTTTTTATAACTATAGACGCATGAAAATGAATATAAAAAATAGTAAATAAATTTTAAAAAATAATATTTATTTAAATACGGGAATTTTTTTAAAATACATGCATTAGAACAAAGATATAAATCTTTGTAAAAAATAATTTTCTAAAGAATACTAGTTTTTTTAAAAACAATTTGAAAAAAAAAAACAAAGATGTAAAAAATAATTTTTGTAGAATATAGAAAACAAATTAAAAAAAATATAATTTATAAAATCAGAAAAATCTAAGAAAAGCAAATATAAAACAAAATTAAAAGAATATTTGTAAAAAATCAAATTTTATAAAATTGTAACAAAATAATTTTTTTTAAAAGCCTAAATTTTAGAAATTATATAAAAAGAAAGTTGTAAAAAAAAATAAGTGTAGACCAAATTTGTGATAAAAATTAAAAAGAAAAAAGGCAGGTTAAAGTAAAAAACAAAAGTTAAGGGGCTTAAGATAAATGAAAATGTTATTTCGTTAGTACGGTAATTTAGTAATTTAGGAATGTTTTATAAAAAGAACCGTTAGAAATCGGAAGTCGAAAGGTTGGGTCGGTGTATTCGCGCTTAAAATAACCTTCTTCACTCATCCCTCTGGCTTCTCTCAAAACAACATACATACATGTTTCTTTGAAGAATAGGGTTTTATTTGGAGGTTCTTTTTCTTCTATCGACACCACGTTTCCTCTTTCTTTCATTCCCCGGCGTTCAACAATCCTCTGCGTTTCCCTCTTCCTCTGTTAGGTAACGTTCTTGATTTTTTTTTTGTGTGTGTATTTTATTGATTTCGTTTTTGTTTTTGTTAGGCATTTTAAATTAGGCTAACATCTTCAGGCCTCCCTTCATCACTGTGATGGATTCATCGGGCTATTGGGTTGTACCTTTATTCTTTGTAGTTGTAGTATGACGTCTGGTTCCGATGTCAGTTTGGTTCACCATCATCATCGATCAAGAAAACGAGCACATGTCTTTCTCCTCTGATTTCTAGGCTGTGAGTTTAATTGTCTCTTTTCTCCTCCGATTTCTGGTTTTCTTTTTTCTTTCTATTTCTCGTCCATTTATTTTTTGTTTTGTTGGTTTTTTGAAGCAGGCCACCTAATAGAAAGCACCCATCAAATGAAGATGATTGGTCAAACAATAGTTAAGTTTAAATAGTCTTGAAACCCAAAAAAGTACTGTTTAGTTGTAGATTCTTCTTCTGTGCACTTTAGGTGTTTGATGAAATGTCTTAATGTTATTGGATTAAATTATTGAGCTATTAGAGATTCAATCAGGGAAAGAAAATTTATTGTTTGTAGTTTTAACTCAATTAGAAATAGAAGTGTATTTGGTTCTAACTAAGAGTTGCCTATAATTAATATACGTTAGGCTGAAGTGTTAAATTTCCATATTTGAAACAGATTTTGATTGTCATTGCTACAAAAATATATGGACTTATGTTTGTAATTTTCTTACTGCAGGATTTTTAGAGATTGAAAATTGATTTTTGGGGGCATAAGGAAAGTAAGCTTGAATCTTAATCAAATGAGGATACTTCCAAGAGGTGTTGTGATTTTTTTAACAATTTATATGCTGAGCTTTTTGTTTCAAGGCCACTACAAAGATACGCTTTTAGTTCCATTGAATCTCAAATAAGGGTGTTGGGTGATTTCTGTCTTCTATCCACTGAATTACAAAAGATATGAGTCTGTAACTCTGTTTGTTTATTTCCAGAAATACCCCTCTGTTCCTAAAAACTTGTGCTTATCTGCAGGAAATGATGGGATTAACTTACTTCATGTTGAATCAATCAAAAAAGATGCTGAATATTGCACAGAAACACCTTCAGTACTTATTTAGTATGCCTGGTAGATCTTTACATCAGGGAAGGAAATGCCTCATGGTGGATTGAAATGTTAAAATCAAGTGGTCAATTAATATAAAGAGGTGCTGATGTATACTTTCGTATCTCTGATGAGGTAATAATCAATTCCCTTTTGTGAATAAAAAGTATTATATATGGGATTTTTGTTAAAAAACTTCAGTTTTTTTTGTAGGAACCTCTTCATTCAGCTGTGATTATTGTTGTTACCTTTTATTTTAGCCAAACGAATTATGTTAAGAAAGTATGGATTTCATCTCATTCTTTCTGGTGGTGATCTGTACAAGAAATGGGATCAGGTATTGCAATTTTTGTTACCTTATCATCATATATCTTAATACTTTAATAGAAGATAATTTTGTTTTCCAATTAGTACTTAATAGATAATTTTCATTATCGAATATATGAAAATAACCATACATTTCAAATTATTTAAAATGTGGTTTTTGACAGGTCATTCTATGAGTAATGGTGCAATAAATCCAAAGGTTCCAAAAGAATTTTTTTTAGTCCACAAAGAGGTTTTCACTCCTTATATATATATAGATATATATATACACATATATATATACACACACATATATATATATATATATATATATATATATATATATATATATATATATATATATATATATATATATATATATATATATATATGAAGTTCATAATTGCATGTGATACAGAGCAAGAGAAACACACTTGCACCTGATCATGAATCAAATCCATGGGCATTTTATGTAAGTGTTTTTAGCATCCTAGTTTCATTTTCTTTCTATTACATTATTGTACTTTCAACTCTTTCTGATTAAGACATTGCACTTTGAAAATTTTATCCAATTTACACATTTACCCTTTTGGCTAATTTTAACTAAATCTGCTATCGACATGTAATTCCAGGTTTGGGCAATTTTAGTAGGATCTTATACAATTCAACATATGCAAAGAGGCAGTATGTTGTCTCAGTTAAAACATCCGAATACATGTCTTTCAAAAACCAATGGAAGGTAAATGACTATTTTGCCCTCCAACTTCTGTCACCCACGTATTATATCTATTGCAATTTCATGTTGCAGAGTATTTCTCCGGAACAGGCTAAAAGGTTTACCAAAATTAGAGAAAGGGAGGGTTTGATCGAGAATGATGTGGTATGAAAATAACCATGCATTTCAAATTATTTAAAATGTGGTTTTTTTTATTTTAAGTATTTTATTTTTGTTTTTAAGGTAAGGACTTGACAGCTCATTGTTGTTCTATGAGGGTGATGGTAATCCAAATGTATGCATTTTGCATGATATATTGTTGACTTACTCGTGCTACAACTTTGATCTTGGTTATTGCCAGGTAACATGACAATATTATTTATAGAGTAAATTACAATTTCGTCCTTATGATATGTCAAAAGTTATGGTTTTCATTTAGAAAAGTAAAGGTTGTTAGGTTAGTTGTTGTTTTTTTTTTTTATTATTATTTTTTTATTTTTTATTTTTTTTTAATCTTGATTTTGTTTTAATTTTTGGGTGTTGATTGAATTTAGTTAGGTCTTTATGATTTAAGATGAAGGAGATTGAGAAGATGAAGATTAGGGCAAAAGAGTCATTTTACTTTAAAACCTTTTTTTAATGCCGCCAGAGACGAACCTTGCAGCAAAACTAAATTTGATTGTTAATTATTAGTGTTTTTTTTTAAATTTTTTATTATACACAATATTCTGCTAATGTTTGTAAGAAATAATTTTTTTCTTTCTCACAGGGCTTGAGTGATTTCTCTCCACTATCCTTACTCATCATGAAAGATGAATCACAAGCTTTCTGGTGTTTTGTTTTTCTTCTTTTTTTTTTTATGGAAAGATTAGGTCCAAATTTCAACCGTGATCAAGGGCTTTTTGGTCATTTAATAAAAAAAAAGAGTAATGAAATTGAAACCAACCTGCCCTCATAAATGGTTGAAGTCCATCAAATTTGAAATTTGAAGGAATTTGTCTGAATTTTCAACCAAATGCACCATTGAATGGAATCTTGAATTCCAATTTCCTTGGAATCCACAATTCCAATTCTTGGCTGCAAATCGATTACTAAAAATAGTATTTCAAGAAAATCCAACAGAACTGAATTCCGTCCCAATTGTCAACCAAACACGTCATGAAATGGAATCTCGAATTCCAATTCTGTCGGAACCCGCGATTCCATTTCTTAGCTGCAGTTTCTAACATGTATATTATTACTGTTTTGATATGGCAGCTCATTTCACAACTACTTCAAACAAAACGACTGCTTCTGTTTCTACTGGATTCTGATATAATTCAAAAAGGCAAGTAAGTTTACTCTTCTACCCTCACAAACTACACTACTAATTTGACAATTTAGAAAGATTTTTTTTTTTGGAAAAAGATGGTATTATGGTGGCTCAGTTGGACTTAATCACATCATGTCAAAATTGTTGTTTGTTTTAGACTTAATGAGCAGCCTAAATTTACATTGTATTTTATAATCAGTAAGGCTTATTGATGAGTATGATAAATTTATGTATTATATAATCAGTAAGGCTTATTATTGATGCTCAATAAGGTGTGTGGTTATTGCATTGAATCTCAAATAAGGGTGCTGGGTGATTACCACTGATTACAAAAAGATCATATGAGTCTATGACCCTGTTTGTGTATTTCCAGAAATACCCATCTGTTCCTAAAACTTATGTTTATTTGTTATCTTCAGGAAATGATGGGATTAACTTACTTCATGTTGATTCAATCAAATAAAGATGTTGAATATTGCATGGAAAACACCTTCAGCAGTTATTTAGTGGACCCTTTCTTATTTAGCTTTTCTGTTAATGTTTAAAGGTACATTATTGAATCTCAGAAAAGGGTATTGGGTGATTATGCCTTCATGTTATGAAATTATGAACTTGCTTTATCAAATTGCCACTGATTACAACCTGACAAAGCATGGAAACAATATGTAAGTGAACAGGTAGCTCTATGACCCTGTTTGTGTATTTCCTGAAATACCCCTCTGTTCCTAAAACTTGTGCTTATTTTTTATCTTCAGGAATTGATGTGCTTTTTTATCAAAAAAAATGTTGAATATCGCATGAAAACGCCTTCAGAACTTATTTGGTACACCTGGTAATTCTATACAAATTATATTTGTTATTTAGTCAATTCTTTTTATCGAACATTTTAGTTTTTCCATGATTGTTTTTTTATCAACTCTAGATTTCATATTCATATACACATTCTAAATGTAATTTCTCTTCTTTTGCTCCACATTTCATCACCATAGTTACGCTGTTTTAGTGGCAGATAAATTGAAGAACTCATATTTTGTGTGCCATAGTTAATTCTTTTAAATGGTTAAAATTCTGATTAGTTGCAGTTGCTCAGAGATTCCTTCTGATAAGATAGTTTATTGAAATGATGCTACAATCTTCAAGAACTCATATTGACTAGAAATATAGGTAATGCCACTCTTCCATCAGCAACTGGGTGGGGTTAAAGGCTGTATAATTTTTAAAACTTATTGCTCAGGTAAATTCAAATCATAGCATTATACTATTAATTCTTTTCCTAGTTTTCTTTTTCCAAATCGAACTTAACGAGGCATTGTTTTAATATTATACTTTCAACATTCAACCTATTAAGAAATTATGGATACAAAAATGGAGATTATAAGTAGTAACTCATTTCTGTTACGTTTCTCCATGTTTCAAAGGTTCTGCTCAGATTCTTGCATGTTTTGTAAATTTTGGGTTTTAATTTTTCCTGATATATTACATCATCTAATGGGTTTGATATTTTAGCATATCCAACTGATTTTGGAAAAAAGCTTATATCAGATTGTGTATTGTTCCTGATATAAGGCAAATAACCCTCCTTTTTTTTTTTTAATAAGTGCTGCACTGATAAAGTGCTACCTGGATAATGGCATCTTATATTTACTGGATTTGTGTCTATATCTATGATTGACTTGATAAAAAAATGCTTTCTTTTAGCAAAGAAGAAATAATCATCATATATGTTGAAGGAGCCACAAATTAAACCCTAACTCCCTAAAAAACATAATAATAATCTTTTTGAAAATACGCTACTCATTTCATGGTGTGTAATGTGTTTGGTCTCAACTTCAAACAGCCTATATGTTAAATTTATGAAAAAGACCATTTTGCCAATGTCTTTTTCATCTCTTCCATTTCCATGTTAAAATTCACTACTTGTCTTCAAAAATTAGCTGTCTTTATGTTTAAGGAGCATGATAACTTTAACAACACAGATGTTAGATATTCACCACTTCTCTTAAAAAATTATCTATCTTTTGCATGATATATTATTGTTGACTTAATTGTTCTACAACTTTCATCTTGGTTATTGCTACTATTATTATTATTTATAGAGTAAATTACAGTTTCGTCCTTGTGATATTTCAAAACTTATGGTTTTCATCTAGATATTTCTTTTGTTGCACAAGTGGTTGATAAAGTGTAGTTTTGTTGCAAGGTTTTTCCCTGGAACTGATGCTGTTACAAAATGTCTGTGAAGTTCAATTGAAATTACTATTTTGTCCCCATCTTTTTCTCCTTCATCCTCTAAACCTAAAAATTCCTCAATCTCCATCTGAAAATCCAATCAAACCAAAACCCAAATATTAAAACTAAAACTAAAACAAAATTAAGATCCAGGGTACCAACAAAATGGAAAAAAAAAAAAAAAACTATGGATGTTGATTGTGTTTTAATTTTTTGGGTTTTTTCGATTGAATTTAGTTAGGTTTTTATGATTTAAGATGGAAGGAGATTGATAAGATGAACATAAGGGTAAAAAGTCATTTTACTTAAAACTAATCTGTCATTTTATTTAAACAGATCAAACACCCAAGGATCTACTACCCTCACTGGGTTTCTTTCTCTTTTTCTCCTCCATTTATCTTTTGTTTTGTTGGGTTTTTGAATTAGATCACCTACTCTGCACTTTAGGTGTCTGATGAAATTTCTTAATTAAGTTAAAGAGTTGTTTTGCGGGTGAAAATGTTGTTGGATTGAATTATGTAGACAAAAGTAAATAATCACAAACCAAACCAAACCAAATTAAAACTTTTTGAGCCATTAAAGATTCAATTAGGGAAAGATAATTTGTTTATTTGTAATTTTACTCAATTAGAAATACAAGTGTGTCTTGAATCTTAATCAAACCAAGAGGTGTTGTGATTTAGTGTAACAAGTTCCAATCCTTTTGCTCAATCACAATGTAATAATGTGTTTGACTTTGCTAACTTTTCACTAATTCTGTCTTGTTATCATAATCACAGACATAAACATCTATCTCCAATAACATCATGAGTTTATTTATTTGAGTTTTAATCTTTTTGTCAGTAAGGCTTATTGATGCTCAATTAGGTATGTGGTTATTTTTTAACTTGCTTTCATTTATTTGTCAGTAATGGACTTTCAACTTTTTCTTATTAAGACATTGTGCTTTGAAATTTTTACCCAGTTATATACTACTTTTAGCTATTTTCTTATTAGGACATTCTGCTTTGAAAATTCTACCCAATTATATATAGCACTGTACTTCCATTTATTTCTTATTGCAACATAACATACTTTGAAAAATCTGCCCATTTATAGATAGCATCACACTTTCAATTTGTGTTCCAAGGCTACTACAAATTTACACTTTTAGTTCCATTGAATCTTAAATATTATAAGGGAGTTGGTTGTTGATTCCAGCCTTCTTCTATCCACTGGTTACAAAAGATTATATGAGCCTATGACCCTGTTTGTGTAATTCCAGAAATACCCCTCTGTTCCTAAAACTTGTGCTTATTTATATCATCTTCAGGAAATGATGGGATTAACATACTTGATGTTGTTGAATCAATCAAAAAAAGATGTGCTTTTATTCAGTGAATTGGGACATTAGGGAAGGAAATGTTAAAATCAAGTGGTCAATATAAAGAGAGGGTGTTTGTGTGTACTTTCTTATCTCTGATGAGGTAATAATTAATTCTTGTTTGTGAATAAAAATATTATATATGAGAACTTTGTTTGTTTAAAAACTTCAATTTTTTGCAGGACCTCTTCATTCAGCTGTTGTGCTTGAACAAGCATCTTATTGTTGTTACCTTTTGTTTTTTTAGCCAAACGAATTATGTTAAGAAAGTATGGATTTCATCTCATTCTTTCTGGTGGTGATCTGTACAAGAAACGGAGGGGATCAGGTATTGCAATTTTTGTTACCTTATCATCATATATCTTAATACTTTAATAGAAGATAATTTTGTTTTCCAATTAGTAACAATTTTCATTATCGAATATCAGTGGTTCTGTAACAATAATATATAATCAATCTTTTTAGGGTAATATTACATTTATTATTTTTCCTATAAAGTCACTGTACTTAGAAAAACTAATTGCAGAATTATCATATCTAAGGATTTTTGTGAGATAAGTAGAGAATGAAGTTTAGCAGAATAGTCCAATTTAACAACAACTTTGAATACATTGAAATTGCTTGTAATGAAATAAGTCTCCCTCCCTATAGATGCAGAAGAGATGGGGCCCATCCATATAGGAAAGATAAATTTATGTATTTTTCAATCAACAAGGCTTATTGATTCTCAATTAGGTCTGTGGTTTTTGCAAGGTGTAAGAATGCAGTGAAGTCTGAGAGAAACACTGTTTAATGATGCAAAGTTAAAGGTAACAAATATACAAAACAAGGGTGCCTTTTAGTTTTCCATACTTTAAAGAATATTTTTCTAGGTTATTTTTTAGGCCTAAATGCAATAATAGATAACAACTTACTTTCATTTATTTGTCCATCCTTTCTTTCTATTACAGTAATGGACTTTCGACTTTTTGTTTGTACTTTGAAATTTTTTCCCAATTTTAGCATGCTACTTTTAGCTATTTTCTTATTACAACATTATACTTTTAGATGATGTCTACCCGATTATAGCATTCTCTGAAAATATGTTTATCATTTTTTTTTTTTTTTTTAAATGTGTTCTACTGATTTCAGGTCTATCATTCCCTTCTCTTTACTTGTATAGTGGAGGAGTCTGGCTTATCTGTCATACATTTAAGGAGCATAACTATACCCTAATCCCCGAAAAGATTCTCTGAAAATATGCTCCTATTATGGATAAAGAATAAAGTACATGCCTTCTATGTGTAAAAACTAATGAACATTGCTTATACTCGTATAAAAATTAAGAGAAAAATAAATTTAAAAAAAATGCTATTTATGCTATACAGTGGTCAAGCTTTTTGGATTATGAAGGCTTAGTCATGGATCCAGATGCTTTAAAACAGAGAATATTCTATAGGGGCAAAAAAAGGTTTTTTTATATTTTGTTGAAATTTACGCATTGACCCTTTTGGCTAATTTTAACTAAAATCTGTTCAATTCCAGGTTTATGCATTCTTACACAGAGGCAGTATGTTGTCTCAGCTAAAACATTAGAATACATGACTATCAAAAACCAATTGCAGGTAAATGACTATTTTGCCCTCCAAGTTCTATCACCCAAAAGAGGTTTTTATATTTATTGCAATTTCATGTTGCAGGGTATAAAAAGGTTTACAGAAATTAGAGAAAGGAAGGGTTTGATTGAGAAAGATGTGGTATGAAAATAACCATACATTTCAAATGTGGTTTTTTTTATTTAAGTATTTTATTTTTGTTTTTAAGGTAATGATATATTGTTGACTTACTCATTCTACAACTTTGATCTTGGTTATTGCCAGGTAACATGCCACTATTATTATTTATAGAGTAAATTACAATTTCGTCCTCGTGATATTTCAAAACTTATGGTTTTCATCTAAGATATTTCATTTGCTGCACAAGGGGTCAATAAAGTATAGTTTTGTTGAAAGTTTTCTCTCTATGGTGGAACTGTTGGTATTGCAAAATGTTCGTGAAATCCAAGTGAAATATGACTATTTTGTCCCTCTCTTCTTTTATCCTTCATCCTGTAAACCTAAAATTCCTCAACTTTAATCTTAAACTCTAATCAAACCAATACCCAAAAATTAAGCTAAAACTAAAACAAAATTAAGATCCAAGGTACCAACAAATTTATTAAAAAAAACCATGAACAGTAAACTAAAAAGATTGTTAGGTTAGAATTATTTTTATTTTATACTTTTGGATCTTGATTTTTCTTTAATTTTTGGGTGTTGATTGAATTTGGTTTGATTTTTATGATTTAAGATGAAGGAGATTTAGAAGATGAAGATAAGGGCAAAAAAAAGTCATTTTACTTTATCTAATTAGTCATTTTACTTTGTGTTTTTTATTTATTTATTATACACACAATATTTTGCTAATAATTGAAATAAAGAATTTTTATCTCACAGAGCATGAGTGATCTCTCTCTCTCTCTCTCTCTCTCTCTCCATTATTATTCATCTTGAAAAATAATTCATAAGCTTTCAGGTGTTTTATTGGAATGATTAGGTCCAAATTTCAACCGTGATCAAAAAGCCATGCACTCTCAACTATTTCTTTGCGCTATCAAATGTCCTCCCTCTATCTCAATATATAACAAGGGTATTTTGGTCTTTTAATAAAGAGGGAGGAATGAATCAAAACTGGCATTCCTTCCGCCTGCCCCTATAAATAAATGGTTCAAGTCCATCAATATATGAAATACCAAGGAATTTGACAAAGTTGCATTCCGTCCGAATTTTCAACCAAAGGCACCATTCAATGGAATCTCGAATTCCAATCCCACCGGTATCCACAATTCCAGTTCCTAGCTGTGATTATCAAACATGGAATTTCAAGAAATCCAACAGAAGTGTATTCCATCCAAACTGTCAACCAAACACGTCAAGAAATGGAATCTCGAATTCCAACTCTGCCGGAATCCGCGATTCCGTTTCTTAGCATGTCTATTATTGTTTTGATAGGGCAGCTGGTGGAACTATTCAACAGCCCATTACACAACTACTTCAGACAAAACAACTGCTTTCTGTTTCTGTTGGATTCTGATCCAACTCAAAAGGCAAGTAAATTTACTCCTCTACCCTTGCTAATTAAAAAGTATCACATGGTTTCAGGGTATTTGAATACGATAAAACATTAAGGTTATGGGAGGTGTTACGGACAAGGTAATAAACCAAACTGGACTTTGCTGATTACTTAATATACATGTAAAATGTCTAATAAGGTAACAATAATAAAAAAAATCCTTTCCATATTGGCCTCATAAGTTTGTATGTTGCAACTGAATGCTATTTAGATGCAAAGGTATATAACCTTCTATTAAAACAATATAATTTTATAAAAAAAACATTATATTTTCATAATCAAAGCTATTAAGACACTGTAATTTTATTATTCTTGCTATCAAGTCACTCTACATCCACAAACTAAACATTTTTGTTTTTGGTTACCAGTTATAGCATATTATAGCTTTAATTTTTTTTTATTATCAAGACTTTATTTTGAAAATCTAAACTTGCTTGATTTTGGTAAACATATATAGCATTTTATACTTGAAAAATCTAGACTTTGAATGTCTAGACAATTGTAAAATATAGCTATAGAGATTTTTTTTCTTACAATCTTTTACTATTAAGCCATTGTACTTTGAAAATCTAAGCATCTATGATTTATGTTACCATCACTAACATTATACTTTCAATTTTCTTTCCTATTTCTGTATATCTTTTTTCATATTAAGACAATGTGCTTTATCTTAAATATTACTATTTAAATTATAGTGTTATACTGCTAATATCTAACATATTAAGACACTCATTTAATACCTTCCTGATGAAGACATTGCACTTTAAAAATCTCACCTATTAAGACTACTAAGTTTAAAAACTTCTACCATTCAACCTTTTTCTTATTAAAGCAATACACTTTGAAAATCGAATATTATTAGATTTGAATTTTTTTTTTTTATCATTCAACCTTTTTCCTGATTAAGACAACATTTTATTTTTGAAATATAACATATTTAAATGTTATCTTTTAACTTTTTTTTTCTTATTAGGATAATACATTTTGAAAACATTGTACCTTTCAAGTTTTTTCTTGTTAAGACTAACCTTTTGGAAAATCTAAGATATACTTTTATGAACAGGTTTGCCACATGAATAAGGAAAGTCAAAGATGGAATTCTAATGTTTGTCCAACAGTGACAAGGAAAATGAATCGCTTTGGAAAGAATATGAGGTATATTACTAATTTTATGCATTATAAAAATTATATTAATCGTAACAAAGATTGTTACTAGCTGTATAAATTATTGTAGATTTTTCATAGTCAAGGAAATGTGTTTGAAGCTAGATGAGGATGTGAAAATTACATGGTGGACTTAGATGCTACGGCCTGATCATGTAAGTTGTGGGATTTGTCTGGAATTCCATGTGTACAGAAAATTATTGCAATTAATTTTATCCATCAAACACCTTATGGATATATTAATTAATACTTTTCTAAAGATAAATATCTTGAATGTTACTCTTCAAACATACATGTTAATGGAAACAATCTTTGGCCCCAAACTCATTACATTAAGCCCTTGCCCCCCATTGGCAATGAGGATGGTGGTTCTTCTTCGTCTACAAATCTAGTCACTTTGGAGTAGTTGGTTAGATAGAAAGGGGGTGTAGTGGGGATTATATAGGTTGCCACTTTTGTAAACATGTTTTGGTGTTTTTTTATATGTACATTAATTAATAATTATTACACCCGTTGATTGCAGCATACTTCCACTTGCTCTTTTGTTACCATTTAGGATGCCTTTTTTGTGAATTGTTTAGGCATTTTAGTACAAATGGATGGGTGTTCTGTAGAGACCTTGCAGCGGTTGGGAATCTGTTGTCACAAGCGGGATTTAACCGTCCAATTCCGGTAAAATATGAAGGTTTAAGCTGTTAGGATTTAATTAAAAGAAGCATAAACAAATAATCAAAAACCGGTTAATGTATAAATTGTGGTTGTGGGAAGACATATTATCAAAGGGGAGGGAAGACGAAACAAATTCAAATAAACGAAGCTTGGTGGAAGAAGTCATTTTTGTACAAAATGGGACAAGGGAAGGGAAGGGAAGGGGACTACTCTTTAATTAATTCACAACTTGGGCCTCAAGTAACTTTTGATTACTATCAATCAAGATTAGTATTTCCACATTTAGCTTCTTTGCATGGATCTTTAATTTTTAGGTGGGGTTTCGTCATAGTTGATCATTTAAGTACATAAAGGAATATATATATATATATATATATATATATATATATATATATATATATATATATATATATATATATATATATATATATAAAGGACATATTGGTATTATGGAATTTAACTATATTTAATGGTTACACCCCTTCTTATTATGTACTTTTAATTACAAATACCATTTTCTGCAATGTATATTTCAAAGAGTACAATATGGGTGTACTATTTTGTGCAATCTACTTTTAAGGTGTACCGTTTAGAATAATTAAAACACCATTTTCTGCAATGTACTTTTAAAATCATCCAAATACTATCCAAACACCATTTTATGCAATGTACTTATAATATGTATCGTTTAGTATCATCCAAACACCATTTTATGCAATGTACTTTTAAAAACAACCATTATCATAACAACCAATGTCAAAACAATCAAATTCAACTATATCTTGTACACTACTAAAACAAGCATGAACAATATAGCTCCCAACAAAAAAACAACCATCTGCATAAATGCCATCATCTGTCTATGTTCTGTAAACCTATTTAAGTCTTCCTTATCTTGTTGATCGTCAACTCATTTGAAAAACCCACAACTTCCTTGTACCAACTTAGGATCATGAAATAAATCAAATTCATTGTTACCTTATAAGTAGGGCATTGCTAAAATTTCACTCTGCCCTTCTTCTTACTTCATGAAATCCCTATGGAGCTTGATTTTGGAAAGGATGTTGACATTATTACGTGGGAGAGAAATGTCGACCGAGTCTTGCGAGGATGAAATTGATATAAAGGGGGATGTCATGTTGACTACCATGTAGGATTCCACATAGGATCCAACTTGCCAACTCAAGAGAGGGTTACCGCCAACAATGGGTAAAACCTTGTAATTACAATAAATAAACCCATTAAACAAAACCTCAGGCTTTATTAACCCCAAAAGACGCACTAGGGTAAAATCAATATTTTTTTAAAACCTAAGGGCTTATATGGAACTAGCCCTTATTATTTCTAGTATTGCATTATAGATTTCAATATCTAACCTATTAAGACATTGTAAGACTTTGTATTTTGAAAATAACTTGTTTTATTTTGGTCAACTTTTATAGATTTATATCTTCAAAATCTAACATTTAAATTTTGTTTAATAAGACGGTGCACTATGATAATATTGCATCTTTCTACTTTTTTCTTATTAAGACATTCATAAAAAATGTTCTTTCTATTTTCTAACATATACTTTGAAAATCTAAACACTTATCACATAGTCCTTTGTTATCGAGAAATTTCAACATGATTGATTTTGGTTACCACTTGTAGGATTATATTTTCAATATTATCACTTAACTCATTTGGTTTCGTTTTATTACGAGTGACAGTGAAGTATGTGAACCTTATTGCTAGCCAATATTTTATTTATTGAAAAGGGTATATGACAAGACTTTCGGGTATTGTGTGTATTGTAAATAAAATTTGTATTCATTGAATAAATCAAAATGTATAGTTTATTCAAATAAGTTAAATAACAGGTTATGATGAAACTTTTACTAGTAGGATTGAAGTTAATAGCATTATCATAAAATATGTCGCAATGATAACGAAACGTTATATATATATATATATATATATATATATATATATATATATATATATAACTATTAATTTAGTGTTAGTTTTAACTCTTGTTATGGTTAAGTGATTTAAAAATTACGTATTTGACTATTTTTAAATTTTCTTTTTATCATTTGAAATATAATGTTTATAACGTAATGTAATGTAATTAATTTTTGTTATTGCAGTATGTTATTATTAATTAATTTTAAAGTCGCTTATTATTATCAAATTTTTGTAAAAGATTAAAACATAGGTATAAAGTTTTTTTTTTCTATTTATCTCACGTTAATTAAACATTTTATATGTTATTACAGATTTAAAAGCTTATGAGAGTTTATTGGAAATTTGAAAGGTCATGAGAGTTTCAATTTATATAACATGTCATGATGATGTGATCACTAGTGGAAATGTGTAACATCCATAAAAATCATGTCAAATGTAAACTTTTTAAAACATTTTAAAACCAATAATTATTACAAAACTTGTTTTCAAAAATGGTTTAGTGTTAAAGTATCCAAGAATCAGATTATAAAAATATAAGGAGGTGCACGATCACGCCTTCGCCTTCTCGCGATCATCAGAATTTCCTGAAACAATAATCGATAAATATAAGCTCGAAGGCTTAGCGAGTTACCCCCAAAATACCAACGCCATACATATATAATCATATCATATAAACAAACAGCATGCATTATGAGCCTTCAGCCTGACGGGGCCGCCTCGCAGGCCTTCAGCTTATCTGGACCGCTCTCCGAGCCTTCAGCACGTCTAGGACCGCCTCGCAAGGCCTACAGCCTATCCGGACCGCTCGTCGGGCCTTCGGCCTGACTTGACCGCCTCGCAGGGACTTCAGTCTATCCGGACCACCCTAGGTATGTTGGCCTTCAGCACAAAGCATGACCGCCTCAACCCAACCCCCAATAAAACAATCATGTGCACATAAATATCATACGTTAGCATATATAACATTCAAATCGATCTAACAAATCACTTATCATAACAACATCCTATAACCAAGATATAGACCTAATCGGTCACTAACATAGCATCATCCTATATACCAAGATACTGACCTAACGTCCTAACCATGTCCCTAAGCATATCATCATCCTAATTACCAGGATGTCAATCAATAAGCTTATCATGCAATATCCCAGATACAAATCCGAAAAGGGTCGACATTAGTGCCTTAGACCCTGTTGATATAATCACGAGAACTCACTTCACAAGTAGCTCGAAGTGATAAAGTCAATCTCCACCAAATACAGCTCCAAGTCCAACACCTACATCCACCAATGATCCACTTCCATAGATTCCCAAATTACCAAAATACCCCCATAAGTCACACTGGTCAACCATTGGTCAAAGTCAAAGTCAACAGTCAAAGTCAACAGTCCATGTTGACCCAACTCGTCGAGTGCAGCTAGCAACTTGTCAAGTTCCTTAAGAACTCAGAATTCACCAAAACCCTAATTGACTCAACGGGTTTTCAACCAACTCGTCGAGTCCATGCATGTCCAGATGTCGGGAAAAACCCTTACTGACTCGTTGAGTCCTCTTATCGACTCGCTGAGTTCATGCATAATCAAATACGGGCAATCTTCATCCGACTCGCCGAGTCGGCTATGTGACTCTTCGAGTTCATTCAGTTCATTTCTAATCCAAACGTTTTTAAGTCGCTCTAAAGCTCCATGTTGCAGATCTAACTTCCTAGGGCATGGTTTCCACGTAAAGTTGCAAACTTTACATACATGCATGGTCCTAAATGCCAAAACCAACTAAGGGAAAGGTTTAACCCAAAGAGAAAGGCCCAAGCTTGATAAATCAGATAACTTTATGGCTATAGGGACTAAGAGAAGTCCAAATCTGAAGTTACAACTTCAGATCATGAACAATACCCGAAATGGTTCACATATATGCTAAAATGGCCCTAAACTTAAGTATAGAGAGATCTAGGTAGAGGGAAGTCAAGGTAACAGCTTGTTACCTTCAAAATGATGCACATGTGAAGTAGATTCAGATCCACAACTTTTCCTTTGCTCCAAGATCCTTAAACTTCAAACCTTCTTCACAAAATGCACCAAAATCACTCTTTAAATCTCACAAACACTCAAGAACAAGTCTACACTGATTAGGGTTTCTTCTGGTCGTTAGGAGGTGGTAAGGGGCTGGAGGAAAAGACTTAAGGTCCCTTAAATAGGGTGCAAACCCTAAAAATTAGGGTTTCATTTTCCAGCTCCTACTCGTCGAGTTAGGGTCCTCCGACTCGTCGAGTAGGTCCAATAATCCATGTGGGCTAACCTGACTCTACACAACGAGTTAGAGCAACCAACTCGTCGTGTAGGTCCATAAACATGTATATAAGGTTTTAAAACTTATACCTGGGCATCAGGGTGTTACAATTCTCCCCCACTTGAATTAGACTTCATCCTCGAAGTCTGCTGCGATGAACAATTCTGGATAGTGCTCCCACATCTCTGCCTCCGGCTCCCACATCCACTCTGATCCCCTCCTGTGCTTCCACTGTACCTTTACCAAAGGTACTTTCTTGTTCCATAGAACCTTTACCTTCCTCTCAAGAACGGCCAATGGCCTCTCCATGTAATTCAGACACCTATCAACCTGAATATCATATAACGACACTACCGCCTGCTCATCTAGAATGCACTTCCGCAACTGTGAAACATGGAAAGTGTTGTAGACCTGACTAAGCTCCTTAGGAAGATCTAGTCTATACGTCACCATGCAAACCCTGGCAGCGATCCTGAATGGCCCGATGTATCGGGGACCCAACTTCCCCCTCTTCCTGATGTGAATCACACCTTCCAGGGTGAGACCTTCAGGAGTACCATGTCATCGACCTAAAACTCCAACTCAGATCGACGCCAGTCGGTGTAACTGTTCTGCCGACTCTGTGCGGTCTACAACCGCTGTCTGATCTGCTGAATCATCTCGGTAGTCTGCGAAACTATCTCGGTCTGACCCATCATCCTGTGACCAACCTCGCCCCAACAGACTGGGGTGCTACATCTCCGCCCATACAACAACTCATATGGTGGAGCACCAATACTGGATTGAAAGATGTTGTTGTCGGATAACTCTGCAAGGGGTAGGTACGAGTCCCAGCTCCCACCGAAGTCAATAACGCAAGCTCTTAGCATATCCTCGAGAGTCTGTATGGTCTGCTCACTCTGGTCATCTATCTGCGGATGATAGGCCGTACTGAATTGAAGCTGCGTGCCCAGTTCCTCATGGAACTTTTTTCAGAAACGGCAGATGAATTGAACATCATGGTTTGAGACAAATAGAGACCGACACCCCATGGCGAGCAACGATCTCGCGGATATACATTTCGGGTAGCTTCTCGGCCGATGAACTCTCCCGTATTACTAAAAGGTGGACGCTCTTGGTCAATCGATCCACGATGACCCAAATAGCGTCGAAGCCCTTCGCCGTCCTCGGCAGCTTAGTAATAAAATCCATCGTGATCTGTTCCCACTTCCACGTGGGAACCTCTATGTAACAACCCATTATTTCAAATCAATATAAGTCTAAACTACAATAGTATGCAGGTAATTTAACATCATAATATCTATACATTAAGAACTTTGAATGCTATAGGACATGTTTATATAAATTATTGTATAAACATATATTTGAAAACCATACTCCTATGAATTATATATATATATATATATATATATATAATGAAACATATATTGATTTAAGTTCAAGTTTAAATAAAGGGGCTTATACTTCAACTAAAATAGGAAAATATACAATATATATATATATATATATATATATATATATATATATATATATATACATATATATATATATATATATATATATATATTATATATATATATATATATATATATATATATATATATAATACAAACCTTGAACAACATTTAGAATGAAATCAAAACCATGAACATCATTTAAAAACAAAAGCAAAACCGTGAACTCCATTAAGAACAAAAGCTCAACCGTGAACACATTATGAAATAGAATTCAAACCGTGAACACCTAATTAGAATGAAATCAAACCGTAAACCCTTTACCATTTGAGTTTCTAGACCGTAAACACTTCATCTTGGAAGTGTATAACCGTAAACTCTCATCAAATATCTTCATAATCTTATCTAAAATCAGCTTCCCTATGTGATTACACCGTAAAACTTACATTCACCGCCTTATGAGTTTCCTTCATATTTAAGGAACAAATGAATTCATTATACGCTTACAGTAAACGTAATTCACTCATATGCTCTCAAAACTCATATCAAAGTTCTTCGTATCTGCAAGCAGTTACCCAGTTAGCCTTCAAACATTCAAATCGATACCTAGAATTTTCTTCACTATTAGTAAGAAATCCATATGAACTAATATTATTTATCTTGTTAAATCATTAGTTATCTAATTTATGCATGTAATTATGTGTAAAATATAATTAGGATACGGTTAATCACACATATTCTATATTGGGAATCATCGCAACCCCATCGAAACTAACCAGAAACTCACACACAATGTGAGTTCATACCCCTACGTTTTCATGATTTTTCACTGTTTTAGGGGAGAGGATGAATACAAGTGTAACACAAGAAATTGTGTTGATATATAAATGTTTTCAATATTTATTAATTGTTTTCTTTAATAAAATTATATACTTATATGAATTATATATTTAGGGTTCAACAGGCTTAGAATTGATAATTTGACTCCATTTCCTGTTCCTTGTTTGGTTGTGGGTTGGGGTAGAATTATTTATTCGACTATCGGTGTAATCAAAATTATATAAATATTATATTTGTATAAGTATAAATTCATTTTTAACCTGCTAAACAAAAATATAATTTTTGCAAACTATTTTAATACCATTTGGATATAAATACTGAATTACACGGGATAACCGTATCACAAATTTTCAATTTAAACTTACCGAATTATTTACAATACAAAAGTTTTCATTTCAGAAAAACACAAACATATAAACTATAATGAGTATAGTTTATGGGACTTACATATTACTTTTCAAAGATCAGATTTCAATAAGGATAATAAACATACAAGATACAGTTTGTGGATCATGTATACTACTTTATATATTCAGGATAACTTACGGATAACAAACCTATAAAATATATTCAATATAGTTTATGAGAAAAGTTTACAGTTTGTCTATTACAAAGTAACTTTTCATTATTCTATACGTAAACGTCAATATAGCATTTGTGAGACACACTTCAAGTACTTATCTAAGTACCAACCAAGTCCTGAAATTTATAACCAGAGTCTCCTGGAGGGAGAGCGTGACATTTGTGTATAGATCTATACGTGACTGACAATCCCGCACCAGAGCTGCTTGCAACAGCTAGGCCCGCAGGCCTGTGGTGACAAATGTCGTACCGATAGCGACGCCTGAAGAACGTCGTATTCAGGCCATCTTAGGTCATCAAGCATGGTTATAGTAACTCACAATTTGGTATTGAACTATACGATTAGTGTATGAATAAGTAAACATCTTCATATAGTCTTATTAAATAATAAAACTATAATACAATATTTTTACAAGTACAAATGTAGATTACCAAGTCAGTACAAAGAAACACACTTTTCGTGGTTTCAAATTGGTTAAAACTACAACATACTATATCAGAGTACAATAACTTTCATAAATTTTTGAGAAGACGAGGCTTCATTGACTCATGTCTTTTAACTTTTTGGTATCATGTATACAATGACTTGAACACATATGTAAAACTTATACTTTTTCAATACATGGCTGTTGTACTTTGATTACTATTATGCAAATTTTGTGATATTATACATGATGTCATCCGCCCCTGAACGTTTCCGCCGTTCCGGTTTAGGGTGTGACAGATTGGTATCAGAGCATTGTTTATAGCGAACTAAGTATATCAAACCATAAAAGATATACAAGTATAAATACAATGAGGCTGAAGTGCTCTGACTAAAAGTACACTTTTAAAATCTAAGTATTTTATAAGAAGTATACTAACATGCATACATACAAGTAACAATATTGCAGTGAGAACTACATAAAAGTATTTAGATGTTGGACACTGTAGTTAAACCTGGACAATTATGTAATCGTATATAGGATAAATATAGCCTGATCAACTATATTTATTTAATATATGAATAACATGTGTTTGGGAGTAATCGTGGTGTTGCAACAAGTCTAAAACTTGCCTAACCTATGAACCAGAAGAACTCGAGAACCAAACATAAATTTAAATACTATGGGAGTATTTATAACATGATAACACCATCTCTAGATTTATTAATAACTTTTTCACCCCTATTCTCTCATAGATAACATGGTTGGATTTCATCTGATGGGGGATCCGTACTTTCCCAACCAAGGGAACGTAGGATGGCTTGAATAGGAACTAGAAGTAGACTTAGAGGAAGAGGACATTCAGGAAGACTCTAACTCGGAACCAGAAGTCTATGATCCACCTTAAGTTGCCCAAAATCCCAATCCCCGACATAACTTCCAAGGTCCAACACCACAGTGGGTAGTAAACTTAGAGCGGTGGAGTCGTGAACAGGGTTAACAAATTCCCTATAATGGGACCGAAGCTTCTACAACCTTGATGAGGGAGCCTTAACAGACAGAGCCATCCCTGTGTTTGTACGTCAAGTTGCTCGTAACGACGAGCAAGCAAGATCAGCCGTCCACTGAGTCGTAGAGGTTGGTGCTACTACGGTAGCCAACACGGTTCGCCTCCACCACTTGAGTGAATATCAAGAGTTAACCAGAAATCACACTGATGCCTGCAAAGAGAACTAACTACCAACCGAGCTGAGATTAGAGAACTTCGGCAACGCCAAGCCGCATTAGAAAGGTGTGTGTTGGAAACAGAACACCATTTGGCCACATCCAGGGCTGAAGCCAATATAAAACAAAACGATGCTTCTCGCGAGTAGGGCACACCCTACTCACCCTTTTCGATATACATTAAGCCTAATTATAGACTCTAGTGTTATTTTTCATGTCTATGGTTAGACCTCGAAATTTCATTTTCGAATGGTCGGTATGCTGTCAAAGTTTTCTCGTTAAGTTGGTATGTTGTAGACCTACTTCAGGGTCAAATTTTACGAACTTTATACAACTAATATACCCATGAAATTGACATGCATTATCTTTTCTTTAGAAAATATCTATCAAAATTGTTGATGATATTTTACAAGTTATTACTTGTGGTAGACTCTATTTCGAACTCTTTACATAATACATATTGAACCGGTGTGTATTAGTTCAAAGTCTCCTGATTTATAATCACTAATAACTTCTTACCATAATTTTCATCTTTAAAAAACTTGTAGATAAAGATGTCGCCACATAAATCAAATAGACATTTCTTACCCTCTACCTGAGCTTCCCGGATCAAGCTCACAAGTGGAGAATCCACTGATATCCTCATACATGTTACTGGGGTAGAAGATCCAGCTGACTTGCAGCTCAGAGCGTCCGCAACCATGTTTACTTTACCTGGGTGGTAAAGGATCTCATAGTCGTAGTCCTTGACTACATCCAGCCACCTGCGATGTCTCATGTTTAGGTTCGGCCGATCCATGATGTGTCTTAGGCTCTTGTGGTCCGTGTATATGGTACAACAGACCCCATATAGGTAATGTCTCCAAATCTTGAGAGCGAATACCACCTCTCCCAACTCCAGATCATGAGTATGGTATCTCGTCTCATGCAACTTCAACTGCCGCAATGCGTAGGCTATCACTCATCCTCCCTGCATGAGGATCGCTCACAGTCCTGTGATTGATGCATCACAAAATACCACAAAATCCTTAACTTCTTCCAGGATATTCAAGACTGTAGCCTCACATAGTCGCTATTTGAGGGTCTCAAACGCCCTCTGCTGCTTTGGGCCCCACCGGAAATCCACCCTCTTCCTCGTGAGACGAATGAAGGGTATTGCAATCTTGGAGAATCCTATATGAATATCTGGTAGTACCCTGCCAATCCCAAGAAGCTCATGATATCCGAGGGAGATTTCGGAACCTCCCACTGCATAACCGCCTCGATTTTGGCCGGATCGACCAAAATCTCCTCCTGGTTAACGAGGTGTCCAAGCAACTAAACATCTCGTAACCAAAACTCACACTTCGAGAACTTGGCATAAAGCCGCTCACATCTTAAAACTCCTAATGGCTCTCGTAGATGCTCCTCATGCTGCTCTCGGGTCTTGGAGTACACCAAGATGTCGTCTATGAACACGATGACCAAGCGATCGAGCATCAGTCTGCAGACCCAATTCATCAGATCCATAAATATTGTCGGAGCATTGGTGAACCCAAACAGTATCACGACGAACTCGTAATGTCCATAACGAGTCCGGAACGCGGTCTTCTCCACGTCCTCCACTCTAACCTTGACCTGATGGTACCCGGACCTCAGATCTATCTTGGAGAACCAAGATCCTCCTTGCAAATGATCAAAAAGATTATCTATCCTCGGGAGTGGATACCGGTTATTCACCTTCAACTTTCTAAACTCCCGGTAGTCAATGCACATCCGGTGTGAATCATCCTTCTTCCTAACGAAGAGAATCGACGCTCCCCATGGAGAACTACTCGGACGAATGAACTGCTTGCCCAGCAGTCCCTGTGTCACCACTAGCATAATTGGGCTAGGAAATTTTGTCTATATGTAATCAACTCATGATGTATCTTGTAGCTTCAAGTTTAAGGTTATACATATTACTCATTCAAAAACAACCATTCGAATCAAAACTCACTCGTGAAGCCCTAAACGTACTTCAATACATTTCATACACTCAACCTTGGGTTGTAACCCTAATATCCCGGTTCAAACTCTTATTAGACCAGGACCCTCTTATTGGGCCTAATGGGCCAATAAAATCTCAATTGGATTATTTTGGGTTAAGAAAACTTATTTGGGCCCTAAATGGACCCACATTCATTAAACTATAACATTGTAGCACCTGGTTCTTGGTATGTATTTTTATCTAAGTGTTTTGCATTTTTTGCCTGGGACTCGGTGAGTTGAAGGACCAACTCGTCGAGTAGGAGCGGGTTTGGACACAGGACTTAAGTGGCGGACTCATCGATTCGACGACTAGACTCGACGAGTAGGCTCTGACTGGACAAAAACCCTAATCCGAGGGTTTGCACCCTATTTAATCATCTCTTTCAACCACCACTTCGTCCCTATTGCTCCCAGAAACCCACCATAGCAAACCCTAGCTGTTTTTGAGAAGATCTAAAGCATTTTTGGTGGATCTTGCTAGTTGTGACCATAAGGAGGGAGGGAAAGACTTGAGGAAACAAGTGAAGACCAAGGGAACTCGAGTTTTTGCATCTTCCACGGTTCATTGGAGGTATAAAGTTGTAACCTTGCTCCTTCATTTGATAGATCCCTTTTCTGGGGAGATTTAGGGCTTTTATAAGACATTTTTGGTGACCAACCATGATTGCAAGCATGGTTGGGGTTTAGGCTTCAGAATCAAGTCATTAAGGGAGTCACAAGGCAGTTAGGGGTTGCTTTTGCACCCATTTAAGGTCCCATGCATCTTAAGAGCTTATTTTATGTCCTTTTGAGCTCAAAGTCCCATGCATGCACGTAAAGTTTGTAACTTTACGTGCTAGAATGATTGAAGGAGCTTAGATCTACCGTTTGGTCAAGAGTTGTACGCTAGAAATCAAAAAATAAGACTTGGACGTGCCCGACTCGACGAGTCGTTCTTGGGACTTGACAAGTTTGAGGCGAAACTCCCCTTTTCTGCTAAGGTTTGAAGGAAACCAGTTGAGCACAAGAAGGGTTTTTAGAGGGCCCAAGGGAGTGACCCAACGTATTGGACTTAGTCTTAGATCTGGACTTCATTGGACTCGACGAGTGCAAGAACGGACTCGGCGAGTCCAAGGCAATCTCCTTGCAGTTGAAGATGAACTCGATGAGTTGTTCATACAACTCGGTGAGTCAAGCACATGACTTGTTTATCAGATGAAGGAACTCGACGAGTTGTTCATCCGACTCGGCGAGTCGGATGAAGATTCATTCGATGTTCATAAGGGAGGGGGAACTCGTCGAGCCATTGTTGAACTCGACGAGTAGAGTCGTGGATAAGGTCGGGTAAAGAGTTAGGGACTCGACGAGTTGGCGGCCCAACTCGACGAGTCGGGTCAACTGGAAGTTGACTTTGACTTGGACTTGGTCAGGGGTAAATTAGTCATTTTACCCTAAGAGTATATATCAGATTCTGACTAAGTGTTTTGTGGGGTTTATAGCCGGAGGATTTCTGGAGCAACAGCGGACCGAGATTTCCCGCACAGATTATCAGCAGCTACTCGTACGAGGTGAGTTACCTTCCAGTAGCGGTGGGTCTACGACCACAATGTCGGCCCACCAGTAGGAGTTGTATGTTAGATGATTGTCTTTGTGATATTCATCTAGGTTTTCTACCATTTGATATGTTATGTGCTAGTATGATATGAGATTGTATGCCAGTAGCGGTAGGGGAGATAGTCCTCAAGATTTCCGGTCGATAGGGCCAAAGAGGGGTTGTCATACCCAGTCATACTAGATAGAATTTGACTATGTGATGCATGCTATGTGGTAGTAGTAGAGGGGTGAAATAGTCCCCAATATCCAATCGACAGGACCGAAGGGGTAGGCCAACACCCAGATATGCTAGGCACTATCCGGTCGACAGGACTGAAGGGGTAGGCCAGCACCCATATATGCTAGGCAGTATCCGGTCGACATGACCGAAAAGGAGGCCAACACCCATATATGCTAGGCAGTATCCAGTCGACAAGACCGAAGGGGTAGGCCAGCACCTAGATATGCCAGGCAGTATCCGGTCGAAATGACCGAAGGGGTAGGCCAACACCCAGATATGTTGGGCAGTATCCGGTCGACAGGACCGAAAGGGTAGGTCGGGCACCCATATATGCCTGACAGTATGTGTTTGTTATGTGATTGTATGGTATGTAGTACGATGGGGGAACTCACTAAGCTTCATGCTTACAATTTACAGTTTTGGTTTCAGGTACCTCTTCAGCGAAGGGGAAGGAGATAGCGTGGTAGCAACACATCATACACACACATTGATTTTCTGCATTTGAGATATTCTGGGATTGTACTCTGACATGTTGTTATTATATGTTTTGGGCTTTCAGACATGATATCTGGATTTACAAAATGATATATTTTTACGTAGTTTTCTTATGAATGTTTTTATAATTGGTTAATTAAAATGAAATTTTTGGACTCAAAATTTAGGATGTTATAAGTTGGTATCAGAGCCCTGGTTTGAGGGATTCGGACACACCCTCGGGGGTGACTGGACTCAAATCGAGGGATTAAAAGATTTTTACAAGGAAATGGTTTTCTAAAAGACAAGTTAAAAGGAGTATTGGAAAAAGAACGAAGTGTGTTATGTGTGCGACCAGCCAAGCTTAAGTAAGTATTCCCCAAAGTACCCATACAAGTTATGTTATGTTTATCAGTTTCAGTAGAATAACATGCTAGAATATGACTAAGGATCTAGGAATGATGCTTTATGTGCCTGCTTTATGTGTTTCAACTTATGAGAATTGCATGCTAGTGTTGAGTAGACAGTAATAGGATGGCCTGTTTAGGTTATGCCTGGTAGTATGAGATCAGCATTGTATGCTAGTAAAGTTTCCTGTTATGAGGATAGGATTGCTTGAGATCGCTCCCTTTTTGTCTGAATGTTGCTTTCTTTGTGATTTGTGGGACTCTGAATGATGGGAGTTAGCCATTAGGTGAATATGTCATGTCTCATGTGATATGGGTTGGATAATCCCAGAGTGTTGGACTTGGCCCTATTGTGCAACTCTTGTTTGAGTCTAATCGTTGTAGTGACGAGTCTTTTACTCGAAGGATTATCTGAGCCTCATTACATGCGATGGTATTCAGGTAATGGCTAATTGGCATCACAAGGAGGCCTTCATCAGCTGAGGGCCGGTTTGGGTGGAGTTCGAGATTCTCCCTAGGGCAAGCCTTGGATGAGAGTAGCAAAGATCAGTAGCAGAAGTAGTGACTTGGTGGAGTCGAGGCAGTTCTTGAGGAAAGTACGGATAGATGTGGAAGGTAGTATGGGCCCGTACTACTGGAAGCAGAGGATCCGTACTTGAATCGAGGAAGGCCGAGGCAAGACCAGGGAACTTGTGATAGATGTGATCCCTCTAAATGTATCAGTATCACTGACAATTGTCATTATGTATTTCAGAATGGTGTTACTACGTCCGAGGCCAGCAGTTGGCAGTTCAGGAGAGGGATCGGGTTTGGGTTCAGGTTCTGAACCAGTAGATGAGAGGCTACGTGAGTTTATTGCGTCTGAGATCACTAGACGCATCCTTGATGCGATCCCGGTCATCTTTGGGTCGATCAAGGAAGGGATTGTCGAGTTGATGGAGGATCGCCTCAAGGCGTTCAGGAATGACATGGCGACCAGCCAGTCAGGATCACACACACTGTTCTTTAAGGACTTCAGGGGCAGTGGTGCGCCGGATTTCCATGGGGAAAAGGACCTCATTGCTGCCAGACGATGGATTGCATACATTGAGTCTGCACAGTTGACCAGCTTCTGCCCCGAGGGGTCGAAGGTGCGATATGCAGCGGGATGTTTGAGGGACCGGGCCAGGGATTAGTGGGAGTCGGTTGGTGACTCTCTGGGAGCCTCGGCTATTGAGGCTATGAGATGGCCGAATTTTGTGACCCGGTTCAAAGTTGAGTTTGCGCCTGCGGTAGAACTCCAACAGTTGGCCCGGGAGTTCCTGGATATGAGACAGTCGACTAATACAGTGGCAGAGATCACTGCCAAGTTCCGGGAGAGGTCGTTATTGGTTCCCCAGTATGCAGGAGATGAGGACATGAGGAGGACCTGCTACCATGACATGCTACGAGCTGACATTCAGGAATATGTCAGTTTTTCAGCTTGCCCTACCCTGGATTCCATGATTGCCATGGCAAGGGAGAGGGAGATCGATCTGGAGCACATCCGGAAGAGGAAGGACGAGGAGGGGCAGGTGACTGGGGCTTCAGGGAAGAAGCCCAAGGGATCATATGCTGGGCCGAAAGGACAATAGAGTCGTAACCACTACAGGAAATGCTGCAAGTCTCATGAAGGAGTTTGTAGGTTGGGAGCATCTGGCTGCTACAAGTGCGGCAAGACGAGGCATTTCAGGAGGGATTGTACCGCCCCTGCACCTACTGTTCAGACGTCGAAGTTGATGTGTTTCCACTGCAACCAGAGGGGCCACAAGAAGGCCAATTGCCCCTATTTGATGGCAGCAGCAACGCTAGTGAAGGCGCCAGCTCCAGTGGCCCTGCAGATTACTAATGGCCGGTAGGGCAAGGCGGAGGCCCCAGTGGTGAGGAGCTGGGCCTTCCAGTTGACTACCGAGGAGGCACGCGCCGCACTCGATCTTTTGTTTCTCTTGCACTCAACAAGAGGTTTTCTGAGTCTTCGGGCATGTTGGATTGCCCTTTAGAGGTAGAGATTGTTGATGATCGATCGGTGCGAGCATCAGTAGTATTCCGAGATTGTGTGCTGAGATTATTCGAGCACTGCTACCTGGTAGACCTTGTTCCTATTCCATTGTGAAGGAACAAGGTGATTATAGGCATGGATTGGTTGATCCCCGATGGGGCGGTGATAGATTGCGCACAACAGTTAGTGCAAGTCAGGACCCCAGGTGGGGGAGAGTTGGTGATCCATGGTGAGAGGCCACAACGTGGACCCACAATGTGCTCAGCAACAAGGGCAAGGCGCTACCTGTAGCAGGGCTGCACTGGGTATGTCGCATATGTTGTGGATACTCGGGAGGCGGGTAAGGCGATGGTGAGCGACGTTCTGGTGGTGGAGGACTACATAGATGTGTTCCCAAAGGAGCTTCCTGGGATACCTCTGGAGTGACAAGTGGAGTTCGGGATCAACCTAGTCCCTAGTGTGACTCCGATAGCCTAGGCATCGTATCGGTTGGCTACTCCCGAGATGCAGGAATTGTCTACGCAGCTGCAGGAGCTACTAGACAAAGGATTTATCAGGCCGAGTAGTTCGCCTTGGAGAGCCCCGATCCTGTTTGTTAAGAAGAAGGACGGGTCGCATCGCATGTGCATAGATTATCGGGAGCTGAACAAGGTAACGGTGAAGAACCGTTACCCACTTTCGAGGATTGATGACCTTTTTGACCAGCTACAGGGAGCGTCTTGGTTCTCCAAGATTGATCTGCGTTCAGGATACCATTAGATGAGGGTCAGATAGGAGGATGTGCAGAAGACTGCGTTTCAGACTTGCTATGGCCATTATGAGTTCATGTTGATGCCCTTCGGGCTCACCAATGCTCCTGCCGCGTTCATGGATCTCATGAACCGCGTATGTAGACCGATGTTGGATCGGTCCGTGATAGTATTTTTTGATGATATCTTGGTTTACTCCAAGACGCAGGAGCAACATGCAGAGCACCTGCGAGAGGTTTTGGATACTCTGAGGAGTGAGAGCTTGTACGCCAAGTTCTCCAAGTGTGAGTTCTGGTTGCGCGAGGTGCAGTTTCTTGGGCACCTTGTCAATCAGAACGGGATTCTGGTCGACCCGGCCAAAGTAGAGGCCATGATGAGATGGGAGGTTCCGAAGTCTCTATCTGATATTCGGAGTTTCCTAGGATTAGCCGACTACTATCGGAGATTCATCCAGGATTTCTACAAGATAGTCGTGCCTTTGACTCGGCTTACGAAGAAGGCTGTAGTTTTCCGTTGGGGGCCCAAGCAGCAGGCCGCATTCGAGACTCTAAGGCAGAGATTGTGCCAGGCGCCGATCCTAGCCCTGCCTGAGGGCGTAGAGGATTTTGTGGTGTACTGTGACGCGATTTTTATGTAGAGAGGTCACATTATTGCATATGCTTCGAGGCAGCTGAAGCCTCACGAGGCGAATTATCCGACACATGATTTGGAGCTGGTGGTTGTTGTTTTTGCCCTCAAGATTTGGCGTCATTACCTCTACGGGGTTCGTTGTACCATTTACACAGACCACAAGAGCCTGAGGTATCTCATGGATCAACCGAATTTGAACATGAGGCAGCGTCGATGGTTGGACGTGGTGTAGGATTATGATTGCAAGATCCTTTACCACTCGGGGAAAGCCAACGTGGTGGCCGATGTACTTAGCCGCTAGGCAACACCGATCAGAAATATCTGCATGCGGATGACAGTAGTGACCCCATTATTGGAGCAGATCCGAAAGGCCCGCCAGGAGGCTATGAAGGAGGGACATCAGAAGAGTGAGCGTATAGTGGGTCAGGTTTCCTCCTTCGACTATGACAGTAGGGGATTATTGACGCTACACTGCAGGGTGTGGGTTCCATACCACGGAGGCGTGCCCCAGGTTCTGATGAAGAAGGCGCACAAATCCCAATTCTCCATTCATCCCAGGGCGACGAAGATGTTTAGGGATCTTCCTCTTGATTATTGGTGGTCTTGCATGAAGCGGGATGTTGCATGGTATGTGGAGCGGTGCCTGACCTGCAGGAAGGTCAAGGCCGAGCACCAGAGGCCACATGGCAAGATGCAGCCATTGGATATTCCCCTGTGGAAGTGGGAAGATATTACTATGGATTTCATCACCAAGCTTCCCAGGACCGCGCTGGGAGTGGACTCCATATGGGTCATCGTGGATCGGTTGACCAAGAGTGCCTATTTTATTCCGATCCAGGAGAGCATATAGGCCGAGAATCTGACTGATATCAATATTCGAGAGGTGGTGGCTCGGCACGGAGTGCCAGTCTCCGTGATTTCTGACAGGGATGTTCGGTTCACTTCCAGGTTTTGGAAGAAGTTTCATGACGAGTTGGGTACTCATCTGCATTTTAGCACATCATGTATCTAGACCATCTCATACTTCCATACAACATCATTTCCCATTCCATCCCTTCTTCCTTCTTAATTATCGGCCGAAGCCACCTCTCTTCACTCAAATTTCTTCAAACATTCTCCATCTTTAACTTAAGAAACCTCTTTTCATCCTTCCAAATTTTCATGGGTTTATTTGTGTGCATCTAGAACTCTTCATCAAAGCACATTCATTCTTGAACTACCCACATCTTCAAGGAGCCTGTTAGACCGAAAACACCTTCTTTACTTCTTTAAATACTGATCCATCACCCCCAAGTGAGTTCATACCCCTTGTTTTCAGTTTTATATTGTTTTTGGGGGAGGATACAAGTTGCTTTGTGTTAGATCTATGTGTTTATGTATGTATATGTATGTTTTTCCATGTTATATGTTGTGATTATGTGCTAAAACCTCTTGAAACTCGAAATTGCTAACAAAACTTGGTGATATTTGCAAACTAAATCATTACATGCAACTTACTATGAAAATTGAAAGTTTAAAACATGTTATGATACACTAGAAAACAATCCAAAACCGTTTAAGGGGCCATTTTTGACAAATAAACAAAAAGGTAAAGCCTTTAGGACAATCACGGTTTTTCAAGGACCAAAAGAGTCATTTTTATATAATAATGGGTCTTAAAGATATGTATGGTTTTAAAAGGTCCAAAAGTGTTAATTTTCACAAAATGGGCTTAAAGTTGGGCCTTTAAGGTTTCATGGGCTAAATTTGTAAACTTTTGACCTTTGTGGGTTAAATTTTCATTTTAAACAAATTTAAGCCAAAAATGTAAATTTTCGGTTAAATGGGTTGAAAATTTAAATTTTTTTAAACTTAGAAAAGGTTAAATTTCTATACATTTGGGCCGCAAATGTCAATTTTCATCAAAATTGGGCCGAAAATGTTAATTCTAACAAAAGTGGGCTAAAAATGTTATTTTATTTAAACTAATCCCTTAAATGTAAACTTATGGTCTTAATGGACCTAAAGTGCCATTTTTACCAAAAATGTGCCTAAAGTGTAAATTTTCGGTTTAATAGGCCAAAAATGTCATCATTACAAAAAGTGGGTCTTTTATGTCATTTTGGTAAACAATTGAGCTTAAACAACCAACGTAATAACAAACAGACTAAACACGTCATTTTCACGTTTATTGGGCCTTAGTGGTCCATTTACATGCTTATTGGGCCTAGAATATACCTTACATGCTTATTGGGCCTTAGTGGTCTATTTACATGCTTATTGGGCCTGGAACATACCTTACATGTTTATTGGGCCTTAGTGGTCCATTTACATGCTTATTGGGCCTCGAATATTCATTACATGTTTATTGGGCATTTGTGGTCCATTTACATGCTTGTTGGGCCTAGTAAACTGAAAACATACACGAAAACATTATTTACTGTGTTACATAATGTAATACAATATTCGCGTAAATTCAGTTAAGGTTCTTGTGAGACATTTCATTTATTCGTACCTATCTAGTGTACAGCCGTAAGCTTGTAGTTATAACCAGAGTCTCCTGGAGGGAGAGCGGGAGTTTCTGTATTGATCTATACAGGGTTGACACCCCACACTCGAGTTGTTCGCTAAAGTTAGACTAGGCTAGTCTAGAGTGACAAACTTTATCTTAAACAAGTCGGCGCCTAAAAAACGTCATGACAGGCGGATCAGTCATTATCAAGTATGGTTATAACGACTCACATAGAAATTAACTCCATTGTAAAATTTAAGGAATACATATACAGTTTTGATGATACAAAAACATACATACATACACTGGTATCCGGTCTTAGGGTTTTAAGACCACAACACTTTTATAAACAGAAAATATCGGATTTCTGGGAAAACATACAATTATACAGTACCTTCTGCTTACAACAGAAAAAATAGGATTTTCTGGAATACTCTTTTTATACATTGCAAAACAAAAACACACATGCTTTAACACAAGATTTGATACAAAACTTTCAAACCATTTTACAAAAGATATCGGATTTTCTGGTGTTTACAAAGTGATACAAGACTTTTCCTACAACATGCTTATGAACTCACCAACATTATATATGTTGACGTCTTCAAATTAACTTGTATTCTCAGAGAATTGTTAATCAGATTTGGTCATCGAGAACACACGGACTTTTTTCGTATTTTGTTATCATCATACATTGAATATTTTGGCATGTAAAATTATGATACAATACTTGATGTAATCAATGATGGTTGTTATATTGTATTACAAGATGAAGTCACCCAACCCCCGGACGTTTCCGCCGTTTCTTCGGTTCGGGGGTGTGACACCCTGCAGCTGTGATGACAACTCATGTATCTCTGGTGGTGCCAACCGGTACGACGCCTTGGCGATAGGGGCCACAACTGACACTAGGTCGATCCTAAACTCGAACTGTCTCTCTGGAGGCATTCCGGGTAACTCCTCCGGGAACACGTCAGTAAACTCCCTGACCACTAGAACCTATGATACTGAAACCTGATCCCTGACCCGCGTATCCACCACATACGCTAGATAACTCGCACACCCGTGCTGAATGTACTGTTGAACCCTGGCAGCTGAACAAAACCCTTATCCCAATATGGTGCCCTCTCCATACACAATCAGTTCTCCCCCACTTGGGGTTTGAACCACCACTCGTTGACCCTCGCAGTGGATCATGGCACCAAAGCGACTAAGCCAGTCCATACTCGATACCTACAATCACACATACATCCCCCATAGGAATCATAATATGGTCTATCGGGAAAGATAACCCGAAGATCTCTAATACGCAACCCTAATAGACCGAAGATGTAGAAATCCCGTGTTCGTTGGCGATAGAGACTTGCAACGGACACTCTAGCTCTCCCACTGGCAACCCGAACCGAAGAAACGGCGGAAACATCCGGGGTTGGGTGACGTGTTCCCGGAGGAGTTACCCAGAGTGCTCGGCAGTACATTCAGCTGCCAGGGCTCGACAGTACATTCGGCTACAGGGGACGCTGAATGTTCAACTGCACAAAACCCTGATTCCAACCCGTAAGCTGGAATGCGCATCCCTGGGCCCTCGGGGGCACTGCTCGACCATGACTCCCGTCAGTAATCCCCATTGTAGCTGGCGCTGGAGCCTGTGCCATCCTGGCAGTGATCTGTGGACAGTTGGTATTCATGTGACCAACCTCATGGAAGTGGTAGCAGATCCTCATATCCTGAACCGAGGCTTTTTGGCGACAATCCTTCTCATAGTGCCCTCCCTGCCGCATTCGCGGCACGCGCTGCTAAATCCGCAAACCCCCAAGTGACCCTTCCCGTACTTGCCACAAGTGCGGCCATGCTGTCCCTCTGACCTGGAATCAGCGGTCTTAGACCGATTTGGCGCCGATTGTGACTGTTTCGGGACATGTCGCTGCTCCCTCAACTGCAACTCAATCTCTAACTCATGCCGCCTAGCGGCCTCCTGTAACTCCAAAAGCATATCACAACGCAGGGTCGCCACAAACTGTCGAATGTCAGTCTTGAGCATGCTTAGATAACGTGTCATTTAAACCTGCTCAGAAGCAAACTCCAGGCTGAACATCACCCTCTCCGTGAACATACGGGTGATCTCCGTCACCGTGTCACCATCCTGTCTCTACTCCAAGAACTCCTAAGTCAACCGTTCCCACTCGACCCATGGAATGTAGCGGGCGCGGAACATATCCCTGAACGTCTCCTAAGTAACTGCAACTCTTTGGTCACCAGAATACGATCCAATCATCAATCTCCACCAGTCCTTTTCCCCAGACCTCAGCAGGTTCAAGGCACATCTGCCCTTCTGGTTAGTAGCACATGAACACGTGAAGAAACACCCCTCCATGTCAGATAGCCATCTCATGGCTTTGATGGGGTCTTGAGTCCCATCAAAAGTAGGGGGCTTTGTGTTCAAGTTTCATATATATATATATATATATATATATATATATATATATATATATATATATATATATATATATATATATATATATATATATATGAGTTTTAGTTTATGTTAGTTTTTCATTTCTTTCGTCGTAGTTAAGTTGAGTCTTTGTACATATTTATGCTGCTTTCTAGTAAAAAAAGCTGAGCCAAGCCTTTCCATATTTGTCATGATGATATTTTCACAGGAAATTCATTTGTGTTTAATTTTGTTGGCCTTTTTATCATTGATAGTTTATTTTGAGGCTAACAACCATGTTATATGGTTGTATTTTTCTTGTTTTGTATATTTGTTGTTGTATATATTTCTTTTGCGCTTTTGTTATGGTGATGAATTTATCTCCTATTATGGATCGTCGAGCGTTGACACGGGTTTTGGAAGAAGATATGAAGATTGTGCAACCACAAGCTGTTGAAGAGCATGGAGAGAAGACTAAGAAGAATGGGATATGCCTTATCGACGCCTGAGTGCCCTCCACCTTAAATAATGAGTGTAGATTTCTTCGATAGGAGCGCATTCACACATCTTCTGAAATGAGTGCATACACGAAGTTTAATTTAAATGGATCTTGAAATCATGTCATATCTTACAACACAGTAATCAAATGGATCTTGGAATCGGAAATGTCATTTTAATTTCTAAATTTTAGCCTTTAATTTATCTTTTAGCGAATTTTAATTTAAAGTTATCAAAATTCCGCCTTATTTTTTTTAACAATTGGTAATAATGTATCGTGTGAAAATATGGTCAAACATTAAGTCCCATGTCTTTGTGGACCGACCCAACTTGCTTTATACTATCTTTTAGTATATTGTAGCAGTGAATTGTGTTTAATTATTATTATTATATCCCTATATTTGTTGGTTTGACACCCTAAACACTGGTTTACTCCTTCGATTCTTTCATGATGACCAATTAGACCCGACAAAAATGACCTTATGCTCCCCATAAAAGCAACAAAAAAATGTTTAGGCACTGATTAAACCAACTCCGGAAACATTACAGGGCTACAATGTCATTTTCTGATTAAATTATGTAAAGAGAAGTAAATTATCATAAGCGAGATTAAAATATTAAACAACTTATTTAGCTATTATAGATTCAATTAGGGAAAGATAATTTATTTGTTGGAAATAGTGTCCAATGTCATTAGCTACTGGTAATATTTTCTAATAATAACAAGGTCATTTTGGTTTGCCCTCATAACCCAATCGAACAAAAAGAAATATGAGAAAATAAGTTTGTTAATTTATTATAGTTTAATAATTTAATTAGAAATTATTTTGCATTTTTTTAGAACGGAAGAGTTAGATTATGTTAGTGGTTCGAGTCGTGCAGTGATATTTGTAACGCATGCAGATTCGGGCTAATCAATTTAGAGACAATGAGCATAAAAAATGACTTTTTGATAGAAGATTATTTTGAATAAATAATCTTAACCAAGTTATAGTATATTTCACAAAGGTTTTGTACATGTAAATAACACCAAAATCCGAGTTATAACGAAGAAGTTATGACCTGTCGAAGTTTTACGGCAAAACCGGCATGACACCGGGAATCGTAAAAAGTGAATTTACGATAAAATACTTTCTATCCTTAGTGATCTAAACCAAAGTCGTAGTATATGTTAAACCGAGAGTATGAATAAAAAGAACGTCCAAATCTGACTTTGTATGAGGAAGTTATGATTTTTCTAAGATTTAGCACAAGAGTGCACAACCCAAAATTCGAATTTTAGATCGGTCGCTTTTTAACCAAAATAGTCTAAACAAGAATTGAATATCTCTTTAATATGAGCTCAACGATTAAAAGACAGTCGAAAACGGAGCTCGCATGCGAAAGATATGGATGAAACTTAGTCCCTACTCTTCGAGCGCAGCGAATTCGATACAGTTTTGTTAATCTGAGATAGAGTGGCAATTAGCCGACTGGATCTAAATAAAAGTTGTAGTGTTCATAAATACCAATGCGTGGATATAAAGAATGTCAATAAAAGAGCTTGTATGCGAAAGATATGGACGGAACTTAGTCCCTACTCTTCGAGCGCGATAAATTCGATATAGTTTTGCAAATCAGAGATAAAATGAGAATTAGCCGAATAGGTCTAATGAAAGTTGTAGTACTCGTAAATACCAATGCATGTATATAAAGAACGTAGAAAACGGATCTCGTACGCGGAAGATATGGACGAAACTTAGGGCATACTCTACGATAAAACCCCTATAAATAAGAGATGAACTCTTCATATTTTCTTCACACCATAAGCCTTTCTTTCTCTCTCTAACTTTTCTATAGACTCCCTAACCCCTCCTTAAAGCCTAGGAAACTTTCCTAGCAATAGAAGAAAGCCCCGGAGTGCACGGAGGCTCCTAGAAAAAAGAGCTTTTTCGGCTCAGAAACGCTGCTCCAGCAAAGCCCGGTTTTTAATAAAAACTCGTTGTAAGTAAGATATACCTACCCTATTTAAAGTATAGCTTATGTTTAAATATAATATCGTTATTATGAATCTATACATAAGATTTATCAGTGATTCAAATTCGTTATACCGATTGATCTACTTACGAGAATGATGTCTAGGCTGTGATTTAGTGAGATGTTTAAAGTGAGATTTCCAAACAGTATACTTTGTATACCAAACAGAGCCTACCTCCGATATGATCCTACCTGGTTGTTCATTACTTGATAGATCATGAAGTAGACTCCCAGTTAATGACGAATCCAGACTAATAATTAGTCGCAATAAATATTAGACTAAAATCTAGTGGTAATAATACTAGGTTTCGTCGAAGGAAATTATATTGTTAAGAAGCGAAGTGTTGTCTGAGTTTGGAATCATCACTTTAACAAGTGAGTGCATAGTTACTTTCATCTTACACATTGATATGGAGTACTTTTATATAAATTACGTGCTATGTGTGCATATAACCTGTATACTTGCTATCTATGCTAGATGAACGATTTTATACATGTTTTAAATAATTTAAACTGTATATGTATTTTATATTTACGAATATGATGGGTAAAACATGGGTAGATGAATGATGAGAGATGAAAGATGTCATGAGTGAACATTGGCAGCTATAGATTTAGTGCCTAATAAATAACATCGGCAGCTATGGACTTGGTGCTTATTGGATAAACGCTGGTAGCTATGGACTTAGTACCTGTTAGATAAACGTTGGTAGCTATGGACTTAGTACATGTTAGATAAACATTGGTAGCTATGGACTTAGTACCTGTTAGATAAACGTTGGTAGCTATGGACTTAGTACCTATTAGATAAACACTGGTAGCAATGGATTTAGTACCCGATGAATGAACTTTAGCAACTATGGAATTAGTGCTTTACGAATGAGCATTGGCAACTATGGACTTAGTGCCTGTCGTATAAACCCTGGAAGCAATGGACTTTGGATTGAAGGAATGTAGGATAAATGATTCTTAGGGTAGACCCTTAAAAATAAAGAAGATATTGTGGATGGGTAATTGTGTTAATTGTTTGATGATTAAACATAATAATTATATTATTATGGGTTGAAAACTCTATGTACTCACCAGGTTTCCCAACCTGACCCACTCAAGCTTATTTGTATCACAGGTGTCGATATGAAGCTACATTACACTGGGAGATTAAGGAGATGTAGATCACTAGTGTAAATGAATATAAGGTCTGTTTATGCTTATGTTTCTGTATTGACGATGACATCCCAAGGTTTTAAAAAAGAATAAAATGCATTTCTTCGGAAATGCTTTGATAATATATTTATCATGTTTTTTCTGGGAACAAATTCCGCAACATATTTCTTTAAAATATACTATGATTTTCAAAATAAAGCATAAACAAATCGGTCTTTTCTGGCCATGAAAATGGGGATGTCACAGCATCCAAGCGGGCAGTATGCCTTTCCCGAACCTTTACCCATGGGGAGTTACCCTATTACCCCTTTTACCTGCTTCACCTATGGAAAAGCCTCCAAGAAGTCTCGAACCCGAGACCTCCCAAAGGAAAACCACCCAAGCAACCCTGGTGGCCAACTATTCTAAACCAGTTGGTTAGAAATTATTTTGGAAATTAATTAAATAGTTTTAATTAATTAAATGGTTGAATATTAATTGGTTAAATGTTAACTGACTGGAATGTTCCTAAGCACTTAAGGATAAGGGGAAATTCGAAAATCACAATTTACCCCATCCAACATGGGATGGGGGGGGGGTGTGAAACTAATGCAAGGATCCATGTTATAAATAAGGCACTTGGGATTTTCATTCTCCTTGAACCTTGACTTGATTTTTCGTCGTCCTTCTTCCTCCCCTTTCTTAGTGGACGATTTCTTACCCTCTTAGGGTTTGTGAAATTGACCCTCATCCTAGTTTATTTTTTGGTACTCTCTTGGAGTCTTGGGTGTGAAACAAACAGGGATTCTTACTACTGGTCCTCTTCATCCAAAGAAAAGATGGTTGTGATCAGATCTCAGTTAAGGAGTATTCCAAAAGATGAAGAACATCAAGAGGTTAGTAATTCTTCTATTATTTTTCATAAATAGGTTGCTGTAATAGAATAAACCTAGATCCTTTAGGGTGCATGTACACATAGGATTTTATATTGCTTCTGTTGCCTTAACTAGTACGTATAGAATGCTAGAAAACCTATCATTATTGTTTTTAACTCAATTAGAAATAGAAGCGTATTTTGGTTCTAACAAAACTTTGCATATGAAGGTGTGTGTTTCTGTTAAATTAAGTTAGGTTTCCTTTCCAATTAATATACACTAGGATAAACTATATAATTTGCATATTGAAAACTTTTTTTATTGTCATTGCTACAAATAAAATTTGGACTTATGTTTTTAATTTTCTTACCATGATTTTAGAGATTGAAATTTGATTTTTGGGAGCATAAGGAGGGTAAACTTGAATCTTAATCAAATGAGGATACTTCAAAGAGGTGTTATGATTTTTTTCTGGGCCTTTCTATCTCATCGCCCCTCTTCCTTTTTTTGTATATGCGTGATGTTCTCTCTGTTTTAAATCTCGTCGATTCTCAGTCCGGTTTGGGCCGGGTCCGAAACTACACATCCTTAAAGAACACACTTACTTGTAGACTCGTACCAGAACCAAAAATGAGGTATCCATTCATGTTTTCAATTCTCCATTTTCCACTAAATTGGTTCTTGGTTCTTCGGTTCTTGATACAATTCAGTTTAGGTTCGGATGATGTCATCCCTAGTTAGATTCAAAGAATCGTCTTAATGAAGACATATAATCAATTGACAAATTTCTTTTCTATTAAAATTTTTATTTAAAATTTAGTAAATATATATTATATATAAATTAAATATCTAACTATTATTTGCTTGATGTTACAACATAACCATCAATAACTCCCAAATTGTTGTGTAAGTCACTCATCTCTTAGTTATACTCAACAGGCTAATAAACTTTTCTTTGTCTATGCTCCTTTACACGATTAAAGTGGATTTCAACCTATGTTTTTCTGAAAAATAAAGATAAATATCAACAAGTTTGATAAAAAAAAGAGAAGCGATGAGAACCAAATAATAGTGAGTATGAGAAACAATTCGCAAGAGCGGCGAGCAATCGGCACACCATGATTATGGAGCGACACACATCGGTCCAGACGAAGAGTGTTAATGTGAGTAGTGGCTCGATGACGGGGATATAAACTAACGACACAATGGGACCGGAGAAGAAATGATTGTGACATAAAAGAAAACAAATAGTTCATGATAGGTTTGGAGTGAGGGTTTTGAGTTTTGAGTTTTGAAAGATTCATATGTAACACCAAGATTTCCAAAAACAAAATTTTTATTTAATTAATCAATTTAATATTAAAAACACTTGTTTAGAATCGTATTCACATTCGAATTACAAAACATGGTTTCATTTTCATTATAATAGAAGACCAGGATCCTCCAAAACACAACTCTTTCTTCGGTGTGTACAATCGAACCGTTGCCATCCCGCGTTACTGTAAGATCCTGAAACAACATAACATAAACAACGTAAGCACGAAGCTTAGTGAGTTCCCCAATATACCTTACGCACATACGCCTTCCGGCCCGGATCTTTCGATCCACATAATATCGCCTTCCGGCCTGGATCTTTCGATCCACATAACTTTGCCTTCCGGCCCGGATCTTTCGATCCACATAACTTCGCCTTCCGGCCCGGATCTTTCGATCCACATAACATTGCCTTCCGGCCCGGACCTTTCGGTCCACAAGATAATTGCCTTCCGGCCCATACACATATATAACACATAATACAAATACTCTAACACATAAAGCACATATATCATATATCATACCTGACCTTTCTGTCACATAATACCTTGCCTTCCGGCCCATATATAAACATGTATATCACGCGTAGCAACTAACTTTCCATTCATAGCATATAAACATAACACACAACATACTTGACCTTCCGGTCACCCAATCAAACCCTTCCGGGTGAGGTATAGTGAGAAGACTCACCTCGTAGTACGCAGGCTATAACCTCTTCGAGCTACTCGCACACAATCCGCTAGTCCGCAGGTTCCCTATAATACCACAGCCTTAGTTAATGATCTTATCAAACAAGGCAACTGACCCCTCTAAGATATATACAGGTCAACGGTCAATCTTGACTGGACTCGTCGAGTGCAAAGGGTAACTCGACGAGTATAAGCATCCTGACACCACTCGCCGAGTCTGAAGAACGACTCGACGAGTTCCAGTAGATCTTCATGCTACTCGCCGAGTCTGAAGAACAACTCGGCGAGTTTCAGTGAATCTTCAAGCTACTCGCCGAGTCTGATCATCCGACTCGGCGAGTCCACGCCATGCAGTCAATCGAACTGCTTCCTGAGATACGTATATTCCCGAAAAACACACTAATGGGACTTCTGGACCTCTAATCATCCTATTACCAGGGTATAAACTTTTGTATAACAACATAACAATCCATCTAGACTCCAAATGGGTTTCACAAACCCTAAATCCATGCACACATTCACATAACAGGAAATAATCCGAAAGATTACCTGAATCATGCACTCTCAGTGTCCCCAAGCCTCAAAACGTGATTCCCTTGCTGTCCCATTAGCCATAACCTTCTCCTTCTTGGACCATAACTTCCTCAAATCACCAATGATCTTCAAACCTTGTTCTGGATGCCCACAACCGATTTAGGATCCTTCTCAGTCGGCCAAAAGGCGAACAATGGAGGCATAAGATCCCTTAAATACTTCCCAAACCGAACGGCTAGGGTTTTCCACTGAACAACGTCGACTCGCCGAGTCCATACCTGGACTCGTCGAGTCCAGTCGCGAACCCGCGACCAACTCTGCGACCCTACTCGGCGAGTCTGGCTCCAACTCGCCGAGTCTCTCCTTTAAAACACCCCAAATTGCAATTTAACAATACTTGAGATTTTGGGCTGTTACAACTCTCCCCCACTAGAATTAGACTTCGCCCTCGAAGTCTCACCCTGAAAATAGTTCTGGATGCTGCTCCCGCATCACACGTTTCGGCTTCCCTAAACACTTCCGATATCTTCCAAGGTCGCTACTGAACCAATACCAGAGGTACCTCCTTGTTCCTCAGAACCTTGATCTTCCGATCTCCGACGGCCACCGGCATCTCGACGTATCACAGGCTCGCATCCACCTAATCGTTCTCTAGTAGAACCACTGCTGACTCATCCGCTACACACCTCTTCAACTGCGACACATACCAATGTCATGGATCCGTCCCAATTCCGTTGACAGCTCCAAACGATAGGTCACCCTTCCTACCTTCGCACCTTCACGAAAAGACCCAACATACCGGGGCCCCCCATTTACCCCTCTTCCTAAATCGAAACACCCCATCAGAAATACGAAGTCGCTAACCTGAAACTCAAGCTCGGATAGGCGTCTGTCTGCATAACTTTCCTGTCAACTCTAGACGATCACTAACTCTCTTTAACCTGCTGAGTCTGCTTTGCCAACTAAAGCCCGATCTCCGTACTGCACATCACTCTCTGTAACCGAAAATTACCCAAGATGCAACTCTGCTCTAAATCTCGACGATCACTCTACCCATAAGGGTTAGGAAACCATGAACCACCGGATCCCCGATCCAAAGCCCACTTTGTCCATTCCGAACCGATTGAGAGATCCATTCTCCCTCTCAGACCAACCCTCACAAGTTCCCTCTTGCCATCCCATACACATACTGAACTAGTTCCAACACTCGCAGGTTGAAAAACCCGATACACTGATGATATCCTTGAACATCTCCCAAGACGAACCACTAATATCCGTCCTATACCCTGATCAGAATCACACTGAGAATTCAAGATCCTCTACTCCCTTGCATCCTTTCTGAGTCTCGTCAGACATCCCAACCGGATGGGTTCCTACTCCACTGCCGCGAACACGATGCTCAAAACCATACTCGAAATACTCTAATTATAACTCTGCTCCGCAGCTTTCACTTTCGTGAACTTGCACCCCCTTCGGAGTTACATACCCTCCTCTTTTCCTTTTCCACGGAACTCTCTTGAACTTAATGCCACTCCAACCGGTGCCACGGTGCTCGCCCCAAGCGACACCACCCTTTTTGCGTAACTGCTATCCACATACTCTGGTTCTCGTTGCAGGGGCTCTCAATCCCATGCACTCTCTCCACTCATCAAAATCACTGTCTCCGCTAAACAAGATCAATAACCCGGGGCCAGACCTTCCAATGCAATCACACTGCAACATACGCGATCCGCAAATCTCAAACTAATCCAGCAATACCAACAGAGTCTCCAGTATGACTGGACCGACTCTCACAACACATGCTAGCCACTCGAGGCTATATCTCCGTGGGTCCGTACACCCAAACTCCGCGAACCCTCAGGTTCTAACTCTGGGAACCTTCCGGTTCCAGCTCTAGAAACATGCACAACATAATCCCGTGGGATTAATGCAGTACAACCATCACGTACCTCAAACGTACCAATACTCTGATCGCAAAATTCCGATTACTTACTCAAGCTTAATCCCGACCTCCTCTCAGGCCTCCACAATCAAATGCCCTAGGTCTGTATCTCGCCCCGCATACTCAACACTCGCTCTCGTCGGCCTATACTTTGCGCTGACAAACCCTGCTGAATCCCAACAGCTAAGCACCCTTACATACTCATCGATCTCCCGGAGAATTTACAATTCTCCCCCACTAAAGCACTGACTAACTGCCACCGATCGTCATTAACGACCTTTCAGAACCATCCTGCACAAAGAGAACATTTTCCCACTGACTGCTCCCCACAAGCGTAAGCAACCCTCAGCAAAACACATCTCCTCCCTGATCAATCCGCTCAAAAGAATCCGATCTTTCAATCGTCAGATGCTACCCGTCATTCAACCCAGTGCCGCATCCCCACTATCAACCCTCACGAACGATGACCAACGAAATTCCCAAGCAATAATCCATAACCAAACCCACAACCTGCCAAAGGTTGAATACCACCTCGAAAACCGCACAAAGTTACCGGCACTAAAACACCAGACTATAACCATACCAAACCATCAGGGAACAACGAATGCCAAAATGAAACCTGAAGCACCAATCCATAACCATGCCAATCCCGCGCAACAACGACTACCGCATCGAAATCCACACTACCAGCACAAACAATACGCCACAAACAACGCAAGCTAATCAAGACATCAAGACAGCATCATACCCGCAGCTGCCTCCGGCACTGCTCCGTCTCCCTCTGCCGCAAGCCGATAAGCACAACCCTGAGCCCTTGGGCTCTACTCCCTCCTGTCCTCCTCCTGAACTCCTCAAGGTGGCTGGTGCTAGAGCCTGCACCGATCCTGCAAAAGCTGTGGACAGTTGACCCTCAAATGTCCAACCTGCCGACACTGATAACAAATCCTGGAATCCCGAATTGGCACTGACTGCCGACAATCCCGTGCACCATGCCCCTCCTTTCCGCACTCGCGGCATGCACCATTGGGCCAACAAGCTCCGGTGCCATCTCTCTCACACTTCCCACAAGTGTGACCGCTCCGATCCCCCATTCTAACATCTACAGTCATGGACCGTTTCGGCGCCGACTGCGACTGCATCGGGGCCTGCCTCATCTTACGCAACTACAACTCAACCTCTACTCACGCCACATGGCGGCCTTCTGCAACTCCAACAGGGTCTCGCACCTCCGCGCAGACACGAACTGTCTGATACCCCCTTGAGCTTACTCGAATATTGGGGCATCTGAGCCTGCTCCGAAGCGAACTCAGGGCGAAACATCGCCCTCCCAATAAACATCCTGGTGATCTCAGTCACCGACTCCAAATCCTGCTTCAGCTCAAGGAATTCCCGAGCCAATCTCTCCTTTTCATCTCGCGGAACATAGCGAGTACTGAACATCCCTCTGAATTGATCCCATGAAACCGCAGCCCTCTACGCATCGGAAAATGACCTCGTGGTCAACCTCCACCAATCCTTCGCCCCGAGCCTCAATAGGTTCAGAGCACACCCCACCCTCTGATTAGCAGGGCATAAACTCGTGGAGAAACACCCCTCCATGTCTGGTAACCGTCTCATAGCAACAATCGAGTCCTGAACTCCATCGAATGTGGGAGGCTTCGCATAATAGAAGTCCCGATACTGAAAACCCCGACTAGCTCCTTTCTTTGCCGTTGCGACAGCCGCTGCAACCGCCGCGGCAGCCGTCTCTGCGAAAGCCGCATATCGCTCATCCAACTACTTCAATCATAGTGGTCCTGACCGACCCAAACAATTCTGGCGACTCAGCCCGCAACAATGCAGCAACCTCATCACGCCGGATCTCGCGAATCCTCGCATCCCGCTCGCTCGTGCTCGTCCGATCGGTAACCGGATAACAAGATAGCCACAAGCATCATCCACTACGAACCATGGTACTCATCCCATGACATTCCCCTTCAACATGCTTCGGTGTATGGTACCTGAACCATAGCACCACTCCTCAATCTGCTCCAATGTATAGCACTCGAACCACAACATCTATCTCAATCTGTTCCGATGTATGGTGCCCTGACCATAACATCACTCTGTATCCGCTCCGATGTATGGTATTCGAACCATAACATCACTCCTCAATCTGTTCCTTAGGACCTTCAGAATGCCCCCTGTATCAAGTATGGGTCCTCTGCTTTCAGTAGTACGGGCCCATACTACCTGCCACATCTACCCATACTTTCCACACGGACCATCCCAGAGTTCCTAAGTAGCTGATAAACCTGCTCTTTCACCCATCTCATCGCGCGTGCTCGCTTTCCAGCGAAATCCTCTACTCTACCAGCACACTCATCTGGCTAGGTTTACTCTCTAGTTCCTTTAGCTGTCCTCCCACTTCTTTGCTATCAGCTGCTAAAGAGTTCCTAATGATGCCAGCCCTCTACCTCCTGAGTATCGTCATACTCACTTAGTAGCTGACTCCCATCATCGACAACTCCACAAAGCACAAAGCAAGCAGCATTCGAGCATTGAAGCATACATAGGACTTCCCATCTGTGGTAGCTCCACCTTCTCGGCTCATCCTCGGAAGTACCTCCGTACCCCGTAGCTTTACCCCTTGTGCGTTCTAACTAGATACTCTCACTCATCACATACACACAAAAGCATAACGCACGTATAACAGCAAACCCTAGACTAAGGCATCACAAATCAGGCCACTCTAGTCCTAAGATGTGAAATACCTAGCCTGTCTCTAGCATGCAATAATGTCTCATAAAGTGCATAATAGATATTTCATAATACAAAAGTAAGAGTATTTTGGGAAATCACCGTTTGGCTCTGGCTGATTGTACACACTGCTCTTTCTTGCTTTCTCTTTGAACTCTTATTCACTTTTAGAAAACCATTTATTTGGAAAACTTTTTTCTTACTTCCTCAGTTTGAGTCCAGATTTACCCGTAGGTGCGTCCGAATCCCTCAAACCAAGGCTCTGATACCAATTTGTAACACCAAGATTTCCAAAAACAAAATTTTTATTTAATTAATCAATTTAATATTAAAAACACTTGTTTAGAATCGTATTCACATTCGAATTACAAAACATGGTTTCATTTTCATTATAATAGAAGACCAGGATCCTCCAAAACACAACTCTTTCTTCGGTGTGTACAATCGAACCGTTGCCATCCCGCGTTACTGTAAGATCCTGAAACAACATAACATAAACAACGTAAGCACGAAGCTTAGTGAGTTCCCCAATATACCTTACGCACATACGCCTTCCGGCCCGGATCTTTCGATCCACATAATATCGCCTTCCGGCCCGGATCTTTCGATCCACATAACTTTGCCTTCCGGCCCGGATCTTTCGATCCACATAACTTCGCCTTCCGGCCCGGATCTTTCGATCCACATAACATTGCCTTCCGGCCCGGACCTTTCGGTCCACAAGATAATTGCCTTCCGGCCCATACATATATATAACACATAATACAAATACTCTAACACATAAAGCACATATATCATATATCATACCTGACCTTTCTGTCACATAATACCTTGCCTTCCGGCCCATATATAAACATGTATATCACGCGTAGCAACTAACTTTCCATTCATAGCATATAAACATAACACACAACATACTTGACCTTCCGGTCACCCAATCAAACCCTTCCGGGTGAGGTATAGTGAGAAGACTCACCTCGTAGTACGCAGGCTATAACCTCTTCGAGCTACTCGCACACAATCCGCTAGTCCGCAGGTTCCCTATAATACCACAGCCTTAGTTAATGATCTTATCAAACAAGGCAACTGACCCCTCTAAGATATATACAGGTCAACGGTCAATCTTGACTGGACTCGTCGAGTGCAAAGGGTAACTCGACGAGTATAAGCATCCTGACACCACTCGCCGAGTCTGAAGAACGACTCGACGAGTTCCAGTAGATCTTCATGCTACTCGCCGAGTCTGAAGAACAACTCGGCGAGTTTCAGTGAATCTTCAAGCTACTCGCCGAGTCTGATCATCCGACTCGGCGAGTCCACGCCATGCAGTCAATCGAACTGCTTCCTGAGATACGTATATTCCCGAAAAACACACTAATGGGACTTCTGGACCTCTAATCATCCTATTACCAGGGTATAAACTTTTGTATAACAACATAACAATCCATCTAGACTCCAAATGGGTTTCACAAACCCTAAATCCATGCACACATTCACATAACAGGAAATAATCCGAAAGATTACCTGAATCATGCACTCTCAGTGTCCCCAAGCCTCAAAACGTGATTCCCTTGCTGTCCCATTAGCCATAACCTTCTCCTTCTTGGACCATAACTTCCTCAAATCACCAATGATCTTCAAACCTTGTTCTGGATGCCCACAACCGATTTAGGATCCTTCTCAGTCGGCCAAAAGGCGAACAATGGAGGCATAAGATCCCTTAAATACTTCCCAAACCGAACGGCTAGGGTTTTCCACTGAACAGCGTCGACTCGCCGAGTCCATACCTGGACTCGTCGAGTCCAGTCGCGAACCCGCGACCAACTCTGCGACCCTACTCGGCGAGTCTGGCTCCAACTCGCCGAGTCTCTCCTTTAAAACACCCCAAATTGCAATTTAACAATACTTGAGATTTTGGGCTGTTACATCATAATTTTTGGTTCTTTTGGATGATGGGTGAAGTCTAGATAGTGATTGAATTTTTCGATATTTTAAATATTTCTACATTTTCTTTTTTATTTAGTTATATATGTATATTGTTTGGTTATATATTATAGATATTTTAAAGATTATGAAAACAATAGAAGTTTTAACTTTTAAATGTTTTATTACTTGAGTTAAGGATGAGCCTCCCTTTGAAATATTTAAATGTTTTCACCATTCCAAAATTGTATAACAAAGGAATTTGGATGAGACATTTAACTGTAACATAAAAGTGCACTCTTAAAAAGATTATTTTTGAAACCGACCATGTAAATGAATATATAAAAATAGTAAATAAATTTTAAAGAATAATATTTATTTAAATGCGGGAATTTTTTTAAAATACATGCATAAAACCAAATATATAACTCTTTGTAAAAATAATTTTCTAAAGAATATTAGTTTTTTAAAAACAATTTGAAAAAAAAAAATTATGTAAAAAATAATTTTTGTAGAATATAGAAAACTAATTAAAAAAATATAATTTATAAAATCAGAAAAATCTAAGAAAAGAAAATATAAAACAAAATTAAAAGAATATTTGTAAAAAATCAAATTTTATAAAATTGTAACAAAATAATTTTTTTTAAAAGCCTAAATTTTAGAAATTATATAAAAAGAAAGTTGTAAAAAAAATAAGTTTAGACTAAATTTGTAATAAAAATTAAAAAGAAAAAAGGCAGGTTAAAGTAAAAAAACAAAAGTTAAGGGGCTTAAGATAAATGGAAATGTTATTTTGTTAGTATGGTAATTTAGGAATGTTTTATAAAAAGAACCGTTAGAAATCGGAAGTCGAAAGGGTTGGGTCGGTGTATTCGCGCTTAAAATAACCTTCTTCACTCATCCCTCTGGCTTCTCTCAAAACAACATACATACATGTTTCTTTGAAGAATAGGGTTTTATTTGGAGGTTCTTTTTCTTCTATCGACACCACCGTTTCCTCTTTCTTTCATTCCCCGACGTTCAACAATCCTCTGCGTTTCCCTCTTCCTCTGTTAGGTAACGTTCTTGATTTTTTTTTGTGTGTGTATTTCATTGATTTCGTTTTTGTTTTTGTTAGGTATTTTAAATTAGGCTAACATCTTCAGGCCTCCCTTCATCACTGGGGCTATTGGGTTGTACCTTTATTATTTGTAGTTGTAGTATGACGTCTGGTTCCGATGTCAGTTTGGTTCACCGTCATCATCGATCAAGAAAAAGAATACATGTCTTTCTCCTCTGATTTCTAGGTTGTAAGTTTAATTGTGTGTTTTCTCCTCCGATTTCTGGGTTTCTTTTTTTCTTTCTATTTCTCGTCCATTTATTTTTTGTTTTGTTGGTTTTTTGAAGCAGGTCACCTAATAGAAATCACCCATCAAATGAAGATGATTGGTCAAACAATAGTTAAGTTTAAATAGTCTTGAAACCCAAAAAAGTACTGTTTAGTTGTAGATTCTTCTTCTGTGCACTTTAGGTGTTTGATGAAATGTCTTAATGTTATTGGATTAAATTATTGAGCTATTAGAGATTCAATCAGGGAAAGAAAATTTATTGTTTGTAGTTTTAACTCAATTAGAAATAGAAGTGTATTTGGTTCTAACTAAGAGTTGCCTATAATTAATATACGTTAGGCTGAAGTGTTAAATTTCCATATTTGAAACAGATTTTGATTGTCATTGCTACAAAAATATATGGACTTATGTTTGTAATTTTCTTACTGCAGGATTTTTAGAGATTGACAATTGATTTTTTGGGGGCATAAGAAAAGTAAGCTTGAATCTTAATCAAATGAGGATACTTCCAAGAGGTGTTGTGATTTTTTTAACAATTTATATGCTGAGCTTTTTGTTTCAAGGCTACTACAAAGATACGTTTTTAGTTCCATTGAATCTCAAATAAGGGTGTTGGGTGATTTCTGTCTTCTATCCACTGAATTACAAAAGATATGAGTCTGTAACTTTGTTTGTTTATTTCCAGAAATACCCCTCTGCTCCTAAAAGCTTGTGCTTATATATATATATATATATATATATATATATATATATATATATATATATATATATATATATATATATATATATATATATATATTATCTGCAGGAAATGATGGGATTAACTTACTTCATGTTGAATCAATCAGAAAAGATGTTGAATATTCCACAGAAACACCTTCAGTACTTATTTAGTATGCCTGGTAGATCTTTACATCAGAGAAGGAAATGCCTCATGGTGGATTGAAATGTTAAAATCAAGTGGTCAATATAAAGAGGTGCTGATGTATACTTTCGTATCTCTGATGAGGTAATAATCATGTTAAGAAACTTTTTTTTTAGCCAAATGAATTATGTTAAGAAAGTATGGATTTCACTTCGTTCTTTCTGGTGATCTGTACAAGAAATGGGATCAGGTATTGCAATTTTTGTTACCTTATCATATATCTTAATACTTTAATAGAAGATAATTTTGTTTTCCAATTAGTACTTAATAGATAATTTCTATTATCGAATATATGAAAATAACCATACATTTCAAATTATTTAAAATGAGGTTTTTGACAGGTCATTCTATGAGGGTGATGATAATCCAAATGTATGCATTGTGCATGATATATTGATGATTTGCTCATTCTACAACTTTGATCTTGGTTATTGTCAGGTAACATGCCAATATTATTTATAGAGTAAATTACAATTTTGTCCTTGTGATATTTCGTTAGTATGGTTTTGTTGCAAGATTTGTCCCTGATACTGATGGTGTTGCAAAATGCCAGTGAAGTCCAAGTGAAATATGACTATTTTGCCCCAGTCTTTTTCTCCTTCATCCTATATACCTAAAATATCTCGATCTCCATCTTAAACTCTAATCAAACCAAAATCCAAAAATTAAACTAAACCTAAAACAAAATTAAGATCCAGGGTACCAACAAACTGAAGAAAATAACAGAAAACTAAAGGTTGTTAGGTTAGTTCTTTTTTTTTTTTTATTTTTTTTTTATTTTTATTATTATTATTATTATTATTATTATTATTATTATTATCATCTTGATTTTGTTTTAATTTTTGGGTGTTGATTGAATTTAGTTAGGTCTTTATGATTTAAGATGAAGGAGATTGAGAAGATGAAGATTAGGGCAAAAGAGTCATTTTACTTTAAAACCTTTTTTTTAATGCTGCCAGAGACGAACGTTGCAGCAAAACTAAATTTGATTGTTAGTTATTTGTGTTTTTTTTTTTAAATTTTTTATTATACACAATATTCTGCTAATGTTTGTAAGAAATAATCTTTTTCTTTCTCACAGGGCTTGAGTGATCACTCTCCAATATTCATTATCCATCATGAAAGATGAATCACAAGTTTTCTGGTGTTTTGTTTTTTTTTCTTTTTTTATGGGAAGATTAGGTCCGAATATTAACCGTGATCAAGGGTTTTTTGGTCATTTAATTTGAAATTTGAAGGAATTTGACAGGGTTGAATTGTGTCTGGATTTTCAACCAAATGCACCATTGAATGGAATCCACAATTCCAATTCTTGGCTGCAAATCAATTACCAAAAATAGTATTTCAAGAAAATCCAACAGAACTGAATTCCGTCCCAATTGTCAACCAAACACGTCATGAAATGGAATATCGAATTCCAATTCTGTCGGAACCCGCGATTCCATTTGTTAGCTGCAGTTTCTAACATGTATATTATTACTGTTTTGATATGGCAGCTCATGTCACAACTACTTCAAACAAAACAACTGCTTCTGTTTACTGGATTCTGATATAATTCAAAAAGGCAAGTAAGTTTACTCTTCTACCCTCACAAACTACACTACTAATTTGACAATTTAGAAAGTTTTTTTTTTTTTTGGAAAAAGATGGTATTATGGTGGCTCAGTTGGACTTAATCACATCATGTCAAAATTGTTGTTTGTTTTAGACTTCATGGGGGGACAAAACTTGACATTGTATTTTCATTTGTATTTTATAATCAGTAAGGCTTATTGATGAGTATGATAAATTTATGTATTTTATAATCAGTAAGGCTTATTATTGATGCTCAATAAGGTGTGTGGTTATTGCATTGAATCTCAAATAAGGGTGCTGGGTGATTACCACTGATTACAAAAAGATCATATGAGTCTATGACCCTGTTTGTGTATTTCCAGAAATACCCATCTGTTCCTAACCTAAAACTTATGTTTATTTATTATCTTCAGGAAATGATGGGATTAACACACTTCATGTTGATCCAATCAAATAAAGATGTTGAATATTGCATGGAAAACACCTTCAGCAGTTATTTAGTAGACCTGTTTTTTTTTTTTTTTTGAAAAAATATATATATATTTGTAATTTATTCATTTCTTTTATTTATTTTGAAAAGTGTTGTTTTATTTAGTGAATTGGGACATCAGGGAAGGGAAATGCCACATGGTGTGTTCTTTGGTGGGTTGAAATGTTAAAAACAAGAGGATGCTGTATCTCTGATGGGGTAATAATCGTTTCCCTTTTGTGAATAAAAATGTTAATATATGAGAATTTTGTTAAAAAAACTTAAATTTTTTGCAGGAACCTGTTCATTCACATCTTATTGTTGTGGTCATTATGTTAAGGAAGTATCGATCAAGGTATTGCAGTTTTTGTTACCAGATCATATCTGAATAATTAAATAGATAATTTTGTTTTACTATTCATTATCGAATATCAATGTTGCTGGAAACAATAGATGAATGATTTATCAATCTTCTTAGAGTAATATTACGTTTTTGGTCCCTGAGTGTTGTGTAGCTGATTTTTTCAAAAATATTCTGTGAACCACAAGTTCCCTTATATTAATTACTATTCTTAGTTCCAATTCCTTTGACAAAATGCATTCATTACTCTGCAACAAGAAAAGGTTTTAGAAACCAAATAAAGCTACATAACATTTTTATGGTGGAGAAAAGGAAAAGAAGATGCTTCTGTGAATCAAAGTTAACCTTAACACTATAAAACACTTGATGCTTTTTATGTTTTTATTTAGCTTTTCTGTGTTAATGTTTAAAGGTACATTATTGAATCTCAAAAAAGGGTGTTGGGTGATTATGCCTTCATGTTATGAAATTATGAACTTGCTTTATCAAATTGCCACTGATTACAACCTGACAAAGCATGGAAACAATATGTAAGTGAACAGGTAGCTCTATGACCCTGTTTGTGTATTTCCTGAAATACCCCTCTGTTCCTAAAACCTGTGCTTTATTTTTTATCTTCAGGAATTGATGTGCTTTTTTATCAAAAAAAAAATGTTGAATATTGCATGAAAACGCCATCAGAACTTATTTGGTACACCTGGTACAAATTATATTTGTTATTTAGTCAATTCTTTTTATTGAACAGCATTTTAATTGTTCCATGATTGTTTTTTTTTTTTTTATCAACTCTAGATTTCATATTCATATACACATATTCTTACATTGACTTTATTTAGAAGCCCACATCTTGTATCTTTATGTTGTACCTATTTTTAATATGTTCCATGGCTCATCAAATAGTTTGCCTCATGGATAATTTGACAATTCATTTTTGATGGAAAATGTCCTATTCCTCCAAAGTACTATTTTAGCGTATGTTGTTTTAGATTGTTTATTATAGTAGTAAGATAATATACCATAAAAGCAGTACCATTTTCTGATATTACATTCTTTTGTGCTATAATTTGATCTTGTTTAATTGATATTAAACATCTCTGAAATTTTCATGTGCCATAAGGGGAAATTTATTTCTAATTCTATTCCCTCCTCTTTACTTCTGAAATTTATTTCTCATTCTTGATACAGTTAAACAACATGTTCTTATTGCTACAGTTTATCCTTCTCAGAAGGACCATGAAGCCTTTGATCATCCTGTTACATGTAAGTTTTTAAAGTCCATTGTTTCTCATTTTCACATTAAAATTACATGGTTTTGTTTATGTAAGTACATTTCCTGTGATACAATCTGTTTTTTAATTTTTTTTTATCAAGTAAAACTTGAATGACATGGAGTTTTTCATAAAGTACAGTTTTCTGGAAAAATAACAATTCTATATAACCATCCGTAAATATAAACTTTTTCTCAGTTTCAACAGTTATAGCATTGCACTTTCATCTTTTTTTTTGTTATTAGAGCATTATGCTTTAAAAAATTTACACAATATTAAAATTGTACTTTTTTTCTTATTGTGACATTATAGTTTGAATAATCTACCCATTAATTTATAGCATCGAACTTTCAATTTTTTTTTCTTTTTAGGACATTATACTCCAAAAAGATTTACCTAATTAAGCAGTGAAATGGCTTTGTATTTGTATGACATTTTCTAAAACTGCCATACTTCTATGAAGAGGAGAATTTTTCTATTTGGGGACACCTGGCATGCTCCTTTGGCATGCCTCTTTTAGAAGTTGTATACTCATTTCTGTTATGTTTCTCCATGTTTCAAAGTTTTTGCTCAGATTCTTGCATGTTTTGTAAATTTTGGGTTTTAATTTTTCCTTTTTTTTTTCTTGATATATTACATCTGATGGGATTGATATTTAGCATGCAAATAACCCTATTTTTTTTTTTTTAATAAGTGCTGCCTAGATAACGGCGTCTTATATTTACTGGATTTGTGTCTATATCTATGATTGACTTGATAAAAAAAATGCTTTCTTTTAGCAAAGAATTCAATCTATTTTTTATGTTAAAAAGTTCACTTAATTAAAAAGTTATTAATGTCAAATTTATAATTAAGTGATGCTTTCTTGTCTATATCAGTGGCCTTTCTCTTGCTCTTCCATGAAACCCCCTTCCCCCTATGTACATATGTAATTATTGTGGTCCGGTTGTTAAAATTTGCATGCTGTTCTTTTTACTCAATGAAATTTATATAATATGGATACAATAATAGAGATTATAAGTATTAACAGATAGTAGTCTTGCTACAGTTAAACAGCATGCATGTTCTTATTGTCACAGGTTGGTGGTTTAGGTCCAAAAGGGAATCTTTGGTCCTTATTTCAAGGTTTCATAATGTTTTCGGTACCTGGGTAGATGTTAAATTAATAATGAAAATGACCATTTTGTCCCTGTCATCTTCATCCCTTTCATTTCCATTTTCATCAAAATTTCTCTCCTAGATCCTTAGAAATAATCATCATATATGTTGAAGGAGCCAAATTAAACCCTAACTCCCTAAAAAACATAATAATCTTTTTGAAAATACTATACTCATTTCATGGTGTGTAATGTGTTTGGTCTCAACTTCAAACAGCCTATATGTTAAATTTATGAAAAAGACCATTTTGCCAATGTCTTTTTCATCTCTTCCATTTCCATGTTAAAATTCACCACTTGTCTTCAAAAATTAGCTGTCTTTATGTTTAAGGAGCATAATAACTTTAACAACACAGATGTTAGATATTCACCACTTCTCTTAAAAAATTATCTATCTTTTGCATGATATATTATTGTTCACTTAATTGTTCTACAACTTTCATCTTGGTTATTGCTACTATTATTATTATTTATAGAGTAAATTACAGTTTCGTCCTTGTGATATTTCAAAATTTATGGTTTTCATCTAGATATTTCTTTTGTTGCACAAGTGGTTGATAAAGTGTAGTTTTGTTGCAAGGTTTTTCCCTGGAACTAATGCTGTTACAAAATGTCTGTGAAGTTCAATTGAAATGACTATTTTGTCCCCATATTTTTCTCCTTCATCCTCTAAACCTAAAAATTCCTCAATCTCCATCTGAAAATCCAATCAAACCAAAACCCAAATATTAAAACTAAAACTAAAACAAAATTAAGATCCAGGGTACCAACAAATTGGGAAAAAAAAGACCATGGATCTTGATTTTGTTTTAATTTTTTTGGGTTTTGATTGAATTTAGTTAGGTTTTTATGATTTACGATGAAGGAGATTGAGAAGATGAAGATAAGGGTAAAAAGTCATTTTACTTAAAACTAATCTGTCATTTTATTTAAACATTTTTTTTACACCATTAGTGCCAGGGTCGATCATTGCAAAAAAACTCATTTTGATTGCTAATTATTTGTGTTTTTTTTTGTTATACTCAATATTTTGCTAATATTTGTAAGAAACAATTTTTTTTTCACAGGGTTTGAGTGATCTCTCTTCAATATCATTATTCATCATGAAAGAGGAATCACAAGTTTTCTAGTGTTTTTTTTTTTTTTTTTTTTTTTTTTTAAGGAAAGATTAGGTCCAAATTTCAACCGTGATGGAGGGTATTTTGGTCATTTAATAAAAAAAAGAGTAATGAAATTGAAACCACCTGCCCTCATGAATGGTTGAAAAGGAATTTGACAGGGTTAATTTTCAACCAATTCTTGGCTGTGAAGCGATTACTAAAAATGGAATTTCAAGAAAATCGACCAGAACTAAATTCCGTCCCAATCATCAACCAAACATGTCATGAAATGGAATCTCGAATTCCAACTCTGTCGGAATCCGCGATTCCATTTCTTAGCTGTGGTTTCGAACATGTCTATTATTGTTTTGATATGGCTGCTCATTGCACTACGACTTCAAACAAAACGATGGATCTTCTGTTTCCAGTGGATTCTGATACAATTAAGTAAATTTACTCTTCTACCCTCACAAACTACACTACACTACTAATGTGACAATTTAGAGAGTTTTTTGGGAAAAAGATGGATGAGAAGAATCCTCAATATATATTATACGTAATACACAAGCTAGTTATCAGCCTAAATTACATGTGCTTATTTATTATCTTCACTTCAGGAAATGATGAGCCATTTTTATTAAAAAAAAATGGTGAATAAAGCAGTTATTGCTATCTGTGTATCAGAAGGTGGATTGAAGTTACCTAATTTTCCCTTATACATACATACATACATACATGTTCATATCAGTTTATCTTTCTTCTTTGTTAAACATACTGAGATTCTTCAGTTGCCAAAGCAGACAGATTAAGGAGAAGCACATCAAAATGGTAAATTCTTTTGGTAGCAATTAACAATTTTAAACAGTACAAAATTCAATTTTAAACAGATCAAACACCCTCACTGGGTTTCTTTCTCTTTTTCTCCTCCATTTATCTTTTGTTTTGTTGGGTTTTTGAATTAGATCACCTACTCTGCACTTTAGGTGTCTGATGAAATTTCTTAATTAAGTTAAAGAGTTGTTTTGCAGGTGAAAATGTTGTTGGATTGAATTATGTAGACAAAAGTAAATAATCACAAACCAAACCAAACCAAATTAAAACTTTTTGAGCCATTAAAGATTCAATTAGGGAAAGATAATTTGTTATTTGTAATTTTACTCAATTAGAAACAGAAGTGTGTCTTGAATCTTAATCAAACGAAGAGGTGTTGTGATTTCTTTGTGGGCCTGTTTGTGTCATCGCCTCTCTTCTTATTTCTGAGATTCCAAGAATAAAGAACACAAAGTCTTTGTTACGTTAGAATGTTTTTTTTTTTTTTTTTTTTTTTTTTTTTTTTTTTTTTTTTGTATTTGTAATGTTCTCTGTTTCTAAATCTCATTGTGTTATTCATGTTGCAGGAGTTGTATTTATCAAAAGATTTAGATGTTTCTGAGAAATGTTTTTATTTATTTATTTTCAAGTAGGTGACAAATGAGTGGTTAAAACAGGTTATTACTGATGCATAGAGCCATTGCGTATAGAAACTATACCCATCGGTATGTTTTTCAGCTAATTATACACCTAGTGAAAGTTGCACACAGTTGTAAGAGTTAAAATTTTTATCATTTTAAAGCCATTCATTTATTTCCCCTTGCAGCTTCTCATAAGATACAATTTGGTTTTGTATCTTATTTTATAGTGTGTCTTACAAGTTCAATTGTATACTATATATGTGTGTGTGTGTGTGTGAAGTTCATAATTGCATGTGATACAGAGCAAGTGAATCACTCTTCTGCACAAGCCATATTTTGTGTGCCACAGACATTACATATTATAAGTTTCCCCAGTTGATATTTATAAATGGTTAAAGTTGCTGATGACTTTGACATTGAGCTTTTTGTCAGAGATTCCTTCTGATACTGGTATTATGGTTAATCATTTTCTTATCAATTGCACTGATAAGAAGATTCTTTATTGAAATCATATGGTTAATCATTTTCTTATTAGGACATTCTGCTTTGAAAATTCTACCCAATTATATATAGCACTGTACTTCCATTTATTTCTTATTGCAACATAACATACTTTGAAAAATCTGCCCATTTATAGATAGCATCACACTTTCAATTTGTGTTCCAAGGCTACTACAAATTTACACTTTTAGTTCCATTGAATCTCAAATATTATAAGGGAGTTGGTTATTGATTCCAGCCTTCTTCTATCCACTGGTTACAAAAGATTATATGAGCCTACGACCCTGTTTGTGTAATTCCAGAAATACCCCTCTGTTCCTAAAACTTGTGCTTATTTATATCATCTTCAGGAAATGATGGGATTAACATACTTGATGTCGAATCAATCAAAAAAAGATGTGCTTTTATTCAGTGAATTGGGACATTAGGGAAGGAAATGTTAAAAACAAGTGGTCAATATAAAGAGAGGGTGTTTGTGTGTACTTTCTTATCTCTGATGAGGTAATAATCAATTCTTGTTTGTGAATAAAAATATTATATATGAGAACTTTGTTTGTTTAAAAACTTCAATTTTTTTGCAGGACCTCTTCATTCAGCTGTGGTGCTTGAACAGACATCTTATTGCTGTTACCTTTTTTTTTAGCCAAACGAATTATGTTAAGAAAGTAAGGATTTCATCTCATTCTTTCTGGTGGTGATCTGTACAAGAAACGGGATCAGGTATTGCAATTTTTTTTTTACCTTATCATCATATATCTTATTACTTTAATAGAAGATAATTTTGTTTTCCAATTAGTAACAATTTTCATTATCGAATATCAGTGGTTCTGTAACAATAATATATGAATGATTGATTTATCAATCTTTTTAGAGTAATATTACATTTATTATTTTTCCTATAAAGTCACTGTACTTAGAAAAACTAATTGCAGAATTATCATATCTAAGGATTTCATGGTTTCATAAACACCTATATGTTAAATTTATGAAAATAACCATTTTGTCCCTGTCATCTTAATCTCTTTCATTTCCATGAAATTTCAACAAAAAACTAAACCTTAAGTCCCTAAAAATAGAATCTTTTTAAAAATGTGGTACTCATTTCATTGTGTGATAATGTGTATTGTTTGGTCTTTGGGTCTCAACTTCAAACAGCCCATATGTTAAATTTATGAAAATGACCATTTTGCCTATGTCTTCTTCATCTCTTCCATTTCCGTGTTCAAGGAGCATAATTTAACCTCAACAAAGAAATCAATTCTCTTAAAAAATTATCTGTCATAAATGTTTAAGGAGCATAACTATACCCTAACCCCCGAAAAGATTCTCTAAAAATTAAATAAACTACATTACAGGTTGAAGTATACATATGCTGCTATTATGGATACAGAACAAAGTATATTGCTTTTATCAGTAAAGAAATTTAAGTATGTTGCTGTTATGGGTAGAAAATATAAGTTCATTGCTATTATGGTTAAAAAAAAAATTAAAAGAACATTCCTATTATTGATAAAAAGTATAAGTATGCTGCTATTATGGATAAAGAATAAAGTACATTGCTTCTATTGGTAAAAAAATGGAAGTACGTTGTTATGTGTAAAAATTAAGAGAAAAATAAATTAAATAATGTTATTTATGTTATACAGTGGTCAAGCTTTTTGGATTATGAAGGCTGAGTCATGGATCCAGACGCTTTAAAACAGAGAATATTCTATAGGGGCAAAAAGAGGTTTTTATATTTTGTTGAAATTTACACATCGACCCTTTTGGCTAATTTTAACTAAATCTGTTCATGACATGTAATTCCAGGTTTATGCATTCTTAGTGGGATCTTATTCATACCATTCAACAGTATGTTGTCTCAGTTAAAAACATTAGAGTACATGACTATCAAAAACCAATTGCAGGTAAATGACTATTGTGCCCTCCAAGTTCTATCACCCAAATATTATATTTATTGCGATTTATAAAAAGGTTTACAGAAATTAGAGAAAGGAAGGGTTTGATTGAGAAAGATGTGGTATGAAAATAACCATACAGTTCAGATGTGGTTTTTTTTTTTTTTTTTTTTTTTTTATTTAAGTATTTTATTTTTGTTTTTAAGGTAATGATATATTGTTGACTTACTCATTCTACAACTTTGATCTTGGTTATTGACAGGTAACATGCCACTATTATTATTTATAGAGTAAATTACAATTTCGTCCTTGTGATATTTCAAAACTTATGGTTTTCATCTAAGATATTTCATTTGCTGTACAATTGGTCAGTAAAGTATAGTTTTGTTGAAAGTTTTCTCCATGGTGGAACTGTTGGTGTTGCAAAATGTTTGTGAAATCCAAGTGAAATATGACTATTTTGTCCCTCTCTTTTTTTATCCTTCATCCTGTAAACCTAAAATTCCTCAACTTTAATCTTAAACTCTAATCAAACCAATACCCAACAATTAAGCTAAAACTAAAACAAAATTAAGATCCAAGGTACCAACAAATTTATTTAAAAAAACCATGAACAGTAAACTAAAAAGATTAAAGATTGTTAGGTTAGAATTATTTTTATTTTATACTTTTGGATCTTGATTCTTCTTTAATTTTTGGGTGTTGATTGAATTTGGTTTGATTTTTATGATTTAAGATGAAGGAGATTTAGAAGATGAAGATAGGGCAAAAAAAGTCATTTTACTTTATCTAATTAGTCATTTTACTTTGTGTTATTTATTTATTTATTTATTATACACACAATATTTTGCTAATAATTGAAATAAAGAATTTTTATCTCACAAAACATGAGTGATCTCTCTCTCTCTCTCTCTCTCTCTCTCTCCATTATTATTCATCTTGAAAAATGATTCATAAGCTTTCAGGTGTTTTATTGGAATGATTAGGTCCAAATTTCAACCGTGATCAAAAAGGCATGCACTCTCAACTCTTTCTTTGCGCTATAAAATGTCCTCCCTCTATCTCAATATATAACAAGGGTATTTTGGTCTTTTAATAAAGAGGGAGGAATGAATCAAAACTGGCATTCCTTCTGCCTGCCCCTATAAATAAATGGTTCAAGCCCATCAAATATGAAATACCAAGGAATTTCACAAAGTTGCATTCCGTCCGAATTTTCAACCAAAGGCACCATTCAATGGAATCTCGAATTCCAATCCCACCGGTATCCACAATTCCAGTTCCTAGCTGTGATTATCAAACATGGAATTTCAAGAAATCCAACATAAGTGTGTTCCATCCAAATTGTCAACCAAACACGTCAAGAAATGGAATCTCGAATTCCAACTCTGCCAGAATCCGCAATTCCGTTTCTTAGCTGTGGTTTCTAACATGTCTATTATTGTTTTGATAGGGCAGCTGGTGGAACTACTCAACAGCCCATTACACAACTGCTTTCTGTTTCTGTTGGATTCTGATCCAACTCAAAAGGCAAGTAAATTTACTCTTCTACCCTCGCTAATTAAAAAGTATCACATGGTTTCAGGGTATTTGAATACGATAAAACATTAAGGTTATGGGAGGTGTTACGGACAAGGTAATAAACCAAACTGTACTTTGCTGATTACTAAATATACATGTAAAATGTCTAATAAGGTAACAATAATAAAAAAATCCTTTCCATATTGGCCTCATAAGTTTGTATGTTGCAACTGAATGCTATTTAGATGCAAAGGTATATAACCTTCTATTAAAACATTATACTTTCATAATCAAATCTATTAAGACACTGTAATTTTATTATTTTTCCTAGTCACTCTACTTCCACAAACTAAACATGTTTGTTTTTGGTTACTAGTTATAGCATTATAGCTTTAATTTTTTTTTTTTTTATCAAGACTTTATTTTGAAAATCTGAACTTGCTTGATTTTGGTAAACATATATAGCATTTTATATTCAAAATCTAACATAATTAAATGTTGTAATTTGTATTTCCTTTTCTTATTAAGACAACAAACTTTGCAAATTTTTTACCTTTGAACTTTTTCTTATTAAAACTTTACACTTGGAAAATCTAATATTATTAGACATTATACTTTTTTTCCTACATAGATAATGTACTTTGGAAATCTAGACAACTACAACATAGTACTTTTAATCTGGCCTATTAAGATATTTTCTTCTATTTTTTTTTCCTATTAAGAAAATGTTTTTTAAAATCTAACCTATATATATACACACACACACACGAAAACACAAATGATTTGTGAAAACGAAAACAACCATTAAGGATGAGACGCATGTATATTTGAAATAAAAATAAATGTTGTATTAAGATAATTTAAAAATATACTCGGAAGGGTAAATTTGGAATTTGCATTAACCGCATTAAAACTTTACACTGACTTTTATACTTTGAAAATCTAACATATTTAGACATTTTACTTTTATTTTTTCCCTACTTAGACACTATACTTGAAAAATCTAGACAATTATAACATTGTATTTTGAATGTGTAGACAATTGTAAAATATAGCTATAAAGATTTTTTTTTCTTATAATCTTTTACTATTAAGCCATTGTACTTTGAAAATCTAAGCATCTATGATTTATGTTCCCATCACTAACATTATACTTTCAATTTTCTTTCATATTTCTGTATATCTTTTTTCATATTAAGACAATGTGCTTTATCTTAAATATTACTATTTAAATTATAGTGTTATACTGCTAATATCTAACATATTAAGACTCATTTAATATTTCTTTAAAAATCTCACCTATTAAGACTTTGTAACTTTAAAAACTTCTACCATTCAACCTTTTTCTTATTAAAGCAATACACTTTGAAAATCTAATATTATTAGGACAACATTTTATTTTTGAAATATAACATATTTAAATGTTATCTTTTAACTTTTTTTTTTTCTTATTAGGATAATACATTTTGAAAACATTGTACCTTTCAAGTTTTTTCTTGTTAAGACTAACCTCTTTGAAAATCTAAGATATACTTTTATGAACAGGTTTGCCACATGAATAAGGAAAGTCAAAGATGGAGTTCTAATGTTTGTCCAACAGTGATAAGGAAAATGAATCGCTTTGGAAAGAATATGAGGTATATTACTAATTTTATGCATTCTAACAATTATATTAATCATAACAAAGATTGTTACTAGCTGTCTAAATTATTGTAGATTTTTGGTTGATTTTTCATTGCCAAGGAAATGTGTTTGAAGCTAGATGAGGATGTGAAAATCACAATTATTGGAATTAATTTCATCCATCAAACACCTTATGTATATACTAATTAATACTTTTCTAAAGATAAATATCTTGAATGTTACTCTTCAAACATACTCGAAACAATCTTTGGCCCCAAACTCATTACATTAAGCCATTGCCCCCCATTGGCAATGAGGATGGTGGTTCTTCTTCGTCTGCAAACCTAGTCACTTTGGAGTAGTCGGTTAGGTAGAAAGGGGGTGTAGTGGGGATGATATAGGTTGCCACTTTTGTCAACATGTTTTGGCATTTTTTTTACATGTACATTAATTAGTACACCCGTTGATTGCAGCATACTTCCACTTGTTCTTTTGTTACCATTTTAGGATGCCTTTTTTGTGAATTGTTTAGGCATTTTAGTACAAATGGATGGCTGCTACATATTGGTATTATGGAATTTAACTATATGTAATGGTTACACCCCTTCTTATTATGTACTTTTAAAAAAATTACAAATACCATTTTCTGCAATTATATTTCAAAGAGTACAATATAGGTGTACTATTTTGTGCAATCTGCTTTTAAGATGTACCGTTTAGAATAATTAAAACACCATTTTCTGCAATGTACTTTTAAAATCATCCAAATACTATCCAAACACCATTTTATGCAAAATGATTTTAAAACCATTTTATGCAATGTACTTATAAAATCAGTGATCCGCAGGGTCGCTGGAGCTGGCGCTGAAACTGTCAACTGGGGGCAATTGGCCTTCTTGTGGCCCCTCTGGTTGCAGTGGAAACACAACAACTCAGACGTCTGGATAACTGCTGCCGGAGCAGTGCAATCCCTGCTATAGTGTCCAGGCTTGCCGCACTTGTAGCAGCCTAATGATCCCAACCTGCATGCCCCCTCGTGCGTCTTGCCGCATTTCCTGCAGCGTCCCCGTTCCTGTTGCCGCATTTCCTGACTGACCCTCTCCTGCCTTCCGTTTCCGGATGTGCTCCAAGTCTATCTCCCTCTCCCTTGCCCTGGCAATCATAGAGTCCAAGGTGAGGCAAGCTGAAAAACTAACGTGCTCCCGGATATCAGCCCGGAGCATGTCGTGATAGCGGGTCCTCCTCATCGCCTGCATACTGGGGCACCAGCAGTGCCCTCTCCCGGAACTTGGCGGTGATCTCCGCCACATTCTCCGTCGTCTGTCTCATGTCCAAAAACTCCCTGGCCAGCTGCTGAAGCTCGACAGTCGGCGCAAACTCCGCCCTGAACCTGGTCACAAAATCCGACCAGGTCATAGTCTCGATAGCTGAGGCTCCCAACGAGTCACCCACTGCCTCCCAACAATCTCAAGCTCGGTCCCGTAAACATCCTGTTGCATACCTCACCTTCGACCCGAGGGGCAGAAGCTAGTCAACTGTGCAGACTCGATGTCTGCAATCCATCGCCTAGCAGCAATGGGGTCTTTCACCCCGTGGAAATCCGGTGCACCACTGCCCCTGAAGTCCTTAAAGGACAGCGTGCGAGGCCCCGACTGGCCAGATGCCATGTCGCTCCTGAACGCCCTAAAGTGATCCTCCATCAACTCGATGATCCTCTCCTTGATCGACCCAAAGATGATGGGGGTCGACTCAAGGATGCCTCTGGTAATCTCTCTGACGCGATGAACTCGCGTAGTCCCTCATCGACTGGCTCGGAACCTGATCCCGAACCTGACCCCTCTCCTAAACCGCCATCTATCGGCCTCGAACGTAGTACCACCATTCTGTAATACAGGAATAATAACTGTTAGTGATACTAATACTTCTTGAGGGATCACATCTACCACAAGTTCCCTGGTCTCATCTTGGCCTCCCTTGGCTCGGGTACGGATCCTCTGCTTTCAGTAGTACGGGCCCATACTACCTTCAACATCTATCCGTATCTTCTCGAAGAACTGCCTCGACTCCACCAGATCCCTTCCACTACGGCTGATCACTACTATACTCATCCTAGGCTTGCCCTAGAGAAATCTCAGGCTCCACCCTACCAGGTCCTCAGCTGCTGAAGGCCTCTTAGTAGTGCCAATTGACCATTACCTGAATACCATCACATGTGGTGAGACTCGGATAATCCTTCGAGTAACAGGTTCATCCCTACAACGGTTAGACTCAAACGAGAGCTGTGTAATAGGGCCAAATCCAACACTCTAAGATTATTCAACCTTGATCACATGTGACGTGACGTATTCACCTAATGGCTAACTCCCACCACTCAGAGTCCCACAAAGCACAAAGCAACCATCATTCGAGCTAAGGGAACAATTTCAAGCAAATCTGCTCTCATAGAGAAGAACTAATCTAGCATACAGAGCTAAACTCATAGTATCAGGCATAACCTAACAGGCTATCCTATTGCTGTCTACTCGACTCTATCATGCAATTTTTTTTTATACAGCTAAAACACATAAAGCAGGCACATAAGGCATCGTTCCTAGATCCTTAGTCATATTCTAGCATTCTGTTCTACAAAAGCTGATAAATATAACATAAACTTGTATGGGTACTTTGGGGAATACTTACTTGAGCTCGGCCGGTCGCGCACATCACACACTTCGTTCTTTCTCAAAACTATTTTCTCATTTTTTTTTGAAAACATTTTCCTTTAGAAAATCTTTCAATCCCTCGATTTGAGTTCAGACACCCCCGAAGGTGTGTCCGAATCCCTCAAACCAAGGCTCTGATACCAACTTGTAACGACCCAATTTTCACGTCCAAAAATTTTGTTTATAAATCATTACTTGGAAATCATTAATAATTAAAACATTGTATAATTAAACCATTTTACATTGAAAACCAAATTGAAATCCACAACATTTAAACAACCAAAATATCAGAGTATCAATCCTAGAATAAACTCATAACTGCGGAAACAAAAGTGTGTGATATGCTGCTACCGAGCCTGCTCCTTCCCCTTGGCTGAAGAGGTACCTGAAACAACAACTAAAAAACGTAAGCACAAAGTTTAGTGAGTTCCCCCACTGTACCACATACCATAATAATCACATAACATACATTTATCGTCAGGCATATCTGGGTTGCTCGACCTACCCCTTCGGTCCTTTGGACCGGATGTTGCCTAGCATACCTGGGTGCTGGCCTCCCCTTCGGTCCTCTCGACCGGATACTGGAGACTACTTCTCCCCTCTACTACTACCACATAACATGTACCACAGTATCAGAATCTATCTAGCATGGCTGGGTATAACTACCCCTTCGGCCCTATTGACCGGATGTCTTGGGACTATCTCCCCTACTACCACTAACACATAGCATCACATCATACTAGCACATAAGCATGGAACAGGTAGTAGTAACCCTAGATGAATATCACGGAGACAATCATCCACATACAACTCCTACTGGTGGGCCGGCATTGTGGCCGTAGATCCACCGCTACTGGAAGGTAACTCACCCCGAAGTAGCTGCTGGTCTGGTCGGGAACTGACTGCCTACTGCTGCTGCTGCTCCGGAAATCCTCCGGCTGCAACTCCCACAACATACTCAATCAATCACTGCTAACTGTCCTTTGGGTAAAATGATCATTTTACCCCTGATCATGTCATAAGTCAAAGTCAGAGTCAACTTTTAGTTGACCCGACTCGCCGAGTTGGCTCTCCAACTCGCCGAGTCCCTATCCAATCGATTGCCCTGGATCTCGTCCCTACTCGTCGAGTTAGACGTTGACTCGACGAGTTCTCCTTCTAAATTGAGGTTCAAGTCCTTCATCTTACTCGCCGAGTTGTATGAACAACTCGCCGAGTTCATCTTCATCCGAAGAACACATATGCTGCGACTCGCCGAGTTGTATGAACAACTCGCCGAGTTTGTTCTTGATCTAAGGAGATTGCCTTGAACTCGCCGAGTCAGGGCATTGACTCGTCGAGTTCCTCCATGGATGAGTTTGGCTTCCAACTCACTGAGTCACACCCCGTGACTCACTACTCCCACTCAAACAACGAAAAGGGGACAAACTCGGAGACTCGCAAGCAGACTCGCCGAGTCAGATGAACGACTCGCCGAGTTGTTACCATGCAATCACTATATGCTGGATTCTGCTTGAATCCAGCTTATACTATCCACAGAACTGGGTTCCTAGAGCATGAATAACACGTAAAGTTTTAGGGTTCAAAATGCACCAAATGAGTAGATCTAGGGTCTTTATGTAATATGGGTCCGTAAAGGCAGTAGATCTGAGCTCTTGGAGCTCAACCATGCCTAGATCTAGAGGCCAATCAGCTTATTACGAATTATATTGCACATGCAAGCTTGGGGAAGGGCTCAAGAAGGACTTTAATGGAGTAACAAGCATAGAAACAGAGGGAAAACGAGTTATACCTCCAAGAAATTACTGAGAGAACACAAAGATGCTTGACTTCCTTCCCTTCCTCTTGATCTACTCCTCCTCCTCAAAATCTTCAAGAAAACACACAAAAGGCCTCAAACTCACAAGAACAAGGGGTTAGAACGTATGGAGAGCTCCTGAGGGTGAAGGGGGCTGGCTTAGGGCGGAAATGAGGGCTTAAATAGGGTGCAAACCCCTGAAACTTAGGGTTTCATCAAACAGCGGTGACTCGCCGAGTCCAGGATATGGACTCGCCGAGTCGCCAACTTAAACATGTCCCGGGTCCCGTCTCTACTCGGCGAGTCGGACCTATGACTCGCTGAGTCCAAGGCTAAAAATGGAAATTACTCAAATAAGATTTACGTACCAGGAACCAGGTGCTACATATAGAACAAACAGGTAAAATTTATATTTATTAAATTATATTATAGAATTAGGGATACATTTTACAATTATTTTCAGGTACAATATGATATTTGTTCCTTTCACTGCAATAAACAATCATGAAAAGACAATCAATGTTGGAGTAGGACTAATATCAGATGAAACAATTGAATCATACTCTTGGTTATTAGAAGCTTTTTTGTCATCACATAAGAAGAAACCAACAATGATTCTGTCAGACATAGATGTAGCATTATCTTCTTCAATAGGAAAGGTGTTTCAAGGATGTACTCACAGATTATGTATGTGGCACATAATGTCAAAAATGCCATCAAAGGTAACAAAAAATTTAATTTATTGAATTAAAAATAGCTTATGAAAATATATTAATAAAATCAAATTTAACTTGACAGATTGACGCTGATTTAGTTTCAAATTCAGATTTCAAGAAACGCATAAATCAACTAGTTTGGAATATGAATATTGAACCATCAGAATTTGAGAACAAATGGGATTTGATGTTGAATGAATTTCATTTGAAGGATAATAAATGGTTGGCTGATATGTTCAACAAGAGAGAAAAATGGATTCCCTCATATTTCAGAGATATACCAATGTCTTTTTCCTTCAACATCTTCTCTGCAACTCTTTTGAGCATGTCTTTTGACAAATGGACAATTTCTAGAATCATGTTGAACCAACGTATTGCAAAATTTACACAACCTCATTTGTGTGTTATACATCTTATTTTGATGAAAAATATACATTATATTGAAATATATATTATTAGTTATAACTTACACATAAATATATATGCCACTAATCTTCCGAAATATATGTTAAGACTATTTCAAATCATCAACTACATATTCAGAATCATTTTACTTAAAAATATTAAATCTAATGCGATTGAAAAATATAATATTAGTTATAACTTACACATGTATATATATGCAACTAATCTTCCGAAATATATAATATTTTATTACCTAGTAAAATCTTTCATTTATTACTTAAATCTATTCAGAATTAACAATTATAAAAAATATAAATATTCATAAATGCAGAAGTCAAATCGACTTAATTACAATAAATACAAACAATCCTTTCATATAAAAAGCTTTTCATCTAATAGTAACTTTATATTTTATATTTAAAAAAATGAAAAAAAAAATAATTACTAAAAATATAATGTAAAAACTATAAATAATAACAAGATTATAATCTCATTATAACATACAAAAAAAATATTTATTTTATTTATATCAAATTAATAAAAGAAGGTAATATATACCGATTTGTTTGATAAAATGCAAAAAAAAAAAAAATAAATAAATAAAATTAATTCATAAGAAGATAAGGATTATCATCTTCAATGTATAGATACCATGATTACCTAAATCTACAACCGCCATAATAGACTATAATATTTATTGAAGCAAATGATGGCAGAAAATTAATTACCTACTCTACTAACTCCAATTGTTACCGCTATATATTCCTCCTCAACATCACCATAAACTTAAAGAAAAAAAAACTATCCATTGATGGCTTCTGAATCATCGCTTTGGGTAGTTCGGAACTCCTCGGATTATCTTGATCTTTACGACATATATGGTATGTTCTTTATTGTTAAAATCTTATCCTATTAATACTTATATAATCTTCTTTTCAATCTTCATTCAGGGTGGGAAAACAAAAAGTACTTCACAATGATGCTAAACCATGGAGGTAGTTTCCACTACTACCCAAATCGAGATTACATTGGAGGCAACATTGACTATATAGACTTCATCGAGGTTGAAACTTTCTCTGCAGAGGTATTTCATACCATCTTAAGTTCTTTTGGTTATGATGTTGCGACAACATATGCATACTCTTTAGTCTCGTTTGCTCCTTTAGACGTTGGTCTAAACAAGCTTGCTTATTGGAATGATTTCTTGAACTTTGTCAAAAAAGTTAAAATAGATGGGTTTTTTTTTTTGTGTTCAACAAGTTTATTTGGAGCATAATCAAACCACTGTTACAAACTTCTTCCCAAAAACATTAAACTTTGCAACCAACAGTTATATGTGCACGAAACTCTATTCAATGGTTGCATCAAATCCAAAAATTACTGTTTGGGAGGCTAGGATCATGCTTTTTGACGAATTCAACTTTTGGATAAATGTTGACAAACTCATTGAAGCTTTGGATTACACAAAGTATCAAGTGAATCTTCTGGGTAAGTAGATGAAGTTGCAAGGTGAAAAGGTGGGAATTTGGGTTTTTGGGTTTTTAGATTTAAGGAAATGGTGTTAGTATGAATATTTGGTCATTTATATAATATGTTTATGTGCTCTAACTTCTTTTGGGATGACTGTAATGGGGATTGTAATATATTTATAAATATTATCGATGGTGGTTGTTAGTTTGTTAATATTATATATGATTGTTGATATGTTACTCTGAAAATTGTAGATATGATGGTTTTAAAAATTGTAGATATGATGGTCTTAAATATGTTAATATTATATATGATTGTAAATATGTTAACTTTAAAAAAGATTATACATATACAATCAAAATCAAAAACATAAAAATGTAGCCACACTTTTCATATATTATTATAAACTTATGTTTGTAGAAGTACATTAAATTCAACCTAAACAAAAACAACCAAAAACAAACACACATTTAAAATACTTCATAACAAATTGTTTTACTTACTCATTCATAACCATTACTATGAATACTTCTACATAAACATAGCGACTTGTTGTTTACTTCAACAAACATATATCAAGGACCAAAAGCAGCTAACCTAGCTGCTATATTGATAATGCCTTCATGATACATTACACGGCTGTCATTTGCAGAAAGCTTTTGAGATTCAACAAGAAGTTGTTGAACTTCATTTTTCATTAGATTCACTTCACTCAATAGAATTTTCATAGAATATCTTCTTCGAAGATTTCTAAGTTGCAAAATCTGCTCAACACTTTCCATTTTAAACCCACATTTCCATTGAGCTAAAGGACCACCTTTATAAGTTTCCATATGACGCATCAAAAAAATCCCACAATCATTACTGTTACCTCTTGTTTTCCACGTCATATATTGATCAACAAATTCCATTTCATACATAACTGAAAAAGCCATAAAATGTTTTATGTCTTGAAGATATCTACCAAACATATATTTATGCATTTAAATATAAACAAAAATTCAATATCCATTATAAAAAAAATATAATTCATGAATATAAATAAACATTTAAACAAAAAAATACAAACAAACTTACCAGATTTTGAGTTAGATGTGGGTATGGTTTTTCAGAAGATTTATATAATATGTTGTCCAATATGACAGCTTTGCGGTTTTTAAAATCAAAAACAAACACAAAATAGTGACTGTTTGCACATGCAGGAAAGAACATCTAAATAAAAATAATCAACTTCACAATAAGATACAAACACAAAAGGAATAAATTTTACAAAGAAAAACTAAACTTACCAAATCAATTCCTTTTAAATTTCTTCGTTCTTTAGACTCTCCCAAACAATGAAAAACATTTTCTTTAAAATTCTGGTACACATCATCATATTTACATGCTTCACTATGCATGTATGCAGGATCCTAAATACAAAACAACAATTCAGTTAACATCATAATAATATAGAAACAATAACTAACAATTACTATACGTACCAATACTGCTGTCTTGAAGAAGAAACATGAAGGAGTGTCCAAATTCCTAGCTCTCTCATCATAGTTCAACACTTCAACAAAACAATCAATAGTCCCGGAAAAAAGAAATTCTCCCGGACATAAGCTCTCAAACATGTATCTTTCCCCACGTTGTCCATTTATGCTATGAAAAAGATCATCCCTATTAAAATAAAAATAAAATACATTAAATTAAATATTCATTATATATAAAAATATATATACATATACACAAACACATTACGTTCGATTCCCACATAAACTTAATAGCCAATTAGACTTGATATTCTCCTCCTTTGTCAAATTACTATCAATCTCAACAGCTCGTACAACAAATGGAGACCTAAGCACTGGAGGTAACGTTTGACTTCTCTTTGGTCTCGATGAAATCATATCATTCTCAAGTATTTTAACTTTTTCACTTTCATCATGAGATTTAAGTACATTTCCTTTGACTGAAGCAAAACTTATTCCAACAGAAACAAAATTATTACTAACATAACTATCAACACCTGCATTCACTTTTGGAGGAGTATACATGTCATCCTCAATTCCTAAATTAAAAGAAGGAATACCCTCAACTACACACTTTTCCTTATGACCACCCTCGCAATCCACAGGCAACTTAGTTTCAATACATCCAGATTTGCCAAACGAATTTGCCAATCCATATTTATTAACACCAACGATGTTGTTAATAGACTGCCCAAAATCTCGAAATTCATCAAACTTATCATCACAACTACTGCTTTTTCCACATGACTCGAAAGTATTCGCATTTATAATTACTATGACGAAAATCTTTATATGCAGAACATAACTCTTTCACCTTCAATCCATAAAACTCTATTATTTTCAAATTTCCATGCTTTTTAAAGGCTTTATCCACTTTCTTAGACATATCTACTAAACACCACTTCATTTCTGAATGAAACTCTTGATAACAAGAAAAAATATAAAAAAGTATAATTAATATCTAAAACTGAAAATTTAAACATAAAATCAAAATACTAAACAAATAAATCATGTTCACGATCAAAATTACACAATTAACATTACTTACTAAAATTGATCCTCTAGAAACTTCATCAACACTTTTCACTGTAGCAGATGGTCTTCCAAAACCTCCATTAGAAATTTCATTTATTTCTCTCACTTTCAACAGCTCTAAAGTCCAATTATTAATTACTGGATATCTTCTAACCATTAACATTTGCCTACATTGAATCCTATCAACATATAGAAACTACAAAAAAAAACAAAAATTAATAACAAAATATAAATATTATTAATATTTTAAAAATATTTAATCAAATAACATTAAATGGCATACCGTTAGAAACACACTAGGACCATTGAAGAAAGTCTTAATATCACTTCTGCCCCAAATCAACTTTTCCTCTTTTACACAATTTAATACATATGTACACCAATCAAACTTATCTAACTTATATGATTCAGACAAATACAGTAGAAGCTTCAAATTGCATGCACCTTGTTTGTTACATGATCCAAAACATGTACATACAAGAATAATAAAATTTGCAACAAACACCATATATGCTTCACATCGTTCTATTATCTTGTACACGGTATCATTTGGAGTTATTAAAGACAACGGCTTCTTGAATTGATCTTTCCATATCTCATACCATTCCTCGTTACCTCTTAAATCAACACTATTTAACTGATCAACCCCCATAGGCAAACCTAACACCCTATTAACATCTTCCCTTGTAACCAAAATATTAGAAACCTCAGTTTTAATAACCATCTCTAAAGGATCAAAAGAATCAATAACAAAATAACATAATTTAGCTAGAATACTTTGAGTCTTCATGTCTATCAATGATCCAAACCCCAAACTCCTCACACATTCTTTTTGATTATGATTCATTGAATTCACAACGCCATATATAGAATGAAGAGAAACACAAGAATACAATGATTTTATTTTAGCACAATTCAACTCCATTTTCTTTTTAACTTTCTTATAAGCTATCTTATCCACCCTCTTCACACTACTACTGGTACCATCCTCAAAATCAGAATCACTAGAAAAGTCTACAACAAAATTATCAATATATAAACGTTGTAAAATAATATAAAAAAATTAATAAAACAAAATCAATAAATACGGAACACAATAAAGAAATAACATTATATTTAAGTTTACCATGTTCGGAGACAATTGTTTTACTAAATTTTCTATCACTTCTGTTAACCAACTTCATGCTCCTTGTAATGCTCCGAACTTCAAAATCAGAATCACTTAAATAATCTAAATTATGTCCAACAAAAAAAATTATAATCTAGATTAATAATAAACTTAAAGAATAACAACATTAGAATAACTAACCTTCTGAATCAGATGATTTTGAGTGTAATCGACCAAACAAACCATGTTTTCTCTTTTTCATTGAACTATACACAGACTGATGAACATTATTCCTTGGCTTTTTCTTCTTCCAATAATTACTAGATGAAATGTCAATTGTCTTCTTCATAGAATTACTGGAATAAATCTCAATTGGACTCTCATTATCTAAACATACAGACATAACAAAATCAACCCGAAAAAAATGATAAAATAAGTCAATTTGAAAAACATTAACAACAAAACATCATAACTTACTCTCGTTCTTAACTTCATCAGATCGAAATTTTTTTCCTACTGATACTTCATCAACATCTATTTCGATAGGATGATCACGAGAATTAACCATGCAATCAACTTTGTCCACATTCTCATTTAAATAATCCTTCTTCCTGGTAACCATTCTCTGTGATGAAATTGGAAATTTCTTCATGACTTTTGGATGCGAACTTTGCCTATTCCTGTTAACTTTCGCATTTAACAAAGCTTTAAACGCAAACATTATGTTGAATAATGTTGAAATACATAATCTAATAGTAGAGAAAACTTAAAATAAACCCTCGGAATAAAATTTGTAATAACAAAAACGTAGACCTTCAATCAATTACGGATACACGGTTAGCTCAATTTGAAAACCGACTACTCACTCTTCAATGACGGTTAAATTCATAAAAGATAACTACATAGATAAATTACATTTATAATCTTTTAATTAAAAAATTATAAAAATCAAAATATTACGTGTGAAATAAAAAAAAAACCCAACTCTTATACACATGCTTATTTCCTATTGGTTCTTTACTTTTTCACATCTTAATCTCATCTATATATATATATATATATATATATATATATATATATATATATATATATATATAATACATACCGTGAACCCTCCTTTAGAATAATGGTTCAAACCGTAAACACTTCATCTTGGAAGTGTATAACCGTAAACTCTCATCAAATATCTTCATAATCTTATCTAAAATCAGCTTCCTTATGTGATTACACCCTAAAACTTACATTCACCGCCTTATGAGTTTCCTTCATATTTAAGGAACAAATGAATTCATTATACGCTTACAGTAAACGTAATTCACTCATATACTCTCAAAACTCATATCAAAGTTCTTTGTATATGCAAGCAGTTACCCAGTTAGCCTTCAAACATTCAAATCAATACCTAGAATTTTCTCCACTATTAGTAAGAAATCCATATGAACTAATATTATTTATCTTGTTAAATCATTAGTTATCTAATTTATACATGTAATTATGTGTAAAATATAATTAGGATACGGTTAATCACACGTATTCTATACTGGGAATCATCGCAACCACATCGAAACCAACCAGAAACTCATACACAAGGTGAGTTCATACCCTTACGTTTTCATGATTTTTCACTGTTTTAGGGGATAGGGGGGAATACAAGTGTAACACAAGAAATTGGGTTGATATACAAATGTTTTCAATATTTACTAATTTTTTTCTTTAATAAAATTATGTACTTATATAAATTATATATTTAGGGTTCAACAGGCTTAGAATTGATAATTTGAATCCATTTCTTGTTCCTTGTTTGATTGTGGGCTTGGGGTAGAATTATTTATTCGACTGTCGGTGTAATCAAAATTATATAAATATTATATTTATATAAGTATAAATTCATTTTTAACCTGCTAAACAAAAATATAATTTTTGCAAACTATTTTAATACCATTTGGGTATAAATATTACTGAATTACACGAGATAACCGTATCACAAATTTTCAATTTAAACTTTCCGAATTATTTACAATACAAAAGTTTTCATTTCAGAAAAACACAAACATATAAACTATAATGGGTATAGTTTATGGAACTTACATATTACTTTTCAAAGATCAGATTTCAATAAGTATAATAAACATACAAGATACAGTTTGTGGATCATGTATACTACTTTATATATTCAAGATAACTTACGGATAACAAACCTATAAAATATATTCAATATAGTTTATGAGAAAAGCTTACAGTTTGTCTATTATAAAGTAACTTTTCATTATTTTACACGTAAACGTCAATATAGCATTTGTGAGACACACTTCAAGTACTTATCTAAGTACCAACCAAGTCCTGAAATTTATAACCAAAGTCTCCTGGAGGGAGAGTGTGACACTTGTCTGTAGATCTATACGGGACTGACAATTCTGCACCAGAGCTGCTTGCAACAGCTAGGCCTGTGGTGACAAATGTTGTACCGATAGCGACGCCTGAAGAACGTCATATTCAGGCCATCTTAGGTCATCAAGCATGGTTATAATAACTCACAATTTGGTATTGAACTATACGATTAGTGTATGAATAAGTAAACATCTTCATATAGTCTTATTGAATAATAAAATTATAATACAATATTTTTACAAGTACAAATGTAGAATACTAAGTCAGTACAGAGAAACACACTTTTCGTGGTTTCATATGGGTTAAAATGTAGCATACTATATCAGTGTACAATAACTTTCACACATCTTGAGTACATCGTATTACAACAGAAAATATAGGATTTTCTGGGAAAAACATGTTTACATTTTCAAGGAACAAACAAACAGATTTCAGTTACCAACATGCTTATGAACTCACCAACTTAATTGTTGACACCTTTTCAAAACTACTTGTATTCTCAGGAAATCAGTAGACAGGTACTTCCACAAATATTTGAGAAGACGGGGCTTCATTAACTCATGTCTTTTAACTTTTTGGTGTCATGTATACAATGAATTGAACACATATGTAAAACTTATACTTTTTCAATACATGGTTGTTGTACTTTGATTATTATTATGCAATTGTTGTGATACTGTACATGACGTCATCCGCCCTTGAACGTTTCTGCCGTTCCGGTTTGGGGGTGTGACAGATTGGTATCAAAGCATTGTTTATAATGAACTAAGTATATCAAACCATAAAAGATATACAAGTATAAATACAATGGGGTTAAAATGCTCACACTAAAAGTACACTTTTAAAATTTAAGTATTTTATAAGAAGTATACTAACATGCATACATACAAGAAACAATATCGCACTGAGAACTACAGAAAAGTACTTAGATGTCGGACTGTAACACCGTAATTTCAAAACAATTTTTCGCATTTTATAAAAACATAATTCATTCATTATTTATAAAAACATCATTGTTTAAAACTCAATTCATAACATATATCAATCCCAAGATCTCATAACATAAAAATCCCGTGTGTGTACTGATCAAGTCGGCGCCTTCCCGCGATCCTCACTAGTACCTGAAACACATAACACGAAACACTGTAAGCACAAAGCTTAGTGAGTTCCCCAAAATACTATATATAACACATATTAGCCACTCGAGGCTATAACTCTATGGGTCTGTGCACCCAAACTCTGTGAACCCTCAGGTTCTATCTCTGTGAACCTTCAGGTTCCAACTCTGTAAACATGCACATCATAAATCACATAGAATAATGCAGTGCAACACATAACACAAATATAGCATACAAACAATGTATCACATAACTTCGATTACCTACTCAAGGTAAAGTATAGTGAGAAGACTCACCTCAGGCGTCTCGGTAAATCTCTAACTCGGTAGAAATATTGCCTAGTCTCCGCCTATTCACATAAAGTAAATACTCTTATAAATATAACTCTCGAGACTAGACTCAACCTGCCATTGGCACCCTCAGAAGGGTAAAATACTATTTTACCCCCTCTCGACACAAGTACTCCACTGTTGACCAAACCCTAAAAGTCAATAAAAGTCAACGGTCACACTTTGACCCTACTCGCCGAGTGCACCATGGTGACTCGGCGAGTTCACACATGTTCTCTAACACTTTGTCCCGCTTGGCACGCCGAGTCCCTCCTTATGCTCGACGAGTCATACCACGCATGAATTGCGGGGCCACCCCGACTCAACTCGCCGAGTCTCAAGAACAACTCGGCGAGTACCGCCTTGAACTCCAGTCCTCTAACCCCCTTCTGACTCACTGAGTCATCCCCCAACTCGGCAAGTCTACTGATGTGTATAAAAACAACTAGTTTTAATCCTACTAACTTAAACACAAAGTCAAACACACGAAAGGCAGTGTACCTATCGATTAGCAGTTTAGTTCAGGTAAGTAGGGTATCGAACACAGGGAACGGTAAACAATTAAAATAAATGCTAATATTATTTAAATAAAACAATTAATAGAAAAGGGGTTTTCTCTAGTTTTGCAAGACTAGAAACTTAAACAAACTAATTCAACTAAATAACTAAAGCAACAACTACTTCACCAAATTTGGATAAAATGTTTCTATTTAGGTTCAACCAATTCACTCCTATGGTTATTTAAGTTAAGGTAGATTAATTGCTATTGGTTACCAATGATAGTAGTTAGGTTCATGTTCATTACTCCTAACCCTTAGACAATTAACTAATTTAAGCAGTGATCAAGTGTTTAAACTAATTAATTCCCTAGATTAACGATTTGGATTAAATAAGATTTGTAATGGTTAATTAAGTTATCAATTCAATTAACCTCTTGTTGATGGTTTCTCAAACAAGCTCACACATTAATCTTCCTATTTTCTTATTAATCTTAGTTTCATAATCATTACTTCCAAGCATACGTTTTAGCATTCACATAGACATATGAGGTTAACAATTAAGTGATGTTCATGCAACCTAATTGCCTTCCAATTAACAGAAAATAGTAGTGATTAACACATAAGGTTCTTTAACAAACTTAATTTAACAAATCACCAATAGATAATTAAACAAAATTCAATAATTAAACCATAGGAGTTCTTTGGTATTCCCCAAACAGAAACAAAAACGAGTTTAGCTCATAGTTGCAGTAGAAACAAGCATAAAAACAAAGTTTATGAAAGCAAACATGTTTAATTCCTAAGTCTAAGTGGTAGAATTAACCTAATTGCTTGAATTCTTCCAACTCTTGAAGCTTAGGGTTCCTTAGCGCCTTCTGAACCTTTTAGTCGCAGCTAATCCTTCAAAAATCGCCAGGAGTTCCTTCCCCTTGGATAAAGATTTGATTTTTATAGATATCTCAAAACAGAGTGTACTCGGCGAGTACATATGTCCTACTCGCCGAGTAGGTGTATAGTTATCCGTCTTGGATCAGGAATCGTAGCTATCTTCTGGAACAATCGCGTGTACTCGCCGAGTAACGCCGTCTACTCGCCGAGTACGTTCCGAATCAGCATTTTCTCAAAACACAAAAGTCGTCCGAAATTGTGTGTGCTTTTCAGAACATTTTGAATCTCGTCAATCGGAGTTACGGTTCATGAGATATGGCCAAAACACTGACGAGGGGTCAAGCTGTCCAGCAACATCCTTCTTTCTTCAAAATCCAAGATCCAAGCCTCCAATTGCTAGTTCCGCTTCATTTTCCACCCGAGCATGTAATTGTTGCTAAAAAATGAAATTATAAACTAATTAAGCACCTTTTGTTCATTAAATGAGATAAAATCAACATAAAGTATTAAGATAATGCATGAATTTTATAACTAAATATGCCCATATCAAAATACCCCACACTTGACTTTTGCTTGCCCCCAAGCAAAACTGAATTTTAGTACACTAATATCACATAAAACAATCCCAATTGAACCCAGCCATTATGCCAAGACCGCAACGCATGCATTTGTGTCTAAAATTTTCCTAATAACCCCCCATACTCCAAATACTCACAATCCTCATAAACATTCGCCCACTTTTTCCGAACAATGCTCATTTTATGCATCCCTCCGAATCCATCCTCAGAAAACCTCTTAACCTCAAGGTATTTTTGGTTGAGCAACCCAAGCATACATAATCTAGACAATTACAATTTATGATACCACATTGGAGCTCTTTGGAATTCTTCACTTCGTTGACATTTTGATCTTTGATATCTTTGAATTCACCAACTTGTATTGACTTTTGGCATCTTCAACTTTTTTTTGAATTTCTTGGAATTTTGATCTTTTGATCTTCACTTTATTTGCTCCAAAATTCTTATAACTTTTCTTGTAATTCTCTCTCTTTTTTTTACATGTATACCTCACTATATTTTTTTCACTCAAAACCCTACATGCTTAAGCAGGGGCGCTCAATCTCAACCTTTATTGGCTAATGATAATAATTTTCCTGGATACATTTCTGGTACACGATGCTAAACATACATATTGCATCCTTCAAACTAAGCGAGGTCATGTTTTTGTCCCATGATTTCACTGGAATAAGGAAGCCACAAATGCACTAGAACGTATATAGGCTCAACTAAACATTTGGGTTTTCATGCAATCATCAAATATAATACTAGCATGATCCCTAATTGCTTTACCAAAATTTTCTAAATTAACCCTAGCAATTTTAATGCAAAAATTTCAAAAATTTCAAAATTTAACTAAAATTTTAACTAATGTAACCAACCCCTACCCCACACTGAATTTATGCAATGTCCCCATTGCATATTATGCATGAATAAGAAAACATAAAAATAAAGAGGGAATTGGAACAAACTCCCCTGGGATAGTAGTTGTGAGGTTGATCTTCTTTATTTAAAGCTCCATCTTCAGCTAACTTTAGACATGGGAACAACTCATCCATGTCTTGGGTGTCATTCATCTCGTGTGGTTGACAGCTCCAAAATATATGGGAAAAACTCTTGGAAATGCTCGGAAAATGATCTTCAAAGAATAGAACCAATGCCCATATCAAATGTCATCAAATCTTCAGCTCAAAAGTAAGAAGAATGAGCGAATCGTCGAGTAAGTATGTAGACTCGCCGAGTTGAAGCGTAAATGGCAGAAGAATCGTGAATTTTCACATGGACTCGGCGAGTCCATAAGATGCACTCGGCGAGTAGACCGCTGTGTGACAAAAAGTTTATTCTGCCCAAGTCCGTTTCTGATGTATGGGGGTTATGTACACTAATAATTTCCCTCTTTTTTTTCTTTAGGTAATAAACACTCTATAACCCTTCTATCAATTGGACTCATAGCTTGACTCAAAACTTCGTTTCCTCTCTCGCCTAGACTCGATTTCTCGCTTCGTTTAGCTTTGACTCTAGACCCTCACATTCATCCTTACACTCAAACTGAAAAGATCAAAAACAAAAACCAAGTAATAAAAAAAAAACATTAAAAAAAAAAAATCCTAAATTATCCTTGAACACTAGAAGTTTATAAAGAAAAAGAAAAGAACACTCTAATGACGGGTTGCCTCCCGCAAGCGCTTCTTTTTGTGCGAGTCTTTAGCTGGACTCCCAACTTAATAAACTTCTAATAAAATCAATGCCAATCCATCCGTTGCATTAAATATTTTCTTTGGACCAATTTGTAAAATTTGGCTCTTTTCTTCTAAAATTTGCCAAACGAGCTTGAATACATAAAACCCAAGAATCTTGACAAGGGTTGGAACCGGTTGGATACTAATCAAAAACGGATCGTGCCTCAGAACTTTCTCCAAAGTTGGAGTCGTCACCCCACGCTTCGAAACACAAACTGAAAATACAGGGGGCCATGTCGTGGTAATGGTCAAACTACAGCTTGGTTCCTGCAATTCAGCTTGTTCTTGTTCTTCGTCTGACCTCTCTGCTAGCAACCTTTGCAGCTCCTCCAAATCTTTTTCTGGATTAAATTCTTCATCTTGTAACTCTAGCTCTTGTGACTCGGATTGTTCTTGTTCGTTAGACAAGAAGTTATCTAACCTTCTTCCAAATTTCTTCAAATCATCATCTGAGTCATAATCCTCATCTTCCTGCACTACTTCCTCAAGAAAAGCATCAAAAGCATCGAGATTTGGAAAATACATAATAAATAAAAATAAAGATAAAAATGAAACTAAATAAAAAAATAATCAATAAAATAAAACCAATAACAATTAGCAAATAAAATTAATTATTTAGAACCGTCCCCCGGCAACGGCGCCAAAAACTTGATGTGTATAAAACCAACTAGTTTTAATCCTACTAACTTAAACACAAAGTCAAACACACGAAAGGCAGTGTACCTATCGATTAGCAGTTTAGTTCAGGTAAGTAGGGTATCGAACACAGGGAACGGTAAACAATTAAAATAAATGCTAATATTATTTAAATAAAACAATTAATAGAAAAGGGGTTTTCTCTAGTTTTGCAAGACTAGAAACTTAAACAAACTAATTCAACTAAATAACTAAAGCAACAACTACTTCACCAAATTTGGATAAAATGTTTCTATTTAGGTTCAACCAATTCACTCCTATGGTTATTTAAGTTAAGGTAGATTAATTGCTATTGGTTACCAATGATAGTAGTTAGGTTCATGTTCATTACTCCTAACCCTTAGACAATTAACTAATTTAAGCAGTGATCAAGTGTTTAAACTAATTAATTCCCTAGATTAACGATTTGGATTAAATAAGATTTGTAATGGTTAATTAAGTTATCAATTCAATTAACCTCTTGTTGATGGTTTCTCAAACAAGCTCACACATTAATCTTCCTATTTTCTTATTAATCTTAGTTTCATAATCATTACTTCCAAGCATACGTTTTAGCATTCACATAGACATATGAGGTTAACAATTAAGTGATGTTCATGCAACCTAATTGCCTTCCAATTAACAGAAAATAGTAGTGATTAACACATAAGGTTCTTTAACAAACTTAATTTAACAAATCACCAATAGATAATTAAACAAAATTCAATAATTAAACCATAGGAGTTCTTTGGTATTCCCCAAACAGAAACAAAAACGAGTTTAGCTCATAGTTGCAGTAGAAACAAGCATAAAAACAAAGTTTATGAAAGCAAACATGTTTAATTCCTAAGTCTAAGTGGTAGAATTAACCTAATTGCTTGAATTCTTCCAACTCTTGAAGCTTAGGGTTCCTTAGCGCCTTCTGAACCTTTTAGTCGCAGCTAATCCTTCAAAAATCGCCAGGAGTTCCTTCCCCTTGGATAAAGATTTGATTTTTATAGATATCTCAAAACAGAGTGTACTCGGCGAGTACATATGTCCTACTCGCCGAGTAGGTGTATAGTTATCCGTCTTGGATCAGGAATCGTAGCTATCTTCTGGAACAATCGCGTGTACTCGCCGAGTAACGCCGTCTACTCGCCGAGTACGTTCCGAATCAGCATTTTCTCAAAACACAAAAGTCGTCCGAAATTGTGTGTGCTTTTCAGAACATTTTGAATCTCGTCAATCGGAGTTACGGTTCATGAGATATGGCCAAAACACTGACGAGGGGTCAAGCTGTCCAGCAACATCCTTCTTTCTTCAAAATCCAAGATCCAAGCCTCCAATTGCTAGTTCCGCTTCATTTTCCACCCGAGCATGTAATTGTTGCTAAAAAATGAAATTATAAACTAATTAAGCACCTTTTGTTCATTAAATGAGATAAAATCAACATAAAGTATTAAGATAATGCATGAATTTTATAACTAAATATGCCCATATCATCTACTCACTGAGCAATTTACGTGAAACCCTAACCCTACTCGCCGAGTCCCAAGAACAACTCGGCAAGTTCATGCCATGCACAAACTCTCTTGGCCTCCTGAGGTCAAATTTGTTTCCCTAAACCATAGATTTGGCCTTCCCAAGCATGAATGTCACGAACTTGATGCTTGTATAACAACAACAAGGCATCGAAAGGAGATTTAGTCCCAAAAATGGCAACCTAAGTCCAATAACCCCAAACTGATCCATAAAGCTCAGAGGGTTAAGGTCTCTGGACCTCTTTGAGTCCAGATCCAAGGCACAAACTCGAAAAAGGACCATTTGCTCCACATAATCACTCTCCAAAGGGGTTAGAAACCCTAACTCTAATGATCAACACCAAAACTGAAGGAGGTTCGAACTATTACCTCAAAATGAAGTCTCTGAACTTTGGAACTGCTAGAATCGCACCTCCTCTTTGTTCTTGGTCACCTCCTTCTTGCTAAACCAAAGGTACAAGGATCAAAAGTGACTTCTTCTTCCTCACAACGATTTGGCTCACTTAGGGTTCTCTCAAGGGACTGGTAGCCGCAATGGGAGGCTATAAGTGCCCTTAAATAGGCTCCAAACCCGGGGGATTAGGGTTTCATTAAACAGCGTGGACTCACCGAGTCCATAAATGGACTCGTCGAGTCCGGACGTGAACCCGGATGAACATCCGCGACCCTACTCGGCGAGTCTTGGCTCCAACTCGCCGAGTTCCTCCACAAACTCCAAAATAATTACATAAAATAATATACCTGGAAATCTGGATGTGACAATTCTCCCCCACTTGAATCAGATTTTTCCCTCGAAGTCTCATTCTGGAAACAACTCCGGATGCTGCTCACGCATCTCCGACTCTGACTCCCAAGTCATCTCAGACCCCTTCCGATGTTGCCACTGAACCAACACCAGAGGCACTTCCTTGTTCCTCAAAACCTTGATCTTCCGATCCCTGATCGCCACCGGTCTCTCAGCATAATTCAGGCTCGCATCCACTTGAATATCCTCTAATGGCACCACTGCCGACTCATCGACTATACATTTCCGCAACTGTGACACGTGGAAAGTGTCATGAATCTGCCCCAACTCCTCGGGTAGCTCCAAACGATATGCTACCCTGCCCACCCTCGCGGTCACTCTAAACGGACCAATATACCGGGGCCCTAGCTTGCCCCTATTCCTGAACCGGATCACTCCTTTCCAAGGAGATACCTTCAGGAGCACAAAATCTCCGACCTGAAACTCAAGCTCAGACCGACGCCTATCCGCATAACTCTTCTGGCGACTCTGAGCGGTCAACAACCTCTGTCTGACCTGCTGAATCTGCTCCGTCGTCTGAAGTACTATCTCCGTACTACCCATCACACGTTGCCCTACCTCTCCCCAGCAGATGGGAGTCCGACACCTCCTCCCATACAACAACTCAAAAGGCGGCATACCGATGCTCGGATGATGGCTGTTGCTATATGAAAATTCTGCCAAAGGTAGGTACATGTCGCAACTACCTCCGAAGTCCAATACACATGCTCGAAGCATGTCCTCGAGCGTCTGAATCGTCCGCTCACTCTCCCCGTCAGTCTGTGGGTGGTATGCGGTACTAAAATGCAGCCTCGTACCCAATTCCTCATGAAATTTCTTCCAGAAACTGGAAGTGAAAGGCACATCTCGATCTGAGACGATCGAGATTGGTACTCCATGCCGCGATACCACCTCTCTCACGTACAACTCTGCCAACCTCTCAGCAGAAGAGCTCTCACTGATAGCAAGGAAGTGGGCGCTCTTCGTCAACTTGTCCACAATCACCCAAATTGCATCGACTCCCCCAGTAGTCCTCGACAATTTGGTGATAAAATCCATGGTAATCTGTTCCCACTTCCACTTGGGAACCTCCAACGGCTACAACATACCATGCGGTCTCTGGTGCTCGGCCTTAACCTTACGACAGGTTAAGCACCTCTCAATAAACCACGCGACATCCCTCTTCATACAGGGCCACCAATACTCTCTCTTTAGGTCCAAATACATCCTAGTGGCCCCAGGATGGATCGAGAACTTCGATCAATGAGCCTCTTCCATCAAAATGGTACGCGTCCCGCCCATAAACGGTACCCAGATACGACCCTGGAATGTCATAAGCCCCCGGATATCGGTAACGAACTCCGATACCAACCCGACAACTAGTTCTCTCTTCTTGTTTTCTGATCTCACGGCCTCAGCCTGGGCCCCACGGATGGTATCCAAAACCGGAGCCATCACGGTCAGTCTCAAACAAACATCTCGCATTAGGGCGCTCTTCGCCCTTCGACTCAGTGCATCGGCTACAACATTAGCCTTACCCGGGTGGTAAAGGATCTCGCAGTTGTAATCTTTTACTACATCTAACCATCTCCTCTGACGCATGTTCAGCTTTGGCTGATCCATCAAATACTTCAAACTCTTGTGGTCCGTGTATATCGTATACCGAACCCCATACAAATAATGGCGCCAAATCTTGAGGGCGAACACCACAGCCCCCAACTCTAGATCGTGGATGGGATACCTTGCCTCATGGGGCTTCAGCTGCCTCGATGCGTACGCGATCACATGCCCCCTCTGCATCAACACCACGCCCAACCCAGATATCGATGCGTCACGATACACCACGAATTCCTCCATTCCCTCTGGAAGAGCCAACACCGGGGCTTCGCACAATCTATGGCGAAGAGTCTCAAATGAGGCCTGCTGCTCTGGGCCCCAGCTGAACACCACACCCTTCCGGGTCAACCTGGTGAGAGGAACAATAATCTTGGAGAAATCCTTGATGAACCTCCGATAATAGCCATCCAACCTTAGAAAACTTCTGATCTCAGAAGGAGATTTTGGCACCTCCCAACTCATCACCACCTCGATCTTGGCCAGATCGACCAAAATCCCCTTTTGGTTAACGAGGTGACCAAGGAACTGCACCTCTCGTAACCAAAAATCACACTTGGAGAATTTGGCGTAAAGCCTCTCCGATCTCAACATACTGAGGATTTCTCGCAAATGCTCCTCATGCTGCTCCCTGGATCTCGAATACACCAAAATGTCGTCAATGAACACAATCATTGATCGATCCAACATCGGTCTGCATACCCTGTTCATGAGATCCATGAACGCTGCAGGCGCATTGGTGAGCCCGAATGGCATCACCACGAACTCGTAATGCCCATAATGAGTCCTGAATGCGGTCTTCTGGATATCCTCATCGCGCACCCTCATCTGATGATATCCAGATCTCAGATCAATCTTGGAAAAACTAAGACGCTCGTTGCAATTGATCGAACAAATCGTCGATCCTCGACAAAGGATAACGGTTCTTGACCGTTAACTTGTTCAGATCTCGATAATTTATGCACATTCGGTGCAAACCATCCTTTTTCTTCACAAAAAGGATCAGTGCTCCCCACGGCGAGCTGCTCGGCCGTATAAACCCCTTCCCCAGCAGCTCCTGAAGCTATGAGGATAACTCCTGCATCTCTGGAGGTGCAAGGCGATAGGGCGCCTTGGCAATAGGTGCTCCCCTAGAATCAAATCAATGCAAAACTCAACCTGCCTCTCGGGAGGCACACCCGGTAACTCCTCGGGAAAGACATCCGGGAATTCACGCACTATCGGAACCTCCTCAACCGTACTCGGTCTCTCTGCACCAACTCTCGTATCCATCACATACGCTACAAAACCACTACAACCCTGTTGTAGACTCTGCCTCTCTCTAGCAGCCGAACAAAACGCTGAATCGGGATGGGTACCCTTGCCGTACACCGTAAGAACTCCCCCACTTGGGTCTCGTATAGTCACCAGCTGCCACTCGTAATCGATAACTGCTCCAAATCTACTCAACCAATCCATGCCTACGATGACACAGACGTCCCCCATCGCAATCGGGACCAAATCAATAGGAAACTCTACACCGAAAATCTCGAGTACACATCCTCGAATCACCTCCGTGGCATACACTGCTCTCTCGTCAGCGATGGAGACTCTCAGAGGTCAACTCAACGCCTCTCGACTAATACTGATGTGCTGACTAAAAGTCAACGATATAAAAGGTCGACTCGCACCCGAGTCAAATAAAACCAAAGCAGGTACAAAACTCAGAAGAAAAGTACCTACACACATCATAATATAAGCACAAAATCTCAAACATTAAAATAAATACATGAAAGAATACATACCAGCCACGACATCGGGCGTTGCGCAGACCTCTTCCGCAGTCAACTGGAAGGCTCTCCCTCGAGCCTTCGGTGTCTCGGTCTTCACTGGCCGACTATCAGAAGCTCTAACAGCAGCAGGGGTAGACCCCTGAGAAGCTCCCTGTGCTGACCCTCGCAGTAGCGAACACTCGGCCTTCCGGTGTCCGGTCTGGTTGCAGTGAAAACACACTACAAACCCCTTGGGGCAGTCCTTAGCCATATGCCCCTCCTTGCCACACTTGTAGCAAGATCCAGCTCTACAAACTCCATCATGACCCTTGCCGTAGTTTCCACAAGTGCGGACCTTCTGGCTCCCTGCTCTGGAATCAGCGGGCTTGGCCCGCTTGGCCTCCGGCTGGGACTGTGCCGGTCGCCGATTCCTCCCCTGAGACTCCGCCTCCTCCCTAGCCTGAGTCTCTAGCTCGATCTCCCTCTTCCGGGTATTTGCCTGAAGCTCGACAAATGTCTGGTACGAGGAGTTCGCCACAAACTCCCGAATATCTCTCCTCAAAATACTCAAATAACGGCTCATACGTGCCTGCTCAGTAGACACGTGTTAAGGGCAGAACATCGCCCTCTCATGAAACATCATGGTAATAACCGTAACAGACTCCGTACCCTGCTTGAGGGTCAAAAACTCCTGTGCCAACCGATCCCGTTCCACCGAGGGAACGTACTCATCACGAAACATGGCGGTGAACCTCTCCCAGGTCACCGTAGCAAGCTCTGCTGAAGAATAGTGTGTTGTCGTGAACTTCCACCAGTCCTTCACCCCCAGGCGAAGCTAAACCGAACCCTCAAGTGCTCCGGGCACGAGCATGTATAGAAACACCCCTCAATGTCAGATACCCATCTCATCACTGCAATCGGATCCTGCGTCCCATCAAACTCTGGTGGCTTCGTGTTGCTGAACTCCGTGAACAACAACGAATCACCCCCCTGCGACCTAGCAGCAGTGACAGCTGCGGTGGCCGCTGCAACAGCAGCCTCAGAAAGAGCGGCATAACGCTCGTCAAAAGTCTTAATCAGCGTGGTCTTAATAGACCTGAACATCTCTGGTATCTCTGCCCTGATGGCCGCAGCCACCTCCTCATGGATGATCTGGCGGATCTCCTCATCACTAGTCTCGCTGCTCTCTGGCGCATGACGTGTCCTCACCATGATCTACCTCTGAAATACAACATACGATACATTAGAAACTCACTCGAGCATACTCGCACTCGATAACTCATCCCTCCTTGATCCCTGGCATCCCGAAGATTCTTACTTGAACTGTACGCTGTCCCGGTGTTTTTAGTAGTACGGGCCCAATACTACCGTCCACCCCGCGTCAGTATACACCCCAAGTCCTCCTCCTATGATCCCAAGTCCCAAGTACTCTATTATGCATAATCCACTCTCTAACAGATCTCTCATAAGCTCTTCACTGCTACCTACTCACTCTCAAGCATCTCATAGCAGCTCACCTCCCCCTAGGCTAAGGCATCACAAATCAGGGCACTCTAGTCCTAATAGGAATACCTAGCCCACTCTAGCACGAAAATGTAAATTTTCGGTTAAATGGGTTAAAAAGTTAAATTTTTTTAAACTTGGGACGAAAAGGTTAAATTTCTATACATTTGGGCCGCAAATGTCAATTTTCATCAAAATTGAGCCGAAAATGTTAATTCTAACAAAAGTGGACTAAAAATGTTATTTTATTTAAAATAAGCCCTTAAATGTAAACTTATGGTCTTAATGGACCTAAAGTACCATTTTTACCAAAAATGTGCCTAAATTATAAATTTTAGGCTTAATGGGCCAAAAATGTCATCATTACAAAAAGTGGGTCTTTTATGTCATTTTGGTAAACAATTGAGCTTAAACAACCAACGTAATAACAAACGGACTAAATACGTTATTTTCATGTTTATTGGGCCTTAGTGGTCCATTTACATGCTTATTAGGCCTGAAATATACCTTAAATGTTTATTGGGCCTTAGTGGTTTATTTACATGCTTATTGGGCTTGAAACATACCTTACATGTTTATTGGGGCCTTAGTGGTCCATTTAAATGCTTATTGGGCCTAGAATATTCATTACATGTTTATTGGGCATTTGCGGTCCATTTACATGCTTGTTGGACCTTGTAAACTTAAAACATACACGAAAACATTATTTACTACGTTACATAATGTAATACAATATTCGCGTAAATTCAGTTAAGGCTCTTGTGAGACATTTCATTTATTCGTACCTATCTAGTGTACAACCATAAGCCTGTAGTTATAACCAGAGTCTCCTGAAGGGAGAACGAGAGTTTGTGTATAGATCTATACAGGGTTGACACCCCACACCTGAGTTGTTCGCTATAGTTAGAGTAGCCTAGTCTAGGGTGACAAACCTTACCTTAAACAAGTCGGCGCCTATAAAACGTCATGACAGGCGGATCAGTCATTATCAAGTATGGTTATAATGACTCACATAGAAATTAACTCCACTATAAAATTTAAGGAATACATATACAATTTTGATGATACAAAAACATACATACATACACTGGTATCCGGTCTTAGGGTTTTAAGACCACAACACTTTTATAAACAGAAAATATCGGATTTTCTGGGAAAACAAAAATTTATACAGTACCTTCTACTTACAACTGAAAATATAGGATTGTCTGGTATACTCTTTTTATACATCTCAAAACAGAAACACACATGCTTTAACACAAGATTTGATACAAAACTTTCAAACCATTTTACAAAATATATCAGATTTTCTGGTGTTTACAAAGTGATACAAGACTTTTCTTACAACATGCCTATGAACTCACCAACATTATATATGTTGACGTTTTCAAATTAACTTGTATTCTCAGGGAATCGTTAAGCAGATTTGGTCATCGAGAACACGCGGACTTTTGTCGTATTTTGTTATCATCATGCATTGAATATTTTGGCATGTAAATTAATGATACAATACTTGATGTAATCAATGATGGTTGTTATATTGTATGTGTGATGATGATGCTTGCCTTGTTTCAATTATATACACTGTGATGATACTACAAGATGAAGTCACCGAACCCCCGGACGTTTCCTCCATTTCTTCGGTTCGGGGGTGTGACACTCTGCATCTGTGATAACAGCTCTTGTATCTCTGGTGGTGCCAACCAGTACGACGCCTTGGCGATAAGGGCCGCACCTGACACTATGTCGATCCTAAACACGAACTGTCTATCTGGAGGCATTCCAGGTAACTCCTCTGGGAACACGTCAGTAAACTTCCTGACCACTGGAACCTATGATACTGAAACCTGATCCCTGACCCGCGTATCCACCACATACGCTAGATAACTCGCACACCCGTGCTGAATGTACTGTCAAGCCCTGGCAGCTGAACAAAACCCTGATCCCAATATGATGCCCTCTCCATACTCAATCAGTTCTCCCCCACTTGGGGTTTGAACCACCACTCGTTGACCCTCGCAGTGGATCATGGCACCGAAGCGACTAAGTCAGTCCGTACCTACAATCACACATACATCCCCCATAGGAATCATAATTAGGTCTATCGGGAAAAATACCCCGAAGATCTCCAATACGCAACTCTAATAGACCGAAGAAGTGGAAATCCCGTGTTCGTTAGCGATAGAGACTTGCAACGGACACTCTAGCTCTCCCACTGGCAACCCGAACCGAAGAAATGGCGGAAACGTCCGGGGTTGGGTGACGTGTTCCCGGAGGAGTTACCCAGAGTGCTCGGTAGTACATTCAGCTGCCAAGGATCAGCAGTACATTCAGTTGCAGGGGGCGCTGAATGTTCAACTACACAAAACCCTGATCCTAACCTGTAAGCTGGAAGGCGCATCCCTGGGCCCTCGGGGCACTGCTCAACCCTGACTCCCATCAGTAATCCCCATTGTATCCAGCATTGGAGCCTATGCTGGCCTGGCAGTGATTTGTGGACAGTTGGTATTCACGTGACCAACCTAATGGAAGTGGTAGAAGATCCTCATATCCTGAACCGGGGCTTTCTGGCGACAATCCTTCTCATAGTGCCCCTCCCTGCCGCATTTGCGGCACATGCTGCTAATCCGCAAACCCCCGAGTGACCCTTCCCGTACTTGCCACAAGTGCGGCCCTACTGTCCCTCTGACCTAGAATCAGCGGTCTTAGACCACTTTGGTGCCGACTGTGATTGTTTTGTGGCCTGTCGCTGCTCCCTCAACTGCAACTCAATCTCTAACTCACACCGCCTAGTGGCCTCCTGTAAATCCAGAAGCGTATCACAATGCAGGGTCGCTACAAACTGTCGAATGTCAGTCTTGAGCATGCTTAGATAACGTGTCATCCGAACCTGCTCAAAAGCAAACTCCGGGCAGAACATCACCCTCTCCGTGAACATACGGGTGATCTCTGTCACCGTCTCACCATCCTGTCTATACTCCAAGAACTCCTGAGTCAACCGTTCCCGCTCGACCCATGGAATGTAGCGGGCGTGGAACATATCCCTGAACTGCTCCTAAGTAATTGCAGCTCTCTGGTCATCAGAATACGATCCAATCATTAATCTCCACCATTGGTAGCTATGGACTTAGTGCCTATTGGATAAACGCTGGTAGCTATGGACTTAGTACCTGTTAGATAAACGTTGGTAGCTATGGACTTAGTACATGTTAAATAAACATTGGTAGCTATGGACTTAGTACCTGTTAGATAAACGTTGATAGCTATGGACTTAGTACTTATTAGATAAACACTAGTAGCTATGAATTTAGTACCCAATAAATGAACTTTAGCAGCTATGGAATTAGTGCTTTACGAATGAGCATTGGCAACTATGGACTTAGTGCCTGTCGTATAAACCCTGGAAGCAATGGACTTCGGATTGAATGAATGTAGGATAAATGATTCTTAGGGTAGACCCTTAAAAATAAAGAAGATATTGGGGATGGATAATTGTGTTAATTGTTTGATGATTAAACATAATGATTATATTATTATGGGTTGAAAACCCTATGTACTCACCAGGTTTCCCAACCTGACCCACTCAAGCTTATTTGTATCACAGGTGTCGATATGAAGCAACATTACACTGAGAGACTAAGGAGATGTAGATCACTAGTGTAAATGAATGTAAGGTCTGTTTATGCTTATGTTTCTTATTGACGATGACATCCCAAGGTTTTAAAAAAGAATAAAATACATTTCTTCGGAAATGCTTTGATAATATATTTATCATGTTTTTTTCTGGGAACAAATTCCGTAACATATTTCTTTAAAACATACTATGATTTTTAAAATAAAGCATAAACAAATCGGTCTTTTCTGGCCATGAAAATGGGGATGTCACAACATCCAAGCGGGCAGTATGCGTTTCCCGAACCTTCACCCATGGGAGTTACCATATACCCCCTTTACCCGCTTCACCTATGGAAAAGCCTCCAAGAAGACTCGAACCCGAGACCTCCCAAAGGAAAACCACCCAAGCAACCCTGGTGGCCAACTGATCTAAACTAGTTGGTTAGAAATTATTTTGGAAATTAATTAAATAGTTTTAATTAATTAAATGGTTGAATATTAATTGGTTAAATGTTAACTGACTGGAATATTCCTAAGCACTTAAGGATAAGGGGAAATTCGAAAATCACTCTATCCCACATGGGATGGGAGATGAAACTCACAATTCACTCCATCCAACATGGGATGGGGGTGAAACTAATGCAAGGATCCATGTTATATATAAGGCACTTGGGATTTTCATTCTCCTTGAACCTTGACTTGATTTTTCGTCGTCCTTCTTCCTCCCCTTTCTTAGTGGACGATTTCTTACCCTTTTAGGGTTTGTGAAATTGACCCTCATCCTAGTTTATTTTTTGGTACTCTCTTGGAGTCTTGGGTGTGAAACAAACAGGGATTCCTACTACTGGTCCTCTTCGTCCAAAGAAAAGATGGTTGTGATCAGATCTCAGTTAAGGAGTATTCCAAAAGATCAAGAACATCAAGAGGTTAGTAATTCTTCTATTATTTTTCATAAATAGGTTGCTATAATAGAATAAACCTAGATCCTTTAGGGTGCATGTACACATAGGATTTTATATTGCTTCTATTGCCTTAACTAGTATGTATAGAATGCTAGAACACCTATCATTATTGTTTTTAACTCAATTAGAAATAGAAGCGTATTTTGGTTCTAACAAAAATTTGCATATGAAGGTGTGTGTTTCTGTTTAATTAAGTTAGGTTTCCTTTCCAATTAATATACACTAGGATAAACTATATAATTTGCATATTGAAAACTTTTTTTTATTGTCATTGCTACAAATAAAATTTGGACTTATGTTTTTAATTTTCTTACCATGATTTTAGAGGTTGAAATTTGATTTTGGGAGCATAAGGAAGGTAAACTTGAATCTTAATCAAATGAGGATACTTCCAAGAGGTGTTATGATTTTTTTGTGGGCCTTTTTATCTCATCGCCCCTCTTCCTTTTTTATTTTTTTATTTTATTTTTATTTTTTTTGTATATGTGTGATGTTCTCTCTGTTTTAAATCTCGTTGGTTCTCAGTCCTGTTTGGGTCGGGTCCGAAACTACACATCCTTAAAGAACACACTTACTTGTAGACCCGAACCAGAATCGAAAATGAGGTATCTAGTCATGTTTTCAATTCTCCATTTTCCACTAAATTGGTTCTTGGTTCTTGGTTCTTCGGTTCTCGATACAATTCAGTCTAGGTTTGGACGATGTCATCCCTAGTTGGATTCAAATGAAGACATATATAATCCAATTGACAAATTTCTTTTCTATTAAATTTTTTATTTAAAATTTAGTATGTATATATATATATATATATATATATATATATATTATATAAATTAAATATCTAACTATTATTTGCTTGATGTTACAAAATAACCATCAATAACTCCCAAATTGTCGTGTAAGTCACTCATCTCTTAGTTATACTCAATAGGCTAATAAACTTTTCTTTGTCTTTGCTCCGTTACACGATTAGAGTGGATTTCAACCTATGTTTTTCTAAAAAATACAGATAAATATCAACAAGTTTGACAAAAAAAAGAGAAGCGATGAGAACCAAAAAATAGCGAGTATGAGAAACAATTCGCAAGAGCGACGGGCAATCGGCAGGCCATGATTATGGAGCGACACACATCGGTCCAGATGAAGAGTGTTAATGTGAGTAGTGGCTCGATGACGGGGATATAAACTCAACGAAACAATGGGACCATAGAAGAAATGATTGTGACATAAAAGAAAACAAAAAGTTCATGATAGGTTAGGAGTGAGGGTTTTGAGTTTTGAGTTGTGAAAGATTCATAATTTTTCGTTCTTTTAGATGATGGGTGAAGTCTAGATAGTGATTGAATTTTTCGATATTTTAAATATTTCAATATTTTCTTTTTCTTTAGTTATATATTGATAGATATTTTAAAGATTATGAAAACAATAGAAGTTTTAACTTTTAAATGTTTTATTACTTGAGTTAAGGATGATCCTCCCTTTGAGATATTTAAATGTTTTCACCATTCCAAAATTGTAAAACAAAGGAATTTGGATGAGACATTTAACTGTAACATAAAAGTGCACTCTTAAAAAGATTCTTTTTGAAACCGACGATGTAAAAGAAAAAAAAATCATAACTCCTACTTGTTTTTATAACTATAGACGCATGAAAATGAATATAAAAAATAGTAAATAAATTTTAAAAAATAATATTTATTTAAATACGGGAATTTTTTTAAAATACATGCATTAGAACAAAGATATAAATCTTTGTAAAAAATAATTTTCTAAAGAATACTAGTTTTTTTAAAAACAATTTGAAAAAAAAAAACAAAGATGTAAAAAATAATTTTTGTAGAATATAGAAAACAAATTAAAAAAAATATAATTTATAAAATCAGAAAAATCTAAGAAAAGCAAATATAAAACAAAATTAAAAGAATATTTGTAAAAAATCAAATTTTATAAAATTGTAACAAAATAATTTTTTTTAAAAGCCTAAATTTTAGAAATTATATAAAAAGAAAGTTGTAAAAAAAAATAAGTGTAGACCAAATTTGTGATAAAAATTAAAAAGAAAAAAGGCAGGTTAAAGTAAAAAACAAAAGTTAAGGGGCTTAAGATAAATGAAAATGTTATTTCGTTAGTACGGTAATTTAGTAATTTAGGAATGTTTTATAAAAAGAACCGTTAGAAATCGGAAGTCGAAAGGGTTGGGTCGGTGTATTCGCGCTTAAAATAACCTTCTTCACTCATCCCTCTGGCTTCTCTCAAAACAACATACATACATGTTTCTTTGAAGAATAGGGTTTTATTTGGAGGTTCTTTTTCTTCTATCGACACCACGTTTCCTCTTTCTTTCATTCCCCGGCGTTCAACAATCCTCTGCGTTTCCCTCTTCCTCTGTTAGGTAACGTTCTTGATTTTTTTTTTGTGTGTGTATTTTATTGATTTCGTTTTTGTTTTTGTTAGGCATTTTAAATTAGGCTAACATCTTCAGGCCTCCCTTCATCACTGTGATGGATTCATCGGGCTATTGGGTTGTACCTTTATTCTTTGTAGTTGTAGTATGACGTCTGGTTCCGATGTCAGTTTGGTTCACCATCATCATCGATCAAGAAAACGAGCACATGTCTTTCTCCTCTGATTTCTAGGCTGTGAGTTTAATTGTCTCTTTTCTCCTCCGATTTCTGGTTTTCTTTTTTCTTTCTATTTCTCGTCCATTTATTTTTTGTTTTGTTGGTTTTTTGAAGCAGGCCACCTAATAGAAAGCACCCATCAAATGAAGATGATTGGTCAAACAATAGTTAAGTTTAAATAGTCTTGAAACCCAAAAAAGTACTGTTTAGTTGTAGATTCTTCTTCTGTGCACTTTAGGTGTTTGATGAAATGTCTTAATGTTATTGGATTAAATTATTGAGCTATTAGAGATTCAATCAGGGAAAGAAAATTTATTGTTTGTAGTTTTAACTCAATTAGAAATAGAAGTGTATTTGGTTCTAACTAAGAGTTGCCTATAATTAATATACGTTAGGCTGAAGTGTTAAATTTCCATATTTGAAACAGATTTTGATTGTCATTGCTACAAAAATATATGGACTTATGTTTGTAATTTTCTTACTGCAGGATTTTTAGAGATTGAAAATTGATTTTTGGGGGCATAAGGAAAGTAAGCTTGAATCTTAATCAAATGAGGATACTTCCAAGAGGTGTTGTGATTTTTTTAACAATTTATATGCTGAGCTTTTTGTTTCAAGGCCACTACAAAGATACGCTTTTAGTTCCATTGAATCTCAAATAAGGGTGTTGGGTGATTTCTGTCTTCTATCCACTGAATTACAAAAGATATGAGTCTGTAACTCTGTTTGTTTATTTCCAGAAATACCCCTCTGTTCCTAAAAACTTGTGCTTATCTGCAGGAAATGATGGGATTAACTTACTTCATGTTGAATCAATCAAAAAAGATGCTGAATATTGCACAGAAACACCTTCAGTACTTATTTAGTATGCCTGGTAGATCTTTACATCAGGGAAGGAAATGCCTCATGGTGGATTGAAATGTTAAAATCAAGTGGTCAATTAATATAAAGAGGTGCTGATGTATACTTTCGTATCTCTGATGAGGTAATAATCAATTCCCTTTTGTGAATAAAAAGTATTATATATGGGATTTTTGTTAAAAAACTTCAGTTTTTTTTGTAGGAACCTCTTCATTCAGCTGTGATTATTGTTGTTACCTTTTATTTTAGCCAAACGAATTATGTTAAGAAAGTATGGATTTCATCTCATTCTTTCTGGTGGTGATCTGTACAAGAAATGGGATCAGGTATTGCAATTTTTGTTACCTTATCATCATATATCTTAATACTTTAATAGAAGATAATTTTGTTTTCCAATTAGTACTTAATAGATAATTTTCATTATCGAATATATGAAAATAACCATACATTTCAAATTATTTAAAATGTGGTTTTTGACAGGTCATTCTATGAGTAATGGTGCAATAAATCCAAAGGTTCCAAAAGAATTTTTTTTAGTCCACAAAGAGGTTTTCACTCCTTATATATATATAGATATATATATACACATATATATATACACATATATATATATATATATATATATATATATATATGAAGTTCATAATTGCATGTGATACAGAGCAAGAGAAACACACTTGCACCTGATCATGAATCAAATCCATGGGCATTTTATGTAAGTGTTTTTAGCATCCTAGTTTCATTTTCTTTCTATTACATTATTGTACTTTCAACTCTTTCTGATTAAGACATTGCACTTTGAAAATTTTATCCAATTTACACATTTACCCTTTTGGCTAATTTTAACTAAATCTGCTATCGACATGTAATTCCAGGTTTGGGCAATTTTAGTAGGATCTTATACAATTCAACATATGCAAAGAGGCAGTATGTTGTCTCAGTTAAAACATCCGAATACATGTCTTTCAAAAACCAATGGAAGGTAAATGACTATTTTGCCCTCCAACTTCTGTCACCCACGTATTATATCTATTGCAATTTCATGTTGCAGAGTATTTCTCCGGAACAGGCTAAAAGGTTTACCAAAATTAGAGAAAGGGAGGGTTTGATCGAGAATGATGTGGTATGAAAATAACCATGCATTTCAAATTATTTAAAATGTGGTTTTTTTTATTTTAAGTATTTTATTTTTGTTTTTAAGGTAAGGACTTGACAGCTCATTGTTGTTCTATGAGGGTGATGGTAATCCAAATGTATGCATTTTGCATGATATATTGTTGACTTACTCGTGCTACAACTTTGATCTTGGTTATTGCCAGGTAACATGACAATATTATTTATAGAGTAAATTACAATTTCGTCCTTATGATATGTCAAAAGTTATGGTTTTCATTTAGAAAAGTAAAGGTTGTTAGGTTAGTTGTTGTTTTTTTTTTTTATTATTATTTTTTTATTTTTTATTTTTTTTTAATCTTGATTTTGTTTTAATTTTTGGGTGTTGATTGAATTTAGTTAGGTCTTTATGATTTAAGATGAAGGAGATTGAGAAGATGAAGATTAGGGCAAAAGAGTCATTTTACTTTAAAACCTTTTTTTAATGCCGCCAGAGACGAACCTTGCAGCAAAACTAAATTTGATTGTTAATTATTAGTGTTTTTTTTTAAATTTTTTATTATACACAATATTCTGCTAATGTTTGTAAGAAATAATTTTTTTCTTTCTCACAGGGCTTGAGTGATTTCTCTCCACTATCCTTACTCATCATGAAAGATGAATCACAAGCTTTCTGGTGTTTTGTTTTTCTTCTTTTTTTTTTTTATGGAAAGATTAGGTCCAAATTTCAACCGTGATCAAGGGCTTTTTGGTCATTTAATAAAAAAAAAGAGTAATGAAATTGAAACCAACCTGCCCTCATAAATGGTTGAAGTCCATCAAATTTGAAATTTGAAGGAATTTGTCTGAATTTTCAACCAAATGCACCATTGAATGGAATCTTGAATTCCAATTTCCTTGGAATCCACAATTCCAATTCTTGGCTGCAAATCGATTACTAAAAATAGTATTTCAAGAAAATCCAACAGAACTGAATTCCGTCCCAATTGTCAACCAAACACGTCATGAAATGGAATCTCGAATTCCAATTCTGTCGGAACCCGCGATTCCATTTCTTAGCTGCAGTTTCTAACATGTATATTATTACTGTTTTGATATGGCAGCTCATTTCACAACTACTTCAAACAAAACGACTGCTTCTGTTTCTACTGGATTCTGATATAATTCAAAAAGGCAAGTAAGTTTACTCTTCTACCCTCACAAACTACACTACTAATTTGACAATTTAGAAAGATTTTTTTTTTTGGAAAAAGATGGTATTATGGTGGCTCAGTTGGACTTAATCACATCATGTCAAAATTGTTGTTTGTTTTAGACTTAATGAGCAGCCTAAATTTACATTGTATTTTATAATCAGTAAGGCTTATTGATGAGTATGATAAATTTATGTATTATATAATCAGTAAGGCTTATTATTGATGCTCAATAAGGTGTGTGGTTATTGCATTGAATCTCAAATAAGGGTGCTGGGTGATTACCACTGATTACAAAAAGATCATATGAGTCTATGACCCTGTTTGTGTATTTCCAGAAATACCCATCTGTTCCTAAAACTTATGTTTATTTGTTATCTTCAGGAAATGATGGGATTAACTTACTTCATGTTGATTCAATCAAATAAAGATGTTGAATATTGCATGGAAAACACCTTCAGCAGTTATTTAGTGGACCCTTTCTTATTTAGCTTTTCTGTTAATGTTTAAAGGTACATTATTGAATCTCAGAAAAGGGTATTGGGTGATTATGCCTTCATGTTATGAAATTATGAACTTGCTTTATCAAATTGCCACTGATTACAACCTGACAAAGCATGGAAACAATATGTAAGTGAACAGGTAGCTCTATGACCCTGTTTGTGTATTTCCTGAAATACCCCTCTGTTCCTAAAACTTGTGCTTATTTTTTATCTTCAGGAATTGATGTGCTTTTTTATCAAAAAAAATGTTGAATATCGCATGAAAACGCCTTCAGAACTTATTTGGTACACCTGGTAATTCTATACAAATTATATTTGTTATTTAGTCAATTCTTTTTATCGAACATTTTAGTTTTTCCATGATTGTTTTTTTATCAACTCTAGATTTCATATTCATATACACATTCTAAATGTAATTTCTCTTCTTTTGCTCCACATTTCATCACCATAGTTACGCTGTTTTAGTGGCAGATAAATTGAAGAACTCATATTTTGTGTGCCATAGTTAATTCTTTTAAATGGTTAAAATTCTGATTAGTTGCAGTTGCTCAGAGATTCCTTCTGATAAGATAGTTTATTGAAATGATGCTACAATCTTCAAGAACTCATATTGACTAGAAATATAGGTAATGCCACTCTTCCATCAGCAACTGGGTGGGGTTAAAGGCTGTATAATTTTTAAAACTTATTGCTCAGGTAAATTCAAATCATAGCATTATACTATTAATTCTTTTCCTAGTTTTCTTTTTCCAAATCGAACTTAACGAGGCATTGTTTTAATATTATACTTTCAACATTCAACCTATTAAGAAATTATGGATACAAAAATGGAGATTATAAGTAGTAACTCATTTCTGTTACGTTTCTCCATGTTTCAAAGGTTCTGCTCAGATTCTTGCATGTTTTGTAAATTTTGGGTTTTAATTTTTCCTGATATATTACATCATCTAATGGGTTTGATATTTTAGCATATCCAACTGATTTTGGAAAAAAGCTTATATCAGATTGTGTATTGTTCCTGATATAAGGCAAATAACCCTCCTTTTTTTTTTTTAATAAGTGCTGCACTGATAAAGTGCTACCTGGATAATGGCATCTTATATTTACTGGATTTGTGTCTATATCTATGATTGACTTGATAAAAAAATGCTTTCTTTTAGCAAAGAAGAAATAATCATCATATATGTTGAAGGAGCCACAAATTAAACCCTAACTCCCTAAAAAACATAATAATAATCTTTTTGAAAATACGCTACTCATTTCATGGTGTGTAATGTGTTTGGTCTCAACTTCAAACAGCCTATATGTTAAATTTATGAAAAAGACCATTTTGCCAATGTCTTTTTCATCTCTTCCATTTCCATGTTAAAATTCACTACTTGTCTTCAAAAATTAGCTGTCTTTATGTTTAAGGAGCATGATAACTTTAACAACACAGATGTTAGATATTCACCACTTCTCTTAAAAAATTATCTATCTTTTGCATGATATATTATTGTTGACTTAATTGTTCTACAACTTTCATCTTGGTTATTGCTACTATTATTATTATTTATAGAGTAAATTACAGTTTCGTCCTTGTGATATTTCAAAACTTATGGTTTTCATCTAGATATTTCTTTTGTTGCACAAGTGGTTGATAAAGTGTAGTTTTGTTGCAAGGTTTTTCCCTGGAACTGATGCTGTTACAAAATGTCTGTGAAGTTCAATTGAAATTACTATTTTGTCCCCATCTTTTTCTCCTTCATCCTCTAAACCTAAAAATTCCTCAATCTCCATCTGAAAATCCAATCAAACCAAAACCCAAATATTAAAACTAAAACTAAAACAAAATTAAGATCCAGGGTACCAACAAAATGGAAAAAAAAAAAAAAAACTATGGATGTTGATTGTGTTTTAATTTTTTGGGTTTTTTCGATTGAATTTAGTTAGGTTTTTATGATTTAAGATGGAAGGAGATTGATAAGATGAACATAAGGGTAAAAAGTCATTTTACTTAAAACTAATCTGTCATTTTATTTAAACAGATCAAACACCCAAGGATCTACTACCCTCACTGGGTTTCTTTCTCTTTTTCTCCTCCATTTATCTTTTGTTTTGTTGGGTTTTTGAATTAGATCACCTACTCTGCACTTTAGGTGTCTGATGAAATTTCTTAATTAAGTTAAAGAGTTGTTTTGCGGGTGAAAATGTTGTTGGATTGAATTATGTAGACAAAAGTAAATAATCACAAACCAAACCAAACCAAATTAAAACTTTTTGAGCCATTAAAGATTCAATTAGGGAAAGATAATTTGTTTATTTGTAATTTTACTCAATTAGAAATACAAGTGTGTCTTGAATCTTAATCAAACCAAGAGGTGTTGTGATTTAGTGTAACAAGTTCCAATCCTTTTGCTCAATCACAATGTAATAATGTGTTTGACTTTGCTAACTTTTCACTAATTCTGTCTTGTTATCATAATCACAGACATAAACATCTATCTCCAATAACATCATGAGTTTATTTATTTGAGTTTTAATCTTTTTGTCAGTAAGGCTTATTGATGCTCAATTAGGTATGTGGTTATTTTTTAACTTGCTTTCATTTATTTGTCAGTAATGGACTTTCAACTTTTTCTTATTAAGACATTGTGCTTTGAAATTTTTACCCAGTTATATACTACTTTTAGCTATTTTCTTATTAGGACATTCTGCTTTGAAAATTCTACCCAATTATATATAGCACTGTACTTCCATTTATTTCTTATTGCAACATAACATACTTTGAAAAATCTGCCCATTTATAGATAGCATCACACTTTCAATTTGTGTTCCAAGGCTACTACAAATTTACACTTTTAGTTCCATTGAATCTTAAATATTATAAGGGAGTTGGTTGTTGATTCCAGCCTTCTTCTATCCACTGGTTACAAAAGATTATATGAGCCTATGACCCTGTTTGTGTAATTCCAGAAATACCCCTCTGTTCCTAAAACTTGTGCTTATTTATATCATCTTCAGGAAATGATGGGATTAACATACTTGATGTTGTTGAATCAATCAAAAAAAGATGTGCTTTTATTCAGTGAATTGGGACATTAGGGAAGGAAATGTTAAAATCAAGTGGTCAATATAAAGAGAGGGTGTTTGTGTGTACTTTCTTATCTCTGATGAGGTAATAATTAATTCTTGTTTGTGAATAAAAATATTATATATGAGAACTTTGTTTGTTTAAAAACTTCAATTTTTTGCAGGACCTCTTCATTCAGCTGTTGTGCTTGAACAAGCATCTTATTGTTGTTACCTTTTGTTTTTTTAGCCAAACGAATTATGTTAAGAAAGTATGGATTTCATCTCATTCTTTCTGGTGGTGATCTGTACAAGAAACGGAGGGGATCAGGTATTGCAATTTTTGTTACCTTATCATCATATATCTTAATACTTTAATAGAAGATAATTTTGTTTTCCAATTAGTAACAATTTTCATTATCGAATATCAGTGGTTCTGTAACAATAATATATAATCAATCTTTTTAGGGTAATATTACATTTATTATTTTTCCTATAAAGTCACTGTACTTAGAAAAACTAATTGCAGAATTATCATATCTAAGGATTTTTGTGAGATAAGTAGAGAATGAAGTTTAGCAGAATAGTCCAATTTAACAACAACTTTGAATACATTGAAATTGCTTGTAATGAAATAAGTCTCCCTCCCTATAGATGCAGAAGAGATGGGGCCCATCCATATAGGAAAGATAAATTTATGTATTTTTCAATCAACAAGGCTTATTGATTCTCAATTAGGTCTGTGGTTTTTGCAAGGTGTAAGAATGCAGTGAAGTCTGAGAGAAACACTGTTTAATGATGCAAAGTTAAAGGTAACAAATATACAAAACAAGGGTGCCTTTTAGTTTTCCATACTTTAAAGAATATTTTTCTAGGTTATTTTTTAGGCCTAAATGCAATAATAGATAACAACTTACTTTCATTTATTTGTCCATCCTTTCTTTCTATTACAGTAATGGACTTTCGACTTTTTGTTTGTACTTTGAAATTTTTTCCCAATTTTAGCATGCTACTTTTAGCTATTTTCTTATTACAACATTATACTTTTAGATGATGTCTACCCGATTATAGCATTCTCTGAAAATATGTTTATCATTTTTTTTTTTTTTTTTAAATGTGTTCTACTGATTTCAGGTCTATCATTCCCTTCTCTTTACTTGTATAGTGGAGGAGTCTGGCTTATCTGTCATACATTTAAGGAGCATAACTATACCCTAATCCCCGAAAAGATTCTCTGAAAATATGCTCCTATTATGGATAAAGAATAAAGTACATGCCTTCTATGTGTAAAAACTAATGAACATTGCTTATACTCGTATAAAAATTAAGAGAAAAATAAATTTAAAAAAAATGCTATTTATGCTATACAGTGGTCAAGCTTTTTGGATTATGAAGGCTTAGTCATGGATCCAGATGCTTTAAAACAGAGAATATTCTATAGGGGCAAAAAAAGGTTTTTTTATATTTTGTTGAAATTTACGCATTGACCCTTTTGGCTAATTTTAACTAAAATCTGTTCAATTCCAGGTTTATGCATTCTTACACAGAGGCAGTATGTTGTCTCAGCTAAAACATTAGAATACATGACTATCAAAAACCAATTGCAGGTAAATGACTATTTTGCCCTCCAAGTTCTATCACCCAAAAGAGGTTTTTATATTTATTGCAATTTCATGTTGCAGGGTATAAAAAGGTTTACAGAAATTAGAGAAAGGAAGGGTTTGATTGAGAAAGATGTGGTATGAAAATAACCATACATTTCAAATGTGGTTTTTTTTATTTAAGTATTTTATTTTTGTTTTTAAGGTAATGATATATTGTTGACTTACTCATTCTACAACTTTGATCTTGGTTATTGCCAGGTAACATGCCACTATTATTATTTATAGAGTAAATTACAATTTCGTCCTCGTGATATTTCAAAACTTATGGTTTTCATCTAAGATATTTCATTTGCTGCACAAGGGGTCAATAAAGTATAGTTTTGTTGAAAGTTTTCTCTCTATGGTGGAACTGTTGGTATTGCAAAATGTTCGTGAAATCCAAGTGAAATATGACTATTTTGTCCCTCTCTTCTTTTATCCTTCATCCTGTAAACCTAAAATTCCTCAACTTTAATCTTAAACTCTAATCAAACCAATACCCAAAAATTAAGCTAAAACTAAAACAAAATTAAGATCCAAGGTACCAACAAATTTATTAAAAAAAACCATGAACAGTAAACTAAAAAGATTGTTAGGTTAGAATTATTTTTATTTTATACTTTTGGATCTTGATTTTTCTTTAATTTTTGGGTGTTGATTGAATTTGGTTTGATTTTTATGATTTAAGATGAAGGAGATTTAGAAGATGAAGATAAGGGCAAAAAAAAGTCATTTTACTTTATCTAATTAGTCATTTTACTTTGTGTTTTTTATTTATTTATTATACACACAATATTTTGCTAATAATTGAAATAAAGAATTTTTATCTCACAGAGCATGAGTGATCTCTCTCTCTCTCTCTCTCTCTCCATTATTATTCATCTTGAAAAATAATTCATAAGCTTTCAGGTGTTTTATTGGAATGATTAGGTCCAAATTTCAACCGTGATCAAAAAGCCATGCACTCTCAACTATTTCTTTGCGCTATCAAATGTCCTCCCTCTATCTCAATATATAACAAGGGTATTTTGGTCTTTTAATAAAGAGGGAGGAATGAATCAAAACTGGCATTCCTTCCGCCTGCCCCTATAAATAAATGGTTCAAGTCCATCAATATATGAAATACCAAGGAATTTGACAAAGTTGCATTCCGTCCGAATTTTCAACCAAAGGCACCATTCAATGGAATCTCGAATTCCAATCCCACCGGTATCCACAATTCCAGTTCCTAGCTGTGATTATCAAACATGGAATTTCAAGAAATCCAACAGAAGTGTATTCCATCCAAACTGTCAACCAAACACGTCAAGAAATGGAATCTCGAATTCCAACTCTGCCGGAATCCGCGATTCCGTTTCTTAGCATGTCTATTATTGTTTTGATAGGGCAGCTGGTGGAACTATTCAACAGCCCATTACACAACTACTTCAGACAAAACAACTGCTTTCTGTTTCTGTTGGATTCTGATCCAACTCAAAAGGCAAGTAAATTTACTCCTCTACCCTTGCTAATTAAAAAGTATCACATGGTTTCAGGGTATTTGAATACGATAAAACATTAAGGTTATGGGAGGTGTTACGGACAAGGTAATAAACCAAACTGGACTTTGCTGATTACTTAATATACATGTAAAATGTCTAATAAGGTAACAATAATAAAAAAAATCCTTTCCATATTGGCCTCATAAGTTTGTATGTTGCAACTGAATGCTATTTAGATGCAAAGGTATATAACCTTCTATTAAAACAATATAATTTTATAAAAAAAACATTATATTTTCATAATCAAAGCTATTAAGACACTGTAATTTTATTATTCTTGCTATCAAGTCACTCTACATCCACAAACTAAACATTTTTGTTTTTGGTTACCAGTTATAGCATATTATAGCTTTAATTTTTTTTTATTATCAAGACTTTATTTTGAAAATCTAAACTTGCTTGATTTTGGTAAACATATATAGCATTTTATACTTGAAAAATCTAGACTTTGAATGTCTAGACAATTGTAAAATATAGCTATAGAGATTTTTTTTCTTACAATCTTTTACTATTAAGCCATTGTACTTTGAAAATCTAAGCATCTATGATTTATGTTACCATCACTAACATTATACTTTCAATTTTCTTTCCTATTTCTGTATATCTTTTTTCATATTAAGACAATGTGCTTTATCTTAAATATTACTATTTAAATTATAGTGTTATACTGCTAATATCTAACATATTAAGACACTCATTTAATACCTTCCTGATGAAGACATTGCACTTTAAAAATCTCACCTATTAAGACTACTAAGTTTAAAAACTTCTACCATTCAACCTTTTTCTTATTAAAGCAATACACTTTGAAAATCGAATATTATTAGATTTGAATTTTTTTTTTTTATCATTCAACCTTTTTCCTGATTAAGACAACATTTTATTTTTGAAATATAACATATTTAAATGTTATCTTTTAACTTTTTTTTTCTTATTAGGATAATACATTTTGAAAACATTGTACCTTTCAAGTTTTTTCTTGTTAAGACTAACCTTTTGGAAAATCTAAGATATACTTTTATGAACAGGTTTGCCACATGAATAAGGAAAGTCAAAGATGGAATTCTAATGTTTGTCCAACAGTGACAAGGAAAATGAATCGCTTTGGAAAGAATATGAGGTATATTACTAATTTTATGCATTATAAAAATTATATTAATCGTAACAAAGATTGTTACTAGCTGTATAAATTATTGTAGATTTTTCATAGTCAAGGAAATGTGTTTGAAGCTAGATGAGGATGTGAAAATTACATGGTGGACTTAGATGCTACGGCCTGATCATGTAAGTTGTGGGATTTGTCTGGAATTCCATGTGTACAGAAAATTATTGCAATTAATTTTATCCATCAAACACCTTATGGATATATTAATTAATACTTTTCTAAAGATAAATATCTTGAATGTTACTCTTCAAACATACATGTTAATGGAAACAATCTTTGGCCCCAAACTCATTACATTAAGCCCTTGCCCCCCATTGGCAATGAGGATGGTGGTTCTTCTTCGTCTACAAATCTAGTCACTTTGGAGTAGTTGGTTAGATAGAAAGGGGGTGTAGTGGGGATTATATAGGTTGCCACTTTTGTAAACATGTTTTGGTGTTTTTTTATATGTACATTAATTAATAATTATTACACCCGTTGATTGCAGCATACTTCCACTTGCTCTTTTGTTACCATTTAGGATGCCTTTTTTGTGAATTGTTTAGGCATTTTAGTACAAATGGATGGGTGTTCTGTAGAGACCTTGCAGCGGTTGGGAATCTGTTGTCACAAGCGGGATTTAACCGTCCAATTCCGGTAAAATATGAAGGTTTAAGCTGTTAGGATTTAATTAAAAGAAGCATAAACAAATAATCAAAAACCGGTTAATGTATAAATTGTGGTTGTGGGAAGACATATTATCAAAGGGGAGGGAAGACGAAACAAATTCAAATAAACGAAGCTTGGTGGAAGAAGTCATTTTTGTACAAAATGGGACAAGGGAAGGGAAGGGAAGGGGACTACTCTTTAATTAATTCACAACTTGGGCCTCAAGTAACTTTTGATTACTATCAATCAAGATTAGTATTTCCACATTTAGCTTCTTTGCATGGATCTTTAATTTTTAGGTGGGGTTTCGTCATAGTTGATCATTTAAGTACATAAAGGAATATATATATATATATATATATATATATATATATATATATATATATATATATATATATATATATATATATATATATATATATATATATATATATAAAGGACATATTGGTATTATGGAATTTAACTATATTTAATGGTTACACCCCTTCTTATTATGTACTTTTAATTACAAATACCATTTTCTGCAATGTATATTTCAAAGAGTACAATATGGGTGTACTATTTTGTGCAATCTACTTTTAAGGTGTACCGTTTAGAATAATTAAAACACCATTTTCTGCAATGTACTTTTAAAATCATCCAAATACTATCCAAACACCATTTTATGCAATGTACTTATAATATGTATCGTTTAGTATCATCCAAACACCATTTTATGCAATGTACTTTTAAAAACAACCATTATCATAACAACCAATGTCAAAACAATCAAATTCAACTATATCTTGTACACTACTAAAACAAGCATGAACAATATAGCTCCCAACAAAAAAACAACCATCTGCATAAATGCCATCATCTGTCTATGTTCTGTAAACCTATTTAAGTCTTCCTTATCTTGTTGATCGTCAACTCATTTGAAAAACCCACAACTTCCTTGTACCAACTTAGGATCATGAAATAAATCAAATTCATTGTTACCTTATAAGTAGGGCATTGCTAAAATTTCACTCTGCCCTTCTTCTTACTTCATGAAATCCCTATGGAGCTTGATTTTGGAAAGGATGTTGACATTATTACGTGGGAGAGAAATGTCGACCGAGTCTTGCGAGGATGAAATTGATATAAAGGGGGATGTCATGTTGACTACCATGTAGGATTCCACATAGGATCCAACTTGCCAACTCAAGAGAGGGTTACCGCCAACAATGGGTAAAACCTTGTAATTACAATAAATAAACCCATTAAACAAAACCTCAGGCTTTATTAACCCCAAAAGACGCACTAGGGTAAAATCAATATTTTTTTAAAACCTAAGGGCTTATATGGAACTAGCCCTTATTATTTCTAGTATTGCATTATAGATTTCAATATCTAACCTATTAAGACATTGTAAGACTTTGTATTTTGAAAATAACTTGTTTTATTTTGGTCAACTTTTATAGATTTATATCTTCAAAATCTAACATTTAAATTTTGTTTAATAAGACGGTGCACTATGATAATATTGCATCTTTCTACTTTTTTCTTATTAAGACATTCATAAAAAATGTTCTTTCTATTTTCTAACATATACTTTGAAAATCTAAACACTTATCACATAGTCCTTTGTTATCGAGAAATTTCAACATGATTGATTTTGGTTACCACTTGTAGGATTATATTTTCAATATTATCACTTAACTCATTTGGTTTCGTTTTATTACGAGTGACAGTGAAGTATGTGAACCTTATTGCTAGCCAATATTTTATTTATTGAAAAGGGTATATGACAAGACTTTCGGGTATTGTGTGTATTGTAAATAAAATTTGTATTCATTGAATAAATCAAAATGTATAGTTTATTCAAATAAGTTAAATAACAGGTTATGACGAAACTTTTACTAGTAGGATTGAAGTTAATAGCATTATCATAAAATATGTCGCAATGATAACGAAACGTTATATATATATATATATATATATATATATATATATATATATATATATATATATATATATATATATATATATATATAACGTTAGAATCAGATCAGTTAATGACATCTACTTGTGGTATATTCGTGAATAAATTTAAATATAACTATTAATTTAGTGTTAGTTTTAACTCTTGTTATGGTTAAGTGATTTAAAAATTACGTATTTGACTATTTTTAAATTTTCTTTTTATCATTTGAAATATAATGTTTATAACGTAATGTAATGTAATTAATTTTTGTTATTGCAGTATGTTATTATTAATTAATTTTAAAGTCGCTTATTATTATCAAATTTTTGTAAAAGATTAAAACATAGGTATAAAGTTTTTTTTTTCTATTTATCTCACGTTAATTAAACATTTTATATGTTATTACAGATTTAAAAGCTTATGAGAGTTTATTGGAAATTTGAAAGGTCATGAGAGTTTCAATTTATATAACATGTCATGATGATGTGATCACTAGTGGGAATGTGTAACATCCATAAAAATCATGTCAAATGTAAACTTTTTAAAACATTTTAAAACCAATAATTATTACAAAACTTGTTTTCAAAAATGGTTTAGTGTTAAAGTATCCAAGAATCAGATTATAAAAATATAAGGAGGTGCACGATCACGCCTTCGCCTTCTCGCGATCATCAGAATTTCCTGAAACAATAATCGATAAATATAAGCTCGAAGGCTTAGCGAGTTACCCCCAAAATACCAACGCCATACATATATAATCATATCATATAAACAAACAGCATGCATTATGAGCCTTCAGCCTGACGGGGCCGCCTCGCAGGCCTTCAGCTTATCTGGACCGCTCTCCGAGCCTTCAGCACGCCTAGGACCGCCTCGCAAGGCCTACAGCCTATCCGGACCGCTCGTCGGGCCTTCGGCCTGACTTGACCGCCTCGCAGGGACTTCAGTCTATCCGGACCACCCTAGGTATGTTGGCCTTCAGCACAAAGCATGACCGCCTCAACCCAACCCCCAATAAAACAATCATGTGCACATAAATATCATACGTTAGCATATATAACATTCAAATCGATCTAACAAATCACTTATCATAACAACATCCTATAACCAAGATATAGACCTAATCGGTCACTAACATAGCATCATCCTATATACCAAGATACTGACCTAACGTCCTAACCATGTCCCTAAGCATATCATCATCCTAATTACCAGGATGTCAATCAATAAGCTTATCATGCAATATCCCGGATACAAATCCGAAAAGGGTCGACATTAGTGCCTTAGACCCTGTTGATATAATCACGAGAACTCACTTCACAAGTAGCTCGAAGTGATAAAGTCAATCTCCACCAAATACAGCTCCAAGTCCAACACCTACATCCACCAATGATCCACTTCCATAGATTCCCAAATTACCAAAATACCCCCATAAGTCACACTGGTCAACCATTGGTCAAAGTCAAAGTCAACAGTCAAAGTCAACAGTCCATGTTGACCCAACTCGTCGAGTGCAGCTAGCAACTTGTCAAGTTCCTTAAGAACTCAGAATTCACCAAAACCCTAATTGACTCAACGGGTTTTCAACCAACTCGTCGAGTCCATGCATGTCCAGATGTCGGGAAAAACCCTTACTGACTCGTTGAGTCCTCTTATCGACTCGCTGAGTTCATGCATAATCAAATACGGGCAATCTTCATCCGACTCGCCGAGTCGGCTATGTGACTCTTCGAGTTCATTCAGTTCATTTCTAATCCAAACGTTTTTAAGTCGCTCTAAAGCTCCATGTTGCAGATCTAACTTCCTAGGGCATGGTTTCCACGTAAAGTTGCAAACTTTACATACATGCATGGTCCTAAATGCCAAAACCAACTAAGGGAAAGGTTTAACCCAAAGAGAAAGGCCCAAGCTTGATAAATCAGATAACTTTATGGCTATAGGGACTAAGAGAAGTCCAAATCTGAAGTTACAACTTCAGATCATGAACAATACCCGAAATGGTTCACATATATGCTAAAATGGCCCTAAACTTAAGTATAGAGAGATCTAGGTAGAGGGAAGTCAAGGTAACAGCTTGTTACCTTCAAAATGATGCACATGTGAAGTAGATTCAGATCCACAACTTTTCCTTTGCTCCAAGATCCTTAAACTTCAAACCTTCTTCACAAAATGCACCAAAATCACTCTTTAAATCTCACAAACACTCAAGAACAAGTCTACACTGATTAGGGTTTCTTCTGGCCGTTAGGAGGTGGTAAGGGGCTGGAGGAAAAGACTTAAGGTCCCTTAAATAGGGTGCAAACCCTAAAAATTAGGGTTTCATTTTCCAGCTCCTACTCGTCGAGTTAGGGTCCTCCGACTCGTCGAGTAGGTCCAATAATCCATGTGGGCTAACCTGACTCTACACAACGAGTTAGAGCAACCAACTCGTCGTGTAGGTCCATAAACATGTATATAAGGTTTTAAAACTTATACCTGGGCATCAGGGTGTTACAATTCTCCCCCACTTGAATTAGACTTCATCCTCGAAGTCTGCTGCGATGAACAATTCTGGATAGTGCTCCCACATCTCTGCCTCCGGCTCCCACATCCACTCTGATCCCCTCCTGTGCTTCCACTGTACCTTTACCAAAGGTACTTTCTTGTTCCATAGAACCTTTACCTTCCTCTCAAGAACGGCCAATGGCCTCTCCATGTAATTCAGACACCTATCAACCTGAATATCATATAACGACACTACCGCCTGCTCATCTAGAATGCACTTCCGCAACTGTGAAACATGGAAAGTGTTGTGGACCTGACTAAGCTCCTTAGGAAGATCTAGTCTATACGTCACCATGCAAACCCTGGCAGCGATCCTGAATGGCCCGATGTATCGGGGACCCAACTTCCCCCTCTTCCTGATGTGAATCACACCTTCCAGGGTGAGACCTTCAGGAGTACCATGTCATCGACCTAAAACTCCAACTCAGATCGACGCCAGTCGGTGTAACTGTTCTGCCGACTCTGTGCGGTCTACAACCGCTGTCTGATCTGCTGAATCATCTCGGTAGTCTGCGAAACTATCTCGGTCTAACCCATCATCCTGTGACCAACCTCGCCCCAACAGACTGGGGTGCTACATCTCCGCCCATACAACAACTCATATGGTGGAGCACCAATACTGGATTGAAAGATGTTGTTGTCGGATAACTCTGCAAGGGGTAGGTACGAGTCCCAGCTCCCACCGAAGTCAATAACGCAAGCTCTTAGCATATCCTCGAGAGTCTGTATGGTCTGCTCACTCTGGTCATCTATCTGCGGATGATAGGCCGTACTGAATTGAAGCTGCGTGCCCAGTTCCTCATGGAACTTTTTTCAGAAACGGCAGATGAATTGAACATCATGGTTTGAGACAAATAGAGACCGACACCCCATGGCGAGCAACGATCTCGCGGATATACATTTCGGGTAGCTTCTCGGCCGATGAACTCTCCCGTATTACTAAAAGGTGGACGCTCTTGGTCAATCGATCCACGATGACCCAAATAGCGTCGAAGCCCTTCGCCGTCCTCGGCAGCTTAGTAATAAAATCCATCGTGATCTGTTCCCACTTCCACGTGGGAACCTCTATGTAACAACCCATTATTTCAAATCAATATAAGTCTAAACTACAATAGTATGCAGGTAATTTAACATCATAATATCTATACATTAAGAACTTTGAATGCTATAGGACATGTTTATATAAATTATTGTATAAACATATATTTGAAAACCATACTCCTATGAATTATATATATATATATATATATATATATATATATATATATATATATATATATAATGAAACATATATTGATTTAAGTTCAAGTTTAAATAAAGGGGCTTATACTTCAACTAAAATAGGAAAATATACAATATATATATATACATATATATATATATATAATACAAACCTTGAACAACATTTAGAATGAAATCAAAACCATGAACATCATTTAAAAACAAAAGCAAAACCGTGAACTCCATTAAGAACAAAAGCTCAACCGTGAACACATTATGAAATAGAATTCAAACCGTGAACACCTAATTAGAATGAAATCAAACCGTAAACCCTTTACCATTTGAGTTTCTAGACCGTAAACACTTCATCTTGGAAGTGTATAACCGTAAACTCTCATCAAATATCTTCATAATCTTATCTAAAATCAGCTTCCCTATGTGATTACACCGTAAAACTTACATTCACCGCCTTATGAGTTTCCTTCATATTTAAGGAACAAATGAATTCATTATACGCTTACAGTAAACGTAATTCACTCATATGCTCTCAAAACTCATATCAAAGTTCTTCGTATCTACAAGCAGTTACCCAGTTAGCCTTCAAACATTCAAATCGATACCTAGAACTTTCTTCACTATTAGTAAGAAATCCATATGAACTAATATTATTTATCTTGTTAAATCATTAGTTATCTAATTTATGCATGTAATTATGTGTAAAATATAATTAGGATACGGTTAATCACACATATTCTATATTGGGAATCATCGCAACCCCATCGAAACTAACCAGAAACTCACACACAATGTGAGTTCATACCCCTACGTTTTCATGATTTTTCACTGTTTTAGGGGAGAGGATGAATACAAGTGTAACACAAGAAATTGTGTTGATATATAAATGTTTTCAATATTTATTAATTGTTTTCTTTGATAAAATTATATACTTATATGAATTATATATTTAGGGTTCAACAGGCTTAGAATTGATAATTTGACTCCATTTCCTGTTCCTTGTTTGGTTGTGGGTTGGGGTAGAATTATTTATTCGACTATCGGTGTAATCAAAATTATATAAATATTATATTTGTATAAGTATAAATTCATTTTTAACCTGCTAAACAAAAATATAATTTTTGCAAACTATTTTAATACCATTTGGATATAAATACTGAATTACACGGGATAACCGTATCACAAATTTTCAATTTAAACTTACCGAATTATTTACAATACAAAAGTTTTCATTTCAGAAAAACACAAACATATAAACTATAATGAGTATAGTTTATGGGACTTACATATTACTTTTCAAAGATCAGATTTCAATAAGGATAATAAACATACAAGATACAGTTTGTGGATCATGTATACTACTTTATATATTCAGGATAACTTACGGATAACAAACCTATAAAATATATTCAATATAGTTTATGAGAAAAGTTTACAGTTTGTCTATTACAAAGTAACTTTTCATTATTCTATACGTAAACGTCAATATAGCATTTGTGAGACACACTTCAAGTACTTATCTAAGTACCAACCAAGTCCTGAAATTTATAACCAGAGTCTCCTGGAGGGAGAGCGTGACATTTGTGTATAGATCTATACGTGACTGACAATCCCGCACCAGAGCTGCTTGCAACAGCTAGGCCCGCAGGCCTGTGGTGACAAATGTCGTACCGATAGCGACGCCTGAAGAACGTCGTATTCAGGCCATCTTAGGTCATCAAGCATGGTTATAGTAACTCACAATTTGGTATTGAACTATACGATTAGTGTATGAATAAGTAAACATCTTCATATAGTCTTATTAAATAATAAAACTATAATACAATATTTTTACAAGTACAAATGTAGATTACCAAGTCAGTACAAAGAAACACACTTTTCGTGGTTTCAAATTGGTTAAAACTACAACATACTATATCAGAGTACAATAACTTTCATAAATTTTTGAGAAGACGAGGCTTCATTGACTCATGTCTTTTAACTTTTTGGTATCATGTATACAATGACTTGAACACATATGTAAAACTTATACTTTTTCAATACATGGTTGTTGTACTTTGATTACTATTATGCAAATTTTGTGATATTATACATGATGTCATCCGCCCCTGAACGTTTCCGCCGTTCCGGTTTAGGGTGTGACAGATTGGTATCAGAGCATTGTTTATAGCGAACTAAGTATATCAAACCATAAAAGATATACAAGTATAAATACAATGAGGCTGAAGTGCTCTGACTAAAAGTACACTTTTAAAATCTAAGTATTTTATAAGAAGTATACTAACATGCATACATACAAGTAACAATATTGCAGTGAGAACTACATAAAAGTATTTAGATGTTGGACACTGTAGTTAAACCTGGACAATTATGTAATCGTATATAGGATAAATATAGCCTGATCAACTATATTTATTTAATATATGAATAACATGTGTTTGGGAGTAATCGTGGTGTTGCAACAAGTCTAAAACTTGCCTAACCTATGAACCAGAAGAACTCGAGAACCAAACATAAATTTAAATACTATGGGAGTATTTATAACATGATAACACCATCTCTAGATTTATTAATAACTTTTTCACCCCTATTCTCTCATAGATAACATGGTTGGATTTCATCTGATGGGGGATCCGTACTTTCCCAACCAAGGGAACGTAGGATGGCTTGAATAGGAACTAGAAGTAGACTTAGAGGAAGAGGACATTCAGGAAGACTCTAACTCGGAACCAGAAGTCTATGATCCACCTTAAGTTGCCCAAAATCCCAATCCCCGACATAACTTCCAAGGTCCAACACCACAGTGGGTAGTAAACTTAGAGCGGTGGAGTCATGAACAGGGTTAACAAATTCCCTATAATGGGACCGAAGCTTCTACAACCTTGATGAGGGAGCCTTAACAGACAGAGCCATCCCTGTGTTTGTACATCAAGTTGCTCGTAACGACGAGCAAGCAAGATCAGCCGTCCACTGAGTCGTAGAGGTTGGTGCTACTACGGTAGCCAACACGGTTCGCCTCCACCACTTGAGTGAATATCAAGAGTTAACCAGAAATCACACTGATGCCTGCAAAGAGAACTAACTACCAACCGAGCTGAGATTAGAGAACTTCGGCAACGCCAAGCCGCATTAGAAAGGTGTGTGTTGGAAACAGAACACCATTTGGCCACATCCAGGGCTGAAGCCAATATAAAACAAAACGATGCTTCTCGCGAGTAGGGCACACCCTACTCACCCTTTTCGATATACATTAAGCCTAATTATAGACTCTAGTGTTATTTTTCATGTCTATGGTTAGACCTCGAAATTTCATTTTCGAATGGTCGGTATGCTGTCAAAGTTTTCTCGTTAAGTTGGTATGTTGTAGACCTACTTCAGGGTCAAATTTTACGAACTTTATACAACTAATATACCCATGAAATTGACATGCATTATCTTTTCTTTAGAAAATATCTATCAAAATTGTTGATGATATTTTACAAGTTATTACTTGTGGTAGACTCTATTTCGAACTCTTTACATAATACATATTGAACCGGTGTGTATTAGTTCAAAGTCTCCTGATTTATAATCACTAATAACTTCTTACCATAATTTTCATCTTTAAAAAACTTGTAGATAAAGATGTCGCCACATAAATCAAATAGACATTTCTTACCCTCTACCTGAGCTTCCCGGATCAAGCTCACAAGTGGAGAATCCACTGATATCCTCATACATGTTACTGGGGTAGAAGATCCAGCTGACTTGCAGCTCAGAGCGTCCGCAACCATGTTTACTTTACCTGGGTGGTAAAGGATCTCATAGTCGTAGTCCTTGACTACATCCAACCACCTGCGATGTCTCATGTTTAGGTTCGGCCGATCCATGATGTGTCTTAGGCTCTTGTGGTCCGTGTATATGGTACAACAGACCCCATATAGGTAATGTCTCCAAATCTTGAGAGCGAATACCACCTCTCCCAACTCCAGATCATGAGTATGGTATCTCGTCTCATGCAACTTCAACTGCCGCAATGCGTAGGCTATCACTCATCCTCCCTGCATGAGGATCGCTCACAGTCCTGTGATTGATGCATCACAAAATACCACAAAATCCTTAACTTCTTCCAGGATATTCAAGACTGTAGCCTCACATAGTCGCTATTTGAGGGTCTCAAACGCCCTCTGCTGCTTTGGGCCCCACCAGAAATCCACCCTCTTCCTCGTGAGACGAATGAAGGGTATTGCAATCTTGGAGAATCCTATATGAATATCTGGTAGTACCCTGCCAATCCCAAGAAGCTCATGATATCCGAGGGAGATTTCGGAACCTCCCACTGCATAACCGCCTCGATTTTGGCCGGATCGACCAAAATCTCCTCCTGGTTAACGAGGTGTCCAAGCAACTAAACATCTCGTAACCAAAACTCACACTTCGAGAACTTGGCATAAAGCCGCTCACATCTTAAAACTCCTAATGGCTCTCGTAGATGCTCCTCATGCTGCTCTCGGGTCTTGGAGTACACCAAGATGTCGTCTATGAACACGATGACCAAGCGATCGAGCATCAGTCTGCAGACCCAATTCATCAGATCCATAAATATTGTCGGAGCATTGGTGAACCCAAACAGTATCACGACGAACTCGTAATGTCCATAACGAGTCCGGAACGCGGTCTTCTCCACGTCCTCCACTCTAACCTTGACCTGATGGTACCCGGACCTCAGATCTATCTTGGAGAACCAAGATCCTCCTTGCAAATGATCAAAAAGATTATCTATCCTCGGGAGTGGATACCGGTTATTCACCTTCAACTTTCTAAACTCCCGGTAGTCAATGCACATCCGGTGTGAATCATCCTTCTTCCTAACGAAGAGAATCGACGCTCCCCATGGAGAACTACTCGGACGAATGAACTGCTTGCCCAGCAGTCCCTGTGTCACCACTAGCATAATTGGGCTAGGAAATTTTGTCTATATGTAATCAACTCATGATGTATCTTGTAGCTTCAAGTTTAAGGTTATACATATTACTCATTCAAAAACAACCATTCGAATCAAAACTCACTCGTGAAGCCCTAAACGTACTTCAATACATTTCATACACTCAACCTTGGGTTGTAACCCTAATATCCCGGTTCAAACTCTTATTAGACCAGGACCCTCTTATTGGGCCTAATGGGCCAATAAAATCTCAATTGGATTATTTTGGGTTAAGAAAACTTATTTGGGCCCTAAATGGACCCACATTCATTAAACTATAACATTGTAGCACCTGGTTCTTGGTATGTATTTTTATCTAAGTGTTTTGCATTTTTTGCCTGGGACTCGGTGAGTTGAAGGACCAACTCGTCGAGTAGGAGCGGGTTTGGACACAGGACTTAAGTGGCGGACTCATCGATTCGACGACTAGACTCGACGAGTAGGCTCTGACTGGACAAAAACCCTAATCCGAGGGTTTGCACCCTATTTAATCATCTCTTTCAACCACCACTTCGTCCCTATTGCTCCCAGAAACCCACCATAGCAAACCCTAGCTGTTTTTGAGAAGATCTAAAGCATTTTTGGTGGATCTTGCTAGTTGTGACCATAAGGAGGGAGGGAAAGACTTGAGGAAACAAGTGAAGACCAAGGGAACTCGAGTTTTTGCATCTTCCACGGTTCATTGGAGGTATAAAGTTGTAACCTTGCTCCTTCATTTGATAGATCCCTTTTCTGGGGAGATTTAGGGCTTTTATAAGACATTTTTGGTGACCAACCATGATTGCAAGCATGGTTGGGGTTTAGGCTTCAGAATCAAGTCATTAAGGGAGTCACAAGGCAGTTAGGGGTTGCTTTTGCACCCATTTAAGGTCCCATGCATCTTAAGAGCTTATTTTATGTCCTTTTGAGCTCAAAGTCCCATGCATGCACGTAAAGTTTGTAACTTTACGTGCTAGAATGATTGAAGGAGCTTAGATCTACCGTTTGGTCAAGAGTTGTACGCTAGAAATCAAAAAATAAGACTTGGACGTGCCCGACTCGACGAGTCGTTCTTGGGACTTGACAAGTTTGAGGCGAAACTCCCCTTTTCTGCTAAGGTTTGAAGGAAACCAGTTGAGCACAAGAAGGGTTTTTAGAGGGCCCAAGGGAGTGACCCAACGTATTGGACTTAGTCTTAGATCTGGACTTCATTGGACTCGACGAGTGCAAGAACGGACTCGGCGAGTCCAAGGCAATCTCCTTGCAGTTGAAGATGAACTCGATGAGTTGTTCATACAACTCGGTGAGTCAAGCACATGACTTGTTTATCAGATGAAGGAACTCGACGAGTTGTTCATCCGACTCGGCGAGTCGGATGAAGATTCATTCGATGTTCATAAGGGAGGGGGAACTCGTCGAGCCATTGTTGAACTCGACGAGTAGAGTCGTGGATAAGGTCGGGTAAAGAGTTAGGGACTCGACGAGTTGGCGGCCCAACTCGACGAGTCGGGTCAACTGGAAGTTGACTTTGACTTGGACTTGGTCAGGGGTAAATTAGTCATTTTACCCTAAGAGTATATATCAGATTCTGACTAAGTGTTTTGTGGGGTTTATAGCCGGAGGATTTCTGGAGCAACAGCGGACAGAGATTTCCCGCACAGATTATCAGCAGCTACTCGTACGAGGTGAGTTACCTTCCAGTAGCGGTGGGTCTACGACCACAATGTCGGCCCACCAGTAGGAGTTGTATGTTAGATGATTGTCTTTGTGATATTCATCTAGGTTTTCTACCATTTGATATGTTATGTGCTAGTATGATATGAGATTGTATGCCAGTAGCGGTAGGGGAGATAGTCCTCAAGATTTCCGGTCGATAGGGCCAAAGAGGGGTTGTCATACCCAGTCATACTAGATAGAATTTGACTATGTGATGCATGCTATGTGGTAGTAGTAGAGGGGTGAAATAGTCCCCAATATCCAATCGACAGGACCGAAGGGGTAGGCCAACACCCAGATATGCTAGGCACTATCCGGTCGACAGGACCGAAGGGGTAGGCCAGCACCCATATATGCTAGGCAGTATCCGGTCGACATGACCGAAAAGGAGGCCAACACCCATATATGCTAGGCAGTATCCAGTCGACAAGACCGAAGGGGTAGGCCAGCACCTAGATATGCCAGGCAGTATCCGGTCGAAATGACCGAAGGGGTAGGCCAACACCCAGATATGTTGGGCAGTATCCGGTCGACAGGACCGAAAGGGTAGGTCGGGCACCCATATATGCCTGACAGTATGTGTTTGTTATGTGATTGTATGGTATGTAGTACGATGGGGGAACTCACTAAGCTTCATGCTTACAATTTACAGTTTTGGTTTCAGGTACCTCTTCAGCGAAGGGGAAGGAGATAGCGTGGTAGCAACACATCATACACACACATTGATTTTCTGCATTTGAGATATTCTGGGATTGTACTCTGACATGTTGTTATTATATGTTTTGGGCTTTCAGACATGATATCTGGATTTACAAAATGATATATTTTTACGTAGTTTTCTTATGAATGTTTTTATAATTGGTTAATTAAAATGAAATTTTTGGACTCAAAATTTAGGATGTTATAAGTTGGTATCAGAGCCCTGGTTTGAGGGATTCGGACACACCCTCGGGGGTGACTGGACTCAAATCGAGGGATTAAAAGATTTTTACAAGGAAATGGTTTTCTAAAAGACAAGTTAAAAGGAGTATTGGAAAAAGAACGAAGTGTGTTATGTGCGCGACCGGCCAAGCTTAAGTAAGTATTCCCCAAAGTACCCATACAAGTTATGTTATGTTTATCAGTTTCAGTAGAATAACATGCTAGAATATGACTAAGGATCTAGGAATGATGCCTTATGTGCCTGCTTTATGTGTTTCAACTTATGAGAATTGCATGCTAGTGTTGAGTAGACAGTAATAGGATGGCCTGTTTAGGTTATGCCTGGTAGTATGAGATCAGCATTGTATGCTAGTAAAGTTTCCTGTTATGAGGATAGGATTGCTTGAGATCGCTCCCTTTTTGTCTGAATGTTGCTTTCTTTGTGATTTGTGGGACTCTGAATGATGGGAGTTAGCCATTAGGTGAATATGTCATGTCTCATGTGATATGGGTTGGATAATCCCAGAGTGTTGGACTTGGCCCTATTGTGCAACTCTTGTTTGAGTCTAATCGTTGTAGTGACGAGTCTTTTACTCGAAGGATTATCTGAGCCTCATTACATGCGATGGTATTCAGGTAATGGCTAATTGGCATCACAAGGAGGCCTTCATCAGCTGAGGGCCGGTTTGGGTGGAGTTCGAGATTCTCCCTAGGGCAAGCCTTGGATGAGAGTAGCAAAGATCAATAGCAGTAGTAGTGACTTGGTGGAGTCGAGGCAGTTCTTGAGGAAAGTACGGATAGATGTGGAAGGTAGTATGGGCCCGTACTACTGGAAGCAGAGGATCCGTACTTGAATCGAGGAAGGCCGAGGCAAGACCAGGGAACTTGTGATAGATGTGATCCCTCTAAATGTATCAGTATCACTGACAATTGTCATTATGTATTTCAGAATGGTGTTACTACGTCCGAGGCCAGCAGTTGGCAGTTCAGGAGAGGGATCGGGTTCAGGTTCAGGTTCTGAACCAGTAGATGAGAGGCTACGTGAGTTTATTGCGTCTGAGATCACTAGACGCATCCTTGATGCGACCCCGGTCATCTTTGGGTCGATCAAGGAAGGTATTGTCGAGTTGATGGAGGATCGCCTCAAGGCGTTCAGGAATGACATGGCGACCAGCCAGTCAGGATCACACACACTGTTCTTTAAGGACTTCAGGGGCAGTGGTGCGCCGGATTTCCATGGGGAAAAGGACCTCATTGCTGCCAGACGATGGATTGCATACATTGAGTCTGCACAGTTGACCAGCTTCTGCCCCGAGGGGTCGAAGGTGCGATATGCAGCGGGATGTTTGAGGGACCGGGCCAGGGATTAGTGGGAGTCGGTTGGTGACTCTCTGGGAGCCTCGGCTATTGAGGCTATGAGATGGCCGAATTTTGTGACCCGGTTCAAAGTTGAGTTTGCGCCTGCGGTAGAACTCCAGCAGTTGGCCCGGGAGTTCCTGGATATGAGACAGTCGACTAATACAGTGGCAGAGATCACTGCCAAGTTCCGGGAGAGGTCGTTATTGGTTCCCCAGTATGCAGGAGATGAGGACATGAGGAGGACCTGCTACCATGACATGCTACGAGCTGACATTCAGAAATATGTCAGTTTTTCAGCTTGCCCTACCCTGGATTCCATGATTGCCATGGCAAGGGAGAGGGAGATCGATCTGGAGCACATCCGGAAGAGGAAGGACGAGGAGGGGCAGGTGACTGGGGCTTCAGGGAAGAAGCCCAAGGGATCATATGCTGGGCCGAAAGGACAATAGAGTCGTAACCACTACAGGAAATGCTGCAAGTCTCATGAAGGAGTTTGTAGGTTGGGAGCATCTGGCTGCTACAAGTGCGGCAAGACGAGGCATTTCAGGAGGGATTGTACCGCCCCTGCACCTACTGTTCAGACGTCGAAGTTGATGTGTTTCCACTGCAACCAGAGGGGCCACAAGAAGGCCAATTGCCCCTATTTGATGGCAGCAGCAACGCTAGTGAAGGCGCCAGCTCCAGTGGCCCTGCAGATTACTAATGGCCGGTAGGGCAAGGCGGAGGCCCCAGTGGTGAGGAGCTGGGCCTTCCAGTTGACTACCGAGGAGGCACGCGCCGCACTCGATCTTTTGTTTCTCTTGCACTCAACAAGAGGTTTTCTGAGTCTTCGGGCATGTTGGATTGCCCTTTAGAGGTAGAGATTGTTGATGATCGATCGGTGCGAGCATCAGTAGTATTCCGAGATTGTGTGCTGAGATTATTCGAGCACTGCTACCTGGTAGACCTTGTTCCTATTCCATTGTGAAGGAACAAGGTGATTATCGGCATGGATTGGTTGATCCCCGATGGGGCGGTGATAGATTGCGCACAACAGTTAGTGCAAGTCAGGACCCCAGGTGGGGGAGAGTTGGTGATCCATGGCGAGAGGCCACAACGTGGACCCACAATGTGCTCAGCAACAAGGGCAAGGCGCTACCTGTAGCAGGGCTGCACTGGGTATGTCGCATATGTTATGGATACTCGGGAGGCGGGTAAGGCGATGGTGAGCGACGTTCTGGTGGTGGAGGACTACATAGATGTGTTCCCAAAGGAGCTTCCTGGGATACCTCTGGAGTGACAAGTGGAGTTCGGGATCAACCTAGTCCCTAGTGTGACTCCGATAGCCTAGGCACCGTATCGGTTGGCTACTCCCGAGATGCAGGAATTGTCTACGCAGCTGCAGGAGCTACTAGACAAAGGATTTATCAGGCCGAGTAGTTCGCCTTGGGGAGCCCCGATCCTGTTTATTAAGAAGAAGGACGGGTCGCATCGCATGTGCATAGATTATCGGGAGCTGAACAAGGTAACGGTGAAGAACCGTTACCCACTTTCGAGGATTGATGACCTTTTTGACCAGCTACAGGGAGCGTCTTGGTTCTCCAAGATTGATCTGCGTTCAGGATACCATTAGATGAGGGTCAGATAGGAGGATGTGCAGAAGACTGCGTTTCGGACTTGCTATGGCCATTATGAGTTCATGTTGATGCCCTTCGGGCTCACCAATGCTCCTGCCGCGTTCATGGATCTCATGAACCGCGTATGTAGACCGATGTTGGATCGGTCCGTGATAGTATTTTTTGATGATATCTTGGTTTACTCCAAGACGCAGGAGCAACATGCAGAGCACTTGCGAGAGGTTTTGGATACTCTGAGGAGTGAGAGCTTGTACGCCAAGTTCTCCAAGTGTGAGTTCTGGTTGCGCGAGGTGCAGTTTCTTGGGCACCTTGTCAATCAGAACGGGATTCTGGTCGACCCGGCCAAAGTAGAGGCCATGATGAGATGGGAGGTTCCGAAGTCTCTATCTGATATTCGGAGTTTCCTAGGATTAGCCGACTACTATCGGAGATTCATCCAGGATTTCTACAAGATAGTCGTGCCTTTGACTCGGCTTACGAAGAAGGCTGTAGTTTTCCGTTGGGGGCCCAAGCAGCAGGCCGCATTCGAGACTCTAAGGCAGAGATTGTGCCAGGCGCCGATCCTAGCCCTGCCTGAGGGCGTAGAGGATTTTGTGGTGTACTGTGACGCGATTTTTATGTAGAGAGGTCACATTATTGCATACGCTTCGAGGCAGCTGAAGCCTCACGAGGCGAATTATCCGACACATGATTTGGAGCTGGTGGTTGTTGTTTTTGCCCTCAAGATTTGGCGTCATTACCTCTACGGGGTTCGTTGTACCATTTACACAGACCACAAGAGCCTGAGGTATCTCATGGATCAACCGAATTTGAACATGAGGCAGCGTCGATGGTTGGACGTGGTGTAGGATTATGATTGCAAGATCCTTTACCACTCGGGGAAAGCCAACGTGGTGGCCGATGTACTTAGCCGCTAGGCAACGCCGATCAAAAATATCTGCATGCGGATGACAGTAGTGACCCCATTATTGGAGCAGATCCGAGAGGCCCGCCAGGAGGCTATGAAGGAGGGACATCAGAAGAGTGAGCGTATAGTGGGTCAGGTTTCCTCCTTCGACTATGACAGTAGGGGATTATTGACGCTACATTGCAGGGTGTGGGTTCCATACCACGGAGGCGTGCCCCAGGTTCTGATGAAGAAGGCGCACAAATCCCAATTCTCCATTCATCCCAGGGCGACGAAGATGTTTAGGGATCTTCCTCTTGATTATTGGTGGTCTTGCATGAAGCGGGATGTTGCATGGTATGTGGAGCGGTGCCTGACCTGCAGGAAGGTCAAGGCCGAGCACCAGAGGCCACATGGCAAGATGCAGCCATTGGATATTCCCCTGTGGAAGTGGGAAGATATTACTATGGATTTCATCACCAAGCTTCCCAGGACCGCGCTGGGAGTGGACTCCATATGGGTCATCGTGGATCGGTTGACCAAGAGTGCCTATTTTATTCCGATCCAGGAGAGCATATAGGCCGAGAATCTGACTGATATCAATATTCGAGAGGTGGTGGCTCGGCCCAGTCTCCGTGATTTCTGACAGGGATGTTCGGTTCACTTCCAGGTTTTGGAAGAAGTTTCATGACAAGTTGGGTACTCGTCTGCATTTTAGCACATCATGTATCTAGACCATCTCATACTTCCATACAACATCATTTCCCATTCCATCCCTTCTTCCTTCTTAATTATCGGCCGAAGCCACCTCTCTTCACTCAAATTTCTTCAAACATTCTCCATCTTTAACTTAAGAAGCCTCTTTTCATCCTTCCAAATTTTCGTGGGTTTATTTGTGTGCATCTAGAACTCTTCATCAAAGCACATTCATTCTTGAACTACCCACATCTTCAAGGAGCCTGTTAGACCGAAAACACCTTCTTTACTTCTTTAAATACTGATCCATCACCCCCAAGTGAGTTCATACCCCTTGTTTTCAGTTTTATATTGTTTTTGGGGGAGGATACAAGTTGCTTTGTGTTAGATCTATGTGTTTATGTATGTATATGTATGTTTTTCCATGTTATATGTTGTGATTATGTGCTAAAACCTCTTGAAACTCGAAATTGCTAACAAAACTTGGTGATATTTGCAAACTAAATCATTACATGCAACTTACTATGAAAATTGAAAGTTTAAAACATGTTATGATACACTAGAAAACAATCCAAAACCGTTTAAGGGGCCATTTTTGACAAATAAACAAAAAGGTAAAGCCTTTAGGACAATCACGGTTTTTCAAGGACCAAAAGAGTCATTTTTATATAATAATGGGTCTTAAAGATATGTATGGTTTTAAAAGGTCCAAAAGTGTTAATTTTCACAAAATGGGCTTAAAGTTGGGCCTTTAAGGTTTCATGGGCTAAATTTGTAAACTTTTGACCTTTGTGGGTTAAATTTTCATTTTAAACAAATTTAAGCCAAAAATGTAAATTTTCGGTTAAATGGGTTGAAAATTTAAATTTTTTTAAACTTAGAAAAGGTTAAATTTCTATACATTTGGGCCGCAAATGTCAATTTTCATCAAAATTGGGCCGAAAATGTTAATTCTAACAAAAGTGGGCTAAAAATGTTATTTTATTTAAACTAATCCCTTAAATGTAAACTTATGGTCTTAATGGACCTAAAGTGCCATTTTTACCAAAAATGTGCCTAAAGTGTAAATTTTCGGTTTAATAGGCCAAAAATGTCATCATTACAAAAAGTGGGTCTTTTATGTCATTTTGGTAAACAATTGAGCTTAAACAACCAACGTAATAACAAACAGACTAAACACGTCATTTTCACGTTTATTGGGCCTTAGTGGTCCATTTACATGCTTATTGGGCCTAGAATATACCTTACATGCTTATTGGGCCTTAGTGGTCTATTTACATGCTTATTGGGCCTGGAACATACCTTACATGTTTATTGGGCCTTAGTGGTCCATTTACATGCTTATTGGGCCTCGAATATTCATTACATGTTTATTGGGCATTTGTGGTCCATTTACATGCTTGTTGGGCCTAGTAAACTGAAAACATACACGAAAACATTATTTACTGTGTTACATAATGTAATACAATATTCGCGTAAATTCAGTTAAGGTTCTTGTGAGACATTTCATTTATTCGTACCTATCTAGTGTACAGCCGTAAGCTTGTAGTTATAACCAGAGTCTCCTGGAGGGAGAGCGGGAGTTTCTGTATTGATCTATACAGGGTTGACACCCCACACTTGAGTTGTTCGCTAAAGTTAGACTAGGCTAGTCTAGAGTGACAAACTTTATCTTAAACAAGTCGGCGCCTAAAAAACGTCATGACAGGCGGATCAGTCATTATCAAGTATGGTTATAACGACTCACATAGAAATTAACTCCATTGTAAAATTTAAGGAATACATATACAGTTTTGATGATACAAAAACATACATACATACACTGGTATCCGGTCTTAGGGTTTTAAGACCACAACACTTTTATAAACAGAAAATATCGGATTTCTGGGAAAACATACAATTATACAGTACCTTCTGCTTACAACAGAAAAAATAGGATTTTCTGGAATACTCTTTTTATACATTGCAAAACAAAAACATACATGCTTTAACACAAGATTTGATACAAAACTTTCAAACCATTTTACAAAAGATATCGGATTTTCTGGTGTTTACAAAGTGATACAAGACTTTTCCTACAACATGCTTATGAACTCACCAACATTATATATGTTGACGTCTTCAAATTAACTTGTATTCTCAGAGAATTGTTAATCAGATTTGGTCATCGAGAACACACGGACTTTTTTCGTATTTTGTTATCATCATACATTGAATATTTTGGCATGTAAAATTATGATACAATACTTGATGTAATCAATGATGGTTGTTATATTGTATTACAAGATGAAGTCACCCAACCCCCGGACGTTTCCGCCGTTTCTTCGGTTCGGGGGTGTGACACCCTGCAGCTGTGATGACAACTCATGTATCTCTGGTGGTGCCAACCGGTACGACGCCTTGGCGATAGGGGCCACAACTGACACTAGGTCGATCCTAAACTCGAACTGTCTCTCTGGAGGCATTCCGGGTAACTCCTCCGGGAACACGTCAGTAAACTCCCTGACCACTAGAACCTATGATACTGAAACCTGATCCCTGACCCGCGTATCCACCACATACGCTAGATAACTCGCACACCCGTGCTGAATGTACTGTTGAACCCTGGCAGCTAAACAAAACCCTTATCCCAATATGGTGCCCTCTCCATACACAATCAGTTCTCCCCCACTTGGGGTTTGAACCACCACTCGTTGACCCTCGCAGTGGATCATGGCACCAAAGCGACTAAGCCAGTCCATACTCGATACCTACAATCACACATACATCCCCCATAGGAATCATAATATGGTCTATCGGGAAAAATAACCCGAAGATCTCTAATACGCAACCCTAATAGACCGAAGATGTAGAAATCCCGTGTTCGTTGGCGATAGAGACTTGCAACGGACACTCTAGCTCTCCCACTGGCAACCCGAACCGAAGAAACGGCGGAAACATCCGGGGTTGGGTGACGTGTTCCCGGAGGAGTTACCCAGAGTGCTCGGCAGTACATTCAGCTGCCAGGGCTCGACAGTACATTCGGCTACAGGGGACGCTGAATGTTCAACTGCACAAAACCCTGATTCCAACCCGTAAGCTGGAATGCGCATCCCTGGGCCCTCGGGGGCACTGCTCGACCATGACTCCCGTCAGTAATCCCCATTGTAGCTGGCGCTGGAGCCTGTGCCATCCTGGCAGTGATCTGTGGACAGTTGGTATTCATGTGACCAACCTCATGGAAGTGGTAGCAGATCCTCATATCCTGAACCGAGGCTTTTTGGCGACAATCCTTCTCATAGTGCCCTCCCTGCCGCATTCGCGGCACGCGCTGCTAAATCCGCAAACCCCCAAGTGACCCTTCCCGTACTTGCCACAAGTGCGGCCATGCTGTCCCTCTGACCTGGAATCAGCGGTCTTAGACCGATTTGGCGCCGATTGTGACTGTTTCGGGACATGTCGCTGCTCCCTCAACTGCAACTCAATCTCTAACTCATGCCGCCTAGCGGCCTCCTGTAACTCCAAAAGCATATCACAACGCAGGGTCGCCACAAACTGTCGAATGTCAGTCTTGAGCATGCTTAGATAACGTGTCATTTAAACCTGCTCAGAAGCAAACTCCAGGCTGAACATCACCCTCTCCGTGAACATACGGGTGATCTCCGTCACCGTGTCACCATCCTGTCTCTACTCCAAGAACTCCTAAGTCAACCGTTCCCACTCGACCCATGGAATGTAGCGGGCGCGGAACATATCCCTGAACGTCTCCTAAGTAACTGCAACTCTTTGGTCACCAGAATACGATCCAATCATCAATCTCCACCAGTCCTTTTCCCCAGACCTCAGCAGGTTCAAGGCACATCTGACCTTCTGGTTAGTAGCACATGAACACGTGAAGAAACACCCCTCCATGTCAGATAGCCATCTCATGGCTTTGATGGGGTCTTGAGTCCCATCAAAAGTAGGGGGCTTTGTGTTCAAGTTTCATATATATATATATATATATATATATATATATATATATATATATATATATATATATATATATATGAGTTTTAGTTTATGTTAGTTTTTCATTTCTTTCGTCGTAGTTAAGTTGAGTCTTTGTACATATTTATGTTGCTTTCTAGTAAAAAAAGCTGAGCCAAGCCTTTCCATATTTGTCATGATGATATTTTCACAGGAAATTCATTTGTGTTTAATTTTGTTGGCCTTTTTATCATTGATAGTTTATTTTGAGGCTAACAACCATGTTATATGGTTGTATTTTTCTTGTTTTGTATATTTGTTGTTGTATATATTTCTTTTGCGCTTTTGTTATGGTGATGAATTTATCTCCTATTATGGATCGTCGAGCGTTGACACGGGTTTTGGAAGAAGATATGAAGATTGTGCAACCACAAGCTGTTGAAGAGCATGGAGAGAAGACTAAGAAGAATGGGATATGCCTTATCGACGCCTGAGTGCCCTCCACCTTAAATAATGAGTGTAGATTTCTTCGATAGGAGCGCATTCACACATCTTCTGAAATGAGTGCATACACGAAGTTTAATTTAAATGGATCTTGAAATCATGTCATATCTTACAACACAGTAATCAAATGGATCTTGGAATCGGAAATGTCATTTTAATTTCTAAATTTTAGCCTTTAATTTATCTTTTAGCGAATTTTAATTTAAAGTTATCAAAATTCCGCCTTATTTTTTTTAACAATTGGTAATAATGTATCGTGTGAAAATATGGTCAAACATTAAGTCCCATGTCTTTGTGGACCGACCCAACTTGCTTTATACTATCTTTTAGTATATTGTAGCAGTGAATTGTGTTTAATTATTATTATTATATCCCTATATTTGTTGGTTTGACACCCTAAACACTGGTTTACTCCTTCGATTCTTTCATGATGACCAATTAGACCCGACAAAAATGACCTTATGCTCCCCATAAAAGCAACAAAAAAATGTTTAGGCACTGATTAAACCAACTCCGGAAACATTACAGGGCTACAATGTCATTTTCTGATTAAATTATGTAAAGAGAAGTAAATTATCATAAGCGAGATTAAAATATTAAACAACTTATTTAGCTATTATAGATTCAATTAGGGAAAGATAATTTATTTGTTGGAAATAGTGTCCAATGTCATTAGCTACTGGTAATATTTTCTAATAATAACAAGGTCATTTTGGTTTGCCCTCATAACCCAATCGAACAAAAAGAAATATGAGAAAATAAGTTTGTTAATTTATTATAGTTTAATAATTTAATTAGAAATTATTTTGCATTTTTTTAGAACGGAAGAGTTAGATTATGTTAGTGGTTCGAGTCGTGCAGTGATATTTGTAACGCATGCAGATTCGGGCTAATCAATTTAGAGACAATGAGCATAAAAAATGACTTTTTGATAGAAGATTATTTTGAATAAATAATCTTAACCAAGTTATAGTATATTTCACAAAGGTTTTGTACATGTAAATAACACCAAAATCCGAGTTATAACGAAGAAGTTATGACCTGTCGAAGTTTTACGGCAAAACCGGCATGACACCGGGAATCGTAAAAAGTGAATTTACGATAAAATACTTTCTATCCTTAGTGATCTAAACCAAAGTCGTAGTATATGTTAAACCGAGAGTATGAATAAAAAGAACGTCCAAATCTGACTTTGTATGAGGAAGTTATGATTTTTCTAAGATTTAGCACAAGAGTGCACAACCCAAAATTCGAATTTTAGATCGGTCGCTTTTTAACCAAAAGAGTCTAAACAAGAATTGAATATCTCTTTAATATGAGCTCAACGATTAAAAGACAGTCGAAAACGGAGCTCGCATGCGAAAGATATGGATGAAACTTAGTCCCTACTCTTCGAGCGCAGCGAATTCGATACAGTTTTGTTAATCTGAGATAGAGTGGCAATTAGCCGACTGGATCTAAATAAAAGTTGTAGTGTTCATAAATACCAATGCGTGGATATAAAGAATGTCAATAAAAGAGCTTGTACGCGAAAGATATGGACGGAACTTAGTCCCTACTCTTCGAGCGCGATAAATTCGATATAGTTTTGCAAATCGGAGATAAAATGAGAATTAGCCGAATAGGTCTAAATGAAAGTTGTAGTACTCGTAAATACCAATGCATGTATATAAAGAACGTAGAAAACGGATCTCGTACGCGGAAGATATGGACGAAACTTAGGGCATACTCTACGATAAAACCCCTATAAATAAGAGATGAACTCTTCATATTTTCTTCACACCATAAGCCTTTCTTTCTCTCTCTAACTTTTCTATAGACTCCCTAACCCCTCCTTAAAGCCTAGGAAACTTTCCTAGCAATAGAAGAAAGCCCCGGAGTGCACGGAGGCTCCTAGAAAAAAGAGCTTTTTCGGCTCAGAAACGCTGCTCCAGCAAAGCCCGGTTTTTAATAAAAACTCGTTGTAAGTAAGATATACCTACCCTATTTAAAGTATAGCTTATGTTTAAATATAATATCGTTATTATGAATCTATACATAAGATTTATCAGTGATTCAAATTCGTTATACCGATTGATCTACTTACGAGAATGATGTCTAGGCTGTGATTTAGTGAGATGTTTAAAGTGAGATTTCCAAACAGTATACTTTGTATACCAAACGGAGCCTACCTCCGATATGATCCTACCTGGTTGTTCATTACTTGATAGATCATGAAGTAGACTCCCAGTTAATGACGAATCTAGACTAATAATTAGTCGCAATAAATATTAGACTAAAATCTAGTGGTAATAATACTAGGTTTCGTCGAAGGAAATTATATTGTTAAGAAGCGAAGTGTTGTCTGAGTTTGGAATCATCACTTTAACAAGTGAGTGCATAGTTACTTTCATCTTACACATTGATATGGAGTACTTTTATATAAATTACGTGCTATGTGTGCATATAACCTGTATACTTGCTATCTATGCTGGATGAACGATTTTATACATGTTTTAAATAATTTAAACTGTATATGTATTTTATATTTACGAATATGATGGGTAAAACATGGGTAGATGAATGATGAGAGATGAAAGATGTCATGAGTGAACATTGGCAGCTATAGATTTAGTGCCTAATAAATAACATCGGCAGCTATGGACTTGGTGCTTATTGGATAAACGCTGGTAGCTATGGACTTAGTACCTGTTAGATAAACGTTGGTAGCTATGGACTTAGTACATGTTAGATAAACATTGGTAGCTATGGACTTAGTACCTGTTAGATAAACGTTGGTAGCTATGGACTTAGTACCTATTAGATAAACACTGGTAGCAATGGATTTAGTACCCGATGAATGAACTTTAGCAACTATGGAATTAGTGCTTTACGAACGAGCATTGGCAACTATGGACTTAGTGCCTGTCGTATAAACCCTGGAAGCAATGGACTTTGGATTGAAGGAATGTAGGATAAATGATTCTTAGGGTAGACCCTTAAAAATAAAGAAGATATTGTGGATGGGTAATTGTGTTAATTGTTTGATGATTAAACATAATAATTATATTATTATGGGTTGAAAACTCTATGTACTCACCAGGTTTCCCAACCTGACCCACTCAAGCTTATTTGTATCACAGGTGTCGATATGAAGCTACATTACACTGGGAGATTAAGGAGATGTAGATCACTAGTGTAAATGAATATAAGGTCTGTTTATGCTTATGTTTCTGTATTGACGATGACATCCCAAGGTTTTAAAAAAGAATAAAATGCATTTCTTCGGAAATGCTTTGATAATATATTTATCATGTTTTTTCTGGGAACAAATTCCGCAACATATTTCTTTAAAATATACTATGATTTTCAAAATAAAGCATAAACAAATCGGTCTTTTCTGGCCATGAAAATGGGGATGTCACAGCATCCAAGCGGGCAGTATGCCTTTCCCGAACCTTCACCCATGGGGAGTTACCCTATTACCCCTTTTACCTGCTTCACCTATGGAAAAGCCTCCAAGAAGTCTCGAACCCGAGACCTCCCAAAGGAAAACCACCCAAGCAACCCTGGTGGCCAACTATTCTAAACCAGTTGGTTAGAAATTATTTTGGAAATTAATTAAATAGTTTTAATTAATTAAATGGTTGAATATTAATTGGTTAAATGTTAACTGACTGGAATGTTCCTAAGCACTTAAGGATAAGGGGAAATTCGAAAATCACTCCATCCCACATGGGATGGGAGATGAAACTCACAATTTACCCCATCCAACATGGGATGGGGGGGGGGGTGTGAAACTAATGCAAGGATCCATGTTATAAATAAGGCACTTGGGATTTTCATTCTCCTTGAACCTTGACTTGATTTTTCGTCGTCCTTCTTCCTCCCCTTTCTTAGTGGACGATTTCTTACCCTCTTAGGGTTTGTGAAATTGACCCTCATCCTAGTTTATTTTTTGGTACTCTCTTGGAGTCTTGGGTGTGAAACAAACAGGGATTCTTACTACTGGTCCTCTTCATCCAAAGAAAAGATGGTTGTGATCAGATCTCAGTTAAGGAGTATTCCAAAAGATCAAGAACATCAAGAGGTTAGTAATTCTTCTATTATTTTTCATAAATAGGTTGCTGTAATAGAATAAACCTAGATCCTTTAGGGTGCATGTACACATAGGATTTTATATTGCTTCTGTTGCCTTAACTAGTACGTATAGAATGCTAGAAAACCTATCATTATTGTTTTTAACTCAATTAGAAATAGAAGCGTATTTTGGTTCTAACAAAACTTTGCATATGAAGGTGTGTGTTTCTGTTAAATTAAGTTAGGTTTCCTTTCCAATTAATATACACTAGGATAAACTATATAATTTGCATATTGAAAACTTTTTTTTATTGTCATTGCTACAAATAAAATTTGGACTTATGTTTTTAATTTTCTTACCATGATTTTAGAGATTGAAATTTGATTTTTGGGAGCATAAGGAGGGTAAACTTGAATCTTAATCAAATGAGGATACTTCAAAGAGGTGTTATGATTTTTTTCTGGGCCTTTCTATCTCATCGCCCCTCTTCCTTTTTTTGTATATGCGTGATGTTCTCTCTGTTTTAAATCTCGTCGATTCTCAGTCCGGTTTGGGCCGGGTCCGAAACTACACATCCTTAAAGAACGCACTTACTTGTAGACTCGTACCAGAACCAAAAATGAGGTATCCATTCATGTTTTCAATTCTCCATTTTCCACTAAATTGGTTCTTGGTTCTTCGGTTCTTGATACAATTCAGTTTAGGTTCGGATGATGTCATCCCTAGTTAGATTCAAAGAATCGTCTTAATGAAGACATATAATCAATTGACAAATTTCTTTTCTATTAAAATTTTTATTTAAAATTTAGTAAATATATATTATATATAAATTAAATATCTAACTATTATTTGCTTGATGTTACAAAATAACCATCAATAACTCCCAAATTGTTGTGTAAGTCACTCATCTCTTAGTTATACTCAACAGGCTAATAAACTTTTCTTTGTCTATGCTCCTTTACACGATTAAAGTGGATTTCAACCTATGTTTTTCTGAAAAATAAAGATAAATATCAACAAGTTTGATAAAAAAAAGAGAAGCGATGAGAACCAAATAATAGTGAGTATGAGAAACAATTCGCAAGAGCGGCGAGCAATCGGCACACCATGATTATGGAGCGACACACATCGGTCCAGACGAAGAGTGTTAATGTGAGTAGTGGCTCGATGACGGGGATATAAACTAACGACACAATGGGACCGGAGAAGAAATGATTGTGACATAAAAGAAAACAAATAGTTCATGATAGGTTCGGAGTGAGGGTTTTGAGTTTTGAGTTTTGAAAGATTCATAATTTTTGGTTCTTTTGGATGATGGGTGAAGTCTAGATAGTGATTGAATTTTTCGATATTTTAAATATTTCTACATTTTCTTTTTTATTTAGTTATATATGTATATTGTTTGGTTATATATTATAGATATTTTAAAGATTATGAAAACAATAGAAGTTTTAACTTTTAAATGTTTTATTACTTGAGTTAAGGATGAGCCTCCCTTTGAAATATTTAAATGTTTTCACCATTCCAAAATTGTATAACAAAGGAATTTGGATGAGACATTTAACTGTAACATAAAAGTGCACTCTTAAAAAGATTATTTTTGAAACCGACCATGTAAATGAATATATAAAAATAGTAAATAAATTTTAAAGAATAATATTTATTTAAATGCGGGAATTTTTTTAAAATACATGCATAAAACCAAATATATAACTCTTTGTAAAAATAATTTTCTAAAGAATATTAGTTTTTTAAAAACAATTTGAAAAAAAAAATTATGTAAAAAATAATTTTTGTAGAATATAGAAAACTAATTAAAAAAATATAATTTATAAAATCAGAAAAATCTAAGAAAAGAAAATATAAAACAAAATTAAAAGAATATTTGTAAAAAATCAAATTTTATAAAATTGTAACAAAATAATTTTTTTTAAAAGCCTAAATTTTAGAAATTATATAAAAAGAAAGTTGTAAAAAAAATAAGTTTAGACTAAATTTGTAATAAAAATTAAAAAGAAAAAAGGCAGGTTAAAGTAAAAAAACAAAAGTTAAGGGGCTTAAGATAAATGGAAATGTTATTTTGTTAGTATGGTAATTTAGGAATGTTTTATAAAAAGAACCGTTAGAAATCGGAAGTCGAAAGGGTTGGGTCGGTGTATTCGCGCTTAAAATAACCTTCTTCACTCATCCCTCTGGCTTCTCTCAAAACAACATACATACATGTTTCTTTGAAGAATAGGGTTTTATTTGGAGGTTCTTTTTCTTCTATCGACACCACCGTTTCCTCTTTCTTTCATTCCCCGACGTTCAACAATCCTCTGCGTTTCCCTCTTCCTCTGTTAGGTAACGTTCTTGATTTTTTTTTTTGTGTGTGTATTTCATTGATTTCGTTTTTGTTTTTGTTAGGTATTTTAAATTAGGCTAACATCTTCAGGCCTCCCTTCATCACTGGGGCTATTGGGTTGTACCTTTATTATTTGTAGTTGTAGTATGACGTCTGGTTCCGATGTCAGTTTGGTTCACCGTCATCATCGATCAAGAAAAAGAATACATGTCTTTCTCCTCTGATTTCTAGGTTGTAAGTTTAATTGTGTGTTTTCTCCTCCGATTTCTGGGTTTCTTTTTTTCTTTCTATTTCTCGTCCATTTATTTTTTGTTTTGTTGGTTTTTTGAAGCAGGTCACCTAATAGAAATCACCCATCAAATGAAGATGATTGGTCAAACAATAGTTAAGTTTAAATAGTCTTGAAACCCAAAAAAGTACTGTTTAGTTGTAGATTCTTCTTCTGTGCACTTTAGGTGTTTGATGAAATGTCTTAATGTTATTGGATTAAATTATTGAGCTATTAGAGATTCAATCAGGGAAAGAAAATTTATTGTTTGTAGTTTTAACTCAATTAGAAATAGAAGTGTATTTGGTTCTAACTAAGAGTTGCCTATAATTAATATACGTTAGGCTGAAGTGTTAAATTTCCATATTTGAAACAGATTTTGATTGTCATTGCTACAAAAATATATGGACTTATGTTTGTAATTTTCTTACTGCAGGATTTTTAGAGATTGACAATTGATTTTTTGGGGGCATAAGAAAAGTAAGCTTGAATCTTAATCAAATGAGGATACTTCCAAGAGGTGTTGTGATTTTTTTAACAATTTATATGCTGAGCTTTTTGTTTCAAGGCTACTACAAAGATACGTTTTTAGTTCCATTGAATCTCAAATAAGGGTGTTGGGTGATTTCCGTCTTCTATCCACTGAATTACAAAAGATATGAGTCTGTAACTTTGTTTGTTTATTTCCAGAAATACCCCTCTGCTCCTAAAAGCTTGTGCTTATATATATATATATATATATATATATATATATATATATATATTATCTGCAGGAAATGATGGGATTAACTTACTTCATGTTGAATCAATCAGAAAAGATGTTGAATATTCCACAGAAACACCTTCAGTACTTATTTAGTATGCCTGGTAGATCTTTACATCAGGGAAGGAAATGCCTCATGGTGGATTGAAATGTTAAAATCAAGTGGTCAATATAAAGAGGTGCTGATGTATACTTTCGTATCTCTGATGAGGTAATAATCATGTTAAGAAACTTTTTTTTTAGCCAAATGAATTATGTTAAGAAAGTATGGATTTCACTTCGTTCTTTCTGGTGATCTGTACAAGAAATGGGATCAGGTATTGCAATTTTTGTTACCTTATCATATATCTTAATACTTTAATAGAAGATAATTTTGTTTTCCAATTAGTACTTAATAGATAATTTCTATTATCGAATATATGAAAATAACCATACATTTCAAATTATTTAAAATGAGGTTTTTGACAGGTCATTCTATGAGGGTGATGATAATCCAAATGTATGCATTGTGCATGATATATTGATGATTTGCTCATTCTACAACTTTGATCTTGGTTATTGTCAGGTAACATGCCAATATTATTTATAGAGTAAATTACAATTTTGTCCTTGTGATATTTCGTTAGTATGGTTTTGTTGCAAGATTTGTCCCTGATACTGATGGTGTTGCAAAATGCCAGTGAAGTCCAAGTGAAATATGACTATTTTGCCCCAGTCTTTTTCTCCTTCATCCTATATACCTAAAATATCTCGATCTCCATCTTAAACTCTAATCAAACCAAAATCCAAAAATTAAACTAAACCTAAAACAAAATTAAGATCCAGGGTACCAACAAACTGAAGAAAATAACAGAAAACTAAAGGTTGTTAGGTTAGTTCTTTTTTTTTTTTTTATTTTTTTATTATTATTATTATTATTATTATTATTATTATTATTATTATTATTATTATTATTATCTTGATTTTGTTTTAATTTTTGGGTGTTGATTGAATTTAGTTAGGTCTTTATGATTTAAGATGAAGGAGATTGAGAAGATGAAGATTAGGGCAAAAGAGTCATTTTACTTTAAAACCTTTTTTTTAATGCTGCCAGAGACGAACGTTGCAGCAAAACTAAATTTGATTGTTAGTTATTTGTGTTTTTTTTTTTAAATTTTTTATTATACACAATATTCTGCTAATGTTTGTAAGAAATAATCTTTTTCTTTCTCACAGGGCTTGAGTGATCACTCTCCAATATTCATTATCCATCATGAAAGATGAATCACAAGTTTTCTGGTGTTTTGTTTTTTTTTCTTTTTTTATGGGAAGATTAGGTCCGAATATTAACCGTGATCAAGGGTTTTTTGGTCATTTAATTTGAAATTTGAAGGAATTTGACAGGGTTGAATTGTGTCTGGATTTTCAACCAAATGCACCATTGAATGGAATCCACAATTCCAATTCTTGGCTGCAAATCAATTACCAAAAATAGTATTTCAAGAAAATCCAACAGAACTGAATTCCGTCCCAATTGTCAACCAAACACGTCATGAAATGGAATATCGAATTCCAATTCTGTCGGAACCCGCGATTCCATTTGTTAGCTGCAGTTTCTAACATGTATATTATTACTGTTTTGATATGGCAGCTCATGTCACAACTACTTCAAACAAAACAACTGCTTCTGTTTACTGGATTCTGATATAATTCAAAAAGGCAAGTAAGTTTACTCTTCTACCCTCACAAACTACACTACTAATTTGACAATTTAGAAAGTTTTTTTTTTTTTTGGAAAAAGATGGTATTATGGTGGCTCAGTTGGACTTAATCACATCATGTCAAAATTGTTGTTTGTTTTAGACTTCATGGGGGGACAAAACTTGACATTGTATTTTCATTTGTATTTTATAATCAGTAAGGCTTATTGATGAGTATGATAAATTTATGTATTTTATAATCAGTAAGGCTTATTATTGATGCTCAATAAGGTGTGTGGTTATTGCATTGAATCTCAAATAAGGGTGCTGGGTGATTACCACTGATTACAAAAAGATCATATGAGTCTATGACCCTGTTTGTGTATTTCCAGAAATACCCATCTGTTCCTAACCTAAAACTTATGTTTATTTATTATCTTCAGGAAATGATGGGATTAACACACTTCATGTTGATCCAATCAAATAAAGATGTTGAATATTGCATGGAAAACACCTTCAGCAGTTATTTAGTAGACCTGTTTTTTTTTTTTTTTTGAAAAAATATATATATATTTGTAATTTATTCATTTCTTTTATTTATTTTGAAAAGTGTTGTTTTATTTAGTGAATTGGGACATCAGGGAAGGGAAATGCCACATGGTGTGTTCTTTGGTGGGTTGAAATGTTAAAAACAAGAGGATGCTGTATCTCTGATGGGGTAATAATCGTTTCCCTTTTGTGAATAAAAATGTTAATATATGAGAATTTTGTTAAAAAAACTTAAATTTTTTGCAGGAACCTGTTCATTCACATCTTATTGTTGTGGTCATTATGTTAAGGAAGTATCGATCAAGGTATTGCAGTTTTTGTTACCAGATCATATCTGAATAATTAAATAGATAATTTTGTTTTACTATTCATTATCGAATATCAATGTTTCTGGAAACAATAGATGAATGATTTATCAATCTTCTTAGAGTAATATTACGTTTTTGGTCCCTGAGTGTTGTGTAGCTGATTTTTTCAAAAATATTCTGTGAACCACAAGTTCCCTTATATTAATTACTATTCTTAGTTCCAATTCCTTTGACAAAATGCATTCATTACTCTGCAACAAGAAAAGGTTTTAGAAACCAAATAAAGCTACATAACATTTTTATGGTGGAGAAAAGGAAAAGAAGATGCTTCTGTGAATCAAAGTTAACCTTAACACTATAAAACACTTGATGCTTTTTATGTTTTTATTTAGCTTTTCTGTGTTAATGTTTAAAGGTACATTATTGAATCTCAAAAAAGGGTGTTGGGTGATTATGCCTTCATGTTATGAAATTATGAACTTGCTTTATCAAATTGCCACTGATTACAACCTGACAAAGCATGGAAACAATATGTAAGTGAACAGGTAGCTCTATGACCCTGTTTGTGTATTTCCTGAAATACCCCTCTGTTCCTAAAACCTGTGCTTTATTTTTTATCTTCAGGAATTGATGTGCTTTTTTATCAAAAAAAAAATGTTGAATATTGCATGAAAACGCCATCAGAACTTATTTGGTACACCTGGTACAAATTATATTTGTTATTTAGTCAATTCTTTTTATTGAACAGCATTTTAATTGTTCCATGATTGTTTTTTTTTTTTTTATCAACTCTAGATTTCATATTCATATACACATATTCTTACATTGACTTTATTTAGAAGCCCACATCTTGTATCTTTATGTTGTACCTATTTTTAATATGTTCCATGGCTCATCAAATAGTTTGCCTCATGGATAATTTGACAATTCATTTTTGATGGAAAATGTCCTATTCCTCCAAAGTACTATTTTAGCGTATGTTGTTTTAGATTGTTTATTATAGTAGTAAGATAATATACCATAAAAGCAGTACCATTTTCTGATATTACATTCTTTTGTGCTATAATTTGATCTTGTTTAATTGATATTAAACATCTCTGAAATTTTCATGTGCCATAAGGGGAAATTTATTTCTAATTCTATTCCCTCCTCTTTACTTCTGAAATTTATTTCTCATTCTTGATACAGTTAAACAACATGTTCTTATTGCTACAGTTTATCCTTCTCAGAAGGACCATGAAGCCTTTGATCATCCTGTTACATGTAAGTTTTTAAAGTCCATTGTTTCTCATTTTCACATTAAAATTACATGGTTTTGTTTATGTAAGTACATTTCCTGTGATACAATCTGTTTTTTAATTTTTTTTTATCAAGTAAAACTTGAATGACATGGAGTTTTTCATAAAGTACAGTTTTCTGGAAAAATAACAATTCTATATAACCATCCGTAAATATAAACTTTTTCTCAGTTTCAACAGTTATAGCATTGCACTTTCATCTTTTTTTTTGTTATTAGAGCATTATGCTTTAAAAAATTTACACAATATTAAAATTGTACTTTTTTTCTTATTGTGACATTATAGTTTGAATAATCTACCCATTAATTTATAGCATCGAACTTTCAATTTTTTTTTCTTTTTAGGACATTATACTCCAAAAAGATTTACCTAATTAAGCAGTGAAATGGCTTTGTATTTGTATGACATTTTCTAAAACTGCCATACTTCTATGAAGAGGAGAATTTTTCTATTTGGGGACACCTGGCATGCTCCTTTGGCATGCCTCTTTTAGAAGTTGTATACTCATTTCTGTTATGTTTCTCCATGTTTCAAAGTTTTTGCTCAGATTCTTGCATGTTTTGTAAATTTTGGGTTTTAATTTTTCCTTTTTTTTTTCTTGATATATTACATCTGATGGGTTTGATATTTAGCATGCAAATAACCCTATTTTTTTTTTTTAATAAGTGCTGCCTAGATAACGGCGTCTTATATTTACTGGATTTGTGTCTATATCTATGATTGACTTGATAAAAAAAATGCTTTCTTTTAGCAAAGAATTCAATCTATTTTTTATGTTAAAAAGTTCACTTAATTAAAAAGTTATTAATGTCAAATTTATAATTAAGTGATGCTTTCTTGTCTATATCAGTGGCCTTTCTCTTGCTCTTCCATGAAACCCCCTTCCCCCTATGTACATATGTAATTATTGTGGTCCGGTTGTTAAAATTTGCATGCTGTTCTTTTTACTCAATGAAATTTATATAATATGGATACAATAATAGAGATTATAAGTATTAACAGATAGTAGTCTTGCTACAGTTAAACAGCATGCATGTTCTTATTGTCACAGGTTGGTGGTTTAGGTCCAAAAGGGAATCTTTGGTCCTTATTTCAAGGTTTCATAATGTTTTCGGTACCTGGGTAGATGTTAAATTAATAATGAAAATGACCATTTTGTCCCTGTCATCTTCATCCCTTTCATTTCCATTTTCATCAAAATTTCTCTCCTAGATCCTTAGAAATAATCATCATATATGTTGAAGGAGCCAAATTAAACCCTAACTCCCTAAAAAACATAATAATCTTTTTGAAAATACTATACTCATTTCATGGTGTGTAATGTGTTTGGTCTCAACTTCAAACAGCCTATATGTTAAATTTATGAAAAAGACCATTTTGCCAATGTCTTTTTCATCTCTTCCATTTCCATGTTAAAATTCACCACTTGTCTTCAAAAATTAGCTGTCTTTATGTTTAAGGAGCATAATAACTTTAACAACACAGATGTTAGATATTCACCACTTCTCTTAAAAAATTATCTATCTTTTGCATGATATATTATTGTTCACTTAATTGTTCTACAACTTTCATCTTGGTTATTGCTACTATTATTATTATTTATAGAGTAAATTACAGTTTCGTCCTTGTGATATTTCAAAATTTATGGTTTTCATCTAGATATTTCTTTTGTTGCACAAGTGGTTGATAAAGTGTAGTTTTGTTGCAAGGTTTTTCCCTGGAACTAATGCTGTTACAAAATGTCTGTGAAGTTCAATTGAAATGACTATTTTGTCCCCATATTTTTCTCCTTCATCCTCTAAACCTAAAAATTCCTCAATCTCCATCTGAAAATCCAATCAAACCAAAACCCAAATATTAAAACTAAAACTAAAACAAAATTAAGATCCAGGGTACCAACAAATTGGGAAAAAAAAGACCATGGATCTTGATTTTGTTTTAATTTTTTTGGGTTTTGATTGAATTTAGTTAGGTTTTTATGATTTACGATGAAGGAGATTGAGAAGATGAAGATAAGGGTAAAAAGTCATTTTACTTAAAACTAATCTGTCATTTTATTTAAACATTTTTTTTACACCATTAGTGCCAGGGTCGATCATTGCAAAAAAACTCATTTTGATTGCTAATTATTTGTGTTTTTTTTTGTTATACTCAATATTTTGCTAATATTTGTAAGAAACAATTTTTTTTTCACAGGGTTTGAGTGATCTCTCTTCAATATCATTATTCATCATGAAAGAGGAATCACAAGTTTTCTAGTGTTTTTTTTTTTTTTTTTTTTTTTTTTAAGGAAAGATTAGGTCCAAATTTCAACCGTGATGGAGGGTATTTTGGTCATTTAATAAAAAAAAGAGTAATGAAATTGAAACCACCTGCCCTCATGAATGGTTGAAAAGGAATTTGACAGGGTTAATTTTCAACCAATTCTTGGCTGTGAAGCGATTACTAAAAATGGAATTTCAAGAAAATCGACCAGAACTAAATTCCGTCCCAATCATCAACCAAACATGTCATGAAATGGAATCTCGAATTCCAACTCTGTCGGAATCCGCGATTCCATTTCTTAGCTGTGGTTTCGAACATGTCTATTATTGTTTTGATATGGCTGCTCATTGCACTACGACTTCAAACAAAACGATGGATCTTCTGTTTCCAGTGGATTCTGATACAATTAAGTAAATTTACTCTTCTACCCTCACAAACTACACTACACTACTAATGTGACAATTTAGAGAGTTTTTTGGGAAAAAGATGGATGAGAAGAATCCTCAATATATATTATACGTAATACACAAGCTAGTTATCAGCCTAAATTACATGTGCTTATTTATTATCTTCACTTCAGGAAATGATGAGCCATTTTTATTAAAAAAAAATGGTGAATAAAGCAGTTATTGCTATCTGTGTATCAGAAGGTGGATTGAAGTTACCTAATTTTCCCTTATACATACATACATACATACATGTTCATATCAGTTTATCTTTCTTCTTTGTTAAACATACTGAGATTCTTCAGTTGCCAAAGCAGACAGATTAAGGAGAAGCACATCAAAATGGTAAATTCTTTTGGTAGCAATTAACAATTTTAAACAGTACAAAATTCAATTTTAAACAGATCAAACACCCTCACTGGGTTTCTTTCTCTTTTTCTCCTCCATTTATCTTTTGTTTTGTTGGGTTTTTGAATTAGATCACCTACTCTGCACTTTAGGTGTCTGATGAAATTTCTTAATTAAGTTAAAGAGTTGTTTTGCAGGTGAAAATGTTGTTGGATTGAATTATGTAGACAAAAGTAAATAATCACAAACCAAACCAAACCAAATTAAAACTTTTTGAGCCATTAAAGATTCAATTAGGGAAAGATAATTTGTTATTTGTAATTTTACTCAATTAGAAACAGAAGTGTGTCTTGAATCTTAATCAAACGAAGAGGTGTTGTGATTTCTTTGTGGGCCTGTTTGTGTCATCGCCTCTCTTCTTATTTCTGAGATTCCAAGAATAAAGAACACAAAGTCTTTGTTACGTTAGAATGTTTTTTTTTTTTTTTTTTTTTTTTTTTTTTTTTTTTTTGTATTTGTAATGTTCTCTGTTTCTAAATCTCATTGTGTTATTCATGTTGCAGGAGTTGTATTTATCAAAAGATTTAGATGTTTCTGAGAAATGTTTTTATTTATTTATTTTCAAGTAGGTGACAAATGAGTGGTTAAAACAGGTTATTACTGATGCATAGAGCCATTGCGTATAGAAACTATACCCATCGGTATGTTTTTCAGCTAATTATACACCTAGTGAAAGTTGCACACAGTTGTAAGAGTTAAAATTTTTATCATTTTAAAGCCATTCATTTATTTCCCCTTGCAGCTTCTCATAAGATACAATTTGGTTTTGTATCTTATTTTATAGTGTGTCTTACAAGTTCAATTGTATACTATATATGTGTGTGTGTGTGTGTGAAGTTCATAATTGCATGTGATACAGAGCAAGTGAATCACTCTTCTGCACAAGCCATATTTTGTGTGCCACAGACATTACATATTATAAGTTTCCCCAGTTGATATTTATAAATGGTTAAAGTTGCTGATGACTTTGACATTGAGCTTTTTGTCAGAGATTCCTTCTGATACTGGTATTATGGTTAATCATTTTCTTATCAATTGCACTGATAAGAAGATTCTTTATTGAAATCATATGGTTAATCATTTTCTTATTAGGACATTCTGCTTTGAAAATTCTACCCAATTATATATAGCACTGTACTTCCATTTATTTCTTATTGCAACATAACATACTTTGAAAAATCTGCCCATTTATAGATAGCATCACACTTTCAATTTGTGTTCCAAGGCTACTACAAATTTACACTTTTAGTTCCATTGAATCTCAAATATTATAAGGGAGTTGGTTATTGATTCCAGCCTTCTTCTATCCACTGGTTACAAAAGATTATATGAGCCTACGACCCTGTTTGTGTAATTCCAGAAATACCCCTCTGTTCCTAAAACTTGTGCTTATTTATATCATCTTCAGGAAATGATGGGATTAACATACTTGATGTCGAATCAATCAAAAAAAGATGTGCTTTTATTCAGTGAATTGGGACATTAGGGAAGGAAATGTTAAAAACAAGTGGTCAATATAAAGAGAGGGTGTTTGTGTGTACTTTCTTATCTCTGATGAGGTAATAATCAATTCTTGTTTGTGAATAAAAATATTATATATGAGAACTTTGTTTGTTTAAAAACTTCAATTTTTTTGCAGGACCTCTTCATTCAGCTGTGGTGCTTGAACAGACATCTTATTGCTGTTACCTTTTTTTTTAGCCAAACGAATTATGTTAAGAAAGTAAGGATTTCATCTCATTCTTTCTGGTGGTGATCTGTACAAGAAACGGGATCAGGTATTGCAATTTTTTTTTTACCTTATCATCATATATCTTATTACTTTAATAGAAGATAATTTTGTTTTCCAATTAGTAACAATTTTCATTATCGAATATCAGTGGTTCTGTAACAATAATATATGAATGATTGATTTATCAATCTTTTTAGAGTAATATTACATTTATTATTTTTCCTATAAAGTCACTGTACTTAGAAAAACTAATTGCAGAATTATCATATCTAAGGATTTCATGGTTTCATAAACACCTATATGTTAAATTTATGAAAATAACCATTTTGTCCCTGTCATCTTAATCTCTTTCATTTCCATGAAATTTCAACAAAAAACTAAACCTTAAGTCCCTAAAAATAGAATCTTTTTAAAAATGTGGTACTCATTTCATTGTGTGATAATGTGTATTGTTTGGTCTTTGGGTCTCAACTTCAAACAGCCCATATGTTAAATTTATGAAAATGACCATTTTGCCTATGTCTTCTTCATCTCTTCCATTTCCGTGTTCAAGGAGCATAATTTAACCTCAACAAAGAAATCAATTCTCTTAAAAAATTATCTGTCATAAATGTTTAAGGAGCATAACTATACCCTAACCCCCGAAAAGATTCTCTAAAAATTAAATAAACTACATTACAGGTTGAAGTATACATATGCTGCTATTATGGATACAGAACAAAGTATATTGCTTTTATCAGTAAAGAAATTTAAGTATGTTGCTGTTATGGGTAGAAAATATAAGTTCATTGCTATTATGGTTAAAAAAAAAATTAAAAGAACATTCCTATTATTGATAAAAAGTATAAGTATGCTGCTATTATGGATAAAGAATAAAGTACATTGCTTCTATTGGTAAAAAAATGGAAGTACGTTGTTATGTGTAAAAATTAAGAGAAAAATAAATTAAATAATGTTATTTATGTTATACAGTGGTCAAGCTTTTTGGATTATGAAGGCTGAGTCATGGATCCAGACGCTTTAAAACAGAGAATATTCTATAGGGGCAAAAAGAGGTTTTTATATTTTGTTGAAATTTACACATCGACCCTTTTGGCTAATTTTAACTAAATCTGTTCATGACATGTAATTCCAGGTTTATGCATTCTTAGTGGGATCTTATTCATACCATTCAACAGTATGTTGTCTCAGTTAAAAACATTAGAGTACATGACTATCAAAAACCAATTGCAGGTAAATGACTATTGTGCCCTCCAAGTTCTATCACCCAAATATTATATTTATTGCGATTTATAAAAAGGTTTACAGAAATTAGAGAAAGGAAGGGTTTGATTGAGAAAGATGTGGTATGAAAATAACCATACAGTTCAGATGTGGTTTTTTTTTTTTTTTTTTTTTTATTTAAGTATTTTATTTTTGTTTTTAAGGTAATGATATATTGTTGACTTACTCATTCTACAACTTTGATCTTGGTTATTGACAGGTAACATGCCACTATTATTATTTATAGAGTAAATTACAATTTCGTCCTTGTGATATTTCAAAACTTATGGTTTTCATCTAAGATATTTCATTTGCTGTACAATTGGTCAGTAAAGTATAGTTTTGTTGAAAGTTTTCTCCATGGTGGAACTGTTGGTGTTGCAAAATGTTTGTGAAATCCAAGTGAAATATGACTATTTTGTCCCTCTCTTTTTTTATCCTTCATCCTGTAAACCTAAAATTCCTCAACTTTAATCTTAAACTCTAATCAAACCAATACCCAACAATTAAGCTAAAACTAAAACAAAATTAAGATCCAAGGTACCAACAAATTTATTTAAAAAAACCATGAACAGTAAACTAAAAAGATTAAAGATTGTTAGGTTAGAATTATTTTTATTTTATACTTTTGGATCTTGATTCTTCTTTAATTTTTGGGTGTTGATTGAATTTGGTTTGATTTTTATGATTTAAGATGAAGGAGATTTAGAAGATGAAGATAAGGGCAAAAAAAGTCATTTTACTTTATCTAATTAGTCATTTTACTTTGTGTTATTTATTTATTTATTTATTATACACACAATATTTTGCTAATAATTGAAATAAAGAATTTTTATCTCACAAAACATGAGTGATCTCTCTCTCTCTCTCTCTCTCTCCATTATTATTCATCTTGAAAAATGATTCATAAGCTTTCAGGTGTTTTATTGGAATGATTTGGTCCAAATTTCAACCATGATCAAAAAGGCATGCACTCTCAACTCTTTCTTTGCGCTATAAAATGTCCTCCCTCTATCTCAATATATAACAAGGGTATTTTGGTCTTTTAATAAAGAGGGAGGAATGAATCAAAACTGGCATTCTTTCTGCCTGCCCCTATAAATAAATGGTTCAAGCCCATCAAATATGAAATACCAAGGAATTTCACAAAGTTGCATTCCGTCCGAATTTTCAACCAAAGGCACCATTCAATGGAATCTCGAATTCCAATCCCACCGGTATCCACAATTCCAGTTCCTAGCTGTGATTATCAAACATGGAATTTCAAGAAATCCAACATAAGTGTGTTCCATCCAAATTGTCAACCAAACACGTCAAGAAATGGAATCTCGAATTCCAACTCTGCCAGAATCCGCAATTCCGTTTCTTAGCTGTGGTTTCTAACATGTCTATTATTGTTTTGATAGGGCAGCTGGTGGAACTACTCAACAGCCCATTACACAACTGCTTTCTGTTTCTGTTGGATTCTGATCCAACTCAAAAGGCAAGTAAATTTACTCTTCTACCCTCGCTAATTAAAAAGTATCACATGGTTTCAGGGTATTTGAATACGATAAAACATTAAGGTTATGGGAGGTGTTACGGACAAGGTAATAAACCAAACTGTACTTTGCTGATTACTAAATATACATGTAAAATGTCTAATAAGGTAACAATAATAAAAAAATCCTTTCCATATTGGCCTCATAAGTTTGTATGTTGCAACTGAATGCTATTTAGATGCAAAGGTATATAACCTTCTATTAAAACATTATACTTTCATAATCAAATCTATTAAGACACTGTAATTTTATTATTTTTCCTAGTCACTCTACTTCCACAAACTAAACATGTTTGTTTTTGGTTACTAGTTATAGCATTATAGCTTTAATTTTTTTTTTTTTTTTATCAAGACTTTATTTTGAAAATCTGAACTTGCTTGATTTTGGTAAACATATATAGCATTTTATATTCAAAATCTAACATAATTAAATGTTGTAATTTGTATTTCCTTTTCTTATTAAGACAACAAACTTTGCAAATTTTTTACCTTTGAACTTTTTCTTATTAAAACTTTACACTTGGAAAATCTAATATTATTAGACATTATACTTTTTTTCCTACATAGATAATGTACTTTGGAAATCTAGACAACTACAACATAGTACTTTTAATCTGGCCTATTAAGATATTTTCTTCTATTTTTTTTTCCTATTAAGAAAATGTTTTTTAAAATCTAACCTATATATATATATATATATATATATATATATATATATACACACACACACGAAAACACAAATGATTTGTGAAAAGGAAAACAACCATTAAGGATGAGACACATGTATATTTGAAATAAAAATAAATGTTGTATTAAGTTAATTTAAAAATATACTCGGAAGGGTAAATTTGGAATTTGCATTAACCGCATTAAAACTTTATACTGACTTTTATACTTAGAAAATCTAACATATTTAGACATTTTACTTTTATTTTTTCCCTACTTAGACACTATACTTGAAAATTTTAGACAATTATAACATTGTACTTTGAAAGTCTAGACAATTGTAAAATATAACCTATAAAGATTTTTTTTTCTTATAATCTTTTACTATTAAGCCATTGTACTTTGAAAATCTAAGCATCTATGATTTATGTTCCCATCACTAACATTATACTTTCAATTTTCTTTCATATTTCAGTATATCTTTTTTCATATTAAGACAATGTGCTTTATCTTAAATATTACTATTTAAATTATAGTGTTATACTGCTAATATCTAACATATTAAGACTCATTTAATATTTTCCTGATGAAGACATTGCACTTTAAAAATCTCACCTATTAAGACTTTGTAACTTTAAAAACTTCTACCATTCAACCTTTTTCTTATTAAAGCAATAAACTTTGAAAATCTAATATTATTAGGACAACATTTTATTTTTGAAATATAACATATTTAAATGTTATCTTTTAACTTTTTTTTTTCTTATTAGGATAATACATTTTGAAAACATTGTACCTTTCAAGTTTTTTCTTGTTAAGACTAACCTCTTTGAAAATCTAAGATATACTTTTATGAACAGGTTTGCCACATGAATAAGGAAAGTCAAAGATGGAGTTCTAATGTTTGTCCAACAGTGATAAGGAAAATGAATCGCTTTGGAAAGAATATGAGGTATATTACTAATTTTATGCATTCTAACAATTATATTAATCATAACAAAGATTGTTACTAGCTGTCTAAATTATTGTAGATTTTTGGTTGATTTTTCATTGTCAAGGAAATGTGTTTGAAGCTAGATGAGGATGTGAAAATTACAATTATTGGAATTAATTTCATCCATCAAACACCTTATGTATATATTAATTAATACTTTTCTAAAGATAAATATCTTGAATGTTACTCTTCAAACATACTGGAAACAATCTTTGGCCCCAAACTCATTACATTAAGCCATTGCCCCCCATTGGCAATGAGGATGGTGGTTCTTCTTCGTCTGCAAACCTAGTCACTTTGGAGTAGTCGGTTAGGTAGAAATGGGGTGTAGTGGGGATGATATAGGTTGCCACTTTTGTCAACATGTTTTGGCATTTTTTTTACATGTACATTAATTAGTACACCTGTTGATTGCAGCATACTTCCACTTGTTCTTTTGTTACCATTTTAGGATGCCTTTTTTGTGAATTGTTTAGGCATTTTAGTACAAATGGATGGCTGCTACATATTGGTATTATGGAATTTAACTATATGTAATGGTTACACCCCTTCTTATTATGTACTTTTAATTACAAATACCATTTTCTGCAATTATATTACAAAGAGTACAATATAGGTGTACTATTTTGTGCAATCTGCTTTTAAGATGTACCGTTTAGAATAATTAAAACACCATTTTCTGCAATGTACTTTTAAAATCATCCAAATACTATCCAAACACCATTTTATGCAAAATGATTTTAAAACCATTTTATGCAATGTACTTATAAAATCAGTGATCCGCAGGGTCGCTGGAGCTAGCGCTGAAACTGTCAACTGGGGGCAATTGGCCTTCTTGTGGCCCCTCTGGTTGCAGTGGAAACACGGCAACTCAGACGTCTGGATAACTGCTGCCGGAGCAGTGCAATCCCTGCTATAGTGTCCAGGCTTGCCGCACTTGTAGCAGCCTGATGATCCCAACCTGCATGCCCCCTCGTGCGTCTTGCCGCATTTCCTGCAGCGTCCCCGTCCCTGTTGCCGCATTTCCTGACTGACCCTCTCCTGCCTTCCGTTTCCGGATGTGCTCCAAGTCTATCTCCCTCTCCCTTGCCCTGGCAATCATAGAGTCCAAGGTGAGGCAAGCTGAAAAACTAAGGGTCCTCCTCATCGCCTGCATACTGGGGCACCAGCAGTGCCCTCTCCCGGAACTTGGCGGTGATCTCCGCCACATTCTCCGTCGTCTGTCTCATGTCCAAAAACTCCCTGGCCAGCTGCTGAAGCTCGACAGCCGGCGCAAACTCCGCCCTGAACCTGGTCACAAAATCCGACCAGGTCATAGTCTCGATAGCTGAGGCTCCCAACGAGTCACCCACTGACTCCCAACAATCTCAAGCTCGGTCCCGTAAACATCCTGCTGCATACCTCACCTTCGACCCGAGGGGCAGAAGCTAGTCAACTGTGCAGACTCGATGTCTGCAATCCATTGCCTAGCAGCAATGGGGTCTTTCACCCCATGGAAATCTGGTGCACCACTGCCCCTGAAGTCCTTAAAGGACAGCGTGCGAGGCCCCGACTGGCCAGATGCCATGTCGCTCCTGAACGCCCTAAAGTGATCCTCCATCAACTCGATGATCCTCTCCTTGATCGACCCAAAGATGATGGGGGTCGACTCAATGATGCCTCTGGTAATCTCTCTGACGCGATGAACTCGCGTAGTCCCTCATCGACTGGCTCGGAACCTGATCCCGAACCTGACCCCTCTCATAAACCGCCATCTATCGGCCTCGAACGTAGTACCACCATTCTGTAATACAGGAATAATAATTGTTAGTGATACTAATACTTCTTGAGGGATCACATCTACCACAAGTTCCCTGGTCTCATCTTGGCCTCCCTTGGCTCGGGTACGGATCCTCTGCTTTCAGTAGTACGGGCCCATACTACCTTCAACATCTATCCGTACCTTCTCCAAGAACTGCCTCGACTCCACCAGATCCTTTCCACTACGGCTGATCACTACTATACTCATCCTAGGCTTGCCCTAGGGAAATCTCAGGCTCCACCCTACCAGGTCCTCAGCTGCTGAAGGCCTCTTAGTAGTGCCAATTGACCATTACCTGAATACCATCACATGTGGTTAGACTCGGATAATCCTTCGAGTAACAGGCTCATCCCTACAACGGTTAGACTCAAACGAGAGCTGTGTAATAGGGCCAAATCCAACACTCTAAGATTATTCAACCCTGATCACATGTGACGTGACGTATTCACCTAATGGCTAACTCCCACCACTCAGAGTCCCACAAAGCACAAAGCAACCATCATTCGAGCTAAGGGAACAATTTCAAGCAAATCCGCTCTCATAGAGAAGAACTAATCTAGCATACAGAGCTAAACTCATAGTATCAGGCATAACCTAACAGGCTATCCTATTGCTGTCTACTCGACTCTAGCATGCAATTTTTTTTTTATACAGCTGAAACACATAAAGCAGGCACATAAGGCATCGTTCCTAGATCCTTAGTCATATTCTAGCATGCTGTTCTACAAAAGCTGATAAACATAACATAAACTTGTATGGGTACTTTGGGGAATACTTACTTGAGCTCGGCCGGTCGCGCACATCACACACTTCGTTCTTTCTCAAAACTATTTTCTCATTTTTTTTCAAAACATTTTCCTTTAGAAAATCTTTCAATCCCTCGATCTGAGTTCAGACACCCCCGAAGGTGTGTCCTAATCCCTCAAACCAAGGCTCTGATACCAACTTGTAACGACCTAATTTTCACGTCCAAAAATTTTGTTTATAAATCATTACTTGGAAATCATTAATAATTAAAACATTGTATAATTAAACCATTTTACATTGAAAACCAAATTGAAATCCACAACATTTAAACAACCAAAATATCAGAGTATCAATCCCAGAATAAACTCATAACTGCGGAAACAAAAGTGTGTGATATGCTGCTACCGAGCCTGCTCCTTCCCCTTGGCTAAAGAGGTACCTGAAACAACAACTGAAAAACGTAAGCACAAAGCTTAGTGAGTTCCCCCACTGTACCACATACCATAATAATCACATAACATACATCTATCGTCAGGCATATCTTGGTGCTCGACCTACCCCTTCGGTCCTTTGGACCGGATGTTGCCTAGCATACCTGGGTGCTGGCCTCCCCTTCGGTCCTCTCGACCGGATACTGGAGACTACTTCTCCCCTCTACTACTACCACATAACATGTACCACAGTATCAGAATCTATCTAGCATGGCTGGGTATAACTACCCCTTCGGCCCTATTGACCGGATGTCTTGGGACTATCTCCCCTACTACCACTAACACATAGCATCACATCATACTAGCACATAAGAATGGAACAGGTAGTAGTAACCCTAGATGAATATCACGGAGACAATCATCCACATACAACTCCTACTGGTGGGCCGGCATTGTGGCCGTAGACCCACCGCTACTGGAAGGTAACTCACCCCGAAGTAGTTGCTGGTCTGGTCGGGAACTGACTGCCTACTGCTGCTGCTGCTCCGGAAATCCTCCGGCTGCAACTCCCACAACATACTCAATCAATCACTGCTAACTTTCCTTTGGGTAAAATGACCATTTTACCCCTGATCATGTCATAAGTCAAAGTCAAAGTCAACTTTTAGTTGACCCGACTCGCCGAGTTGGCTCTCCAACTCGCCGAGTCCCTATCCAATCGATTGCCCTGGATCTCGTCCCTACTCGTCGAGTTAGACGTTGACTCGACGAGTTCTCCTTCTAAATTGAGGTTCAAGTCCTTCATCCTACTCGCCGAGTTGTATGAACAACTCGCCGAGTTCATCTTCATCCGAAGAACACATATGCTGCGACTCGCCGAGTTGTATGAACAACTCGCCGAGTTTGTTCTTGATCTAAGGAGATTGCCTTGAACTCGCCGAGTCAGGGCATTGACTCGTCGAGTTCCTCCATGGATGAGTTTGGCTTCCAACTCACTGAGTCACACCCCGTGACTCACTACTCCCACTCAAACAACGAAAAGGGGACAAACTCGGAGACTCGCAAGCAGACTCGCCGAGTCAGATGAACGACTCGCCGAGTTGTTACCATGCAATCACTATATGCTGGATTCTGCTTGAATCCAGCTTATACTATCCACAGAACTGGGTTCCTAGAGCATGAATAACACGTAAAGTTTTAGGGTTCAAAATGCACCAAATGAGTAGATCTAGGGTCTTTATGTAATATGGGTCCGTAAAGGCAGTAGATCTGAGCTCTTGGAGCTCAACCATGCCTAGATCTAGAGGCCAATCAGCTTATTACGAATTATATTGCACATGCAAGCTTGGGGAAGGGCTCAAGAAGGACTTTAATGGAGTAACAAGCATAGAAACAGAGGGAAAACGAGTTATACCTCCAAGAAATTACTGAGAGAACACAAAGATGCTTGACTTCCTTCCCTTCCTCTTGATCTACTCCTCCTCCTCAAAATCTTCAAGAAAACACACAAAAGGCCTCAAACTCACAAGAACAAGGGGTTAGAACGTATGGAGAGCTCCTGAGGGTGAAGGGGGCTGGCTTAGGGCGGAAATGAGGGCTTAAATAGGGTGCAAACCCCTGAAACTTAGGGTTTCATCAAACAGCGGTGACTCGCCGAGTCCAGGATATGGACTCGCCGAGTCGCCAACTTAAACATGTCCCGGGTCCCGTCTCTACTCGGCGAGTCGGACCTATGACTCGCTGAGTCCAAGGCTAAAAATGGAAATTACTCAAATAAGATTTACGTACCAGGAACCAGGTGCTACATATAGAACAAACAGGTAAAATTTATATTTATTAAATTATATTATAGAATTAGGGATACATTTTACAATTATTTTCAGGTACAATATGATATTTGTTCCTTTCACTGCAATAAACAATCATGAAAAGACAATCAATGTTGGAGTAGGACTAATATCAGATGAAACAATTGAATCATACTCTTGGTTATTAGAAGCTTTTTTGTCATCACATAAGAAGAAACCAACAATGATTCTGTCAGACATAGATGTAGCATTATCTTCTTCAATAGGAAAGGTGTTTCAAGGATGTACTCACAGATTATGTATGTGGCACATAATGTCAAAAATGCCATCAAAGGTAACAAAAAATTTAATTTATTGAATTAAAAATAGCTTATGAAAATATATTAATAAAATCAAATTTAACTTGACAGATTGACGCTGATTTAGTTTCAAATTCAGATTTCAAGAAACGCATAAATCAACTAGTTTGGAATATGAATATTGAACCATCAGAATTTGAGAACAAATGGGATTTGATGTTGAATGAATTTCATTTGAAGGATAATAAATGGTTGGCTGATATGTTCAACAAGAGAGAAAAATGGATTCCCTCATATTTCAGAGATATACCAATGTCTTTTTCCTTCAACATCTTCTCTGCAACTCTTTTGAGCATGTCTTTTGACAAATGGACAATTTCTAGAATCATGTTGAACCAACGTATTGCAAAATTTACACAACCTCATTTGTGTGTTATACATCTTATTTTGATGAAAAATATACATTATATTGAAATATATATTATTAGTTATAACTTACACATAAATATATATGCCACTAATCTTCCGAAATATATGTTAAGACTATTTCAAATCATCAACTACATATTCAGAATCATTTTACTTAAAAATATTAAATCTAATGCGATTGAAAAATATAATATTAGTTATAACTTACACATGTATATATATGCAACTAATCTTCCGAAATATATAATATTTTATTACCTAGTAAAATCTTTCATTTATTACTTAAATCTATTCAGAATTAACAATTATAAAAAATATAAATATTCATAAATGCAGAAGTCAAATCGACTTAATTACAATAAATACAAACAATCCTTTCATATAAAAAGCTTTTCATCTAATAGTAACTTTATATTTTATATTTAAAAAAATGAAAAAAAAAATAATTACTAAAAATATAATGTAAAAACTATAAATAATAACAAGATTATAATCTCATTATAACATACAAAAAAAATATTTATTTTATTTATATCAAATTAATAAAAGAAGGTAATATATACCGATTTGTTTGATAAAATGCAAAAAAAAAATAAATAAATAAATAAAATTAATTCATAAGAAGATAAGGATTATCATCTTCAATGTATAGATACCATGATTACCTAAATCTACAACCGCCATAATAGACTATAATATTTATTGAAGCAAATGATGGCAGAAAATTAATTACCTACTCTACTAACTCCAATTGTTACCGCTATATATTCCTCCTCAACATCACCATAAACTTAAAGAAAAAAAAACTATCCATTGATGGCTTCTGAATCATCGCTTTGGGTAGTTCGGAACTCCTCGGATTATCTTGATCTTTACGACATATATGGTATGTTCTTTATTGTTAAAATCTTATCCTATTAATACTTATATAATCTTCTTTTCAATCTTCATTCAGGGTGGGAAAACAAAAAGTACTTCACAATGATGCTAAACCATGGAGGTAGTTTCCACTACTACCCAAATCGAGATTACATTGGAGGCAACATTGACTATATAGACTTCATCGAGGTTGAAACTTTCTCTGCAGAGGTATTTCATACCATCTTAAGTTCTTTTGGTTATGATGTTGCGACAACATATGCATACTCTTTAGTCTCGTTTGCTCCTTTAGACGTTGGTCTAAACAAGCTTGCTTATTGGAATGATTTCTTGAACTTTGTCAAAAAAGTTAAAATAGATGGGTTTTTTTTTTTGTGTTCAACAAGTTTATTTGGAGCATAATCAAACCACTGTTACAAACTTCTTCCCAAAAACATTAAACTTTGCAACCAACAGTTATATGTGCACGAAACTCTATTCAATGGTTGCATCAAATCCAAAAATTACTGTTTGGGAGGCTAGGATCATGCTTTTTGACGAATTCAACTTTTGGATAAATGTTGACAAACTCATTGAAGCTTTGGATTACACAAAGTATCAAGTGAATCTTCTGGGTAAGTAGATGAAGTTGCAAGGTGAAAAGGTGGGAATTTGGGTTTTTGGGTTTTTAGATTTAAGGAAATGGTGTTAGTATGAATATTTGGTCATTTATATAATATGTTTATGTGCTCTAACTTCTTTTGGGATGATTGTAATGGGGATTGTAATATATTTATAAATATTATCGATGGTGGTTGTTAGTTTGTTAATATTATATATGATTGTTGATATGTTACTCTGAAAATTGTAGATATGATGGTTTTAAATATGTTAATATTATATATGATTGTAAATATGTTAACTTTAAAAAAGATTATACATATACAATCAAAATCAAAAACATAAAAATGTAGCCACACTTTTCATATATTATTATAAACTTATGTTTGTAGAAGTACATTAAATTCAACCTAAAGAAAAACAACCAAAAACAAACACACATTTAAAATACTTCATAACAAATTGTTTTACTTACTCATTCATAACCATTACTATGAATACTTCTACATAAACATAGCGACTTGCTGTTTACTTCAACAAACATATATCAAGGACAAAAAGCAGCTAACCTAGCTGCTATATTGATAATGCCTTCATGATACATTACACGGCTGTCATTTGCAGAAAGCTTTTGATATTCAACAAGAAGTTGTTGAACTTCATTTTTCATTAGATTCACTTCACTCAATAGAATTTTCATAGAATATCTTCTTCGAAGATTTCTAAGTTGCAAAATCTGCTCAACACTTTCCATTTTAAACCCACATTTCCATTGAGCTAAAGGACCACCTTTATAAGTTTCCATATGACGCATCAAAAAAATCCCACAATCATTACTGTTACCTCTTGTTTTCCACGTCATATATTGATCAACAAATTCCATTTCATACATAACTGAAAAAGCCATAAAATGTTTTATGTCTTGAAGATATCTACCAAACATATATTTCTGCATTTAAATATAAACAAAAATTCAATATCCATTATAAAAAAAATATAATTCATGAATATAAATAAACATTTAAACAAAAAAAATACAAACAAACTTACCAGATTTTGAGTTAGATGTGGGTATGGTTTTTCAGAAAGACTATATAATATGTTGTCCAATATGACAGCTTTGCGGTTTTTAAAATCAAAAACAAACACAAAATAGTGACTGTTTGCACATGCAGGAAAGAACATCTAAATAAAAATAATCAACTTCACAATAAGATACAAACACAAAAGGAATAAATTTTACAAAGAAAAACTAAACTTACCAAATCAATTCCTTTTAAATTTCTTCGTTCTTTAGACTCTCCCAAACAATGAAAAACATTTTCTTTAAAATTTTGGTACACATCATCATATTTACATGCTTCACTATGCATGTATGCAGGATCCTAAATACAAAACAACAATTCAATTAACATCATAATAATATAGAAACAATAACTAACAATTACTATACGTACCAATACTGCTGTCTTGAAGAAGAAACATGAAGGAGTGTCCAAATTCCTAGCTCTCTCATCATAGTTCAACACTTCAACAAAACAATCAATAGTCCCGGAAAAAAGAAATTCTCCTGGACATAAGCTCTCAAACATGTATCTTTCCCCACGTTGTCCATTTATGCTATGAAAAAGATCATCCCTATTAAAATAAAAATAAAATACATTAAATTAAATATTCATTATATATAAAAATATATATACATATACACAAACACATTACGTTCGATTCCCACATAAACTGAATAGCCAATTAGACTTGATATTCTCCTCCTTTGTCAAATTACTATCAATCTCAACAGCTCGTACAACAAATGGAGACCTAAGCACTGGAGGTAACGTTTGACTTCTCTTTGGTCTCAATGAAATCATATCATTCTCAAGTATTTTAACTTTTTCACTTTCATCATGAGATTTAAGTACATTTCCTTTGACTGAAGCAAAACTTATTCCAACAGAAACAAAATTATTACTAACATAACTATCAACACCTGCATTCACTTTTGGAGGAGTATACATGTCATCCTCAATTCCTAAATTAAAAGAAGGAATACCCTCAACTACACACTTTTCCTTATGACCACCCTCGCAATCCACAAGCAACTTAGTTTCAATACATCCAGATTTGCCAAACGAATTTGCCAATCCATATTTATTAACACCAACGATGTTGTTAATAGACTGCCCAAAATCTCGAAATTCATCAAACTTATCATCACAACTACTGCTTTTTCCACATGACTCGAAAGTATTCGCATTTATAATTACTATGACGAAAATCTTTATATGCAGAACATAACTCTTTCACCTTCAATCCATAAAACTCTATTATTTTCAAATTTCCATGCTTTTTAAAGGCTTTATCCACTTTCTTAGACATATCTACTAAACACCACTTCATTTCTGAATGAAACTCCTGATAACAAGAAAAAATATAAAAAAGTATAATTAATATCTAAAACTGAAGATTTAAACATAAAATCAAAATACTAAACAAATAAATCATGTTCACGATCAAAATTACACAATTAACATTACTTACTAAAATTGATCCTCTAGAAACTTCATCAACACTTTTCACTATAGCAGATGGTCTTCCAAAACCTCCATTGGAAATTTCATTTATTTCTCTCACTTTCAACAGCTCTAAAGTCCAATTATTAATTACTGGATATCTTCTAACCATTAACATTTGCCTACATTGAATCCTATCAACATATAGAAACTACAAAAAAAAAAAAACAAAAATTAATAACAAAATATAAATATTATTAATATTTTAAAAATATTTAATCAAATAACATTAAATGGCATACCGTTAGAAACACACTAGGACCATTGAAGAAAGTCTTAATATCACTTCTGCCCCAAATCAACTTTTCCTCTTTTACACAATTTAATACATATGTACACCAATCAAACTTATCTAACTTATATGATTCAGACAAATACGGTAGAAGCTTCAAATTGCATGCACCTTGTTTGTTACATGATCCAAAACATGTACATACAAGAATAATAAAATTTGCAACAAACACCATATATGCTTCACATCGTTCTATTATCTTGTACACGGTATCATTTGGAGTTATTAAAGACAACGGCTTCTTGAATTGATCTTTCCATATCTCATACCATTCCTCGTTATCTCTTAAATCAACACTATTTAACTGATCAACCCCCATAGGCAAACCTAACACCCTATTAACATCTTCCCTTGTAACCAAAATATTAGAAACCTCAGTTTTAATAACCATCTCTAAAGGATCAAAAGAATCAACAACAAAATAACATAATTTAGCTAGAATACTTTGAGTCTTCATGTCTATCAATGATCCAAACCCCAAACTCCTCACACATTCTTTTTGATTATGATTCATTGAATTCACAACGCCATATATAGAATGAAGAGAAACACAAGAATACAATGATTTTATTTTAGCACAATTCAACTCCATTTTCTTTTTAACTTTCTTATAAGCTATCTTATCCACCCTCTTCACACTACTACTGGTACCATCCTCAAAATCAGAATCTCTAGAAAAGTCTACAACAAAATTATCAATATATAAACGTTGTAAAATAATATAAAAAAATTAATAAAACAAAATCAATAAATATGGAACACAATAAATAAATAACATTATATTTAAGTTTACCATGTTCGGAGACAATTGTTTTACTAAATTTTCTATCACTTCTGTTAACCAACTTCCTGCTCCTTGTAATGCTCCGAACTTCAAAATTAGAATCACTTAAATAATCTAAATTATGTCCAACAAAAAAAATTATAATCTAGATTAATGATAAACTTAAAGAATAACAACATTAGAATAACTAACCTTCTGAATCAAATGATTTTGAGTTTAATCGACCAAACAAACCATGTTTTCTCTTTTTCATTGAACTATACACAGACTGATGAACATTATTCCTTGGCTTTTTCTTCTACCAATAATTACTATGTGAAATGTCAATTGTCTTCTTCATAGAATTACTGGAATAAATCTCAATTGGACTCTCATTATCTAAACATACAGACATAACAAAATCAACCCGAAAAAAATGATAAAATAAGTCAATTTGAAAAACATTAACAACAAAACATCATAACTTACTCTCGTTCTTAACTTCATCAGATCGAAATTTTTTTCCTACTGATACTTCATCAACATCTATTTCGATAGGATGATCACGAGAATTAACCATGCAATCAACTTTGTCCACATTCTCATTTAAATAATCCTTCTTCCTGGTAACCATTCTCTGTGATGAAATTGGAAATTTCTTCATGACTTTTGAATGCGAACTTTGCCTATTCCTGTTAACTTTCGCATTTAACAAAGCTTTAAACGCAAACATTATGTTGAATAATGTTGAAATACATAATCTAATAGTAGAGAAAACTTAAAATAAACCCTCAGAATAAATTTTGTAATAACAAAAACGTAGACCTTCAATCAATTACGGATACACGGTTAGCTCAATTTGAAAACCGACTACTCACTCTTCAATGACGGTTAAATTCATAAAAGATAACTGCATAGATAAATTACATTTATAATCTTTTAATTAAAAAATTATAAAAATCAAAATATTACGTGTGAAATAAAAAAAAAACCCAACTCTTATACACATGCTTATTTCCTATTGGTTCTTTACTTTTTCACATCTTAATCTCATTTATACACGAACCCACTTCTCTCTCTCTCTCTCTCTCTCTATATATATATATATATATATATATATATATATATATATATATATATATATATAATACATACCGTGAACCCTCCTTTAGAATAATGGTTCAAACCGTAAACACTTCATCTTGGAAGTGTATAACCGTAAACTCTCATCAAATATCTTCATAATCTTATCTAAAATCAGCTTCCCTATGTGATTACACCCTAAAAATTACATTCACCGCATTATGAGTTTCCTTCATATTTAAGGAACAAATGAATTCATTATACGCTTACAGTAAACGTAATTCACTCATATACTCTCAAAACTCGTATCAAAGTTCTTTGTATATGCAAGCAGTTACCCAGTTAGCCTTCAAACATTCAAATCAATACCTAGAATTTTCTCCACTATTAGTAAGAAATCCATATGAACTAATATTATTTATCTTGTTAAATCATTAGTTATCTAATTTATACATGTAATTATGTGTAAAATATAATTAGGATACGGTTAATCACACGTATTCTATACTGGGAATCATCGCAACCACATCGAAACCAACCAGAAACTCATACACAAGGTGAGTTCATACCCTTACGTTTTCATGATTTTTCACTGTTTTAGGGGATAGGGGGGAATACAAGTGTAACACAAGAAATTGGGTTGATATATAAATGTTTTCAATATTTATTAATTTTTTTCTTTAATAAAATTATGTACTTATATAAATTATATATTTAGGGTTCAACAGGCTTAGAATTGATAATTTGAATCCATTTCCTGTTCCTTGTTTGATTGTGGGCTTGGGGTAGAATTATTTATTCGACTGTCGGTGTAATCAAAATTATATAAATATTATATTTATATAAGTATAAATTCATTTTTAACCTGCTAAACAAAAATATAATTTTTGCAAACTATTTTAATACCATTTGGGTATAAATATTACTGAATTACACGAGATAACCGTATCACAAATTTTCAATTTAAACTTTCCGAATTATTTACAATACAAAAGTTTTCATTTCAGAAAAACACAAACATATAAACTATAATGGGTATAGTTTATGGAACTTACATATTACTTTTCAAAGATCAGATTTCAATAAGTATAATAAACATACAAGATACAGTTTGTGGATCATGTATACTACTTTATATATTCAAGATAACTTACGGATAACAAACCTATAAAATATATTCAATATAGTTTATGAGAAAAGCTTACAGTTTGTCTATTATAAAGTAACTTTTCATTATTTTACACGTAAACGTCAATATAGCATTTGTGAGACACACTTCAAGTACTTATCTAAGTACCAACCAAGTCCTGAAATTTATAACCAAAGTCTCCTGGAGGGAGAGTGTGACACTTGTGTGTAGATCAATACGGGACTGACAATTCTGCACCAGAGCTGCTTGCAACAGCTAGGCCTGTGGTGACAAATGTTGTACCGATAGCGACGCCTGAAGAACGTCGTATTCAGGTCATCTTAGGTCATCAAGCATGGTTATAATAACTCACAATTTGGTATTGAACTATACGATTAGTGTATGAATAAGTAAACATCTTCATATAGTCTTATTGAACTATACGATTAGTGTATGAATAAGTAAACATCTTCATATAGTCTTATTGAATAATAAAATTATAATACAATATTTTTACAAGTACAAATGTAGAATACTAAGTCAGTACAGAGAAACACACTTTTCGTGGTTTCATATGGGTTAAAATGTAGCATACTATATCAGTGTACAATAACTTTCACACATCTTGAGTACATCGTATTACAACAGAAAATATAGGATTTTCTGGGAAAAACATGTTTACATTTTCAAGGAACAAACAAACAGATTTCAGTTACCAACATGCTTATGAACTCACCAACTTAATTGTTGACACCTTTTCAAAACTACTTGTATTCTTAGGAAATCAGTAGACAGGTACTTCCACAAATATTTGAGAAGACGGGGCTTCATTGACTCATGTCTTTTAACTTTTTGGTGTCATGTATACAATGAATTGAACACATATGTAAAACTTATACTTTTTCAATACATGGTTGTTGTACTTTGATTATTATTATGCAATTGTTGTGATACTGTACATGACGTCATCCGCCCCTGAACGTTTCTGCCGTTCCGGTTTGGGGGTGTGACAGATTGGTATCAAAGCATTGTTTATAATGAACTAAGTATATCAAACCATAAAAGATATACAAGTATAAATACAATGGGGTTAAAATGCTCACACTAAAAGTACACTTTTAAAATTTTAGTATTTTATAAGAAGTATACTAACATGCATACATACAAGAAACAATATCACACTGAGAACTACAGAAAAGTACTTAGATGTCGGACTGTAACACCGTAATTTCAAAACAATTTTTCGCATTTTATAAAAACATAATTCATTCATTATTTATAAAAACATCATTGTTTAAAACTCAATTCATAACATATATCAATCCCAAGATCTCATAACATAAAAATCCCGTGTGTGTACTGATCAAGTCGGCGCCTTCCCGCGATCCTCACTAGTACCTGAAACACATAACACGAAACACTGTAAGCACAAAGCTTAGTGAGTTCCCCAAAATACTATATATAACACATATTAGCCACTCAAGGCTATAACTCTGTGGGTCCGTGCACCCAAACTCTATGAACCCTCAGGTTCTATCTCTGTGAACCTTCAGGTTCTAACTCTGTAAACATGCACATCATAAATCACATAGAATAATGCAGTGCAACACATAACACAAATATAGCATACAAACAATGTATCACATTACTTCGATTACCTACCCAAGGTAAAGTATAGTGAGAAGACTCACCTCAGGCGTCTCGGTAAATCTCTAACTCGGTAGAAATATTGCCTAGTCTCCGCCTATTCACATAAAGTAAATACCCTTATAAATATAACTCTCGAGACTAGACTCAACCTGCCATTGGCACCCTCAGAAGGGTAAAATACTATTTTACCCCCTCTCGACACAAGTACTCCACTGTTGACCAAACCCTAAAAGTCAATAAAAGTCAACGGTCACACTTTGACCCTACTCGCCGAGTGCACCATGGTGACTCGGCGAGTTCACACATGTTCTCTAACACTTTGTCCCGCTTGGCACGCCGAGTCCCTCCTTATGCTCGACGAGTCATACCACGCATGAATTGCGGGGCCACCCCGACTCAACTCGCCGAGTCTCAAGAACAACTCGGCGAGTACCGCCTTGAACTCCAGTCCTCTAACCCCCTTCTGACTCACTGAGTCATCCCCCAACTCGGCAAGTCTACTCACTGAGCAATTTACGTGAAACCCTAACCCTACTCGCCGAGTCCCAAGAACAACACGGCAAGTTCATGCCATGCACAAACTCTCCTGGCCTCCTGAGGTCAGATTTGTTTCCCTAAACCATAGATTTGGCCTTCCTAAGCATGAATGTCACGTAAAGTCCAAAACTTGATGCTTGTATAACAACAACAAGGCATCGAAAGGAGATTTAGTCCCAAAAATGGCAACCTAAGTCCAATAACCCCAAACTGATCCATAAAGCTCAGAGGGTTAAGGTCTCTGGACCTCTTTGAGTCCAGATCCAAGGCACAAACTCGAAGAAGGACCATTTGCTCCACATAATCACTCTCCAAAGGGGTTAGAAACCCTAACTCTAATGATCAACACCAAAACTGAAGGAGGTTCGAACTATTACCTAAAAATGAAGTCTCTGAACTTTGGAACTGCTAGAATCGCACCTCCTCTTTGCTCTTGGTCACCTCCTTCTTGCTAAACCAAAGGTACAAGGATCAAAAGTGACTTCTTCTTCCTCACAACGATTTGGTTCACTTAGGGTTCTCTCAAGGGACTGGTAGCCGCAATGGGAGGCTATAAGTTCCCTTAAATAGGCTCCAAACCCGGGGGATTAGGGTTTCATTAAACAGCGTGGACTCGCCGAGTCCATAAATGGACTCGTCGAGTCCGGACGTGAACCCGGATGAACATACGCGACCCTACTCGGCGAGTCTTGGCTCCAACTCGCCGAGTTCCTCCAAAAACTCCAAAATAATTAAATAAAATAATATACCTGGAAATCCGGATGTTACAATTCTCCCCCACTTGAATCAGTTTTCGCCCTGGAAGTCTCATTCTGGAAACAACTCCGGATGCTGCTCACGCATCTCCGACTCTGACTCCCAAGTCATCTCAGACCCCTTCCGATGTTGCCACTGAACCAACACCAGAGGCACTTCCTTGTTCCTCAAAACCTTGATCTTCCGATCCCTGATCTCCACCGGTCTCTCAGCATAATTCAGGCTCGCATCCACCTGAATATCCTCTAATGGCACCACTGCCGACTCATCGACTATACATTTCCGCAACTGTGACACGTGGAAAGTGTCATGAATCTGCCCCAACTCCTCAGGTAGCTCCAAACGATATGCTACCCTGCCCACCCTCGCGGTCACTCTAAACGGACCAATATACCGGGGCCCTAGCTTGCCCCTATTCCTGAACCGGATCACTCTTTTCCAAGGAGATACCTTTAGGAGCACAAAATCTCCGACCTGAAACTCAAGCTCAGACCGACGCCTATCCGCATAACTCTTCTGGCGATTCTGAGCGGTCAACAACCTCTGTCTGACCTGCTGAATCTGCTCCGTCATCTGAAGTACTATCTCCGTACTACCCATCACACGTTGCCCTACCTCTCCCCAACAGATGGGAGTCCGACACCTCCTCCCATACAACAACTCAAAAGGCGGCATACCGATGCTCGAATGATGGCTGTTGTTATATGAAAATTCTGCCAAAGGTAGGTACATGTCACAACTCCCTCCGAAGTCCAATACACATGCTCGAAGCATGTCCTCGAGCGTCTGAATCGTCCGCTCGCTCTCCCCGTCAGTCTGTGGGTGGTATGCGGTACTAAAATGCAGCCTCGTACCCAATTCCTCATGAAATTTCTTCCAGAATCTGGAAGTGAAAGGCACATCTCGATCTGAGACGATCGAGATTGGTACTCCATGCCGCGATACCACCTCTCTCATGTACAACTCTGCCAACCTCTTAGCGGAAGAGCTCTCACTGATAGCAAGGAAGTGGGCGCTCTTCGTCAACCTGTCCACAATCACCTAAATTGCATCGACTCCCCCAGTAGTCCTCGACAATTTGGTGATAAAATCCATGGTAATATGTTCCCACTTCCACTCGGGAACCTCCAACGGCTACAACATACCATGCGGTCTCTGGTGCTCGGCCTTAACCTTACGACAGGTTAAGCACCTCTCAATAAACCACGCGACATACCTCTTCATACAGGGCCACCAATACTCTCTCTTTAGGTCCAAATACATCCTAGTGGCCCCAGGATGGATCGAGAACTTCGATCAATGAGCCTCTTCCATCAAAATGGTACGCGTCCCGCCCATAAACGGTACCCAGATACGACCCTGGAATGTCATAAGCCCCCGGATATCGGTAACGAACTCCGATACCAACCCGACAACTAGTTCTCTCTTCTTGTTTTCTGATCTCACGGCCTCAGCCTGGGCCCCACGGATGGTATCCAAAACCGGAGCCATCACGGTCAGTCTCAAACAAACATCTCGCATTAGGGCGCTCTTCGCCCTTCGACTCAGTGCATCGGCTACAACATTAGCCTTACCCGGGTGGTAAAGGATCTCGCAGTTGTAATCTTTTACTACATCTAACCATCTCCTCTGACGCATGTTCAGCTTTGGCTGATCCATCAAATACTTCAAACTCTTGTGGTCCGTGTATATCGTATACCGAACCCCATACAAATAATGGCGCCAAATCTTGAGGGCGAACACCACAGCCCCCAACTCTAGATCGTGGATGGGATACCTTGCCTCATGGGGCTTCAGCTGCCTCGATGCGTACGCGATCACATGCCCCCTCTGCATCAACACCACGCCCAACCCAGATATCGATGCGTCACGATACACCACGAATTCCTCCATTCCCTCTGGAAGAGCCAACACCGAGGCTTCGCACAATCTATGGCGAAGAGTCTCAAATGAGGCCTGCTGCTCTGGGCCCCAGCTGAACACCACACCCTTCCGGGTCAACCTGGTGAGAGGAACAATAATCTTGGAGAAATCCTTGATGAACCTCCGATAATAGCCATCCAACCTTAGAAAACTTCTGATCTCAGAAGGAGATTTTGGCACCTCCCAACTCATCACCACCTCGATCTTGGCCAGATCGACCAAAATCCCCTTTTGGTTAACGAGGTGACCAAGGAACTGCACCTCTCGTAACCAAAAATCACACTTGGAGAATTTGGCGTAAAGCCTCTCCGATCTCAACATACTGAGGATTTCTCGCAAATGCTCCTCATGCTGCTCCCTGGATCTCGAATACACCAAAATGTCGTCAATGAACACAATCATTGATCGATCCAACATCGGTCTGCATACCCTGTTCATGAGATCCATGAACGCTGCAGGCGAATTGGTGAGCCCGAATGGCATCACCACGAACTCGTAATGCCCATAACGAGTCCTGAATGCGGTCTTCTGGATATCCTCCTCGCGCACCCTCATCTGATGATATCCAGATCTCAAATCAATCTTGGAAAAACCAAGACGCTCGCTGCAATTGATCGAACAAATCGTCGATCCTCGACAAAGGATAACGGTTCTTGACCGTTAACTTGTTCAGATCTCGATAATCTATGCACATTCGGTGCAAACCATCCTTTTTCTTCACAAAAAGGATCGGTGGTCCCCACGACGAGCTGCTCGGCCGTATAAACCCCTTCCCCAGCAGCTCCTGAAGCTATGAGGATAACTCCTGCATCTCTGGAGGTGCAAGGCGATTGGGCGCCTTGGCAATAGGTGCTCCCCTAGAATCAAATCAATGCAAAACTCAACCTGCCTCTCGGGAGGCACACCCGGTAACTCCTCGGGAAAGACATCCGGGAATTCACGCACTATCGGAACCTCCTCAACCGTACTCGGTCTCTCTGCACCAACTCTCGTATCCATCACATACGCTACAAAACCACTACAGCCCTGTTGTAGACTCTGCCTCTCTCTAGCAGCCGAACAAAACGCTGAATCGGGACGGGTACCCTTGCCGTACACCGTAAGAACTCCCCCACTTGGGTCTCGTATAGTCACCAGCTGCCACTCGCAATCGATAACTGCTCCAAATCTGCTCAACCAATCCATGCCTACGATGACACAGACGTCCCCCATCGCAATCGGGACCAAATCAATAGGAAACTCTACACCGAAAATCTCGAGTACACATCCTCGAATCACCTCCGTGGCATACACTGCTCTCTCGTCAGCGATGGAGACTCTCAGAGGTCAACTCAACGCCTCTCGACTAATACTGATGTGCTGACTAAAAGTCAACGATATAAAAGGTCGACTCGCACCCGAGTCAAATAAAACCAAAGCAGGTACAAAACTCAGAAGAAAAGTACCTACGCACATCATAATATAAGCACAAAATCTCAAACATTAAAATAAATACATGAAAGAATACATACCAGCCACGACATCGGGCGTTGCGCGGACCTCTTCCGCAGTCAACTGGAAGGCTCTCCCTCGAGCCTTCGGCGTCTCGGTCTTCACTGGCCGACTATCAGAAGCTCTAACAGCAGCAGGGGTAGACCCCTAAGAAGCTCCCTGTGCTGACCCTCGCAGTAGCGAACACTCGGCCTTCCGGTGTCCGGTCTGGTTGCAATGAAAACACACTACAAACCCCTTGGGGCAGTCCTTAGCCATATGCCCCTCCTTGCCACACTTGTAGCAAGATCCAGCTCTACAAACTCCATCATGACCCTTGCCGCACTTTCCACAAGTGCGGACCTTCTGGCTCCCTGCTCTGGAATCAGCGGGCTTGGCCCGCTTGGCCTCCGGCTGAGACTGTGCCGGTCGCCGATTCCTCCCCTGAGACTCCGCCTCCTCCCTAGCCTGAGTCTCTAGCTTGATCTCCCTCTTCCGGGTATTTGCCTGAAGCTCGGTAAATGTCTAGTACGAGGAGTTCGCCACGAACTCCCGAATATCTCTCCTCAAAATACTCAAATAACGGCTCATACGTGCCTGCTCAGTAGACACGTGTTAAGGGCAGAACATCGCCCTCTCATGAAACATCATGGTAATAACCGTAACAGACTCCGTACCCTGCTTGAGGGTCAAAAACTCCTGTGCCAACCGATCCCGTTCCACCGAGGGAACGTACTCATCACGAAACATGGCGGTGAACCTCTCCCAGGTCACCGTAGCAAGCTCTGCTGAAGAATAGTGTGTTGTCGCGAACTTCCACCAGTCCTTCGCCCCCAGGCGAAGCTGGTTCAGCGCAAACCGAACCCTCAAGTGCTCCGGGCACGAGCATGTATAGAAACACCCCTCAATGTCAGATACCCATCTCATCACTACAATCGGATCCTGCGTCCCATCAAACTCTGGTGGCTTCGTGTTGCTGAACTCCGTGAACAACAACGAATCACCCCCCTGCGACCTAGCAGCAGTGACGGTTGCGGTGGCCGCTGCAACAGCAACCTCAGAAAGAGCGGCAGAACGCTCGTCAAAAGTCTTAATCAGCGTGGTCTTAATAGACCCGAACATCTCTGGTATCTCTGCCCTGATGGCCGCAGCCACCTCCTCATGGATGATCTGGCGGATCTCCTCATCACTAGTCTCGCTGCTCTCTGGCGCATGACGTGTCCTCACCATGATCTACCTCTGAAATACAACATACGATACATTAGAAACTCACTCGAGCATACTCGCACTCGATAACTCATCCCTCCTTGATCCCTGGCATCCCGAAGATTCTTACTTGAATTGTACGCCGTCCCGGTGTTTTCAGTAGTACGGGCCCAATACTACCGTCCACACTACGTCAGTATACACCCCAAGTCCTCCTCCTATGATCCCAAGTCCCAAGTACTCTATTATGCATAATCCACTCTCTAACAGATCTCTCATAAGCTCTTCACTGCTACCTACTCACTCTCAAGCATCTCATAGCAGCTCACCTCCCCCTAGGCTAAGGCATCACAAATCAGGGCACTCTAGTCCTAATAGGAATACCTAGCCCACTCTAGCACGAGAATACATCATATCAATCTCATAAGCATATAACATAAGGGTATTTTGGGAAATCACCGTTCGGGCGCTGACTGATCGTACACACGACTCTGCTTTGCGTTTTCCAAAAATCTTTTACTCTTTTTAGAAAACTTGGTTCTCTTTTGAAAATATTTCTCAAATCCTCAGTTTGAGTTCAAATACGCCCGAAGGTGTACTCGAATCCCTCAAACCAAGGCTCTGATACCAACTTGTAACACCGTAAATTTGAAAACAATTTTTCGCATTTTATAAAAACATATTTCATTCATTATTTATAAAAACGTCATTGTTTAAAACTCAATTCATAACATATATCAATCCCAAGGTTTAATAAAATCTCAATTGGCTTATTTTAGGTTAAGGGACCTTATTTGGGCCCTAAATGGACCCACATTCATTAAACTATAACATTTTGGACCATAAGACTTTTTATGGGCCTTATTGGGCCTAAAATGTCTCATTTAGTTTTTGTGGGCCTTATTGGGCCAAAAACCACATAAATAATTGTAATGGGCCGAAAACCTATTGTTTTTACCCCTTTTGGGCCGTGAACTCATAAGATGGCCCAATGGGCTGAAAAATTTATTTTGGGCTACACAAATTCGATTGATTATCCATATGGACCCAACACTTCTTCTTTTCTCCTTTCTCCCCTCTCATGCTCGGTTATATATATGTATATATGTATATATTGTAAAAAAAATATAATATGGGATTAATTAGAGCATGACACCTCACTAATACCTTCCATACAACCATGCAGTACACATCATGTATCTAGACCATCTCATACTTCCATGCAACATCATTTTCCTATTCCCTCCCTTCTCCTTTCTTAATTCTCAGCCGAAGCCACCTCTCTTCACTCAAACTTCTTCAAACATTCTCCATCTTTAATTTAAGAAACCTCTTTTCATCCTTCCAAATTTTCGTGGGTTTAGTTGTGTGCATCTAGAACTCTTCATCAAAGCACATTCATTCTTGAACTACTCACATCTTCAAGGAGCTTGTTAGACCGAAAACACGTTCTTTACTTCTTAAAATACCGTTCCATCACCCCAAAGTGAGTTCATACCCCTTGTTTTTGGTTTTATATATATATATATATATATATATATATATATATATATATTTGGGGGGGGGGAGGATACAAGTTGCTTTGTGTTAGATCTATGTGTTTATGTATGTATATGTGTGTTTTTCCATGTTATATGTTGTGATTATGTGCTAAAACCTCTTGAAACTGGAAATTGCTAACAAAACTTGCTGATATTTGCAAACTAAATCATTACATGCAACTTACTATGAAAATGGAAAGTTTAAAACATGTTATTATACACTAGAAAACAACCCAAAACCGTTTAAGGGGCCATTTTTGACAAATCAACAAAAACGTGAAGCCTTTAGGACGTTCACAGTTTTTCAAGGACCAAAAGAGTCATTTTTATATAAAAATGGGTCTTAAAGATATTTATGGTTTTAAAAGGTCCAAAAGTGTTAATTTTCACAAAATGGGCTTAAAGTTGGGCCTTCAAAGTTTCATGGGCTAAATTTGTAAACTTTTGACTTTTGTGGCTTAAATTTTCATTTTAAACAAATTTGAGCCGAAAATGTAAATTTTCGGTTAAATGGGTTAAAAAGTTAAATTTTTTTAAACTTGGGCCGAAAAGGTTAAATTTCTATACATTTGGGCCGCAAATGTCAATTTTCATCAAAATTGAGCCGAAAATGTTAATTCTAACAAAAGTGGACTAAAAATGTTATTTTATTTAAAATAAGCCCTTAAATGTAAACTTATGGTCTTAATGGACCTAAAGTACCATTTTTACCAAAAATGTGCCTAAATTATAAATTTTCGGCTTAATGGGCCAAAAATGTCATCATTACAAAAAGTGGGTCTTTTATGTCATTTTGGTAAACAATTGAGCTTAAACAACCAACGTAATAACAAACGGACTAAATACGTTATTTTCATGTTTATTGGGCCTTAGTGGTCCATTTACATGCTTATTGGGCCTGGAATATACCTTAAATGTTTATTGGGCCTTAGTGGTTTATTTACATGCTTATTGGGCTTGAAACATACCTTACATGTTTATTGGGCCTTAGTGGTCAATTTAAATGCTTATTGGGCCTAGAATATTCATTACATGTTTATTGGGCATTTGCGGTCCATTTACATGCTTGTTGGACCTTGTAAACTTAAAACATACACGAAAACATTATTTACTACGTTACATAATGTAATACAATATTCGCGTAAATTCAGTTAAGGCTCTTGTGAGACATTTCATTTATTCGTACCTATCTAGTGTACAACCGTAAGCCTGTAGTTATAACCAGAGTCTCCTGAAGGGAGAACGAGAGTTTGTGTATAGATCTATACAGGGTTGACACCCCACACCTGAGTTGTTCGCTAAAGTTAGACTAGGCTAGTCTAGGGTGACAAACCTTACCTTAAACAAGTCGGCGCCTAAAAAACGTCATGACAGGCGGATCAATCATTATCAAGTATGGTTATAACGACTCACATAGAAATTAACTCCACTGTAAAATTTAAGGAATACATATACAATTTTGATGATACAAAAACATACATACATACACTGGTATCCGGTCTTAGGGTTTTAAGACCACAACACTTTTATAAACAGAAAATATCGGATTTTCTGGGAAAACAAAAATTTATACAGTACCTTCTACTTACAACTGAAAATATAGGATTGTCTGGTATACTCTTTTTATACATCTCATAACAGAAACACACATGCTTTAACACAAGATTTGATACAAAACTTTCAAACCATTTTACAAAATATATCGGATTTTCTGGTGTTTACAAAGTGATACAAGACTTTTCTTACAAAATGCCTATGAACTCACCAACATTATATATGTTGACGTTTTCAAATTAACTTGTATTCTCAGGGAATCGTTAAGCATATTTGGTCATCGAGAACACGCGGACTTTTGTCGTATTTTGTTATCATCATGCATTGAATATTTTGGCATGTAAATTAATGATACAATACTTGATGTAATCAATGATGGTTGTTATATTGTATGTGTGATGATGATGCTTGCCTTGTTTCAATTATATACACTGTGATGATACTACAAGATGAAGTCACCGAACCCCCGGACGTTTCCTCCATTTCTTCGGTTCGGGGGTGTGACACTCTACATCTGTGATAACAGCTCTTGTATCTCTGGTGGTGCCAACCAGTACGACGCCTTGGCGATAAGGGCCGTACCTGACACTATGTCGATCCTAAACACGAACTGTCTATCTGGAGGCATTCCAGGTAACTCCTCTGGGAACACATCAGTAAACTTCCTGACCATTGGAACCTATGATACTGAAACCTGATCCTTGACCCGCGTATCCACCACATACGCTAGATAACTCGCACACCCGTGCTGAATGTACTGTCAAGCCCTGGCAGCTGAACAAAACCCTGATCCCAATATGGTGCCCTCTCCATGCTCAATCAGTTCTCCCCCACTTGGGGTTTGAACCACCACTCGTTGACCCTCGCAGTGGATCATGGCACCGAAGCGACTAAGCCAGTCCGTACCCACAATCACACATACATCCCCCATAGGAATCATAATCATGTCTATCGGGAAAAATACCCCGAAGATCTCCAATACGCAACTCTAATAGACCGAAGAAGTGGAAATCCCGTGTTCGTTAGCGATAGAGACTTGCAACGGACACTCTAGCTCTCCCACTGGCAACTCGAACCGAAGAAATGGCGGAAACGTCCGGGGTTGGGTGACGTGTTCCCGGAGGAGTTACCCAGAGTGCTCGGTAGTACATTCAGCTGCCAAGGATCAACAGTACATTCAGTTGCAGGGGGCGCTGAATGTTCAACTACACAAAACCCTGATCCTAACCTGTAAGCTGGAAGGCGCATCCCTGGGCCCTCGGGGCACTGCTCAACCCTGACTCCCATCAGTAATCCCCATTGTATCCAGCATTGGAGCCTGTGCCGGCCTGGTAATGATTTGTGGACAGTTGGTATTCACGTGACCAACCTAATGGAAGTGGTAGCAGATCCTCATATTCTGAACCGGGGCTTTCTGGCGACAATCCTTCTCATAGTGCCCCTCCCTGCCGCATTTGCGGCACATGCTGCTAATCCGCAAACCCTCGAGTGACCCTTCCCGTACTTGCCACAAGTGCGGCCCTATTGTCCCTCTGACCTAGAATCAGCAGTCTTAGACCACTTTGGTGCCGACTGTGATTGTTTCGTGGCCTGTCGCTGCTCCCTCAACTGCAACTCAATCTCTAACTCACACCGCCTAGTGGCCTCCTGTAAATCCAGAAGCGTATCACAATGCAGGGTCGCCACAAATTGTTGAATGTCAGTCTTGAGCATGCTTAGATAACGTGTCATCCGAACCTGCTCAAAAGCAAACTCTGGGCAGAACATCACCCTCTCCGTGAACATACGGGTGATCTCTGTCACCGTCTCACCATCCTGTCTATACTCCAAGAACTCCTGAGCCAACCGTTTCCGCTCGACCCATGGAATGTAGCGGGCGCGGAACATATCCCTGAACTGCTCCTAAGTAATTGCAGCTCTCTGGTCATCAGAATACGATCCAATCATTAATCTCCACCATTGGTAGCTATGGACTTAGTGCCTATTGGTTAAACGCTGGTAGCTATGGACTTAGTACATGTTAGATAAACGTTGGTAGCTATGGACTTAGTACATGTTAAATAAACATTGGTAGCTATGGACTTAGTACCTGTTAGATAAACGTTGATAGCTATGGACTTAGTACTTATTAGATAAACACTAGTAGCTATGAATTTAGTACCCGATAAATGAACTTTAGCAGCTATGGAATTAGTGTTTACGAATGAGCATTGGCAGCTATGGACTTAGTGCCTGTCGTATAAACCCTGGAAGCAATGGACTTCGGATTGAATGAATGTAGGATAAATGATTCTTAGGGTAGACCCTTAAAAATAAAGAAGATATTGGGGATGGGTAATTGTGTTAATTGTTTGATGATTAAACATAATGATTATATTATTATGGGTTGAAAACCCTATGTACTCACCAGGTTTCCCAACCTGACCCACTCAAGCTTATTTGTATCACAGGTGTCGATATGAAGCAACATTACACTGAGAGACTAAGGAGATGTAGATCACTAGTGTAAATGAATGTAAGGTCTGTTTATGCTTATGTTTCTTATTGACGATGACATCCCAAGGTTTTAAAAAAGAATAGAATACATTTCTTCGGAAATGCTTTGATAATATATTTATCATGTTTTTTTCTGGGAACAAATTCCGTAACATATTTCTTTAAAACATACTATGATTTTTAAAATAAAGCATAAACAAATCAGTCTTTTCTGGCCATGAAAATGGGGATGTCACAACATCCAAGCGGGCAGTATGCCTTTCCCAAACCTTCACCCATGGGAGTTACCATATTACCCCTTTTACCCACTTCACCTATGGAAAAGCCTCCAAGAAGACTCGAACCCGAGACCTCCCAAAGGAAAACCACCCAAGCAACCCTGGTGGCCAACTGATCTAAACTAGTTGGTTAGAAATTATTTTGGAAATTAATTAAATAGTTTTAATTAATTAAATGGTTGAATATTAATTGGTTAAATGTTAACTGACTGGAATATTCCTAAGCACTTAAGGATAAGGGGAAATTCGAAAATCACTCTATCCCACATGGGATGGGAGATGAAACTCACAATTCAATCCATCCAACATGGGATGGGGGTGAAACTAATGCAAGGATCCATGTTATAAATAAGGCACTTGGGATTTTCATTCTCCTTGAACCTTGACTTGATTTTTCGTCGTCCTTCTTCCTCCCCTTTCTTAGTGGACGATTTCTTACCCTTTTAGGGTTTGTGAAATTGACCCTCATCCTAGTTTATTTTTTGGTACTCTCTTGGAGTCTTGGGTGTGAAACAAACAGGGATTCCTACTACTGGTCCTCTTCGTCCAAAGAAAAGATGGTTGTGATCAGATCTCAGTTAAGGAGTATTCCAAAAGATCAAGAACATCAAGAGGTTAGTAATTCTTTTATTATTTTTCATAAATAGGTTGCTATAATAGAATAAACCTAGATTCTAACAAAAATTTACATATGAAGGTGTGTGTTTCTGTTTAATTAAGTTAGGTTTCCTTTCCAATTAATATACACTAGGATAAACTATATAATTTGCATATTGAAAACTTTTTTTTATTGTCATTGCTACAAATAAAATTTGGACTTATGTTTTTAATTTTCTTACCATGATTTTAGAGGTTGAAATTTGATTTTGGGAGCATAAGGAAGGTAAACTTGAATCTTAATCAAATGAGGATACTTCCAAGAGGTGTTATGATTTTTTTGTGGGCCTTTTTATCTCATCGCCCCTCTTCCTTTTTTATTTTTTTATTTTTTTTTATTTTTTTTTTGTATATGTGTGATGTTCTCTCTGTTTTAAATCTCGTTGGTTCTCAGTCCTGTTTGGGTCGGGTCCGAAACTACACATCCTTAAAGAACACACTTACTTGTAGACCCGAACCAGAATCGAAAATGAGGTATCTAGTCATGTTTTCAATTCTCCATTTTCCACTAAATTGGTTCTTGGTTCTTGGTTCTTCGGTTCTCGATACAATTCAGTCTAGGTTTGGACGATGTCATCCCTAGTTGGATTCAAATGAAGACATATATAATCCAATTGACAAATTTCTTTTCTATTAAATTTTTTATTTAAAATTTAGTATATATATATATATATATATATTATATAAATTAAATATCTAACTATTATTTGCTTGATGTTACAAAATAACCATCAATAACTCCCAAATTGTTGTGTAAGTCACTCATCTCTTAGTTATACTCAATAGGCTAATAAACTTTTCTTTGTCTATGCTCCGTTACACGATTAGAGTGGATTTCAACCTATGTTTTTCTAAAAAATACAGATAAATATCAACAAGTTTGACAAAAAAAAGAGAAGCGATGAGAACCAAAAAATAGCGAGTATGAGAAACAATTCGCAAGAGCGACGGGCAATCGGCAGGCCATGATTATGGAGCGACACACATCAGTCTAGACGAAGAGTGTTAATGTGAGTAGTGGCTCGATGACGGGGATATAAACTCAACGAAACAATGGGACCATAGAAGAAATGATTGTGACATAAAAGAAAACAAAAAGTTCATGATAGGTTAGGAGTGAGGGTTTTGAGTTTTGAGTTTTGAAAGATTCATAATTTTTCGTTCTTTTAGATGATGGGTGAAGTCTAGATAGTGATTGAATTTTTCGATATTTTAAATATTTCAATATTTTCTTTTTCTTTAGTTATATATTGATAGATATTTTAAAGATTATGAAAACAATAGAAGTTTTAACTTTTAAATGTTTTATTACTTGAATTAAGGATGATCCTCCCTTTGAGATATTTAAATGTTTTCACCATTCCAAAATTGTAAAACAAAGGAATTTGGATGAGACATTTAACTTTAACATAAAAGTGCACTCTTCAAAAGATTCTTTTTGAAACCGACCATGTAAAAGAAAAAAAATCATAACTCCTACTTGTTTTTATAACTATAGACGCATGAAAATGAATATAAAAAATAGTAAATAAAATTTAAAAAATAATATTTATTTAAATACGGGAATTTTTTTAAAATACATGCATTAGAACAAAGATATAAATCTTTGTAAAAAATAATTTTCTAAAGAATACTAGTTTTTTTAAAAACAATTTGAAAAAAAAACAAAGATGTAAAAAATAATTTTTGTAGAATATAGAAAACAAATTAAAAAAAATATAATTTATAAAATCAGAAAAATCTAAGAAAAGCAAATATAAAACAAAATTAAAAGAATATTTGTAAAAAATCAAATTTTATAAAATTGTAACAAAATAATTTTTTTTAAAAGCCTAAATTTTAGAAATTATATAAAAAGAAAGTTGTAAAAAAAAATAAGTGTAGACCAAATTTGTGATAAAAATTAAAAAGAAAAAAGGCAGGTTAAAGTAAAAAACAAAAGTTAAGGGGCTTAAGATAAATGGAAATGTTATTTTGTTAGCATGGTAATTTAGGAATGTTTTATAAAAAGAACCGTTAGAAATCGGAAGTTAAAAGGGTTGGGTCGGTGTATTCGCGCTTAAATAACCTTCTTCACTCATCCCTCTGGCTTCTCTACAAACACCATAGATACATGTTTCTTTGAAGAAGAGGGTTTTATTTGGAGGTTCTTTTTCTTCTATCGACACCACCGTTTCCTCTTTCTTTCATTCCCCGACGTTCAACAATCCTCTGCGTTTCCCTCTTCCTCTGTTAGGTAACGTTCTTATTTTTTTTTTTTTTTGTGTGTGTGTGTATTTTATTGATTTCGTTTTTGTTTTTGTTAGGTATTTTAAATTAGGCTAACATCTTCAGGCCTCCCTTCATCACTGGGGCTATTGGGTTGTACCTTTATTCTTTGTAGTTGTAGTATGACGTCTGGTCCGATGTCAGTTTGGTTCACCATCATCATCGATCAAGAAAACGAGTACATGTCTTTCTCCTCTGATTTCTAGGCTGTGAGTTTAGTTGTCTCTTTTCTCCTCCGATTTCTGGTTTTCTTTTTTCTTTCTATTTCTCGTCCATTTATTTTTTGTTTTGTTGGTTTTTTGAAGCAGGCCACCTAATAGAAAGCACCCATCAAATGAAGATGATTGGTCCAACAATAGTTAAGTTTAAATAGTCTTGAAACCCAAAAAAGTACTGTTTAGTTGTAGATTCTTCTTCTGTGCACTTTAGGTGTTTGATGAAATGTCTTAATGTTATTGGATTAAATTATTGAGCTATTAGAGATTCAATCAGGGAAAGAAAATTTATTGTTTGTAGTTTTAACTCAATTAGAAATAGAAGTGTATTTGGTTCTATCTAAGAGTTGCCTATAATTAATATACGTTAGGCTGAAGTGTTAAATTTCCATATTTGAAACAGATTTTGATTGTCATTGCTACAAAAATATATGGACTTATGTTTGTAATTTTCTTACTGCAGGATTTTTAGAGATTGAAAATTGATTTTTGGGGGCATAAGGAAAGTAAGCTTGAATCTTAATCAAATGAGGATACTTCCAAGAGGTGTTGTGATTTTTTTAACAATTTATATGCTGAGCTTTTTGTTTCAAGGCCACTACAAAGATACGCTTTTAGTTCCATTGAATCTCAAATAAGGGTGTTGGGTGATTTCTGTCTTCTATCCACTGAATTACAAAAGATATGAGTCTGTAACTCTGTTTGTTTATTTCCAGAAATACCCCTTTGTTCCTAAAAACTTGTGCTTATCTGCAGGAAGTGATGGGATTAACTTACTTCATGTTGAATCAATCAAAAAAGATGCTGAATATTGCACAGAAACACCTTCAGTACTTATTTAGTATGCCTGGTAGATCTTTACATCAGGGAAGGAAATGCCTCATGGTGGATTGAAATGTTAAAATCAAGTGGTCAATATAAAGAGGTGCTGATGTATACTTTCGTATCTCTGATGAGGTAATAATCAATTCCCTTTTGTGAATAAAAAGTATTATATATGGGATTTTTGTTAAAAAACTTCAGTTTTTTTTGTAGGAACCTCTTCATTCAGCTGTGATTATTGTTGTTGTTACCTTTTATTTTAGCCAAACGAATTATGTTAAGAAAGTATGGATTTCATCTCATTCTTTCTGGTGGTGATCTGTACAAGAAATGGGATCAGGTATTGCAATTTTTGTTACCTTATCATATATCTTAATACTTTAATAGAAGATAATTTTGTTTTCCAATTAGTACTTAATAGATAATTTTCATTATCGAATATATGAAAATAACCATACATTTCAAATTATTTAAAATGTGGTTTTTGACAGGTCATTCTATGAGTAATGGTGCAATGAATCCAAAGGTTCCAAAAGAATTTTTTTTAGTCCACAAAGAGGTTTTCACTCCTTATATATATATATATATATATATATATATATATATATATATATATATATATATATATATATATATATATAGATATATATATATATACACATATATATACACATATATATACATATATATATATATATATATATATATATATATATATATATATATATATGTGAAGTTCATAATTGCATGTGATACAGAGCAAGAGAAACACACTTGCACCTGATCATGAATCAAATCCATGGGCATTTTATGTAAGTGTTTTTAGCATCCTAGTTTCATTTTCTTTCTATTACATTATTGTACTTTCAACTCTTTCTGATTAAGACATTGCACTTTGAAAATTTTATCCAATTTACACATTTACCCTTTTGGCTAATTTTAACTAAATCTGCTATCGACATGTAATTCCAGGTTTGGGCAATTTTAGTAGGATCTTATACAATTCAACATATGCAAAGAGGCAGTATGTTGTCTCAGTTAAAACATCCGAATACATGTCTTTCAAAAACCAATGGAAGGTAAATGACTATTTTGCCCTCCAACTTCTGTCACCCACGTATTATATCTATTGCAATTTCATGTTGCAGAGTATTTCTCCGGAACAGGCTAAAAGGTTTACCAAAATTAGAGAAAGGGAGGGTTTGATCGAGAATGATGTGGTATGAAAATAACCATGCATTTCAAATTATTTAAAATGTGGTTTTTTTTATTTTAAGTATTTTATTTTTGTTTTTAAGGTAAGGACTTGACAGCTCATTGTTGTTCTATGAGGGTGATGGTAATCCAAATGTATGCATTTTGCATGATATATTGTTGACTTACTCGTGCTACAACTTTGATCTTGGTTATTGCCAGGTAACATGACAATATTATTTATAGAGTAAATTACAATTTCGTCCTTATGATATGTCAAAAGTTATGGTTTTCATTTAGAAAAGTAAAGGTTGTTAGGTTAGTTGTTGTTTTTTTTTTTTATTATTATTTTTTTATTTTTTATTTTTTTTTAATCTTGATTTTGTTTTAATTTTTGGGTGTTGATTGAATTTAGTTAGGTCTTTATGATTTAAGATGAAGGAGATTGAGAAGATGAAGATTAGGGCAAAAGAGTCATTTTACTTTAAAACCTTTTTTTAATGCCGCCAGAGACGAACCTTGCAGCAAAACTAAATTTGATTGTTAATTATTAGTGTTTTTTTTTAAATTTTTTATTATACACAATATTCTGCTAATGTTTGTAAGAAATAATTTTTTTCTTTCTCACAGGGCTTGAGTGATTTCTCTCCACTATCCTTACTCATCATGAAAGATGAATCACAAGCTTTCTGGTGTTTTGTTTTTCTTCTTTTTTTTTTTTATGGAAAGATTAGGTCCAAATTTCAACCGTGATCAAGGGCTTTTTGGTCATTTAATAAAAAAAAAGAGTAATGAAATTGAAACCAACCTGCCCTCATAAATGGTTGAAGTCCATCAAATTTGAAATTTGAAGGAATTTGTCTGAATTTTCAACCAAATGCACCATTGAATGGAATCTTGAATTCCAATTTCCTTGGAATCCACAATTCCAATTCTTGGCTGCAAATCGATTACTAAAAATAGTATTTCAAGAAAATCCAACAGAACTGAATTCCGTCCCAATTGTCAACCAAACACGTCATGAAATGGAATCTCGAATTCCAATTCTGTCGGAACCCGCGATTCCATTTCTTAGCTGCAGTTTCTAACATGTATATTATTACTGTTTTGATATGGCAGCTCATTTCACAACTACTTCAAACAAAACGACTGCTTCTGTTTCTACTGGATTCTGATATAATTCAAAAAGGCAAGTAAGTTTACTCTTCTACCCTCACAAACTACACTACTAATTTGACAATTTAGAAAGATTTTTTTTTTTGGAAAAAGATGGTATTATGGTGGCTCAGTTGGACTTAATCACATCATGTCAAAATTGTTGTTTGTTTTAGACTTAATGAGCAGCCTAAATTTACATTGTATTTTATAATCAGTAAGGCTTATTGATGAGTATGATAAATTTATGTATTATATAATCAGTAAGGCTTATTATTGATGCTCAATAAGGTGTGTGGTTATTGCATTGAATCTCAAATAAGGGTGCTGGGTGATTACCACTGATTACAAAAAGATCATATGAGTCTATGACCCTGTTTGTGTATTTCCAGAAATACCCATCTGTTCCTAAAACTTATGTTTATTTGTTATCTTCAGGAAATGATGGGATTAACTTACTTCATGTTGATTCAATCAAATAAAGATGTTGAATATTGCATGGAAAACACCTTCAGCAGTTATTTAGTGGACCCTTTCTTATTTAGCTTTTCTGTTAATGTTTAAAGGTACATTATTGAATCTCAGAAAAGGGTATTGGGTGATTATGCCTTCATGTTATGAAATTATGAACTTGCTTTATCAAATTGCCACTGATTACAACCTGACAAAGCATGGAAACAATATGTAAGTGAACAGGTAGCTCTATGACCCTGTTTGTGTATTTCCTGAAATACCCCTCTGTTCCTAAAACTTGTGCTTATTTTTTATCTTCAGGAATTGATGTGCTTTTTTATCAAAAAAAATGTTGAATATCGCATGAAAACGCCTTCAGAACTTATTTGGTACACCTGGTAATTCTATACAAATTATATTTGTTATTTAGTCAATTCTTTTTATCGAACATTTTAGTTTTTCCATGATTGTTTTTTTATCAACTCTAGATTTCATATTCATATACACATTCTAAATGTAATTTCTCTTCTTTTGCTCCACATTTCATCACCATAGTTACGCTGTTTTAGTGGCAGATAAATTGAAGAACTCATATTTTGTGTGCCATAGTTAATTCTTTTAAATGGTTAAAATTCTGATTAGTTGCAGTTGCTCAGAGATTCCTTCTGATAAGATAGTTTATTGAAATGATGCTACAATCTTCAAGAACTCATATTGACTAGAAATATAGGTAATGCCACTCTTCCATCAGCAACTGGGTGGGGTTAAAGGCTGTATAATTTTTAAAACTTATTGCTCAGGTAAATTCAAATCATAGCATTATACTATTAATTCTTTTCCTAGTTTTCTTTTTCCAAATCGAACTTAACGAGGCATTGTTTTAATATTATACTTTCAACATTCAACCTATTAAGAAATTATGGATACAAAAATGGAGATTATAAGTAGTAACTCATTTCTGTTACGTTTCTCCATGTTTCAAAGGTTCTGCTCAGATTCTTGCATGTTTTGTAAATTTTGGGTTTTAATTTTTCCTGATATATTACATCATCTAATGGGTTTGATATTTTAGCATATCCAACTGATTTTGGAAAAAAGCTTATATCAGATTGTGTATTGTTCCTGATATAAGGCAAATAACCCTCCTTTTTTTTTTAATAAGTGCTGCACTGATAAAGTGCTACCTGGATAATGGCATCTTATATTTACTGGATTTGTGTCTATATCTATGATTGACTTGATAAAAAAATGCTTTCTTTTAGCAAAGAAGAAATAATCATCATATATGTTGAAGGAGCCACAAATTAAACCCTAACTCCCTAAAAAACATAATAATAATCTTTTTGAAAATACGCTACTCATTTCATGGTGTGTAATGTGTTTGGTCTCAACTTCAAACAGCCTATATGTTAAATTTATGAAAAAGACCATTTTGCCAATGTCTTTTTCATCTCTTCCATTTCCATGTTAAAATTCACTACTTGTCTTCAAAAATTAGCTGTCTTTATGTTTAAGGAGCATGATAACTTTAACAACACAGATGTTAGATATTCACCACTTCTCTTAAAAAATTATCTATCTTTTGCATGATATATTATTGTTGACTTAATTGTTCTACAACTTTCATCTTGGTTATTGCTACTATTATTATTATTTATAGAGTAAATTACAGTTTCGTCCTTGTGATATTTCAAAACTTATGGTTTTCATCTAGATATTTCTTTTGTTGCACAAGTGGTTGATAAAGTGTAGTTTTGTTGCAAGGTTTTTCCCTGGAACTGATGCTGTTACAAAATGTCTGTGAAGTTCAATTGAAATTACTATTTTGTCCCCATCTTTTTCTCCTTCATCCTCTAAACCTAAAAATTCCTCAATCTCCATCTGAAAATCCAATCAAACCAAAACCCAAATATTAAAACTAAAACTAAAACAAAATTAAGATCCAGGGTACCAAAAAAAAAAAAAAAAAAAAAAAAAAAAAAAAAAAAAACTATGGATGTTGATTGTGTTTTAATTTTTTGGGTTTTTTCGATTGAATTTAGTTAGGTTTTTATGATTTAAGATGGAAGGAGATTGATAAGATGAACATAAGGGTAAAAAGTCATTTTACTTAAAACTAATCTGTCATTTTATTTAAACAGATCAAACACCCAAGGATCTACTACCCTCACTGGGTTTCTTTCTCTTTTTCTCCTCCATTTATCTTTTGTTTTGTTGGGTTTTTGAATTAGATCACCTACTCTGCACTTTAGGTGTCTGATGAAATTTCTTAATTAAGTTAAAGAGTTGTTTTGCGGGTGAAAATGTTGTTGGATTGAATTATGTAGACAAAAGTAAATAATCACAAACCAAACCAAACCAAATTAAAACTTTTTGAGCCATTAAAGATTCAATTAGGGAAAGATAATTTGTTTATTTGTAATTTTACTCAATTAGAAATACAAGTGTGTCTTGAATCTTAATCAAACCAAGAGGTGTTGTGATTTAGTGTAACAAGTTCCAATCCTTTTGCTCAATCACAATGTAATAATGTGTTTGACTTTGCTAACTTTTCACTAATTCTGTCTTGTTATCATAATCACAGACATAAACATCTATCTCCAATAACATCATGAGTTTATTTATTTGAGTTTTAATCTTTTTGTCAGTAAGGCTTATTGATGCTCAATTAGGTATGTGGTTATTTTTTAACTTGCTTTCATTTATTTGTCAGTAATGGACTTTCAACTTTTTCTTATTAAGACATTGTGCTTTGAAATTTTTACCCAGTTATATACTACTTTTAGCTATTTTCTTATTAGGACATTCTGCTTTGAAAATTCTACCCAATTATATATAGCACTGTACTTCCATTTATTTCTTATTGCAACATAACATACTTTGAAAAATCTGCCCATTTATAGATAGCATCACACTTTCAATTTGTGTTCCAAGGCTACTACAAATTTACACTTTTAGTTCCATTGAATCTTAAATATTATAAGGGAGTTGGTTGTTGATTCCAGCCTTCTTCTATCCACTGGTTACAAAAGATTATATGAGCCTATGACCCTGTTTGTGTAATTCCAGAAATACCCCTCTGTTCCTAAAACTTGTGCTTATTTATATCATCTTCAGGAAATGATGGGATTAACATACTTGATGTTGTTGAATCAATCAAAAAAAGATGTGCTTTTATTCAGTGAATTGGGACATTAGGGAAGGAAATGTTAAAATCAAGTGGTCAATATAAAGAGAGGGTGTTTGTGTGTACTTTCTTATCTCTGATGAGGTAATAATTAATTCTTGTTTGTGAATAAAAATATTATATATGAGAACTTTGTTTGTTTAAAAACTTCAATTTTTTGCAGGACCTCTTCATTCAGCTGTTGTGCTTGAACAAGCATCTTATTGTTGTTACCTTTTGTTTTTTTAGCCAAACGAATTATGTTAAGAAAGTATGGATTTCATCTCATTCTTTCTGGTGGTGATCTGTACAAGAAACGGAGGGGATCAGGTATTGCAATTTTTGTTACCTTATCATCATATATCTTAATACTTTAATAGAAGATAATTTTGTTTTCCAATTAGTAACAATTTTCATTATCGAATATCAGTGGTTCTGTAACAATAATATATAATCACTCTTTTTAGGGTAATATTACATTTATTATTTTTCCTATAAAGTCACTGTACTTAGAAAAACTAATTGCAGAATTATCATATCTAAGGATTTCATGGTTTCATAAACACCTATATGTTAAATTTATGAAAATAACCATTTTGTCCCTGTCATCTTAATCTCTTTCATTTCCATGAAATTTCAACAAAAAACTAAACCTTAAGTCCCTAAAAATAGAATCTTTTTAAAAATGTGGTACTCATTTCATTGTGTGATAATGTGTATTGTTTGGTCTTTGGGTCTCAACTTCAAACAGCCCATATGTTAAATTTATGAAAATGACCATTTTGCCTATGTCTTCTTCATCTCTTCCATTTCCGTGTTCAAGGAGCATAATTTAACCTCAACAAAGAAATCAATTCTCTTAAAAAATTATCTGTCATAAATGTTTAAGGAGCATAACTATACCCTAACCCCCGAAAAGATTCTCTAAAAATTAAATAAACTACATTACAGGTTGAAGTATACATATGCTGCTATTATGGATACAGAACAAAGTATATTGCTTTTATCAGTAAAGAAATTTAAGTATGTTGCTGTTATGGGTAGAAAATATAAGTTCATTGCTATTATGGTTAAAAAAAAAATTAAAAGAACATTCCTATTATTGATAAAAAGTATAAGTATGCTGCTATTATGGATAAAGAATAAAGTACATTGCTTCTATTGGTAAAAAAATGGAAGTACGTTGTTATGTGTAAAAATTAAGAGAAAAATAAATTAAATAATGTTATTTATGTTATACAGTGGTCAAGCTTTTTGGATTATGAAGGCTGAGTCATGGATCCAGACGCTTTAAAACAGAGAATATTCTATAGGGGCAAAAAGAGGTTTTTATATTTTGTTGAAATTTACACATCGACCCTTTTGGCTAATTTTAACTAAATCTGTTCATGACATGTAATTCCAGGTTTATGCATTCTTAGTGGGATCTTATTCATACCATTCAACAGTATGTTGTCTCAGTTAAAAACATTAGAGTACATGACTATCAAAAACCAATTGCAGGTAAATGACTATTGTGCCCTCCAAGTTCTATCACCCAAATATTATATTTATTGCGATTTATAAAAAGGTTTACAGAAATTAGAGAAAGGAAGGGTTTGATTGAGAAAGATGTGGTATGAAAATAACCATACAGTTCAGATGTGGTTTTTTTTTTTTTTTTTTTTTTTTATTTAAGTATTTTATTTTTGTTTTTAAGGTAATGATATATTGTTGACTTACTCATTCTACAACTTTGATCTTGGTTATTGACAGGTAACATGCCACTATTATTATTTATAGAGTAAATTACAATTTCGTCCTTGTGATATTTCAAAACTTATGGTTTTCATCTAAGATATTTCATTTGCTGTACAATTGGTCAGTAAAGTATAGTTTTGTTGAAAGTTTTCTCCATGGTGGAACTGTTGGTGTTGCAAAATGTTTGTGAAATCCAAGTGAAATATGACTATTTTGTCCCTCTCTTTTTTTATCCTTCATCCTGTAAACCTAAAATTCCTCAACTTTAATCTTAAACTCTAATCAAACCAATACCCAACAATTAAGCTAAAACTAAAACAAAATTAAGATCCAAGGTACCAACAAATTTATTTAAAAAAACCATGAACAGTAAACTAAAAAGATTAAAGATTGTTAGGTTAGAATTATTTTTATTTTATACTTTTGGATCTTGATTCTTCTTTAATTTTTGGGTGTTGATTGAATTTGGTTTGATTTTTATGATTTAAGATGAAGGAGATTTAGAAGATGAAGATAAGGGCAAAAAAAGTCATTTTACTTTATCTAATTAGTCATTTTACTTTGTGTTATTTATTTATTTATTTATTATACACACAATATTTTGCTAATAATTGAAATAAAGAATTTTTATCTCACAAAACATGAGTGATCTCTCTCTCTCTCTCTCTCTCTCTCTCTCCATTATTATTCATCTTGAAAAATGATTCATAAGCTTTCAGGTGTTTTATTGGAATGATTTGGTCCAAATTTCAACCATGATCAAAAAGGCATGCACTCTCAACTCTTTCTTTGCGCTATAAAATGTCCTCCCTCTATCTCAATATATAACAAGGGTATTTTGGTCTTTTAATAAAGAGGGAGGAATGAATCAAAACTGGCATTCTTTCTGCCTGCCCCTATAAATAAATGGTTCAAGCCCATCAAATATGAAATACCAAGGAATTTCACAAAGTTGCATTCCGTCCGAATTTTCAACCAAAGGCACCATTCAATGGAATCTCGAATTCCAATCCCACCGGTATCCACAATTCCAGTTCCTAGCTGTGATTATCAAACATGGAATTTCAAGAAATCCAACATAAGTGTGTTCCATCCAAATTGTCAACCAAACACGTCAAGAAATGGAATCTCGAATTCCAACTCTGCCAGAATCCGCAATTCCGTTTCTTAGCTGTGGTTTCTAACATGTCTATTATTGTTTTGATAGGGCAGCTGGTGGAACTACTCAACAGCCCATTACACAACTGCTTTCTGTTTCTGTTGGATTCTGATCCAACTCAAAAGGCAAGTAAATTTACTCTTCTACCCTCGCTAATTAAAAAGTATCACATGGTTTCAGGGTATTTGAATACGATAAAACATTAAGGTTATGGGAGGTGTTACGGACAAGGTAATAAACCAAACTGTACTTTGCTGATTACTAAATATACATGTAAAATGTCTAATAAGGTAACAATAATAAAAAAATCCTTTCCATATTGGCCTCATAAGTTTGTATGTTGCAACTGAATGCTATTTAGATGCAAAGGTATATAACCTTCTATTAAAACATTATACTTTCATAATCAAATCTATTAAGACACTGTAATTTTATTATTTTTCCTAGTCACTCTACTTCCACAAACTAAACATGTTTGTTTTTGGTTACTAGTTATAGCATTATAGCTTTAATTTTTTTTTTTTTTTTATCAAGACTTTATTTTGAAAATCTGAACTTGCTTGATTTTGGTAAACATATATAGCATTTTATATTCAAAATCTAACATAATTAAATGTTGTAATTTGTATTTCCTTTTCTTATTAAGACAACAAACTTTGCAAATTTTTTACCTTTGAACTTTTTCTTATTAAAACTTTACACTTGGAAAATCTAATATTATTAGACATTATACTTTTTTTCCTACATAGATAATGTACTTTGGAAATCTAGACAACTACAACATAGTACTTTTAATCTGGCCTATTAAGATATTTTCTTCTATTTTTTTTTCCTATTAAGAAAATGTTTTTTAAAATCTAACCTATATATATATATATATATATATATATATATATATATATATATATATATATACACACACACACGAAAACACAAATGATTTGTGAAAAGGAAAACAACCATTAAGGATGAGACACATGTATATTTGAAATAAAAATAAATGTTGTATTAAGTTAATTTAAAAATATACTCGGAAGGGTAAATTTGGAATTTGCATTAACCGCATTAAAACTTTATACTGACTTTTATACTTAGAAAATCTAACATATTTAGACATTTTACTTTTATTGTTTCCCTACTTAGACACTATACTTGAAAATTTTAGACAATTATAACATTGTACTTTGAAAGTCTAGACAATTGTAAAATATAACCTATAAAGATTTTTTTTTCTTATAATCTTTTACTATTAAGCCATTGTACTTTGAAAATCTAAGCATCTATGATTTATGTTCCCATCACTAACATTATACTTTCAATTTTCTTTCATATTTCAGTATATCTTTTTTCATATTAAGACAATGTGCTTTATCTTAAATATTACTATTTAAATTATAGTGTTATACTGCTAATATCTAACATATTAAGACTCATTTAATATTTTCCTGATGAAGACATTGCACTTTAAAAATCTCACCTATTAAGACTTTGTAACTTTAAAAACTTCTACCATTCAACCTTTTTCTTATTAAAGCAATAAACTTTGAAAATCTAATATTATTAGGACAACATTTTATTTTTGAAATATAACATATTTAAATGTTATCTTTTAACTTTTTTTTTTCTTATTAGGATAATACATTTTGAAAACATTGTACCTTTCAAGTTTTTTCTTGTTAAGACTAACCTCTTTGAAAATCTAAGATATACTTTTATGAACAGGTTTGCCACATGAATAAGGAAAGTCAAAGATGGAGTTCTAATGTTTGTCCAACAGTGATAAGGAAAATGAATCGCTTTGGAAAGAATATGAGGTATATTACTAATTTTATGCATTCTAACAATTATATTAATCATAACAAAGATTGTTACTAGCTGTCTAAATTATTGTAGATTTTTGGTTGATTTTTCATTGTCAAGGAAATGTGTTTGAAGCTAGATGAGGATGTGAAAATTACAATTATTGGAATTAATTTCATCCATCAAACACCTTATGTATATATTAATTAATACTTTTCTAAAGATAAATATCTTGAATGTTACTCTTCAAACATACTGGAAACAATCTTTGGCCCCAAACTCATTACATTAAGCCATTGCCCCCCATTGGCAATGAGGATGGTGGTTCTTCTTCGTCTGCAAACCTAGTCACTTTGGAGTAGTCGGTTAGGTAGAAATGGGGTGTAGTGGGGATGATATAGGTTGCCACTTTTGTCAACATGTTTTGGCATTTTTTTTACATGTACATTAATTAGTACACCTGTTGATTGCAGCATACTTCCACTTGTTCTTTTGTTACCATTTTAGGATGCCTTTTTTGTGAATTGTTTAGGCATTTTAGTACAAATGGATGGCTGCTACATATTGGTATTATGGAATTTAACTATATGTAATGGTTACACCCCTTCTTATTATGTACTTTTAATTACAAATACCATTTTCTGCAATTATATTACAAAGAGTACAATATAGGTGTACTATTTTGTGCAATCTGCTTTTAAGATGTACCGTTTAGAATAATTAAAACACCATTTTCTGCAATGTACTTTTAAAATCATCCAAATACTATCCAAACACCATTTTATGCAAAATGATTTTAAAACCATTTTATGCAATGTACTTATAAAATCAGTGATCCGCAGGGTCGCTGGAGCTAGCGCTGAAACTGTCAACTGGGGGCAATTGGCCTTCTTGTGGCCCCTCTGGTTGCAGTGGAAACACGGCAACTCAGACGTCTGGATAACTGCTGCCGGAGCAGTGCAATCCCTGCTATAGTGTCCAGGCTTGCCGCACTTGTAGCAGCCTGATGATCCCAACCTGCATGCCCCCTCGTGCGTCTTGCCGCATTTCCTGCAGCGTCCCCGTCCCTGTTGCCGCATTTCCTGACTGACCCTCTCCTGCCTTCCGTTTCCGGATGTGCTCCAAGTCTATCTCCCTCTCCCTTGCCCTGGCAATCATAGAGTCCAAGGTGAGGCAAGCTGAAAAACTAAGGGTCCTCCTCATCGCCTGCATACTGGGGCACCAACAGTGCCCTCTCCCGGAACTTGGCGGTGATCTCCGCCACATTCTCCGTCGTCTGTCTCATGTCCAAAAACTCCCTGGCCAGCTGCTGAAGCTCGACAGCCGGCGCAAACTCCGCCCTGAACCTGGTCACAAAATCCGACCAGGTCATAGTCTCGATAGCTGAGGCTCCCAACGAGTCACCCACTGACTCCCAACAATCTCAAGCTCGGTCCCGTAAACATCCTGCTGCATACCTCACCTTCGACCCGAGGGGCAGAAGCTAGTCAACTGTGCAGACTCGATGTCTGCAATCCATTGCCTAGCAGCAATGGGGTCTTTCACCCCGTGGAAATCTGGTGCACCACTGCCCCTGAAGTCCTTAAAGGACAGCGTGCGAGGCCCCGACTGGCCAGATGCCATGTCGCTCCTGAACGCCCTAAAGTGATCCTCCATCAACTCGATGATCCTCTCCTTGATCGACCCAAAGATGATGGGGGTCGACTCAATGATGCCTCTGGTAATCTCTCTGACGCGATGAACTCGCGTAGTCCCTCATCGACTGGCTCGGAACCTGATCCCGAACCTGACCCCTCTCATAAACCGCCATCTATCGGCCTCGAACGTAGTACCACCATTCTGTAATACAGGAATAATAATTGTTAGTGATACTAATACTTCTTGAGGGATCACATCTACCACAAGTTCCCTGGTCTCATCTTGGCCTCCCTTGGCTCGGGTACGGATCCTCTGCTTTCAGTAGTACGGGCCCATACTACCTTCAACATCTATCCGTACCTTCTCCAAGAACTGCCTCGACTCCACCAGATCCTTTCCACTACGGCTGATCACTACTATACTCATCCTAGGCTTGCCCTAGGGAAATCTCAGGCTCCACCCTACCAGGTCCTCAGCTGCTGAAGGCCTCTTAGTAGTGCCAATTGACCATTACCTGAATACCATCACATGTGGTTAGACTCGGATAATCCTTCGAGTAACAGGCTCATCCCTACAACGGTTAGACTCAAACGAGAGCTGTGTAATAGGGCCAAATCCAACACTCTAAGATTATTCAACCCTGATCACATGTGACGTGACGTATTCACCTAATGGCTAACTCCCACCACTCAGAGTCCCACAAAGCACAAAGCAACCATCATTCGAGCTAAGGGAACAATTTCAAGCAAATCCGCTCTCATAGAGAAGAACTAATCTAGCATACAGAGCTAAACTCATAGTATCAGGCATAACCTAACAGGCTATCCTATTGCTGTCTACTCGACTCTAGCATGCAATTTTTTTTTATACAGCTGAAACACATAAAGCAGGCACATAAGGCATCGTTCCTAGATCCTTAGTCATATTCTAGCATGCTGTTCTACAAAAGCTGATAAACATAACATAAACTTGTATGGGTACTTTGGGGAATACTTACTTGAGCTCGGCCGGTCGCGCACATCACACACTTCGTTCTTTCTCAAAACTATTTTCTCATTTTTTTTCAAAACATTTTCCTTTAGAAAATCTTTCAATCCCTCGATCTGAGTTCAGACACCCCCGAAGGTGTGTCCTAATCCCTCAAACCAAGGCTCTGATACCAACTTGTAACGACCTAATTTTCACGTCCAAAAATTTTGTTTATAAATCATTACTTGGAAATCATTAATAATTAAAACATTGTATAATTAAACCATTTTACATTGAAAACCAAATTGAAATCCACAACATTTAAACAACCAAAATATCAGAGTATCAATCCCAGAATAAACTCATAACTGCGGAAACAAAAGTGTGTGATATGCTGCTACCGAGCCTGCTCCTTCCCCTTGGCTAAAGAGGTACCTGAAACAACAACTGAAAAACGTAAGCACAAAGCTTAGTGAGTTCCCCCACTGTACCACATACCATAATAATCACATAACATACATCTATCGTCAGGCATATCTTGGTGCTCGACCTACCCCTTCGGTCCTTTGGACCGGATGTTGCCTAGCATACCTGGGTGCTGGCCTCCCCTTCGGTCCTCTCGACCGGATACTGGAGACTACTTCTCCCCTCTACTACTACCACATAACATGTACCACAGTATCAGAATCTATCTAGCATGGCTGGGTATAACTACCCCTTCGGCCCTATTGACCGGATGTCTTGGGACTATCTCCCCTACTACCACTAACACATAGCATCACATCATACTAGCACATAAGAATGGAACAGGTAGTAGTAACCCTAGATGAATATCACGGAGACAATCATCCACATACAACTCCTACTGGTGGGCCGGCATTGTGGCCGTAGACCCACCGCTACTGGAAGGTAACTCACCCCGAAGTAGTTGCTGGTCTGGTCGGGAACTGACTGCCTACTGCTGCTGCTGCTCCGGAAATCCTCCGGCTGCAACTCCCACAACATACTCAATCAATCACTGCTAACTGTCCTTTGGGTAAAATGACCATTTTACCCCTGATCATGTCATAAGTCAAAGTCAAAGTCAACTTTTAGTTGACCCGACTCGCCGAGTTGGCTCTCCAACTCGCCGAGTCCCTATCCAATCGATTGCCCTGGATCTCGTCCCTACTCGTCGAGTTAGACGTTGACTCGACGAGTTCTCCTTCTAAATTGAGGTTCAAGTCCTTCATCCTACTCGCCGAGTTGTATGAACAACTCGCCGAGTTCATCTTCATCCGAAGAACACATATGCTGCGACTCGCCGAGTTGTATGAACAACTCGCCGAGTTTGTTCTTGATCTAAGGAGATTGCCTTGAACTCGCCGAGTCAGGGCATTGACTCGTCGAGTTCCTCCATGGATGAGTTTGGCTTCCAACTCACTGAGTCACACCCCGTGACTCACTACTCCCACTCAAACAACGAAAAGGGGACAAACTCGGAGACTCGCGAGCAGACTCGCCGAGTTGTTACCATGCAATCACTATATGCTGGATTCTGCTTGAATCCAGCTTATGCTATCCACAGAACTGGGTTCCTAGAACATGAATAACACGTAAAGTTTTAGGGTTCAAAATGCACCAAATGAGTAGATCTAGGGTCTTTATGTAATATGGGTCCATAAAGGCAGTAGATCTGAGCTCTTGGAGCTCAACCATGCCTAGATCTAGAGGTCAATCAGCTTATTACGAATTATATTGCACATGCAAGCTTGGGGAAGGGCTCAAGAAGGACTTTAATGGAGTAACAAGCATAGAAACAGAGGGAAAACGAGTTATACCTCCAAGAAATTACTGAGAGAACACAAAGATGCTTGACTTCCTTCCCTTCCTCTTGATCTACTCCTCCTACTTCTCAAAATCTTCAAGAAAACACACAAAAGGCCTCAAACTCACAAGAACAAGGGGTTAGAACATATGGAGAGCTCCTGAGGGTGAAGGGGGCTGGCTTAGGGCGGAAATGAGGGCTTAAATAGGGTGCAAACCCCTGAAACTTAGGGTTTCATCAAACAGCGGTGACTCGCCGAGTCCAGGATATGGACTCGCCGAGTCGCCAACTTAAACATGTCCCGGGTCCCGTCTCTACTCGGCGAGTCGGACCTATGACTCGCTGAGTCCAAGGCTAAAAATGGAAATTACTCAAATAAGATTTACGTACCAGGAACCAAGTGCTACATATAGAACAAACAGGTAAAATTTATATTTATTAAATTATATTATAGAATTAGGGATACATTTTACAATTATTTTCAGGTACAATATGATATTTGTTCCTTTCACTGCAATAAACAATCATGAAAAGACAATCAATGTTGGAGTAGGACTAATATCAGATGAAACAATTGAATCATACTCTTGGTTATTAGAAGCTTTTTTGTCATCACATAAGAAGAAACCAACAATGATTCTGTCAGACATAGATGTAGCATTATCTTCTTCAATAGGAAAGGTGTTTCAAGGATGTACTCACAGATTATGTATGTGGCACATAATGTCAAAAATGCCATCAAAGGTAACAAAAAATTTAATTTATTGAATTAAAAATAGCTTATGAAAATATATTAATAAAATCAAATTTAACTTGACAGATTGACGCTGATTTAGTTTCAAATTCAGATTTCAAGAAACGCATAAATCAACTAGTTTGGAATATGAATATTGAACCATCAGAATTTGAGAACAAATGGGATTTGATGTTGAATGAATTTCATTTGAAGGATAATAAATGGTTGGCTGATATGTTCAACAAGAGAGAAAAATGGATTCCCTCATATTTCAGAGATATACCAATGTCTTTTTCCTTCAACATCTTCTCTGCAACTCTTTTGAGCATGTCTTTTGACAAATGGACAATTTCTAGAATCATGTTGAACCAACGTATTGCAAAATTTACACAACCTCATTTGTGTGTTATACATCTTATTTTGATGAAAAATATACATTATATTGAAATATATATTATTAGTTATAACTTACACATAAATATATATGCCACTAATCTTCCGAAATATATGTTAAGACTATTTCAAATCATCAACTACATATTCAGAATCATTTTACTTAAAAATATTAAATCTAATGCGATTGAAAAATATAATATTAGTTATAACTTACACATGTATATATATGCAACTAATCTTCCGAAATATATAATATTTTATTACCTAGTAAAATCTTTCATTTATTACTTAAATCTATTCAGAATTAACAATTATAAAAAATATAAATATTCATAAATGCAGAAGTCAAATCGACTTAATTACAATAAATACAAACAATCCTTTCATATAAAAAGCTTTTCATCTAATAGTAACTTTATATTTTATATTTAAAAAAATGAAAAAAAAAATAATTACTAAAAATATAATGTAAAAACTATAAATAATAACAAGATTATAATCTCATTATAACATACAAAAAAAATATTTATTTTATTTATATCAAATTAATAAAAGAAGGTAATATATACCGATTTGTTTGATAAAATGCAAAAAAAAAAAATAAATAAATAAAATAATAATAATAATAATAATAATAATTCATAAGAAGATAAGGATTATCATCTTCAATGTATAGATACCATGATTACCTAAACCTACAACCGCCATAATAGACTATAATATTTATTGAAGCAAATGATGGCAGAAAATTAATTACCTACTCTACTAACTCCAATTGTTACCGCTATATATTCCTCCTCAACATCACCATAAACTTAAAGAAAAAAAACTATCCATTGATGGCTTCTAAATCATCGCTTTGGGTAGTTCGGAACTCCTCGGATTATCTTGATCTTTACGACATATATGGTATGTTCTTTATTGTTAAAATCTTATCCTATTAATACTTATATAATCTTCTTTTCAATCTTCATTCAGGGTGGGAAAACAAAAAGTACTTCACAATGACGCTAAACCATGGAGGTAGTTTCCACTACTACCCAAATCGAGATTACATTGGAGGCAACATTGACTATATAGACTTCATCGAGGTTGAAACTTTCTCTGCAGAGGTATTTCATACCATCTTAAGTTCTTTTGGTTATGATGTTGCGACAACATATGCATACTCTTTAGTCTCGTTTGCTCCTTTAGACGTTGGTCTAAACAGGCTTGCTTATTGGAATGATTTCTTGAACTTTGTCAAAAAAGTTAAAATAGATGGGTTTTTTTTTGTGTTCAACAAGTTTATTTGGAGCATAATCAAACCACTGTTACAAACTTCTTCCCAAAAACATTAAACTTTGCAACCAACAGTTATATGTGCACGAAACTCTATTCAATGGTTGCATCAAATCCAAAAATTACTGTTTGGGAGGCTAGGATCATGCTTTTTGACGAATTCAACTTTTGGATAAATGTTGACAAACTCATTGAAGCTTTGGATTACACAAAGTATCAAGTGAATCTTCTGGGTAAGTAGATGAAGTTGCAAGGTGAAAAGGTGGGAATTTGGGTTTTTGGGTTTTTAGATTTAAGGAAATGGTGTTAGTATGAATATTTGGTCATTTATATAATATGTTTATGTGCTCTAACTTCTTTTGGGATGATTGTAATGGGGATTGTAATATATTTATAAATATTATCGATGGTGGTTGTTAGTTTGTTAATATTATATATGATTGTTGATATGTTACTCTGAAAATTGTAGATATGATGGTTTTAAAAATTGTAGATATGATGGTTTTAAATATGTTAATATTATATATGATTGTAAATATGTTAACTTTAAAAAAGATTATACATATACAATCAAAATCAAAAACATAAAAATGTAGCCACACTTTTCATATATTATTATAAACTTATGTTTGTAGAAGTACATTAAATTCAACCTAAAGAAAAACAACCAAAAACAAACACACATTTAAAATACTTCATAACAAATTGTTTTACTTACTCATTCATAACCATTACTATGAATACTTCTACATAAACATAGCGACTTGCTGTTTACTTCAACAAACATATATCAAGGACAAAAAGCAGCTAACCTAGCTGCTATATTGATAATGCCTTCATGATACATTACACGGCTGTCATTTGCAGAAAGCTTTTGATATTCAACAAGAAGTTGTTGAACTTCATTTTTCATTAGATTCACTTCACTCAATAGAATTTTCATAGAATATCTTCTTCGAAGATTTCTAAGTTGCAAAATCTGCTCAACACTTTCCATTTTAAACCCACATTTCCATTGAGCTAAAGGACCACCTTTATAAGTTTCCATATGACGCATCAAAAAAATCCCACAATCATTACTGTTACCTCTTGTTTTCCACGTCATATATTGATCAACAAATTCCATTTCATACATAACTGAAAAAGCCATAAAATGTTTTATGTCTTGAAGATATCTACCAAACATATATTTCTGCATTTAAATATAAACAAAAATTCAATATCCATTATAAAAAAAATATAATTCATGAATATAAATAAACATTTAAACAAAAAAAATACAAACAAACTTACCAGATTTTGAGTTAGATGTGGGTATGGTTTTTCAGAAAGACTATATAATATGTTGTCCAATATGACAGCTTTGCGGTTTTTAAAATCAAAAACAAACACAAAATAGTGACTGTTTGCACATGCAGAGGAGTTACTTGGAATGCCGCCAGAGACGAACCTTGCAGCAAAACTAAATTTGATTGTTAATTATTTGTGTGTTTTTTTTTTTAGTTTTTTATTATACACAATATTCTGCTAATCGATTACTAAAAATAGTATTTCAAGAAAATCCAACAGAACTGAATTCCGTCCCAATTGTCAACCAAACACGTCATGAAATGGAATCTCGAATTCCAATTCTGTCGGAACCCACGATTCCATTTCTTAGCTGCAGTTTCTAACATGTATATTATTACTGTTTTGATATGGCAGCTCATTTCACAACTACTTCAAACAAAACAACTGCTTCTGTTTCTACTGGATTCTGATATAATTCAAAAAGGCAAGTAAGTTTACTCTTCTACCCTCACAAACTACACTACTAATTTGACAATTTAGAAAGATTTTTTTTTTTTTGGAAAAAGATGGTATTATGGTGGCTCAGTTGGACTTAATCACATCATGTCAAAATTGTTGTTTGTTGTAGACTTAATGAGCAGCCTAAATTTACATTGTATTTTCATTTGTATTTTATAATCAGTAAGGCTTATTATTGATGCTCAATAAGGTGTGTGGTTATTGCATTGAATCTCAAATAAGGATGCTGGGTGATTACCACTGATTACAAAAAGATCATATGAGTCTCTGACCCTGTTTGTGTATTTCCAGAAATACCCATCTGTTCCTAACCTAAAACTTATGTTTATTTATTATCTTCAGGAAATGATGGGATTAACATACTTCATGTTGATCCAATCAAATAAAGATGTTGAATATTGCATGGAAAACACCTTCAGCAGTTATTTAGTAGACCTGTTTTTTTTTTTTTTTTTTTTGAAAAAAAATATATTTGTAATTTATTCATTTCTTTTATTTATAAAGCATGTTGCTATTTCGATCTTATAATAAAAGGTAATTTGATTTTTATCATTTAAATTTATGATTTCAAACTCCTTCGTTGACATTATTGCGATGCCACCTCCTAACCTAAAAAAAGTTAAATGAAGATCTTTTGTATATAATTATAAGGAAAGTAAGCTTGAATCTTAATCAAATGAGGATACTTCCAAGAGGTGTTGTGATTTTTTTAACAATTTATATGCTGAGCTTTTTGTTTCAAGGCTACTACGAAGATAACTTATTTGGTACACCTGGTACAAATTATATTTGTTATTTAGTCAATTCTTTTTATTGAACAGTATTTTAATTGTTCCATGATTGTTTTTTTTTTTTTTTTTTTATCAACTCTAGATTTCATATTCATATACACATATTCTTACATTGACTTTATTTAGAAGCCCACATCTTGTATCTTTATGTTGTACCTATTTTTAATATGTTCCATGGCTCATCAAATAGTTTGCCTCATGGATAATTTGACAATTCATTTTTGATGGAAAATGTCCTATTCCTCCAAAGTACTATTTTAGCGTATGTTGTTTTAGATTGTTTATTATAGTAGTAAGATAATATACCATAAAAGCAGTACCATTTTCTGATATTACATTCTTTTGTGCTATAATTTGATCTTGTTTAATTGATATTAAACATCTCTGAAATTTTCATGTGCCATAAGGGGAAATTTATTTCTAATTCTATTCCCTCCTCTTTACTTCTGAAATTTATTTCTCATTCTTGATACAGTTAAACAACATGTTCTTATTGCTACAGTTTATCCTTCTCAGAAGGACCATGAAGCCTTTGATCATCCTGTTACATGTAAGTTTTTAAAGTCCATTGTTTCTCATTTTCACATTAAAATTACATGGTTTTGTTTATGTAAGTACATTTCCTGTGATACAATCTGTTTTTTAATTTTTTTTTATCAAGTAAAACTTGAATGACATGGAGTTTTTCATAAAGTACAGTTTTCTGGAAAAATAACAATTCTATATAACCATCCGTAAATATAAACTTTTTCTCAGTTTCAACAGTTATAGCATTGCACTTTCATCTTTTTTTTTGTTATTAGAGCATTATGCTTTAAAAAATTTACACAATATTAAAATTGTACTTTTTTTCTTATTGTGACATTATAGTTTGAATAATCTACCCATTAATTTATAGCATCGAACTTTCAATTTTTTTTTCTTTTTAGGACATTATACTCCAAAAAGATTTACCTAATTAAGCAGTGAAATGGCTTTGTATTTGTATGACATTTTCTAAAACTGCCATACTTCTATGAAGAGGAGAATTTTTCTATTTGGGGACACCTGGCATGCTCCTTTGGCATGCCTCTTTTAGAAGTTGTATACTCATTTCTGTTATGTTTCTCCATGTTTCAAAGTTTTTGCTCAGATTCTTGCATGTTTTGTAAATTTTGGGTTTTAATTTTTCCTTTTTTTTTTCTTGATATATTACATCTGATGGGTTTGATATTTAGCATGCAAATAACCCTATTTTTTTTTTTAATAAGTGCTGCCTAGATAACGGCGTCTTATATTTACTGGATTTGTGTCTATATCTATGATTGACTTGATAAAAAAAATGCTTTCTTTTAGCAAAGAATTCAATCTATTTTTTATGTTAAAAAGTTCACTTAATTAAAAAGTTATTAATGTCAAATTTATAATTAAGTGATGCTTTCTTGTCTATATCAGTGGCCTTTCTCTTGCTCTTCCATGAAACCCCCTTCCCCCTATGTACATATGTAATTATTGTGGTCCGGTTGTTAAAATTTGCATGCTGTTCTTTTTACTCAATGAAATTTATATAATATGGATACAATAATAGAGATTATAAGTATTAACAGATAGTAGTCTTGCTACAGTTAAACAGCATGCATGTTCTTATTGTCACAGGTTGGTGGTTTAGGTCCAAAAGGGAATCTTTGGTCCTTATTTCAAGGTTTCATAATGTTTTCGGTACCTGGGTAGATGTTAAATTAATAATGAAAATGACCATTTTGTCCCTGTCATCTTCATCCCTTTCATTTCCATTTTCATCAAAATTTCTCTCCTAGATCCTTAGAAATAATCATCATATATGTTGAAGGAGCCAAATTAAACCCTAACTCCCTAAAAAACATAATAATCTTTTTGAAAATACTATACTCATTTCATGGTGTGTAATGTGTTTGGTCTCAACTTCAAACAGCCTATATGTTAAATTTATGAAAAAGACCATTTTGCCAATGTCTTTTTCATCTCTTCCATTTCCATGTTAAAATTCACCACTTGTCTTCAAAAATTAGCTGTCTTTATGTTTAAGGAGCATAATAACTTTAACAACACAGATGTTAGATATTCACCACTTCTCTTAAAAAATTATCTATCTTTTGCATGATATATTATTGTTCACTTAATTGTTCTACAACTTTCATCTTGGTTATTGCTACTATTATTATTATTTATAGAGTAAATTACAGTTTCGTCCTTGTGATATTTCAAAATTTATGGTTTTCATCTAGATATTTCTTTTGTTGCACAAGTGGTTGATAAAGTGTAGTTTTGTTGCAAGGTTTTTCCCTGGAACTAATGCTGTTACAAAATGTCTGTGAAGTTCAATTGAAATGACTATTTTGTCCCCATATTTTTCTCCTTCATCCTCTAAACCTAAAAATTCCTCAATCTCCATCTGAAAATCCAATCAAACCAAAACCCAAATATTAAAACTAAAACTAAAACAAAATTAAGATCCAGGGTACCAACAAATTGGGAAAAAAAAGACCATGGATCTTGATTTTGTTTTAATTTTTTTGGGTTTTGATTGAATTTAGTTAGGTTTTTATGATTTACGATGAAGGAGATTGAGAAGATGAAGATAAGGGTAAAAAGTCATTTTACTTAAAACTAATCTGTCATTTTATTTAAACATTTTTTTTACACCATTAGTGCCAGGGTCGATCATTGCAAAAAAACTCATTTTGATTGCTAATTATTTGTGTTTTTTTTTGTTATACTCAATATTTTGCTAATATTTGTAAGAAACAATTTTTTTTTCACAGGGTTTGAGTGATCTCTCTTCAATATCATTATTCATCATGAAAGAGGAATCACAAGTTTTCTAGTGTTTTTTTTTTTTTTTTTTTTTTTTTTAAGGAAAGATTAGGTCCAAATTTCAACCGTGATGGAGGGTATTTTGGTCATTTAATAAAAAAAAGAGTAATGAAATTGAAACCACCTGCCCTCATGAATGGTTGAAAAGGAATTTGACAGGGTTAATTTTCAACCAATTCTTGGCTGTGAAGCGATTACTAAAAATGGAATTTCAAGAAAATCGACCAGAACTAAATTCCGTCCCAATCATCAACCAAACATGTCATGAAATGGAATCTCGAATTCCAACTCTGTCGGAATCCGCGATTCCATTTCTTAGCTGTGGTTTCGAACATGTCTATTATTGTTTTGATATGGCTGCTCATTGCACTACGACTTCAAACAAAACGATGGATCTTCTGTTTCCAGTGGATTCTGATACAATTAAGTAAATTTACTCTTCTACCCTCACAAACTACACTACACTACTAATGTGACAATTTAGAGAGTTTTTTGGGAAAAAGATGGATGAGAAGAATCCTCAATATATATTATACGTAATACACAAGCTAGTTATCAGCCTAAATTACATGTGCTTATTTATTATCTTCACTTCAGGAAATGATGAGCCATTTTTATTAAAAAAAAATGGTGAATAAAGCAGTTATTGCTATCTGTGTATCAGAAGGTGGATTGAAGTTACCTAATTTTCCCTTATACATACATACATACATACATGTTCATATCAGTTTATCTTTCTTCTTTGTTAAACATACTGAGATTCTTCAGTTGCCAAAGCAGACAGATTAAGGAGAAGCACATCAAAATGGTAAATTCTTTTGGTAGCAATTAACAATTTTAAACAGTACAAAATTCAATTTTAAACAGATCAAACACCCTCACTGGGTTTCTTTCTCTTTTTCTCCTCCATTTATCTTTTGTTTTGTTGGGTTTTTGAATTAGATCACCTACTCTGCACTTTAGGTGTCTGATGAAATTTCTTAATTAAGTTAAAGAGTTGTTTTGCAGGTGAAAATGTTGTTGGATTGAATTATGTAGACAAAAGTAAATAATCACAAACCAAACCAAACCAAATTAAAACTTTTTGAGCCATTAAAGATTCAATTAGGGAAAGATAATTTGTTATTTGTAATTTTACTCAATTAGAAACAGAAGTGTGTCTTGAATCTTAATCAAACGAAGAGGTGTTGTGATTTCTTTGTGGGCCTGTTTGTGTCATCGCCTCTCTTCTTATTTCTGAGATTCCAAGAATAAAGAACACAAAGTCTTTGTTACGTTAGAATGTTTTTTTTTTTTTTTTTTTTGTATATGTAATGTTCTCTGTTTCTAAATCTCATTGTGTGATGTGTAGATGATACAATAAAAAGAAGCCAATGTTGCATTTAGCTTGAATCTACCCAATTATAGCCACAAGGTGTGGTCTTTGGTGGTTTGAAATGTTAAAAACAAGTGGTCAATATAAAGAGAGGGTGTTTGTGTGTACTTTCTTATCTCTGATGAGGTAATAATCAATTCTTGTTTGTGAATAAAAATATTATATATGAGAACTTTGTTTGTTTAAAAACTTCAATTTTTTTGCAGGACCTCTTCATTCAGCTGTGGTGCTTGAACAGACATCTTATTGCTGTTACCTTTTGTTTTTTTAGCCAAACGAATTATGTTAAGAAAGTATGGATTTCATCTCATTCTTTCTGGTGATCTGTGCAAGAAACGGAGGGGATCAGGTATTGCAATTTTTGTTACCTTATCATCATATATCTTAATACTTTAATAGAAGATAATTTTGTTTTCCAATTAGTAACAATTTTCATTATCGAATATCAGTGGTTCTGTAACAATAATATATAATCAATCTTTTTAGGGTAATATTACATTTATTATTTTTCCTATAAAGTCACTGTACTTAGAAAAACTAATTGCAGAATTATCATATCTAAGGATTTTTGTGAGATAAGTAGAGAATGAAGTTTAGCAGAATAGTCCAATTTAACAACAACTTTGAATACATTGAAATTGCTTGTAATGAAATAAGTCTCCCTCCCTATAGATGCAGAAGAGATGGGGCCCATCCATATAGGAAAGATAAATTTATGTATTTTTCAATCAACAAGGCTTATTGATTCTCAATTAGGTGTGTGGTTTTTGCAAGGTGTAAGAATGCAGTGAAGTCTGAGAGAAACACTGTTTAATGATGCAAAGTTAAAGGTAACAAATATACAAAACAAGGGTGCCTTTTAGTTTTCCATACTTTAAAGAATATTTTTCTAGGTTATTTTTTAGGCCTAAATGCAATAATAGATAACAACTTACTTTCATTTATTTGTCCATCCTTTCTTTCTATTACAGTAATGGACTTTTGACTTTTTGTTTGTACTTTGAAATTTTTTCCCAATTTTAGCATGCTACTTTTAGCTATTTTCTTATTACAACATTATACTTTTAGATGATGTCTACCCGATTATAGCATTCTCTGAAAATAAGTTTATCATTTTTTTTTTTTTTTAAATCTGTTCTACTGATTTCAGGTCTATCATTCCCTTCTCTTTACTTGTATAGTGGAGGAGTCTGGCTTATCTGTCATACATTTAAGAAGCATAACTATACCCTAATCCCCGAAAAGATTCTCTGAAAATATGCTCCTATTATGGATAAAGAATAAAGTACATGCCTTCTATGTGTAAAAACTAATGAACATTGCTTATACTCGTATAAAAATTAAGAGAAAACTAAATTAAAAAAAAAATGCTATTTATGCTATACAGTGGTCAAGCTTTTTGGATTATGAAGGCTTAGTCATGGATCCAGATGCTTTAAAACAGAGAATATTCTATAGGGGCAAAAAGAGGTTTTTTTATATTTTGTTGAAATTTACGCATTGACCCTTTTGGCTAATTTTAACTAAAATCTGTTCAATTCCAGGTTTATGCATTCTTACACAGAGGCAGTATGTTGTCTCAGCTAAAACATTAGAATACATGACTATCAAAAACCAATTGCAGGTAAATGACTATTTTGCCCTCCAAGTTCTATCACCCAAAAGAGGTTTTTATATTTATTGCAATTTCATGTTGCAGGGTATAAAAAGGTTTACAGAAATTAGAGAAAGGAAGGGTTTGATTGAGAAAGATGTGGTATGAAAATAACCATACATTTCAGATGTGGTTTTTTTTATTTAAGTATTTTATTTTTGTTTTTAAGGTAATGATATATTGTTGACTTACTCATTCTACAACTTTGATCTTGGTTATTGCCAGGTAACATGCCGCTATTATTATTTATAGAGTAAATTACAATTTCGTCCTCGTGATATTTCAAAACTTATGGTTTTCATCTAAGATATTTCATTTGCTGCACAAGGGGTCAATAAAGTATAGTTTTGTTGAAAGTTTTCTCTCTATGGTGGAACTGTTGGTATTGCAAAATGTTCGTGAAATCCAAGTGAAATATGACTATTTTGTCCCTCTCTTCTTTTATCCTTCATCCTGTAAACCTAAAATTCCTCAACTTTAATCTTAAACTCTAATCAAACCAATACCCAAAAATTAAGCTAAAACTAAAACAAAATTAAGATCCAAGGTACCAACAAATTTATTAAAAAAAACCATGAACAGTAAACTAAAAAGATTGTTAGGTTAGAATTATTTTTATTTTATACTTTTGGATCTTGATTTTTCTTTAATTTTTGGGTGTTGATTGAATTTGGTTTGATTTTTATAATTTAAGATGAAGGAGATTTAGAAGATGAAGATAAGGGCAAAAAAAGTCATTTTACTTTATCTAATTAGTCATTTTACTTTGTGTTATTTATTTATTTATTATACACAATATTTTGCTAATAATTGAAATAAAGAATTTTTATCTCACAGAGCATGAGTGATCTCTCTCTCTCTCTCTCTCTCTCTCTCTCTCTCTCTCTCTCTCCATCCATTATTATTCATCTTGAAAAATGATTCATAAGCTTTCAGGTGTTTTATTGGAATGATTAGGTCCAAATTTCAACCGTGATCAAAAAGGCATGCACTCTCAACTCTCTCTTTGCGCTATCAAATGTCCTCCCTCTATCTCAATATATAACAAGGGTATTTTGGTCTTTTAATAAAGAGGGAGGAATGAATCAAAACTGGCATTCCTTCCACCTGCCCCTATAAATAAATGGTTCAAGTCCATCAAATATGAAATACCAAGGAATTTGACAAAGTTGCATTCCGTCCGAATTTTCAACCAAAGGCACCATTTCAATGGAATCTCGAATTCCAATCCCACCGGTATCCACAATTCTAGTTCCTAGCTGTGATTATCAAACATGGAATTTCAAGAAATCCAATAGAAGTGTGTTCCATCCAAATTGTCAACCAAACACTTCAAGAAATGGAATCTTGAATTCCAACACTGTCGGAATCCGCGGTTCCATTTCTTAGCTGTGGTTTCTAACATGTCTATTATTGTTTTGATAGGGAAGCTGGTGGAACTATTCAACAGCCCATTACACAATTACTTCAAACAAAACAACTGCTTTCTGTTTCTGTTGGATTCTGATCCAACTCGAAAGGCAAGTAAATTTACTCTTCTACCCTCACTAACTAAAATACTAATTAAAAAGTATCACATGGTTTCAGGGTATCTGAATATGATAAAACATTAAAGTTATGGGAGGTGTTACAGACAAGGTAATAAACCAAACTATACTTTGCTGATTACTTAATATACATGTAAAATGTCTAATAAGGTAACAATAAAATGTCTAATAAGGTATATAACCTTCTATTAAAACATTGTAATTTCATAATCAAATCTATTAAGACACTGTAATTTTATTATTTTTTCTATCTAGTCACACTCTACTTCAAAAAACTAAACATGTTTGTTTTTTTATTATTTTGAAAATCTAAACTTGTTTGATTTTGGTAAACATATATAGCATTTTATTAAGACACTGTAATTTTATTATTTTTTCTATCTAGTCACACTCTACTTCGAAAAACTAAACATGTTTGTTTTTTTATTATTTTGAAAATCTAAACTTGTTTGATTTTGGTAAACATATATAGCATTTTATATTCAAAATCTAACATAATTAAACAGTGTAATTTGTATTTCTTTTTCTTATTAAGACAACAAACTTTGCAAATTATTTACCTTTGAACTTTTTCTTATTAAAACTTTACACTTGGAAAATCTAATATTATTAGACATTATACTTTTTTTTCCTACATAGATAATGTACTTTGGAAATCTAGACAACTACAACATAGTACTTTTAATCTGGCCTATTAAGATATTTTCTTCTATTTTTTTTTCCTATTAAGACATTGTATTTTGAAAATCTAAATTAAGAAATTGAACTTTTAGTTTTTTTCCTATTAAGAAAATGTGTTTTAAAATCTAACCTGATATATATATATATATATATATATATATATATATATATATATATATATATATATATATATACACACACACACACACACACACAAACACAAATGATTTGTGAAAACGAAAACAACCATTAAGGACGAGATGCATGTATATTTGAAATAAAAATAAATGTTGTATTAAGATAATTTAAAAATATACTCGGAAGGGTAAATTTGGAATTTGCATTAACCGCATTAAAACTTTACACTGACTTTTATACTTTGAAAATCTAACATATTTAGACATTTTACTTTTATTTTTTCCCTACTAAGACACTATACTTGAAAAATCTAGACAATTATAACATTGTACTTTGAATGTGTAGACAATTGTAAAATATAGCTATAAAGATTTTTTTTTTCTTATAATCTTTTACTATTAAGCCATTGTACTTTGAAAATCTAAGCATCTATGATTTATGTTCCCATCACTAACATTGTATATCTTTTTTCATATTAAGACAATGTGCTTTAAGCATCTTAAATATTACTATTTAAATTATAGTGTTGTACTGCTAATATCTAACATATTAAGACGCTCATTTAATACCTTCCTGATGGAGACATTGCACTTTAAAAATCTCACCTATTAAGACTTTGTAACTTTAAAAACTTCTACTATTCAACCTTTTTCTTATTAAAGCAATACACTTTGAAAATCTAATATTATTAGATTTGAATTTTTTTTTTTTTTTTTTTTTTTTTTTTTTTTTTTTATCATTCAACCTTTTTCCTGATTAAGACAACATTTTATTTTTGAGATATAACATATTTAAATGTTATCTTTTAACTTTTTTTTTCTTATTAGGATAATACATTTTGAAAACATTGTACCTTTCAGGTTTTTTCTTGTTAAGCCTAACCTCTTTGAAAATCTAAGATATACTTTTATGAACAGGTTTGCCACATGAATAAGGAAAGTCAAAGATGGAATTCTAATGTTTGTCCAACAGTGATAAGGAAAATGAACCGCTTTGGAAAGAATATGAGGGGTATATTACTAATTTTATGCATTCTAACAATTATATTAATCATAACAAAGATTGTTACTAGCTGTATAAACTTTTGGTTGATTTTTCATAGTCAAGGAAATGTGTTTGAAGCTAGATGAGGATGTGAAAATTACATGATGATTTGTCTGGGATTCCATGTGTGCATACAATTATTGGAATTAATTTCATCCATCAAACACCTTATGTATATATTAATTAATACTTTCCTAAAGATAAACTTCTTGAATGTTACTCTTCAAACATACAACATGTTAATGGAAACAACCTTTGGCTCCAAACTCATTACATTAAGCCCTTGCCCCCCCCCCCCCCATTGGCAATGAGGATGGTGGTTCTTCTTCGTCTGCAAATCTAGTCACTTTGGAGTAGCTGGTTAGGTAGAAAGGGGGTGTAGTGGGGATGATATAGGTTGCCACTTTTGTAAACATGTTTTGGCATTTTTGTTAGTACACCCGTTGATTGCATCGTACTTCCACTTGTTCTTTTCTTACCATTTTAGGATGCCTTTTTTGTGAATTGCTTAGGCATTTTAGTACAAATGGATGGCTGCTACATATTGGTATTATGGAATTTAACTATATGTAATGGTTACACCCCTTTTTATTATGTACTTTTAATTACAAATACCATTTTGTGCAATGTATATTTAAAAGAGTACAATATGGGTGTACTATTTTGTGCAATCTACTTTTAAGGTATACCGTTTAGAATAATTAAAACACCATTTTCTGTAATGTACTTTTAAAATCATCCAAATACTATCCAAACACCATTTTATGCAAAGTGATTTTAAAACCATTTTATGCAATGTACTTATGCAATGTACCGTTTAGTACCATCCAAACACCATTTAGTACAATTCAAACACCATTATATGCAATGTACTTTTAAAAACAACCATTATCATAACAACCAATGTCGAAAAATCAAATTCAACTATATCTTGTACATTACTAAAACAAGCATGAACAATATAGCTCCCAACAAAAAAACAACCATCTGCATAAATGCCATCATCCGTCTATGTTCTGTAAACCTATTTAAGTCTTCCTTATCTTGTTGATCGTCAACTCAATTGAAAAACCCACAACTTCCTTGTACCGACTTAGGATCATGAAATAAATCAAATTCATTGTTACCTTATAATTAGGGCACTGCTAAAATTTCACTTTGCCCTTCTTCTTACCTCATGAAATCCCTATGGAGCTTGATTTTGGAAAGGATGTTGACATTATTACATGGGAGAGAAATGTCGGCTGAGTCTTGCGTGGATGAAATTGATATAAAGGGGGATATCACGTTGACTGCCATGTAGGATTCCACATAGGATCCAACTCGCCAACTTAAGAGAGGGATACCGCCAACAATGGGTAAAACCTTGTAAATACAATAAATAAACTCATTAAACAAAACCGCAGGCTTTATTAACCCTAAAAGACGTACTAGGGTAAAATCAATAATTTTTTTATACCTAAGGGCTTATATGGAACTAGCCCTTATTATTTCTAGTATTGCATTATAGATTCAATATCTAACCTATTAAGACATTGTAAGACTTTGTATTTTGAAAATAATTTGTTTTATTTTGGTCAACTTTTATAGATTTATATCTTCAAAATCTAACATTTAACTTTTTCTTAATAAGACGGTGCACTATGATAATATTGCATCTTTCTAATTTTTTCTTATTAAGACATTCATAAAAAATGTTCTTTCTATTTTCTAACATATACTTTGAAAATCTAAACACTTATCACATAGTCCTTTGTTATCGAGAAAGTTAAACATGATTGATTTTGGTTACCACTTGTAGGATTATATTTTCAATATTATCACTTAACTCGTTTGGTTTCGTTTTATTACAAGTGACAGTGGAGTATGTGAACCTTATTGCTAGCCAATATTTTATTTATTGAAAAGGGTATATGACAAGACTTTTGGGTGTTATGTGTATTATAAATAAAATTTGTATTCATTGAATAAATCAAAATGTATAGTTTATTCAAATAAGTTAAATAATAGGTTACGACGGTATTTTTACTAGTAGGATTGAAGTTAGTAACATCATCATAAAATATGTCGCAATGATAACTAAACGTTATTCATATATATAGGTAAAATTGGACAAATATGTGTTGTTGAAAATGATTATGTTATTGACATTAATTATGAATTAATAATTTTTATATTGTTTTGATATGTAAAATTGTAACTATTTAATTTGAAGGATATAACAAAATAAACAATTGTTAGAATCAAATCAATTAATGACGTCTACTTGCGGCATATTCGTGAATAAATTTAAATATAACTATTAATTTAGTGTTAGTTTTAACTTTTGTTATGGTTAAGTGATTTAAAAATTACGTATTTGAGTATTTTTAAAATTCTTTTTATCATTTTGAAATATCAATGTTTATAACATAATGTAATGTAATTAAATTTTATTTGTTATTGTAGTATGTTATTATTAATTAATTTTAAAGTCGCTTATTATTATCAAATTTTTGTAAAAGATTAAAACATAGGTATAAAGTTTTTTTTATCTATTTATCTCACGTTAATTAAACATTCTATATGTTATTAGAAATTTAAAAGCTTACGAGAGTTTATGGGAATTTTGAAAGGTCATGAGAGTTTCAATTTATATAACATGTCATGATGATACCACCACTAGTGGGAATGTGTAACATCTATAAAAATCATGCCAAATTTAAACTTTTTAAAACATTTCAAAACCAATAATTATTACAAAATATATAACATGTCAGAGTATTCCAGAATCCAATCATAAAAATATAAGGAGGTTCACAATCACGGCTTCGCCTTCCCGTAATCATCAGAAGTACCTGAAACAATAATCGATAAATGTAAGCTCGAAGGCTTAGTGAGTTACCCCCAAAATACCATCTTCATACAGATATAATCATATCATATAAACAAACAGCATGCATAATGAGCCTGCAGCTAGCAACTCGTCAACTTCCTTAAGAGCTCAAAAATCACCAAAAACCTAATTGACTAGTTGAGTTTTCAACCAACTTGTCAAGTCCATCCGTGTCCAGATGTCTGGAAAAACCTTAACTGACTCGTCGAGTTCATGCAGAATCAAATACCGACAATCTTCATCCGACTCGCCAAGTCGGCTATGTGACTCGTCGAGTTCATGCAGTCCGTTTCTAATCCAGACGTTTTTAAGCCACCCCAAATCTCCATGTCGCAGATCTAACCTCCTAGGGCATGGTTTCCACGTAAAGTTGCAAACTTTACGTACATGCATGGTCCTAAATGCCAAAACCAAGCTAAGGGAAAGGTTTAACCCAAAGAGAAAGGCCCAAGCTTGCTAAATCAGATAACTTTATGGCTATAGGGACTTAGAGAAGTCCAGATTTGAAGTTAAAACTTTAGATCATGACCAATACTAGAAATGGTTCACATATATGCTAAAATGGCCCTAAAATTAAGTATGGAGAGATCTAGGTAGAGGGAAGTCAAGGTAACGACTTGTTACCTTCAAAATGATTCCAAGATGAAGTAGAGTCAGATCCACAAGTTTTCCTTTGCTCGAAGCTCCTTAAACTTTAAACCTTCTTCACAAAATGCACCAAAATCACTCTTTAAGTCTCACAAACACTCAAGAACAAGTCTAGGTTGATTAGGGTTTCTTCTGGCCGTCAAGAGGTGGTAAGAGGATGGAGGAAAGGACTTAAGGAACCTTAAATAGGGTTAAAACACTAAAAAATAGAGTTTCATTTTCCAACTCCTTATCGTCGAGTCAGAGTCCTTCGACTCGTCGAGTAGGTCTAATAATCCACGCGGACTAACCCGCCTTTACACGACGAGTTGGGGCAACCAACTTGTCGAGTAGGTCCATAAACATGTATATAAGGTTTTAAGACATATACCTGGGAGTCGAGGTGTTACAATTCTCCCCCACTTGAATTAGACTTCATCCTCGAAGTCTGCTAGTGCGAAAAATTCCGGATAGTGCTCCTGCATCTCTGTCTCCGGCTCCCACGTCCACTCTGATCCCCTCTTGTGCTTCCACTGTACCTTTACCAAAGGTACTTTCTTGTTCCATAGAACCTTTACCTTCCTCTCAAGAACGGCCACCGACCTCTCCACGTAATTCAGGCACTCATCAACCTGAATATCATCTAACGACACTACCGCCTCCTCATCTAGAATGCAGTTCCGCATCTGTGAAACATGGAAAGTGTTGTGGATCTGACTAAGCTCCTCAAGAAGATCTAGTCTATACGCCACCTTGCCAACCCTGGCAGTGATCTTGAAGGGCTCGATGTATCGGGGACCTAACTTTCCCCTTTTCCTGAAGTAAATCACACCCTTCCAGGGTGAAACCTTCAGGAGTACCATGTCACCGAGCTGAAACTCCAACTCAGATCGGCGCCGGTCGGCGTAACTATTCTACCGACTCTATGCGGTCTGCAACCGTTGTCTGATCTGCTGAATCATCATGGTAGTCTGCAAAACTGATGGGTTTTTGGCCATATGAACATTCCTATGTGCACATACAAACCCTAATGCTTGGATCTAGGTTTCTCTAATTAAACATGCATTGGATCCAAGACTTCTAATGGCTAATAGAGTATAAGAACAATACAAAATCAGAGTTAGAAGCTTACCTTAAAACACTTGTTTGATCTTCTTGTTCTTGGAGCTTTAGAGTCACAAATGTCACTCCTTTAATGGCTTGCAAACACCAACTAGCAAGAGGATGATTTGAGAGAGAGGAGAAGGAGGAAATCGGCCAGGGTTTCTTTGCTTTTTCAGAGGTGCCGATTTCCCTTGCCCCAAGGGTCTATTTATACTTGTAAGGCTCCTAGGGTTTCACCCTTAAACCCTAATTGGATAAATTTTACTCAAAGCAATCCAAATCATTTCCAAGATAAGCCCTTGGACGATTTGTGGCTTATCCCAAGCCCTAGAAATTGTCCAACCCTATCCATGAAGGATTTACAGCCCAAAGTGTAATTATCAAACAATTGACAGTTTATACTCTCTTATTTAATTAATCTCTTTAAGTCACCAAATTAATTCTAATTAATTTTATGACTTATATTAATCAAATAACAATATTATTATTCCTTAAATTATTCTCATAATATATTAATAATATTTATTCTCTCATAATAAATCATCATGTCAAGTTGTTATGGTGAAGGCAACCCAAAAGGACCATGCACAATCGGGTCACATACTTGCCTAATATAGTTGCAGCCTTAGACACTATTCCAACAGTCTCCCACTTGGATAAGTCTAGTAACTATATGCACAAGTACAATTCGATTTGCAATCGTAGCTCTCAAAGACGCTGTCAAACTCTGATCTAATCAATCTTGTCCTTTAGATAAGGGATCATACAGTCCTCTGTTAGATATCATGCTGACAATTCTATGGAATAATTTGTCTAGCATTTGGTTTCTCGATCTCCGATTCATTTGACATAGAACTTAATCGAACACATCAATTCAGTTCTGACCGGGCCCGGCACATAAGTCAAATCAAATCATCGAGCGGCCGAGATATCGCTTTTACCCTCTTAGGATAAAAGTAACAGATAAACTTCGACTTATATGCATTTACTTATTCATTAATCAACTATACACAACAATGTGTTTTATAACACCGAGTTACTGATGCGTTTTCGCATTCTCAATGTACAACCAATTAACAAATAACAAACCATATATCTAGTTTTTAAGACCATATGATATTATCGTCTTGCGATCACCCTTTTTATCATATTCCATAAGGTGATTCCAGCAAGCGCGGGTTTGTTCCAATGCTCAAAACTAGTTCATAAGCACTCATGAACGTTGCAGCAACCCTTTGCTATGTCTAATACCATTTAGACAAGCTACACACCAATTCATGACAATCTTCATTCATATTTACTTCCAACATATGAACGATTGTGGACAATTTGAACAATTCGATTATTCTTAATAAATTCAATTATTCTGGAAGTCAAAACATGCAAAATGAAACAATAGTTAAACAATTAACATAAGACAGTAACATTACTCATAAATAATACTCTTTTATTTAATCATCAAATGTTAATTACATTTATCTATTACACGTTTCTACTACTATCTAATCTATGCTAATATCATCCTTCAGCCCAATACTCCTAGCATGCTGCAAGTGCTTAACCATACTCAGTCCCTTCGTAAGCGGATCTGCTGGGTTATCCTCCGATGATATCCTCTTCACTACGAGTTGTCCTTCTTCTACCCGATGTCTAATAAAGTGATATTTTCTATCGATATGTCGGGATCTACCATGATCTCTCGGTTCCTTGGTCAAGGCAACCGCTCCTTCAATATCACAGAAAATCTCCATGGGCTCCTTTATGACGGGTACAACTCCAAGATCACCAATGAAGTTCTTCAACCATATTGCCTCCTTCGACGCTTCGCTCGCTGCAGTGTACTCTGATTCACATGTTGAATCAGCTACAGTTTCCTGCTTGGAACTCTTCAAAGTCACTGCTCCTCCATTCAGGGTAAAGACCCAGCCTGACTGCGAACGGTAGTTGTCTCGGTTGGTTTGAAAGTTGGCATCACTATACCCTCTCACCTTCAAGTCATCACTCCCTCCGAGGACTAAAAACCATTCCTTCGTCCTCCGAAGGTACTTAAGGATATTCTTCACCGCAATCCAATGAGCTCTGCCAGGATTCCCTTGATATCTGCTAACCATGCTCAAAGCAAAGGCTACATCAGGGCGAGTACAAGTCATAGCATACATGATTGAGCCAATTGTGGAAGCGTATGGTACTCGGCTCATTTCTGCTATTTCAGCTTCGGTACTCGGACTTTGAGTCTTACTCAACTTGGCGTTACTTTGTATCGGTAATTCTCCCTTCTTTGAGTTTTCCATACTAAAACGTTTTAGTACCTTATCTAAGTAAGTGTTCTGACTAAATCCTATTAGTCTCTTACTTCTTTCTCTTACTATCCTTATTCCCAAAATATAGGAAGCCTCTCCGAGGTCCTTCATAGCAAAGCACTTCCTGAGCCAGGACTTAACCTCATGCAGAGTCGGGACGTCGTTTCCTATGAGTAGTATGTCATCGACATACAAAACGAGAAAGCTAACTATGCTCCCACTGGCTTTGACATATACACACGATTCATTTTCGCTTCATACAAATCCAAACTCTTTGACTTTCTCATCGAAGCAAAGATTCCATCTGCGAGATGCTTGCGTAAGTCCATAAATGGACTTCTCAAGCTTACATACTCTATTCGGATGCTTCGGATCGACAAAACCCTCTGGCTGAGCCATGTAAACATCCTCGGCCAACTTGCCATTAAGGAAAGCGGTCTTGACATCCATTTGCCAAATCTCATAATCATGAAATGTGGCAATCGCTAGCATCACTCTAATAGATTTTATCTTCGCAACTGGTGAGAAGGTCTCATCATAGTCAACTCCAGGAGTTTGAGTAAAGCCCTTCGCAACCAATCGCGCCTTATATGTGTGTACGTTTCCATCCACGTCGGTCTTCTTCTTGAAGATCCATTTGCACCCAACGGTCTTACGTCCGGGTACATTATCAACCAAATTCCAAACTTGGTTGTCATACATGGATTGGATCTCGCTATCCATTGCCTCTTTCCATTTTACAGACTTCGGGCCTGCCATGGCTTCCTTGTAGCTATTAGGTTCATCAAGATTTATTAGTGTACCATCACTAATATACGTGTCCCCTTTGGTAGTAATATGAAAACCATAAAAGTGGGGTTGAACTCGAACTCTTTCGGAACGTCTAAGAGGTAAGGACTCGTCAATCGGTTCAACCGGAGTTTCCTCCTCGGGTTGAGTGCCAGCGGTAGAGGTTCCTTCATCTATCGACTCTTGAATCTCTTCAAGCTCAATTTGCCTCCCACTGTCTCCTTGGCTTATGAGTTCTCGCTCTCAAAAAACTCCTCTCCTCGCAACGAAGACAACATTGTCCTTCGGTCTATAGAAGAGATATCCAAAGGATTTCTGTGGGTAGCCGATGAAAATACATCGCTCACTACGAGGTTCGAGCTTTTCGTGAGTATCTCGTCTTACGAAAGCCTCACAACCCCAAACCTTGATATGTGCCAACGAGGGAGCTTTCCCTGTCCACATCTCGTGAGGTGTTTTGGCAACCTTCTTAGTAGGGACTCGGTTAAGGATATGGGCGGCAGTCTCTAAGGCATACCCCCAAAAAGAGATAGGTAGTGAAGCACGACTCATCATAGAGCGAACCATGTCCAACAAGGTTCGATTACGCCTTTCTACCACACCATTCAATTGTGGTGTCCTAGGTGGCGTCAATTGTGAAACTATTCCACACTCCTTGAGATAATCGTGGAATTCAAGACTTAGGTACTCTCTTCCTCGATCGGATCGAAGCATCTTGATTTTCCTACCCAACTGATTCTCCACTTCATTCTTGAACTCTTTGAACTTTTCAAAAGTTTTTGACTTTTTCTTGATTAAGTAGATATGCCCATATCTACTATAGTCATCGGTAAAAGTCACATAGAAGCGGTTCCCATCCTTCGTGGTTAATCTAAACGGTCCACATACATCGATATGTATTAAGTCCAATAGACCCTCACCCCTTTCACACGTACTTGTGAAAGGTGACTTAGTCATCGTTCCAAGCAAACAAGACTCGCATGTGTCATCTTCCCTAAGGTTGAATGACTCCAACACTCCATCCTTTTGGAGTTGGGCTATGCGCTTCTTGTTGACATGTCCAATACGACAATGCCACAAGGATGCTCTATCCATACTATTGGAAGAATCCATGCATAAAACATCATTTCCTAAGTTATCTACAATCATAACGGTTTCATAAATTCCATTACATGGCATAGCTTCAAAATAAAAGACGCCATTTAGATAAGCCAAAATAGAACCATTCTCATTATTAAAAGAAAATCTAAAACCTTGTCTAAAAAAACCATGAAATGAAATGATGTTTCTAGCCATTTCTGGCGAATAGCAACAATTGTTCAAATCTAAAGATAAACCATTCCTAAGCACTAAAGAATACACTCCAATCTTGGTCACAGGCGACGATCTTCTGTTCCCCATGATTAGATTTATTCTTCCATGCTCCACGTCTCTATTTCTTCTTAGTCCCTGCACATTAGAACAAATGTGGTAACCACAACCGGTATCAAGAACCCAAGAAATATCATGATATGAATCGTTAGATTTAATTGTGTATATACCTGCGAAAGACGGCTTCATCTTTCCTTCCTTGATGGCTTGCAGGTACTCTGGGCAACTTCTCTTCCAATGTCCTATCTTGTGGCAGTGGTGGCACTCTGCCTCCTTTGGGTTAGGACAGGGTTTAGCAGGATCAACTTTGGTCCCACTAGAAGAGGCACCATCTCGGGGCTTAACCTTGCGATGGTTCTTAGACGAAGCCTTCCTCTTCTTTCCCTTTCCTTGTCCAATAGCCAACATAGGAGCAGCGGGTGGATTGGGAGTTGGTGCAACAGACTTGTCCTTGAAGTTGCTTTCAGCGACCCTCAAGAGACCTTGGAGCTTGCTTAGGGTGACCTCTTCTTTGTTCATGTGGTAGGTCATCCTAAATTGATTGTAACTTGGAGGCAAAGAGTGAAGCACCATGTCGATCGCCAAGTCTTCCCCAAAGTCAACATTCAACTTGCGAAGATGGTCGACATACCTTTGCATCTTTTGCAGGTGCACGGTAAGAGACTCTCCATGACCCATCTTAGCGGAAATCATGTTAGTGAAAATCTCATAACGCTCTTGTCTCGTGTTTTGGTGGTATCTCTCCAACAAGTCTTGGTGCATCTCGTACGGGTACATGTCCTCATAGGACTTTTGGAATTCGGAGTTCATAGTGGCTATCATGATGCAATGTACCTTCGTTGCATCACGCTCATGAGTTTCAAAAGCGGTGATTTCAGCCGGAGTAGCGATTTCTGGGTTTATTTTCTCGAGCTTCTCATCGAGGACATACTCCTTGTCCTCATAGCAAGCAATCGTGCGAATGTATCTTATCCATTCGCTAAAGTTCGTCTCATCGAAAGTGACCTTTTGACAAAGGCTCATCAATGTGAATGAACTAGCAGCAGCGTTGTTTGCATTCAACATCTACAAATAGAAAGGACAAAGATAGATTAGAATATGAATCCCTAATTATCACCCAATAAGAAAAATTAGGGCTAGGATCCAACAACAATATTTACATATTAGAAAAGGGATGCCGTAATCCAATATGCAAATAATATGAAGGTAAGTGAATGACGATTCACTAATTCTCCACCACAAAATATTACTTTAAGCTCTAAATTGTATTTGAGAATTCCTAGGTTTAGATGAGATTCATTGAAACTTTTCAATGACATGTTTAAATCTCGATATGCCCCTCTTGTTTGTGACTGGGATACCGAGGATCACAAAGTGGGTGTGAATTACCATGCAAATTTACATGGTGCCTTCATTGTAACGATCACCTATTCGATGTGCCGGTAAACCACAAACGCTCCATCGAACTATGATAAACAATGAGTCACCCATTGCCACCTTTGATTAGAACCAATTAGTGTGCCGGTAAACCACACACGCTCCACTAACTTCTTAGCAAGGGTGCAAAGTGTAATTTCATGGGATTGCATCAATTCACTTTTCCTAAAGTAACTAAGATTGGGAAATTTTTGAAAAACATGTAGTTAATTTGTATTTCATATTATACTTTTAAAGAAGAGATGAGGTTGCCCTATCCTACCCGTTCAGCTAATGACCCTCCACCGATCAAGCAAGCGGTAAGTGTGAGTGTACACCCACCTTATATTAGTATAGGGTTGGATTTTAAACTTGTAAAATTCTAGGGTTTTAAATTTAAATTGTCTAAATTAAACTTTTAATCACAAAACATAAATTTCAAAACTTGAGGGCAAGTTTTAAACTATTCAAAACATAGAGGATCAAATAACAAATAATCTAAATTAACAATTAATCACATAATTATCCATATTTGATTTATTTATGATTTCTTGCTAAATGATTTACCAATTTAATCAAAATAATTAAGTAATTATCACATAAGGAAATTAAATATTTTATTAATTGGTAAATATCTTTAATTAGATCAAGATTACATTCATATATATCAAAAAAATCGGATTAGGGTTGATCTAGTATGATAAAGGCAAGTTTCCATAAGATAAATATCAAAAAAATCCCGATTTTTGCTCTTCCTGACGCTCGGACTCGCCAAGTGCCCAACTGGACTCGTCGAGTCAGGCCAACTCGCCGAGTCCACCATGGGACTCGCCAAGTCCATGACTCAGAATCAAAAAATTCGAATTTTGCAAGCAAGAAACAAACAGCCATGCATCAATTTAATAGAAACCAATCTAGGCTCTGATACTACTAATGGGTTTTTGGCCATATTAACATTCCTATGTGCACATACAAACCCTAATGCTTGGATCTAGGTTTCTCTAATTAAACATGCATTGGATCCAAGACTTCTAATGGCTAATAGAGTATAAGAACAATACAAAATCAGAGTTAGAAGCTTACCTTAAAACACTTGTTTGATCTTCTTGTTCTTGGAGCTTTAGAGTCACAAATGTCACTCCTCTAATGGCTTGCAAACACCAACTAGCAAGAGGATGATTTGAGAGAGAGGAGAAGGAGGAAATCGGCCAGGGTTTCTTTGCTTTTTCAGAGGTGCCAATTTCCCTTGCCCCAAGGGTCTATTTATACTTGTAAGGCTCCTAGGGTTTCACCCTTAAACCCTAATTTGATAACTTTTACTCAAAGCAATCCAAATCATTTCCAAGATAAGCCCTTGGACGATTTGTGGCTTATCCCAAGCCCTAGAAATCGTCCAACCCTATCCATGAAGGATTTACAGCCCAAAGTGTAACTATCAAACAATTGACAGTTTATACCCTCTTATTTAATTAATCTCTTTAAGTCACCAAATTAATTCTAATTAATTTTATGACTTATATTAATCAAATAACAATATTATTATTCCTTAAATTATTCTCATAATATATTAATAATATTTATTCTCTCATGATAAATCATCCTGTCAAGTTGCTATGGTGAAGGCGACCCAAAAGGACCATGCATAATCGGGTCACATACTTGCCTAATATAGTTGCAGCCTTAGACACTATTCCAACAAAACTACCTCGGTCCGACCCATCACCCTGTTACCAACCTCGCCCCAACATATTAGGGTGCGGCATCTTCGCCCATACAACAACTCTTATGTATTTGTGGAGTCCCAGCTCCCACCAAAGTCAATAACGTAGGGTCTCAGCATATCCTCGAGAGTCTGTATGGTCTGCTCGTTCTGGTCATCCGTCTGTGGATGATAGGCCGTACAGAATTACAGCCACGTGCCCAGTTCCTCATTGAACTTCTGCCAAAAAACGGGAGGTGAACCGAACATCGCGGTCTGAGACAATAGAGACCGACCACCCATGGTGAGCAACAATCTTGTGGATATACATGTCAGCCAGCTTCTCGGCCGATGAACTCTCCCGTATTACTAAAAAGTGGGCGCTCTTGGTCAATCGATCCACGATGACCCAAATAACATTGAAGCCCTTCGCCGTCCTCGATAGCTTGGTAATTAAATCCATCATGATCTATTCCTACTTCCACATGGGAACCTCTAGAGGTTGTAGCTTGCCATACGGCCTCTGGTGCTCGGCCTTGACCATCCTGCAAGTCAGGCACCTCTCCACGTACCAAGAGATTTCTCGCTTCATGAACGGCCACCAGTAACTCAATCACAAATACCGATACATCTTGGTGGCCCTTGGGTGAATAGAGAAGCGAGACTTATGAGCCTCCTCCAAAATAGTTTGTCTGATCCCACCAGAAATCGAAACCCAAATCCGACTGCAACGGGTCAATAATCTTTGGCTATCCTGCACAAACCGGGTGTTCTCACCCTTAATCCTCTCAAGCTTCCAGTTCTCCTGACGCATACCCGCTGCCTGAGCTTCCCGGATCAAGCTCACAGGTGGAGAATCCACTGAGATCCTCATACATGTCATTGGGGTAGAAGATCCAGCTGACTTGCGGCTCAGAGCGTCCGCAACCATGTTCGCTTGGTAAAGGATCTCAGAGTCATAGTCGTTGACTACATCCAACCACCTGCATTGTCTCATGTTCAGGTTTGGCTGATCCATGATATGTCTCAGGCTCTTGTGGTCTGTGTATATTGTACAACGGACCCCATAGAGGTAATGTCTCCAATTCTTGAGAGTGAATACCACCGCTCCCAACTCCAGATCATAAGTAGGGTATCTCGTCTCATGCGGATTCAACTACCGCAATGCGTAGGCTATCACTCATCCTCTCTGCATGAGGATCGCTCCCAGTCATATGATGGATGCATCACAGAATACCACAAAATCCTCAACTCCTTCCGGGAGAGTCAAGACTGGAGCCTCGCATAGTCGCTGTCCGAGGGTCTCAAACACCCTCTGCTGCTCGGGGCCCCACTGTAAATCCACCCCCTTCCTCGTCAGATGAGTGAGGGATACTGCAATCTTGGAGAAATCCTGTATGAATATTTGGTAGTACCCTACCAATCCCAAGAAGCTCCTGATATCCGAGGGAGATTTCGGAACCTCCCACTGCATTACAGCCTCGATTTTGGCTGGATCGACCAAAATCCCCTCCTGGTTAACGAGGTGTCCAAGGAACTGAACCTTTCGTAACCAAAACTTGCACTTTGAGAACTTGGCATAAAGCCGCTCTCGTCTCAAAACTCCCAATAGCTCCTGTAGATGCTCATCATGCTGCTCTCGGATCTTGGAGTACACCAAGATGTTGTCTATGAACACGATGACCGAACGATCGAACATCGATCTGCAGACTCGATTCAATAGATCAATAAATACTGCCGGCGCATTGGTGGGCCCAAAAGGCATCACCGCGAACTCGTAATGTCCATAACGAGTCTGGAACGCGGTCTTCTCCACGTCCTCCTTTCTACCCTTGACCTGATGGTACCCGGACCTCAGGTCTATCTTGGAGAACCAAGATGCTCCCTGCAACTGATCAAAAAGATCATCTATCATCGTGAGAGGATAAACGGTTCTTCACCGTCAACTTGTTCAACTCCCAGTAGTCAATGCACATCCGATGTGAACCATCATTTGTCTTGAAGAAGTGAATCGGCGCTCCCCACGGAGAACTACTCGGACGAATGAACTGCTTGCCTAGTAGTCCCTACAGTTGTGATGACGACTCATGCATCTCTGGTGGTGCCAACCTGTACGGCGCCTTGGCGATAGTGGCCGCACTTGGCACTAGGTCGATCCTAAACTCGACATGTCTCTACGGAGGCACTCCAGGTAACTCCTCCGGGAACACGTCAGCAAACTCCCTGACCACTGGAACCTCTGATACTGAAACCCGATCCGTGACCCACGTATCCACCACATACGCTAGATAACCCGCACACCCGTGATGAATGTACTGCCGAGCTGTGACACTCCCGAACCAAACGATGGAAACATTCGGGGGCTTTATGTAACTTCATTCTCATGGTATCATCACAGTGTATATAATTGAAACATAACATCATCATCACCACACATAGAATATTACAGCTGTCATTGGTTTACATCGAGTATTGTATTTCAATATTACATTCCAAAATATGATGAAACAAAACATAATAAAATATCCCTAAATTCCTTTCTCCTAACCTGCTCAACGGTTTCTTGAGAGTACAAGTTAATTTAAAAGGTCAACATAAAAATGTTGGTGAGTTCATAAGCATTTTTGAGAAAATGATTTGTATTACTTTGTAAACACTAGAAAATCTGATATTTTTTGAAAAAAAAAACCATTTGATATGTTTGTGTCTAATCTTGTATTAATGCATGTGTGTTAATGTTTGCTAGAATGTAAAAAAAAAGGTATGAAGGGAATAACCAAGAGAATATAAAGAGAATGACCCCAGACAACCTGATGATGTCTGCGAAAGAGAATGTTGGTATCTCAAACTTCGAGGTTGAGTACCAGCGTGAGTATGTTACCGAGTAACCATAAGAGAAAAGAGAATGGTTCCCTGTAAAATTTATAACGTTAATTTCTCTAAGTGATTCGTTATAACCATACTAGATAATGACAATTTCGCCTTTCATGGCATTGTTGGACGTCGACGGAATAGAAGAAGGTTTTTGTCACCCTAGACTGGTCTAGTTAGCTGTAGCGAACAACTCAGGTGTTGGGTGTCATCCCTGTATAGATCTATACACAAACCCCCACTCTCCCTCCAAGAGACTCTGGTTATAACTACAGGCTATGATCGTACACTCAATAGGTGTCAACCGACACGTCTCACTAGATCCTTAATCGAATTTACGCGAAAAGAAACATATAAGGTACATTTTATGTCCGATGGACATGTAAGTGGACAACTAAGGCCCACTAAGCATGTAATTTACCTCTATGCTCAAAAGGAATGGGATTATATATGTTCCAGGCCTAATATATGTGTAAAAGGACAACTAAGGCCCACTTAACATGTATATTGTTTATAGGCCCAATAAGCACGCAAGGAGCATCCAAGGTCCGCCGCACCGGCCAACAGTCCACCTGGTCCACCCTCCGAGTCTAGCCATATACATCGAGTCTGCAGTGTGATTGGTCCGCCCGCACCGGGCCTTCAATCCACCTGGTCCACTCTCTAAGTCTACAGTATGACTGGTCCGCCCGCACCGGGCCTTCAGTCGGCCTAGTCCACTCTCCGAGCCTCGGCACGTCTGGTCCGCCCTCATGGGGCCTACAGCCTATCCGGACCGCTCGCTGGGCCTTCGGGACAACCGGTGCGCCCTGGGTATCTTGGCCTATAGCACAAAGCGAGACCGGCCTCAACTCAACTCCAGTCCAAACAACCATGTGCACATAAACATACAATCATATAACAATTCACAATCAACAAACCGATCAAACAGATCACATAGCATATCATCATCCTAACCAGGATACCGACCTAACCGATCACTAGCATAGCACCACCCTACATAACAGGATACCGACCTCAACCAGGTGTCTAACACATACCATCCTAACTACCAGGATGCAAACATATCAAAGCAATAACATAACAAAAAATACCCGGATCTCAATCCGAAAAAGGGCCGGCCTTGGTACCTTAGACCCCGTTGATATAGTGAGGATAACTCACCTCGCAACTGCCGACCGAATAGATAAACCCGAGCTGCTCCGACCACTGATAAGATCTCCACCACTCGCCAACCACCGAAACACTGAGCTCAAAACAATAACCAACAATTACCAAAATGCCATTGGAATCAACTGGTCAACCCTTGGTCAAAGTCAAAGTCAACCCCTGACTGACTCTACTCGCCGAGTCAACCCGATGACTCACCGAGTCCCCATGCACAGCACTTCCCCAATCCGCGACTCAACTCACCGAGTCACCCCGAGACTCGTCGAGTCCACAACTCTGAGTCCTTTCACACTTGACTCACCGAGTCATCCCTCGACTCACCAATTCACAACTCAACCAAAAGAGAGGTTAGGGCCTCACAACCAGACTCGCCGAGTCCAAGAACAGACTCGCCGAGTCCAAGGCTATCTGCAACCAACTCGCCGAGTTGTTCTTCCAACTCGCCGAGTTCCTGCCCATATTCAACCAACTCGCCGAGTTGTTCTTCCAACTCGCCGAGTTCCAGCCTATCTTCAAGCAACTCGCCGAGTACACCCTTGTGACTCGCCGAGTACCCCTAGATCTGAAACCACACAGAGGCTTTCCAAGCCATGCAGAAGCTTTAAACCATAGATCTACTCTTTTACAATCCATCCATCACGTAAAGTGGCAAACTTTACGTGAATCCAAAGAGATCTAGGCATTTAACACTCTAGGGCTAGGGTTTGGGACAAGGTAGCTTCACCAATCACTCATCAATAGGGACTTTATGACATATAAGACCATCCGAAGCTTAGATCTGAAGTAGCATCCTCAGATCCAATCTTCTATCTCAAATTAGATGTCATATCAACCACCACACATGAACCCATGAAGAAAATAGCTTAAGGAAATGGTTCCTTACCCCTAGAATGATCCCAACCAACTATAGATTCCTGATCTCCCCAAGCTTCCTGATACAAGCCTCCAATCTTCAAGCTTAAAGCACCAAATATCCTTCTCCAAGCTCTAATTCACTCAACAATGGGGTCTCCTCATGAATTTAGGGCTTCTGGAACTCAAGGAATGATAAGGAGGCTGGGGAGAAGATATGATGTTCTTTATATAGGGCTCAACCTTTGAAATTAGGGTTTTCTCCACTCAGCACCAACTCGCTGAGTCCTCCCATGCTACTCGCCGAGTTGGTCACTTAACATGCGACTAGAGTTGCGACCCTACTCGCCGAGTCCATTCGTGGACTCGCCGAGTTGCCTTTTCCCATTCACTCTTTTAGCCCTTCAACTCTACTCTTGATATTCCGGGATGTTACAATTCTCCCCCACTTACATTAGGCTTTGTCCTCGAAGCCTGCGGCAATTCAACTCCAGAACTACTCCCGTAATGCACCACCTGCCATTAACCAGACCAGGCTCCTTAACGCACAACCATCGAAACCAAAAACTCACTTTCTCCTTTCTTGCGGTGTCCTAACCACCGAATTCCCGATTCGAGTCCAACTTTATCCACTCCATGCTGATAGAATGACACATTCTTCAGTCTCAGAGCAACTCCCATGAGTTCTCCTCTTGCAATCGCATGCACATGTTGATCTAGCTCTAGCACCCTCGGGTTGGGAAAACCCGTCACACAGACGACATCTCCAAACACCCCCCGGATGAATTACCACTACATACACAATTCCTTGATCAAATCAAACTGGAATCCAAGACTCCATCCCTGCATCCCTTCCGAGCCTCTTGGTTCTACACCCTCGGAATTCCTTCCGCGACTTCGGCAGACATCCAATCTAGATGCGATTCCATACCACTGCCGCAACACGCTACTCAATGACCATAATTGGATCACTCCAATCATAACTCTGCACTGCTGCTTTCACTTCCATGAATTTACACTCCCCCCCTTTGGAGCTACATTCCTTTCTCTTTCCTTACCAAGGAAATCCACTTGGCCGCCCTGTCACTACGACAAGTGCCACAGTGCTCGCCCAACGCTACACCATTCCCTTATAGCATAACCACTATCCATGCAACACACATGCTCTGAATCTGATCGCAAGGACTCTCGAGCCCATGCGCCATCTCCACTAATCAAGATCAATACCCGGGGCTAGACCTTCTAATGCTAACACAACGCAACATACTCAAACCATTTCCTCGCACCGATCTAACAATACCTGCAGAGTCTTCAGCATGACTGGACCGCCTTACCAGGCCTTCAGCCAATCTGGACCACTCTCAGAACCTTCAGCCAATCTGGACCGCCCTCTAGGGCCTTCTGTCTGGTTGGACCGTTCTCCGAGCCTTCAGCCTGAATGGTACGCCTACCGGCCTTCAGTCTATCCGGACCGCTCAACTAGCATCCATCATTCCGAGTTACCTCTCCGGGAATTCCTCCCATGCATACTGTTCTAGCCCTCAAAGGGCTCCGAACTCTATCTCCATCATACATACTCAATCCCGGCCTAATCCCAGGCCCTCCTCAATCACATTCCCTAGGTCTGTATCCCGCCCCGCACGACTGCCACTTACTCATATCGGCCTATACTCTTGACTGACAGAACCACTGCTGAATCCCAAGCAGTTAAATAACCTCTCATGCTCATCGATCTTCCGGAGAATTTTCCAATTCTCCCCCACTTAGGGCACTGACTATCAACCACCGGTCGCCATCACCGACCTCCCTCAATAACCCTACACAACACAAACACTCACACGTGAACTGCGTACCGCAAGCACAAACAACCTTCACAAAATCACACATCAACACTGATCATCCCGAATTTGAAAGAAACTCGACCTGCAGCTAACCACTCCTCAGAATGCAGATGCTACCTAGCCTTCAAACCAGACGCCAGATTTCCACTTAAAACCCCCATGAATGATAACCAACGAAATTCCCAATGCTAACCCAACCATACTATGAGACCAACAGATAAACAATACTCCACAATAATCACAAGATAAACAATACATCAAGAAAGAAACATACCCCGCAGCTGCATCCGGCACTGCTCTGGCCTCCTCTGCTGCAAGCTGAAAAGCACGACCCCGAGCCCTTGGGGGCTCCGCTCCACCCTGACCTCCACCTATGATCCTCAAAGTGGCCGGTGCTGGAGCCTGCACCGGTCCTGCAGCAAGCTGCGGACAGTTGACCCTCAAGTGCCCAACCTAATGACAATGATAACAAATCCTCAAATCCCGAACCGGCGCTGACTGTCGACAATCCCTCGCATAGTGCCCCTCCTTTCCGCACTTGCGGCATGCACCACCGGACCTACAAACTCCGGTGTGACCCCTCCCACACTTTCCACAAGTGTGGCTGCTCTGATCTCCCACCCTAGAATCAACGGTCTTGGACCCTTTCGGCGCTGGCTGCGACTGCACCGGAGCCTGCCTCAGCTCACGCAACTGCAACTCAATCTCTAACTCGCGCCGCCTGGCGGCCTCCTGCAACTCCAACAAAGTCTCGCACCTCTGTGTAGACACGAACTATTTGATATCCCTCTTGAGCATACTCAGGTATCGGGACATCTGAGCCTGCTACGAAGCAAACATAGGGCAAAACACTGCCCTCTCAGTGAACATCCTGGTGATTTCAGTCACCGACTCCGAACCCTGCTTCATCTCCAGGAACTCCTGAGCCAATCTCTCTCTCTCTCAACCCGAGGAACATAACAAGTGCTGAACATCTCTCTGAACTGATCCCATGAAACTGCAGCCCTCTACGCATCCGAATACGACCCCGTGGTCAATCTCCACCAATCCTTCGCCCCGAGCCTCAAAAGGTTCAGAGCACATCTCACCCTCTGATCGGCAGGGCATGAACACGTGAAGAAACATCCCTCCACGTCCGATAACCATCTCATAGCAACAATCGGATCCTGAACTCCATCAAAGGTGGGAGGCTTCGTATTATCGAAGTCCCGATACTGAAAACCCCGACCAAATCCTCCCATTGCCGCTGCTACAGCCGCGGTAGCTGCCGCGGTAGCCGTCTCTGTGAGAGTTGCATAGCGCTCATCAAAATACTCAATCATGGCGGTCTTGATCGACCCAAACAGTTCCGACAACTCAGCCCGGAACAACGCATCAACCTCATCATGCAGGATCTCGTGAATCCTCGCATCCAACTCGCACGAGCTCATCTGACCAATAACCTCGGGCGGTACTGACCCACCCAGAACTCCCTCTCCTTCTCCCGATCCTGACCCGGATCCACTCCCAGCATGCCTCGGAATCTCCATACTGAAAAACACCACAAAATCTCAGACACTTCCCACAACCCGGGAACCAACTCTCAACCCAACCCTAGAGGTCATGGTTTCCCTGATACGCGTATGGGTCCTATGCTTTCAGTAGAACGGGCCCATACTACCTTCCACACCTACCCATGTTTGTATGAAGTACTACCACAACAACCTAGTGAAAGACATACAAAACAAGCGCTCAACCCTCACTACTAGAGGAACACTAGAAATCTCCCACAAGGAAACCCTAGGCTAACAGGCATCATAAATCAGGCAACATATCATGAAATCATGAAGATCCCTAGCCTAGCACTAGCATGCTGTTCTATCAAAGCTTAAAAACAAATATCATGTATGGTATTTTGGGGTTACTTACTGGCTCCGGCTGATCGTACCTCCGCGTCCTCCTTCACTTATTTTGAAAACCATTTTAAATTCTCTTTTGAAAACCCTCCTCAATTTGAGACTGGAGTCACACGAGTGTTCCTCCAATTCACTCAAACCAAGGCTCTGATACCAACTTGTAACGACCGAAAAATTCCAACCAATTTAAACTTTTCAAAAATACCTCGATTTCATTAGATTATTACAAAAAGGTTTTCAATACAGTTTATTTAGAGTATTCCCAGAATCACATCACATATAAACATGAGGAGCGGTGTAACACTCGTGTTTCTAGCCTAGGCATTTATATTGATTTGATAGTCTAGGTTAACATTTGTAACTCATTTTGAAGAAATGAAAAGGAGTTATGTGAATATTATGTGAATTATGTGTTTTATGCTTAATTATTAGGGCTTAATTAATTAAGAATAAAAATAAGCGTCAAAATTAAAGTGTGAGATAAGCCCGATATCTTTACATAAAGTTGTAGTGGTCGAAACAAGGATTTCGGGGATATAAAGAATACCAAAATCCGAGTTATAACGAAGAAGTTATGACCTGTCGAAGTTTCGCGACAAAACCGGCACGGTGCTGAATGTCGTAAAAAGTGAGTTTTTGATAAACTACTTTTTAGCCTTAGTAATCTAAATGAAAGTCGTAGTATTCGTTAAACCGAGAAGTTCGATAAAAAGAACGCCTAAATCTGACTTCGTATGAGGAAGTTATGATTTTTCGAAGTTTCAGCGTAGCAGTAGACAGCTAAAAACTCGGATTTTAGATCGAGCGATTTTTAGCCAACACAACCTAAACGAGAATTGAAGGTCTCGTCATTAGGAGCACAACGGTAAAAAGTCTGACGAAAACGGACGTCGGATGAAGAAGTTATGAATTTTTAACGGATTTCCTGTCCCGGTCTATTAAAAATAATAATATAAAATTTAAAGTCAAAATTAGCCAACGAAGTCTAAACGGAAGTTGTAGATCGTAATTTTAGCTACACGTGCATATAAAGAACGTCAAAAACGGAGCTCGTATGCGAAAGTTATGGAATTTAGAAGTTTTGGCGAGAAAACCGAGAAATTTCGCATAGTCACACTTTGCCACGTCACCCTCACCTCGCATGTGACACGTGTCCTGCTGAGTCACCAAAGCTGCTGAGTCACCAGGCTGCTGAGTCACGAAGCCACCTGGCGAGGCGTGTCATGTCCTTCCGAGTCCGAGCTGCGGTCCAATCTGCTGACTACACGTAGAAGCCTCGGTGGCGAGCCTCGCATCCGACGCGTGTGTAGTGACTCATGAGTCCGAACCCTCGCAGGCGCCACGAACCCCCTACTTCGGACCCTAGACCTCGGTCCAATCACAAGCCGCCAGAGAGCCCTTCGCACGCGCAGCCCTCATGCGAGCCTCCCCCTCTGCGAGCCTTCTCAGCCGTCGGATCAGAAGCCTCCTGGCCGTCCGATCAGAAGCTTCCCCCTATAAATAGGAGGGTGCGAGACCTCCCGGGTATTTTTGGAATTTTGCCATATTTAGCCCCTAAACCCATATTTTCTTCATATTAACATCCCGCAAAGCCCCGATATCGATTGTAAATCCCGGAATACCCCACGAACTGCCCTAGAAGCCCGAAAAATTTATCTTTTCGGTTTCGAAGCCCGACTTTTACAAAACCCGGTTTCTCAATAAAACTCCCGGTTTTATTAGAAACGATCGTTTTAGGAAACGAATTGCTGCCCGATTATCATCAAATCATGTTAGTGTATAGTCACTTTCATTTTACACATAGATATGAAGTATTTACCTTATAATACGTGCTATGTGTAAATATATTAATTATTTATTTGAGGTGATTGTTGTGTTGATGTTTTATACAAGTTTTAAACTGTATAAGTATTTTTATCTACAAATATGTTGGGTAGAACATGGGTAGATTGTGATGTGTGATAAAATAAAATTGATGAAAGGCCTCGATGTGTTTTGAGATCCAGTCATCTAGCGGAGTTTGGATGACGACCACGAACTTTGTAGACAGTCCAGTGGGAAACATTAGCAGGTCCACAACATGTATGTGTTAATGAACTAAGAGTGTTCATTCACTGTACTCCATCCCCCTCATGGTTGCCTTTAGGACATGTATGGCTGAGGAAACCCCTTGGCAGTAGTGTCCATCCCGATGATATTCTTTAGGCTAGGTCCCTTGTGACAAGTGTTTAGGGACATAAAGTGAGGATAACGGGAACGGGTAATCAGGGTTATTGTTGATTGATGAACTTAGTAAGTTTAATATTATTGTGGGTTGAAAACCCTATATGCTCACCAGGCTCCCAAGCCTGACCCACTCAACTTTTTATGTTACAGGTAGTGGACCCCGAGTATAGTCGGAGGACAACGAGAGATTTTTGGATTATAGGCCAGTAGTTGTAAATAACTGTTAAAAGGCTTATAATGTCTTGTTTATGCTTTTGGATCTGTATCGGAACATGACATCCCGAGGTTTTGATATATATATGGAAAACATATACCTTCTTAATGAAGGGTTTTGATAAACTTTTATCATATTTTGTTTGGGGACCAATTCCGCAACATCTTTTAAAAAGATTTCTCTGATTTTATTTTAAAAAGCATAAAGTAAATCGCTCTTTTCTGGCCGAGAAATTAGGGGATGTCACAGTTGGTATCAGAGCATTAGTTTAAGCGAACTAAGAAATTGTAGAATTTCTAAGACTTGAACTTAGAATGCTAAGTGATGATTGTGAGATGAGTGTCTACCATATTTTAGACACGAGCACTAGTTTATTTTAGGGAAGATGCCTAAAATGCCCTTATGTGCTAAATGCTATGTGTTTGCCATGTGTGCCATTATTTGTTCGGATCTATGGTCTGTTGCCAACCGGATCTGGAAACCTTATGTGTGTAGGATTCTAAGCGTATGAATACGAGATTAGAACTAACATGTAAACGTTTTGGAGTGATAAGGGAATTGACATGTCTAACAAGGATAAAGACCTAAATTCGCCTTATTCGTTATATAGATTGTAATGGCCATAACTCGTAGTGGAGCTGCAAATGCAAATGGAAACAGGGATCAACAGCCTCAACCTCAAGTAGTTAAGCAAGTACCTGTTGCAGGAGCTGCACCTGAGCCAATGACGATGGCTGGGGTACAAGCAATGATGCAAATGATGTTAGATCGCCAAATGGAGGAGACAAGGCGATTACTACAACAACATAGGGAAGAGACTACGATGCCTGTTGAACAGCTCGTATTGAATGAAGGGCAATCAGTAGGAGGGAACTACAGTGGGACTCTTGGTCAAGCCAATCCACCGATAGTTAGACAAAACAACCAGGATGGAGGAGTTGATGGACGCGGATGCAAATACAAAGATTTCATGGCATCCAAACCGTCGTGTCTATCTGGGAGTCCGACACCGGTGGAAGTCATGAATTGGATCTCCGAAATGGAGACGATGTTTGAAAGTTGTGAGTGCAGCAACAAACAAAAGACCGCACTTTCAATTCCTCTGTTAAAGTCTGGTGTGTTGAGCTGGTGGAAGTTACTAGCTGATTCGATGCCCAAGGGTGAAGCTAGTAAGATGTCTTAGGAAGAATTTGTGGTCCAACTGAAATTGCAGTACTGTTCTGAGCAGGATCTTCTGGAAATCAACAATGAGTTTCAGAATTTAAAGAAAGGAAAGATGAGCGTTACTGAATACGCTGCTAGTTTTATGGAAAAGATGAAGCTAGTTCCTCATCTAGTTCCAACTGAACTCTCTAAGGTCAACAAGTTTGCCCTCGGATTACCAGCGGACTTTGGTCCGATGGTTAAGCAAGCAACCACTTTGAAAGCCGCCATCTGGGCTGCTAAGAATGTCGAGGTTCAGATCAAGGAGAAGGGTCTGGAGAGGCAGAAGTTGGTGAAAAGAGAAAATTTGAAGGAACTTCGGGTTCCAACAAGAAAAGCAAATTTTCTAAGTCCAAGAAGTTTGGAGGAGGAGGAGGTGAAGTGAAATGGTGTGAGAAGTGCAAGAGAAAGCACTCTGGGAGATGTAGTGAGGAGGTGACTTGCTTCAAATGTGGAAATACTGGGCATTATGCCAATGTGTGTCCGTCCGACAAGAGGGTATGTTTTGAGTGCCATGAAGTAGGGCATGTTCTTAAAGACTGTCCAAAGAGGAAGGATGCCGCAAAGCCCAATCTACCACCAAAGCCGAAGGCGAGAGCCTTTCAGATGACCCTCGAAGCTGCAAAAGAAGAAGTCGATGTCGCTTCAGGTACCTTTCTCGTAAACGAATTGCTTGCCCAAATTTTGTTTGATTCTGGAGCCAATTACTCCTTTATATCGCATGAATTTGGTAGAAAGCTAGCTTTGCCTGTAGATAGGCTAGTTAATGCCTTATTAGTTGAGATTGATAGTGGCAAGTTTGTACCTGTTAGCCATCGTATGAAAAACATCCTCATTGACTTGGATGGGAATAAGTTCCAAGAGGAATTATTGCCTATCGAGTTAAATGGATTCGACATAGTTTTAGGAATGGATTGGCTTAGCGCCAATGATGCAGAAATACTATGTAGAAATAAGATAGTAAAAGTAAACCCGCCAGGGAAAGAGTCGTTTATGGTGTACGGAGACAAACGCAGAGTAAACTCTGGAATCATTTCCCTAATGAAAGCCAGAAAGTGTTTGGCCAAGGGATGTACATCATATCTAGCGTTCGTGATCGATGCCAAGATGGAAAAGAAGGAGGTGCAGAATATTCCGGTGGTGTGCGATTATCCGGAAGTCTTTCTCGAAGATCTTCCCGGATTGCCCCCTGATCGACAAGTAGAATTTCGTATCGACTTGTTACCAGGAACGACGCCGATAGCGAAAGCACCTTATCGATCAGCGCCAACCGAAATGAAAGAACTTATGACACAACTTCAGGAGTTATTGGACAAAGGTTTCATTCGACCTAGTTCATCACCCTGGGGAGCCCCTGTGTTATTTGTAAAGAAGAAAGACGGAAGCATGAGAATGTGCATCGATTACAGAGAGCTGAACAAAGTGACGATAAAGAACAAGTACCCGTTGCCAAGGATCGATGACTTGTTCGACCAGTTGCAGGGTTCGAGCTATTTTTCGAAGATCGATCTTAGGTCGGGATACCATCAACTAAAGGTGAGAGAGCAAGTTATCAAAAAGACTGCTTTTAGAACGAGATATGGACACTATGAATTTTTGGTTATGTCGTTCGGACTAACCAATGCCCCAGCAGCTTTCATGGATTTGATGAATAGGGTTTGTAAACCATTCTTAGATAAATCCGTGATAGTATTCATAGACGATATCTTGATTTATTCAAAAAGCAAGCAGGAGCATGAAAAGCATCTGCGTGAAGTGCTTGAAGTCCTGAAAAAGGAGAAGCTGTATGCAAAGTTCTCCAAGTGTGAATTTTGGATTCAAGAAGTCCAATTTTTAGGTCATGTGGTTAACCAAGAAGGAATAATGGTTGACCCAGCAAAGATTGCAGCTGTAATGAAGTGGGAACAACCAAAAAGTCCTACGGAGATTCGAAGCTTTTTAGGATTAGCTGGATATTACCGAAGGTTTATCCAAGGCTTTTCTTCGATTGCTACTCCATTAACAGCTTTGACCCACAAAGGAGCCAATTATGCTTGGAATGAGAAGCATAAGGAAGCCTTTGAGAAGTTGAAGAAGAGATTGTGTGAAGCACCGATTCTTTCATTGTCTGAAGGAGTTGATGACTTTGCAGTTTATAGCGATGCATCCGGAGTTGAGTTAGGTTGTGTTCTGACCCAAAGGGATAAAGTGATCGCGTATGCATCGAGGCAACTGAAGGAACATGAAAAGAACTACCCCACTCATGATTTGGAGTTGGCAGTGGTAGTATTTGCCTTGAAGATATGGAGGCATTATCTTTATGGCACCAAGTGTAAACTTTTCACTGATCATAAGAGTCTCCAATATCTCTTTAATCAGAAGGAATTGAATATGAGGCAACGACGCTGGCTAGAGTTACTCAAGGACTACGACTGTGAGATACTTTACCACCCTGGTAAAGCAAATGTTGTTGCCGATGCTCTCAGTCGGAAGGTAAACCTTGAAAAGAAAAGGCCAAGAGTGTTGAGAATTGAAGTTGTCTCGACAATTGTGGAAAGTATAAAGAAAGCAGAGGAAGCTTTAGAGAAAAATGACCGAAAGGAAGAACGTTTAGGCAAAAAGTTAGTGTTCGGTACAAACAACCAAGGGTTGAAGGTATTTCAAGATAGAACTTGGGTACCTAAGACGGGCGGAATAAGAGATCTTCTGATGGAAGAAGCTCACAAGACCATGTGCTCGATTCATCCCGACAGTACGAAAATGTATAAGGATCTAAAACCCTATTATTGGTGGCCGACGATGAAGCTCGATGTTGCTAAGTACGTGGCCGAGTGTGTAACTTGTGCTAGGGTTAAGGCACAACATCAGAAACCGTATGGGAGTTTAGAACCTTTACCCGTACCCATGGGTAAATGGGAAGACATCACCATGGATTTTGTGACTAAACTGCCTAGAACAAGGAACGGTCACGACATGATTTGGGTGGTCGTTGATCGCTTCACTAAGAGTGCGCATTTCATAGTAGCCAAAGAGAAGTGGTCTATGGATAAACTTGCGAATTCTTATGTGAAGGAAATTGTGAGGCTTCATGGTGTTCCGTTAACGATTATGTCCGATCGTGACAGCCGTTTTACCTCAAGGTTTTGGAGGAGTCTACAAGAGGAATTGGGTACCAAGTTGTGTTTGAGTACAGCTTACCATCCGCAAACCGATGGTCAGAGCGAGCGAACGATTCAAACATTGGAGGATATGCTGAGAGCATGTACCCTAGAATTCCAAGGTAACTGGGATGAACACTTACCTTTAGTAGAATTCTCCTATAATAATATTTTCCACTCAAGCATTAAGATGGCACCTTATCATGCTTTGTATGGGGAGAAGTGTCGAACGCCATCATGTTGGCTGGAAGTTGGGGAAAAGCATTTTATGGGACCTGAAATAGTCCATGAGACTGCTGAAAAGTTGAAAGTGATAAGGGAAAGGATGTTAGCTGCTCAAGATCGACAAAAGAGTTATGCTGACAAGAAAAGACAACCGATATCCTTCGATGTTGGAGATTCGGTTTTACTTAAAGTCTCGCCGTGGAAGGGACTTATAAGATTTGGTAAGAGAGGGAAGTTGAGTCCAAGGTTTATTGGACCATTTAAAGTTCTTCAGAGAATCGGGAATCAAGCTTACAAGCTAGAGTTACCGGAAGAACTAGAGGGTATTCATAACACCTTTCATGTGTGTTATTTGAAAAAGTTCACAGGAGATGTGCCCGACATAATTCCGATTTCTGAGTTGAGGTTGGATGAAAACAAGAGGTTGATCGAAGAACCTGAGGCAATCGTTGACCGTAAGACTATGAAGTTACGACGCAAGATGGTCGATTTAGTGCTTGTGCGCTGGAAACATACGAATGGACCAAATCTCACTTGGGAAACGGAGAGTGACATGATGAGTCGCTAGCCGCATTTGTTTGGTTATATATGATTCCGGGGACGGAATCATCCTAAGGGGGAGAGAATTGTAACACTCGTGTTTCTAGCCTAGGCATTTATATTGAGTTGATAGTCTAGGTTAACCTTTGTAACTCATTTTGAAGAAATGAAAAGGAGTTATGTGAATATTATGTGAATTATGTGTTTTATGCTTAATTATTAGGGCTTAATTAATTAAGAATAAAAATAAGCGTCAAAATTAAAGTGTGAGATAAGCCCGATATCTTTACATAAAGTTGTATTGGTCGAAACAAGGATTTCGGGGATATAAAGAATACCAAAATCCGAGTTATAACGAAGAAGTTATGACCTGTCGAAGTTTCGCGACAAAACCGGCACGGTGCTGAATGTCGTAAAAAGTGAGTTTTTGATAAACTACTTTTTAGCCTTAGTAATCTAAACGAAAGTCGTAGTATTCGTTAAACCGAGAAGTTCGATAAAAAGAACGCCCAAATCTGACTTCGTATGAGGAAGTTATGATTTTTCGAAGTTTCAGCGTAGCAGTAGACAGCTAAAAACTCGAATTTTAGATCGAGCGATTTTTAGCCAACACAACCTAAACGAGAATTGAAGGTCTCGTCATTAGGAGCACAACGGTAAAAAGTCTGACGAAAACGGACGTCGGATGAAGAAGTTATGAATTTTTAACGGATTTCCTGTCCCGGTCTGTTAAAAATAATAATATAAAATTTAAAGTCAAAATTAGCCAACGAAGTCTAAACGGAAGTTGTAGATCGTAATTTTAGCTACACGTGCATATAAAGAACGTCAAAAACGGAGCTCGTATGCGAAAGTTATGGAATTTAGAAGTTTTGGCGAGAAAACCGAGAAATTTCGCATAGTCACACTTTGCCACGTCACCCTCGCCTCGCATGTGACACGTGTCCTGCTGAGTCACCAGGCTGCTGAGTCACGAAGCCACCTGGCGAGGCGTGTCATGTCCTTCCGAGTCCGAGCTGCGGTCCAATCTGCTGACTACACGTAGAAGCCTCGGTGGCGAGCCTCGCATCCGACGCGTGTGTAGTGACTCATGAGTCCGAACCCTCACAGGCGCCACGAACCCCCTACTTCGGACCCTAGACCTCGGTCCAATCACAAGCCGCCAGAGAGCCCTTCGCACGCGCAACCCTCATGCGAGCCTCCCCCTCTGCGAGCCTTCTCAGCCGTCGGATCAGAAGCCTCCTGGCCGTCCGATCAGAAGCTTCCCCCTATAAATAGGAGGGTGCGAGACCTCCCGGGTATTTTTGGAATTTTGTCATATTTAGCCCCTAAACCCATATTTTCTTCATATTAACATCCCGCAAAGCCCCGATATCGATTGTAAAGCCCGAAATACCCCACGAAGTGCCCGAGAAGCCCGAAAAATTTATCTTTTCGGTTTCGAAGCCCGACTTTTACAAAGCCCGGTTTCTCAATAAAACTCCCGGTTTTATTAGAAATGATCGTTTTAGGAAACGAATTGCTGCCCGATTATCATCAAATCATGTGAGTGTATAGTCACTTTCATTTTACACATAGATATGAAGTATTTACCTTATAATACGTGCTATGTGTAAATATATTAATTATTTATTTGAGGTGATTGTTGTGCTGATGTTTTATACAAGTTTTAAACTGTATAAGTATTTTTATCTACAAATATGTTGGGTAGAACATGGGTAGATTGTGATGTGTGATAAAATAAAATTGATGAAAGGCCTCGATGTGTTTTGAGATCCAGTCATCTAGCGGAGTTTGGATGACGACCACGGACTTTCTAGACAGTCCAGTGGGAAACATTAGCAGGTCCACAACCTGTATGTGTTAATGAACTAAGAGTGTTCATTCACTGTACTCCATCCCCCTCATGGTTGCCTTTAGGACATGTATGGCTGAGGAAACCCCTTGGCAGTAGTGTCCATCCCGATGGTATTCTTTAGGCTAGGTCCCTTGTGACAAGTGTTTAGGGACATAAAGTGAGGATAACGGGAACGGGTAATCAGGGTTATTGTTGATTGATGAACTTAGTAAGTTTAATATTATTGTGGGTTGAAAACCCTATATGCTCACCAGGCTCCCAAGCCTGACCCACTCAACTTTTTATGTTACAGGTAGTGGACCCCGAGCATAGTCGGAGGACAACGAGAGATTTTTGGATTATAGGCCAGTAGTTGTAAATAACTGTTAAAAGGCTTATAATGTCTTGTTTATGCTTTTGGATCTGTATCGACCACTAATAAGATCTCCACCACTCGCCAACCACCGAAACACTGAACTCAAAACAATAACCAACAATTACCAAAATGCCCCTGGAATCAACTGGTCAGCCCTTGGTCAAAGTCAAAGTCAACCCCTGACTGACTCTACTCGCCGAGTCAACCCGATGACTCGCCGAGTCCTCATGCACAGCACTTCCCCAATCCGTGACTCAACTCGCCGAGTCTACAACTCTGAGTCCTTTCACACTTGACTCACCTAGTCATCCCTCGACTCACCGATTCACAGCTCAACCAGAAGAGAGGTTAGGGCCTCACGACCAGACTCGCCGAGTCCAAGGCTATCTGCAACCAACTCACTGAGTTGTTCTTCCAACTCGCCGAGTTCCTGCCCATATTCAACCAACTCGCCGAGTTCCAGCCTATCTTCAAGCAACTCGCCGAGTACACCCTTGTGACTCGCCGAGTACCCCTAGATCTGAAACCACACAGAGGCTTTCCAAGCCATGCAGAAGCTCTAAACCATATATCTACTCTTTAACAATCCATCCATCATGTAAAGTAGCAAACTTTACGTGAATCCAAAGAGATCTAGGCATTTAACACCCTAGGGCTAGGGTTTGGGACAAGGTAGCTTCACCAATCACTCATCAATAGGGACTTTATGACATATAAGACCATCCCAAGCTTAGATCTGAAGCAGCATCCTCATATCCATGCTTCTATCTCAAATTAGATGTCATATCAACCACCACACATGAACCCATGAAGAAAATAGCTTAAGGAAATGGTTCCTTACCCCTAGAATGAGCCTAACCAACTGTAGATTTCGGATCTCCCCAAGCTTCCTGGTACAAGCCTCCAATCTTCAAGCTTAAAGCACCAAATATCCTTCTCCAAGCGCTAATTCACTCAACAATGGGGTCTCCTCACAAATTTAGGGCTTCTGGAACTCAAGGAATGATAAGGAGGCTGGGGAGAAGATATGATGTTCTTTATATAGGGCTCAAGTGCTCAACCTTCGAAATTAGGGTTTTCTCCACTCAGCACCAACTCGCCGAGTCCACCCATGCTACTCGCCGAGTTGATCACTTAACACGCGACTAGAGTCGCGACCCTACTCGCCGAGTCCACTCGTGGACTCGCCGAGTTGCCCTTTCCCATTTACTCTTTTAGCCCTTCAACTCTACTCTTGATATTTCGGGATGTTACACCATTTTAGGCCCCTTTTAAGGACAAAACTTGCATTTAAGGCTAGTTTTTGTAAAAGTAACAATTTTAACTCCCTTTTGTCAAAAAATCATTTTTGGCTTGATTTTTATGAAAATGTGCATTCGTGGCCCATTTGTAAATAATTTTATCTTCTTGGCCCAAGTTATAACAAATTTATATTTTTAGTTTTTCTCAGCAAAAATTTACATTTTTGACACAACTATGTTGAAAATGACACTTAAGCCCACAAGAGCCCAAAAAGTTACAAATTTTGGCCCAAGGCCGTGAGAAGCCCAAATAAGGCCCAATTATGAAATTTTTTACATTTTTATTCCTTTTAGGGTCTCAAATGTTGTAACTAACCATGTTTATCAAAAATAATCTTTTTTTTTAACCCCTACTAACCGTGAGTTGCATAAATATACCCATTTTTGGTCATTTTGTCACTTTTGGCCCTCTTATGCAATTTTTCTTAGTTTTAGGTAACTTGTAAGTATTTTAAAACCATTTCCTCGTAAGATAAGTTGAAATGAGTGTTATGTTATACAAATAGCATCATCTTTTAGTAGATCTTTAAGTTCATGGAGTTTATAACACGTAATCACATATATGACATGAAAAACACACAAAATCATGCATATATACATAGATCTACATGAAACAACTTGTATTCCTCCCCAAAACATAGTAAAAACCGAAAATATGGGTATGAACTCACTTTGGGTTGTTGTTTTCGGTCTTGGATGAAGATTGAGAAGGATCTCGGCCCTAGAAGTCTTCTTGAGAGGAGATCTTCGAGTTCTAAGAAGTTTTTAAGAGTATGATCATGAAAACATGTGTTCATGAGGATGGATCTATCATAAAATGAAATAAATCACTTTGAGTTTACATGATCTTACCTAAGTATGAAGCTTGAAGAGATTTTCCTTGAGACACACACAAGTCCACACGAATTCTAGGAAGTATAGAGGAGGTTTCTTTGAGTGTTCTTAGAGAGAAATGTTTGAGTGGATTTGAGATTAAAATGAAGGTGGTGGTGGGTTGTTTGCGTCAAGAATGTAACACCGTAAATTTCAAAACAATTTTTCACATTTTTTTTAAAACATATTTCCATTTATCAATATGCTAGATTAGTCCATGCCCACAATGACGCAGACATCTCCCATCGCAATCGGGACCAGGTCAATCAGAAACTCAACGCCGAAGATCTCGAGTACACATCCTCGGATCACATCAATGGCATACACCGCTCTCTCGTCAACTATGGAAACTCGCAAAGGTCGACTCAACGCCTCTCGACCGATACTAATATGCTGACTAAAGGCTAACGACATAAAAGACCGACTCGCACCCGAGTCAAATAACACCAAAGTAGGTACAGAACTCACAAGAAATGTACCTACACATATCATAATATAATCATAACACCACAAATTCAAAATAAATAAATGAAAGAATACATACCAGCCACAACATCTGGCGTTGCGCGGACCTCCTCCGCTATCAACTAGAAGGCTCTCCCGCGAGCCTTTGGCGCCTCGGCCTTCACTGGCCGACTCTCTGCAGCTCGAACGGCAGCAAGGGCAGATCCCTGCGATGCCCCCTGGGATGACCCCCGCAACTGTGGACACTCGGACTTCCAGTGTCCGGTCTGGTTGCAATGAAAATAGACTGCAAACCCCTTGGGGCAATCCTTGGCCATGTGCCCCTCCTTGCCACACTTGTAGCAATACCCTGCTCTGCAAACTCCCTCATGACCCTTTCCGCACTTGCCACAAGTGCGGCCCTTCTTGTTCCCTGATCTCGAATTGGTGGGCTTGGCCCGCTTGGCTGCTAGCTGGGATTGATCTGGTCGCCGATCCCTCCCCTGAGACTCCGCCTCCTCTCTAACCTGAGTCTCCAGCTCTATCTCCCTCTTTCGAGCATTTTCCTGGAGCTCGGCCAATGTCCGGTATGATGATTTCACCACGAACTCTCGTATATCCCTCCTCAGAATACTCAGATACCGACTCATACGTGCCTGCTCGGTAGACATGTGCTCAAGGCAGAACATCGCCCTCTCATGAAACATCTTGGTGATCACAGTAACAGACTCAGTACCCTGCTTAAGGGTCAGAAACTCCTGGGCCAATCGCTAGGGGTGTAAACGAGCCGAGCTAAGCCCGAGCCTGACCAAGCTCGAGCTCGGCTCGTTTAATTTTGAGGAAGCTCGAGCTTGAGCTCGATTTGAGCCTTAAAGTGAAGCGCGAGCTCTGAACAATTTAGTGGGCTCGCGAGCTTAATCGAGCCTAAACGACCCTCTATGTATATATATATATATATATATATATATATATATATGTGTATATATATATATATATATATATATATATATATATATAGGCTCGTTTAAGCTCGTTTAGGCTCGCGAGCACATTAATAGAAGCTCGGCTCGAGCTCGTTTAATAAACGAGCCTCATATTTAGGCTCGAGCTCGGCTCAGGCTCGTTTAATTTGATCTTGAGTCAAGCTTTTAACGACTCGATCTCGAGTAGCTCGGCTCACTTACACCCCTACCAATCGCTCCTTCTCCACCGGGGGAACGTACTCATCACAGAACATGGCGGTGAACCTCTCCCAGGTCACCGCAGCAAGATCAGCAGGCGAATAGTGCACTGTAACAAACTTCCACCAGTCCTTCGCTCCCAAGCGAAGCCGGTTCAGCGCGAACCGAACCCTCAGATGCTCCGGACATGAACACGTATAGAAGCATCCTTTAATATCAAAAACCCATCTCATCGCAGCAATTAGATCCTGCGTCCCATCAAACCCTGGTGGCTTCGTGTTGCTGAACTCTCAGAACAACAACACATCACTACCCTGAGGTCTGGCAGCAACAACAGCTGTGGTAGCTGCAGCGGCTACAGCCTTAGTAACCGCTGCGTATCTCTCATCAAAAGTCTCAATCAGCATGGTCTTAATATCCCGAACATCTCTGGAATCTCTATGCGGATGGCAACAGCCACCTCCTCATGAATCAACCTACGGATCTCCTCATCACTGACACCACTGCTCTCAGGTGTGTGGCGTGTCCCAACCATGATGTCTCTCTGAAATACAACACAAAATATCAGAGACTCGCTCGAGCGTATACACACTCGATATCCCATTCCTACTCGATCCCTGGTACCCTAAGGATTCTTACTTGGGCTGCGCACTGATCTGGTGTCTTTAGTAGTACGGGCCCAATACTACCGTCCACACTGCATCAATATTCACCCCAATTCCTCCTCTTTGGATCCCAAATCCCAAGTACTCTACTCTCACTATGCATAGTCTACTCTCTAGCAGATCCCTCATAGCTCCTCGCTGCAATCTACTCACTCTCAAGCATCTCCTAGCAGCAAAACCCCTAGGCTAAGGCATCACAAATCAGGCCACTCTAGTCCTAATAAGAATACCTAGCCTACTCTAGCATGCATAACATGTTATTTCATATCTCATAACACATAATATAAGGTTATTTGGGAAAATCACCGTTCGGGCGCTAGCTGATCGTACACACTGCTCTGCTCTGCTCTTTTTAAAACTTTACTCTTTGAGAAAAATTTTGTGATTTTTATTTGAAAATCTCTTAAATCCTCAGTTTGAGTCTAGATACACCCGAAGGTGCTCCCGAATCCCTCAAACCAAGGCTCTAATACCAATTTGTAACACCGTAAATTTCAAAGCAATTTTTCACATTTTTTTTTAAAAACATATTTCCATTTATCAATATTATAAAATTTCATTGTTTCACAAATCAATCCATAAAACACAGCCCAAGATCATAATGTATAAAAAAACTCCTCATGTGTGTACTGATCATGCCGGCGCCTTCCCGTGATCCTCGCTGGTACCTGAAACACATAACACCAGACACTATAAGCATAAATGCTTAGTGAGTTCCCCAAAATACCACATACAACATATATTAGCCACTCGAGGCTATAACTCTGTATGACCCTCTGGTCAGAATATCTCAGTGGGACCCTCCAGTCCCATAACTCTATGGAACCTATGGTCCTAACTCTGTGGACCATTCGGCCCTAACTCTGTAAACTCTGAATCACATGTAACACAGAATCACATAGATAACACATAGCATACAATATACTCTATCATATAACTCTAATTACCGCTCTAGGTAAAGTATAGTGAGAAGACTCACCTCGGGTAACGTGGTAAACCTCGAACTCTGAAATACTGCACTAGCCTCCGCCTAATCACATAAATAATTACTCTAATTAATACAACTTCTACAGACTAGGCCAACCCCTCTCTATAAGCTCTCTAAGAAGGGTAAAAGGCCATTCTACCCCTCTAATGGCTCATAAGTCCAAACACGGACTAAACCCTAAAAGTCAACCAAAGTCAACGGTCAAACTTTGACCCGACTCGTCGAGTGCACTCGCGTGACTCGGTGAGTACATGCGTGTCTCTTCGTCCCTGGTCCTCACTCGACTCGCCGAGTCTACCCTTCAATCCCCGGGTCATCACAGGTCGCGAATCGCGGGGCAACCCGACTCGACTCGTGGAGTCCCTAATGGGCTCAGCGAGTTCCTTCCATGATAACACTCATCTAACCTCTTGAGGTCAGATCTGCTTCTCTAATCTATAGATATGACTTCCCCACGACCAATAACCACGTAAAGGTTGAATCTTGACCCCCATGCAACGTGTACAAGGCTTATTTTGGTGAAATTCCATCTAAATTGGCAACCTAGTCTCGTTTCCTCCATAAACCATCATAAAGCAGAATGGGGAAAGCTCTCTGGACCTCTATGGATCCAGATCTGAAGTCTAACATAGCAAGGGACCATAAACTCCATTTATCAAACCCAAAAAGGGCTATAGAAAACCCTAGATCATGGATCTTAACCCAAAACAGAAAGGGAGTTCAATTTGATACCTCAAACGTGTAGATCTGAACTTGAAAACCCTAGATCCACAGCTCCCTTGACCTATTCTTGGTGGAAATGACCTCTCCTTTGCTTAAACACACAAAAATCGATCAATATGGCCTTAACTCACTCTCAACTCGCTCAAGCTCTTAAGGCACACTCTTTCTGGACAGGTAGCCGCACAAGAGGGCTATAAGGTCCTTTAAATAGGGCTCAGGCCCGGGGAATTAGGGTTTCAGCTTAAAGCGCGGACTCGTCGAGTCCGCTCTTCCTAACTCTTCGAGTTTGTTCATCAATCCAGTTAGCTTTCGCGGTCCTACTCAACGAGTCTACGACTCAACTCGTCGAGTCCCTCTCTTTTCTTACAAACAAAATGAATAATAGTAATACCTGGAATACTGGATGTTACAGAGAATAAGAAGAAGAGGTAGGGAAGAGAGAGATGACAAGATTGTTGCATGGAAACATGAGATTTCCTAGAGACATGGTGTATAATTTGCTTAGTTATCCATTAAACAATAATTAGGTGGCAATACCCTAATTATCACCTTGTTATTTTTTTTGAAACTGGGCCGTGAATGGGGAAGGATAGGGTTCACGGCCCAATTGCAAACGAGAAGATGGTTCACGACCCAATTGAGGTGAGAAGGTGGGTTCACGGCCCATTATGGCCCATGATAAATAAGTGAGTTATTTTAGGCCCAACATGGCCCAATTGCTATGGTTTGACGAATGTGTATCCAACTAGAGCCCAAATGGGTTCATTGGCCCAAAATCATCAAATATAAGGTTTACTGGCCCATTAGGTCCAATAAGAGGATCATAGTCCATACTAAATTCAAACCGGGATATTTAGGGTTTCAGACCCATAGTTAAGTATATGAGATGCATTGTATTAGGTTTTGAACTTCACTCTGGAGTTTTGATTCAAATGGATGATTTTGATTGAGCATAGAATATGATATCCACTTAGTGTACAAGTTTTACGATAATTGATTTTTACATGAAAACATAATTTCCTAGCTAAAATGCTAGTTGTGACACGAGCCCTGGCAGCTGAACAAAACCCTGATCCCAATATGGTGCCCTCGCCATAGATAATCAGTTCTCCCGCACTTGGGGTTCGAACCACCACTCACTGACCCTCGTAGTGGATCATGACACCGAAGCGACTAAGCCAGTCCATACCCACAATCACACATACATCCCCCATAGGATTCAGAATCAGGTATATCGGGAAAGATACCCCGAAGATCTCCAATATGCAACCCTGATAGACCGTAGAAGCGGATATCCCTGTTCGTTAGCGATAGAGATTCACAACAGACACTCTAGCTCTCTTACTCGCAACCCGAACTCCCTACCGAATGACTGAGAAACAAATGGATGAATCGCCCCCGAGTCAAATAATACCAAAGCAGGTAAGGAGTTCACTAAAAACGTACCTAATCACATATGCAAACATATAAGCATAAACCATATATAATCAGTAAGTTAAGGGATAGAAACATACCAACAACCACGTCTGGTGCTGCCCTGGCCTTCTCTGTCATAAGCTGGAAGGCGTGTCCCTGGGCCCTCGAGGGCGCTGCTCGACCCTGACTCCTGTTAGTAATCCTAAGTGTAGCCGGCACTGGAGCCTGCGCCGGCCTGGCAATGAGTTGTGGATAGTTGGTCTTCACGTGACCAACCTAATGGCAGTGGTAGCAAATCCTCATATCCTAAACCGGGGTTGTCTGGCGACAATGCTTTGCATAGTGCTCCTCCCTGTCGCATTTGCGGCACGCACCGCTAAATTTGCAAACCCTCGAGTGACCCTTCTCTCACTTGCCACAAGTGCGGCCCTGCTGTCCCTCTGACTTGGAATCAGCAGTCTTAAACCGCTTTGGCGCCGACTGTGATTGTGTCGGGGCCTGTTGCTGCTCCTTCAACCGCAGCTCAATCTCTAACTCACGCCGCCTAACGGCCTCCTGTAACTCCAAAAGCGTATCACAATGCAGGGTCGCCATAAACTATCGAATGTCAGTCTTGAGCAAGCTCAGATAACGAGTCATCTGAACCTGCTCAGAAGCAAACTCCAGGCAGAAAATCGCCCTCTCCATGAACATACGGGTGATCTCCGTCACCGTCTCACCATCCTATCTCAACTTCAAGAACTCCTGAGCCAACCGTTCCCGCTCGACCCGTGGAATGTAGCTGGCGCGGAACATATCCCTGAACTACTCCCAAGTAACTGCAACTCTTTGGTCATCAGAATACGACCCAGTTATCAATCTCCACCAGTCCTTTGCCCCAGACCTCAGCAGGTTCAGGACACATCTGACATTCTGGTCAGTAGGACATGAACACGTGAAGAAACACCCCTCCACGTCAGATAGCCACCTCGTGGCTTTGATGGGGTCCTGAGTCCTATCAAAAGTAGGGGGCTTTGTGTTCATATATATATATATATATATATATATATATATATATATATATATATATATATATATATATATAAGAGTTTAGTTTATGTTAGTTTTTCATTTCTTCCGTAGTAGTTAAGTTGAGTCTTTGTAGATATTTGCTTGTTTTGTATATTTGTTGTTGCATATATTTCTTCTGCGCTTTTGTTATGGTGATGGATTTATCTCCTATTATGGATTGCCGAGAGTTGACACAGGTTTTGGAAGAAGATATGAAGATTGTGTAACCGCAAGCTATTGAAGAGCATGGAGTTCAGACTAAGAAGAATGGGATATGCCTTATCGACCCTGAGTGCCCTCCACCTTAAATAACGAGTGTAGAGTCTTCAACATGAGTGAGTTCACACATCTTGTGAAATGAGTGAACAGACGAGTTAAGTGCTTTAGTGAGCACGTCCTATAGATTGAGATGCACCTGCATTGTCGGTAAAAGTTATTAGGAGATGCCTTATACTATGGTTCCATGCATTTAAGCCGAGTAATTGGCAAATCTTTGTGTTCCATGTCTTGTACAGTCCTGATTTGGAATGCAGTACATTCGTATGTCTATGGGGTATAGGTTGACAACTCTTTAATCATGATTATGTTGTCGGGATAAATACCTTGAGGCATTCTTTCTTTTTCTTTCTATGTTTTCATTTACATTTGCATTTGAATTCATATTTTCCAAAATGATTCTTGTTTTGTTTTCTTGAGGACAAGAAAGGGTTAAAGCTTGGGGAGATTTGTTAGGTGTATAAAGTGCACCTTTTTACATGCTTATTTCATGTTTAATTCAAGTATTGCATAACATTTAGTGTAACTTTACATGCATTTTACATTTTCAGGACATAATCGAGGATCTATATTCTTTTCACCATTTTTTATGGATGTTCAAGGGAAGCTCTCGGTGAAGTTTCAGAATTTTCGGAGCTAAATTGAAGAAATTAAAAAATTGGAAAATGAGCATTTTCCAGGTTTTCACACGGATCGTGCTTTCACAAAGCATACATTATGCGTCTCGCGCTTTGGAGATCTTTCAGCATAATAACATGTTACACGGCCCGCACTTTCTCAAGGAAAAAATTACACGGGCTGTGTAATTCAGTCTGACAACTTTTGAATTTTGCAACTTCTGATTTATCTTGTCTTTTTAGGCATTTTTGAGACACTTCGACTTGGGACGTCAAGAGGGCGATTTTGGGAGATCATATCACCATTTAGCATTTTGGAAACACTTTGATTTGCATTTTATAAGTTTGTTTTAAGATCAAAACTTGTTGATTTTATGTTCTAAATTTGTCATGTTTGGCAATTTTTTTATTCATTTCCGGTTTTAGATCCGAAATTACTTGTTGTTAGACTATGATGTGAACTTAATTTTATGTTTTTATCTAGTAATCTTTGATCTGGTCTTCATTATATGTTTGATTTGTACTAATTTCACTTGATCAATAAAATTAGGGTTCGTATCACTCTTGTTCGTCAAATTGTGAAATTCGTATATGTTTTATGATTTGTAATTGGTAACAAGCACTTAATTGGTTTTAACAGAATGCAAATTAGTGTAATCAAAGATTGTATGTTCATATTCCTGAGTTTATGAGGAAGATTGGACATTGTTGGTAATAATTGTTTGAACTTAAAGTCTTTTGGTGATCTAATCTAAGAGCTCGTTTGGATTTTATCAACTAAATGAAGTTTTACTTAAAGATCCTGTTTTGAATAAAATACTTTTGTCAATTTAGAGATATTAGAGCATGTTAATGTCTTAATTACCAACCTAAATTGAACATAAATTGAAATCATGTCATATCTTACAACATAGTAATCAAATAGATCTTGGAATCGAAAATGTCATGCTAATTTCTGAATTTTAGCCTTTGATTTATCTTTTAGCGAAGTTTAATTTAAACAAAATTCCCCATTATTTTTTTAACAATTGGTAATAGTGTATCATGTGAAAATATGGTCATTCATTAAGTCCCGTATCTCTGTGGACCGACCCTATTTGCTTTATACTATCTTTTAGCATATTGGTACAGTGAATCGTGTTTAATTATTATTATTATATCCCTATATTTATTGGTTTGACACACCAAACACTGGTTTACTCCTTCGATTCTTTCATGATGACCAATTGGACCTGACAAAAATGACCTTATGCTCCCCATAAAAGCAACAAAAAAAAATGTTTAAAAAATATTTAGGCACTGATTAAACCAACTCCGGAAACAGTATCAGGATACAATGTCATTTTCCGATTAAATTATGTAAAGAGAAGTAAATAATCATAAGTCAGATTAAAATATTAAACAACTTATTCAGCTATTAGAGATTCAATTAGGGAAAAATAATTTATTTGTTGGAAATAGTGTCCAATGTCATTAGCTAATGGTAAAATTTTCTAATAATAACAGGGTCCTTTTAGTTTGCCCTCACAACCCAATTGAACAAAAAGAAGTAGGAGAAAATAAGTTTGTTAATTTATTATAGTTTAATAATTTAATTTGAAATTATTTTGCATTTTTTTAGAACGAAAGAGTAAGATTATGTTAGTGGTTCTAGTCGGCAGTGACATCCAAGTGGGCAGTATGCTTTTCCCGAACCTTCGCCCATGGGAGTTACCCCATTACCCCTTTTACCCGCTTCACTTATGGAAAAGCCTCCAAGAAGTATCGAACACGAGACCTCCCAAAGGAAAACCACCCAGGCAACCCTGGTGACCAATTGATCTAGACCAGTTGGTTAGAAATTATTTTGGAAATTAATTAAATAGTTTTATTTAATTAAATGGTTGAATATTAACAGGTTAAATGTTAACTAACTGGAATGTTCCTAAACACTTAAGGATAAGGGGAAATTCGAAAATCACTCCATCCCACATAGGATAGGAGATGAAACTCACAGTTCACTCCATCCAACATGGGATGGAGGATGAAACTAATGCAAGGATCCATGTTATAAATAAGATACTTGGGATTTTCATTCTCCTTGAACCTTGACTTGATTTTTTGTCGTCCTTCTTCCTCCCCTTTCTTAGTAGACGATTTCTTACCCTCTTAGGGTTTGTGAAATTGACCCTCATCCTAGTTTATTTTTTGGTACTCTCTTGGAGTCTTGGGTGTGAAACAAACAGGGATTCCTACTACCGGTCCTCTTCATCCAAGAAAATATGGTTGTGATCATATCTCAGTTAAGGAATATTCCAAAAGATCAAGAACATCAAGAGGTTAGTAATTCTTCTGTTATTTTTCATAAATAAGTTGCTATAATAGAATAAACCTAGATCATTTCTTTAGTTATTTCAACATAGTGATTGAATTTTTCGATATTTTTAAATATTTCAACATTTTCTTTTTTTTTTTAGTTATATATTATTTAGTTATATAATGGTATATATTTTAAAGATTATGAAACGAGAGACTTTTTAAATGTTCCGAGTTAAGGATGGACATCCTTTTAAAATATTTAAATGTTTCCACAATTCCAAAATTGTAAAACAAAGAAATTTGGATGGGACATAATATATCTTGCGGAAAATATAGTTTGTACAATAAGCATCCATAGTAGGATTATATTTAACTGTAATATAAAAATACTTTCCTTAAAAAGATTCTCTTTTGGTTTTTAAAAGCAAATATATCAAGAAAAAAAATCACAACTCCTACACGTTTTTATAACTATAGACACATGAAAACGAATATGTAAAAAATAGTAAATAAAATTTTAAAAATAATAACTATTTAAATATAGTTTTTTTAATACATGCATAAAAACGAAGATATAAATCTTTGTAAAATATAACTTTATAAAGAATACTAATTTCTTAAAAACAATTTGAAAAAAAAAACACAGATGTAGAAAATAATTTTTGTAGAATATAGAAAACGAATTAAAAAAATATAATTTATAAAATTAGAGAAATCTAAAAAAAACATATGTAAAACGTAAATAAAAGAATATTTGTAAAAAATCAAATTTTGTAAAGTTGTAACAAAAAAAACTTTTTTAAAAAGCCTAAATTTTAGAAAACATATAAAAAGAAAATTGTAAAAAAAACAAGTTTAGACCTAATTTGTAATAAAAATTAAAAAAAGACAGGTTAAAGCCTAGAATAAAAAATGTAAGGACCAGTTTTTAGTAAAAGATAAAAATGTGGTTTAAAAAAATAAAAAACAAAAGTTAAGGGGTTTAAGATAAATGGAAATGTTATTTTGTTAGTATGGTAATTTAGGAATGTTTTATAAAAAGAACCGTTAGAAATCGGAAGTCGAAAGGGTTGGGTCGGTGTATTCGCGCTTAAAATAACCTTCTTCACTCATCCCTCTCGCTTCTCTCCAAACACCATAGATACATGTTTCTTTGAAGAAGAGGGTTTTATTTGGAGGTTCTTTTTCTTCTATCGACACCACCGTTTCCTCGTTCTTTCATTCTCCGGCGTTCAACAATCCTCTGCGTTCCCCTCTTCCTCTGTTAGGTTAACGTTCTTGATTTTTTTGTGTGTGTATTTTATTGATTTCGTTTTTGTTTTTGTTAGGTATTTTAAATTCGGCTAAGATCTTCAGGCCTCCCTTCATCACTGGGGCTATTGGGTTGTACCTTTATTCTTTGTCGTTGTAGTATGACGTCTGGTTCCGATGTCAGTTTGGTTCACCGTCATCATCGATCAAGAAAAAGAGTCCGTCTTTCTCCTCTGATTTCTAGGTTGTGAGTTTAGTTGTCTCTTTTCTCCTCCGATTTCTGGGTTTCGTTTTTTCTTTCTATTTCTCGTCCATTTATTTTTTGTTTTGTTGGTTTTTTGAAGCAGGTCACCTAATAGAAAGCACCCATCAAATGAAGATGATTGGTCAAACAATAGTTAAGTTTAAATAGTCTTGAAACCCAAAAAAGTACTGTTTAGTTGTAGATTCTTCTTCTGTGCACTTTAGGTGTTTGATGAAATGTCTTAATGTTATTGGATTAAATTATTGAGCTATTAGAGATTCAATTAGGGAAAGAAAATTGATTGTTTGTAGTTTTAACTCAATTAGAAATAGAAGTGTATTTGGCTCTAACTAAGAGTTGCCTATAATTAATATAAGTTAGGCAGAAGTGTAAAATTTCCATATTTGAAACAGATTTTGATTGTCATTGCTACAAAAATATATGGACTTATGTTTGTAATTTTCTTACTGCAGGATTTTAGAGATTGAAAAGTGATTTTTGGGGGCATAAGGAAAGTAAGCTTGAATCTTAATCAAATGAGGATACTTCCAAGAGGTGTTGTGATTTTTTTTAACAATTTATATGCTGAGCTTTTTGTTTCAAGGCTACTACAAAGATACGCTTTTAGTTCCATTGAATCTCAAATAAGGGTGTTGGGTGATTTCCGTCTTCTATCCACTGAATTACAAAAGATATGAGTCTGTAACTCTGTTTGTTTATTTCCAGAAATACCCCTCTGTTCCTAAAACTTGTGCTTATATATATTATCTGCAGGATATGATGGGATTAACTTACTTCATGTTGAATCAATCAAAGCAAGATGCTGAATATTGCACAGAAACACCTTCAGTACTTATTTAGTATGCCTGGTAGATCTTTACATCAGGGAAGGAAATGCCTCATGGTGGATTGAAATGTTAAAATCAAGTGGTCAATTAATATAAAGAGGTGCTGATGTATACTTTCGTATCTCTGATGAGGTAATAATCAATTCCCTTTTGTGAATAAAAAGTATTATATATGGGATTTTTGTTAAAAAACTTCAGTTTTTTTTGTAGGAACCTCTTCATTCAGCTGTGATTATTGTTGTTGTTACCTTTTTTTTAGCCAAACGAATTATGTTAAGAAAGTATGGATTTCATCTCATTCTTTCTGGTGGTGATCTGTACAAGAAATGGGATCAGGTATTGCAATTTTTGTTACCTTATCATATATCTTAATACTTTAATAGAAGATAATTTTGTTTTCCAATTAGTACTTACTAGATAATTTTCATTATCGAATATATGAATGATTTATCCATCTTTTTAGAGTAATGGTGCAATGGATCCAAAGGCTCCAAAAGAATTTGTTTTAGTCCACAAAGAGGTTTTCACTCCTTATATATATAAATATATATATATATATATATATATGTATGTATGTATGTATATATATGTGTGTGTGTGTGTGTAAAGTTCATAAGTGCATGTGATACAAAGCAAGAGAAACACACTTGCATTTGATCATGAATCAAATCTATGGGCATTTTATGTAAGTGTTTTATAGCATCCTAGTTTCATTTTCTTTCTACTACATTATTGTACATTCAACTTTTTCTTATTAAGACATTCTACTTTGAAATTTGACCCAATTTACACATTTACCCTTTTGACAAATTTTAACTAAATCTGCTATCGACATGTAATTCCAGGTTTGGGCAATTTTAGTAGGATCTTCTTCATACAATTCAACATATGCACAGAGGCAGTATGTTGTCTCAGTTAAAACATCAGAATACATGTATGTCAAAAACCAATGGGAGGTAAATGACTATTTTGCCCTCCAACTTCTGTCACCCACGTATTATATTTATTGCAATTTCATGTTGCAGAGTATTTCTCCGGAACAGGCTAAAAGGTTTACAAAAAATTAGAGAAAGGGAGGGTTTGATCGAGAAAGATGTGGTATGAAAAGAACCATACATTTAAAATGTGGTTTTTTATTTTAAGTATTTTGTTTTTGTTTTTAAGGTAAAGGACTTGACTGCTCAATCTCCATCTTAAACTCTAATCAAACCAAAATCCAAAAATTAAACTAAAACAAAAATAAGATCCAGGGTACCAACAAACTGATGAAAAAAACAGAAAACTAAAGGTTGTTAGGTTGGATTAATTTTATTTTTTGATCTTGATTTTGTTTTAATTCTTGGGTGCTGATTGAATTTAGTTAGGTTTTTATAATTTAAGATGAAGGAGATTGAGAAGATGAAGATAAGGGAAAAAAAGCCTACTTAAAACTAATGAGTCATTTTACTAAAACAATATTTTGCTACTATTTGTAAGAAACATTTTTTTTTCCTCACAGGGCTTGAGTGATCTCTCTCCATGCTAATTCATCACGAAAGATGAATCACAAGCTTTCTGGTGTTCTTTATTTTATTTTATTGGAAAGGTTAGGTCCAAATTTCAACCGTGATCAAGGGTATTTTGGTCATTTAATAAAAAAAAGAGTAATGAAATTGAAACCACCTGTCCTCATGAATGGTTGAAATCCATCAAATTTGAAATTTGAGGAATTTGACAGAGTTGAATTCTGTCTGAATGGAATCTCGAATTCCAATTCCCTTGGAATCCACAATTCCAATTCTTGGCTGCGAAGCGATCACTGAAAATGGTATTTCAAGAAAATCCACCAGAACTAAATTCTGTCCCTATTGTCAACCAAACACGTTATGAAATGGAATCTTGAATTCCAATTCTGTCAGAATCCGTGATTCCGTTTCTTAGCTGCAGTTTCTAACATGTCTATTATTACTGTTTTGATATGGCAGCTGGTGGAACAACTACTTCAAACAAAACGACTACTTCTGTTTCCACTGGATTCTGATCCAATTCAAAAACTGGCAAGTAAATTTACTCTTTTACCCTCACAAACTACACTACTAATTTGACAATTTAGAGAGTTTTTTGGGAAAAAGATGGGTCTTCTCTTTGAGAAGAATCCTCAATATCTACACTCAATACACATGCTAATTATCAGCCAGAATTACAGATTCTTAGCCTATAAATCAGCTTGCTAGAGTTATATACAGTTATTGACAATAAAAGCATGTGATAGGAAATATATTTTGCTGAAAAATCTGAAGCATAAAATCAGTATTGAATATATATATATATATATATATATATATATATATATATATATGTGTGTGTGTGTGTGTGTGTGTGTGGATTTGATAATTGCATGTGATACAGAGAAACTAAGGTATTGGCAGAAATGAAAACACACTTGCAAGATGTAGTAAACAGCAGTTAGCGCCCAATGCTTCTTCACAAGCCATACTTTGTGTGCCACAGACATTGCATATTGTAGGTTTCACCCAATTAATAAATACTTTGAAATGGTTAAAATTGTGATCATTTGCTAATCACTTTGACATTTCATTTTAAAATTCTTTATTTACTTGTGGTGGAGAAAAGGGAAAGAAGATGCTCCCGAGAATCAAAGTGTTATAACATATGACTGTAAAACACTTGATGGTTTTTTATGGTACAGATTTAGTTCCTTTGAATCTGAAAAAAGGGTGTTGTGCTTGTGTTTATTTATTATCTCTATGCATTGGAGTGGAAGCAAAAGTTTTGTGTGAATAAAAGGCAAAAGCTAATTAGAAACTAATCACATTATCACATTTGGTTTGAAATTCCTATCAAAATTTGTATAAAATTGTAAAACAAAGAAAATTCGATGGGACAGAATATATGTTAAAAACACACATAAAAAATATTTGTAAAAAACCCAGTTTTACAAATGATTTCATATAAAAGAAATTTATTAGAAGATAATTTTCTAAAAAAAAAAAAATTAAAAAACCAAGTTTTAGAATATATATATAAAAAGAAAGTTGTAGATCTTTCTCATCTGATTTCTTTTTTTTTTCTAAGAATTGCATCATCATCACTAAAAGGTAAATTAATGACATGATTTTACTTAATTGCAGCCTTAACTAACGCTACAACCTCCCTGGGTTTCTTTTTGTTTCTCCTCCATTTATTTTTTGTTTTGTTGGTTTTTTGAATTAGGTCACCTAATCCAAAGCATTCCATCAAGCAAAGATGATCGGTCAAGCAAGTGGTGATGTGGGTAAAATTTTAATATTTTTGAAACCCCAAAAAGTATTGTTTAGTTGTAGATCTTTCTACTATGCACTTTAGGTGTTTGATGAAATGTCTTAATTAAAGACTCAATTAGGTAAAGATAATTTATTATTTGTATTTTTACTCAATTAGATATAGACGTGTATCTTGAATCTTAATCAAATGAGGATACTTCCAAGAGGTTTTGTGGGCCTGTTTATGTCATCGTCTCTCTTCTTATTTCTGAGATTCCAAGAATAAAGAACACAAAGTCTTTGTTACGTTAAAATGTTTTTGTATATGTGTAATGTTCTCTGTTTCTAAATCTCTTTGTGTGATGTATAGATGATACAAAAAAAAGAAGCCAGTTTTGCATTTAGCTTGAATCAAAAGGTATGATCATGGCATTCATGTACTTTCTTCTTCTTTTATTTTTCACCATGTAGTTTTAGATGTTTCTGAGAAATGTTTTTATTTATTTATTTATTTTCAAGCAGGCTACAAATGAGTGGTTAAAACAGGTTAGTACTGATGCATAGAGCCATAACCTATAGAAACTATACCCATCGGTATGTTTTTTCAGCTAATTATATACCTAGTGAAAGTTGCACATAGTTCTAAGAGTTTAAAATTTATCATTTTAAAACTATTTATTTATTGCCCTTGCAGCTTCTCATAAGATACAAATTGGTTTTGTATCTGATTTTATACTATGTCTTAAAAGTTCAATTGTATAACATTGCAACATGGATCCTGTATTGGAGGAGTATATGTGAAGTTCATAATTGCATGTGATACAGAGCAAGTGAATCACTCTTCTGCACAAGCCATATTTTGTGTGCCACAGACATTACATATTGTAAGTTTCTCCAGTTGATATTTTTAAATGGTTAATGTTGTCATCAGTTGCTGAGCTTTTGTTCAAAGATTCCTTCTGATACTGGTATGATGGTTAATCATTTTCTTATCAGTTGCACTGATAAGATTCTTTATTGAAATCATGCTACAACCTTCAAGAACTCATATTCACTGGGTTAAAAGGTTGTCTCATTTTCAAAAATTGTTACAATTTAGTGTAACTTCAAATCCTTTTGTTCAATCACAATGTAATGTGTTTGACTTTGCTGAACTTTTCGCTAACTCTGTCTTGTTATCATAAATTCATAATAACAGACATAAACATCTATCTTTAAGAACATGCGTTTATTATTATTATTATTATTTTTTATTTGAGTTTTTAATCTTTTTGTCAGTAAGGCTTATTGATGCCCAATTTTGTGTGTGGTTATTGCAGTGTAGGTTATTTTTTAAGGCTAAATGCAATAAATAACAACTTACTTTCATTTATTTGTCCTTTTTAGCATCCTTGTTTCATTTCTTCTACTACAAATATACACTTTAAGTTCCATCGAATCTCAATGATTACAAAAGATTATATGAGCCTATGACCCTGTTTGTGTATTTCCATAAATACCCCTCTGTTCCTAAAACTTGTGCTCTTCAGGAAATGATGGGATTAACATACTTCATGTCGAGTCAATCAAAAAAAGATGTGCTTTTAATTTAGCGAATTGGGACATTAGGGAAGGAAATTCCACAAGGTGTGGCTGTGGTCTTTGGTGGGTTGAAATGTTTATCTTCTTATCTCTGATGAGGTAATATTCAATTCTTGTTGGTGAATAAAATTATTATATATGAGTATTTTGTTAAAAAAAAAATTCCATTTTTGCAGGACCTCTTCATTCAGCTGTGGTGCTTGAACAGTCCAATTTAACAACTTTGAATACATTGAAGTTGCTTGTAATTGAAATAAGTCTCCCTATAGATGCTGGGATGGGGCCCATATATGAAAGGTCTAACCAGATAAATTTATGTACTATAATTTGATCATGTTTATTTGTTATTAACATTCTCTGAGGTTTTAAAGTGCATTTGTGTATTCCTTAAGGCAAAATATGTTTATCATTTTTTTAAAATGTGTTCTACTGATTTCAGGTATATCATTCCCTTCTCTTTACTTATATAGTGGAGGATTCTGGGAGTGTCTTGTCTTGTTACAGTTCAACAATATGTCCTTATCGTCAAAAGGGAATATTTTTGCAATTTTGGTCCTTATTTCATGGTTTCATAACACTTTGGTAACTGGGTCGTCACCTATATGTTAAATCTCTTTCATTTCCATTTTCACGGATCATGATGAAATTTCAACAAAAAATGTGGTACTCATTTCATTGTGTGATAATGTGTATTGTTTGGTCTTTGGGTCTCAACTTCAAACAGCCCATATGTTAAATTTATGAAAATGACTATTTTGCCTATGTCTTCTTCATCTCTTCCATTTCCATGTTCAAGGAGCATAATTTAACCTCAAAAAGCTTCATTAAAAAATTATGTCATACATTTAAGGAGCATAACTATACCCTAATCCCCAAAAAGATTCTCTAAAAAATAAATAAAGTACATTACAGGTTGAAAATATAATTTCAAGTATGCTGCAAATATGGATAAAGAATAAAGTACATTGCTAAAAAAAATGTAAGTACGTTGCTATTATGGGTAAAAAAAGTACGTTGCTATGGGTAAAAACTAATGAACATTGCCTATATTGGAAAAAAGAATAAAGTATGTTGCTTTTCCAAGAAAGCTGCCTTTTTGTATACTCGTATAAAAATTAAGAGAAAAATAAATTAAATAATGCTATTTATGTTATACAGTGGTCAAGCTTTTTGGATTATGAAGGCTGAGTCATGGATCCAGATGCTTTAAAACAGAGAATATTCTATAGGGGCAAAAAGAGGTTTTTATATTTTGGTGAAATTTACCTTTTGGCTAATTTTAACTAAATCTGTTCATGACATGTAGTTCCAGGTTTATGCATTCTTGGTGGGATCTTATTCATACCATTCAACATATACAGCGAGTCAGTATATTGTCTAAGTTAAAACATCAGAGTACATGATTGACTATCAAAACCCAATAGCAGGTAAATGACTATTTTGCCCTCCAAGTTCTATCACTCAATTATTGTATTTATTGCAATTTCATGTTGCAGAGTATAAAAGGTTTACAAAAATTAGAGGAAGGAAGGGTTTGATTGAGAAAGATGTGGTATGAAAATAACCATACATTTCAAATTATTTAAAATGTGGTTTTTTATTTAAGTATTTTATTTTTGTTTTTAAGGTAAAGGACTGACAGCTCATTGTTGACTTACTCATCCTACAATTTTGATCTCGGTTATTGCCAGGTAACATGCCACTATTATTATTTATAGTGTAAATTACAATTTCGTCCTTGTGATATTTCAAAAGTTATGGTTTTCATCTAGATATTTCATTTGTTGCACAATTGGTCAATAAAGTATAGTTTTGTTGAAAGTTTTCTCACTGGTGGTACTGTTGGTGTTGCAAAATGTTCGTGAAGTCCAAGTGAAATATGACTATTTTGTCCCTCTCTTTTTATCCTTCATCCTGTAAACCAAAAATTCCTCAACTATAATCTTAAACTCTAATCAAACCAATACCCAAAAATTAAGCTAAAACTAAAACAAAATTAAGATCCAAGGTACCAACAACTTTTAAAAAAAAAAAAAAAAACAATACCATGATTTTTCTTTAATTTTTGGGCGTTGCTTGAATTTGGTTTGATTTTTATGATTTAAGATGAAGAAGATTGAGAAGATGAAGATAAGGGCAAAAAAAGTCATTTTACTTTATCTAATTAGTCATTTTACTTTGTGTTATTTATTTATTTATTATACACACAATATTTTGCTAATAATTGAAATAAAGAGTTTTTATCTCACAGAGCATGAGTGATCTCTCTATTTCTCGTCCATTTATTTTTTGTTTTGTTGGTTTTTTGAAGCAGGTCACCTAATAGAAAGCACCCATCAAATGAAGATGATTGGTCAAACAACAGTTAAGTTTAAATAGTCTTGAAACCCAAAAAAGTATTGTTTAGTTGTAGATTCTTCTTCTGTGCACTTTAGGTGTTTAATGTTATTAGAGATTCAATCAGGGAAAGAAAATTTATTGTTTGTAGTATTAACTCAATTAGAAATAGAAGTATATTTTGCTTCTAACTAAAAGTTGCATATAAAATTGTGTGTTTCTGTTTAATTAAGTTAGGTTTTCTTTCTAATTAATATACGTTAGGCTGAAGTGTAAAATTTTCATATTTGAAACAGATTTTGATCATCATTGCTACAAAAATATGTGGACTTATGTTTGTAATTTTCTTACTGCAGGATTTTTAGAGATTGAAAATTGTATTTTGGGGGCATGAGGAAAGTAAGCTTGAATCTTAATCAAATGAGGATACTTCCAAGAAGTGTTGTGATTTTTTTAACAATTTATATGCTGAGCTTTTTGTTCCGAGGCTACTACAAAGTTATATTTTTAATCAAAAAGGTGATTTCCGTCTTCTATCCACTGAACTACAAAAGATATGAGTCTATAACTCTGTTTGGTTATTTCCATAAATACCCATCCGTTCCTAAAATTTATCTGCAGGAAATGATGGGATTAACATACTTCATGTTGAATCAATCTAAAAAGATGCTTAGGTTGCGTTTAGTTGCGGAAAAATGGGCCATTTTTCGGAAAAAATTTCCAATAAAAATGAAAATTTTGAAAACGCATTTAGTTCGTCTATTTTTCTAAATTTTTCATGGAAAATGAAAATTTTCCGTTTTCTAAAATTACAAAGAAGTTGGAAATTTTTGGAAAACCGATAATCATTGTTTTCCACATTTTTCTAATTCCAAAATTTTTCTAAAATATAAACACACCCACACCCACACCCACCCTATCCACTTCTTTCTATTACATTATCGTACTTTCAACTCTTTCTTATTAAGACATTGCACTTTGAAAATTTTACCCAATTCACACATTTACCCTTTTGGCAAATTTTAAATAAATCTGCTATCGACATGTAATTCCAGGTTTGGGCAATTTTAGTAGGATCTTCTTCATACAATTCAACATATGCAAATATGCAGTATGTTGTCTCAGTTAAAACATCAGAATACATATCTGTCAAAAACCAATGGAAGGTAAATGACTATTTTGCCCTCCAACTTCTGTCACCCACGTATTATATTTATTGCAATTTATGTTGCAGAGTATTTCTCCGGAACAGGCTAAAAGGTTTACAAAAGTTAGAGAAAGGGAGGGTTTGATCGAGAATGATGTGGTATGAAAATAACCATGCATTTCAAATTATTTAAAATGTTGATTTTTATTTTAAGTATTTTATTTTTGTTTTTAAGGTAAGGACTTGACAGCTCATTGTTGTTCTATGAGGGTGATGATAATCCAAATATATGCATTTTGCATGATATACTGTTGACTTACTCGTTCTACAACTTTGATCTTCGTTATTGCCAGGTAACATGCCACTATTATTATTTATAGAGTAAATTACAATTTCGTCCTTGTGATATTTCAAAACTTATGGTTTTCATCTAGATATTTCGTTTGTTGCACAACAGGTCGATAAAGTATGACTATTTTGTTGAAACTTTTCTCCCTGGTGGTACCGATGGTGTTGCAAAATGCCATTGAAGCCCAAGTGAAATATGACTATTTTGCCCCCGTCTTTTTATCCTTCATCCTATATACCTAAAATTCCTCGATCTCTATCTTAAACTCTAATCAAACCAAAATCCAAAAATTAAACTAAATCTAAAACAAAATTAAGATCCAGGGTACCAAAAAACTGAAGGAAAAAACAGAAAACTAAAGGTTGTTAGGCTAGATTTTTTTTTTCAATTTTTTTTATCTTGATTTTGTTTTAATTTTTGGGTGTTGATTTAATTTTGTTAGGTTTTTATGATTTAAGATGAAGGAGATTGAGAAGATGAAGATAGGGAAAAAAGCCATTTTACTTAAGACTAATGAGTCATTTTATTTAAACAATTTTTTACACCTTTAGTGCCAGGGATGAACATTGCAAAAAAACTAAATTTGATTGTTAACTATTTGTGGATTTTTAGTTATACACAATATTTTGCTAATATTTGTAAGAAACAATTTTTTTTTTCTCACAGGGCCTGAGTGATCTTTCTCCAATATCATTATTCATCACGAAAGATGAATCACAAGCTTTCTGGTAGTTTTTTTTTTTTAATGGAAAGATTAGGTCCAAATTAACCGTGATCAAGGTATTGCAGTTTTTGTATATCTGAATAATTAAATAGATAATTTTGTTTTACTATTATTCATTATCGAATATCAATGATTCTGGAAACAATAGATGAATGATTTATCAATCTTCTTAGAGTAATATTACTGAGTGTTGTGTAGCTGATTTTTTCAAAAATATTCTGTGAAGCACAAATTCCCTTACATTACTCTGATATTCTTAGTTCCAATTCCTTTGACAAATTGCATTCATTACTCTGCAACAAGAAAAGGTTTTAGAAATACATAACATTTTTATGGTGGAGAAAAGGAAAAGAAGATGCTTCTGCGAATCAAAGTTAACCTTAACACTATAAAACACTTGATGCTTTTTATGTTCTTATTTAGCTTTTCTGTGTTAATGTTTAAAGGTACATTATTGAATCTCAAAAAAGGGTGTTGGGTCTTCATGTTATGAACTTGCTTTATCAAATTGCCACTGATTACAACCTGACAAAGCATGGAAACAATATGTAAGTGAACAGGTAGCTCTATGACCCTGTTTGTGTATTTCCTGAAATACCCCTCTGTTCCTAAAACCTGTGCTTTATTTTTTATCTTCAGGAATTGATGTGCTTTTTTATCAAAAAAAAAAATGTTGAATATTGCATGAAAACGCCATCAGAGCTTATTTGGTACACCTGGTACAAATTATATTTGTTATTTAGTCAATTCTTTTTATTGAACAGCATTTTAATTGTTCCATGATTGTTTTTTTTTTTTTTATCAACTCTAGATTTCATATTCATATACACATATTCTTACATTGACTTTATTTAGAAGCCCACATCTTGTATCTTTATGTTGTACCTATTTTTAATATGTTCCATGGCTCATCAAATAGTTTGCCTCATGGATAATTTGACAATTCATTTTTGATGGAAAATGTCCTATTCCTCCAAAGTACTATTTTAGCGTATGTTGTTATAGTATAGTAGTAAGATAATATACACATATGATTTTGATGTCAGACAAAATTTTTTATACCATAACATAAAAGCAGTACCATTTTCTGATATTACATTCTTTTGTGCTATAATTTGATCTTGTTTAATTGATATTAAACATCTCTGAAATTTTCATGTGCCATAAGGGGAAATTTATTTCTCATTCTAGTCCCTCCTCTTTACTTCTGAAATTTATTTCTCATTCTTGATACAGTTAAACAACATGTTCTTATTGTCAGGTTGCTACCGTTTATCCTTCTCAGACCATGAAGCCTTTGATCATCCTGTTACATGTAAGTTTTTAAAGTCCATTGTTTCTCATTTTCACATTAAAATTACATGGTTTTGTTTATGTAAGTACATTTCCTGTGATACAATCTGTTTTTTAATTTTTTTTTATCAAGTAAAACTTGAATGACATGGAGTTTTTCATAAAGTACAGTTTTCTCCTCCATTTATTTTTTGTTTTGTTGGTTTTTTGAAGCAGGTCACCTAATAGAAAGCACCCATCAAATGAAGATGATTGGTCAAACAATAGTTAAGTTTAAATAGTCTTGAAACCCAAAAAAGTACTGTTTAGTTGTAGATTCTTCTTCTGTGCACTTTAGGTGTTTGATGAAATGTTTTAATGTTATTGGATTAAATTATTGAGCTATTAGAGATTCAATTGGGGAAAGAAAATTGATTGTTTGTAGTTTTAACTCAATTAGAAATAGAAGTGTATTGGGTTCTAATTAATATACGTTAGGCTGAAGTGTTAAATTTCCATATTTGAAACAGATTTTGATTGTCATTGCTACAAAAATATATGGACTTATGTTTGTAATTTTCTTACTGCAGGATTTTTAGAGATTGAAAATTGATTTTTGGGGGCATAAGGAAAGTAAGCTTGAATCTTAATCAAATGAGGATACTTCCAAGAGGTGTTGTGATTTTTTTAACAATTTATATGCTGAGCTTTTTGTTTCAAGGCCACTACAAAGATACGCTTTTAGTTCCATTGAATCTCAAATAAGGGTGTTGGGTGATTTCTGTCTTCTATCCACTGAATTACAAAAGATATGAGTCTGTAACTCTGTTTGTTTATTTCCAGAAATACCCCTCTGTTCCTAAAAACTTGTGCTTATCTGCAGGAAATGATGGGATTAACTTACTTCATGTTGAATCAATCAAAAAAGATGCTGAATATTGCACAGAAACACCTTCAGTACTTATTTAGTATGCCTGGTAGATCTTTACATCAGGGAAGGAAATGCCTCATGGTGGATTGAAATGTTAAAATCAAGTGGTCAATTAATATAAAGAGGTGCTGATGTATACTTTCGTATCTCTGATGAGGTAATAATCAATTCCCTTTTGTGAATAAAAAGTATTATATATGGGATTTTTGTTAAAAAACTTCAGTTTTTTTTGTAGGAACCTCTTCATTCAGCTGTGATTATTGTTGTTGTTACCTTTTATTTTAGCCAAACGAATTATGTTAAGAAAGTATGGATTTCATCTCATTCTTTCTGGTGGTGATCTGTTGACCGTAAGACTATGAAGTTACTAAAAATAGAATTTCAAGAAAATCCAACAGAACTGAATTCCCAAACATGTCATGAAATGGAATCTCGAATTCCAACTCTGTCGGAATCCGCGAATCCATTTCTTAGGTGTGGTTTCTAACATGTCTATTATTGTTTCAATATGGCAGCTCATTGCACAACTACTTCAAACAAAACGACTGCTTCTGTTTCCACTGGATTCTGATCCAATTCAAAAAGTGGCAAGTAAATTTACTCTTCTACCCTCACAAACTACACTTCTAATTTGACAATTTAGAGAGTTTTTTTTGGGAAAAAGATGGGTCTTCTCTTTGAGAAGAATCCTCAATATATACTCCATACACAAGCTAATTATCAGCCTAAATTACAGATTTCTAGCCTATACATCAGCTTACTACAGTTATATACAATTATTAATCATAAAAGCCTGTGAATTTGATAATTGCATGTGATACAGAGAAACTAAGGTATTGGCAGAAATGAAAACACACTTACAATATGAGGCACTTGTTCTATATCAGCATGTTGTTCTATTGTAATCCCAAGAACAACCTAGGGCATGTTTGGTTCATGGATTCCATAGAAATTTGAAGGAATTGGAATGGGAGATTCCTTGAGTTACACGTTTGGTTGACAAAATGGATGGAATTGGATCCCATCAGATTCCCCCAAAATTTGTATTCGAAGGATTTCATCATTCCTATTGTTTCTTCATTTAAAAAAAAAATTATAACTTTAGTTTTAAATCGTCTTTACTTATGCTGCAAATGTAGCAAACAGAAGTTAATGCCCAATGCTTCTTCACAAGCCATATTGCATATTGTAAGTTTCACCTGACAGTTAATACTTTGAAATGGTTAAAACTGTGATCAGTTGCTAATCAGTTTGACATTTCAGTTCAGTTGCTGAGCTTTTTGTCAGAGATTCATTTTAAATTATTTATTTACTTGTGGTGGAGAAAAGGGAAAGAAGATGCTCCCGAGAATCAAAGTGTTATATAACATGACTATAAAACACTTGATGGTTTTTTAAGGTACAAATTTAGTTCCCTTCAAATCTCAAAAAAGGGTGTTGGGTGATTATGACTTCATGTTACGAAATTATGAAACTCAGCCTTCTATCCACTGATTACAAAAGATATGAGTCTATGACCCTCTGTTTCTATATTCCCAGTAATACCCCTCAGTTTCTAAAACTTGTGCTTATTTATTATCTTCAGGAAATGATGAGCCATTTTTATTAAAAAAAAATGGTGAATAAAGCAGTTATTGCTATCTGTGTATCAGAAGGTGGATTGAAGTTACCTAATTTTCCCTTATACATACATACATACATACATGTTCATATCAGTTTATCTTTCTTATTTGTTAAACATACTGAGATTCTTCAGTTGCCAAAGCAGACAGATTAAGGAGAAGCACATCAAAATGGTAAATTCTTTTGGTAGCAATTAACAATTTTAAACAGTACAAAAATCAACTTCTTTCTTTATGATGTTTGGCAAGCCATAATATTAAAATAGAAAAGGCAGTAGGAAGTAACCAAGTTCATTTTATTCCATTGTTGTAAAGAAAATAAGCATTCTATCAGATTGGTTCATTAATTTTTAGTCCATTTTTTCCTTTATAGATTTCCTTCCAGGTTCTTGAATTTTGAAATCTGATATATTAGCATATCCAACTGCTTTTGGAAAAAAGCTTATGCCAGATGGTGTATTGTTCCTGATATAAGGCACATAACCTTTTTCTTTTTTCCTTTTCAATAAGTGTTGCACTGATAAATTGCTACTTGGATTTGTTGTGTCTATCTATGCTTAACTTGATAAAAAATGCTTTCACTTTCATTTAGCGAAGAATTCAATCTATTTTAATATGTTAAAAATTCTCTTAATTTGAAAGTTATTGATGGTAGATGATATGGTAGTATGTATTCTTTTTGGAGGTTCCCTTGCCTCCTATATGCATATATAATTGTGATTCGATAGTGAAAGTTCGTATGCTGTTCTTTTCAGTAACTGAAATTTATGGATACAAAAATGGAGATTATGGAGGAGGGAGCATGAAGTCCAAGTGAAATGACTATTTTGTCTCTCTCTTTTTTCTCCTTCATCCTCTAAAACTAAAATTCCTCAATCTCCATCTTAAACTCTAACTGAACCAAAACCCAAAAAATTAAACTAAAACTAAAACAAAATTAAGATGATGGGTACCAACAAACTGAAGAAAAAAAAAACAGAAAGCCAAAGGTTGTTAGGTTAGATTTTTTTTTTTTTTTTTTTTAAATCTTGTTTTTGTTTTAATTTTTGGGTGTTGATTGAATTTAGTTAGGTTTTCATGATTTAAGATGCAAGAGATTGAGAAGATGAAGATAAGGGAAAAAAATCCATTTTACTTGAAACTAATTAGTCATTTTATTTAAACAATTTTTTTACACTGTTAGTGCCAGGGACGAACGTTGCAAAAAAACTAAAATTTATTGTTAATTATTTGTGGTTTATTTTTGTTATACACAATATTTTGCTAATATTTGTAAGAAACAATTTTTTTTTTTCTCACAGGGCTTGAGTGATCTCTAAGCTTTCTGTTTTTCTTTTTTTTTTTTTAATGGAAAGATTAGGTCCAAATTTCAACCGTGATCAAGGGTATTTTGGTCATTTAATATAAAAAGCGTAATGAAATTGGAAACGCCTGCCCTCAAGAATGGTTGAAGTCCATCAAATTTGAAATTTGAAGGACAGTTAAATTCTGTCCAAATTTTCAACCAAATGCACCATTGAATGGAATCTCGAATTCCAATTCCCTTGAAATCCACAATTCCAATTTTTGGCTGCGAAGCAATAACTAAAAATGGAATTTCAAGAAAATCCAACATAACTGAATTTCGTCCCAATTGTCAACCAAACACGTCATGAAGTGGAATCTCGAATTCCAACTCTGTTGGAATCCACGATTCCATTTCTTAGCTGCGGTTTCTAACATGTCTATTATTGTTTTGATATGGCAGCTCATTACACAACTACTATAGAATGGAAAATATTCTGATTTGATTTCCTTTTTTTATTCCTAGATTAGTGCTTAGATTAGTGGCTTTTTTTCTTATGTTATGCCTATTTAGGCCTTTGTTTTTCAATTGTCAATAATGAAAAAAATAAAGAACAAAGTTTATTTGGTATCAAAGCGGGTTATATGAGCCGCTCACTCAAAAACCCTAAAATCAAAGAATCGTCATGATCAAGGATAAATCGACAATTGATCAAATAAGGGCAATGCGAGGTTTGTGGAAAACATGGTCACAAAAGTGATGATTGCTTCAAAATCATAGGCTATCCAGAGTGGTAGTCAGGAAGGGTAAGACAACAACAAAAGACAAAGATCAAGGCGACTAATGTGGAAACCAAAAGAAGTCCTATATCGGGCCTGAACAACGAACAGTATCAACAATTTCTAAATATTTTTGCACAAAAGAACAAGAAGTTGAAGAATGTGTACCAATAGTTGCCAACACGATACGGAAGGCCTAATGATTGGATCACAGACTCGGGTGCAACCGAGCACATCACCCACAGAGCCGATTGGTTTAAAAGCAAAATAGAGACCACACATGAGTTATTAGTTACTATACCAAATGGTGACTCAATTCCTATTGAAGGAAATGGTGTTTGCAACTTGCCTAACGGGTTGTGAATCAAGGGCACCCTACATGTTCCAAAGTTTACATGTAATTTGTTGTCAGTTAGCCGATTGGCAAGGGATCTTCGGTGTGCAATAACTTTCTTTGCGGACTTCTATGTTATGTAAAACATACATACAAATAAGCTAATTGGAGTAGGTAAATACATAAAGGGGCTTTATCAAATGGAGACTGTAGGAAGCGAGAGGATGGCTATAATAACCACCGTTGATGTGTGGCACAAACGATTAGAGGAAAGTATCGAACTCCATCCCTCACATGAGCGAACTATTTCTTAACCATTGTTGACAACTTCAATCGGTCTTTGTGGATGTTTCTTTTAAAACATAAATCATAAGCCAGTGATTACTTGATTTCTTTCCACAAGATGATCAAGACTCAATTTAAGAAAATTGTCAAAAGGGTTCAGTGTGATAATGGTGGAGAGTTTACATCAAATCGAATGGTCAGTTTCTACACCGAGCATAGAATTTTACTTGAGACCACTTGCCCACACACACCATAACAAAACGGTGTGGTTGAATGAAAACACCATCACCTTCTCGAAACCACTAAGGCGTTCAAGTTTGAAGCAAAGTTACCCTCGAAATAAGACATCGTATGAGATTATTTCAAGTTTGAATCAAAATTCTTCCATGTTATCATAGTAGTGAAACAGGAGGTGATAAGTTCAAGGACTGGGGAGACCAGGAGTGTTTTTGGGTTACCTTTCGGGGACGAAGGGCTATAAAGTTTATGATATGGAGCATGGCAAAATAATTGTGTCGAGGAATGGCAGGTTCTTTTAAAATATGTTTCCATACAACACTGATGCATCCCATGACAAAGATAACGAACACGAGATTTTTGACTTCCCAATATGGTATCATGATGATCATGCTGACAAAACCATAAAAGAGAAGTATATAGGGGTAACAACCCTAGAAGTGATGTGGTAGAAAACATACATGGGGATGAAATACCCATGAAAGTTGAACCTGATTATGATGAAGGTCAAGAACACGACACATAACAACCCACTATAACTGATCCTATCATCCAAACAGAAGACACGAGTGTGGTGAATGATGACACGTTAAGAGAAAAGAGAATTAGAAGGCAACCTGCTCGATTCAATGATTATGTCGTCAAGCTCCCACCATCAATTGCTCAAACTTCACTCGTCATAGATCAAGAATCCTGGACAATACACTATAGCTAATTTTGTTTCATATGAAAAATTATCTGATTCTTACAAAGCCTTCTTGGCTGCCATCAGTTTAATTGATGAGTTGAAGACTTTCAAACAAGCAACACAAGATGAGAATCGGAAAGAAGAAATGAAGAAGGAGATACACGCTCTTGAATCAAATGGCACGTGGATTCTTGAGAACTTACCTGAGGGAAAACATGCCATAGATTCCAAGTGGGTATACAAGATAAAGTACAAGCCGAAAGGGGAGATAGAGAGGTACAAAGCTAGATTGTAGCAATGGGCTTCACCCAAATGGAAGGAGTTGACTACCATTAAACATTTTCTCCGGTTGCAAAGCTTGTTACGGTTCAAACTATCTTGGTGGTTGCAGTAAAGATGAACTAGATGATACACCAGTTAGATGTTAATAACGCTTTTCTACATGGTGATTTGAACGAGGAGGTTTATATGAAAATTCCACAAGGCTTTGAAAAGGGACAAAGGTTTGTAAGCTAAGGAAGTCGTTATATAGGTTAAAGCAAACGTCCAGAAATTGGTACCAAAAGTTTACATCAACTTTAAACGAAGTGGGTTTTAAACAATCACATGTTGATCATTCCCTTTTCATATACAAAACCAACAATTCCTTTGTGGCAGCTCTCTTATATGTGGACGATGTTATTATCATAAGTGATGACTCTAAGAAAATTAAGGGAACAAATACATTTCTTGATGAGAAATTTAGCATCAAGGATCTTGGTGCACTAAAATATTTTCTAGGAATCGAAGTTGCCTGTACAAGAGAAGGACTAGTTCGTAGTCAAGAAAAATATGTGATGGATATTCTGAAGGATAGTGGAATGATGGGGTGCAAACTAAGTTCCTTTCCCATGGAACGAAATTCAAAACTTAAAAGGGATGATGAAGAAGTGTGTGTTGATGTTAGCAAATATCGAAGTTAGTAGGTAGACTCCTTTACCTACAAGCAACCAGACCAGACATCGCATATTCAGTCAACGTATTAAGTTAATTTGTGGCTAATCCACGACAATGTCATATGGAGGCAACTGAGTTTTGAGGTACTTGAAATCTACTTTAGGGCAAGGAATTTTACTCCCAAAGGAGGGTGGTACAAGCCTTGTTGCTTACATAGATTCATATTGGCTTGGCTGTCGAGAAGATCAAGAACTGGTTTTTTACTCCTTCTAGGAGGGGCACAAATATCTTGGAAATAAAAAAAGCAATCAGTCGTATCAAGATCTTTGGCAGAAGCCGAGTATCAGACGATGGAAACCACGATCAATGAGGTTCTTTGGATACTGTGGATTTTGAAGGAGTTGGATGTTGATCAGAATCATCCAACTCAATTATTTTTTGACAACCTAGCCGTGAAGCACAACTAATAACCCGATTTTTCATGAACGTACAAAACACGTTGAGATGGATTGCTACTTCATAAGAGAACGATTAGAGTCAAAGGAGGTTGAGCCATTATATGTTAATTCTAAAGACCAGATTGCAGATTTGTTCACAAAGGCCCTTGGTGGTAGTGGTGCTAGACAATTGAAGCTTCTACTTGACAAGTTGAGCGTTTGTAATCTACACGCTCCATCTTGAGGGGGAGTATAGAATGGAAAATATTTTCTGATTTGATTTCCTTGTTTTATTCCTAGATTAGTGCCTTTCCTTTCTTATGTTTTGCCTATTTAGGCCTTTGTTTTCTAATTGTCAACAATGAGAAAATACAGAACAAAGTTTATAACTACTTCAAACAAAACGACTGCTTGATTTACTTTTTCTGTTTCCTCTGGATTCTAATACAATTCAAAAAGGCAAGTAAATTTACTCTTCTACCCTCACAAACTACACTACTAATTTGACAATTTAGAGAGTTTTTTTTTTTTGGGAAAAGATGGGTCTTCTCTTTGAGAAGAATTCTCAATATATACTTATCAGCCTAAATTATAGATTTATAGCAAATATATTTTGCTGATTAATCTGAAGCATAAAATTAGTATTGAATATATATGTGAATTTGATAATTGCATGTGATATAGAGCAACTAAGGTAAGACAAAAATGAAAAACACTTGCAAGATATATTTAAAGGGTACAAATTTAGTTCCTTTGAATCTCAAAAAAAGGTGTTGGATGATTATGACTTCATGCTATGAAATTACTTACGAACATGCTTTATCAAATTAACGCCTTCTTTCCATTCCATTGATTACAAAAGATATGAGTCTATGACCTTCCTTGTGCTTATTTATTATTTTTAGGAAATGATGAGCTTTACATGATATTAGATAAATGTTATTATAAGTATTAGACATCAATTACATATTTATATTCTAGAGGGATCATAGTGTAAATATATATATTATTAATACCTTATGTAATCGACACATCTATCCTAATAAATAAAGATGATTTTTGCCAAATGTCAACTTCTCATTAAATTTGACACATGCCATTTTTTGAAAGTTTTAGAATTCTTTTTTTTCCACTTGTCATTTTTATATGTTTTTTATTCAAACTCCATCAATCAAATGCCGCATCATATTAATTAATTTTATTAATATATTAATTAATATGTATTAGTATACATAGTAACCTTCCATTTGTGATAAGTAACCTTCTATTTGTATATATTAGTTAAAGACAAAATTACATAAATGGTCATTGTAGTTTGCCAAACACACAAACTCAATGATTGCTAATTATTATTTTTGACGGACGAACATGGTGCTGGTGGTTTCCAAAACATGCATGAATCGTCTTTTTTGCTTATAGCGTTACTTTTGGTCGTTTTAGGTAGGAGGGGTTGAGTTTGTGACCATAGGTAAACCATAGAGATCTTTTATTCAATTTTGTCTATATTTTATGTTTATGTGTTTATGACTTTTCCACCCCTTTAATTTTTAAAATGTCACTTTGACCCATTTCATTCTGAACTTTGTAAAATATTACTTTCACCCTCAATTTTCTGAACTTCCGTGTTTATCCTTCATGGTATATATAATTTGTTTTCTTTAATAACTTTTGTCCATTAACCAAAAAACTATTTTTACGTGTTTATATATATATATATATATATATATATATATATATATATATATATATATATATATATATATATATATATATATATATGTGTGTGTGTGTGTGTGTGTATACATTCAAGGTAATCAATGTTTCAATGTTATTTTTGGACTTTCATTCGTTAATTTTAAAAAATAAACTTACTTGCTTTTTCTTTATGCACGTGCTGGTTTAAGTTCAAGTTTGTCTACGTTTTGACGTTATTTATTTATTTATATATTTATGTTTTCGTGCTTAATTTTATGTACTTTTTCTACGAATGAGTTGAGTCACATATAATAACATTCATTATGAACTTTAAAAAATGTATTATATTTCAATTTAATTCTATGTTTCGAAGCAATTTTTTTTTACGTTTTCATGCTTAATTTTATGTGTGTTTTCTAAATATGAATCGGGTCACATATAATAATTTTCATGCGTTAACTTAAAAAAAATTAATTTTTATGTATTTGTCGATATAAATTCAATGTGGTTAACGTTTCAACGTAAATGTAGTACTTTCGTTCATTAATTTTACAAAAAAAAATACTTGCCTTTTTATTTACATGTCAATATAAAATTGAGTTTGTCTACATTTCAATGTAATTTTTTTTATGTTTTCATGCTTATTTTTATGTACATGCCTATTTTTTCGTACATTGGCTTTTATATATTTCGATGTATTGGCTATTATATTGATAGAAGTTATGTCAAAACGTAAAAAAAATAAGCACAAACAAAAAAATAACGAGGCTACAGGTTATAACATTGGATAAGCGTGTTACAGAAGCTGAGATGATTTCCGAAACTAATATAGGAAACCATATGTTTATTCCAAAAATGTCTTTGAAGCCTTTCAGATAAAATGCTTCTTTTTACATTTCAAAGAAAACAATTTCCACTAGCTTTATGCTTTGAGATGATAATAAACAAGAGTTAAGAACAATCGCTATCGAAGGTGATGGTTGTGTTTTAGATAAACAATTTTCACTCATGGATAGTTGTATGTTGCATTATTCAGAATTAAAAACATAAATGAATTAAATATATTAATTTAAGACAGTAACGGTAAACTTAGCAATATGACATTTGATGTTGTATTAAAAGAAGTTTTGGAAATCAGTGATTCATAAGAATTATTTACATTATATCAATAGTTTTTTATCAGTATAAATTCAATTACCCATTTATTCATGTTTTTATTGTATTTATTTCAAAAGTACACTTTAAAAAATGTTTAATTTTTACACCTTGATATTCAGTACAATTATTTAAAACACGTCAATAGTTTTTTTTTATTAATATAAATTGAATTACTTACTTATTTATCATTTCGTTTGTATTTATATCAAAATTTACTTAAAAAATATTTAATGTTTTCACCTTATATTTAACCTTTTTTTAACCAACGCGTGTAGTACACGAGCCTCACACCTAGGTCAAGATACAATATACAATTCACGTTTACCAAGTTTAACTTGGTATCAGAGCTTCTATTCCCAAACCCTAAAATTGGCACCACATCAACTAATATGGTATATAGGATTAACCACCATTCTTATACCCTCGGAATAACCGAACTGTCGAGGCTTGCGTAACCCCCGAACTACGTGAAAACCTCAAATCACATTCGATACCTGACCAAGCCTAAAGAACCGAACTTAGGTGTAGGGATGATAGCTTTCACAAGACGTCTCTATAGTATGCAAAGTGCATAGGAATTCAAAGAAAAGAAACATGAACAGTTGTGCAGGAGATTACCGCCAAATTCACAGAAAGGGTTTTGTTGGTCCCGCGATACGCTGCATATGAGGAGATGAGAAAGATGATATACCATGACATATGGAGAGAGGATATTAGGTAGTTCGTGAGCTTTTCGATGTGCAAGACCCTATATATATATATATATATATATATATATATATATATATATATATATATATATATATATATATATATATATGTTCAGGTTCATTTGAGACCATTCTAATTTTGTGAGACCGTGAGACAAAATCTAAAAATAATTTTAAAATGCAAAATAAATGGAAAAATCCAAAAATTCTTTTTTTAAATATTATTTTCAGAACATGATTAACTAAAAAAAATAAAAATAAAAAATTCCGTTTTTTTTTTGAAAAAATATTACACTGTACATATTCTAAAAAATAACTTTAAAATGCAAAATAAATGGAAAAATCTAAAAATTCTTTTTTTAAATATTATTTTCGGAACTTGAATTAACTAAAAAAAATTAAAAAAAATCCAGTTTTTTTTTGAAAAATACGTAAAATATTCTAATAGAATATTACAGTGTACATATTTTAAAAAATAATTTTAAAATGCAAAATAAATGGAAAAATCCAAAAATTCTTTTTTTAAATATTATTTTCGGAACTTGAATTAACAAAAAAAATAAAAAAATGTGTCTCACGGTCTCACAAAATTAGGCCGTCTCACATGAAACTAACCATATATATATATATATATACACACACACACACTTGGCGAATGCCCGCACGTTGCGCATATACACATATATAGTTGAAATCTTTACAAATATATGTTTTTTAAAATATAATAATAACGTTGTTGTTATATTTGTTATAATAATTCGTATACTAAATTGATATAATATATTGATTATTTTGAATTATATGATAATATATACATCTATTATAATTGCATAATATCAACCGTTTGAATAACTTCTACCTGCAAGTTACTCATGATTAAAATTAAATATAATATATGGTTTAATGTTATTTATAGTTGCTGTTATTGTTAATTATTTTTTAAAAATTTATTTGTTTAACGTTTTAATTTCTATCATTATAATTATTTAAAACATCAAACATTGTTTTCTGATTTTAAATGTAACATTATAATCATTTATATAGAGTTATTTTTAACTATTGTTATTGTATGTTATTTTAAGCTACTTATTTGATAACGTTTAACGATTATACAAATATCTTTAGGAAACATTTTAGTTAAATTGAGATTATAATTTAGTTTTTGCATTTAACAATACAATTTATCACTTGTAATTATTCACAAAATATTCATTGGGTTTTTTAAGTGGAACTGAAATTTATATTTAAATTGATACTGTAATGTTATATTTAAATTAACAATTTAAGTATTTTGTCCAAACTGTTCAAAAGTTGTAACTTTAAATTTATAATGGTTTACATACAATAACATATTAAATCTAATAAATTAAGTATAATCTGTTAAAAGTTACAGACATAACTTTATAAGTAGAAGTAAAGATGTTATTTTAATGCTGAAATTTAGTTTATTTATGATTACACTTTAGGTTTGATATTTATTTAACCTTATTAACCAACTTATAGTCATCATTAGAAAGACACCACAATTTATCACTTTTAACTATTTACAAAATATTCTTTGGGTTGTTTAAGTTAAATTAAAATTTATATTTAAGTTGAATCTGTAATGTCATATTTAAATTTATAATTTAAGTAGTTTATACAATTTGTTCAAAAGTTGTAGCTTTAAAATGATAATGGTTTACACCAAACAATATATTAAAACTAATAAATTAAATATAATATGTTAAAAGTTAAAAACATAACTTTATTAGTAGAAGTAAAGATATATTCTTTTAATATTGAAATTTACTTTATATATGATTACATTTTAGGTTTGATATTTATTTGATCTTATTAACCAACTAATAATCATTATTAGAAAGAATTGAAAAGTCTTGAGAGTTTCAAATGAATGTGGTGAAAGGAAAAATGTTTCCTTTATAAGTGTGTGTGTGTGTATATATATATATATATATATATATATATATATATATATATATATATATAGCTAAAAGATCAAATGAATACCATAAAAGCTTAAGAACCCTAAGAAGTACTTATTTTTACCTTATCATTAACATTAATTTTGTCTTTTATAATATTTTGATTTTTTAAGTTTTTTATAAATAGAAATAACACAATAAGGGCATAATGGTCTTTGTGTAAAATCCATTCTATAACTTTTGACCTGATAAAATTCTTTCATAATTAGGCAAGAACAAAAAAAATCTCTCATTTTCTTCAACCATTTTCAACCATCTCTGATGAACACCACCATATCCACCACCGCTGACGGTGACCTTACCCCCACCGACACCCTCATCACCGCCGCCGACGGGATTGAACCGTCGATACCTCTTCTTTTTGCATCTTCGGTATACCGTTGCCATCGACCACCACAGGTGAACTACCATCATCAGTTGTACAAGTTCCAATCAGTTCCTGATCTGTGATTTCAACCTCAGATATACAATATTTGCGTCTAGATCTACAATTTTCTACTACAAATCTATGAAGTTCCGGTGAGAATCCACCACCGTCGCCTCCTTATAAATCTGCTTCCTCTCCACCTTCTTCCATATCTGTGGTTCATGCTTCGTCAAACTTTTCTGGTAGTCGACTTAAACATAGCAAGCTCTAAGATCTAAAGCCAAAAAGTTTGTTTTGTGGTCATATATGAAGAGAAATGATGAAAACTCGTCTTCTCCTAGTGGCTGGTGGTGGTTTTATCGTCGTCTCCTATGTCGACAACATCACCACTACCGACTCTTCCAACGACCACTGTAACATCCCAAAATATCAAGGTAAAAATTTCATTTTTAATACAATCAAAACACCCATTTATTATTTACTTAACCACTTAGAAGTATTTTATAATAAAACAATTATCAGAGTACAATCCCCAAATCACATAGTTGTGGAAAAACATAGGTGTATGCGCTGTAATCAAGTCGATTCCTTCCCTTTCGAACCCGAAGTACCTGAAACCATAAACAACAGCTGTAAGCACAAAGCTTATTGAGTTCCTCAAAATACCACATACCATACATAACATACATGTCATACAAATCATACATATCAAACATTCAATAAAAGGTGCTATGTGCCAACCATAGTCTTGCCATTATGCTACGAGCCGTATCATGGTCTTTCCTTGTCTGGTCGGGGGGCAAAACCCTAGGTCTTACAGACAAGTTATAGGAGCCACCTCCTGGTCTTCCATGCAAGCATCACAAATACAACTAGCATATAATCTACAACTAACTATCTACTTAATTGCTAGAGTTTGAATCCTGGTCTTGCAAACAGTTTTGCCAGGAGCCACCTTTGGGTCTTTCATACAAATTCCAAAGGCCACCCTCTGGTCTTCCAATAACATAAACCAAATGGGTTGAAATTGGTGCCTTCGACCCATAATACAGTGATGAGACTCACCTCAGACAGCTGAAACCCACAGACAAAACTCTAACTGCAGATCCGCTAAAATCCCCACGCTATCAAGTACCAAAATGAACACAAATTAATAACTGAGTCCCGACTCACACTAAGAGTCCAAAACCTTCTTACCTTTCCTCTAACTTGGCCCAATGCCGAGGCCCAATCTAAATGTCCAAAAGCCCAAAATCCAAAATAAGCACCTAAGACCCAAATATGGTCCAATTTTCCAAATTGGGCCCAATCCCTTTCATGGGTTGGGCCTTCTCTTAAGAAAATCCAAACAAAACTCAACAACCCAACCAATTAATTATGATGGCCCAAAATGGCCCAAGACAAACATGCCCACTCAAGCCCAAAAGAAATCCAACCTGCTGGGTACGTTGGGCGTACTCAGCCTGTACGCGCAACGTACAACTTAAAAGGCTTGTATATACAACGTACATGCTTGTATGCCCCGCATACTCATCAGCTTCGCCAACTTTCCCACTTCGGCTCTTAATCCAATAAGACTTCGATCCAAACTCCGATCTGACTTCCCTAAGGTGGTTAATCACGTAAAGTTGCCAACTTTATGTGCAATCATGGCTTAATGGGGCTATAGAGCTCAAAAGAGCTTAATAAACGACTTAATACATGCATGAAACCAAAACCACCATAAAGTTTGTACCTTTATGCCCAAGGAACCCTTAATATGTCCAGATCTATAAGGCTAAGCTCCAAAAACGGCCTGAACTCCCAATCACCAACCAAAAAGGACCAAAATGACCAAAAACATGCCAAGGAGTAGATCTAAGAAAAAAATGGCAATGTTTGAACTTTATACCTCACAAGCCACCAAAAGAAGGTGTTAAAGTTGGATCTCAAATCCCTCCTCCAAAGAATAAGTATTCAAACTTCTTCTTCTCTTTCTTCTTCTTCTTCTAGATACACAAAACCCTCCACAAAAATCTTCATACGAACTCAAAAGCACCCAAACAATGGCTAATGAACAAATTAGGGTTTTCAAGGGTGTGGAGGTTGGTTAAACAAGGAAAAAAGAGGCTATCTTATGGCTTATATAGGGCACAACCCTTAAATTTAGGGTTTTCCTTTCCTCCTCATACGTCATGCGTACTCCTCTTACACCCAGCGTACGAGGCCTCGGATCCGCAATCATCCACCATTAGTACGCTAAGCGTACACATGAGGTACCCCCCCTGCATACTAGGTTCTTAGCTAGTACGCTAAGCGTACTTTGTTGTATGCCCTAAGTACTATTTACAAGGGTCAAAATGCAATTCTTCCAATTCTGAAAGGGCAATAAGGAACATCTCCATTTCCATGCGTTACAACTTCTTCCACCACTTCTCTGATATCTTGTGAATCACTAGATCTGCATCAGATCTCACTAGATTTGCATAAGACCTTTTAGATCTACATCAGACCACACCTACATCAGATTACACCATATCTGGATCTTAAAACCACCACCACGAATCAGATATCGATCCAGAAGTCACCACCACTAAAAACAGTTGCTAATGTCGTCGGGAAACTGAAATCGGCCATTGTTGCTTTACCTTTACCGGATCTGGATTTGAAGTCGACCACCGTTGAAAATCATGTATGTTTTTGAGCTATTATGAATGAGAGTCATGAATTGTTTTATTACATTGTGAATGAGAGTCATAAAATGCTTTAATAAACTGTAAATTTGTATGTTGCACACAAAATGTTTGATGGAATGCTTCAACAAAAATCAAGTATGTTTTTAAGATGTGAATACCATGAATAAGAGTGATAAACTGTTTTATTAAAATATAAATGAATATCTCAAAATGTTTTATTAAACTATGAATTTATGTGATACATGTTTGATAAAATGTTTTAACAAAATCAAAATTATGAACAATATGAGCGAAAGTCTTAAACTACTTTATCTTTCTTCTATTTCATCGCATCCCATCCCATGGGAATGGAGGAATAAATTATAGAATAAACAATTATGAGTCTTGTTTTTCTCTCGATATCCATAGTGCAAAAGTATATGGTCATCGTCACAACTTTATGGTCATTGTCATGGCTTTATTGACTAATGTGACTATGTGGATATAATAAGCATTTAAATAATTATAAGTTGTTTTATTTATAGATTGTTTTATATTTTATTTATTTAGATGAGTATAATATAGGTATTTGTCTTTCTTCTAGGTTTAATTAATATTTGTAATGCGGTAATGCGGTAATAACTTTGTTAGCTCTAATTTAAATTTAAGATGGTTAATTTTAAAATTGTATGGATTGTTAAATTCTATATATTTATTCTAATTTAAATGGTAAATTAGTAAGTTTTGTTAATTTTATGGTGGTATATAATTAGGTTGTTGGTTTTTCTTGAAATTAAAAAGGATCTTTTAACTTCTTTTTTTGCATTGTGTGTTGGAATATTTATTCTAATTTAAATTGTAAATTAGTAAGTTTTGTTAATTTTATGGTGGTATATAATTAGGTTGTTGGTTTTGCTTGAAATTGAAAAAGATCATTTATTATATTTATTTATTCATTAGGTTTTTTTTTTTTTTTTTTTTTTTTTTTTTTTTTTTTTTTGCATTGTAAGTTGGAATAATTTCACAAAAATAAAAACTCGATCAAATAAAAATGATAACATGCAGTCTATTTGTCGCTAAAAACGATGATGTTTTTTTTAATTAATTTTCACAAATTAAATTATTACGATGTTTGACCTATTTTAAGGATATTCGTTGCATATTCTAGTTTTATTTTCTTGATCCGTTACTGATTGTATTAAATTATGAATTGACTGTATTAAACTATGAATTGACAGTATTAAGTTGTGATTATTATATTAATTTGTGAATTTACTATATTAATATGTGATTTTTTTTATGAATTTTATGTTCGCTTCTTAAATATGAGATGAAAAAAGTATTATAAATATATCTGATTTTATCTAATTTTGAATAAAGTATATAAAATTTAAATTGTGCATATTTGTGTAAATAAACTTTAAAAACCACTAGCTTTTATATATATATATATATATATATATATATATATATATATATATATATATATATATATATATATCTGATGGTATTAATATACGTTTCAAGTTGAGAATATCGATGTGAATATATAATTTTTGCGTACTAAATAGTGAATTTATTATATTAAGTCGTGAATTTTGTGTTTTAAAACTATGAATTAAGTATATTAAGTTGTGAACTAAATATATTAAGCTATTAATTTTTTATAAATTTTGTGTTAAAATAAGAATGATTTATGTATTAATGTATTAGCTTTTTTTTGTGAATATATTTAAATTGTGTGTTGTATAAATATATAAGAATGTATTAGTTTTTATAATTATTTTGCATTAAACTTTGAATTAGTGAATTAATTGGTTTATTAAACTCTGAATATAATATTTGAGTTGTCAATCTATGATTTTATATACAGATTTGATTTGGAATGAATGATGTTTGTGATGCTGGCACAAGTGCTTAGCGGCGGCGTGTGGTAGTAGTTGGTGGTAGTGGTAGTAAAGTTTGGGTTTGACTTCTTTTAATATGTGCATTAGTGTATAATGAATTTTGCTAAGTTGTGAATTTTACATATTAAACTAAAAATTGACTATGTTAAGTTGTATATTTTATCTAAATTTTATGTTAAAATATGAATGAATGTATACATGCAAATATTAAATTGTGTATTAGTGAATCAATATATTTATTAAACTGTTAATATTTCTTTTACACATTATATTTTTTAAGAAATCTACAATTTAGAGAAACTGGAAAAATTAAATTTGTCATGTCATAAATCTATTTTTTTTTATATATTTGACTGCAAAAAGATGGTATGTATTAAAAAGTATCACCAAAGAAATAAAAATTACAATGTTTATTTTATTAAGTTGTGAATACGACCAGAAAATGTCATTGACTTTGGTGTTAGTCCAACGTCGGTCCGATGAATGTCCAACAACAAGTTCGAACTAGTTGTAAACTAAAAAGTAGAAAGTTTGTTTAATATAATATTAATGTTTGATTTGTCCAAAATGTCCTTAATGAAAACATTTAAAAAATGGTTCTTAGGGTCACATTCTCATTCAATTTGCCAAATGTCATTTTGTGGTCATTTTGAATTAAATTTTTTTTCCACATGTCATTTTATGGGGTTTTCTATTTTAATAAATTTTACACAATACTTTAATGTAATAATTACAATAAATGTAGTAATAAATGAATAGTAATAAATGAATAGCAATTTCATTAATGGACTTACATTCTTATTTCAAAATTTCCAAATCAAAGCTCATTAGTTTATTTTGTTTTTTATTTAAATTTAAAGATAAAAAAATCAATTTTAATAATTCATTATTTTTCTTATTTTCTTATAAATCCAAAGTTTTTAAATATTTAGACCTTTATATATATTTTTTAATTAACCTATGTAATATATGGGTCTTACATCTTATATATATATATATATATATATATATATATATATATATATATATATATATATATATATATATATAGGAATGATCATTTGAGAACTCAAAGTTTCCCGAAAACCTGAGAATCAAACTAGGGCTGTTAGATCAAAATAATAAAAGGTTAGGATCCTTTGTGGCATTTTGGTAAATACTTGGGAAGAAAACAACATGGGGGCATGATAATTAAATGATTCAGGGGCATTTTTGTGATGAATTACCCTGATTCAACCCCCACCGTTCTCTCCCTTCTCTCATGTTTTTCCTCATCGTCGTTATCTTTAGTCGACGTTGATCTGGAAATTGGAATCGATTTCCTTTTTCTCCACCGCAAGCCGTGACAACTGCTCCTCCTTCTCCTTTTTCAGTGTCGATTGAATCTTCACCAAATCTAGAGTATTGGAGAAGATTGATGATCCTCAGTTCTGGAATATTTTATTAGAGAAGATGATCCTATGTCAATCGAGTATAATGACGCGTTCGATCGATCGGTTTTTTGACGGCTTCTTATCTCACCAAAAACGTACCCGGCCACATATCTCATACCGGCGGTAGCCACATATCTCTCTTTTCGACGGTAAACATCTCGTTTTCACGTTTTCTTCCCCGATTGATTAGTAGTAGGAGATTTCTTCCTGTAGTGCTAAATCATATTTTATTTTGTGTATATTTCTTTAATTAGTATCAAATTATACTATAGATGTCATCGTTAAATAGGTTTGCTCAATCTCAAAATGAAATCACAATATATGTTTCTTTTCTTTACCTAATGATCCAGCTGGAGCTGTGAAATCTTCTCACAAAGTATTCATGTTAACAATTTACATAATTAAGATCACCATATTATATAATTTTTTTTTTTTATATTTTATAGTGAGGAAGATGGAAAAAGTCGTACAAAACAACTCTTACAGCTTGAAATAAATCGATCACATTGTTTCTTCACCTCTTAATTACCAAATAAAAAGAGGATGTCATGTAGTTTATGAAATGCTTCTAAAATTTCATACTCTTTGTGTCACTGGCAACTCAAAGTCAAATGTTTCAAATTTATCATGTAAGTTTATCAACTAAACAATCTGTTTCCTTTAAATCATTTATGAATTATGATTTATTGATTTATGTAATTGCTTGTATATATGTACAATTGCTTTTCTTTTGCCAAATAGAGATGCATTGTGTTTGCGAGATAGAGTCATAATGTATCTTCCACGTTGCATATATATAAATTCAGAAGTTAGAAAAGTTTCTACTCAGGTAAAGCTTTTAGAAAATGCTTTTAAAGCTTAATAGTTAAAAAATTATGTTGACTTTATTTACTCCATGTAGATTTTAGACCAGTTTTTTGATATATCTCTGTCTATCACAAGACATGTAGCTTCTAATTACACCACACCTGTTGGATCATCCCATGCTACTTTGTCATCTCTCGAGGACATTATTGCCATTTTGAAAATAGTAAGCTTTACAATTAATGCCCTGAAAAAAGTTTTTTTTTTTTGAAAAAAAAAAGATCAATTGATTTAGTATATAACTGCTTACTTTAAAGTTGTTGTTTACAATTTGTTTAAATGGATACGTTGATTAACAATTCTTTTGGATGGAGATTTGATAAAATTATAGATATATTAATCCTAGAATGTTGTTCCTTGAAGTACAAAAGAATCATTCATATATGAATTGGGTTATTTTTTTTTTTTCATTCGTATGTGACTATATGCTGATTGCAAGTAATAAATATGTATTGTTTTTTTTGTTAAAATCTCATACTTATCCTAGAATGTGTTCAAATTTCTTAGTTTAATTATATATGTAAAGATGTAAAGATTTGTAATTTGTTTGAACTCTAAAGTTCTGGGAAGTCTAATTTGTTTTTTGATTCAGGAATCCAATTGTGTTGTATGTATGAGGCAGGCCAATACGCAGTGCTTTACATGTTTAATGGTTTAATGGCACTATGGAGAAGGTATTTTGGTTTGTTTGTTTGGAAATTTATTGTGACAAGTTATGATTACTTATATTTAAAAAAAATTGATAATTTTTTTCTTTTTCTTCATGAGTTAGTGGTTAATTAGCACTAATGAAATTAATTAGCTACCACTAGCATGGAGAATTCCATGTGTGGTGGAGTTTGTTTAGTTGCTTGCTTTTGATGGTGGTGGAATCTATCATTCTTTAGAGGATGACATGTTTCTTACTCACTTTGAAGTATAGGTTATAATGTGTGTTTTGAGTTAGGAGACCATGTATGTAGGCGACATGATGTTTTATTTATGCTAGTTAATTTTATATGTTACATAACTAATTAAAGTTAACAAATTATATTTTAATGATATTCTGTTCCACCTGATTCATGGTTTGGTGAGTGTATGCTGGAGGCTGGAACTTTAAAGTAAAGACTACATATAGCGAGTGATTCTATAAACTCTTATTTTTAATACCGAATGTCAATCCTCAAGAATATGTTCCGACATTGCCCTTTTTTCTTTATGTTTTAGGATACAGTCTCTGTACATCCACGGATCCACCTTCAGTTCATGTAACTTGAAGTGTACCAAAACTGATTATTTTTTTGCATAAACAGTCAAATAGACAGATGATACATATCTCATCTATTTGAATTACACGTGATTCACATGTAAATCACATGTGATTCACAAGTGAATAACATATGAATTACATGTGATTCACATGTAAATCACAAGTGAATTACATATGAATTACATGTGATTCTCATGTAAATTATATGTAATTAACATGTGATCACATGTAAATCATAAGTGAATCACATATGAATTACATGTGATTCACATGTAAATCACAGTGAATCAAATATGGATCATATGAATTACATGTGAGTCGCATGTAATTCACATGAAAATCACAAGTGAATCACATATAAATTATATGTGATTCACATGTAAATAACATGTTATTCACATATGAATTACATGTGATTTACATGTAATTCACATATGATTAATTTGTGATTCACATGTAAATTACAAGTGAATTACCTATGAGTTACATGTGATTCACAAGTTAATCACATATGAATTATATGTGATTCACAAGTTAATCACATATGAATTATATGTGATTCACATGTAATTCACATATTAATCACATGTAATTCACATGTAAATCACAAGTGAATCACATATCAATTACATGTGATTCACATGTAAATCACAAGTGAATTACATGTGATTCACATGTAAATCACAAGTGAATCACATATGAATTACGTCTATATGCACACATGCATTTTGTATAAGTGTTCTTCGTTAATTATTTTTTTAAAATTTTCTTGTGAATTTCACATTTAAATCTTAAAATATACAATCCCATGTGAATATCACATTATATAATCACATGTGAATCTTACATGATATATACATGTGTGTGTTCTTGCATTAATCAATTTTTTTTAATTTTCTTGTAGATTTCGAAGAATTTTTGGAAAATATTGAAGAGGTGAAAATGATAAATTGAAGAAAATATGGAAATCTTGATATTAAGAAATGATAACATTGTGAATCTTTGTAGTTTTTTTATATTTTATTTTATATCGAATAAAATACTTGTATTATATTTATAGAATGATTAATAAAAATAAATTTTTTTATAATTTACTTACCAATATTATAGTATAAGAAATATGTATATATGCATTTGAAAAAATATACATATATGTACCTAAAACGTTGATTTTTTTTTGTTAAAAAAATGCAATTTTGAAAAAAATTGCACTTTTTTTTTTATAAAAATTGCAGTTTTTATTTTTTTGAAAACAATTCAGTTTTTCTGAAAAAAAATGCAGCTTTTTTGAAAAAAAAAAATACATTTTTTTTTTCTAGAAAAAATGCAGTTTTTTTTGAAAAAAAATACAGTTTTTTTTGAAAAAAAATACAGTTTTTTTTGAAAAAAAGATGAGTTTTTAAAAAATATATTTTTTTATTTTTTAATTGAAAATTTCATATTTTTTGAAAAAAAATTAAAAAATCTCCATTGTTTAAAAAAATCGAAAATTATTTAAAAAAAAATAAATCCGAAATTTTGAGTTATTTTGTTAATTTTTAGAAATTTATATTAATATATTAAACAAGGTTGTAAAAACTGTTCAACGTTAGCTAGTCGATGGACTGGGGTTAAGGGATTAATCGGCTAGGCGGAGATTAATCGGGGACCATTAATTGCTAATTTATTAGATTTTAAAAAATTAAATGTGACTAATATCATATAAAAGTTCATAAATACCACTAATATCATAACAAAATAGGTTAATATGATAAATACAACACAAATCATACCTCAAATAGTTTCTATTGAGATATAACTTCTTCAAAGTGTTAAAATTTCATTGGGTTCTACTGTTTCAGTCATTTTGTATGCATGGATTAATCGTTAGGCGCTCTCTAATCGGTCGAGTAGCGCCTAGGGATTAATCGGGACCTAATCATGATTTTTACAACACTGATATTAAATAACACACAAAAAAAATAAACATTAAATTAAATTGGTAAGATGACGATCATGTACTTAACGAAATACTTTTGATCCAACGGTCCACTTTTAGTTCTCGGGTTCTCGGGAAACTTTGAGTTCTCAACCGATCTCAACCATATATATATATATATATATATATATATATATATATATATATATATATATATATATATATATATATATATATATATATATATAGGGTTGATTTCTTGTACTATTTTTGAAGTCAGAGAGCAAGCCTCGATCAGAATGACAACCAGTTATGCCAGTATAGAATCTATGTGCTTTTGTCGCACCAATGTTTTGTTTGGACATGTTGTGAATAAAACTTTCCTGTGCGTAATCAAGTTTTCTCTTGGCACGTGATTGGTGAATAGTTTCCTTAATAAACAAAGCGTAAGAAAGTTTCTCAGTAAAATCATGAACAACATACTTTACAGTGTCCGGTATTATCTTTAAAACATTCTTTGCCTTGTAATCCACCCTGAATGAATCTTTTCTTCTTTTAGGCTTGTTGTGTTGAATGTCCAAAGTATCCACTTTACCAGTGTTGGGCTTGCCTTCACGGTTACACAATAAATGTCTTTCCGTAATAACACGGAATGTTGATGTCTAAGAGTCCCAAGTCTAACATCAAATCCAGCTTCTAATGCATAGTTTCTATACATTCTAACAGCAACAACATATGAATCATATACTGATTTAATCTTTGGCTTAATATGATCAGATACTTCTGGAGTCCAATACAGTGACCCACCAGGGGAAATGTAATCATGATCATCAGCTGATTGTTCTGAAAGTAATTAATCATAAATATGAATACAGTAAAATTATTGGGTTAAAAAATATGTTACCACGTAGTAGATCAATATTTTGCGCCATATCATCGTCATCAGATGAGTAATTGTCGATTTCTGCATCTTCAAATTCTGCTAACAAAAGGAATGAAATTACAATATATAGAGTTAAATTGTGTTGGTATTAGGGACATTAAATAATTAAAAGAATCACCTTCATTAGATTTACTGCTTTCACCAATTGACAATCCATAACTATAGAGTGTGTCAGAACCAAGGTTGGCGTATGAATAACCGCCTTACAAAGAAACAAATTCATAAGTGAAATATAAATGTTTATTACAGAAAACATTATAAAAAATGAGATACTTCATACATAAAAATAAAGTCACAGTCATTGATGTTACTAGTATCAACAATCTGCAGGTTTACATTGTCGAGTGTATCATACTCAGAAAAATCAAACTCTTCTTGTTGTTCTTCATAATTTATAGGAATTACTTATTCATCAAGTGAAAGTAGTTGTTCATCCATTAGAATGAATATGATAACATAACCCGATCTGCAGAAAGAAAAAAAAAGAATATAATCGACTTGATCAATATGAATTTCAGTTAACAAACAATCCAATTCGGTGTAACGGATAACACGTGATATCAGGGGCTATTAAGGTGTTAATGATTTTATGATTTTAATTTATTTTTTTGAAGATATGATTTATTAATTGATAATATATTGTTTTCTGAGAACATCTTCGTAATTAGTATTAGATTTGGTAAGTCGGTTCCTTTCCATAAGGCTATAAAAACTGAAGATACTATCGAAAATTGAATTATGATATGAAATCAAGAATAATTTACTCACGAAAACCAATTATGATACCAATATTCAATGGGATTCAAATAGATTGTGTAATATTCGAATGGATTTTATAAGATTCGATCGGAATTCTGACAGAATGTCTATATTATTTTCATTTTACCAAGTAAATACCTAACTGTTATAAACAAACTACATAAAAAAGATTATAAAGAGAATTATACTAATGAAAATAGTATAATCTTGTCTCACTTTTCTTTCAGGTTAGTATTGAACTTATGGGTTATGTTATCCTTAAATTACCTATACGAATTCTATAAAGGATTTAAATTACAACAATTCTAAAACAGCAATATACAAAATGTAACATCAGAGTATAAATTCATACATATTAACATTGCATTACCACATTCACAATATTATTTACACATTTAATATTACATTGTTAAATAATTCAAAAACACGTGTGTAACATCCAAACAAAAACGATATTGCTCATTATATAGATTTAACAGACACCAATTAATATAATATAATCTAACCATACATCAAATGATGTATGAATTTATTTGAATTACATAATGAAAACCCCTAAAGTTTCATTGATAGAATCAACCCATACATATAACCGAAAACTCGTTTTTATTGAAAAATAAACTCCAAACAACTAGACTTCTAATTTGATTTCCCGGCAAATGGGCAATTTCGTATGTCATGATTCACCAACTTATTACAGATCGAACATCTTCTTTTTCGAATCATACTTGCATTCATCGGAGGAGGATCAATTTGTAAATTGAGATCGTTGTTTGGTTGTTGCTGAAAAAAAATATGATAACACATATTGTATCGAAATTGTTAATTAGATAAACACAAATTGTAAATCATTTGTACCTGATCTTGATTATTGTTCGGTTGCTCCATTGCAATTGCAAAGAAAAAAACCGGCTGATGATAAGTTTAGATGATCCAAATGAAGTCGACTACAGACGGATTATATATGGCTTAAAGGATAATGAATACAAATTAAAAATATATCTATAATTAAGCTAAAAATAAGGGATTTGATTGGGAATAATTGGGAATAAAATCTTATTTAAGTAATGAAAATACTTGGTCTAGAGTAATCCCTACATCCACACAATATCTGTGTATCCACATTTGAACATATATATATATATATATATATATATATATATATATATATATATATATATATATATATATATATATATATATATATATATATATATATATATATATATATATATATATATATATATCTGTATATTTGGTTTTTCAAGAAACCAAATCTTTTTTTCAATTTCTATAGCTTATTCTTTATCGAAAAAAAATCTAAAAATATCTAAATTCATATATTAACATTGTGAATGTGAAAAATATTTTTCGGATTCACATTGTGAATTTTCAAAAATCCACGTTGTGAATTTGACGTTAAAAAAATTTCGAATTTGATATCATTTGGAAAAATGATAAAAAGTTATGAATTTCTATATTTTTAGTTTTTTTTTTTTTTTATAAAAAATAGGTTTTAAAAGTTAAAAAAAGATTGGTTTTTTGGTATGGTTCTCTATTGAACCTCACCCTATATATATACATGGTTAGGTTCATGTGAGACGGCCTACTTTTGTGAGACCGTGGGACGCATTTTTTTATTTATTTATTTATTTATTTTTTTTTAGTTAATCAAGTTCCGAAAATAACATTTAAAAAAAGAATTTTTGGATTTCTCCATTTATTTTGCATTTTAAAATTATTTTTAGAATATGTACAGTGTAATATTCTATTAGAATATTTCACGTATTTTTCAAAAAAAAAACGTGATTTTTTTTATTTTTTTTATTTTTTTTAGTTAATTCAAGTTCTGAAAATAATATTTAAAAAAAGAATTTTTAGAATTTTCCATTTATTTTGCATTTTAAAATTGTTTTTTAGAATATATATATAGTGTAATGTTCTATTAGAATATTTCACGTATTTTTCAAAAAAAAAAAAAAAACGGGATTTTTTTTTTATTTTTTTAGTTAATTCAAGTTCCGAAAATAATATTTAAAAAAAGAATTTTTGGATTTTTCCATTTATTTTTCATTTTAAAATTATTTTAAGATTTGGTCTCACAAAATTAGAATGATCTCAAATGAACCTTAACAAATATATATATATATATATATATATATATATATATATATATATATATATATATATAGGGTTAGATTATATTGTTTCCGGTAACTATTGTGTGCCAGAATGCACAAATCTGGACCACCGAATGAATATAATCAACAATCATGATTTGAGGGTCTATGATATTACAATAGGGTAGCATGTATCTTATAATCACACAAATTTCAGCAAAATGGTATTTTGGTCAATTAACCTCTTGTAAAAAAGGTAATTTTCGGATTTTAAGGGATCATTAATTCCCTTATTTTTAAAAAATCTGATTTTTTTTTCAAATTAATTCTAGTTAAATTATAATATTACTTTTAATAATAACCGATTTTATTCTGCCAGAATAAAAAAAAGTCAACAATAAACTAATAAATATATTTGTGGTTTTATTCTTACATAATGTTTTTTCATTCAAGATACTTTTTATATTAAACATGCTTAAAGAATTATACAACATATTATCAAGAATAACATTTTCTAAAGAATACGGATTTTATTCTTTAAGAATCACTATTTACATTCACCCGTAAACAAAAAGAGTATAAACAATTATTACAATCATTCTAAAAAAATATGACTAATAATGGTTTAAGGATTACATTTACTCTTAAAGATTAAAACTAAAAATGGTTAAAAAAACATCAAAATCTAACAAAAACACTACTCTATTCCGAAAGAATATTATTCTTCTCCATATTTTCTTCATTTTCCATATTAATGGCAACCTCTTCAAAACATAAATTCACAAGGAAAACATAATCAACTTTCAAATATTAAAAATTTTAGTGCATTAAATAGAATAAAACAATAAATTCTAATAGAATGTGATATATATTCAAATAGAATATAACTATAATTTCTACAAACCAATATTAACAATCATCTCTAAACTTGCAATGTATATTATTCTGAAAGAATGTAATGTTTCATTATATAAAATGTTATTCCATAAGAATCGAGACCAATAACAAGATTATAAACCAATTTTATTTTGACAGAATTGGTTAGGGTAATTCATTGCTTAAGTTGACAAGGAATTCAAGATTCTATTCTAACAAAATTAGAATTCGATATTCCATTCTAGCAGAATGATCGACATCAAGATGCCTTAAAAAAACCTAGATTTCAACTATGCATTTTATCAAACACTTGGTGTGCTTCTTCAGTTTCTTCAAAAAAAAAAATTAGTGAAAGTCTTACCAATTCAGTTTCTTGGTGGTCGAGAACTGGAGATACAACTAAAAATACATGTTATATGATTAGTACAAGAGCATACCAATTCAGTTTCTTGGTGGTGTCGTTGACGACCTAAAATCCCCTGCTGCCTTCGTTTTCACCTCCTTTTGCAGACTCCACAACAGGCACCGAGCACCTCTTCACCACCATCTGCTGTTGTTGCTTTTCCCCAGATTTCTTGTTGCAGACCTAAAATCCCCTGCTGCCTTTGTTTTCACCTCCTTTTGCAGAGTCGATGGAGGGATCGCTAGAGAAAAAGACGATGTTCGATGCAGACGAAAGAGGGTCGTGAAAGAAGAAGAATCAGAGTAGAGAATTTTGTGAGGAGGCGAGATAGTTTTGTGAGCGGCGACTGAATGATAAAGGGATGGTGGTTTTCTAGGGTTTAACTAATTAAAGAGAGATTAATTGAATGTTTTTTTACCATAATTAAATATACTAAGTTTACCATTATACCCTTTTCTAATTTAATTAATGATTTATTGTTTCCTGAATTCTCATTGGTGCATTTAGGCACACACTATTTGCTAAAAACATTTGAACCTAGCTATATATATATATATATATATATATATATATATATATATATATATATATATATATATATATATATATATATATATATATATATATATATATATATATATATATATATATATATATAATGAAAAATAGAAAATGTGGCGTCTTATGGTCTCCTACAAAAATTTTGAAATTAGTTCCTTTTACTTTCTTGTCATCGGTTATGAACAAAGATCAACCGAATTCGGTATTTAGGTTACGTTTGTGATTTCGCCGGACATTTTAATCGTTGCCGGTAAACCTCAGATTCAGGTATCTCGTTCTGTTAATCCAATTATGTAAAGCTGTTGCTCGTCATAGGCAAAATTATCGTCTCAAATTTTCTCCTAATTCACGCGTCTATGAGGAATGCGATATAATTGGAATCTTTGACTCATTTTGAGCTAATTTTTAAGTTAAGTTGAGATTAATGGATGTTTATTAGGTCTTGGCAGTTCACGTTCATACTCTTACCTGTCTTTTATTTTTCGCTAGTTAAAAACCATATTTAATTTGTATATGTTCTGAGAATCTATGAGGTTTGAAGCATCTTGATCTATTGCTCTATGATACTTTAGTTTACTGCGGTTTCCATTTTAACACTAGATTTCTGATCTTCTGTATGCTTCTCTCCTCCTCTCCCCTGATACATTGATCTTAATTTGCTATTAATAACAGCTTAGATTTTAATACACCGAGTTTTAATTTGCATTGATAAACGTAGTTTGTTCTGCTAATATAGTTTTTTTTTGGTTTTCAGGGTAAACCCACTGCAATTACAGGTTTAAAATCTGAATGGGACTTTGCTTCTCTTCGGTGAGTTTATGTTGCTTCTCTTCGGTGAGTTTCCTTGTCAGTTGCAACAAATAACAGGACTTGTATACAATTTTTCTTAAACAGAGGAGCTCCTGTGGCCTCAGTTTTTGTTTCTTGAATGATTTTTTCAAACTTTATAACTAGTTTCTCTGGCTAAATGAAGAAGATGTGACAGAGGAATGATAGTTTCCAGACACTTGTTGTCTTCTGATTTTAATATGTTATTACATTACATGCAACATATGGGACCCACAAAAAGGAGAATGTGGTGATTGAATATACAAATAGTCAAATACAACCTTAGTTTTCTTGAATTCTTGATCATTGAGTTTGATTATGCTATTGATATTTGTAAACTCAGACTGAAGAAGATGAACCAGATGATCGCCCTCAATTCGCAGGAGGTAAAGTGACACTTGTCACTACCAAGGATGTTTGGGATCGAAAGCTCTCTGAAGCAAAAACACAAGGCAAAATAGTAAGTGTCATTTTCATCATTTCATGGTTTCTTAATTAAGACAATAAAGATTAGGTCTTTTCTTTAACAAATATCTGCTTCAAAAGATTGTAAGTAATTTGAAAAAGTGGTTATTTTACAGGTGGTTGCCAACTTCAGTGCATCTTGGTGTGGACCTTGCAAGTCAGTTGCACCATTATACATCGAGCTTTCAGAGAAACATCCATCTCTTATGTTTCTGACTGTAGATGTTGATGCATTAACAGTAAGTCTTTCTTGTTGACTTAATGCAGAAAGAGCAACTTAATACAGAATTTAGTCATTGGAATGATGAAATACATTATTTTTGATGCAGGATTTTAGTACACAATGGGATATAAAAGCAACTCCAACATTCTTTTTCCTTAGGGAGGGGAAACAATTTGATAAACTTGTGGGGGCCAACAAGGAAGAATTGCAGACTAAGATAAGCAGCATGGTGGTGTCAGAAGCCCCAGGTGGTCAAAAGTAATTGGTTATCAGAAATTATGTAATGTAAATACATCTTGTGTTTCATAATATCAATATGAACATTCATTCTCAATATGGGTTCACCAACATTTGTTTTCATAATTATGGTTTAGCTCTGAAAATACTTGAAACAATAACAAACTTCATACTATGCAGAAATATGAATGCATATGCTTCTAAAATCTAAATGATACATCGGAAATCAATCATAATGGAAACAATACGGAGGATCCATGCTTAAACCTAGTCTGAGGAATAACAACCTTCCATGGGAACAATATTACACATACATGATATATGTGCTTGTATTGAACAGGAGAAAGAAACCTAAGAACTATAATGGAGACTTATACAAAACCTATAACTTACAATTATTATTTTTAGTATATACCCCTGTCAATATCCAAAAAGCCCATTGGTTGCTCGTATTGCTCGATTTATAGTTTTGGATAGTACCATATACATATATGATGCAGTGTAGAGACACAAATAAAGATTGACCATGTGGATTTGTAGACCTAGAATAATCTATTCCAAACCATGTTGATTCAATGAATACAGTGGAAATGGGGTTCAAAATCTGCTTTGAAGAAAAAATGATTTTAATAACACTTGAATAAAAAGAAAATTTTAAATGGGTCCCAAAAGAGCCATGGGTCAAGCACAAACCCAAAAAACATAAAAATGTCTATAACTTCACTTCGAAAGCGTTTTTAGGACATAAATATGGGTAAGTCACCATGACGTGTTACTCGTTTCAAGCTTTAATTTGACCGGTAGGCCTAAAATAGAGCTCATAGCTGAAGTTATGGTCTTTTATCATGGGCCTCTAAGAATATAACGTCAGATCATCCACACTAGGGCCCACACCAACGTCGTAACAACACGCTTGGTCTATCTTGGACAACTTAAGACAAACTTGATGATTTAAAAGGTGTATGTACTGTAGTTTTTGAAGCCCATGAACTATTACGTGTGGAGAGTCATTGAGCATGTATAGAGCTTGAGCTTGAGCTTCAAGCCTAAATTCTGCAAAGCTGATTGGGCACCTCAACAAGTCGACCCCCTAGGAGATTATGGTTCTTTTTTGTGTATTTATAGATTTATTTATTATGGAAAACTTCTTGACTTAATATACGGAATTACGGATCATGAAAAATCGTTATGGCTTACCGGGTACCATAGGTGCATGACACATATTCTAAAAACATGGTGGAACTCTTAGAGAAGTCGAGAATAATCCATATTACTGTATGTTATCCATTTTTACCCTTTTCAATTTCTTTTTTACCTTCGGGAATCTATTTCTTCTCCATTTTGATTTCTATTATGATATTGTCTCTATATGTAATAATTTTCTTAAAACATCCGATGTCTTTTGGTTGACTCTTCATAGATCTCGATATATAATCTCGATAGTGGCAATTGTATACCACAATAAAAGTACTTATTTCCTAAGGAAAGTTGAGGAAATTAAGGGGTTGGTTGTGAATAAGGACCATTTGCAATGATAATCACCTTTGTAGGTATTATTAGAGGACCTTGCAAATCCTTTACCTTTGTTGGCAATAGGCAATAGTGTACAACCTAGCAGATATTCTTTTGAAAACGAAGAAATCGGAAAGACAAAATGTAATAAAAGTAGAGTTAGTGTGATTGAACCATGAAACTTTTGCAACTTTTATAAGAAAAAATAGGTGATTTTGCAACGATTTAAGGTGTTTACGCAATGTGGAGCCTAATTACACTAAATGAAAAAAAATGTAGTATTGAACCTCCTGAGAAAATATTTCGTAACTACGAGTTACTTCGCAACGTGCATTATAAAATGACTACTATTTCAATATCACCCTTAAGCAATCGTGATGCTAGACGAATACCTTTGCATTATCCTAAACTGAACTAAAAGGTCATACACATATTTTAATAGGGATAATGACTTGGGAGGGTAATTAGGTTTCCAGTTTGTCCGTATTAGGTCACTAAGGGTTTTTTTTTGTGTGTATTAGACCAATATGGTTGTTATTACCGTTTAGAAATAGTCCTTTTACCAGTTTTAACCGGTAAGAATGACTATTTGTAAACGGTAATAACAACCATATTGGTCTAATACGCACAAAAAAAAAACCTTAGTGGCCTAATACGGACAAACTGGAAACCTAATTACCCTCCTAAGTCATTAACCCTAAATTTAAAGACATTGAGAATATATGACCATCAACAGTAAACTAGTTTGTTTAGAACTCGCGTCCTCCCATATAACCTGCTACTCCTCTATATGGTGAAGCTCTTCATCTACAGTCATCCCTTTGGGGACATCCGATAAAATTGGAACGATACAGAGAAGATCAGCATGGCCCCTACACAAGGATGATACACACAAATCGAGAAATGGTCCAATTTTTTTAAACCCTTCGTCGTCTTCTCTGGAACCCTAATTCCATTTTCAAATGCTAATAGAGTTCAATTGCAATTCTTACGTTTCGGTAGTTCATCTACTAAAGTCATGATCAGACAACATATGGATTCCATGGTCAAATTGATCTTCTTGTTGATGTCTTCAACCATTTGTGGCAAGTAAGGGTGATCTTTCTTTTTATAAAGTCTCCTTTAAGTTTTTTACTTTTCGTGTCATTAAGTTTCATGCTTTATAAACTTCCGTTTATGTGTTGTATATAGTCTATATATGTTTGTTTATGTGTTGATTTTTGATTAATTTTGCAACTTCAGTTTCTTACTTCATGTTGTGGTTTTGCTTCTTATAAAATAATTGATAATAGGCATCATCTGCAAGTCCCTGTTGGTTTTACATTTACATTCGTTATCAAATGTAGACATTGATTGGAGGTATCAAAGTGAGATTGTATTTGTACATATGGATGTGATCATGTAAGCATTTAAATGACAAAAAAGAAGTTATTGATAAAATGTTGTATATTTATGTAATGAAGTCCATCAATCATATGAGTTTTTGGACTTAGAAGTTCTGGAAGGGTTGTGAAATAAGTTTAAATGGAAGCAACTATTTTCAATCAAACAAGTCAGTCACATTGATTAGTAAGCATGTTCTCTAAATAATTAGGGTTAATGACTTAGGAGGGTAATTAGGTTTCCAGTATGTTCGTATTAGGTCACTAAGGTTTTTTTGTGCGTATTAGACCAATATGGTTGTTATTACCGTTTAGAAATAGTCATTTTTACCGGTTTTAACCGGTAAAAATGAATATTTCTAAACGTTAGTAACAATCATATTGGTCTAATACGCACAAAAAAAACTTTAGTGACCTAATACGGACAAACTGGAAACCTTATTACCCTCCTAAGTCATTATCCCATTTTAATAGAAAAACACAGGATTAGGTCTACACGTGCATTTTCATTTGTCCTACATAGATCAATGGGTCACTCAACTTGTTTGTCATATATACTATGAGCGGTATTTTCCTTCACTCGTCAAAACTCAAGAAATGGTCACCTTTAATTTTCTTTCATTTTTTCACAATAAATTTAACTTGATTTAAAAAACTATAAACTTTTTATAAAATATAATTAATTAAAAAATAATTAATAAACAAAAAATTAATAAAAATAAAAATATTTCATTTGTTAAAAATAAAAATGACATAATGAAACCAAGAAAACATGATTAAAAACTACACAATAGTTGTCTGAATCTTCGCCTGAATCCTCGACGATCATATATGAATCTTCATTTGATTCGTCAAACAAATAATCATGCAAATCTGTAACCTCAGGTTGTATGTTAGCCCAGTAAATATGTTCCACCAAATCTGATTTAAGGGAGTGGCAAATGTCACAATCATGTACTTCTCTTATGTTTTCCCTATACTCTTATGTACTAACAGTTACTCCTCGATGGTTTTGCAAAACCCCGTCGTCATTGTAGCAACATATCGTTTTTTCTTCATCTTCTAGAATCATATTATGTAATATGAAGCACACGTACATTATGCTTTGCAACCTTTTGACTTCATATGATTGTGCCCCGACTTGTAGTACTTGCCAACGCCTCTTAAGCACACCAAATGTTCACTCCATATCCTTCCTAGCTGATTCTTGTGTTGCCTTAAATTTTATTCTTTTTTCGTCGTTCAGACATGTGAATTATGATAGGTTGGGATATATCACATCAATAAGATAGTACTCATGCTTATATGATACCCCATTTGCTTGAAACGGTACATCGTGCGACTTTCCAAGATAGATGTTATTGAATATCGACGACTGGTCAAGAACATTGATGTCGTTGTTTGTTCCAGCGAGACCAAATAATGAATGTCATATCCAAAGATCTTGTGATGCGATTGCTTCTAGAATAATCATCAGATGTCTATGACCACCTCGTATGTATTGACGATGTCATGTATTAGGGCACAATGCCCAAGACCTGTGCACGAAATCGATGCTACGTAGCATTATCGGGAACCCATGATTGTTTTCATGCAACGTGTGCAATTAGTGGATGCCATTGATCGCTGGTTTGTGTAAATATCATTTTCCTTAAACCAAAATAACAACTTTCACGAACTTGTACACACTTTCCCGTGTTGTACATTCTGGCATCCTCAAATACCCATCTTATTTGTTTGCTCCCATCCTCAAATACCCATCCTATTTTTCTACCTCTCACATCCCACTTCAATTGAAAATATGGAAGTCGACCCTCCAAGTCACCAACAATACGCACAAACTGTTGGATTAAGTGTCTAAGCCCATAAGTATTATGGTATGTACTTGACCCGATTATGAGCATGGTCCTTTTGGGCTGCCTTCACCTTAGCAACTGATAGGATGAATTATGGAGAAAGAGGATTAAATGTGATTTATTAATATATTATGTGAATAATATATTAAAATAGAAATCATATGGTTTAATTAATATTGATCAAGAATTAATTTAGAATTAGTTTTGTGGTCAAAAGAGATTAATTAAATCAAGGGGGTTGATACTGTAATTACAAGATAGTTACAAAGTTGGGCTTAGGATCCATAAAGAAGCAATGGACGAATTCTATATGGGAGTCCATATAGAAATCGTCCAAGGGGCCTTCTGGAAGGATCCTTTGTGCTGCTTAAGGACTAAGCAGCTGGATTAGGGTTTTGACTGAAACCCTAATTGCTCAGCTATATAAGGAACCCTTAGACATGCCAAAATCGGCCACTAGAAAGCCTAGGAGGATTCTATAGCCGATTTTGAGCCTCTCCTTTCTCTCTTGTTCTTCCTTGTTGCTAGTGGTGTTTGGGACTCCATTAGAGGTGCAACATTTGAGGCACTAAGATTTCAAAGGTCAAGGAGTTCTTGTTATTACTACATAACAAGTTGAGGTAATCATTCTAACTTGTTTATTATGTCTATTTCGAAATAAGCATGCTAAATTAGGTTTTATTGCTTTGGTATTCAATGTTATATGTTCAAATTAGAAAAACCTAGATCAAAGCGATTAGGGTTGCATGTACACTATAGGAATGATGCTATGCTCATAACCCATCAGTGGTATCAGAGCCTAGGTCGGTTTTCTAGTTGAATAGATGCAAAAGTGAACTGCTAAAGGATAAAAAAGTAGAATTTTTGCTGTCTGTGAAGCTGACTCAGCGAGTCCATCAGTGGACTCGGCGAGTTGCATGAACTCGGCGAGTCCAGGGTGCTGTTGCCGGAATTTTCAATGTTTTGAGCAGTTTTTGATGAGGATGTAGCACTTGGTTCCTGGTATGTAATTTAAACTAAGTATTTTTGCATTTTTAGCTAGAACTAGGCGATTCATTTGTAGGCCCGACTCGCCGAGTAGGATCGGGATATTGAGCACGTTTAAGTTGGCGACTCGGCGAGTCCGCCAATCTGGAAGAAAACCTAATTTCAAAGGGTTGCACCCCATTTAAACATCGTTTTGTGCCTCATAACGGTCCCCATTGCGTCCAGAACACCCCCTCTCGAAGCCCTAACCCTTCTTTTAGTAATTTGAGTGCTTTTGGTGCAATTCCTTGAAGTTTTGGAGAGAAGAAGAAGGTAGATCAAGAGGAGAGGAAGAAGATCCACAATCTTTGTGCCATTTTAGAGATTCTAGAGGTATTAGACTCGAAACCCTCTATGTTCCTTCATTATTATCTCGTTAAGAGCTTATGATAGTCATTTTTAGGCCTCTTCTAGTCTTGATCTTTGAGTAATGAGCTTATAGTGTTAAGGGACTTTAGATCTAGGCATGATTAGGCTCTAGGAGCTCGGATCTACTGCCTTTATGGATCCATATTGCATGGAGGCCCTAGATCTACTCTTTTAGTGCATTTTGAGCCCTAAAACCTTCATTGGTGTTTATTTACACGTAAAGTTGGAAGCTTTATGTGATAATCAAGCCCTAAGAACCCAGATCCATGAATGGAATGCACTGGATTCAAGCAGAATCGAGTATATAGTAATTGCATGCATGCGAATCGGCGAGTCATTCTTCGGACTCGGTGAGTCGAGTCACGAGTCCCCGATTTTTCCCCTTTTGAGTTATGTCGAGTGGGATCAGTGAGCTATAAGTGGACTCAGTGAATCGGAAGCCAGACTCAGTAATGGAGGGACTCGGCGAGTCAATGCCCTGACTCGGCGAGTCCAAGGCAACCTTCTTGCCTCAAGAACAGACTCGACGAGTTGTTCATACAACTCGGCGAGTCACAGACCAGAGTGTTCATCGGATGAAGATGAACTCGACGAGTTGTTCATACAACTCGGCGAGTCGAATGAAAGACTATTGGATATTTGTATGGAAGGAGAACTCCTCGAGTCATGCCTAACTCGACAAGTAGGGACGGGAGTGAGGACAATCGACTGGATATGGACTCGACGAGTCAGCAAGCCAACTTGGCGAGTCGGGTCAACTGGAAGTTGAATTTGACTTTGACTTTTGACTTGGTTAGGGGTAAAATGGTCATTTTACCTTGAGGGCGGTTAGCAGTGTTTGATTGAGTGTTTCGTGGGAATTGCAGCCGGAGGATTTCCGGAGCAGCAGCAGCAGACAAACAGTTCCCGCGCAGGTCAGCAGCTACTTCAAGGTGAGTTACCTCCCAGTAGCGGTGGGTCTACAGCCACAATGTCGGCCCACCAGTAGGAGTTGTATGTTAGATGATTTTCTTCGTGGTATCATCTAGGTTTGTTACTACCTGATATGTTGTATGCTAGCATGATATATGATAGTAGTAGAGATCGATTATCAGGACCGAAGGGTAGGTCGGGCACCCCAGATTTGTCTGACAGTACGTGATTATATGTTTATATGTTGGCTTGATGTGATATATGAGATAGCGGTAGCAGGAGGGGAATAGTCCCCAAGTTCGGTTGTTAGGACCGACGGGTAGGTCAGCACCACAGAATGGCTTGACATGGGTAGGTCAGCACCCCAGAATGGCTTGACACGGGTAGGACGGCACCCCAGAATGGCCGCACGGGTATGTCGGCACCCTAGAATGGTCGTACCGGGTGAGTCGGGCACCCCAAAATTGCCTGGCAGTATGTATGTCATGTGATTGTTTGGTATGTGGTACGTTGGGGGAACTCACTAAGCTTTGTGCTTACGGTTTATAGTTTTGATTTCAGGTACCTCTTCAGCGAAGGGGAAAGAGCTGGCGCGGTAGCGGCACATCATACACACATCTTGTTTTCCGCACTATAATATTGTTCTGGGATTTGTACTCTGTCACTATGGTTGATTTTTTCATATTTTGGCTTTCAGACACGTAACATGTTTTAAGAAATGATAGGATCGAATGTTGTTTATTTTCAAATGTTTTGTAAAGTGTTTAATTTAAAATGAAATTTTTGGCCCGTATTTTGGGCTGTTACAGAGGATAATTACCAAAACTCGTTTTTCTTGCCTAAAATCGATTTTTCATGTTTGGTATGGTTATCCTTATCAAAATTAATGGATTTGGTTAAATATAGATGATATACGATTATTATGATTCAAATATTTAACCTAGTAAGTTTGAAAAGTTTCAATTTACACCCTTTAGGTTTTATAGTTTAAATTTGAACTTAAAAGTTTTAGTTTTTGAAATTTAAATAGTTAAACCCTAATATTTTGAAAGGTTTCAAAATTTGTCCTCAAGTTTTGGAATTTAAAATTTAATTAAAAGGTATTAATTTTGAAATATTAAATTCTAGAACCCTACTATTTTGAATAGCTCAAATTACACCCTTGTGGATTTTATTAAATTAATTAAGAGTTTAATTAAAAGAGAAAATTAATAAATCCATAATAATATTGTTTTAAGATTAATAAAATTAAAAGTTTAATTTATTAATAGATTAAACCACCTAGTATTTTTAAAGTATAAAATACACCCTTATATTATATAGAATTAAAAGTTTAATATTATATATGTATAAGTAAATGTTCTTTTTTTTTAACACCTAAAGACCTTCTAGAGCATGCATGGGGAAGAACTAAGCATCAAGATCTCATTTTTATGACTCAAGACCCCTCATTGGGTCTGAAAGGACGAATTATTTTATCAAGAGCATGCCATTTTCAAGAACCACAAGGTTGGGACAAAAATGCCCTAAATGGAGGAATATCTAGATCTACAAGAAAGGAGGATCAAGCTAAGATCTTTTTACCTCCTGAAGGTTGCTAGTAAGGTGAGAATCCCATGTCCAAACTCCTTCCAAGCTCTAATGTCTTTTTACCACCTTCTTCTTCTTCAAGAACACCACGAAAACACACACATGAGCTCAAGGTGCACTCTTCACACTTAGGGTTAGCTAGAGGGGCGAGTTTTATGTGGAGGCTGATGAGAGTATATATATATATATATATATATATATATATATATATATATATATATATATATATATCTTAAATTAATTTTTATTTGAAAATATTTTTATTTTACTTAAAATTATAATATGTATAAAAAGTATTTGATCACAAAACAAAATTTACGGATTTTGAAAATATATATCAGTACTGATTTTTATTTGAAAAGAAAAACATTAATTCGTTTTTAAAATAAAAATAAAAATAAAAATATAGATATATACATTTTGCTCGCAAATTAACATTTTGCCATGGGGAAAATGACTTATTAAGGTAACTAACTATTTCAGTTGTCCATATATAGGTAATGATCTTTTTTTTTGTACACATTAATGAAACTAACTTGTTTTGTTTGTTCACATTTAGGTAATATGACCGGCTATCACCTGTTTTCACCTGCTTTACCCAAAAGCATCGATTAACCTCAGTTAAAGTGAAATACGTGGATTCTTACATGGACATTACACCCGTTTCTCATTTAATTAGGGTTCAACAAGTTCAATTTGTCCGAAATCACCTCCTGATTAGTATCGATTCATCAAATTGAAGATTAGAGTTTGGAGTTGAAGCTACGTGTTGAAGTCGACTGTAAGATGGCATCCCCATCATTTATAGGTAAGTATCTAACCGTAGATGTTCATTACAGGGGACTATTTGCCCCAAATCCGTTGAAATACTTAGACCCCGAAACAATAATAGTGCGTGATGTTGATTTTGGAGGATTTACATATAAAGAGTTTCTTTTGTGGCTTAGGGATTTAACCAAGGGAAGTTGTAATGATGTGTATTATTGTAGTAGAAAGGAAACCTTAGCTGAGGGTATTATAAGAATCAACAGTGATGCTAATTATTGGGAGTTTGTTGAAGCTACTTATACTCCTGAAACTAAGTTGGATGTCTACATTGACCACCAAAAGAACCAATCCTTGATTGGGCTGACAATGAGGTGTTATCATATGGTAACAGGTATGATTTGGATGATAAGGAAGAAGAGGATGACAATGATGAAGATGATAACTTGGATGATATTATGGCATATGAACATGAAGTTGATGAAGAAGTCCATACCTTTAACAAAAATGTTGGTGACGATTTTTTAAACAAACTTTCATGAATTAGTAACCTCAGTGATGATGATGAACCTAATGTTGGGATAGATGATAAGGTTGTATGCCCTGTCCATGATGAGAAACAAGAATGGGATAAGATGGTGCCAGTTATAGGTATGAAGTTTGCTAACCCAATGCAATTGAAGTTATGTGTAACCAATTATGCAGTGAAGAATTGGTATGATTTATGGTATGAAAAAAGTGATCATAACAGGTTACTGGTGAAATATTGCAAAGTTAAGAAGAATAAGAAGAATAAAGGTTGTCCCTTTAGGTTGTGGGCAACCTGGATGACCAATGAAAGGTCATTCCAGATTAAATCTTTAGTTGATAACCATAATTGCTCAAGAGTCTTCAAATTTGGGTCCATTGTAAGCTATAAATGGATATGGAATCATTTCATGATTGAGATACTCCAGAAACCAAAGATGAGTGTGAGGAAATTAAAGGCTAAAGTTAGCAAGAGATTTAATTTGATTGCAAGTGTGGGACAGTGCAGAAATGCTAGGAGGTATGCATTTAAGGAGATAAAGTGTACTTTAAAGGAACACTATGCTAAAACTTGGAGCTATGGAGAGGAGCTAAGAAGGACTAACCCTGGATCAACAGTGAAGATGGATGTGGATGTGATGCCTGATGGAACCACTTACTTCTCAAAGTTCTATGTATCTTTAAAGGGTGTGAAGAATGGATGGATTCAAGGTTGTAGGAGGGTAATTGGACTAGATGGCTGCTTCTTAAAAGGAATTTACAGAGGTCAGTTGCTTGCTGCTGTAGGTTGGGATGCAAACAACCATATCTACCCTCTTGCTTGGGCTGTGGTTACAGTGGAGAGTAAAGAAACATGGAAGTGGTTTGTTGACCTTCACCTTGATGACATTGAAATGGGATGTGGGCATGGATTGACATTAATATCAGACCAACACAAAGTAATGATTTTATCTACTCTCTTTATTTAATACTCAATTTATATGAAGCTTATGTTTTGTTTATAATGCTTACAAGGATTACTTGAGGCTGTCAAGGAAAGGGTGCCTGCAGCAGAGCATAGACAATGTGCCAGGCACATATGTGCTAACTTTTTGAAAAAATTTAAGGGGCAACAGTAGTAGTAAACTTTTCTGGTATGCTGCTGCTTCTACTACCCAGGCTAAATTTGAGCAGCATATGAATGAAATCAAAAAGCTAGAACCACTTGCCTATGATTATCTGATAGAGAGGGACCCTAAAACTTGGAGTAAAGCATTCTTTGAGACTGATAGGGCATGTGATGCATATGAAAATGGTGTATCTGAGAGTTTTAACTCAGTCATTGATGATGCCAGGAAGAGACCTCTAATCACTATGTTAGAGGAAATTAGAATTTATGTTATGGAGAGACTTTGTACACAGAAAAGTAAGGGAAGTTCTTGGGGAGACTTACACATATGTCCTTCCATTAGACTGAAATTGTCTAAGATTAAGGGACTTCAAAGGTTAGTGGTTGTACCATCTGGTTATCAATTGTTTATACTTACATATTTATGTGTGTCATTCAATTGTTTATACTTACATTTATATGTGTGTGTGGAAAGATTTTGGAGAGTTGTACCATCTGGTTATCAAGAATTTGAAGTGAGGCTTGGATATGATGCATATTCTATAGACCTTGGTAAGAAGACATGTGTATGTAGAGCTTGGCAATTAACTAGTTACCCTTGTGTTCATGCATATGCTGTCATTTCAAACCTTAATAGGGATTCAGAGGACTATGTGTCACCATGGTTGACCACAACAATGTTTGGTAATGCATATATGTACACCATTAAGGCAATTAATGGCAATGATATGTGGTCTGATGTTGATTACATCAAGCCATTGCCTCCCAAAAAGAGAAGGATGCCAGGAAGACCATCAACAAAAAGGAAAAAGGATCAAATTGAGAGGGAACTAAAGGGCAATAAGCATACAGTCTTAAAAAGGGGTATGGTCATGAGATGCAACATCTGTAGGGAAACAGGGCATAATAAAACCAAATGTCCTCAAAAACAAATTAGGGAATCATCTGATCCACAGCCAAAGTCAAATAAAAAACCAAAGTAAAAAAAAAGCCAAAAAAGAAGGTATGTGTTCTCCTTTACATTTAGATTACAATATAACAGTTTGTAATGCTAACATTTAAATTATTTCATAACAGGTAAAGTGAAGGTTGAATTGGCTCAAGAAGGTGATATGGCAAGTGATAGTGAGAGTGAAGTTCAAATGGAGCCTAATTAGGGGTGTGCAAAAAAACCGGAAAACCGAAAAACCGAGCCGATCCGGCCAACCCGAAACCGAAAAAAAAACTGAATCCGAAAAAACCGAAACCGAAAAAAACCGAAACCGAAAAAAACCGAAACCGAAAAAACCGAGTACCTACGGGTCGGTTTCGGTTTGGATATTTAGATATCTGCGGATACCCGAACCGAACCGTTATATATATATATATATATATATATATATATATATATATATATATATATATATATATATATATATATATATATATATATATATATATATATGAGATTCGGTTATATTAATATATTTGATTGTAATTTAAACATCAACGAATTAACTTTTTTTTTTACTGTAATTCGAATATATTGTGTTTTGTTATGCGTAAATCTAGAAAATCTAGAAGTGAAGTTGGTTTTATGATATCAAATTAATTATCCTTCGTAACCAAAGAATTAGTTTGACGCCACATGCAAAAAAACAATAATTAATAAATATCAAATATCAATATATCAAAGAATTGATGATTGGTTTTATAATATTAAAGAGTTGGTTTATTAGCAAGCATTGATTTTTTTTTTTTTAATTTTGTGAGTTTTTTATTTTTAGAAAAGAATTGTTGAAAATGGAGTTTGTAGTTTTGATTGATTATTATTTTTTATATTTAACAGATACCCGTGAACCGAACCGTGGTTACCCGCGTTTATACGGTTCGGTTCGGTTCGGGGTTTTTAGCAATTCGGTTCGGTTACGGTTAGTGCTAGCAAGGTACCCGCCCCGTTGTCATGGTTTATAATTTTTTTACTATCCGATCTGAACCGCCCCGTAAACACCCCTAAGCCTAATAGTGAGGTGGAGTCTTATGAAGTTGATTTTGAAGGGGATAGTCATAGATATGAAGATGTAGACCAACCTAAGGTTGAAGTTGAAGCTCAAGGACAGGGTGAAGGTGTAGTTGGAGGGATTGAAGAACATGTTGAAGTTGAAGCACAGGTTGAAGTTGAAGTTCAAGATGGTGAAGACCAGGCTGCGGTTGAAGTTCAAGGACAGGGTGAAGGTCAAGAAGGTGAAGAACTTGCTGCACTTCAAGATCCATTTGGACAGGATGACCAAGGACAAGATGCAGTTCAAGATCCAGTGGAAGAAGAGCATATGTAACAAGTACCAGCATTTCAAATTCTACAGGGAAAGATAAGAAGGAAACCTTCAGAAAGAATCACGAAGATTCAGATAAGAAAGAAGTGGGAAGGGAAACAGGGGAGTAGTGGTGAAAATCCAATGGAATTGGAATAGAATTTGGCATCATTGACTGGGAATTTTTTGTCTAGTTATATGTGTAGCTTTTGGACTTTTGTCTAGTCATATGTGTTTTGGAATCTTGTGTGTAACTTTTGGCAGTATTGCATGTGTAACTGTGTTAAAACTAACTTATGGCACATCTTTTGTAAACAATGTTTCTTGGGAATCCAATGTTTGCTTTAATTACATTCCAATGTTTGATTATATTACATTCTCATGTGTCATTATATACCATTACAATGTTTAATTATATACCATTACAGTGTTTAATTATATTTCATTCTAATACAAAAGTTCCATTCATTACATCAGAAGCAAAAACATGTAACACTAGTTTGTTGCTTTAATTACATACATAAGCATACACAAGAATAGGTGGACTACATCATTCTAATACCAACCAAGTTTCATTCATGAACTACATCATCCAACAATTATACATCATGAACAACATCATTCAACCCTAATACATCAAATCAACATTTTCACATACAATACAAATGACAAAATCAGTGCCACTTTGTGAGTAAACAACTTCCACTTCACGTTGTCCAATTCTTGTCTATTAACCAAATTGGTGTTGTTTTCTTGTTTGATCTTCATCCTACATATGTTGATTTCATTTTCCAAAGTGCAAATTTTTAAGGTTAGATTGCAGCTTTCTTCTGGTTTCCTCCTATTAGAACTTCTTCCATCTATCCTCCCTTCATCCTCATCCAGCCATTGCCAGAATTTACAACTTGGACTTTTTCCATTCTTGAACAAAAATTAAAAAAAAAATGTTAAATTGAAGGATGAAGAAAAAGAAAGTTGCAACATATTCAACAATATAGATTTACCATCGAGTTATGACAAACTCTAAATTTTCCTCCAAGGTTGTCAGGAGTTCTTGAAATCTTCACACGATATGGTAAGCCGCAATCACATGAATGATCAGCTTGAAATTCATCTGGTCGTTTTGAAGAATAAGATGAGGAAGAAGAAGCCATCGTCGATCGATCTAGGGTTTAGAATTAAGGGTGGAATCGTATGACACAGTTATAGTGTAATCAAATGAAGACAATATATGCACCATGCCACGTAGGTGCAACGTATTCAAGTCATATGTCAGGTGGATGCCACATAAACAAAAACAGGTGATAGCTGGTCATATTACCTAAATTTGAACAAACAAAACAAATTAGTTTCATTAATGTGTACAAAAAAAAAGAACATTACTATATATGGACAACCGAAATAGTTAGTTACCTTAATAAGTCATTTTCTCTTTTGCCATATGTGTACGAACTTTTCAAGTTAGGTTCGCCACTTTTATTTTCCTACTAGGTATGAGACTCATGTATTACATCGGTTTATTTCAAAGAAAAAACTAAATGTAAAATTCTAAACATTTGAGAAGTTTGAATTTATAAGAAAAATGAGAAAAATATTGAATTATAAAAATTAAAGTGTTTTTTTTTCTCTAAATTTAAACAAATAATTTAGATAAATAAATAAAAGAAATTAATGAAGCTTTAATTTAGTAATTTCAAAATTAAAAAGAAAGTTCATTATGGAAACTAATATGCATTTATTATTGCATTTAACTATTATATGAAATTTAATAAAATAAAAAAACCATAAAATAACATATGGAATAAAAATTAATTTAAAATAACTACAAAATAATATTTGGCAAATTAAAATGACAAATGACAAAAAAATCTTCATTTATTAGAGTAGATTTCCGTTTCTATAAACTTAATTCAACCATTTTCTTCTTGTCGTGACCAGGTTCAGTAAAGTCATCGACGTTTGCAATATTGCATAAAGGAAGGGAATCCATGCAATATAAAAATAATATATATATATATATATATATATATATATATATATATATATATATATATATATATATATATATATATATATATATATATATATATATATATATATATATATATATAAACTGGCAACGTAAGGTAATGATGTTCAACTTTTTACATTATTTACTTAGAAATATCCATTAAAATATATTAAGGGTCATCGTCATGGGGACAAAGTGGGTTGAGCCCAATTTTTTATTATATATTATATATCTTTTTATTTAAATATAAAACTTATAATAACCATAAAGGTTTTTTTTGTTATTTGTCTTGTGCCTTTGATAATAATTAATTTTTCAGGACTGGTTTTGGTCTTCGTCAGCGAGTAGAGATCAAATCAGCATATTTGACTCAACCAGTACCCAAATATACAAGTAAGACCGCTTTCTAAATACAATAATGTAAAACAAAGGATAAAAAGTTCAGTAACATAGGTGTTCATTATATATATAAGTACGTTTGATATTTTAATAATGTCAAATCATATAAACAAATGGAACGTTTTCTGTAAAAACAATGACTTAGGAGTACATGTTAGAAAAACGCAACTAAATGAAACATATATAAAAAAAAATATGGGTGGCATTTTCTAGCATTTGGTCAAACATTAGGGTCAAGAATGTGATTTGAAAACTGGTGATCATCTGGAACACCATGACCACCAACACGTATACATAAAATTCAAACATGTTGCATAAGCAAACCTACTAAGTTAAGTTTTATTGTTGTCATAAATAGATATACTTACGCATCCACATCTACACCGATATCTAAATTAGAATTGTCTTTCTCGTATCCATTCAAGATGATGACCTAATATTAGTATATAGCCGACATGGTACCACATCTAATGCATGTTGAACATATATATACATACATCTACTTCACAATTAATATGAGCATTTACAGAAGAGAAAAGGAAAGCAAATTAAGTATATGGACTTTTGAGGAGCTGCTTTGATAGATAAGGTCTATATCGATCTTCATGTTCAGGTGAAATCGTTTGTTCTTATGTCAACCTCTGTGTTATACGATACGATTTGTATTTTCTTTTTGTTTTACAAATATTTTTGTTTTCATTTTCGTTCGCCAAGAAACATGAGTTGATTATAACCTAAAAAATAATAAAAAGTTTTTATGATAAGAATATTTTTAGTTAAAGATTGTTTTATTAATAAACTAATAGGATCGATCTTTAATTGGAGTTTTATTGAGAGTTTGATCATTTAAAATCAGCCCATAAAGTTTTTTATTTATTTTTTTATTTTTTATTTTTTATTGGAGGTGATACATTTTTGGGTCGATATATATTTATCACTTTTATTCTACGAAATATTGTTTTTGAGTTTCCTATGATTTATAAAATTAACATTTTTTTATTCAATAATGTTCTATTTTTACTCCATAATTATATTTAATTTTCAAAGCTTTATTATTTTTATCAATCAATTTGTTTCATTTTACTCTCCGATATTAAATATTAAATTCGTAATAGTCGATATGATTATAATCTTCAAAACATATCATCAACTATCATACAACGCGATAAAAATAAAATAAGGACTCATGATTAATTAGTACTATTTGTATAAATTTAATGTATTATTGATATATTGATTTTATTTGATATTATTGTTTTTTTTTTTCATAAATATTACATATGTTTAAAAAATAATAAATTAGATGGGATGATTTTACAAAACATTTTATTATGAAGGTAAATTATTTAATTTTACAATAATAATAATAATAATAATAATAATAATAATAATAATAATAATAATAATAATAATAATAATAATAATAAAATAAACTTTTAAAAATGGTCACTAATTGGAAAGAGTTTAAATTTATGTCTCGTTGGTTCATGATATATATTAATAATAAGTAAAATATTACAAAGGGTTATCAAATGTTTTTTATTAAATAGTAAACAAAAAATTTATTGTTACAAAAGATAACAATAGTTTACTTGCATTTTCATTTTACAAAAACTATAATAAATACAGCAATCAACATCAAATTTTATATCACAATTTTATTCATTTATAAAACAAACGTAATATTAAGTTTAAAATTAAATATTTAAATAATGACTTCCTTCGTCGCGTCCTCCAATATGTCGCACCCATGAACTGCCAATATGACTTCCTACGATGTTGTCTATGGTTGAGCGGCGTTCTTTCCTTTTCTTTTGGATTGGGATGGTTTTGTTTTCAGAAAAGTATTTGAATTCTAGCTTAGGTGGGGTTAGGTTTCGGGAACATATATGGGAAGATGCCATAAGTTGGGAAATAGGGTTGGGGTTAGGTTTGCGTGGATAAAATGAGTATGCCATGCCCGGGAAATTGAAATTGGATGGATGAGTGTATATGGGCGTCAAATTGTGGTCGGTAAAATGGTGTTGAAGAATTGAAACAAAAAATGATTCTAGTATGCATGTTGGAACTAGTAACACACGATTGGTTTTGAACGGATGTTAGGGTGGTGTTGTTGGGAGAATCATTTCAAGCCATTTGAATGTAAAATTGGATTGCAAGAAGTAGAAGATTAAGATAAAGGATTGAGTGGAGGTGTGGTAAAAAGTGTTAGAATTGGTTGGGAAGTGGAGTGAGGCGTGATGGCCTTCCACCAAGGTTACCCCACCACAGTGCTATATATCTCAGCCTACCGCACCTTAGACTGGCCACTCATCGGTCTATGGTTTTCAAGGCTTTAAAATTGGTTTCACTTGTCATAAGAGAAAAAGAGTAGGTGCTCTAATGAGTGCATTATTAGAGAGGACCCACATACAAGACTACAAGTGAAGAGGTCTTTGTTTTTTCTGGGTCCTTAGTTTGTTATTTGAATAAGTTTATTAGTATTATGTTTAGAATAAGTCTTCAGTTATTTTAGGAGTATCTTTTATTTGTTTGATGTATAGGCCTATATAAGTCCTTTACCTACATTGTCATTTCAATTGAAGAATCAAAAGACACGAATGCCATGATAGTGGATGGCCTTTAGATTTCTCTTTTGATTCATGAGCAAAAATTTAAAAGAGTAACACATGAAGATGAGGGTCAAGCTCTCAAAGCTAAAGGAAGCAGAAAAAGAGGTCGAAGTGATAAGAAATGGAAGATTATGGATGAAGATGGGCAATCTTTTAAAATAGAAAGCAGTAGAGGTAGAGGTCGAGGAAGCTTTCGAGGTGGATGAGGTCATGGTAGGGGAAAGCAATAAGCTTTCTTAAAAGCCCACATAGAATGTCACAATTGTCTTTATCTTAGACATTTTCAATGAATGTCCAACATGGGGAAGAAAAAGAAAATTATGTCAAGCTAGAGGAAGATAAAGAGCTACTTCTAATGGCTCAAATAGATGAAGAACTTCTCTACAAAAACCAAGTAGAAAAAAGACAAAGTTTAGGTGTCTAATATGCATAACAACATGTGGTTTCTTGACTCGGGATGCTAAAACAATATTTATGGAGATAAAGACATGTTCCAGGAGATAGAAGATTGTAGCAAAGGCTACATTAAATATGGAAACAACTCCAAAATGAAGGTTGCTGGAAAGGGGAGTATTAAATTGATTTTTAATAGTTTCGTCTTTAATGTTCAAGATATATACTATGTACCAGATGTAAGACATAACTTGTTAAGTGTTGGACAGATACAAGAAAAGGGAGTCAGTCTACTCAATTTTAATGGGGTGTGCAGTATTTATCATCCAAAAAAAGGAGTAATAGTTCGGTCAAAGATGAATGAAAATAGAATGTTCATTTTAATCAATGAACAGTCAATTCAAACAGCCTAAGACAATGATGAATGATTGCATACAAGCCAAGACTTCACACACGTGTAGCATCAAAGACATGGGCACTTGAACTGCAAAGGATTAAAGCCGATGCAGTAAAATAACATGGTACACGGGCTACCTAAACTAGAAAACCTCAGTATTACTTGTGTTGATTGTCTCTCTGGAAAACAAAATAAAAGTGATATTCCCAAGAAGAGCCAGTAAAGAGTAACTAGCATCCTGGAGCTTATACACGCTGCTATATGTGGTCCCATAGAATTTGTCTCAAACAGTGAAAAGAGGTACCTTTTGTGTTTCATTGATGATTTTAGCTGAAAGGTTAGGGTTCATCTCTTAAGTTAAAAATCATAAGCTCTTGAATGTTTCAAGCTTTTGAAAACATGTGTAGAAAAAGAGACAAGTGGATTCATTAAATGCTTACGAACTGACATAAAGGAGAGTTTACCTCCTCTGATTGCAAGGTGTTCTGTGAGAAAGAGGGTATCAAAGGGTAGCTGACTAATGCCTACACACCACATCAAAACGGTATGGTAGAAAGGAAAAGTAGAACAATGATGAACATAGTTAGATGTATGTTGATTGCAAAAAGGGTTCCAAAGCCATTTTGGGCAAAGCTGTAAAATGGACCTTTTGTGTTTTGAATCGTAGTCCAACCATGGGAGTGAAGGACATCACTCCACAAGAAGCACAGATTGGAATAAAATCCTTAGTTGTTCACTTTAAATTCTGGGTTTGCATAGGACATGTCCACAAACCTGAGAACAAAATAAGTAAGCTTGGTAACAAAAGTTTTCCTTGTATTTTTTTAGGTGTCATCAAAGAATCCAAGGGATATCGGTTGTTTGGCCTAGCCACAAAGAAGATCATGATAATCAAGGATGTATTCTTTGAAGAAAACAAAATTTGGGATTGGGACAACAGTTTCAAAGACCAAATTGATGCAGAACTAACATGGGGTGATGAATTTTCTGATGATGAAAGTGATGAAGAAGATGAAAGTACACCACAAGATGAAAATAACACTCAGATAGATGGGGAAATAGGAAACATGTCACAAGGTGGGATAAGTAATACAACATGTGGGAGATTAAAAATACCTCCGGCATGGCTAAGGGATTATGAAAGCGGTGAAGTCCTAAGAGGCCAAGAAGAAACTGGACATATGGCATATATGGAAATAGAAGACACAAATGACCCCATGTATTTTGAAGATGCTATAAAAGAAGAAAAGTGGAGAAAAGCCATGAACAAAGAGATAAGCTCAATTGAAAAGAAAAGACTTAGAGCTTAACTTACTTGCCGAAAGGAGCAAAGAAGGATGGTGGCAAATGGATCTACAAGAACAAATGTGATGAACATGGAGAGGTGATCAAACAAAAAGCCCGTCTTGTGGCAAAAGCGTACTCGTAAAAGGAAGAAGTCGATTACACAAAATTTTATGCACTTATAGCAAGACTCGATACAATACGCACCATCATCGCCTTGGCAGCCAATAGGAAATGGAATGTTTATCAACTTTATGTAAAATTAGCTTTCTTGCATGGTACGTTGAATGAGAATGTATACATTAAGCAACCAAAGGGTTATGAGCGGGAAGGAAAAGAACAAATGGTGTATAAGCTTCACAAAACATTGTATGGACTGAAACAAGCTCCATAGCTTGTTTCAGTCGCATTGAAGCTTATTTCTTGAAGGAAGGGATTGAAAAATATGTTACGGAACAAATGTTGTTTATCAAGAAAGGTAGCGGTGGACACTTAATTATTGTAAGTGTTTATGTAGATGACTTGTTGATTACGGGAGATAACCATTAACTGTTGTTAAGTTTCAACAAAATCCATGATGAAAGAGTTTGAAATGACGGGTCTGGGAAAGATAAGCTATTTCTGGGAATTGAGGTTATACAAAAGGAAGAAGGGTTTTTTATATGTCAAAGGAAATATGCAATTAAAGTTCTAAAAAGGTTTGATATGTACAAAAACAAAGAAGTATGTACTCCAATTGTCTCAGGTTCAAGTCTTACCGAAGATTTACATGGAAAAGAAATTGATAAAACATGGTACAAACAACTTATGGGAAGTCTGTTCTATTTGACTTCCACAAGGCCAAATATGACATATGTTACAAGCTTGTTGAGTAGATATATGAGCTGGCCAACATAAATATACCTCCAAGCAGCTAAAAGAGATCTTAGATACCTTAAAGGGTCTGTGAACTTTGGTATTTTTTATAAACATTCGGCTCCAAGCAAGTTCAGTGATTTTGTGGGCTACATCGACAGTAATCATGCAGGAGATGAGGATGATAGCAGAAGTTGTGTGGGCTACGCCGACAATGATCATGTAGGATGATAGCAGAAGCACAAGCGTGTATGTTTTTATGTTCAACTATGGAGCTGTTTCATGGAGCTTAAAGAACCAACCAATTGTAACCTTATCTTCCACGGAAGCGGAATATGTAGCGGTTGTGTCAGGAGCATGTCAAGCAGTTTGGTTGAAATGAATTTTGGAGCATCTTGGTGTTGATGATGGTGAAATTTCAAACATCATGTGTGACAACACATCGGCTATAAAGTTGTCATGAAATCCAATCTTTCATGGACGAAGCAGACATATACGAGTACGTTATCATTTCCTTAGAGAACTGGTAAATGAAGGTGATATATAATTGTTGCATGTGGAAGTGGTGAACAAGTTGCGAATATAATTACAACATCAATCAAAGCATAGGCATTTGCAAAATTCAGAAACATGATGGGGATGTGTGAAGTCAACAATGTAAGCTGATCAAGTTCTATTGTATTCAGCTTAGGGAAGGGTATGACGAGGTCTTTGTTTTGTCCGGGTCCTTAGTTTATTATTTGAATAAGTTTCCTAGTATTACGTTCAGAATAAATCTTCAGTTATTTTAGTTATTTTAGGAATGTCTTTTACTTGATATATCGGCTATATAAAGCCATTTAGCTCGTTTTAATAAAGCACACAATTTGGGGCTTCAAATTAATTTCTCTCTTTACTCAATAACGGGCCATTCTTTGCTAGAATTTGTAACATACATTGGACAATAATCCTTAAATTAATACATAAAATTTCTCCATGTTTCATCCGGCTTTACATTTGTATTAGCCCATGTTGTCCTAACCTTTCTATTAGGCCCAAATCGTTTTTTCTAATGAATAAAATTTCGTACATACAAAGTAAGACATAACTTCGAATTCACAATGTTAAAGTCATTATATGCTCCTTGACTAAAAACATTTCCTCCTCTATTTGCTTTCTTTGTATTTATCTAATTTAATTGTTTTTTTTTAGAAAATTAATGGAAATAATATGTTGTAATGAGACTACCTTCTTCATAACTCTTACTCAATCACGTATGTATGTATATCCTGCGAACCAATTTCTCTAAAAAAATAATTATTTCATGCCCCACAACTTTCACCACTTTTGGATGAATATTAATTAATAATAATCTTTTTTGTTATTTTATAAAAACTACACGTATAGTTAATTTGCAGTAAAAAAACCAAATGGTTAGATAAAAAGGTAAACCATTCAAATCATAAATACATTAGAGAAAGAGAAACACCAAACCCCGTAATTTCATCATCTTAGCTTCGAAGGTAGCAAAATGGTTTCCTCCAACAACACTTCTCTTGAGTTGCACAGCAAGGATGCCATCATCATCGCCATTATTACACCAAATTATCTTGTTATTTATACTTGTTTCATTACACATTCACCATGTCACCATGGCTACCCATATAACAATTTTCTTCGTGGTTATTATCATTTTGATTTTCAATGGGCACACTAACGGTTTGTTACATGGTCTCAATGAAGGTCAAGTTACTGATACAACAATGCATAGGTTTGTGGATTTATCTTCATTACTATGTTTGTGTTCTAGAGTTTATTTGATTTCATTATTGAATATGCAGGGTTGATTGCAAGGGTGACGTGGAAATGGAAGATGATGCATGGATGATGGTGCAAAAAAGTGGGAACCAATTTGTGGTGAATAATCAACCGTTTTATGTAAACGGGTTCAATACATACTGGTTGATGGTATTTGCTGTGGACAACTCTACAAGAGGAAAAGTTACTCAAGTCTTTCAACAAGCATCTGATGTGGGATTGACCGTGTGTCGAACATGGGCTTTTAATGATGGTCAATGGCGCGCTCTTCAGAAAAAACCATCTCTTTATGATGAAGATGTTTTCAAGGTTCTTTTTATTTGTTACCTGTTATCTGTTAGGGTTTTATTCTTCACTTCACCTTCCGACTAATATACGAAAGCTTACAGGCATTAGATTTTGTGGTGAGTGAAGCAAAGAAATTCAATATTAGGCTCATACTGTCGTTGACAAACAATTGGGATGCTTATGGTGGAAAACCGCAATACGTTAAATGGGGGAAGGAAGCTGGTTTAAATTTGACTAATGATGATGATTTCTTCTCTCACCCGACTCTAAAAAGCTACTACAAGTCCCATGTCAAGGCAAGTTTTCTTTTTAAGAGAACATTGTATGTATTTGATTTACATGTCACATGATGTTTTTAGAGCAGAGTTGTGTTGGTTGGGTCCTGTAGAAAGAATAACTATTTTGTAGAAACTTCTATATTTTACTTTACACATTTTTTCTTGGCTTTGTAGACTGTGTTGAATCGAGTGAATACGGTAACCAACATGACTTACAAGGATGATCCCACTATTTTTGCATGGGAATTGATTAATGAGCCGAGATGTGAATCAGATCCTTCGGGGGATAAACTTCAGGTACTCTTTTAGGGTTTAGGGTTTTTCGATAAAAAAAAAACATTTATGATTTATATGCTTTGAACTAAGTATACAGTACGTAATCATATAGGAATGGATAGAAGAGATGGCGGTTTATGTGAAAACAATCGATCCAAAACATCTAGTGGAAATCGGTCTTGAAGGGTTTTATGGTCCTTCAACACCTAATAAGGTTCAATACAATCCAAATACCTATGCTCAACAAGTGGGTACCGATTTCATCAGAAACCATCAAGTTCTTGGTGTTGATTTTGCTTCCGTTCATATTTATGCAGACTCTTGGTATGTCAACTGTCAACTATCAACTATCAATTGTTAATATTGTCTGTGTGACTCACAAATTCAATGGTTTTATTCAGGATTTCACCATCGATATCTAATGATCATATCGCATTCACAAAGTCATGGATGCAATCACACATTGATGATGCGGAGAACTACCTCGGGATGCCGGTCGTTTTCAGTGAGTTTGGTGTATCTAAAAAGGATCCAGGGTACAACGAGTCATACAGGGACAACTTAATAAGCACGGTGTACAACACATTGTTAGATTCAGCGAAGAAAGGAGGGAGTGGAGGTGGGTCCCTTTTATGGCAAGTGTTTCCTGATGGAACAGAGTATATGGATGATGGGTATGCAATCATTCTTTCAAAATCTCCTTCAACATCAAGCATCATATCGCGACATTCCACAAGGCTCACGCTTTTTAATTCCTTATGCAAATGGAAGTGTCATTGGGGTTGCAAGAAAAAGCATGAGTTTGATGGAGGATTCCATTTCCTTGATGAGCTTTAAACAATGATGGTATTTACTATTTACTTTTTACCATATGTTACAGTCGTACAATGAATCTACAAACATATGTTACATGTAAGTAATGACGCTGTCTGTTTTATATGATACACCAAAGTAATGCCATATTCCAGTTGTCTCATATTTTCTTGTGTTATTTCCACTACTCGGTTTCAAATTAAGTTTTATTAAATAATTACCAGCTTTTAGTTTTGTTTCACCTAGTTACCTCAAAAAATTTAAGGGTTTTGACATCTAATTAAAACAAACTTTAATTTATGGACTTATATATATATAATTATAAGTCGCAATAAACTATTTTAAGCATATCACAAATAAAATTGTAATAAAACACACTAAAATTGAAATCAGAAATACAAGTTTTTTAGAACAAATAAGTAGAGTACCATTAGCATGCTGGGCTTTGTCTGTGAAGAAAAGAGGCTGCAGGCTTGACATAAGTAAACCCCTGAAAGAGGTCAGATGAGCCATTTGGGCTGGATGCAGGTGAATCCAGTAGGGGCATATCCGTCCAACGTTTATCAAAGTTAGCAATGCATTGATTTCCAGAAACTTCCGGACGAAAACTCGGCTGGATTTCACGTGCATCCAGTTTCTTCCAGTTTATTGGTTTGAACCATTTGTGATTCTTTATTTCATCACTTCCTGTTACCCCATTGCCTAGCCTCTTGCTTGGATCCTTTTGTAACAACTAAAAAAGAAAAAACAATTTTGTTATGTGGTCAAACATGGTCAAGATTCAATTTTTTTTTTTAGAAAATAAATCCACTTACCCCTTTCAAAAGGGCATGTGCTTCACTTGACAAAAATGCAGGGAGCTTCATCTTGTCTTTCACTATCTTTTTCTGTACTTTGTCCCTGTTTCCTCCATGAAACGGTGGCTGTTCAAGACTTAATTAAATTAGACTTGATAAGGGCAAAACGGTCATTTCACTAGGAAAATTTTTACCAATAAGAAAATCACATTTCACCTGTCCTGTGAGCATCTCAAACAACAAGATTCCAACACTCCACCAATCAGCAGCCTTGTCATGGCCTTTCCCAAGAATAATTTCAGGTGACATGTATTCTACTGTTCCACATAAAGAATTTGATCTTGCATTTTCATCAAACTCTTTTGCTAGCCCAAAATCCGTAAGCAAAGCCTAATAAATAAACTCACATTTTAATAAAAGAACTATGTGTGTGTGTGTGAGAGAGAAAACAAAAAAAAAGTACATGTCCATCCACATCAAGTAGTATATTTTCAGGCTTAAGATCCCTATGCATTATCCCATTTGCATGAAGGTGAGAAACAGCTGAAACAATCTCTGCAGCATAAATACGAGCCAAATCCTCTCTGAAACAATCATAATCATAAATTCTTAATCGGTTTATTTTATTTTTAAAGTAACAAAACAAATAAATAAATAAAACTCACCGAAACAGTCCATGGTGATATAGCTGGAAAAAAAGATGTCCACCATTCACAAAGTCCAAAACGAGGTAAAGTCGATATTTTGTCTGAAGATTAAAAGAGTGAGCATAAACAGATAACAAAAAGGGTAGTTTTGGAATTTAGAAAAAAAGTACCTGGAAAGAGTAACGAAGCTGGACAATAAAGGGATGATCAATCTTTGTCAAGATATCTCTCTCTGCTTTCATATACTCAGCATGATTTTTCTCCACAATCTTATCTTTTCTCACAACTTTCATTGCATATATTTCCAAACTATCTCTCTTTCTCACTTGATACACTTTACCAAAAGCCCCTTGCCCCACAACTTTCATGACTTCAAAATCTTCAAGCCCTATGGTTTTCACCTTACAACCATTTTCTTCTTCTTCTTCTTCAATCTCTTTATCTATCACATCACTGAAATCCTCCAATGATTCATCCGTTTCACATATGGTTAACTTCCTTAGATTTAGCAAGTGGCTTACACATGGCGTGGGGCCCACTAAAGAATGTGAACGGCTGTAAATGACCACAGGGTCATCACTTGGAATTTCAGAATTGCCAGCTGGCAGTGGGAGAGGACCAAATGTATCAGAAAAGTCCAATTCAAGAGTATCTGATGTTTCATTGGGAGCGTTTTTTGGGAATTGGAAATAGTTCTTGGAGGATTTGAATGGTTTGTTTTCAATTAAAGCAGTTAATTGAGAAGAAACCATTGTGGAAATTGGAAAACAGAAAGGAGTGTTTTGTTTGTATTAGTATTACAGACTATGGATGGAAAGATACTAAGATTCGAGCTGATGAAAGGCTTCTACCAATGGCTTTAATTAGAAGGAAGTTCAAGTAAACAATCGGATTTTTAAAGAAATTTGAGAGAATGCAAACCAAAGTAGAGTAAGTGGAGTTGTTCTTGTTTCCCGATTTACAGGAAACGATGGATGCAATGCTGTTTCTTGAATTCATGAAGATCTGGTCTAAATTCTGTTTACATGAAGAAACAACACACAGGTCAGAAATTCTAATTTTGTAAATATGCATCGTGATGGATTTTAGTTGTTATTGACTTATTTCAGTATGTTGTATTATCATATGATAAATTTATACAGGCAATAGTAATTCCAGTTTATGAGACTATACGCTCCTTCACACAAAACATGCAAGCCAAGCCTACCACCTAAAAGATTGATATGAACTTCGCAAAAGTCCAATTTTGACTTTAATGGTCAAATTGACAGTTTTGTCATAGCAATATTACTATGAATCTATTTCCATTTCCAACCTTGAAACTTCTAGTTCTTTTGTGCAACATACCGTATTTTAAAGTTAAAGCAAGTTCATATCAAGCGTTGACCTTAAATTTTTAAAAGATCCCCATAAGATCAGATGCGATATCAGATCTTTCAGGGGAAAAAAAGGCATAACCTAATTCAACAGGGGAAACCAAAATTCCAGATTCTTTAACAATTCACTTTCTGGATTTCATTTCAACAAATGATAAAAACATGAGATCGGAATTTTGCTGCGAATTTTGCGTAAAAATATAAAGTAATACGGATTAAAGAATGAATTCTACTAAAACAAACATGAAACTCGTAATGTAGCGAAATCCCAACATAACAACTAACAAAAACAGATGGAAGGAGAAAAATTCGGTACCTTTGAGGCGCTTCAAGGATGGTTTTGGTCTTTGGAGATGTGTTTTTGGGGGGTTGTTCTTGAGATCGGAAGATAAAAGCACGAAATTTTGGGCCGCCACTTTAAAATACGGAGGACAATTTCTGAGAATGTGGGCTTTACCACGTGTTGACTTTTTAGTGGTTGCTTGAATCCAATACGAAATCTTTTTGCCTTTTTCATCTAATGCCAAAAAAAAAAAAAAAAAAAAAAAAAGTTAATACTTCAAATTTTAAGTTAAGTGAATTTGTTATGCCACACTTGATTTTTTGTACTAATTTTAGGCTGTTTTAGGGGTTTTACACTTAATTTTGTAAATGTTTTAGTCTCTTATTGGTCTCTTTCTTAATTCTTATTATATTTGGTTGGTGATTTAGGTAAACCATGGTATTATATTAAATGAATGATGGTTGGTAATTTAGCTGTGGACATGGTACACTAATGAAGGAATGGTTAGAAGAATATGGAACATAAGATGTGTACCAAATACATCCCTAACATCTTTGATATTTTATTTTAGGAATCTTGAGTTGATATTAATGTGTTTAAGATTATTATTGTGACATCTTTATTTTTACGTTAAAATTAAAACTATTTTTATTTATGCTTATTTATTTTAGAGTATAAAAATTATTGCGGAATTTGTTCCTAAAACATGATAATAGTATTATCAAAATATTTCCAAATAAAAGTATTTATTTTATAAAATCATGGGATGTCATTGTCAATAAATATGCATAATCATAAATCAGTCTTAATAGGCCTTACAATATTTTATTATACTAATGGTCTACAAACTCCTCAAATCACTCATCATCCATGTATATTTGTATCGCCATCTGTTATATAAAGAAACTGAATGAATCAGGTTTGGGAGTCTGGTACAATAATTAAATTCTTTAATTATATATTTCACATCAAATAATTTACTCAATTACTCATTCCCATTGTTATCACATACTGATCCTAAAATATTGATCTCAAAGCACTTATCCTAAGGATCATCATTAGCAACGGATAGACAATAATGTTTAAGGGATTCTCTTAGTAATATATGTCAATAAGACAACCATGAGGGAATAGAGTACATTAAATGAACACATAGTTCATTAACATCTACATGTTGCGAGTATATCAGTGTTCCACTTGACTGTCTACAATAGTATGTGGTCGTCATCTATACTTTGTTAGATGAATGGTTCATCATTAGTCAAGTCCTCTCATCATCATCTCATCTTTTCATCACCCGTTACTACCCAATATTATATATATTCAATTAAATCAAGTAAAAATCATATATTTCATCTAACACATATATCAAGAAATATAAATAATAAGCACATATAGCATTTAATCATCTAAGATCTTTTATATAAGATCTTTTATATTTATATGTAAGATGAAACTAATCATACACTCACTTGATATGACGAAGCTATTTCTTCTCAAATAGTTAATACGTTGCCCCCTTTGATATTTTATTATCTGAAATTTCTCTTTTCATAAATATGTCTTTATTTCTTCTAACTTTACTCTTTTTTTATTGAATAATGTCAAATAAACGAACGATATTTATACTACGAAAATAAAAACTTCCATTAAAAAGCGTAGTCACAAAGAATATTAACACATCACCCTTAAAAATTTGATATGAATTACTCCGTACTTTCAAGAAGATTAGTCATTCCAAAATAATGACATGTTATCCCAATATTACCACAAATGATATTTACTTCTGTTGTATATGAATCACCCAAAATTTAATTATAGGCTCCATTCAAAGTATTTGGTTCATTAAAGCCATGTATTCTAATTTTTTTGTACGGGCAATTCTATCGTCCTAAAGGTTCTTTTGTTTCCACCTTTATATTTCATAATAACTAGGAAAGAGGCTCGTACATTGCACGGGTCAAACTTTTGTTATCGATGTTAGGTGGGTCAGATATACGAAAATCCAACAATATGTTGTAGAGCAAAGAGGTGATTCGTGGAATTTATGACTTTCCATCTCACGAAATCATGTTTACTTTTCTTGTAACAAGCCTGTATTATATTTGCTAATGAATCACATGGAGAGTGCATAATTAAAAAAAAAAAAACAAAAAAAATATTTTTTTCTAAAATTTTTAATGTCTAAATAGAAAATTAAAGGGAATGATATGATCTAACAAACAAAGTCCATGCCGACCACATGAATAATGAGTCAATTTTGTTTTACTTTGCTGCTTTACAAATGATCTTCTACCACTCTTTGCACCTTCAATATAATTATGGTCATACCAATAGTCAACGTTGATTGCATCCATCTGCAAACAACAGAGAACCATCAATATAACATATTTCATACGGACAACAGTAAACATTTGTACATTTTTTACAACAATATTTTATAAAGTTTTTACAACTTAATAGATTTTGCTAGCAACAATTTTACCAGATTATGTCATTTTGACATAAATTTGTTCTCAAATGTTTTACACCTTTAACTAATTAGGAGTTTGCTCATTTTATCACTGTATGCATTCACAAAGTTTTTCGGTTGGGTGTTGTGCATATAGTCTTGTATTGTAAGATTAGCTCATTGTAAGAAAACGCATTATACTTCCATTTTTTTATTAAGATATTCTACTTTGATTTAAAAAAATACACAATTATAGCAAGGAAAAATGCTTAGTATTTGAATAACATTGTATAATTTTGTAGATTTTTCAAAGTACAATGTTGTAATAAGAGAATGAAAGTATCATGTTGTAATAAACAATTATATGAAAGTAAGAAACAATGAACATAAATTTGTCATACCTATTCCTCCTTTTTCTTTTCTAGCTTTTCAAATGTTGTCCTATCAGAGACCAAAAAATGAAATAAGGCACTTGATGATCATATACAACCAACCCAACCTGTTTTCATTGTTCAAAATGGCAATTAGGGAAACATCACTTATCTTTACAAACAAATTTGATGAATGATTCTTACCTTTGACCACTTGGTTAATTGAACCAAGTTGATACCTCTATTCAACAAAACACCATTTCACTTTTTATTTTCAATTTATGCAACGAAGTTTTATTCTTTCACAAATTTATGCAATAATATTTCCATTTTTTACCAAAATATATAACAAAACAAAGAAAAAAGGATCATACTTGCTTCTGAAAGCTTTAAGAGTATTTATAGAATACCTGCAACATCTATAAAATCATAAGATTTTTCCCCAATGTCATTACAAATAGCAAGCTTTATTGTTGCTGACCAATCATTGATTCTAGTTGGGATTCACATCGAAAACGAACTCATCTTTTTACCAAGATCATAAAAATAAAATCAAACATTAAAATAAGATGAATATAATTTTATAGAAACAAAAATTCCAATGGACCTGGAATGGTCAACAAAAGGTTTGACCATGTTTACTTTCTTTACTTCTTTTCTTTAGTAATATAAATGTGGACAGAAATTAAAAAATTCACATAAGCACCTACCGAATTAGTATAATATACGAATTCAACGTATTACCAAATATATAATAAATGTTATTTTACAACCTATCCAAATTTATAATTGATGGATTCGTATTTACGATAACATCAACTCTCGTTTACATTGTTTTGGCTAACAAGTCACCAATCTTCGTTTCATATTTTACGACACATGTCCGACATGTGTCAGGTTGAACGCAAAATTTTGAAAAATCATAACTTCCTTATACAAACTCATATTTAGGTGTTCTTTATATCCACAGGCTCGTGATCACGATTAGTACGACTTTTGTTTATATTATTTATCCTAAATATTCTTTTATTTTTAACGTTTATTTTAGCCATATTTAATAAATTTTACACAAATGTTATATAAACATAATATTTAGGTGTTCTTTATATCCACAGGCTCGTGATTACGATTACTACGACTTTCGTTTATATTATTTATCCTAGATAATCTTTTATTGTTAACGTTTCTTTTAGCTATATTTAGGTTACAATCGTTTATATATATTATGTGCATGAAGATTGGACAAATATTATATTACCACTGATGCGAACCATTTTTTTCTTGACAAAAAGGATCAGTGTTCCCCACGGCGAACTACTCGTCCGAATAAACTCCTTTCCTAACACCTTTTGAAGCTGAGAGGATAACTTCTGCATCTCAGGTGGCACAAGACAATATGGTGCCTTGGCAATCAGCGATGTACCAGGGATCAGGTCGATCGGAAACTCCACCTGCCTCTTGGGAGGCACACCCGACAACTCATCCGGAAAAACATTAGGGAAAAAAAGCACAATAGGAACATCAGAAATGGAAATCGATCTCTTTTCATCAACCTGAGTATCCACCAAATATGTCAGATAAACCATACACCCATGTTGTAAACATTGTCTTGCCCTGGTGACAAAACAGAAACCCGACCTTGACCTAGTACCCTCACTATAAATGGTAAGCACTCCCCCATTAGGATCTCGAACCGTCACCAATTGCCGCTCACAGTCAATCAGAGCCCCAAACCGGCTCAACCAATCCATACCCACGATAACGCAGACACCTCCCATCTCAATAGGGATAAGGTCTACCAGATACCCAACACCAAAAATCTCCAGTACACAACCCTGATAAATGTCAGTAACGGAGACCGCATGCTCACCAGTTATAGAAATCCTTAGTGGCCTACTCAGGGCCTCATGTACAATGCTAAATCACGACAAAAGGATGATGACACAAAGATCGACTCCCATCCGAGTCAAACAAAACTAGAGTAGGTACATAATTCACAAGGAAATTACCTAACAGTAGCAATATCATAAGCAACACAGAACAAATAAACAAAAATAATAAAGAAACACATATCAACCATGACATCCGGTGTCGATTGGGCCTCCTTTGTTTTCAGCTGGAATGCTCTCCCTCGAGCCCTTGGAGCCTCGACCTTCCCCTTCTAGCCATCAGTAATATGTAAAAGTAGTAGGAGTAGGAGCCTAGACCATCCTCAATGCAACCTGAGGACACTCATAACTGATATGACTCGTCTAGTTGCAATTGAAGCAAACCCAAAATCCTTTGGGTCAATCCTTCGCTATATGCTCCTCCTTGCCACACATGTATCAAATAGTCCCTGACCGACAGGGTGCCTCATAACCCTTTGACATACTTGCTGCAAGTGCGGCCCTTCTGGCCTCCAACTCTCGAATCAGTGGGCTTGAACCGCTTAGTCGTCGACTGTGACTAAACTAGCCTCCTCTCTCTCCCTTGATCCTCTCTCCTGGGTCACTAGCTCGATCTTCCTCCTCCTAGCATTGGTCTGCAACTCAGCCAATGTTCGATATGAAGTGTTCGTTATGAACTCATGGATATATTTCCTTAGGATACTTAGATACCGACTCACATGTGCCTGCTCCGAAGACACATGTTCAGGGAAAAACAAGGCCCTCCATGGAACAACCTGGTGATCTCACTCATCGTCTCTGTCTTCTGCTTGAGAGACAGGAACTCCTAGGCCAACCACTATCTCTCAACAAATGGTACAAACTCATCTCAGTAAACCTCTCCCACATCATTGCAAAACGTTCCGCAGGAAAATAGTCAACCGTCACAAACATCCACCAGTCCTTCGCTCCCAAGAGAAATAGGTTTAGCGCAAAGCAAACCTTCAGATTCTTCGTATAGGAGCAAGTGTAAAAGCAACCCTCAACATCAGAAACCTATCTCATCGCAGAAATCAGATCCTTGTTCCTGTCAAAATTTGGTGGAGTCATATTGTTGAACTCCCAGTACCACACCGAATTACCCCCTATAGTCTCGCAGTAGCAACGGTTATGGTGGATGTTGCATTAGCAGCCTTAGTGAAGGTAGCATAGCGCTCGTCAAAAGTCTTAATCGGCATGGTCTTAATAGACCTGAACATCTCTGGTATGGCCTCTCTGATTGCCATGGTCACCTTGGTAGGAATGATCCTACGGATCTCATCATCACTGGCACTCGACCTCTTGGGGTCGCTAGTGCCTGAACCTCAGGTAACCACCATACTGAAACACACAAGAATATTATCAAAAACATGCTAAAGCGCATACACAAACACTTACACACTCCTACAAGTTCCTTAGTACCCTAAGATTCATTCTTGAGTCGCATACGAATCTGATGCTTTTAGTAGTACAGGTCTAATACTAGCTTCCACACCAATCTTTATTTGCCTCAAGTCTTCCTCACAAGACCCTAAGTCACAAGAACTCTATTCATCAAGGGTATCTCTAGACTCACCCCACATGCATTCTAAGGCTATAAAATCCTAACTATGTACAATTATGCAACATATACTAAGAAAATAGCAATGATAGGTTCATTCTTATAAAAGAAACCTCTTAGGCTAAAGACATCACCACCATACTAAAACACACAATAAAACTATCAGAAACAGGCTAAAGTACATACACAAACACTTACACACTCCTACAAGTTCGTCAGTACCCTAAGATTCCTTCTTGAGTCGCGTACGGATCTGGTCTTTCAGTAGTACGTGCTTAATACTACCTTCCACACTAATTCGTATTTGCCTTAAGTCGTCCTCTCAAGACCCTAAGTCACAAGAACTCTATTCATCAGAGTATCTCTACACTCACCCTACATGTTCCTCAGAACTACTACTAAACATCTAGGCACTCATCCTAGACTACTCCCCAACACCACTCCGCCTCCCAAAGATCTCTATTAACCATGACATTTGCTTTGTGCATGCCAATCGTACACAATACATGACTCGATAGGCAGTCGAATAAATGATTCTACCTTAAGTCCACAACCAAACAAAGAACAGGAAGAAAGGCTAAATCAGGCATTCTAAGGCTATAAAATCCTAACTATGTACATTTATGCAACATACACTAAGCAAATAACAATGATAGGTTGAATCTTATAAAAGAAACCTCCTAGGCTAAAGGCATCACAAATCAGACAACCCTAACACACTCTTCCTAAAGGATCCTTAGCCTATCATCTAGCATGCAGTTATATCAGCTCATAAGATAACAACTCAACACCACACATAGAATAAATAGAGATATTTGGTAAACTACATCTCGAGCTCTAGTTGATTGTACACACTACTTCATCCGGGTTTCTCCTTTGAAATTCTTTGTTTCTTTTTGAAAAGTTTTGATGAAAATCCTTAGATCCTTAGTTTGAGTTTAGAATCCCCCAAGAGTTCATCCAAATCACTCAAACCATGGCTTTGATACTAATTTGTAACATCCAAATTTACAAACCAAATTTTCCATTTTTAATTTCATATAAAAATATTTTTCATAAAAACCATCTCAATGAAATCACGATGTCAAATACAGATCATCATCCAAAATATCAAAGTGTCCCAAAATATCTGAAATCATAAACTGCAGGCGAATGGAGACTACTTGAAGTCTCATTGGGCAATAGCATGCCCGATGGGTTATCAGCAACCCTGGAGACTACCCGAAGTCTTAACACATATAGTAACACATGTCATAGTAATAACACATAGACCTAGTTGGTCATCACGAATATAAGTATATTCTACCACATATGTAAGAATAATGAGGAAACTCACCTTGCATAGATGACTGATAGAACTCACACCCAAACTGTCGGAACTAGACTCCGTCTAATAATTACACCAATTAACCATAATTAATAATTAAGGTAAATTTCCATACTCCACTAATCCCAAGACAAGTCTAATACACATTTAGGACAGAAGACCCTTTTTTCCCCTTCAAATCCATCACGAATCCACCTAAGGCATAATGGTCATAAAGTCAACAAAAGTCAACATGGGACCGTATGCGGGGAGTACCCAGCTCTACGTTGGACGTAGAGCACAGGGAAGGAAAGGACTAGCTCGAAACTCGCTACACTGGGCGTATCCATGATTACGCTCGACGTACGCGGCTGATCCCAAAACTCCATTTTTAAGGTCTTAATCATTAATACATTTACTCCAACTTCATATCTGACACTAAAAAGACATCTTAATCCATAAAATCTCTGACTTTATACCTTTGCATGGATAAAGAGAGCTTAATCCCAAAACCCTAACTTCTAGCATCATCAAAAACTCCATAACACATGCATGGAAGAAAAGGAAGGACCAAGTTAACATTTTTATGACTCTAAGCACCCTAAAACGTCTGAAAGGACAACTCATATACTCTGGAGTATTCCATACTCACAAAGATCAAGATTTTGGGAGAAAATGAACATAAATCTAAGCCTAAACAAGATCTAACAAAACAAGCTCCAAGGTATGAACTTTATACCTTCAAAAGATGAACAAGGAGATGTAGATTTTGGATCTAAAAGCTTGAATGCAACACCACCTTTTGGATGATCTTCCTTCATTACCAAGAATACTCAAAAATCACCCACAAGCTTCAAATCTCACTCACAAAGGCTAGGGTTTCGATATTAGAGTTTCGAGGGATGGAGGTTGGTCATAAGGATGTCCAAGGGGTATTATGATGTTTAAATAGGGGTCATAACCCTAAATTTTAGGGTTAAAGAGCTGCACGAGTACACCCGATGTGACATCCCAAAAATTTCAACAAATTTAAACTTTTCAAAACAACTCATTTACAAATAAAAGTGTTTGAAAAACCATTGTTTCCAAAACATGATTTAAATCAAAGTCTCCTAAGATCCAATTAGTAGTAAAACCAAGGATGTGTACAGTCACGCCTTCACTTTGCCACATTCCTCTGAAGTACATGAAACCATAAACAAAAACTGTAAGCATGAAGCTTAGTGAGTTTCGTCAAAGTACCAGCACACGAACAGATAACATATACAAATAACAACATGTATTGGGTCCACAACTAAAAGACTAGATTACCCTTGAGCCCACAGTATGAGTCTGGCTTGCCTATCGGCCCCACAACTTATATTTGGATTGCTCCTGAGACCACATCATAAGTTTGGATTGCCCTTAGGGCCCACAGCTTATGCCTGGCTTGCTCCCTAGTCCAATCAGTCATCGGACTAGAATATAATGTTCAGCTCGCATTACGAGTCTGGCATACCAACTGGTCCTCAAATCGTATATGGAATGCTATTGAGCCCTCAATATGAGCCTGGCATGCCCTACGTGGCCCTTATCTCATATTTGGAATGCTCCAATACCCTTAAGCCCTCGGTACGAGTCTGGCATATCGTAAGGTCCTCATCGCATATCTGGAATGCACCTGAGCCCTCAGTATGAGTCTGGTATACCCTACCCGACCCTCAGCTCAAATCTGGAATGCTCCACGATTTGTTGGCTACCCCACAAAGTACTACAACCTCAACCCGATACAATATGTCAACAAATTACAAACATATAAACAAATAATCATGTAGCCAAAATCATAGGCAGTCTTACAGATCTACCAGACTAGCATATCGACAATTAGAATATAATCATACAGATCTATTCCATACTCAACATATCAGTGTATATCAGGATATCAATCCAATAGGCCAGCCTTGGTACATTCGACCCGTAAGTACAGTTAGGAAAACTCAACTCTCGATCTGATCAATAGATGATGAGGTCCCGATTCCGAATCTCAACTTTAACTGCCACCTATCCAACCAAAATACCAATTCTAAATCACCATCCAAAAGACCTATTTCTCAACACCAACCAAAATACCCAAAATACCCCTGGGTCAAAACTTGGTTAAAGTTAAAGTCAAAGTCAAACTAATAAAAATCCATAAGTCAACTAAGCCAACTGTGACATCCCTATTTTCACGGCTAGAAAAGACCGATTTGTTTATGCTTTATTTTGAAAATTAGAGTAACCTTTTAAAGAAAAGTGTTTCGGAATTTGTTCCCAGAAAAAACATGATAAATACGTTATCAAAGCATTTCCGAAGAAATGTATTTTATTCATTTTAAAACATTGGGATATCATCGTCAATACAGAAACATAAGCATAAACAGGTCTTACATTTGTTATCACTAGTGATTTATATCTCATTAATCTCTTAGTGTAATGTAACTTCATATCGACACCTGTGATACAAATAAACTAAGTGGGTCAGGTTGGTAAAACTGGTGAGTACTTAGGGTTTTCAAACCACAATAATATAATTATTATGTTTAAACATCAAACAATCAACCCAATTACCCATTCCCATTATATTCTTTACTCTTAAGGATCTACACTAAGAATCGGCTATTGGTGGTTGTCGAGGCCAACAAAATAAATGCCCTAAATATTACACATTAAAATAGTGTATAATGGTAAAGGGATCGTATCCACGGAGATTGGTTCAATTTAAATCTCTATGTAAATCTTTGTAAAATACTTGCAAAACAAAATTTAAAAGTAAAATGGGGGGGGGGGGGGTTAATTCTTTTTGATTGTTTGACAAAATTAAAACTAGCTAGAATGAAAATATGACAAGTAAACAAGTAAAAGATTGGATTAAATTCAATGAAGTAAAATTGGTTGATTTTTGGGTACACCTCATGGATGATATGATTGACTTATCATTAGACTTAATGGAATAACACTTATGAATTGGTTTGACTTGGCTATAGCAATTCATAAGCATAAATTGCCTCAACTCTTCTTAGAAATTAAAATGGCTAGAAGAGCTCTTAACACATTTCCTTAATTGAAGTCACAAAATCAATGAAGCATAAAATCTTGTGAAAATCAATTAGCTTTAAGTTATAAGAGTCACCAAGTCCAAAAGATAATCAAAGGCTTACATTATCATTATGGAGGAAACATGTCCATGGTCTAAATGAAATGAAAACAAACATATAAACCATTTGTTGCTTACTAATTTGAAGGCCCATTACTTAACCAAGAAATTAGTCAACAAAAACATGCATTCATTCATCCAAGCTCATGATCAAAGATAAATAAACACAACAAGATGTTTAACTAGAAAACATTTTCATAAACTTCAAACACAAGATAATAATAAGTCTTCAAAGCAACTAATCATCCATGGGTTAAACCCTAATCAATCAAATGAAAGTTTAGCCAAGCATGGCCAAAGTAAAAGAAAAGCAATATAGTTTAGTGGTACCAAACATTGTCTTAGATGCAAGATGGAAAGAAATTACACTATTCTTCCAAAAATTCTTCAAATCTTCCAAAGCTTTCTTGAGAGAGAATGGTATATGTTCTTCAAGTCATAGCCTCCAATAATGCCTCCAATCTCCAGCAAAAGGGAGCTGATTTCTGGATTAAAAAAGGTGTCAAAATCCACCCACCAAATTTCCACAAATAGAGTCAACAAGTCAAAACCCAGAATCAACTTAGCACAATTCACGTGGACCGCGTATGGGTCCACGCGGACCGCGTGGGTCATGCTGAATGTGGGAATTGGGCCATTTAACATGCAATCTAGCCCAATCTTCAATTCTTCAACTTCAACCCACATGAATAACTCTTTAGAACCCATTTGTATTATTCCAAAGCCTTTTAATGATTGATCCAATACTCCTCATTTTTTTTTGTAGCTCGATTCTGCGTTACCTCATCATCATCCTTGCTCACAAATTAAGTTCAAATTGATTTCTTCTTTATGCAAGCACCAAGCCCAATCGCACCACTCCAAATCCACAAGCAAACCGCAAGCCTCCATAAGTCCCTCACCCTCTAAACCACCAATAACAAAAAGTCTTCGATAAATCTTGCAAATAAGCTCAAAAGACTGGAAAGCACCCGGTAAAGGAGAAAAATAACAGAAAGAGAAAACATGCATGAAGATTAACTAAAATGAGATGGTTTTAACTAAAAATAAACCACGGAAAGAAGTAATAAAATGAAGCTATCAGCTATTCCTCGTTCAGTCGTTCCTAAGGATTATCCTAAAGAATAGGCACGAAGTCCATCATCGCCAAGGTTTATACAATAGACACTAAGTCCATAGTCGCCATGGTTTATACAATTGGCACTAAGTCCATAGTCATCAATGTTTACTTATATCCTCTTTCATCTCTCCTCATTCATCTACCCATGTTTTACCCAACATATTTGTATATATAAAATACATATACAGTTTAAATCACTTAAAACATGTATAAAATTGTTCATCCAACATAAATCCAACATATCTATGTGTAAGATGAAAGTAACTATTAGCCCTGTTGAAAATACCCGATACCCGAATTACCCGCCTGATTTTTTCGGGTATCGGGTAAATCGGGTCGGGTAAATCGGGTATCGGGTAAATTTTTCCGGGTAATCGGGTTACCCGATTTTTTTTCGGGTCGGGTAAAGGGTACATTTTTTGGGTTTCGGGTATACCCGAATTACCCAAATTATTTTAAAATTTTCTTTTTTTTGTAGGTCTTGTACTATATAGCAGGTATTTGATCACGCTTAAACTAACTATCATTATTGTAAAACATAAATATATTTTTTATGACAATAAGACACTAACAATATTAAAAGTAATTTTATATATCATCACGTTCTTTAAAACTTAACTGTTTTCTAGATTATAGTTTTTATTGCAACTAACAAACTCATTATCTTGACGAAACTTCAGAACATGACAAAACTTATGGCTACATTTAGCTTAAACATTTTAAACTTTTAAATTAAGATCTTTAGGTATTTGTTTTTTTAACATCTTATTAGATTAGATTAAGTTGTTAAAAAATTACTTGATATCTCATGTATTATTGACTAAAAAATCTCAATGTTCAAACAAGACTAATAAAGCACGATGTATTTATTTTATTAAATTTATTTTCAGGTGAAATTCAAAAAAAAATTATATATTTCGAGTAATACCCGAATTCCCCAAACCCGACCCGATACCTGAATTACCCAAACCCGAATTACCCGAAATTAGTTTGGGTAGGGTAACAGGTAATTTTTCTAACATGAAAAACTCGAATTACCTGAAACCCGAAAAAATTACCCGTTCAACACCCCTAGTAACTATGCACTCACTTGTTAAAGTGATGATTTCAAACTCGGACAACACTTCGCTTCTTAACAATATAGTTTCTTTCGACGAAACCTAGTATTATTACCACTATATTTTACTCTAATATTTACTGTGACTAATTATTAGTCTTAGCATTATTATTATATAAGCGTTTAAACAATATTTTCCAACCACTATGTACAGACAGGGGCCAGACATAAAACACCGAAGGGCAGGACCAGTTTGGCATATAACACTTCTAAAATCCAACAACTCTATGCAGCCATTTAAACCAGATTATCCGTACCGCAAGTAGTTAAAAAGATATTATAACGACACTTATATAAGTCATAATAATAGCCTAAATATTTATTACAAGTTCATAATAACAATATTAATTTTAAATATAAGCTATATTTAAAATAGGGTAAGCATAACTTACTTACAATGGGGTTTTTGCTAGGAGTCGGGCTCTGCAGAGGCAAAACTTCGTCCCTGAATCTTTCTAAGAAAGATTCTTGCAGCGCTCACCTTACTATACTAAAAACTACAGAAAGATAAGTCGAATTATGAGGGACCAAAATTCTAGGGGGATAAGAAGAGAAAGACTCTTGAATCAAGAGAATGGTGCAAGAAATATGAGAGCCTAAAGGCTCTTATTTATAGTAATTAAATTTTCAAAAACCACCATCTATATTTACTTAAATGACTAAACACCCATTTATAATACTATTTTAAATAGATTTAATGATATTTGTACTAAACTAATGTCGAAAGTACTCAACATTAGTATTATAATGACCGCATCGTCGATACCTTTCTAATGATATATACATATGTATATATATGTAGACGTATATATGATTTACGCTTTATTTTAATACGTAAATGTGCTATTAAAAATTATAAATCGTTCATACGAACTCCATTTGAAGTTCTTTATATCCAAGCGTTGGTATTTACAAGTACTACAACTTTCATTTAGACACCGTCAGCTAATTCTCATTCTATCTCAGATTTACAAAACTGTATCAAATTTATCGCGCTTGAAGAGTAGGGACCAAGTTTCGTCCATATCTTTAACATACGAGCTCTATTCTCAACGTTATTTATATCCACGCTATTTATACCACGCATTGGTATTTATGAGTACTACAAATTTCATTTAGACTCATTCGGCTAATTCTCATTCTATATCGAATTTACAAATCTGTATCAAATTCGTCGCGCTCAAAGAGTAGGGACTAAGTTTCGTCCATATCTTTCGCATACGAGCTCCGTTTTCGACTATCTTTTTATCGTTGAACTCCTATTAACGATATCTTCATTTCTAGTTTAGACTATTTTGGTTAAAAATCGACCGATCTAAAATTCGAATTTCAGGTTGTGCACTGCTATGCTAAATCTTAGAAAAATCATAACTTCCTCATACGAAGTCAGATTTGGACGTTCTTTTTATGCACACTCTCGGTTTAACATATACTACGACTTTCATTTAGATTGCTAAGGCAAGAAAGTATTTTATCGTAAATTCACTTTTTATGATTTCCGGTGTCGTGCCGGTTTTGCCGTAAAACTACGACGAGTCATAACTTCTTCGTTATAACTCGGATTTCGGCGTTCTTTATATGTACGGAACCCTTGTGACATATACTATAACTTGGTTAAGATTATTTATTCTAAATAAACTTCTATTAAAAAGTCATTTTTGACGCTTATTGTCTGTAACACCCCAAAATACGAGCCAAAAATTTCATTTTTGAAAACATATATTTAGCAAAACATTCGAATAAAACGTTTACTGGTCATAACATTTTATAAAGATATCGCATGTCTGGAAAAACATTTCAGTAACATAAAAATGTCATAGTACAAATCCCCAAGAAGGTCTCATGATGCGGAATACGAAACATGTGTGTGATGGGCTACTACTGCGCCAGCTCCTTCCCCTTCGAAGAAGAGGTACCTGAAACCAAAACTGAAAACTGTAAGCACGAAGCTTAGTGAGTTCCCCCATTATACCGCATATCAAATAATCGCATATCATACATATTGTCGGGCATTCCTGGGGTGCCCGACCTACCCAGTACGGCCATTTTGGGGGGCCGACCTACCCATGTCAAGCCATTCTGGGGTGCTGACTACCCATGTCACGCCGTTCTGGAGTGCTGACTACCCTTCAGTCCTGACGACCGAACCTCGGGGACTATTTCACCCCCTACTGCTACTATCACATATATCATAACATAACATATTATCAGACATATCTGGGGTGCCTGAACTACCCTTCGGTCCTAACGACCGAACTTGGGGACTAGTCCCCTCCTACTACCTCTATCGCATATAACGTAAAAAGCCAGCATGCAAACATATCATCATATACTGTCAGACGTATCTGGGGTGTCTGACTACCCTTCGGTCCTAACAACCGAACTCTATTACTATCACATGTAACATATCATGCTAGCATATAACATATCAGGTAGTAGCAACCCTAGATGATATCACAAAGACAATCATCTATCATACATTTCCTACTGGTGGGCCGACATTGTGGCCTTAGACCCACCGCTACTGGAAGGTAACTCACCTCGAAGTAGCTGCTGATTTGTGTGGGAAAGGTCTGTCTGCTGCTACTTCGGAAATCCTCTGACTGTAATTCCCACCAAACGCTTAATCAATTACTGCTAACCGCCCTCAGGGTAAATTGTCCATTTACCCATAACAAGTCATGAGTCAAGTCACAGTCAACTGGCAGTTGACCAGACTCGCCGAGTTGGCTAGCCAACTCGCCGAGTCCCTTTCCTTTAGTCTGACCATAATTCCGTCTCCACTTGTCGAGTTAAGCGTAGACTCAATGAGTCTTCCTTCTATACCCAAGGCCAATAGTCCTTCATCATACTCGCCGAGTTCATCTTCATCCAAAGAACACTCTAAGCTGTGACTTGCCGAGTTGTTCTTGAGACAAGGAGATTGCCGTGAACTTGCCGAGTCGTTGCAATGACTCGTCGAGTGACTTCATGAGTGAGTCCGGCTTCCAACCCACTGACTCATACCCTATGACTCACCACTCCAACTCGCAACACAAAAAGGGTAACAACCCGGGGACTCGCGACCCGACTCGCCGAGTCTACCTCATGCAAAAACTATACACGTGATTTTGCTTGAATCCAGTCCATGCCATTCATAGATCTGGGTTCCTAGGACCTGGTTTACACGTAAAGTTTCCAACTTTACGTGTAGATAATCACCAATGAAGGTTTTAGGGCTCAAAGTGCACCAAAAGGGGTAGATCTAGGACTTTCATGCAATATGACTCCATAAAGGCAGTAGATCCAAGCTCCAGGGACTAAATCATGCCTAGATCTAAAGGATAACAACTTATTACAACCCACCAAGCACAAACAAGCTTGAAGAATGGCTCAAAAAGGACATTCATGAAGCTATTAGGGACTACAAGCTTGAAAACAGAGGGGAAACGAGCTATACCTCAAGGAAAACGTTGAGATGTCACAAAAATGCTTGGCCTCCTTCTCTTCTTCTTGATATACTCCTCTTTCTCCTCAAAAACTTCAAGAACACACCCAAAAGACTTCAATCTCACAAGGAAAAGGGCAAAGATGATGTTGGGAGCTCCGAGGGTGAATGGGGGCGAGGTTGGGGCGGAAATGAGTGTTTAAATAGGGTGCAAACCCTTGAAATTTAGGGTTTCAACAGACAGCGGTGACTCGCCGAGTCCAGAATATGGACTCGCCGAGTCGCCAACTTAAATATGCCCCCAGACCGCGTCCCTACTCGGCAAGTCGTACCTACAACTCGCCGAGTCCAAGGCTAAAATGACAATTACTAGGATAAATTTTACGTACCAGGAACCAGGTGCTACAAATCTCCCCCACTTATTTTAGACTTCGTCCTCAAAGTCTGCCGCTCGATCCTGAAACAACTCGGGGTAATGCTTCATCATTTCTTCCACCGGCTCCCAAGTCCATTCCGAACCCTTGCGGTGCTGCCATTGCACTTTCACTAGCTCCACCCTCTTGTTCCTTAGATCCTTTGACTTCTGGTCGAGAATTGCGATTGGGCGCTCAATGTAATTTAGGTTGTCATCAACCTGTATATCCTCTAGTGGCACCACCGCTGAATCATCCACGAGACACTTCCGCAGGTAGGAGACATGGAAGGTGCTGTGGATCTGGCTGAGCTCGGCTGGCAAATCCAACCTATATACCACCCTGCCCACCCAGGCTACAACCCTAAACGAGCCAATGAATCTCGGGCCCAACTTGCCCTGCTTCCTGAATCGAATGACGCATTTCCAAGGCGACACCTTCAGGAGAACCATATCCCCGACCTGGAACTCCAGGTCTGATCGACGCTTGTCGGCGTAACTTTTCTGCCGACTCTGCACAGTCTGAAGGTTGCTCTGAACCTGCTGGATTCTCTCGGTCGTCTTGAGCACCACCTCGGTGCTCCCCATGACCCTTTGGCCAACTTCACCCCAGCATATCGGGGTCCTGCACCTTCGACCGTACAACATCTCGAATGGGGGACGATCAATACTCACGTGATAGCTGTTGTAGTACGAGAACTCAGCCAAAGGAAGATAGGTATCCCAGCTACCACCGAAATCTAACACGCACGCCCGCAACATATCCTCCAAAGTCTGGATGGTCCGCTCACTCTGACCATCCGTCTGCGGGTGAAAAGCGGTGCTAGAATGCAGACGAGTGCCCAACTCATCATGAAACCTCTTCCAAAACCTGGAAGTGAACCGCACATCTCGATCTGATATCACTGACACTGGCACCCCGTGCCGCACCACTATCTCCCTGATATAGATATCGGCCAACTTTTCAGCCGAGATACTCTTCGGAATCGGAATAAAATGGGTGCTCTTGGTCAACCGATCCACAATGACCCAAATCGAATCTACTCCTCGCGTCGTTCGTGGAAGCTTTGTGATAAAATTCATCGTAATATCCTCCCATTTCCACAACGGGATATCCAACGGCTGTATCTTGTCGTGCGGTCTCTGATGCTCGGCCTTGACCTAACTGCAGGTCAAACACCGCTCGACGTACCACGCCACATCCCGCTTCATGCAGGGCCACCAATAGTCCAGGCGAAGATCTTGATACATCTTCGTTGCCCCTAGATGAATAGAGAATCGGGATTTGTGCACCTCCTCCATCAAGATCTGGCGCATGCCTCCATGATACGACACCCACACCCTACGGTGTAGTGTCAACCACCCCCGGCTATCATAATCAAAGGAGGTGACTTGACCCACTATTCGCTCACTCTTCCGATGCTCCTCCTCCATAGCCTCCTGTTGAGCCTCCCGAATCTGCTCCAACAGGGGAGTCACCACAGTCATCCTCATGCAAACATCCCTGGTCGGCACCGCCTTGCAGCGAAGCGCATTGGCCACCACATTGGCCTTCCCCGGGTGGTAAAGGATCTCGCAATCATAATCCTTCACCACGTCCAACCACCGACGCTGCCTCATGTTCAGATTCGGCTGATCCATGAGGTACCTCAAACTCTTGTGGTCCGTGTAAATGGTACAACGAACCCTGTAAAGGTAATGCCACCAAATCTTGAGGGCGAAGACCACCGCCCCCAACTCTAAATCGTGTGTCGGGTAGTTCGCCTCGTGAGGCTTCAGCTGCCTTGAGGCATAAGCAATGACATGCCCCCTCTGCATCAACACTGTGCCTAAACCTGAGATCGACGCATCGCAATATACCACAAAATCCTCCACGCCCTCGGGCAGGGCTAAGATCGGCGCCTCGCACAATCTCTGCCTCAGAGTCTCGAACGCTGCCTGCTGCTCAGGCCCCCACCAAAAGACCACAGCTTTCCTAGTCAACCGTGTCAGGGGTACGGCTATCTTTGAGAAATCTTGAATGAACCTTCGATAGTAGCATGCCAATCCTAGGAAACTCCGAATCTCGAATAGAGACTTCGGAACCTCCCACCTCATCACGGCCTCCACCTTGGCCGGGTCTACTGAAATCCCGTTCTGATTGACGAGGTGCCCAAGAAACTGCACCTCGCACAACCAAACCTCACATTTGGAGAACTTGGCGTACAAGCTCTCCCTCCTCAGGGTCTCCAATACCTCTCTCAGATGCTCCCCATGCTCCTCCTGAGTCTTGGAATAAACCAAAATGCCATCAATGAAAACTATCACAGACCGATCCAACATCGGTCTGCACACGCGGTTCATGAAGTCCATGAACGCGGCAGGAGCATTGGTGAGCCCAAACGGCATCACCACGAACTCATAATGGCCATAACGCGTCCGAAACGCGGTCTTCTGTATATCCTCCTCTCTAACCCTCATCTGATGATAGCCTGAACACAAATCGATCTTGGAGAACCAAGATGCTCCCTGCAACTGATCAAAGAGATCATCAATCCTCAGGAGTGGGTAACGGTTCTTCACCGTTACCTTATTCAGCTCCCGATAATCTATACACATCCGATGCGACCCATCCTTCTTCTTCACAAACAGGATCGGGGCTCCCCAGGGCAAACCACTCGGACGAATAAATCCCTTGTCCAGCAGCTCCTGCAGTTGCGTAGACAACTCCTGCATCTCGGGAGGAGCCAACCGATAGGGTGCCTTGGCTATCGGAGCCGCACCAGGAACTAGGTCGATCCTGAACTCTACCTGGCGCTCCGGAGGTATTCCAGGAAGCTCCTCCGGGAACACATCAGCGTAGTCTCGTACCACTGGAACCTCGCTCACCGTCGCCTTACCCGTCTCTCGGGTATCCATAACATACGCGACATACCCCACGCATCCCTGCTGAAGGTAGCGCCTAGCTCTCGCCACTGAACATACTATAGGTCCACGTTGTGGCCTCTCGCCATGGATCACCAACTCTCCCCCGCTTGGGGTCCTGACCCGCACTAGCTGTTATGCGCAATCTTTCACCGCCCCATTAGGGCTCAACCAATCCATGCCTATAATCACCTTGTTTCCCCGCAACGATATGGGAACCAAATCCACCAAATAACGCTCCTCAAATAACCTCAAAACACAATCCCTGAACACTGTTGATGCTCGCACCGATCGATCATCGGCAATCTCTACCTCTAAAGGGCAATCCAACATGCCCGAGGACTCAGTAAACCTCTTGCTAAGCGCAAGGGAAACAAATGATCGGGTGGCACCCGAGTCGAACAACACCTGAACCGGAATACCGTTCACATGGAACGATCCTAATGCATATACACAAAGCACAAATCAATAACATAACATCATAAAATAAAATAGAGAGAAAGAATCATACCCGTCACCACATTGGGTGCGGTGCGTGCCTCTTCTGCTGTCAGCTGAAACGCCCGGCTCCTCACCACTGGAGCCTTTGCCTTGCCTTGCTGGCCATCCGTAATCCGCAGGGTAGCTGGAGTTGGCGCCTTAACTGGCGATGATGATGTCAACTGGGGGCAATTGGCCTTCTTGTGGCCCCTCTGGTTGCAGTGAAAACACAGCAACTCTGATGTCTGAATCACAGGTGCAGGGGCGGTACAATCCCTGCTGAAATGCCCCGTCTTGCCGCACTTATAGCAGCCCGACGATCCCAATCTACATGCCCCCTCATGAGGCCTGCCGCATTTCCTGCAGCGGCTCGGTCGTCGGTCTCATATCTAGGAACTCCCTGGCCAGTTGCTGAAGCTCGACAGCCGGCGCAAACTCTACCTTGAACCTGGTCACGAAGTCCGACCAGGTCATAGCCTAGACAGCCGAGGCTCCCAACGAGTCACCGACGGACTCCCACCAATCCCAAGCTCGATCTCTCAAACATCCTGCTGCAAATCTCACCTTCGATCCCTCAGTGCAGAAGCGAATCGTCTGTGCAGACTCAATGTCTGCAATCCATCGTCTGGCAGCTATAGGGTCCTTCGCCCCATGGAAATCCGGCACACCACTGCCCCGAAAGTCCTTGAAGGACAGTGTGCGGGATCCTGACTGGCCAGATGCCATGTCACTCCTGAATGCCCGGAGGCGATCCTCAATCATCTCCAATATCCCTTCCTTGATCGACCCGAAGATAATGGGGGTCGACTCAAGGATGCCTCTGGTGATCTCTGACGCGATGAACTCGCGTAGCCCCTCATCTACTGGCTCGGAACCTGATCCCGAACCCGATCTCTCTCCTGTACTACCAACTACTGGCCTCGAACGTAGTACCACCATTCAGAAATACAAAAGAAATGACAAGTGTTAGTGATACTGATACTTCTGGAGGGATCACACCTACTACAAGTTCCCTGGTCTTATCTTGGCATTCCTCGATTCGGGTACGGATCCTCTGCTTTCAGTAGTACGGGACCATACTACCTTCCACATCTATCCGTACCTTCTCCAAGGACTGTCGTGACTCCACCAGGTCCCTTTCACTACCGCTGATCTCTGCTACTCTTATCGTAGGCTTACCCTAGGAAACCTCTGACTCCACCCAAACCAGTCCTCAGCTGCTGAAGGCCTCTTGGTGATGCCAATTAGCTACCACCTGAATACAATCACATGTGACGAGGCTCGGATAATCCTTCGAGTGAGGGACTCATCCCTACCACGGTTAGGACTCAAACAAGAGCTACGCAATAGGGTCAAATCCAACACTCTGAGATTATTCAACCCTGGTCACATGTGACTTTAACGTATTCACCTAACAGCTAACTCCCATCACTTCAAAGCCCACATAGCACAAAGCAACAACACTTGGACATAAAGGAAACAATTTCAAGCAGCTCTATCCTCGTAGAGAAAAACTGGACTAGCATACAATGATAAACTCGTACTATCAGGAATAACCTAAACAGACTACCCTACTGCTGTCTTCTCAATTCTAGCATGCAACTTTTCATATACTGAAGCACATAAAGCAGGCACATAAGGCATCACTCCTAGATCCTTAGTCCTATTCTATCATGCTGTTCTACAGAAACTGATAAACATATATAAAGTTGTATGGGTACATTGGGGAATACTTACTTGAGCTCGGCAGGTCGCGCACATCACACACTTTGTTCTTTCTTAAAACCCTTTTACTTAGCCCTTTTAGAAAACATTTTCTTTTTCCAAAATCTTTTAAGCACGAAGCTTAGTGAGTTCCCCCATCGTACCGCATATCATATAATCGCATATCATACATATTGCCGGGCATTTCTGGGGTGTCCGACCTACCCAGTACGGCCATTCTGGGGGCCGACCTACCCGTGTCAAGCCATTCTGGGGTGCTGACTACCCATGTCACGCCATTCTGGGGTGCTGACTACCCTTCGGTCCTGACGACCGAACCTCGGGGACTATTTCACCCCCTACTGCTACTATCACATATATCATAACATAACATATTATCAGACATATCTGGGGTGCCTGAACTACCCTTCGGTCCTAACGACCGAACTTGGGGACTAGTCCCCTCCTACTACCTCTATCGCATATAACGTAAAAAGCCAGCATGCAAACATATCATCATATACTGTCAGACGTATCTGGGGTGTCTGACTACCCTTCGGTCCTAACAACCGAACTCTATTACTATCACATGTAACATATCATGCTAGCATATAACATATCAGGTAGTAGCAACCCTAGATGATATCACAAAGACAATCATCTATCATACATTTCCTACTGGTGGGCCGACATTGTGGCCTTAGACCCACCGCTACTGGAAGGTAACTCACCTCGAAGTAGCTGCTGATTTGTGTGGGAAAGGTCTGTCTGCTGCTACTTCGGAAATCCTCTGACTGTAATTCCCACCAAACGCTTAATCAATTACTGATAACCGCCCTCAGGGTAAATTGTCCATTTACCCTTAACAAGTCATGAGTCAAGTCACAGTCAACTGCCAGTTGACTAGACTCGTCGAGTTGGCTAGCCAACTCGCCGAGTCTCTTTCCTTTAGTCAGACCATAAGTCCGTCTCTACTCGTCGAGTTAAGCGTAGACTCGACGAGTCTTCCTTCTATACCTAAGGCCAATAGTCCTTCATCCTACTCGCCGAGTTGTATGAACAACTCGCCGAGTTGTTCTTGAGACAAGGAGATTGCCGTGAACTCGCCGAGTCGTTGCAATGACTCGCCGAGTGACTTCATGATTGAGTCTGGCTTCCAACCCACTGAGTCATACCCTATGACTCACCACTCCAACTCGCAACACAAAAAGGGGAACAACCCGGGGACTCGCGACCCGACTCGCCGAGTCAGATGAACGACTCGCCGAGTCTACCTCATGCAAAAACTATACACGTGATTTTGCTTGAATCCAGTCCATGCCATTCGTAGATCTGGGTTCCTAAGGCCTGGTTTACACGTAAAGTTTCCAACTTTACGTGTAGATAATCACCAATGAAGGTTTTAGGGCTCAAAGTGCACCAAAAGGGGTAGATCTAGGACTTTCATGCAATATAACTCCATAAAGGCAGTAGATCCAAGCTCCAGGGACTAAATCATGCATAGATCTAAAGGCTAACAACTTATTACAACCCACCAAGCACAAACAAGCTTGAAGAATGGCTCAAAAAGGACTTTCATGAAGCTATTAGGGACTACAAGCTTGAAAACAGAGGGGAAACGAGCTATACCTCAAGGAAAACGTTGAGATGTCACAAAAATGCTTGGCCTCCTTCTCCTCTTCTTGATCTACTCCTCTTTCTCCTCAAAAACTTCAAGAACACACCCAAAACACTTCAATCTCACAAGGAAAAGGGCAAAGACGATGTTGGGAGCTCCGAGGGTGAATGGGGGCGAGGTTGGGGCGGAAATGAGTGTTTAAATAGGGTGCAAACCCTTGAAATTTAGGGTTTCAACAGACAGCGGTGACTCGCCGAGTCCAGAATATGGACTCGCCGAGTCGCCAACTTAAACGTGCCCCCGGACCGCGTCCCTACTTGGCGAGTCGGACCTACAACTCGCCAAGTCCAAGGCTAAAATGACAATTACTAGGATAAATTTTACGTACCAGGAACCAGGTGCTACATTGTCTCTAAATTGACTAGCTCGAATTTGCGGGTGTTACACCAACCCAACCAAGTTGACTCAGCCGAGTCGACTCAAAAGACGTACGTTGGGCATACTCCAAGGGTACACGAGGGTTGACCGCGTACGTGGTACGTACACAAATTATGCAAGGCGTACGCCCAGACTTCCCAATCTTCATTAAGTGCTTAATGCCTTAAGCCCTTACGTCTATCTTTCAGATACATGGCTAAAATACCCTCAAGAATCATAAAGTTTTCAAATTTATGACTTTGCATGTCCATTAAGTTCTTAACTCAACTTCTTAAGCCATTAAGACGCTTTAGAGAATGCATGGAACAAAACCAACCACTTAGGTAGTGTTTGTTTTTTGTCTGCATGTATGCGTGGTCTCTTATGTCTGCGTCGTGCAGACCACGCGCATATATTAGCCTTCACAGACTGTTTGTTTTTTGCAGACCTAAAAATGTCTGCGCGCCCTCTTCTTGGTGCAGATGTGGACCAGAGTCTTCTAACATCTTCAGACATCTTTTAGCCTAAAAAAACATATATATCTTTATTTTTTTAAAGTTTTTTTTTAATTTATATTTTTTTCCAACTTTATTAATGATAAACAATTTGAAATAAAATTACAAAACTTAAAAAAAAACGTTCGGCGATACAAACATGATATTTTTGACAAATTTATAAATAAGGATTTATTACAATAATAGTCGTTGAAGTTGTTTATATAAATAAGAAAAAAATCATAATATATTCTTATATTTTTTTTGCCAAATTTTGTAAAATATTATTTAATACAGTATCGTCAATTTCTCGAGAAAATATTTATGGTACGTTTTTAATTGATTTAATTGAAAAAATCGAAGTTTATTTCCATCCATTTATGTATCAAATTCTTTGATCACCAATTATAATGTTTAGTTATAACTTTGCAACCAAAGTTGTTAGTTTTTATCAAATATATACGTTAATTCATACCATTTTTATTTTTATTTTTTATACAATAATACATAAAAGTTGATCTGGATTCATTAATTATTTATAATAAAGTCATAAACTATTAAAAAAATCACTTTGAAGTTTAAAAAAATCAGTTTATTTAGATTTCAGTTTATTTTAGTAGCCCGCAGATGTTAAAAAAACAAACAGTTTTCTTTTTTCAGACTGCAGACGTTTGGTCCATCTCTTCTACTGCAGAGGTCTACAGATGTAGTCCGCAGACTGCAGACATTTTGCCTCAGGAAAAACAAACAACACCTTAGATCCCATTTTTATGACTCAAGACCCTTCCAAAGGTCTAAAAGGATAACTTAATGGATCAAGAACATGCTATGTTCATGAATCTCCATATTTAGGAAAAAAGGACCAAAAGCAGTCCAATACAAGAGCTAAATGAAACTTCACCAACTTTATAACTTGATACCTCAAAATGGTGCCAAAAGGTGGTGTGATCCTGGATCTAAAGAGCTTCACTCCTCCAAGGTGGTCTCTCCTTCCTTCCTTCCTTCTTCTTTAATGGCACAAAACACACGCATTCAAGCTTAGAAATGCTTCACAAGATGGATTAAGGTTGCAAAAACATTCTAAGAGGATGGAGGCTGATGAAATGAGTCTATAATAGGGTTTAAATATGAGCCAAACCCTAAAAATTAGGGTTTACACGCCTGGTACGTACGCCCTGCGTACTAGGGTGCGCCCTAGCATGCTCAGCATACACACGTACACATAGCGTACTCCCTAATCTCCAAAATTACAAAAATACCACTAGGGCCTTCTTTGCACTCTTTCTTACACTTAGGGTCTAAATTGCGATTAATCTCAATATAAGGGTCAACAATGAAAATGCCTCATAATCAGGTGTTACACCCGACGTACTCACATGTACGCCCAGTGTACTCCAATTGACGCGTTACCACATGCTGACTTATGCCCGACGTACAGCTTTGTACGCCCAACAGGGCTTAAATGCAAAATAATAATAATAATAAAATTACTAAGGGTTGGAATGAAATTTACCTGGCAACGAGTGTTACATAAATATAATAATCAACTTAATGTTATTTTAAAACATTATGGTAAATTAATTTAGAAATTAGTCAATTACTTATTTGACATTTTTATTAGGTAACATAATATAATTTATAAGGCTATGTTATTTTAATTATTATTATTGTAATTCATCTAAAATTCATTTATCTAGAAAAAAATTAATTATTATAAAAAAATAGTTTTGAATATTTTTAGTTAATTTGACATGTTGATTTAATATTATATTTAAAATATTTACACGTTTTAAACTAATTAAAAAATAGTATTTGGATACTTTTAAGTTTATTTGATAGTTTGATTTGTATTTTGGATTTAACATGATATCTAATTTAACATTTTAAGTATATTATATTGATAATTCAAAAGATATACAATTAACATGACAATATTTCACATTTAATAAGATATTTAAATTAACAAATTAGATATATTAAAATGAAATATAAAGAGGTTGGGTTTTCAAATGAATATTGTAAAGAGAAAAAAGTTTTTTTTATAGATAGATATATTATTAAAAAATAATTAAAAAAACACAATTAATGGTTAATTAGAGACTAAAACCGAAGAAAAAACAACAATACATGGATGTGGCTTCTTTTTAATTTTTAAAATTATTAAAAAAATAAAAAAGAACTAAAAAATATTTTTAAAAAAAAACATCAAGGGAAAATAATCAATTTAATTCGGTCAAAACAAATATAAAGTATATATATAAAAAAAAAAACAAATCCGAGGAATAAATCTGACAATCCGTGTATGCGTGTCGTGTATACATGTCAGACACGAATTTCACAACACGAATTTGTTAAACACAAACACAATACGAATTATAAAACGTGTATGGGTTATCAAACAAAAACACATGTAACAAATTCGTGTCATGTGACACCACAAATAGACATGTTTTTAATCGTGTTACACGGAAACACGAATAGACACGTTTTAATACTATTTTTTAAGCTATGTTGACATGCAAATAATCTTAATCCAAAGTACAAAGTACGAACTCCCGATTACAATCCCAAATATTTGTTTGTGCATATTATAAATGTAAACTTTAACCCCTAAATCTATACGTGTATATATTTGTTTATGCGTATTTATATGTGTCACGTGTCGACACGAATTTGTGTCGAGTCTTATATGCGTCTAAACAGATAAATTCGTGTTAGACATGAAACATGAATTTAAAATACGTATCGATACGACTAAACATGAAACACGGATTTCTAAAACACGTACATGAAAAACTTATATCGTGTTAACCGTATCGTATATCAAATTGTCAGGTCTAGGTATACCAAAAAGACCATATCGAGCAATGTTTAAACAATTAATAACAATAGATAAAGTAATACATATACCACTTATAAATAGTACACGTATCTAAATAATCAACTATTTTTCTAGATCCAATTCAATTAAAAATACAATAACCTTCTTTGATCTGTTTTACTTACTTTTTATATTGATGCGAATAGAATATTTCTTTTCTTTATAGAATCGAGAGATTATTTAATGTTTTGTTCTTTTTGGAGAATCCAACCTGACACTGATAAATTTGAAATAAGAAGTTCAAGAAAAAATTAGAATTTTTTTTGGAAATGAAATAGCCGTTAGTCCCGCTTGGGTTACTTTCAAATTCAAAACACCTTTCTGCAACACCCTCTTCTTCCTATTTTAAAACACACACACACACACATTCTCTCAGCTTTGTTCATCACAGCTCAAGATTCTCGTCGATAATGCCAACAGTTCAATCTCCGATCACAGGAAACCCTCTAGTCCGGCCAAAAACCGGCAGACAGCCTCTTAAACCGATCAGATCCCCGTCGAATGTACATCCTCCACCGTCTGGAAACACCTACCAAAAGCCAAATCTAAAGCATGGATGGATCGAGATCTCTGAAGATTCTAACAAGGAGAATCCTAATCAGAATGAGAAACGAAATATTACTTCTAATCTGGATCCGAATCTTTCTTCGATCTGTGCTGTTTCTGTTGCTGCAGCTCCGGTGCAAATCGAGGAATTTGAAGTCTCGCTGGCTGAGGAACTGAATGCCATTCGGGAAAAGATGGAGAGGTTGAGGTCCGACAGAGAGAAAACAGAGAAGATGCTCAGAGACAGGGAGTTAATGATGGAGACGAAGATGAAGGAGCTCGATCAGAGAGGAGAGATTCAGAAGGCGCTTGAAATTGAAGTGGATCGGCTTTATAGATTAAACGAGCTCAGATCTTTATGCAACGTAAGTTTAAGACATGAAAACAATCCCAAAAAAATTCAGTTCGATAACCGTGCCTTTTTACTGTGTGTTTCAGAGGATACTACCGATCAAATCATTGAGAGAGAAGGAGCATGAGAAGATCAAACCAGATAAATCACAGGCAAGTAGTTAAGTTGAATTTTCATCAACACAATCGTGAATTTGTATCATTTATACTCGTAATCCATTATCAAGTTCAATAACTTATATGAAGAAACTTCAAAATTGTTAGGCGACGGAAGAAGAAAAGGTCAGATCGTTGAGAGAGAAGGAGAAGACCAAACCAGATAAACCCCAGGTAAGTCATAAATCAGCAACTGATTTGAATTTTCTTGATCATGATCATGAATTCGTATAAATTTCTATGAATTATATTTATCCTCAATGATTAATTACTAAATGAAGAAAATTCGAATTTGTTAGGGGGGAAATGCTGAAGAAACTGAAGAAGAAAAGGTGACAAGTCCTTGTGGGGTAAATGATTCGAAGAATTGAAATAATTAAGTTGAAGTTTTGCTTTTGGATTTTTGGTTTGTTGTTGGGGTCAAAAAGGAAAAAGTGGGTATAATTCCTTGTTGTATTCATTGATTGATATTGAAAAATAGTAGAAGCATGTGTGTCGTCATAATTGCAAATCACCATCATCTCATTTTTTTTACTCTTATTAAGAGGATATTTTGCAATTTCTACAAAATTATCAAGAAATTTTACCGTTTAAATGTAATCTCTTAGAATATGGCATGTAAGATCCAATAAAATATGGCATGTAAGTCATGAAATTAATTGAATTTTTGACGACATTTTAGTTTTTATTTTTTTGAGAAAATGGTGTTGCCATTTTTTACTGAAATCTAACAAAAGTTTAAAGAAACTAGGGGCAAGCATGATAACCGAAAAACCGAACCAAAATCAAATTAACCGATATAACCGAACCATTTTAAAAACCATTGGTTTGGTTTTCAAATTTTGTTAACCGATAACTAACGGTTCGGTTATGGTTTTATAGGTTAATCGAACCATTATTAACCGAATCGCTAACTTTATATTTTAATATATAAAAATTATAGATTATATATAAATAAATGTAGTCAAATTTGTTTAAGACCCATTAAATTTTCAAAATATAATGCATTTATCCACACTTATCAAAAGACGAACGAACAATCAAAAAACCATCAAAGGCTGATCACACAGACACACTCAATCTTCAAATCATGCATGATGCATTGAGTTAAATTATTGATTAATGTAATTTCTAATTGGCTAATTCTACAATTTATAAACATTATTCACAATTAGTTTAATCTTTACACTCATAATCCTAATTGGGGGCTTCTCACACCGTTAATCATAATCGAAGATTATTTTGACTTTATAGTTTTGTTCGAAAGATTTTTTCACTTTATAATCAAGACTTCTAGGTAAGTTAAAGTTTTTTATACTTCTTGATTTTGTGCAAGAATTTATTTTTATTTTTTTAACACTTTTTTGGCTTTTTTATTTACAGTTTTTGACTTAATCACATTGAATGTATATGAGTGATTAGCTTTTTCTTTTATCCTGATAATACATAATATGAATGTCTAGCAATTTTATTTTATAGTTTTTGATTTAATCATATTGAACGTATAACTGTTTGGATTTATTTTAATATAAATATCAATTATCAATATATGAAATTATTAATGTCAATTTTGTTTAATATTTTATATTTTTATTGAATAATTTTTTATTTTGAATGTGACTATATGTTATCTCACTCTGACTATCTAAGGCACACATTTTATTCTATTACTATAAGCTAGATTACAAACATTGACGAAAATGACTTTTTTGTATTCTCTTTTCATTTCTTATGCCAATATACTTTCACCATTTATATTATGTTGAACATTATGGTTAACCAATATTAACCATTAACCAAAATCGTTAACCGACAAAACCATATTAACCATAACCAATATTAACCATACCCAATGGTTACCAAAATGCATTAACCAATCACAATGGTTATGGTTCGGTTTTAACCAATAACCGAACCAAACCGTCCCATACACACCCCTAAAAGAAACCATTACATACCTCCTCTATTTCCTCTCTCAATAGATGAAACACTGTCTACATATTTCCTCATTAACTAAGTAAGAATCATTGTCTCATTTTGTTACAACCCTACACCTAAAAGAAACTACTACTTTACATAAAAACCCTTACACACCTCCTCTCTCTATCTCTTCACCACTGCCCAACACATATTCTGTACCCCTCATGTCCCTATTTCCAAAACAAAAATCCAATACTACATGTATCAACCAAATGACCAAAATGCCCTTTTCAATTCTCGAACCCGAATATCACCCTTGCTCTATCAACCTTCCAACCTAAAAGGTTGAAAACAAATCATCAGCCATTGATAACATTTATATGAAAATTTTATAACTAAACTTACTATTTTTATTAATCTCTCTCGAATTCAAAACCATATGGGCCCCACATACTACATAAAACCCAATCAATTTTAGTCACTAGATCTTCGAAGCGTACTTGATCCATAAAAGAATCTTCTTTTTCTCAATATCTCAGCTTCTCTAGCTATCTGAATATCCGAAGGCCTAAACATTCTATGCATAGCTTTGATTATAAATCTAGGAAGTAATGCCACCACTATTATAAGCCAAATCGATAGCCAATATGTAGGTTGTTTTGCCAATTCATATATTGTCCTGAAAAATACAAAAAACAACCACTATTAGTTCCTTATTATTATAAAAATATATACATATAAGTTTGTAAAACTAACCCGTAATTAGGGAAAACAGGAATGGAATCCAAGACAACTACACAAGCATATGTCATAACCACAGATCCCCAAATTGAGATATGAGTATAAAGCACCCATCTTTGAATGTCCATGGCTAAATGTATATTTACCAAAATGACCACTGAAACAGTCCACAAACTACCCATACTCCAAATATCAATTGTGGTTTGTGAAAATGCAAATCTTGGAACACAAAAAAGTGCAAGACTTTGCCATATGGTGTCAGCCATCATCATCCAAAAAAGACAACTGTTGTAGCTTTCTTGTCTGTGTCCAGATTCATACAACTTTGGATACTGAAGAAGTGTCTTATGACTCAAGTCTTTGTCTAGAATTCCAACCACAATTGTAGGGACTGAAGTGTAAATTACAGAGTAGAACACACTGCTCCAGTCAGTAAGTGCAGATGTTGTTGAAAAAGCTGCACATAATATATACCTGAACATAACAAAATCAAACATTTTTATATTTATATACGTCGTAAAGAGAAGGATATAATATGAGTATTTACCAAAAAAGCATGAAGACAAAAACAGCATTTCTGTAGAAGTTATAAAGAACCAAATATCCCATGCGTTGATAATTCCAATGACCATGTACTAAAAGTAGTCTTTTTAAGAATCTAAATTGTCCCATTGCAAAATCTGAAGCCATGACAGCCTGGCGTCCTTCTTGCCCACATATGCCAACACCAACATCCGCCATTTGGATCATTGACACATCATTTGCACCTTAAAAAATTTATTCTTGTTAATATAAATATAAAAAGACGAAATTTTGGAAGGATAAAAACGTCTTTTTTTTTTTTAAATATATATATAGTTAAAAAAGACTAACTTACCATCACCTATTGCTAGCGTCATATCATCAGTTCGACTCTTGATCAAATCAACAACTCCAGCTTTTTGTAAGGGTGCAACTCGACAACACAAAACAACTCTACAAGATGTTGCCAGATTGAACAGCTGTCAATTAAAAAAAAGAAATGTTAAGAAGTCATGAAATAATGATAAATTATTTTATGAAATATGAAAATAAGACAAAAAGAAAATACTTCATGCCTCTGATTCCAGATCTCTTTCCAAGATGTAAACCAAACTATTCCCATCAATTATCAATGCCAATTCTCCTTCTATGTTTTCAGCATCACTTTCAGTATTATTCTTCAAATCTCTACATTTAACACCATATCTAGCCATTGATTCAGACAGAAGCTGTCTACATTCAGTCTCTGAAGTTCCATTTATAACAATCTGATGCATATCTGATGTCAAAAGCTTACAAGAAAGAGCAATTGAAATTGCAGTTTCTTGTTTATCTCCAGTCAAAACCCAAACCTTGATTCCTGCTTCACGTAAACACTCGATAGTTTCAGGAACTCCTTCTTGAAGTTTGTCTTCAATTCCAGTTGCTCCAAGCAAATGTAAATTACATTCAACAAGTGATGCAGTTTGTCTTAATTTCAAAGATCTATCAACCAATGAAGTGGTGGCATCTTCATACATTGATTGCCATTCTTCAAGTTCTTGATTTGTAAGATCCCTAGAAGCAAGTACAAGTGTCCGAAGACCTTCTGATGAATACTCGTTCAAATGGTGTTGTGTTATGATGCTTAAGTCATTATCGTTTCCAGAATTGTCCCTCAAGATGCTGAGAATTGACGTATCTGCCCCTTTTACCAATACCTTTACTTCATTGTTTGGGAATCTGATAACCACTGACATTCTTTTTCGTACACTGTCAAACTCATGCAGCCCTAATACATCCAGCCTACATTTCACATCAAGATTTTGACATTTTGTTTTAGTTTATGATGATATGTTGATATGAAACATGAAACATGAAACATGTAATCAAGTGAGTTTTCTACCTTAATTTCTCACCATTGACATCAACTGCAATATGACCAGATGTTCTTTCAAAAAGAATGTATCCATAAGCACAAGCTGCAGCTACAAGAGCTTGTTCATCAGGTGATTCTCCTTGATAATCAATAGCTTCAAGATCTTCATGAATTTCAGTCCCCATGGAGGACCCTTGTGAGCTACTTTGATTAAGAATTGGAATCACAGTGTTGCATGCTGCTAGTGTTAGAAAAAACTCATGAGCAGAAATTCTTTCATTCCCATTTAGCCCTTTATGAAGCAACCCCATGAGGTCAGGATCCACAGTGATATCAGATTTTATCTTCTTTCCTTTCATGTCTGCTTCTGTGGAAACATCAATGTTATAAATTTACAAAAAGAATGTTCTAAAATAAAACTACTAAAAGAAAGTCAAAAGTCAAAAGTCAAAAAGTCAAACCTGGATTCTCTTTATCCACAATTGGTGGATTATGATAATGCTTCCCGAAAACAGATGCTTTTCTGAATTCCATTTTGTTTTCAGTAAGTGTTCCAGTTTTATCAGAAAACACATAACGAATTTGGCCTAAATCTTCATTTATATTTAAGGATCTGCATTGAAACCTTGAGTTTGTGCTGCTGTCATACATGTGTTTGTCTTCTATCATGAAATAGGATTGACCTAATCGAACCAATTCCATGGTGATGTATAAAGATATTGGAATCATTATCTGAAACACAATAACAGAACTCAAAAACGCAAAAAACGTCTCCATAGGAATCCCATAATACTTATACGGTTTTCCTGGAAATTTCCCCTTTATAAGATAGCTCTTTCTGTAATAAGGAATCGTATCAATTGCATCCTGATGACTCATCAGCCATAAACACATCCCAATAGCAACAACAAGACACAATATGAATAGAAAAACAGATAACCAAATAGTTTCTGAGTTCATTGCTTGTTCAAGTCTGCTTCTTTTTGAAGGGGAAACTGCACTATTTAGCATAGCTTTTGTCTCTTGTCCAGCATACACAACAACACCTATAACCCACTCTGTGTTTTTCACCTGACATCCACGTAGGATAATGTTTGATTGACTTAGGGAAATTTTATGACCATTTAACTCCATATTAGCTGTGAACTCATATATGTTTCTATTAGGTTGTTCACATCTAATTACCCCTGATATTGATCCTAATGGCATTAAGGATGTTTCTTGTCTAGCATAACGTGTCTTTAAATTTGACTCTCCATCTAAATTCATGGTTTGTATGTAAGCAATGCCACTAGGATCACTTGTCCACATCAGCACCATGTCACAAGGGATTGTCTCATCAGCTTTAATTTTCACCACCTCACCTACTTTGATGTCTTTCCATCTTTTGGATTGGAAGTTTCCGGATTCAAGAACAAGGGATTCTTTGTTGTTCTCATTTCGATCAGATCTGTGTCTTCTCCAATCCTCGTATCCGTCTTTTATAGCAGTGACTGTGAGAACAAAAAGTAGAGGGAAGAGAGAGACTGTTCTTCCAAAGACTGCAAGAGGAGGAAGCTGATTGAGAGCTGCAATGGCTAAAAAGTATATGTAAGCCACTCGATGAAATTGAATGAAGAGATTCTTGGGTAAGAAGTTTATAAGTGTGTATTTGCTAGTGGTGATCTTGTTTCCTGTGAATTCATACTCTTCATTGGTTCTTTGAGGATTATCGATGTATATCAGTCTAGAATTATCACGTGCTAGGTTTTCATTATCTAACTGCATGCTTTTATAACGAATCTCAGATCAGGGAAATGTATCTGGGACCCGAGAAAAAGCAGCAAGAGATAACACCTTTTCCTTTCACATACAGAGCTTTATGGTGAATGCTGCAGATAGAAGTTAAGTTCAAAGGGGTAAAGTGTGTTATTTCTTTCCCCTTCATTCACAAAGTGAAAACTAGAACTTCAATCCATTCTGTTTCCCCAACAAGAATACTTATTGGGTACCCAAGATAGTCATGTTCAATGCATTGAGAATCTGTCGTGGGACAACTTGTTAACCAAAAGAAGGTCAAGAAGTCATTTGCTTTAGGGTTCTTTTCCTGTGAGTTTTAAGATATCTGCAGTGTCTCGAATCCAGTAATTAACGTTTCTGACACTTCAATGGAAGAGGATACACTAATAGACCTTCAGGGTTTGCACAATTGGGAATTTCACCTGTCGTACAAGACCAAAAACTCGTTCTGTCATTTACGCAAACACATTGTGTTCGAATTGCAAATCGCAAAACGAGAACAGAAAAAACAAAGAAACCTCAGCAATTTGGCGTAGATAAATTACACAGACATGCACGTAATTACATTCAAAGAAAAAAAAAGTTGATTAATTATGAAACTGACCCAGATCAGATTAATCCTTCCACACACTAATGAACAGATCTGGAACGTCAAGAAACACAAAGATTGCAGCTTTTTCCTACAATTATCTGGCAAATTGTGAAGGCACAAATTAGATTGAAACAGACAAACGGACGAAGGCAGGCGGAGCACGGAGATCGAGGAGAAAGAGAAACTGATGCGTGAGTAATGAGAGAGAGAGAGAAGGACGAGTGGATGAGCATAAATGTTGGTTCTTTACTCCTCTATGCTTTAAACTTTAAAGTGATGAGTCGTCTAGTCCATCTATCTGCCTGCAAATTGCTTGCAATTTGCCTTTAATTCACGTTTTTAGTGATTGATTGCCTTCGACCCACAAAAACAGTTACCCGTATTCGTCATTCTCAAAAGCTTACATTCCATTTTTTAAAATATTTTTTCCACATTCTTTACCAATTAATTAATAAGGAAAATAATTTGCAAGGTAATTATCTTTTCCTCTTGGTTATGTTTAGATAAATTTTTTTTATACGCATTTAACTATTTAACTTGTTAAATATATTTACATATTACCATTGTTACCTGTTACATTCGCATTGCCAAAAGCTTACATTCCATTTTTTAACTAGACAAAATTTCACAATTGGTCCCTATGGTTTACAGAATATCGCACTTTGAGGACTTCCTAGCAAAAAGTCACGCAAATGGTCCTTAAGGTTTCAGTTCATTGCGCGATTGGTCCTTGACCCTAACCCCGTCACTTTTGTACCGTTAGTGCAGGGGTAATTTTGTCCAGGAAAATCAGATCTTGCTATGTTTTCATTTGATCACCTTTTCACAACTCTCAAAATGGCAGCCTCTCTCCTTCTTCCATTATTCTTGTAGATTAGAACAACAATCCAAACACCCCGGTGTGAATCGTGTCTACCCTCTACCACCGAATTGGCCTTATCGATGTCTAAATCGAAGTTGAAGACTGTCGGAAATCGACCACCCCTTCTTGTGATTTGTAATCCACCACCGAAAGCCTCCTAATTTTTTCCTTCATTCGTTTCATTCTCGCTCAGACGAAGACCACTACCTCTTTTTTTGTTATCCTTTCGTGGTTGCCAGAAACGAACAGACAAGAGACCGTCGGAGCAGCTCTTGCTGCCGTGGTGGTCGACGTCAATTGACTGCCTCTGTGTTTGCCTTCTTCGACCAAATAGGAGATGAAGAACCCTTCCCCCCCCCCCCCTCGATTCCTTCTTTCGTTCATTCCTTACTCGAAAAGACGAAGACCGGAGAATCCCGTTTTCTGTCCTTCCCCTCTTGTGTTTCACGATCGGACCAGAAGAAGAATGGAGCCGCCAGAGCAGCCGTGCGCTGCCGACCTCCCTCCTATCGCGATTGTTGAACCATCAAACCACCACTTGACTGCCATCACAACCAGCTGCTGCCTCCGATCTTCTCCCTTCTTTCTCGATCAAACAACGCCGGAGGAGCTCCCAGCGACAACTCTTGTTCATCTCGTTCCCAATCCTGATAATCAGATGAACAAGACATCGTACCCTTATTTTTGTACATTTGGTGGTGTTGAAAAAACAAGTCCCTGCATTTGTGATTTTATATAAAAATCAGTCTTTTGTTGAAGTCTTTGCAAACAAAGTTCCATTTGGTTATGGTGACTGCGAGATGAAAAGACAAAATTGCCCCTGCACCAACGCTACAAAAGTGACGGGGTTAGGGTCAAGGACCAATCGCGTAATGAATTGAAACCTTAAGGACCATTCGCGTGACTTTTTGCTAGGAAGTCCTCAAAGTGCGATATTCTTTAAACCACAGGGACCAATTGTGAAATTTTGTCTTTTAACTATTATTTCCACATTCTTTACCTATTAATTAATAGGGAAAAGAACTTGTGAGGGTAATTATCTTTTCGTCTTGTTCACGTTTAGGTAACTTTTTTTTGTATATATTTGACGATTTAACTTGTTAAATGTGATTACATATTAACATTGTCACATGCTACATTCGTCGTTCCCAAAAGCTTACATTCCATTTTTTAACTATTATTTCCACATTCTTTACTTATTAATTAATAGGGAAAATAACTTGCAAGGGTAATTATCTTTTCGTCTTGTTCGCGTTTAGGTAACTTTTTTTGTACATATTTTACCATTTAACTTGTTAAATGCGTTTACATATTATCATTGTCACCTACTATAGCAGGTGACAATGGTAACATTTGAACATATTAACAAGTTAAATGTTTAAATATGTACAGAAAAAAAATTATTTAAATGTGAACATTTTTCTACAAATTTTTTATAATTTCTTACAATATTTTTATGATATTTTTTTCTATAGGTTTTTCTAATACAATGTTTTAAACTTTGCTTATAATTTTTTTTATACTTTCATATAATTTTAATATAAGTGCTTTTAAACCAAATATTTTATAAATGTTTTAATTTTTTTTACAAGTTTTTAACTTTTTTTTTACATTTTCATACAATTGTTTTTTATAACTTTCATACATTTATTTCTAAACTTTCTTTTACAACATTTTTATAGTGTTTCACAGATTTTTTATGACAAATTAATATTTTTTATAACATTTTAAAATACTTTCGTTAAATACTAGCTTAAAACGTCGTATTAAAAAAATTAAAAGCTTATTAACTTCTAATTAAAAAGTGGTAAAAAGTTAGAATAATTTTAAAACATTTACATTACATAGATTTTTTTTGTTTTTTATTTGCTAAGTAATATTTCTTTTTATTTTTTTTAAAAGGTCCTCCTTACTTATACTATTTACTTTAAAAATATTATATATGTTTAAAAACAAATATATATATATATATATATATATATATATATATATATATATATATATATATATATATATATATATATATATATATATATATATATATAAAGAGGCTATATGAAATATTTCACAAAACAAAAACATATTTATTAATTAAAAAGTAAAGTTTAAAATTAATCAATTAATTTATATTTAGAAAATTATGGATATTTTAAAAATAACGTTTGAAAAAATAAAACAAACAAATATGAAAAATAAAATCGCTATTAAAAGTGGGGAAAATGACTTATCAGGGTAATTAACTTTTCGTTTTGTTCATATTTAGATAAATTTCTTTTTTCTGTACACATTTAAGCATTTAACTTGTTAATTTGTTCGCATATTACCATTGTAAGGATGAGAATTTGGGCCGAAAACCCAAATTGAACCGAGAACCGAACACCACCGAACCGAATTAGACCCGAATAAGCAATTCGATTCGGTTTTCGGGTATCTATTTAAGGCTTATTCGGTTTTCGGGTTATTCGGTCCGTGTTACCCGAATAAGGGCTTATTCAGTCCAAAAAAACCGAACCGAATATGAAGAGTCGTTTTTTTTCCATTGCACAATTACGTATTCATATATATATATATATATATATATATATATATATATATATATATATATATATATATATATATATATATATATATATATAAAGAGGCTATATGAAATATTTCACAAAACAAAAACATATTTATTAATTAAAAAGTAAAGTTTAAAATTAATCAATTAATTTATATTTAGAAAATTATGGATATTTTAACAATAACGTTTGAAAAAATAAAACAAACAAATATGAAAAATAAAATCGCTATTAAAAGTGGGGGAAATGACTTGTCAGGGTAATTAACTTTTCGTTTTGTTCATATTTAGATAAATTTCTTTTTCTGTACACATTTAAGCATTTAACTTGTTAATCTGTTCACATATTACCATTGTAAGGATGAGAATTTGGGCCGAAAACCCAAATCAAACCGAGAACCGAACACCACCGAACCGAATTAGACCCGAATAAGCAATTCGATTCGGTTTTCGGGTATCTATTTAAGGCTTATTCGGTTTTCGGGTTATTCGGTCCGTGTTACCCGAATAAGGGCTTATTCAGTCCAAAAAAACCGAACCGAATATGAAGAGTCGTTTTTTTTCCATAGCACAATTACGTATTCAGTTCTGTGACGTTACCCAAAAAAACCAAATCCAATTGCTCCTTCCTAAAAAACCAAATCCAATTGCACCAAATCGCATATCCTATTACACCGAATCGACAGTTGATGATTGCGACAATTTTGATGATTGCTACAATTTCTTTGATCGACAGTTGATTGCAAATTGCTCCTTCCTAAATTTTTTTTATCGACAATTGCACCTTGTGACAGTAGGCTTTGATCGACACTTGCTCCTTGGGACAGTATGCTTTGATCGACATTAGGTTTTGATCGACTTCCCTACTTCAAACTTCTGTGAATCGTCTCCTCATCTTGTTTTCTAGTTTCTACTGTGATTAAACTCCATTCAATTCATGGAAAATTGGGTTCCAAATCAAGAAACACAAGTAAGTATTTGTATCTTAATCTACTACTCAATCTTTCAATGTGTTATTTTGTATGTTACTCATTGAAAATTGGATGTGTTAATCTACTACTCAATCTTTCAATGTGATATTATGTATGTTATCAATTGAAATTTAAATGTGCTATGTTAACAGTTAACTTTTTTTCTATAAATCCAAGCAATGGGGACTTTGACCTTGAATAAGAGAATTTAATGAAAACAACCATATATGTTCTTTTACTTGTTTCATTCCATATTGATGAATTTATTTAAATGTTATTATGCTTTAGATTGATGATGAATCCATTTTGTTATTATGCTTTAGATTGATGATGAAGATGTGTTTGTTGATAACACACAAGTTGAAGGAACAAGTCAAGCAACAAAGCCGAAGAAAAGGAAATATGCCCAAAGGGCTACTTGTTGGAACAATTATGATGTAGTTCATATTGACAAAGTTAGACATAGCAAATGCAAAAAATGTGGAACTTTGCTCAAAATTGAATCTGACGCAAACAGTACGTCTAGTATGATTAAACATACGGAAAGATGTAAAATAAACCCAAAAAATTAAGAAAAAAAACTAGAAAACCAAACCACTTTAAATTTCAAAAAAGATGAAAACGGAGAGAATAGTATTGGGACTTGGAAGCATGATGAGAAAAGAATAAAAAAAGCTTTCTTAAACTTATTTGTAGTTGGAGAATTATCGTTCAAGTTTGTAGAGAACAAATCATTTATTGAGTATACAAATGCATTGAATGGGAAAGTAGTTTTGTAACATCCCAAAAATACGAGCCAAAAATTTCATTTTCAAAACATATACTTAGTAAAGCATTTAGAAGTAAAAGCGTCACCGATCATAACATTTCATAAAAGATATCACATGTGTGGAAAACATTTTCATAAACATAATAATGTCAGAGTACAAATCCCCAGGAAGATCTCATAGTGCGAAATACGAGGCATGTGTGTGATGGGCCGCTACCGCGCCAGCTCCTTCCCCTTCGAAGAAGAGGTACCTGAAACCAAAACTGAAAACTGTAGGCACGAAGCGTAGTGAGTTCCCCCATAATACCTCATACCATACAAACATACAATGAACAGCTAGGAGATACGGGCCTCGCCCACACTCATGAAGATACGGGCCTCGCCCACACTCCGCTAGCTGGGAGATACGGGCCTCGCCCACACTCCGCTATCTGAGAGATACGGGCCTCGACCACACTCAGCTGCTAATCCATAACATACAAGTATCACACAGACAAACGAGTATAGACAAATCTATCATACTGGCATATATCATAATCAAACTCGACCATGAGATACAGGCTCTGCCCACACTCTGACACTAGCATATCGTCTAATCGGGCCGGCCTTGGTGCCTTAGACCCGTTACTACTGGAAGGAAACTCACCTCGAAGAGTAGCTACCGAAAGTCTGACTGTTCGACGTCTGGCTGCTGCACCGGTAATCCTCCGGCTACAAACCCATAAACATAGATTAGCCACTCATAAATACCCTTAGGTCAATTGACTGACCCATCCTTGGTCCAAGGTCAAATCCTTGGTCAAAGTCAACTTCCAGCTGAATGGACTCGCCGAGTCGTGGCACAGACTCGCCGAGTCCTTCTCCTACTAACCCGGTCCTACTCGCCAAGTCCCTCTTTCCACTCACTGAGTCACCCTTGACTCACTACTCGAGACTATGGAACCAACTCGTGATCCGACTCGTCGAGTCCGAGAGCAACTCGCCGAGTTCCACGAGCAGATCTCCTACTCGCTTCCAATCCTCACCAGAACATCCCGCAAGAGGATTTGGGGTTTTGGGACTACGTTACACTGCTAATCCCACGTGCAGATACGAAGGGTTGGACCTTCGACACTTAAACCCCTCTTACTCAGTGAAAGTTCATATGACTCGTCGAGTTTGAAGAACAACTCGGCGAGCTCCAGGCAATCTTCACAGGACTCGCCGAGTTGTTCATCCAACTCGCCGAGTCTAAGACCATCTTCATAGAACTCGCCGAGTTCCACTTTGGGACTCGCCGAGTCCCTTCGACCCACTTCCCATACAGACCAAAACTAAGACATGGAACGCTTCTAACCCATAGATTTATGCTCCTAGGGGATGCTTATCACGTAAAGTTGCAAACTTTACGTGCATGCATGGCCCTATGAGCTCAAGAAGGCAAATCCAAGCTCTTTAAGGGGTCATACACTCAATAGGGACCTTAATAATCCCAACCACAGAGACTTTATAATTCTAAGATGTCCATAAGATCCCAATCTGAAGTCCTTTCAGAACTTAAAGCATAAATACATGGAATTTGAGGTTTTAGGGCTTAAAACCACCAATTTGGGACAAAAAGGGGATCTAATGAACTAATGATCAAGCTAAGAACTTTTCTACCTGAATGGAAGCTTATCACAGTGTAGATTCCGGATCTACCTCCCCTTCTTGCACACTTCAACCTCCTCTTCCTTCCTCTAAGCTCCAAACCTTCTCCACAAAGCCAAAATCACTCTCAAGAACAATATGGGGGCTAGGGTTTCTTTCTACAGTTCTCTGGAAGTGTTAGGGACTAAGGAGGCCAAGTTAGAGCGTTTAAATAGGGTGCAAACCCCCGGATTAGGGTTTTTGTCCAAACAGTGTCTACTCTCCGAGTCCGAGGACCGACTCGCCGAGTACAAAGTTCAAACCCCGCGCCTTATCCCGCTCCTACTCGGCGAGTTGGTCCTTCAACTCACCGAGTCCAAGGCAAAAATGCATAAAATTAAAATATTAATCACAAGGAGTACGTACCAGGAACCAGGTGCTACAAATCTCCCCCGCTTATTTCAGACTTCGTCCTCGAAGTCTGCTGCTCGATCCTGAAACAGCTCGGGGTAATGCTCCATCATCTCTTCCACCGGCTCCCAAGTCCACTCTGATCCCTTTCGATGCTGCCATTGCACCTTCACAAGTTCCACCCTCTTGTTCCTTAGATCCTTTGACTTCATGTCGAGGATCGCCACAGGCCGCTCGATGTAATTTAGGCTGTCATCGACCTGAATATCCTCCAAAGGCACCACTGCCGAGTCGTCTACCAAACACTTCCACAATTGAGAGACGTGGAAAGTGCTGTGGATCTGGCTGAGTTCGGCTGGCAGATCCAACCTATACGCCACCTTGCCCACCCAGGCTACAATCCTGAATGGCCCGATGAACCTCGGGCCCAACTTGCCTCGCTTCTTGAATCGGATGACGACCTTCCACGACGACACCTTCAGGAGAACCATATCCCCGACTTGGAATTCCAAGTCTGAACGACGCTTGTCGGCATAACTTTTCTACCGACTCTGGGCAGTCTGGAGCCTACTCCGGACCTGCTGGATCTTCTCTGTCGTCTGGAGCACCACTTCGGTGCTTCCCATGACCCTCTGGTCAACCTCTCCCCAACATATTGGGGTCCTGCACCTCCTTCCATACAACATCTCGAAGGGAGGGCGGTCGATGCTTGCATGATAGCTATTATTATATGAGAACCCCGCCAACGGGAGGTAGGTATCCCAACTACCTCCAAAATCCAGAACACATGCCCGCAGCATATCCTTTAACGTTTGGATGGTACGCTCGCTCTGACCATCCGTCTGCGGGTGAAAAGCGGTGCTGAAATGCAGACGAGTACCCAACTCGTCATGGAACTTCTTCCAAAATCTGGAAGTAAATCACACATCTTTGTCTGAAATCACTGATACGGGCACCCCGTGCCGCGCCACTACCTCCCAAATATAGATGTCGGCCAACTTCTCGGCCGAGATGCTCTCCTGAATTGGGATAAAATGGGCGCTCTTGGTCAACCGGTCCACGACGACCCATATAGAATCCACTCCCCGTGCGGTCCTGGGTAGCTTCGTGATAAAGTCCATCCTAATATCTTCCCATTTCCACAACGGGATATCCAACGGCTGCATCTTGTCGTGCGGTCTCTGATGCTCGGCCTTAGCCTTCCTGCAGGTTAAACACCGCTCGATGTACCAAGCCACATCCCGCTTCATGCAGGGCCACCAATAGTCCAGACGAAGATCCCTATACATCTTCGTCGCCCTGGGATGAATGGAGAATCGATATTTGTGCGCCTCCTCCATCAAGACCTGGTGCACGCCCCCGAGGTACGGCACCCACACCGTACAGTGTAAAGACAATAATCCCCTGCTATCATAGTCGAAGGAGGAAACCTGACCCACTATGCGCTCACTCTTCCGATGTTCCTCCTTCATGGACTCTTGCTGGGCCTCCCGAATCCGCTCCAGAAGCGGGGTCACCACTGTCATCCGCATGCAAACATCCCTGATCGGCGCCGCCTTGCGGCTAAGCGCATCAGCCACCACATTGGCCTTTCCCGGGTGGTAAAGGATCTCACAATCATAATCTTTCACCACATCGAGCCACCGACGCTGACTCATGTTCAGATTCGGCTGATCCATGAGGTACCTCAAACTCTTGTGGTCCGTGTAAATGGTACTCCGAACCCCGTAGAGGTAATGTTGCCAAATTTTGAGGGCGAAGACCACCGCCCCCAACTCTAAATCGTGCGTCGGGTAGTTCGCCTCGTGAGGCTTCAGCTGCCTCGAAGCGTAGGCAATGACATGACCTCTCTGCATCAGTACCGCGCCCAACCCCGAAATGGATGCATCACAATATACCACAAAATTGTCTACGCCCTCTGGCAGGGCTAAGATTGGCGCCTCACACAATCTCTGTCTCAGAACCTCGAATGCTGCCTGTTGCTCAGGCCCCCATCGAAAGACCACGACTTTCTTAGTCAGCCGCGTCATGGGTACGACTATCTTGGAGAAGTCCTGAATGAATCTCCGATAGTAGCCTGCTAATCCCAGGAAACTCCAAATCTCGGATGGAGACTTCGGAACCTCCCATCTCATCACGGCCTCCACCTTGGTCGGGTCTACTGAAATCCCATTCTGATTGACAAGGTGCCCAAGAAACTGCACCTCGCACAACCAAAACTCACATTTAGAGAACTTGGCGTACAAGCTCTCCCTCCTCAAGGTTTCCAAAACCTCTCTCAGATGCTCCTCGTGCTCCTCCTGCATCTTGGAATAAACCAAGATGTCATCAATGAAAAATATCACAGACCGATCCAACATTGGTCTACATACGTTGTTCATGAGGTCCATGAACGCGGCAGGGGCATTGGTGAGCCCAAACGACATCACCATGAACTCATAATGGCCGTAACGCGTCCGAAACGCGGTCTTCTGTACATCCTCCTCTCGGACCCTCATCTGATGATACCCTAAACGCAAATTGATCTTGGAGAACCAAGATGCTCCCTGCAACTGATCAAAGAGGTCATCAATCCTCGGGAGTGGGTAACGGTTCTTCACTGTTACCTTATTCGGCTCTCGGTAATCAATACACATCCAATGTGACCCGTCCTTCTTCTTCACAAACAGGATTGGGGCTCCCCAGGGTGAACTGCTCGGTCGAATAAATCCCTTGTCTAGCAACTCCTGTAGCTGCGTAGACAACTCCTGCATCTCGGAAGGAGCCAACCGATATGGTGCCTTGGCTATCGGAGCCGCACCAGGAACTAGGTCGATCCTGAACTCTACCTAATGCTCCGGAGGTATTCCAGGAAGCTCCTCCGGGAACACATCAGCGTAGTCTCGCACCACTGGAATCTCGCTCACCGTTGCCTTAGCCGCCTCCCGGGTATCCATAACGTACGCGACATATCCCGCGCAACCCTGCTGAAGGTAGCACCTAGCCCTTGCTGCTGAACATACTGTGGGTCCACGCTATGGCCTCTCGCCGTGGATCACCAACTCTCCCCCACTTGGGGTCTTGATCCGCACTAACTGCTGCGCACAATCTATCGCCGCCCCCATTAGGGCTCAACTAATTCATGCCTATAATCACCTTGTTCCCCCGCAAAGGGATGGGAACCAAATCCACCAAATAGCGCTCCTCAAATAACCTTAGGACACAATCCCTGAAATACTGCCGACACTTGCACCGATCGATGATCGGCAATCTTTACCTCTAAAGGGCAATCCAACATGCCCGAAGACTCAGTAAACCTCTTGCTAAGCGCAAGGGAAACAAATGATCGGGTGGCACCCAAGTCAAACAACACCTGAACAGGAATACCGTTCACATGGAACGATCCTAACGCATATACACAGAGCACATATTAATATCATAACATCATAAAAATAAGATAGAGGGAAAGAATCATACCCGTCACTACATCGGGTGTGGCGCGTGCCTCCTCTGTCGTTAGCTGAAACGCCTGACTCCTCACCACTGGAGCCTCTGCCTTGCCCTGCCAGCCATTTGTGATCCTCAGAGTCGCTAGAGCTGGCGCCTTCACTGGCGTTGATGCTGTCGTCAACTGGGGGCAGTTAGCCCTCTTGTGGCCCCGCTGGTTGTAGTGGAAACACAGCAACTCAGATGTCTGAACAACCGAGACAGGGGCAGTACAATCCCTGCTAAAGTGTCTCGCCTTGCCGCACTTGTAGCAGCCTGATGATCCCAACTTACATGCTCCCTCATGCGACCTGCCGCATTTTCCGCAGCGGCCCAGCCCCCCTTGGCCTTTCGGCCTACCATCTGATCCCTTGGGCTTCTTCCCCGAAGCCCCAACCACCTGCCCCGTCTCTGCCTTTCTCTTCCGAATGTGCTCCAAATCAATCTCCTTTTCCCTCGTCCTGGCAATCATGGACTCCATGGTAGGGCAAGCTGAAAAGCTAACATGCTCCCGGATGTCGGCTCGTAGCATGTCATGATAGCGGGTCCTCCTCATATCCTTATCTCCTGCATACTGGGGCACCAACAATGCTCTCTCCCAGAACTTGGCGGTGATTTCCGCCACAGTCTCTGTCGTCTGTCTCATGTCCAAGAACTCTCTAGCCAACTGCTGAAGCTCGACAGCCGGTGCAAACTCTGCCCTGAACCTGGTCACGAAGTCCGACCAGGTCATAGCCTCGACAGCCGAGGCTCCCAGCGAGTCACCAACGGATTCCCACCAATCCCTAGCTCGGTCTCATAAACATCCTGCTGCATATCTCACCTTCAACCCCTCGGGGCAGAAGCTGGTGATAAGTTATTAATTAACTTGATGATCGATTAGATCTATGTAACAGGTAAGCGATGAATATATAAACAATAAATAACCCAAGTATGAATCAAGATGTGTCGAATGATTAGATTACTCAATCCTCAGCAGAGCTCGACTAAGAACTTCCGCTGTAAAGGATTCTAGGGTTACAAGAACGATAACAATAAACTTGCTGAATAATAACTCTCTGATCGTTCTATTCTATCGTTACTTTCTAGGAGCATGCAAGCACCTATATATAAACTAAACCCTACTAAACTCACGGATGGACAGGCCCATACCGGATATACATAATGGACTAACTAACGAGCCCAATAGATGCAATACATAACACAAAACACGACCCAACAATCTCCCCCTTTGCGTCAAATTGGAGCGAGACTACTTCTTCTTCTTGCTTGGGCCAGCAGCGGGAGCCTTCTTTACGGTATCAAACAGACGTGTGATAAGAGCAAGGATAGTCTGTCTGGACCGAATGTACCATTGAATCATATCATCAAAGTACTTGATATCATCCGCTGTGTTCTGCTTGCATCTGTGGATGATCCCCAAAACGTATTCCAAACATGCAGTGGTATAGAGATGTTTGTCTGCCAAGGCAAAAAGACATTTCTGTCCTTCGTTCCTGGTAAACATGACAGAGTTTCTCTTCGGGTCAATCTTCCCCATCTACATCATGTTGAGATCACTGGCAGAGCCAACAGGAGATATTGTAGGTTTCTTCTTAAATACGCTCGCAATCTCCTGATCCATCAATGCAACTTCCATGATGTAGCACACGAGCATCCTCTTGAAATGGTCGATGATCGGACCGTATTCAGCTTCGTTGGTGAGGAGGATGTTGTGCAAGATAATCCAATCATGGGGATTAAGGTTGGGAAGATCTGCAAGTGAGATGGCATGTTCGGTCTTGGCAGATCCCTGAAGTACCTTGAAGCGAACATTGATGAAGTTACCTTCACTGTACGGCTTCAAGACCCGAACGTTGACAATTTTCTGAGCGCTCCAATTCTGATATTGGGGTTGAGCAGCCTTTAGATAGAAATTGATTACGTCCCGATCAACCTGTGGATGAGGATGAGGGAACTCTACAACGTTGTCAAAGGCATGAAAAACAAACGCCTTTCGGGTCAGTGGCATGTCGAACTGTGAGTCGACAGTATTGGAACGATCTAAAGAGATCACAGGTTCCAGCCACAAGATACTTGGTGTGTTAATGGCTTCCTTAATCAGCCTCTCAAGAGTCCAGGAAGGAAAAAGAGTTTTCCTGCTCTCAAGAAGGTCGTAGGCTTCCTTCTATTTACGTTCGGCTTCTTCAGCCTCTCTTGCCACATGAGCAATGATGTCAGCCTCATTGTTTCGACTTTGCCGCTTCAGAATGTCGGCAATTGTTTCTTTATCATCATCTTCACTCTCCTCAGCAATCTTTTTTTTTTGCCTTTGTCTTTCACACCAGAACCGGAGGCTTGGCCTACTGGAGGAGGTTCGGTTGTGTGAGTTGCTGAAGCAGGAGTTGGTTGAGACATTGTTTCCTTCTCTCCCCCTTGTTTTAGAATGGACACGAAATCAAGGAGCCCTTCGATTTTGCTGAGTAGGGCGAGGGCGGGAGCGAGCTTCTCTGCAAGGGTACGGCGTACTGAATAATTGATGATTGGGTCATGTGCTTCAAGGATGTTGGAGATAGCAGAGTGGACATCTGAAACACACGATTTAACCACCTCTCTTTCAGATCGAAGAGAGTCAATCTCCTGTTGACAGTTGGAGAATTGAGTACTTTTGACCTTCAAAGCGGTAGTCTTCCTTGCGAGAGCATCCATGAGAGAGTTCTTGGCAGCTAAGTCTTCTTGAAGCTTGGAGAGATGCTCCTCAATGGTGGTTCTGAAAGCTGAGTTATCGTCCGAAATAGACTGTCTGAGAGAGGCGAAGGACTTCAGCTCAGAAGCGACTGATGTAGCCAACTGGTTGATGATGGGTTCCAGCGTAGTCTTGGTGGCGTCAGCACTTTCCTGTAAAGATTTCAACAGGGAAGAAGCATCAGTAAATAATTTATTGACTTTTTCGGTCGCTTCCTGACAGGCTTTGGTTGAGGCATCTATGGCGGTGGTGGCTGAATCAAGTGAAGTTTGCTGAGCTTTGGAGAAAGCGTCAACAATTTTCTGAACTGCAGCTTCAGATAGGGATGAATGAGAAGTGGAAGAGGAGGCGATGAGTGAGTCAATTTTGTCATGGAGCTCCTGGAGATGCCTTTTGGTGACAGGAGCGTCATCATCGTCATCACTTTGCACTTGAAACGGGCTATAGTAGACCGAGTCAAAAGTCATATTCTCCCCGCCAAGGAGTGGTTCTTCTTCCTCTGATGCGTGACCAGGAGAAGATGGTGGTAGTGAAGCTGGTGGTTCGGTAGTATGGGTAGGTTCGGGTTGGGTTGTTTGTTCGGGTGTAGGTGTGGGTTCGGGTACAGGGGTGGTTTCGGGTGCTGGGGTGGTTTCGGGTGTTGGGGTGGTTTCGGGTGCCGTGGTTGATTTTGGTGCGTCAGTATGAACCCCCGTATCAGATACGTTGGTTCTAACATCTGCAGTGGTGGTTGTGGTTGCTTCGGTGAATATTGGTGGAGGTACTAGGATGGAAGTGGGTGGTATTTGAGTAGTGGAAGTTATGGGGGGAATAGAAATAGGAATGGTTTTAGGTGGAGAGGAAATAGGAGAAGTAAAGACATGAACTTCAGGGGTGGGAGATCGTGGTGGAGTGTTACCACGTTGAGAGCCTTCAGAATCAGAACTCTCACCCTCAGACTCACTGGAGGAGGAAGCGATAACCAACTTTCGCCTTGGTTGGGTTTTTCTCCTCTTCTGCTGTGGAGACTGAGCAGCCCTGGTGGGTTTCCTCTTCTTTGGAGACGGGCCTTTTGCCCCCTTGGCCACCTGTTTTCCCTTATCATCCTTCTTGCCTCTTGGAGCAGGCTTGTCGGCGTCATGAATTGATTTCAGCATCTCCGGAGTAAGATCCCTCGGACCAAAACATCTGAACTCCTTATACGTTTGAATGATCCGGCTATCAGCAGGAACATCCCCATACATGGTTTCCGGGATAGAACCATTGAAGGGAAACTTGGAAGCATCCGACATAATGATCTTCGTGGTATGGAAGGTACCAATCGAAGACATTGGAGCACCATCGACAATGGGGACGTGGTACTTGTCCATCACCCATTTCGTGACAATAGTCCAGAACCGGGCATATGAGATCTCTGAGTGCCGGGAGATCGAAGAGAGACTCTGGATAAGTTGTTGCCACAGGACTGACCCGTAGTCCATGTTGATGCCATTGTAGATCCCGTACATGATGGAGAGAAATAAACGACTTGCCCCATCGGATCCAGCACTTCGTTCAGATAAGCCCTTGAACAAAACAGTGAACATCCCATTCCACTGTGGAGGTAGGCACGACTTCTTGAATTTCGTCACCGTAGTAAGCACCTCTGTGTTTCCCATGTTGTAGAACATGTTGAACAGATGACCCATAGGGATTGATTCTGGATTGACCCTGGAAGAATCCGCATCAAACCCTAACAACGAGCAAAACCGCTGCTTTGAAATCGACGCCTTGTGCTGAAAGACATCGAAGAAGATTCTATCGACGACCTTGTCGTAGTGAACGGTGGCAAAGATTTGTGACAGGAATTCCATTGGAACTGTTTCAGCCCTGGTAAGTGCAGGAGCGATTTGAGAAAACTTCAGGCATTCGATGATGGGGACCATGAATGCGTCATACGAATGAGGGGTTAAATCGATGATCAAGCTTTGCTGTGGGCGAATGGGCAAGATGTGGGATGTTGCGTGGACTGAAGAAGAATCTGCCATTGTTTTGAAGAAAGTGGAAAAGATGATGAACAGTGATGGTTGAAGGATTTCTGGCTCTCTGGAAATATAGGCACTGTAAAGAGGTAAATGGTGGTTTACACTGCCTTTTATAGTGAGGGTAAAGGAGAGAGAAAAATCTTTCCAAATCTTCGATCGAAAAACGAAGAGTTTTCGGAAGTGACTGACGCGTGACAGTTGGCGTGGCCGATGATCACGCATGAGAGAGAATGTCAGTCCCTAATTACACGCCTTCCCATCAGGCGCCGTTTGGAGATGAAACGGTTCCTATTCACACGCTTTCCCTCTAGCGTCGTTTGAAGTCAAATCGATTGGACTCCCGCCTGAGTCATCATGTCATCATCTTATCCCTTTAAATTGAAACGACATCTTTAAAAATTCTCCCACGTGGATTAAAATTCACCACAATCTTTTATAACAACCAAGCCAATTAAAACTCCTTGAAATGAATGAAACCAGAATTTTGGAAAATCAAAAAGATTTTCGTGCTGAGTGTGTAAAAAATAAAAAGAAATAAAACAACACTTTTTGAGGGATTTTGTGATGTCAATAATGACATGAAACAAAAGATCCCGGGCATGAATCTCTTCCTTCAAAGTCAAGAGAGACTTTAAAGTGTTTGTGTGGTTTTCCGTTGAATAACGATCAGACACTTATTAAGAAGTGTTGAAAGGCTTCTTTTAATTTAGGCTTATGAGGGTGGCTTTCACTTCGATTCAAATTTCCTAAGCTTGATATAAGACAGAAATCGAACGAAGTACTTGTGAGACCGGGGTAGTCTGTTGAACAAGTAGGTTGAAGATAATTTAATTTGGCCAGGGTATGTATAAAATCTCAACAAAAATTAAAACTGGATCCCAAGGGAAGAAATGTTATAGGTGTTAATAATTTCATAGGAATCACTCAAAAGAAAAATAGAGATTTCATGTTGTACCTTCGTCAATTCATTAGTGAAAGCTTGAGAAAATTAATTGTTCACCATCAATTCGTATTGGGTATTGAATTTTGGGTTTCACTTAGCGCGTAGTGGCACGACACTAAGATCATAAACGCAGAAATTGTGTAACCATAAACTTCAGTGGTAATTTCTGATAGTCTCAAGGGTTACATTTGTGAATCGAATGTGATGGAGAAATGCAATGTAGATGGTGTAAAGAAACCAAAGTACCTCTGCTGTAAAAATAGGACCAAGCAGAAAATTCTTATCTCATGTGAGAAGAGAGTTAGGTAGCTAATGATTAGAATAAATATGATAGCCTAATTGGGAAGACAAGGTTTGTTTATACCAGGTCAGTAAGGCTATTATTCAGAATCAGGTGAGGCTTTGGACACATACAACAGCTTGCTTCTAGGGACATTTAGCTAGTGAAATGATTTACCCACAAGTAGGCAAAAAATAAAAGCCAAAATAAGAAATAAAAAAATAAATAATAAAAAATTAAAATATTTTTGGAGTTTTTGAATTTACGAGAAAAAATATTTTTGGAATGTTTGATAATAAAAAAAATAAGACATAAAAAATACAAAAAAAATAAAAAACTTTGGAACCGAACCCGAACGTTCGGTCTATTTCGGGTGAGAAAATTTTTGGAACCGAACCCGAACGTTCGGTTTATTTCGGTTGCCAAAGAAAATAGGTTTTAAAAAGAAAATAACTTTGACAATAAGATAAATGAATTTGGAAAAATTATACATAAGATCTACAACCAAAAAAAATACCTTTGAGTGATAAGCGAAGATCAGATGATACAACCGAACCCGAGCGTTCGGTTCATTTCGGTACATGAGCACAAGACCCGAACCCAAACGTTCGGTCTATTTCGCTTCTTACTTTTGATCGTGAGAGGTAATTTTTGGTACTGACTCCGATTCCATCATACCTAGCCCTTGTAGTATTTTGTTAAAAGATGCTTCAGGAAGAGCTTTGGTGAAGATGTCAGCCAGTTGATCAGTGGTTCGAACAAAGTGAATTTCGACATTCCCATCTTCCACATGATTCTTAATGAAGTGATACCTCAGTGCTATGTGCTTAGTCTTCGAGTGTTGCACTGGGTTATGACAGATCCTAATTGCACTTTCAGAGTCGCAATATAGTGGGATCTTTTTCATATTGAGTCCATAGTCCCGGAGTTGGCTTTGGATCCAAATCACTTGAGATGTGCACGAGGCAACTGCGATGTATTCTGCTTCAGCGGTAGACAGAGATACACATGTCTGTTTCTTTGATTGCCAACTAACCAACTTCCCGTCAAGGAATTGGCAGCCTCCAGTGGTGCTTTTCCTGTCTAGTCCACAACCTCCAAGGTCTGCATCTGAATAGGCTTGAACGAAGAAACCTGAGTTGGATGGATACCATAAGCCGAGAGAGGTAGTTCGCTTGAGATACCGGAGTATGTTCTTCACTGCAAGCATGTGAGGTTCACGAGGATTTGCCTGAAATCTAGCACAGTAACAAACAGAAAACATTATATCAGGCCTGCTAGCAGTAAGGTACATTAAAGAACCGATCATTTGGCGATATAGCGTAATATCGACTGCTGGCTTATCCAAGGATGGAGTGAGCTTGGTGCCGAACGCCATTGGAACTTTAACCTTTGAGTCTCCCATCATGCCGAATTTTGCAAGGAGAGTCTTGGTGTAAGCTTCCTGGTAAATAAAGATGCATTCGGTTCCCTGTCTAATATTTAAACCAAGAAAAAAGTTAATCGCCCCCATTGAGCTCATTTCAAATTTAGTCTCCATCAGCTTTCTGAATTCAGCCGTTAAGCTAGGATTCGTTGAGCCAAAGATGATATCATCGACATAGATTTGAACAATCATAAGGTGGTTACCTTCCTTCTTACGAAAGAAGGTTGGGTCAACCGAACCTTGTTTGAATTTGGACATCTTTAAAAACTTGGTTAGCGTTTCATACCAGGCCCTCGGTGCTTGTTTCAGTCCATATACCGCTTTGTCCAGAATGTAACAGTGATTGGGATATTTTTCATTGACGAATCCAGGAGGTTGCTCCACGTACACCGTTTCTTCGAGTTCTCCATTTAGAAATGCACACTTTACGTCCATTTGGTAGACCTCAAAGTTCTTGTGTGCAACATAGGCAAGAAATATTCGAACAGATTCCAGCCTAGCCACAGGAGCAAAAGTTTCCTCATAGTCGATTCCTTCCTCCTGGCAGTATCCTTTCACCACTAGACGAGCTTTGTTTCTTATCACATTGCCTTCCTTGTCCATCTTATTTCTAAAGACCCATTTGAGACCAACAACCGAGGCATCTTGAGGAGTTGGAATGAGGCGCCAAACTTTATTTCTTTCGAATTCATTAAGTTCGTCTTGCATAGCTTGAACCCAATCGGAGTGATCAAGAGCAGTGTTAACTGTCTTTGGTTCAACTTTTGAGACAAAGGAGTTAAACATACAGAACTCTACTTTTGAAAATAAGGAAGTTTTCTTTGCCTTTAGTTGAGATCGGGTCAGGACCTTTTCAGAGACATTACCGACAACCTGTGAAACAGGACGATCTCTAGTCCATTTGACAAGAGGAGGGTAATTTGGATCATAGGATGGATCCAATTCAGCATTTACCATTTCTTCTAGTTCAGATTGACTATCATCTTCATAAGACATATCGACATTCTCCCCCTCGACAGATGAGCTTTCAGGTGTATCTTGACTTTCCGGAGCTACAGGAGTTTCGGGTGGTGTTGAGCTTTCGGGTGTTGCAGTACCTTTGGGTGTTTTTGAGCTTTCGGGTACCACATGACTTTCGGGTGCAGATTGGCTTTCGGGAGCAGTTGAAGAACAGTTCTCCCCCTCAACATGTGAGCCCGACTGTGTTGAAGAAGGTGGATCCTCCCCCTCGACTGAAGCACCGTGTTGTGGCGGGTCATTTGGACTTGATCCTCCTTCATTCATTTGCTTGGCAGCATCTTCGATGAGTTGCTTCAGATTTGTGCTTCAGAAAGAACACCCATGTAAAACGTGAAAAGTCATCAACAATGACAAGAATATACTTGTTGTCGCCGATGCTTTCAATAGATGATGGACCACACAAGTCAATGTGAATTAACTCTAGTGGTTCAATAACTTTAGTGTTTACAATCGATGGGTGACTTTGACGACTCTGCTTCCCCATTTCACACGCAGCACATAAATGTTCGCGATCGAACTTGAACAACGGAAGACCTCTAACATGACCTCATGTGACAAGTTTGTTGATATCCTTGAAGTTGAGATGAGAGATCCTTCTGTGCCACAACCAGCTTTCGTCAGATTGTGCTTTGGACAAAAGGCAGATAGATGGATTTCCTTTGATAGGTTTGAGATTAAGAGGAAACATTTCGCCTTTGCGCTCCGATTTGAGAATCACTCTTTTTGTTTTCTTCTTTATTATTTCCGAACCCTCATCGTCGAATGAGACCTTGAGACCGGTACCTCCAACGAGCTGAGATACACTGATGAGGTTGTGCTGTAGTCCTTCAACGTATGCAACCTTTCTAATCGTGAAATCTCCATTTGTTATCATTCCATAACCTTTTATCGTGCCGAATGAGTTGTTCCCGAACTTGACATTTCCCCCGTTTGAAAGAGACCGAAATTCCCTCAGCTCTTCCTTCCTTCCTGTCATGTGACGTGAGCAGCCACTATCAATATACCATTCTTCGTCAAACTGCTCGTCACTGATAACCTACAAAAATTAAGCAGATTTAGGAACCCAAAGTTTCTTGGGTCCACGTGAGCCTTTCATAGGAACAGAAATAGTAAGAGAGATATCAACAAGATATGTTCTTTTTATTAAAGTTGTTTCATCTTTCTTTTTAATGGTGAAAACCTTAATTTTGTTGAGATTTGTTACAGTCGGTTTGGATTCAGGTTTAGGCATTTGGACTTTGGAATGATTTTGATTAGTCTTGACTGAGGAAACCTTCGATTTTCCTTTCAAATATGTTGAAGATTTTGGATTTTGAGTATGAACAGATTTGGATTTAGAATGAGGTTGAGAGGAATTAGAAAAATTAGAACGAGAGAAGTTAGACTGAGAAGTTTTATTGATTTGAGGTCCTGAGTGACACTTTTGTTTTTGGTCATTTGTGGGACCGAATCTCGAACTTTGGTTGCTTTTGCTCTTGGAACCGAACTTATGCTTTCGGTAGCTGGTGTTCTCTGAACTGAACCTTTCCCTTCGGTTGTTATGATCCTCAGAACCGAACCTTTCCTTTCGGTTATTATTACTTTCTTGCTGCCTAACAACACTTTTCTCTGACTTTGAATTTCTGTCATGATAAGAGAAATGGGCGTTTTGAGATCGCCAAAAATGTTTTCGTTCAGAGAGATTTTTCTTGTATCTCTGATTCCTTTGTTGCTTCTGATCCTTTACTTGCTTCGGCTGTCGGTGGATGTTGGCTTTTTGCTTTTGCTTCTTGTCAGCTGGTTCACTTTGAACTGATGATGTTTCGCTTGAAGGAGTGACTTCTTCTGCAGGAACTCCTTTTTCTTCAGGAACTTCTTTTGTACCACTAGTACTTGGCACGTCGAAGTTGTCAGGTTTGTTTAGTGGCTCTGGCACATATCTTCCTTTGGTTTTCCAGGACGTCCGCTCCGACAGAGCAATAGTTTCGTCAGCATTATCGATAGGGGCGGACCAGAAGACCTCATCACAACCATCAGCATTATCTTCATTATAATGGCTGTGAGTTCGGCTGTCTGATGTTCGGTTACTCCTGTGACCTTATACACCTGATTTGGAGTCGTCCTTACCTTTTGGTATACAACAACTTTTTCTTCAAGGATCGGGGACTTTTGTTGGGACAGACGAGCAAACTCCACAGAATTTTCTGAAATAAGATTTTTGTGGTTTTCAGGTTCGTTCTTGACAAACTCAGAACAGTCAACTTCATCCTCTATAGAAATTTCACTCATATCATCATCCTCATTAAGCTCAGATGCATTTTCAACATCAATTTTATTTTCTAAGCTCAAGTTGGCATTCAATGAGTCAAACTTTTGTATGGTTTCGGTCCTTAGTTTCACTTTATCATTTTCATCCAAAAGATTTTTCAGCATGTCCTTATGGTCCTTGGACTTTATGAAAGATTCGATTTTGTCTAGACCATACATATAAGTCGGATTTACATCCTCAGACGAAACTGCACTTTCGCAATTATATGCTTCAGCGTCAATTTCATCTTCCTTAAACTCAAGGAAGGGCAAAATCATGCGATGAATTTTTTGTCCTATTTCACAGTTAAGATGAAGTTGAGTGATGTTAGAATAAAGACGCTTAGCAATCAAACAAAACACATTTCTTTGTTTCAAAAGTTTTAAATTGTCTCTTTGTAAATAAATGTTTTCGTCTTTGGATTTGATCAACTCCGACTCCTTCAGCTCTATCCACATCCTCCGTTCCTCACTCTTTGAAGACACCCTGCTTATTTGGTCAGTTAGGTTAGAATTGGTGACCCGTGTTTGAGTTAAACTGCTGTTTAGATGAGAGATTCTTGAATTTACATTTTTTAATTCTTTTTCATATGAATTTTGTGGGACTTTGAATGAAACAAAAATGGATTGTACCTTATTGATTAATTCATCAAGCTCATTAAACTGCACGCTGAGAGGTTTTGCTGTGAAGCATAAGTCCTCTTGCTCCTTCGTGTCTTCATTCCCACCGTCTGTGTTGTATCCCCTCATTTGAGATACATCCGACACCATCAAACACTTTCCACCGCTTCCTTCACCTTTCGCAACGTAAGCCTTTCCATGAGATGGCTTTCTGACTTCATCATCCTCAGAGTCGGTTGACCAGACCTCCACGCCACCGAACTCATCATCTGCTACCGAAACCTGCACAATTAAAGCATTCATAGAAGGGTTAGCAGTAGTTTTCTTTCTCTTGATCTCTTCCAGCTTTTTCATCAACACAGCTTCTTCATCTTTTTCTTCATCCTTTTTTGCCATTTTCTTTAGGACACAGTCTTTGGCATAGTGGTTCTTTCCTCCACAGTAGTAGCAGTTCACACCTGAATCTCCTTCAGCTTTCGGCTCTTTCTTTGGTTCTTCTGCCTTCGATTCCTCCCTCACTTTTTCAGAACTATAGCTTCCCTGCCAATTTTTGTTCTTATTGGTAGGAAACCTTTTCTTAATAAACCTCTTTAGATTTGACACCATCATTGCATAATCTTCAGAGGTAAGGTCATAGTCTTCTAAGTTAAGATCTTCATCTTCTACGACACTTTTGCTTTTAGATAGAAGGGCCAAGGAACCCAAGCTTGAAACCACATTTTTCTCCTGCAAGACAATCTTTTCTTGGGATTTCAAAATCCCTACCAGTTTAGCCAATGAATATGATTTGAATTGCTCATGAGCTTTAACAATGGACACAACCGCTCTCCACTCAGATCTAAGACCATTCAAAAACGTAACTTTTTGTTCAATCAACTTCCTTTCAATATCGTGTTTAATCATCTTACTGAGAAGATGATTGAAGTGATCGAATGTCTAAGTAACAGTTTCCTCGGGATTCTGCTTAAATTCGCCAAACTCAGATAAAAGTAAGGTCTGAATGGAATGCTCCAGATCTTCGTCTGTGGAATATAACTCTCGCAGCCTATCCCATATTTCTTTGGCAGTGCTGCATGAACTTACTAGCCTAAAAGTATCCAATTGAAGAGCGAATCTGATTAGTCTCAATGCTTTAATATTGCACTGAAACTTATCCTTTTCGTCTTGAGCAATATCTTTTACGTCCTTCAACAGATCATTATACTCTTTCTGAGTTTTAATGATTTTAGACGTTGCTGAATGAGTGAATGGTCCAAACACGATTGCTTCCCAAATAAGATATCAATTGTCTTCAGATCCAATGACATAATCTTCAAAGTGATGTGCCCAGACTTCGTAATCCTGGGTGTAAAGGATGGGAATCTTCGTCGTTGATCCAATGTTGTTTGAGATGTTCTAAGTCGAGCTCTGCTGAGGATTGAGTAATCTAATCATTCAACACGAAGTCCGACCAGGTCATAGCCTCGACAGCCGAGGCTCCCAGCGAGTCACCAACGGATTCCCACCAATCCCTAGCTCGGTCTCATAAACATCCTGCTGCATATCTCACCTTCAACCCCTCGGGGCAGAAGCTGGTGATAAGTTATTAATTAACTTGATGATCGATTAGATCTATGTAACAGGTAAGCGATGAATATATAAACAATAAATAACCCAAGTATGAATCAAGATGTGTCGAATGATTAGATTACTCAATCCTCAGCAGAGCTCGACTAAGAACTTCCGCTGTAAAGGATTCTAGGGTTACAAGAACGATAACAATAAACTTGCTGAATAATAACTCTCTGATCGTTCTATTCTATCGTTACTTTCTAGGAGCATGCAAGCACCTATATATAAACTAAACCCTACTAAACTCACGGATGGACAGGCCCATACCGGAGATACATAATGGACTAACTAACGAGCCCAATAGACGCAATACATAACACAAAACACGACCCAACAGCTGGTCAGCTGTGCGGACTCAATGTCCGCAATCCATCGTCTGGCAGCAATGGGGTCCTTTGCCCCATGGAAATCCGGCACACCACTGCCCCTAAAGTCCTTAAAGGACAGTGTGCGAGATCCTGACTGGCCAGATGCCATGTCACTCCTGAACGCCCCTGAGGCGGTCCTCCATCAGCTCAACTATCCCTTCCTTGATCGACCCGAAAATGATGGGGGTCGACTCAAGGATGCCTCTGGTGATCTCTGATGCGATGAACTCGCGTAGCCTCTCATCTACTGGCTCGGAACCTGCTCTCGAACCCGATCCCTCTCCAGAACTGCCACCAGCTGGCCTCGAGCGTAGTACCACCATTCTGCAATACACACAGACAACCATTAGTGATACTGATACCCCTAAAGGGGTCACATTTACTTCAAGTTCCCTGGTCTTGTCTCAGCCTTCCTTAGTTCGGGTACGGATCCTCTGCTTTCAGTAGTACGGGCCCATACTACCTTCCACATCTATCCGTACCTTCTCCAAGGACTGCCTTGACTCCACCAGGTCCTTTTCACTACTGCTAATCACTGCTATACTCATCATAGGCTTGCCCCAAGAAAATCTCTAACTCCACCCTACTCGGTCCTCAGTTGCTGAAGGCCTCCATGTAATGTCAATTAGTCATTACCTGAATACTATCACATGTGGTAAGGCTCAAATAATCCTTCAAGTAACAGACTCGACCCTTCAACGGTTAGACTCAGACAAGAGCTGCGCAATAGGGCCAAATCCAACACTCTAAGATTATTCAACCCTGATCACATGTGACGTGACGTATTCACCTAATGTCTAACTCCCATCACTCAGAGTCCCACGAAGCACAAAGCAAGCAGCATTCAGGCAAAAGGGAACATTCTCAAGCAAATCTATCCTCACAGAGAAAAGCTAAACTAGCATACCATGTTAAACTCATACTATCAAGCATAACCCTAACAGGCTATCCTACTGCTGTCTACTCAATTCTAGCATGCAATTTTCATACACTGAAACACATAAAGCAGGCACATAAGGCATCACTCCTAGATCCTTAGTCCTATTCTAGCATCCTGTTCTACTGAAACTGATAAACATAACATAAGCTGGTATGGGTACTTTGGGGAATACTTACTTGAGCTCGACCGGTCGCGCACATCACACACTTCTTCTTAAAACTCTTTACTTAGCTTTTTAGAAAATATTTTCTGCTTTAAAATCTTTTAATCCCTCGATTTGAGTTCAGATACCCCCGAAGGTGTGTCCGAATCCCTCAAACCAGGGCTCTGATACCAACTTGTAACATCCCAAAAATACGAGCCAAAAATTTCATTTTCAAAACATATACTTAGTAAAGAATTTAGAAGTAAAAGCGTCACCGATCATAACATTTCATAAAAGATATCACATGTCTGGAAAACATTTTCATAAACATAATAATGTCAGAGTACAAATCCCCAGGAAGATCTCATAGTGCGAAATACGAGGCATGTGTGTGATGGGCCGCTACCGCGCCAGCTCCTTCCCCTTCGAAGAAGAGGTACCTGAAACCAAAACTGAAAACTGTAGGCACGAAGCTTAGTGAGTTCCCCCATAATACCTCATACCATACAAACATACAATGAACAGCTAGGAGATACAGGCCTCGCCCACACTCATGAAGATACGGGCCTCGCCCACACTCCGCTAGCTGGGAGATACGGGCCTCGCCCACACTCTGCTATCTGGGAGATACGGGCCTCGCCCACACTCCGCTATCTGGGAGATACGGGCCTCGCCCACACTCCGCTAGCTGGGAGATACGGGCCTCGCCCATACTCCGCTATCTGAGAGATACGGGCCTCGCCCACACTCCACTATAAGAGAGATACATGCCTCACCCACACTCAGCTGCTAATCCATAACATACAAGTATCACACAGACAAACGAGTATAGACAAATCTATCATACTGGCATATATCATAATCAAACTCGACCATGAGATACGGGCTCTGCCCACACTCTGACACTAGCATATTGTCTAATCGGGCCGACCTAGGTGCCTTAGACCCGTTCCTACTGGAAGGAAACTCACCTCGAAGAGTAGCTACCGAAAGTCTGACTGTTCGACGTCTGGCTGCTGCACCGGTAATCCTCCGGCTACAAACCCATAAACATAGATTAGCCACTCATAAATACCCTTAGGTCAATTGACTGACCCATCCCTGGTCCAAGGTCAACTCCTTGGTCAAAGTCAACTTCCAGCTGACTGGACTCGCTGAGTCATTCTCCTACTAACCCGGTCCTACTCGCCAAGTCCCTCTTTCCACTCACCGAGTTCCACGAGCAGATCTCCTACTCGGTTCCAATCCTCACCAGAACATCCCGCAAGAGGATTTGGGGTTTTGGGACTACGTTACACTGCTAATCCCACGTGCAGATACGAAGGGTTGGACCTTCGACACTTAAACCCCTCTTACTCAGTGAAAGTTCATATGACTCGCCGAGTTTGAAGAACAACTCGGCGAGCTCCAGGAAATCTTCATAGGACTCGCCAAGTTGTTCATCCAACTCGCCGAGTCTAAGACCATCTTCATAGAACTCGCCGAGTTCCACTTTGGGACTCGCCGAGTCCCTTCGACCCACTTCCCATACAGACCAAAACTGAGACATGCAACGCTTCTAACCCATAGATCTATGCTCCTAGGGCATGCTTATCACGTAAAGTTGCAAACTTTACGTGCATGCATGGCCCTATGAGCTCAAGAAGGAAAATCCAAGCTCTTTAAGGGGTCATACACTCAATAGGGACCTCAATAATCCCAACCACAGAGACTTTATACTTCTAGGATGTCCATAAGATCCCAATCTGAAGTCCTTTCAGAACTTAAAGCATAAATACATGGAATTTGAGGTTTTAGGGCTTAAAACCACCAATTTGGGACAAAAAGGGGATCTAATGAACTAATGATCAAGCTAAGAACTTTTCTACCTGAATGGAAGCTTATCACAGTGTAGATTCCGGATCTACCTCCCCTTCTTGCACACTTCAACCTCCTCTTCCTTCCTCTAAGCTCCAAACCTTCTCCACAAAGCCAAAATCACTCTCAAGAACAATATGGGGGCTAGGGTTTCTTTCTACAGTTCTCTGGAAGTGTTAGGGACTAAGGAGGCCAAGTTAGAGCGTTTAAATAGGGTGCAAACCCCCGGATTAGGGTTTTTGTCCAAACAGTGTCTACTCTCCGAGTCCGAGGACCGACTCGCCGAGTACAAAGTTCAAACCCCGCGCCTTATCCCGCTCCTACTCGGCGAGTTGGTCCTTCAACTCACCGAGTCCAAGGCAAAAATGCATAAAATTAAAATATTAATCACAAGGAGTACGTACCAGGAACCAGGTGCTACAAGTTTTGCCATGTAGAACCACAATTTCAAATAGAGTCACCGATTACTTTCTTGAAGAAAAGGCTAAGTTGTTTAAGTTCTTCAGTAATCCGCTAAGTAATGTGCATTTGACGAGCGATTGTCGGACAAGCTCATGTCAAAGGTTGAGCTATATGGTGGTCACGACCCACTTTATTGATGAAGATTGGGTCATGCACAAAAGAATTATCAACTTTAAATCTCTAGATAGTCATAAGGGAGAAGACATTGGGCGCACGTTGTTGACTTGTCTTAAAGAGTGGGGTGTCAATAACATAATGAGCATAACCGTTGACAATGCTAGTGCGAATGAAAAAGCAATCGAAATTCTAATGAAAAAGCTACCAAACTTGTATGATGGGGGGAAACAATTACACGTAAGGTGTATGGCCCACATCCTTAACCTTATTGTTAGGGATGGGTTTGATCAACATCAATCTAGTATCAAGTGCATGCAAAAGGCCGTTAAATACATTAGAACTTCTACACAATAGATTCAAAGGTTCAAAGAATGCATGAAAGAGTTAAATGTGGAATCTAAAAAGTTTTTGTGTAATGATAGCCCAACTCGATGGAACTCGACATACGAGTTATTGAAGATTGTGGTGGAGTTGGAGAAGGTTTTTGGCATGTTTGAAGTCAAAGGTAATTTCATATTCCATTCCATTGTTTTTTTTTATTTTTTATATTTCAACATGTTTGCAAATTTTTAGCTAACTTTGAAGTTTCATAACGTCTTCGTTATTTGTCCGATTAGCCAAAAAAAAATTTCCAGCTTGTAGTTTACAATTTGAACAACAGTTTACACTATTTAAACGCGTTATTTGGTTGTATATTAAGTGAGTTACAGGCCTCTAAACATTGGATATTATATCTGAGTTTTCTGTTTCAGCATTTTTCCAAAATTTTTGACAACTTTGAAGAGTCATAACGTCTTCGTTATTTGTCCGATTAGCCCGATTTTTTTTCCAACTTGTAGTTTACAATTTGAACAACAGTTTACACTATTTAAACGCGTTATTTGGTTGTATATTCAGTGAGTTAAAGGCCTCTAAAAATTGGATATTATATATGAGTTTTTCTGTTTCAGCATTTTTCCAAATTTTTAGCCAACTTTGAAGAGTCATAACGTCTTCGTTATTTGTCCGATTAGCCCGATTTTTTTTCCAGCTTGTAGTTTACAATTTGAACAACAGTTTACACTATTTAAACGCATTAGTTGGTTGTATATTAAGTGAGTTACAGGCCTCTAAACATTGGATATTAAATATGAGTTTTTCTGTTTCAGCATTTTTCCAAATTTTTAGCCAACTTTGAAGAGTCATAACGTCTTCGTTATTTGTCCGATTAACCCGATTTTTTTCTAGCTTATACTTTACAATTTGAACTACAATTTACACTATTTAAACGCGTTATTTGGGTGTATATTCAATGAGTTAACTCACAGGCTCCTAAATAAGGGGTATTAAAGCTGTTTTTTTTTTTACAAAAATAAATACTAACATTTACTTTATTATAATAGATCCTACATTTGTTCGAGACGTTTTGACCCCCTCAAAAGAAGATTTCAACATTTGTAGAGCTATGGTTGGATTTCTTGAGAAATTCAAGGTGAAAACCGACATAGTATCAACGTCAACAAAACCGATGGCACATTGTTTTTTTTGGAGATATATGTGATGTATACAAACACATTAAGGAATGGGCGGCTAGTCCCCAATTTTGTTTGATCGGGAAGGGCATGATTGATAAATACGATAAGTATTGGGACAATCTTGAAAAATTAAATGATTTTTTGTATTTTGTGGTCATATTAGATCCACGGTTCAAATTTGATTTTCTTCAACAAGCTTTTGAGAAGTTGATTAAGTTGAAGAATCCACAAAAAGATCCTATGCTCAACTCGAAAGTCATTTTGAAGGCTAAGGTCTTAATACGGGGTCTTCAACAAAGATTTGAGATTTTTTTTATTTCTACAAATCAAAGTTTGACAATACCGACTCTTCTCAAAATCAAACACATGGTCATGAAGATGTAGTTGTGATTGATGATGAGAATGACTTCATGGGTGATTTAATAGTACAAACTGATTACCCATCGGCATCAATGGAAACGGAGTTGACACGATACCTAAACGAGCAGTCAGTTAAATAGAATAAAGATTTTGATATTCTACTTTGGTGGAAACAAAATGCATCTCGTTACCCTATTGTATCCCGTATGGCGAAATGTATAACTTTATTATTTGTATACTTTTTTATATAATTATATTTTAACATTTTCTATGTTTATGCTGATAAATATTTTGGGACTGCAAATCTCTACCGTGGCGTCAGAGGCGGCGTTTAGTACAAGCGGACGGATATTGGATCCATATAGAACAAATTTGTCTGCAAATATAGTAGAGGCTTTGGTTTGCACTCAAGATTGGGTAAGGAAATCAAGAAAGCAAATTGTGGACAACATTGATGAAATTTTGAAAGACGATGAGGCCGCGAAAGCTTTAGAAGAGGCGATAAAGAACAAAGATGGAAAGGGAAAACAACCAATTAATATTCCCGAATAGTTAATTCGTGTTTGAAAAATGTTATTTTGGATATTGGATAAAAACTTAAGATTTATATTTTAATTTGGGTGTTGAGTGTTTAATATTTAACTTATATACTTATAGATAGATTTTTAGGTGTTTAATTTGTTTCTTTAAAAGATTTGTTATGAAATTATAAGCTACACAAGTCATACAAAATACAATATTTATTCGGGTTATTCGACTCTTTAATCATCTTGTACATGTTATTTGGGTTATTCGGGTTATATACTTATAGATAGATTTTTGGGTTTTTTGGATGTTTAAATTTTAATGTGTAATTTGTTTCTTTAAAAGATTTGTTATGAAATCATAAGGTACAAAAGTAATGCAAAATATTTGGGTTATTTGGGTTATTCGACTCCTTAATCATCTTGTACATGTTATTTGGGTTATTCGAGTTATATACTTATAGATAGATTTTTGGGTGTTTTGGATGTTTAATTTTTAGTGTTTAATTTGTTTCTTTAAAAGATTTGTTATGAAATCATAAGCTACAAAAGTAATACAAAACATTCGGTTATTCGGGTTATTCGACTCCTTAATCATCTTGTACATGTTATTTGGGTTATTCGGGCCGGAATCGAACCGAACCGAATAATACCCGAACCGAATCAAACTCGTATTGCTTATTTGGTTCGGTTTTCGGTTCATACAATTACCCTTATTCGGTTTTCGGTTTATTCGGGTCGGTTCGGTTCGGTTCCGACCCGAATAACATCCCTATACCATTGTCACCTGCTATAGCCGGTGACAATGACAATATGTGAACACATATAACAGGTTAAATGATCAAATGTGTACAAAAATAAAGAAGTTACCTACATGTGAACAAAACGATAAAGATGATTACCCTCGTAAGTTATTATCCCTTAATTATAGTCCATCTTTTCTTTTTGGTTTGTCCCAAAATAATAGTCCAATTCTAAAAATAAATAACATTTTTACCAAAATACTCTCTTATTATTACTTAACCAACTAAGCATTTCATGGAACATTAAATGCAAAGTAAGGACAAAACTGTCATTTTATTATATAAAGTTAGTGATAATTAATGATAAAATATAGTATTTACATCTGTTCATACATAGTTTGTATAACATCAAAAGTTTGTATAACATCAAAAGTGTATAACAAAATGTATAAAAGACGCGACTTTATAAGCTCCGTCTTCTCAAAACCTACGGGTGTACCTGTCTACCGATTCCTTGAGAATACAAGTGATTTTGAAAGTGTATCAACATTTAAGTTGGTGAGTTAATAAGTATGTATTTGAGATGGAAAGCTTGTATTTGTTCTTTGAAAGTGTTACAGTGTACTTCCATAAAATCTAATATTTTCTTTAGTGAACGAAATGTAGTCTTAGACCTTAAACCCAAAATGCATGTAGTTACTTTATTCTGAAATAGTGAATTGTACTCTGTAATACTGAGTTGTAGTCTGAAATAGTGATTTGTAGTCTTATTAGTAAATAAAACTATGTCATGAATGTTTCTTGAAATTGTATGTTGTACTAGTATACTTTGTACTAGAAAAGTAGTGTATAGTAATGGTGTCTGTAGTAGTGTTTGTATGAAAACCTTATTATATAAGTGCTTGGAATCCATCAGTTGTAATGTAAAATAGTGTACTATAGTGTCATTATTTAAAATAAAACCATGTGTATGAGAGCCTGGTATCCACCAGCTGTAGTGTAAAATAGTGTACCCTAGTTTTATTACTTAAAATAAAACCTTTGAAGTAGTGCTAATCCCGTAAACTAATGTTTTAGTTGATCCTATTGTAAGTTTCATATAACCATGCTTGATATGACTAGTGACCTTTACGATGTTCTTTAGACGTCAGAATGTTATGACATTTTCCTTAGTCCAGAATTCGATTCCAAACTAAGTGGTTATTTTTGCAAAACAAAATTTTTTGATTATTTTATTGAAATACACATTACATTATAGTTAGATTACTCAATTTCCTTCTGGTAGAGGATCATATGTTATAATTAGTTAGCTACTGCTAAAGAATTATTTATGAATTTTCATATCCATTTTTCTTTTATCATAATTGTCTTTTAGACCAACGTTAACAATGTTGTGAAGACGATCCTTTCAAATTTAGCGAACGTGTACAAAATATTGAATTGCATATTATTGATGTTAATTAGAGTTACGATTTAAATGTAAGTTGGTTGCTCGTAAGAAATACTAATGTGTAAGTGGATTACGGGATTTAAGCTTTTATTGTGAAGTATAGAACGCAAAATTAATAAAACTTTTTGATTTGAAAAAAAAAAAAGTTATAATTTTGTATTTAACAAAATTGAGATTTCAAACACACACACACCCATATATATATATATATATATATATATATATAAAATACAACAATTATGTATATTTAGGGATATGAATAACACACTAACACCCACATAGAGTGTATGTATTAACTCTGGAAAAGAACAGTGCATAAACCATGAGATTAATGAAATTAACTATTATCTTATAATATTTTAGAAAATTAAATCTCCCCTGTGTGTTAATAATTAAAGGGGTTTATTAAATTGATTCTGCAATGCTCTAGCATACATATATGGCAAGCAGTTGTGATGCCAGCTACAAATCTAAACCATGTTTTATTTAGTATAGAAAAGCATAAAAAATGTTCAACCTGATTGCTATCTCAATAAATACAAATCGCAATCATGTCGCATGAGATAGAGATATAGAACACAATGCTCGAATACAAACAAAAAAACGTCATGTGAACTCAAATGTCAAAGACTCAAAGTGAGTTAAATTTGCCTTTGGTTTGTGAGTAAATAAGTTATGAATCTAATTTAATAAAAAAGATTATCGGTGACTGTATTTTATTCAGTTAATTCGAATTAACTTATACTAATTCATATTTACAAGGACAAGAAGAAGAGTTTTATACACTACAAAAAATTCTTACAAAACGGGATTTTGAATACACCTTTATCTAAATTCATGAATTTCATTCCACAAAGGCAACCGTGCAATAATTATACCTCAAGCTTAATCAAAGGAAATTGTTTGTTAACTAATCGACAAAAAGGCATACCACATGACTAATTTGAACATTCTTATACATTGACTATTCTAGGAAAGTCAAAGCAACCATATTAGAGCATTTAATAAGAACATCCATAAGTTGCTATATATATATATATATATATATATATATATATATATATATATATATATATATATATATATATATATATATATATATATATATATATATATATATATATATATATATATATATATATATATATATATATATATATATATATATATAAAGCTAGGTTCAAATGTTTTTAACAACTATTGTGTGCCTAAATGCACCAATGAGAATTCAAGAAATAATAAATAATTAAATAAATCATTAAAGGGTATTTTGGACCTTTTGTACTTTTATTTAAGGAAATTATTTAATTGAAATCATTCAATTAAGGAAATAAACTAATTATTCAATTAAGGAATTAAACTAAATATATTTGACCTAGATATGTTTGCGGTCGAACACTTCATCATCGACATCAACACCATCACCATCACCGATTCTACTTCTTCTTCTACAATCGACGGATCCAAAAGGGAGCACATACTCTCGTCTCGCAATCGATGATGGATTCTGGGGTCTATGAGGCTGAAGAAGGGGATGCGGAGGAACGGTGGCGCTGTTGTGGGGTCTATGAACACGAATGAGAAGCGAGGAGCAAACGGTCAGGAAATCCCGACGATTGCAGGTACTTGGATGGAGGTATCCTCCGGCATCCTCCTGTTCTTCTTTCTTTGGTCCGGTAATCCAACAACTAGGGGATATAACTGGAAATTATTTACCTCAATCGAGATTGATTTTATCTCGATTTTTTTTTCAAGATCGAGATTGTGTTCATCATCTTATTAAATTCGATTTCTTCAATGGTTTATTTCTGTTCGATTGAAGAAATATTCTGATACAACTTGCACTTCACAGTCATAAGTTGGATTTTGTTTCGAAAAAGTCAAAATTGGTGTTCATATTTCTAAATCGATAATGTAAATGTGTGTTTGTTTCTTGAATTCATGACTAGGAATGAATGTATATGTGTGTTGATGATTCAATCACAGCTATTGAATTCTGTATACAATCACAGCTCTTGAATTATGTAATGTATTCTATTCGAATTTATTTTATATAAATGTATTCTGTTAGAATGTTTGAGAATAATTGTCAAGAACAAGTACATTCTATCAGAATTTATAGTTTTTATTCTCTTAGAATGCATTGATTTTTTTAATTTTTGAATCTTGATTATGTTTTCTTTGTGGATTTAAGTTTTGAAGAGGCTAAAATTGATGTGGAGAAGGAAGAAAACATAGAGAATGAAAGTGTATTATACTAGAATGTGTTATGCTACAATGTATAAAATGTTGCTAAAAAATAATATTCTATCAGAATAGATTAGTGTTTTTGTTAGATTGTGATGTTTTTTTTTTCTTTTTTCTTTCAGAATGTTGTTATTATTCAATGAATCACAATCATACAATGTAATTATTTGGAATATTATTAGTTCAAGAATTGATTTTGTGTATTCTTTTTAGAATGTATTTACTAGTTTATGATTGGCATTCTGTCATTCTGACAGAATAAAATCGAAAACTATATTTACTAGTTTATGGTTAACATTCTAACATTCTGACAGAATAAAATCGAATTTTTAATTTTGAATTAATTTAAAATATTCAGATTTTTAAAAATAAAGGAATTAATTATCCTTAAAAATCTGAAAATATCCTTTTTTAATATAGGTTAATTGACTAAAATGCCCTTATGCTGAAATTTGTGTGATTATATGGTATATGTTATCATATTCTACTGTCATAGACTCTCAGATCATGACCTTTGATTATATTCCATCCGATGGTCCAGATCTGTGCATTCTGGCACACAATAGTTACTAGAAACAATATAACCTAAACCTATATATATATATATATATATATATATATATATATATATATATATATATATATATATATATATATATATATAACAGTCTCACACAAGCTTAGGTATAACACCCCAATACTACGTCGTTTTTGCTAAAATCAATTCCACGTATTGGAGATTTGTTAGCATATTCGGTTCAATCTTTTCAGCGTGATCTTCTTTAATTTACATAACATTCCTTTTTATTTTGACCTTATTGATTTCTTCATTGATCACGTAAGTAGGTTAATTGAGAAAACATCTTAATCGTATGATCATCTTCTTTCGCGCATACATGATTACACAAAATCCCACTGGTGCGTCACTCACAATTCCGAAACCTGGATCTTTTTTCCCCTTCCCCTTGGTGAATGGTTAATTGTTTCTTCCCTAATGCCGAACAATTATCAAATTGATCCCAGACGTATTAAAAAAAATTAGTAGGGTTTAATTTAAACTTTATTAGTGATGTTTTAAGAGCGTCGGTAGGTTAGTACACAAAGAAACAATTATAAAGGCAATTGGTGGAGCCTATGAACATGTTATCAAATTGCTTTTTAATAAGACATAATAAATACATTTTATTAATTCTATTGGTGGTGTGGGAAAAAAGGGTATTAAAATTCATTAAATTTGATGTTGCAAAACAGTGTCAATTCTTATTTGGTGGTGTTCAAGAAAAAACTAATTACAAATTTACTTTTATCATTATGTTCTCAAAGTATATTAGTAGTATTACTTTTAGTATGATATGATCATTAGTTTTAAGAAAAAAAATTACATGGTTTTTTTCTTTAGTTCATTGGTGAATGATTTTTTTCTTCTAATTCATGATTATTGTTTCTATGTAATATATAGTGAATGATGTCTGAAACTCAAGCGGATGGTCCTATCGACACACATACAATTGATGATGTTGACACAAATGATTTGTTAGAATCATCTGAAACTGAAGAAATAAACAATGTGAATGTCGAATGTGATGAAGATAAAAGTACTGAGGAAAGTATATTGGGAAATGTTTTCGATACGCCCAAAGATGCATATACTTTTTATAATGATTATGCATTTTTACATGGATTTGGTATACGTATCCATCACAAATATAAAAATAAGACAACAAATGAACCTTACCGGAGGATATATGTATGCAACAAAGAAGGTTTCAAAAGATTGAACGATAATACTTCAAGCGGAAATAAGAAAAAACGTCGTAGAGATGTAAGAATTGGTTGCAAAGCAATGCTTCGAATTTCAAAACAAAAAGACGAAAAATGGTTTGTGGATATGTTTAACGATACACACAATCACGATTTGAGCATGACACCAACGAAGGTAATGAAGCATAGATCTCATGGGAAGTTTCACCGTTCTATGGAATGCAAATCTATTATCGTTGAACTTAATCAAGCAGGGTTGAAGTCTTGCCAGATTAAAAAGGCTATTAATGCAATGAAAACTTCAGATGAAGTTGATGTTACTTCAAAGCAATGTGTTGATGTCTTATCCGAGCAACGAAAACAATACAGGGGAAAAGAGTTTTATGGACTTATAAAGCATTTCCAAGATAAATCATTAACGAACAATGACCACTATTTTGTCATGGATGTGTGTGATGATGGGTGTCCCCGAAATATGTTTTTGGCGGATGGAAGATCAAGAGAGGCTTATACTAAGTTTGGAGATGTTGTTGTGTTTGATGTCACTTATATGACAAACAAATACAAGATGTCATTTGCTCCCTTTGTAAGGGTGAATCAACATGGGCAATCTATACTTTTCGGCAGAGCATTGTTAGAAAATGAGAAAGAAGAAACATTTGAATGGTTATTTGAGAATTTCCTAAAATGTATGTTTGGCAAGTTTCCGAAGGCAAGTATTACTGATCAAGACAAAGCTATGGGTAATGCGATAAAAAAAGTGTTTCCACAAACCCGACATCGTTTTTGTGCATGGCATATTAAAAAGCATGAATCTGAACACCTTCGCCCATTTGTTGCTCGTTATAGTGACTTTCAGGAATCATATAGAGATTATGTGAACAGTGACACCATTGAAGAATTTGAAACCAAGTTTGAAGTTATATGTGGTAAGTATCAACTAGAAAATAATTGTTGGATAAGTGAAATGTTTAACCAACGGATACATTGGGCTAAACCCTTCTTGAAAGATATTTTCTTGGCTGGTATGACAACCAGTGGACGAAGTGAGAGTATTAATTCATTTTTGATGGATTTGTCAACTCGAGCACCATGTTGAATGCCTTTGTACTACAATATGACAAAGCAGTTGAGTCTCGAAGAGCCACCGAAGAAGATGAAGACTTCAAGACCATGAACTCGAGGGCCGTTCTTTCTTCTGTGCACCCAATCGAAGCAAAAGCGGGTGAGTGTTACACTAGAAATGTTTTTGAGATTTTTAAAAAAGAATGGATTGAAGCCACTAGCAATTTAACCCATGAGACTGTAAGCAAAAGTAAAGAAGAAATAACATACCGAGTTGGGCAACTGAACGTTGATAAAACATATTGGCGAATTGTTAGCTTCCGTTCTATGAGTCAAATTAATGTCACATGTTCTTGTGCAATGTATGAGACATGTGGGATTTTATGCAAGCATTGTCTATATGTGATGAAGAAGAGGCATGTTGAAACACTTCCGAGTCACTATATTTTACCACGGTGAACCCTTAATGCGAGGTACAAAGTGGGTAATAATCGTATCGGACTCGAAGAAGTGAATGATGAAAATGGGGTTAGTGCATTCACTTTATGGTGTGTTCGTTCAAATTTTACCAAAGTTGTCGAACAGGCTAAGGAATCCCCTTTAAAGATAGAAAAAAGTTAATACTGTATTGATAAAGCTTTTAGATGATTTAACGATTCAGGAAAACCCTAAAGCATTTGGAAATTCTTCTCAAGGTTCTTCTATGGGAATTTCACAAGTTGATTTGATGGCTCAATTTTCTGTCCGAGATCCTAGTGGTTCAACTAAAACGAAAGGGCGTCCTAAAAATGCAAGTAGAATTAAGTCTTCATTAGAAGTACCGAAAAAAAGAACGTGCTCTTATTGTCAAGGATTAGGTCATTACGCCTCTAGTTGTTCAAAAAGAAAGGTAGTTGCAATATTATTTTACTTTGACATGATTTACAAGTCTCATAATTATATTAATTTTTTTTCATGTATCAGGCTGATGAATCGTTGCAAGAGAAAGATTAATGAGATATGTCATTGCTATGAGAGAATGAAAAATCTAGATGGTTGTTACCATTTTTTTTTTTATATTTGCAGTTTCTTTTTTTTTTTCTTTTTTTTTCTTTCTGTTTTGGGTTAAATGTAGAAGACCTTTTGTGAGAAAATTAAAGTTCATTACTTCGTTAGAACATAAATGATGGAAAAAAACAAAAAGAAAAAAGAAAAAAAAATCATCATCTTTATTACTTATATATTGGTCATGGTTTTGACCAGTGTTCTAAAAGGCGCGCCATGGCGTGAGGCGTGGCTCCGCCGTTACGAAAAGTCTCATAACGTTGCTGTTAGGCGTGACACGTGGCAAGGCGTGATATGGCGCGTCATAGCACGTTATGGCGAGTATTTTTTTCGTTTGAGGCACGGTTTTTTGCTCTTTGTTATGTCTTTTCTAATTGGAGATACAGGTATTGTGGTTTTCGTTAAATTTTTGTTACTAGTTATTGATCTAACACTTATAAAAAGTAGTTATATTTAATATAAATTTATATTTATGTGGTAATATAATTTTAAATTAATACAAAATCGCCGCCTTACATCACGCCTTGAAAAACGTCATGGCTCGCCATGGCTCGTTAAGTTTGAGGCTTGACCTTGCCGCCACGCCACGCCTCACGCCATTTAGAACCTTGGTTTTGACAATAGACTTGTTTTACAATACTTATAAATGATGGAAAAAACAAACAAAAAGAAAAAAAGCAAAAAAAAGAATGAATGATCATTATCACACCCGTTGTTATCCTTAACTATACATAGACATGGTTATACATATTCAAATATCGAAATGCATAAAGTTGAACATGTTCACACAAAGACAACATTATTATAGAACCACATGATAATGTGAAAATGTTAGGTAATAATACTCAAAAATTGGTTCAACTGACAGATGTTTAATTACAGGAAGTATTCATTCTTGAGTGATAATGTGAAAATGTTAGGTAATAATACTTATAACATGCTATCCCAAACAATTTTTTTAACTATTACAGAACCACAATATGAAGAAGTTGTCATCTTTATTTTTTTTTAAAGACAATTGTTTAAATATTATGGAAAATTCACAGAATCTATTTTGTAACTAGTTATTCATAGTGTGTAAGGCTCATTGCACTATTGCATTGAGAGAGGGTGACCCTAGAATCTATTTTGTAACTAGTTATTACCATTGTCAATTTCAATCAAGCTCTCTTATCCATTTTTGTCTATTTTATTATCTTCTTGTGTTAGCTCAGTCCTATCATCAGAAAAAGTGTCAATTCCCATTTGGTGGTATGGCAAAAAAATGTATACTATAATGGTGGGCAATTAGTTCACTGAGGCAATTTAGCAAACACCTGGTGGGCAATTCAATGTACTTTTAATAGAAGTTCAAAACCATTAATCAAATGTCCCAAAACATACCTGTTAAATCATAACAAATGGATGAATCTAAAACTAAACAGTAAGTAAAACTGATTTTTGTAATGAAAGAGTACTATTCGAAGGATACATTTCAACAGGGCAACCGATTTCAATACAAAAGCTTGAGTTTTTTCAGTCGATTCCATCAAATCACCGATCTTTATACAACTTATATTTGAAGAAAGAGAGGGAAGGAGTTATTGATGAATTGGGGTGTTGGTGATGGAGGCACTACGCCATTTTCCTTCTCTCAATCGATTTATGCTAATTGTTTACTCCCAATCATACGGTTAAGATGTTTTTCAACACACCTACTTACGTGACCAGTAAAATATTAAATCGGAGATGAAGATGAAGGAAAACAAGATACGTTGTGGAATATTAAGCAAATCGATTATGTGCTGAAGTTAGCTAAAAACGACAACGTATCTTATGTTACATACCTAAGCTTATATGGGTATATTTCCTTTTCCATATACTAGCTATTTACCCGCGCAAAGCGGCGGGCGACAAATAATTTGTTTCGACAATTAATTTTTTTTCGATGGAGAATGATTATTTTCAATTCAATCATTAGTTTGTTTTAGGAAAAACATGTCATATTAAAAATAAAGAAAATTCATGAAATGACTAAATTATAGGGTGTTAAATATTTATTTGGATGAAAAAAAATCTGGTCAAAACCTTGGAAGAGAAGATTTATAGGAGTTTGTTTAAATTTTAATATTATTTTATTAGTGATTAGTTATACAATTAGCTTAATGATTTGGAGGTCTTAAAAAAATATTATTATTTTATTCAATCTATTTTTAGAAATAGTGGGATTTGTTTTATAAGATAGTAAAGATATATATATATATATATATATATATATATATATATATATATATATATATATATATATATATATATATATATATATATATATATATATATATATATAAAAGCTTCCTTTACCAACTACTATAAATATAAAACAATTCATTAATGGAGATTTAATCTCAAAAAATTATTTGGTTTCAAGACCAAGTTGCCTAGAATTTATAGACCGTAAATAGAGAACCTTTGTAATCAAATAATCCAATCTCTTATGTATGTATTTACCTAATTACCTATAAACAGAAGAGTAATGGCAGAATTTGTACACAACAGAAAATACCCTTGTTCATGTTAGGAGGTCCCCCATTTACCAACTTTTCCATGGAACCTGCACAATTACTTATTATTGTTAATTAAACAAAAAATAAGAACGAAGCATGTGCTTTTTAAGCTATTGTAGCAAACCGAAGAGGTATAACTACTCCTCTTCCCATCTTTTGAAGAGTTTCTAGAAATATAACAAGTGTCATATGTCATATTTGACAAATGTTATATTTCTAGAGTTTTATTTAATTTTCAGTTTTATTTATAAGGTTACACAAGACATCCTAACATATTTTTTTTAATTATTCATTTTTATTTAACTCTATTATTAATTTTTTTAAATCTTAAATTAAATTTAATAGATATCCTTTGGTTTTAACCATAATTTTACACCATATGAATATATAACAAAATGAAATCTTTAATTTTTGTTATCCTTAATTTCAGTTTAAATCGGTTAACATTTTAATTAAAATATCAATTTTAAAAAGTGTAGTCAACGGTTACAACATTAATTTACGTAAATTTTTTATTAAATTATTATTATGAACAAATTGTTATACATAAAAAAACATATATTAATAATATATCTTATGTTTTTTTTATACATATGAATATAATTCTTGCAAAACATAGTATGTAGTTTATTGTATTTTGGTATCGAATATAATATAATTCAATCCAAACATTATTTTAAAAAATACAGTTTGACAGTGAACACTACTTACTTCAATACAAAATTAATTTTTTTTTTAACATTATATTTCAAATTTATAGCATTACTACAATATTTTTAAAGTCATATTTATTAAAATATAATATCATCCTACATTGATAATAGTTTTAATATAGTTTAGTATTGATTTTTACCTTTTTCTTTTTATCGATCTAAATTGATTGTCTATCTTATAAGCGTGTGATTTCCACTGGTATCCAAAAACAAATCTCCATTCTTACTTCTTATAAATAATTCAGCTTTTCAATTCAAAAAAAATGTGTTAAGTTGTTAATCAATATTTTGTTCGGTTCTTGTTTTTGTTCTTTTTTAGCAGACATCTAGGGCGTGTTTGGCTTAGCTTTTAAAAGCTCAAAAGAACTTTTCCAAAAAATTACAAAAAAATCAGGATTTCCTGACTTTTTCAAAAAATTGTTTTTTCTTGTATTAAAACTCCAAAAGTTATTAGTTTGTCAAACATGTTTTTATTTTTTTTTCTTTTACAAAAATGATTTTTGGCTGTGAAAAACTAAGCCAAACACCCCCTATTTCGAATTTTGTTACACGATGAACTGCTTAATTAATTAAAGTATTTGATTAAATGGCGGTTTAGTTTTCTCCGCAAGCCTGCAACCTGGAGCTTTCTGTTGTCTGCTTTCCACAATTCCACTCGTTAAGAAGAGATCATCGTAGTCTCCGATGTTATACATAGCATCAACAACACACCCTCTCCTCGAGAGCCGTTTACCCTTTTTCCTTCAAAAATTACCTAAATATCCATGTGAATTTGACATCAACGTGAAGAAAAACTTCTATTTTGATTATCTTTAGATTATTTGAAATTTGGGTTCAAATTGTCTCCAAGATCAACTCTTACGATTAGTTTCCCTAAGTACATACATTTGAGCTTGATCATCTCATTCGGGTCAAAATCTTTTGTCCAATTCGACTAAGCTCAAGTTTCTGTTATCGAGTCTCTTTAGTTTAAGCATTTGAACGTGGGTCGTTCCATAAAAGTGCAAATTATGAGAGGGGAGAAGTTAGGGTTTGTAATTTGCGTTTGGTTTTTGTTCTTGTATGGATCTTGTTTGTGTAGTTTTGTGGTGGAGAAGAACAGTTTGAAGATAACTTCACCTGAGAATCTAAGAGATACATATGAATCTGCAATCGGTAATTTTGGTGTTCCTCGATATGGAGGAACATTAAGCGGCGTAGTTCTATATCCAAAAACCGATCAAACTGCTTGCAACAACTTCACTGATGATTTGATAACAAAAAAACCCGGTAGCATCCCGGTTTTTCTTCTTGCAGATCGCGGTGGTAATAATAACAATAAATAATAAAACTAGTAAATCATAATACTATTTATGTTTCTTTATGATCATCTGTTTCTTGATTTTTCAGATTGTTACTTCACGTTCAAGGCATGGAATGCACAAAACGCAGGAGCTTCAGCTATTCTAGTTGCAGACGACAGACCTGAACACTTGATCACCATGGATTTACCCAAAGAAGAAGAAGGAGCTGATTACGTACAAAACATAACAATCCCTTCACTACTCATAAGCAACTCACTCGGGGTTTCAATCAAGAAAGCTTTAGAAAACAACGATCTTGTTTTTGTGAATCTTGATTGGAGAGAAGCTCTCCCTCACCCTGATGAACGAGTCGAATACGAGTTTTGGACAAATAGCAATGATGAGTGTGGGCCCAAGTGTGATACCCAAATAGATTTTGTTAAAAGTTTTAAAGGAGTTGCTCAAACACTTGAGAAAAAAGGGTATACTCGATTCACACCACATTATATCACATGGTTTTGCCCTGAGGAGTATGTTTCAAGCACAAAATGTAAGTCTCAGTGTATCAACCATGGAAGATATTGTGCTCCAGATCCCGAACAAGATTTTAGTAAAGGGTATGAAGGAAAAGATGTTGTTGAACAAAATTTACGCAATGCATGTTTTTATAAAGTAGCAAATGAAAGTGGAAAACCGTGGGTTTGGTGGGATTTTGTGACAGATTTTGCTACCAATTGCTCAATGAAGGAGAATAAATCCACAAAAGATTGTGCGGATGAAGTTATCAAATCACTTGGTGAGTTGTGCAAACATTTTCTATGATATTGAATGAACAATTACTAGAAATTAATTACATATGAAATAAATTAGTCCATGCAAATATAAACATGATTAAATCCTTGACTAATTTTGACTCCATGCGCTTCTTAGGAGTTGATCTCAAGAAAATTGATGAATGCATGGGTGATCCAGAAGCCGATGCTGAAAATGCAGTCCTTAAGGCTGAGCAACAAGCACAGGTGTGGTTTAAAAATAATTTTTTTGGTGAATTTGTAGTTTGCATATGTGATGATATGATCTTTCATATTCTTGTGTATTTGAAGATAGGGAAAGGTGTTCGAGGGGATGTGACAATATTGCCAACTCTTGTAATAAACAATAGACAATATAGAGGTAAACTTGATAAAAAAGCAGTTCTAAAAGCCATATGTTCAGGATTTGAAGAAACCACAGAGCCACCAATTTGTTTGAGTCATGGTTAGTATAGAGCTTCAATTTTTCTCCATAATATTTAACCAAATATTCAAGTATTTCTTACACTTGATAGATTTTGGACCTATATAAGTTATTGTGTTTTATTTGCAGAAGTAGAAACGAATGAGTGTCTGAACAACAATGGTGAGTGCTGGATGGATACAGTTGCTAATATTACAGCATGCAAGGTAGGGAGATAGTTTTATGTTTACATGGCCCCACTTTTCGAGTATGAATTATCTTGTTTTATTTTTATCTTTTTTTGTTGTAGGATACTTTTCGTGGGAGAGTGTGTGAATGTCCAATTGTTGGAGGTGTGAAATTTGTAGGCGATGGATATAAAAACTGTGAAGGTGATTAGCTTCTTCTTCATCCATTAATAAATTCAATATTTGACTGAGCATATATAATTAGTAATTACCCTTCATATTCCTGTGATTATATGTGCAAAGTAATAATCTTGGATTAAAACTTGAGATATGTAATTTTTTGTTGAAGCTCCGCGGGCCCCACGGTGTCAAGTAAACAATGGAGGCTGTTGGAAAAGCACCAAAGATGCCAGGAATTACTCTGCTTGTATTGTTAGTTCTCTCTCTAACTATAACTTATAATCATTCTTTTATTAATTGTTTATTTAGAAAAGTCTTATTATTTTGAAATTTTTTTATAAAGTCTTAAATTTTCTTTTTAAATAGAAAAATCCCGATTATTTAATATTTTGTCCAAATTAACGAAAAAACTCTTATTTTTATTTGAACAGGAAATGACCGATTATCTTCTAAAATTAAATAATTAAAACTTTTCTATTAAAAAAATGACTATCAAAAAAATTCTCAAAACAATGAGATTTTTCTACATAAAACTTTTTATCAATTAACCATTAAAATGTTATCGTTAAGGATGACCATATAGAAGGTTGCAAGTGTCCACCTGGATTCAAGGGAGACGGGGTTAATAATTGTAACGGTACAATTCCTCATCCTTAACTTTTTTTAGATATTGATGAATGCAAAGAGAAGACGGTGTGTCACTTTCAGTGTCACTGTTTTAGATATTGATGAATGCAAAGAGAAGACGGTGTGTCAATGTCCCAACTGCAAATGCAAGAATACATGGGGAAGTTACGAGTGTAGCTGCAGTGGCAATTTGCTCTACTTTAAAGAACATAACACATGTCTAAGTGAGTATTCCAAAATAGTTTTATTTTGCTAGTAAAACGTGGTTGCATGATTCGTGTCAATCACATAAATTGGTAAAAGATGAAGCATTGTTGAATTTATTGATGAAAAATGAAACATCGCTATATAAATTGGTAGAAAAGTGAGTTTGTGCATCAATAAGCATTAAAACTTTAACATAGATATGTGATATTGACAATTGATAAATGGGAAATAGGTAAAGATGTTGCTACAAGTTCTGGGTGGGGTTTTGCATGGGCTGTTGTTCTTGGTGTGGCGGTTATTGGAGTTCTTGGATATACGTTTTACAAATACAGAGTTCGAGTACGCATTTACCTTTTCTCTATATTTATTTTCTAATTGGTTTCGTTTTTTTATCATTTTTTCACTTTCATTAAACTAATATCTGTAATCTTTGATGCAGAGATATATGGACTCGGAGATCAGGGCTATCATGGCACAGTATATGCCATTGGGTAATGAAGGGGAGATTCCTGTTCATGGATCTCATGGAGACATCTAAGCAACATGTGCTTAATTTGGTGTTCATAATTATACTGTTTGATATATACCATCTCATGTATTGTATATACTACTATATAATAGTTTGTTTTAAGATTTTTGTCGATCTTTATGGATTGTATAATGGTGAATAGGATTATATTTCCATGGATTGGTCATTTGTGGCTTAAATAAACTATAATTTTTCTCAAGAGTCGATCATTTGAAGACAATTTGATAATAGTTTGGAATGACTCAATATGATAGATAGTCATTTGATGATGGTTTCTCAAGAATTTGTAGGCTGGTGTCGTTTAATCTGCCTTGAACGAAAATTATAATAAATAGTAATTATATTTTGTTTTTAATCACTGCAATTTATAATATTTCTTACTAATAGGTTTTTTAAAATTATTATGATTCTAAAACTCCTTCATCGTTTAAAAAATCATCATCATAAACTATTTATCAATATTAACTTAACACGAGTTTTTTGAAAGTGATCATTTAATTTATTTTATATATAATGACGGTTTTACTGGTGTTTTTAATTTAATGATTATACTAGGTTAAAACCCATGGAATCCACGGGTGTTAATTTTAAATAGAATTAAAAAATTAATTATGTAATAAAATAATATATCATTAATTTAGAAAAACTTATGAATTTTAATATTATATTTTTTTTAATAACTTTGTAATTTGTAAGTATTTAATTACACATGTGAATCCTGCTATTTTATAAAAGTCATGAGTTTGTATAATGCAACATATTATCAGTTTTGGAGCTTTATTCTTATTAAATACATGGAAGCCGTGACGCACTCACAAGACAAACACGTGGGTTTATGGGATTCATGGATCCGAATTTGAGTCAAAATATGTTGGATTTCGATTTTAAAGTAGCAGAGGTTTAAAGTAGCAAAGGGCAAATGCGGAATTTTATTTAGATGTTTTAAGCGGGAAAATTAGCTTGGGGAAGACTTAGGAATTGTCGCGTGACAAAAATCTACTTATTCATTAAATTATGAGGTTAATAAAAAAAATTAAATATCAATGTGTAAACATTAAACGTTTGGCCTATTTGGCCTATTTTTTATTGTATAAAGACTTACCATTTGTCTTATTTCAATAAATAAAATAATTATGTTTGTAATAATACATAAATAATTACAGGTCCATGTTTAGAAAAATGCATAAATGGCCCTTGTTAATTTTTTTAACAAAAAGGGTACATGTTTTTGTGATGGATGTTCACTGTTTAAACAAAACCAGCAGGAACGTTCCCTCTTTAAAAAAGCAAAAATGGCCCATATTAAAAAAAAAAAAAAAAATAACACAAATGGTCATTTAAAAAAATGCACAAATGGTCCACGTTAAAATATTAGCAAAAATGGTCCCAGCTTTAAAAAAAATGCATAAATGGTCCCTTTTTAAATAAATTAACAAAATGATAACTGTTTAAAAAAATTAACATAAATAGTCCATTTTAAAAAATATTAACATAAACAGTAATTGCTTAAAAAAATACACAAATGTAGTTTTATCTCTTTAGCAGTAATAACAATATGTCCGATAAAACTTGTAAGAATTTCACAGGTAAAATAATATAAGTATGTTGCTCTAATGTACCCAAAATAAAGTACATTGCTCATATTGAAAGCCAAAAGAAAGTACATTGCTATTTTTTCACTATAATGACTAAAATTATGGTCAACAAACATTTATTGACAAAAACAAAGACTTAAAGATAAAAAAAACTTGATTGAAACCAATATAAGTTATAATATAGTAATATTTTGTAGTCGTTTTGTTAAATTTCATGTTATCGAAGTCATTCTAAAATATAAAATGTAACCATGGATTTAAATATCATATAGCTAAAAAAATTATATAAGATGATAAATAATATATTTTTAACTATGGGTCAACATATTTCATGGTAAACTCCAGAATGACTGTTAAATACCATTTAACATTCCCAACCATTGTATAATTTGCATCAGGGCCAAATTTTATAAAGTTTAACTTACATGTATTTTCAATTTTAGCTAATAAAAATCACTAAAATGATATAGAAAAATAAATTAGACAGGTGAGAAAAAAGCATGATTTGGATAAGATCAGGAAATGTTTTAATACAATTCCATTTTGAATTCACATTTCGCAACCAGATAAACCTTGTTCTAGTTATCATTATTAATGACCAAAATACCCTTCACTGCAGACGAACCCAAGGTAGTGGTAAAACACTCATTTTTATAACTTTAATATCCAAGTCGTTACTATAACTGACAAAACTACTTTACAAGGGCAAAAAGGTTATAAGACTCTTTTCAAAGACCATATTAGTAAGAATCAACAAAGCATATGTGCTAAATTGTAATTTACTCAAAGCATTTAAAGAGGCTAGAAATTACCAAATTATGTTGGAGTGTTCTCATCATAAGGTGTAAAAGCCCTAAAGTTTCTTAATTTTCGAAGGTCCCATAGCTTAACACCATCTTGAGCAGCAGTCTGAAACAAAAAACTAAAAAATTGTTAGTGGATATGAAGTTAAACAACCTGAGCGAGTGAAAATAATGACCGGTTAGTTTTGGTATTACCTAACTCTTGGTATCCAAGATTTTAACAATAGGATGAAAATCTGAATAAGTGTAGCCCTCAGATACAAATGAATATTCAACCTACTTATTAATATGTTAAGAAAAAAATTGAACACAAAAACATATTTTAAAAAAACTTTGGTCAAGAAGATCATATTTGAATGGATTTGTACACTTAAAAAATGTAGTTTCAAGAGCCGACAAACATACACAATCATAAACACATTCTAATCAGATTTGGAGCATATGTATATACACTGAACTCCTTTGAACATAAACATACACATATGATTAGAATGTGTTAAGCTCATTCTAAGTTGATTTAATCACATTGAAGAAAAAGTATTAACAGTGTTGGAAAAACTAATTCAAAATCAAGGGAAAAGAAATGCATGGGATTACCAGACAGATTAAAATTGCCTGCGATATCTGTATAATTCTCAAAATTCAAATGCGGGCAAACCTGGTTATGGCAATGGAAATGAGGGGCTTTTAGAAGAGTATAACTTCGATGGGATTAACAATGACTACGATTACTTCCTTTCAGACCTTGATACATTTGCATAATGCATTGGAAAGCTATAACTCTCAAGAACCATAGAATCATCTCGCTTGCATATGAATATAATGAAGTTCATAGCCCCTACTTGTCTCTTAATTTGGAAGAGTTTAACTCAAGTCATATACTATGTCAATATCCAGTCGTATACTACGTCAATTTCCAATTATACACATATGACCAAGAAAAATATATTATATTTAGGACCTAAAGGCGTGTGGGCAGATATCACAAAAAATCGATAAAACAATAGAAGGGCATATTAGGTATTTCATGCACAAGTTACTTGAATCGGATGTTGTTGGATGATGTTGGTAAGAATATCTTCTAACTTAGTGGGAGTTGTGTGTTTTGTAGGTGTTAATGGACAACTTAAAAACATGCAGTTAATAATAGAAGATTTGTATCATAGGTTTGGACTTCAAAGTAGTAGTGGGAGACGTTTATATACTTCACAATACACATACGAATACGCAAATTGTATGCAATGGTTGAAAATTACATTGTCATTTAAAAAAATTATAAGAAAATTACAACTGCAAATTTTAAAAGGAATAAATTGGCTTTTACTGTGAAAACTATAAACCTTGCTATTGGTGTTTTCTTGCATCATATTTTCAATATGAACAAAGTACCTCTTACAATCGAAACAATGTATCAAAATCCAAACAAAGCATCAGAACACCCGTTAAGGCATTTTATTAAAAAAAACTTGGGTCAAAAAACATTTCACCAAGAAAGCATTGAAGGGGTACTTTGCTTACATGTCAAACAAACTTCTGAAATGCAATGAATACGCTCCTGTCTTGCAGACAAATACAAATTTTGATTCTTCAGTTTCTTCAGATAATCCGTAACACCAACAGTTTCAAATCCTAAGATCAACAATAAGCGACTCACGAATTTTAGGTCGCTTCAATAATGAAGGTGCATCCGAGACGGTGTGGAAAATCAATTAAAGATTCCTATTACAGTTACCATTAAATTTCTTGTGAAACTATGTTTCTGAAGAATCACAAATGACTTTCTGAGCTTAAAGCCTAGCCATGAGTGAATTACTTGCTCAGTCACACGCACATACAAACACATCAAACTTGCATATAAATACACATAAGAAAAGCAAGTATTTGTTCATTATATTTACAGCATCCCACTTTACTCTCTTTCTATGATGAAATGCTTGCACCTAATCAATGTCATTATATTCTTAGATACTTAAACATAACATAGAAAAAATCAACAATTGAGTAATTATGATACTTACATTGATTTAGAAAGCATCCCCCCGGGCCAGTTAAACCTGATAAGTAATCAAGTTAAATAACATTTCAACCAAAAAGTTTCATAATGATTAAAATAAATATAAGGGTCATCATGAAGCATAGCTTCAGTTAGGCATTTCCCCAAACACCTAATATGCAACTGTAGACACAACCACATGGTATATAGAAAGAAAATGAAAATTTATCCCCACTCTTCTAATTACTGAACAGAACTGGAACCAGACATAGCCTCGATTCACGAAATGTTGTCCTCATTCAATCAGAACCCCGACAAAAGAATCCAAGCCAAGAGAAACTTACAGTTTGCCTTTTGATACAGGAACACATAAGCATAGGCTTTCACTCTTCAACATTGAAATGTTGTACTAAAAGAAACTGCATCAGTAATAGTAATTTCAACAGGCCCTTATGAAATCAGATTATAGCAAAAATTGAAAACAACCAACCATTTTTACCTTGGAACACAGCAACAAATCTGAACAACAAAACAGTATTTCGCCCCTGTCGCAGTCGATCTCCCGTCTGGAACCCTCCAATCCTTTGTTCATAAGCGTATTATCTGGAACGAAGACGGATTTGCGCCATCTCGTCGAAATCAAAGGTGTAGAAGCAAGGCGTCAGCAGGATTTCTTAATTCCCTTCTCCGCCGGTTCCTTTTCTGGTGGTAGGGGTTGTGGCAGTGACTGAAAATTTTGACCCACAAAAACTGAAATCGTTATAGAAGACGGTGAAGAAAATCAAAATCCATACAACATTGAATTATTTTGGAAAGGATATATGAGTAATCGTGCAACTGAATCAAATGGATGCAAGATATCAGTGATTTTGGCCTTAAATGTAGGAGATTAGAAACGTCTAAAAAGAAACGCATTTGATTGAAACGCATTAAAGCTGAAGGGATTTTTGGGGAAATTTTACTTTGGTAATTTGAGCGGGAAAAATTCAATTTGGAGGGCTTGGAACACGTTGCAAAAATCTACTTATTTATTAGAATAGGATTAAAAATAACATAAGTGTGCCATTTAATGCAAATTTGCATCTTGAAAATGACCATAGTAACGATTATTGAAACATTTCAAATTGCAAGGACTTTCAAATTCGAATGTATCAAACTTCAATTTTGTAGGGGTATGTAAAAGTTTAAATAAGACCATCATATTCTTAGGAGACCGATGATTAATTTCTAGCCATCCGTTGCCGAAAAAAAATCCTCTATTTGACATTAATAATTATCACTTTTAAATTTCAAAAGAAAATTTAAAAATTATATATATCACAATTCTATGTTAAATATTTTAACCAAAATATTATTTATAAAAACATAATATTTGTAATATCTTAATTAAAAGATTACTATTGCGGAGTTTAAAAATCTTATTAGTATTTTTATAAGAATATTACAAATTGTATTTATTATATTTCTCACAACTATAGGATATGTACATTTTCATTATGAGAAGAGGCCATTTGAGAGTTTTTTTAATAATAGTATGTTTACATATGGATCCATGGGTAGGCCCAATAGAGAGGTAGCATAAACCGATAGTTTAAGGTTTTAAATTTCTATGGCCCATTTTTTATACCAGAAAAAATAAATTAGTATCTCCCAAACGATTCTCTTGGAGCCGAAAATGTTCACGTCTTTTGTGATTCTCTAGGACCTTTGGGCCTTCAGCAACGTCATTAAGCCAACGATTATCAGCCCAATCTTATGATATTACTCAAAAATCATTATACGTTGTATATAAATTGTACAAATTTGGTACTTTTGTTTGTTATGATTTTCAGTCCAACCATTAGGAACAACCTGTCATATTTATAATTGTTGAAGGAGCATCGGTTGGCGATTCACGTTGCATACTTAGGTCTGTAAAAGGGGTTTATATTATCTATGTTGAAAAATATATAAGTTAATATTGATCTTTGTAGTTTGAATTAATCGAGTAAAAATATATAGTTAATATTGATCTTTGTAGTTTGAATTAATCGAGTAAAGTGAAAGAAATCAAAATACAAATCTAATCAAGAACACAAAATATAAATAAGATTTGTTTGACTCTATTATCACTTTAGTAAGAGTACAAAAATAAGAGAGTAAAGTGCACAAAAGTTCTATACTCGTTACTCTTACCCTAGTACTAATCCCTATTTATAGGAACAACGGAAGTGGACAAAAAGTACATAAGAACGTAAACATGAAAGCTTCGAAAACTAAGCTACCCTTACGAAATACATATATTTGAATCTAACATACAGACTTCGAATCTTAACAAGCTACAAAAGACTTCGACACCTCACAACTAAATTTGAACCCAACATTCTCCCCCTTTGTGAGTGGTGTTGAACTTAAGTCATTAACAACTTTGTAGCTTGATGAAGTATCCTGCAAACCTCAGTATACCATGTGATTATGTAAGTCCCCAAATTCGTTTGACGTATTAATCCGATCCACTTGATGGTGTGGAATCTCAATCAAGTGGATGATGCAAGATCAAATGGAAAAGAAGAAGAAGAAGAACTAGATGAATCTTCAATGTATTTAATGATTTAAATGATGTTCCCGATTACACAAGATTCACACACACACTTCTTCTCTCTACTTTCTCTCACTAGAACTTCAACATATGACAATCAATGCTCCCTAGAACGTCCCTTTACACCTTAGCCCCTTATGTCACTTACCAAACACTCCTCTAATGACTATTTATACATATGGACCGAAAACCCAAGCCCACAACTCAAAGGCTAGACTAAAAACACATGAGTTTTCGGTCCAAGCTAGAAATAAACTCAATATTGTTTTCGGACCTAGACCGAAAACTACAAATGCCTAGAAAAGCAAAGTATAAAGCATATTTTAGACCCAACAATCTCCCCCTTGGTTTATAGCTTTCTTTTCTTTTGACCTGACAAACTCCCCCTAAGTTTGTAGATTGCTTTTCTTGTCAATCTTCAATTTGAACTTGGCTTAAGCGTTTATCTTTGTTTTTCTTCACAACTTCAAGATGAACATATGAATCTTCAATAAATGACTTCATCTTGAATAGTTGGGCTTTTCTTCAAAATTTGACTCTGAACACATACTGGGTGAGGAGGCTTCGTGTAAAGATTCTTGAGAATCAACACTTTTAGCTTGAGAATCTCGAAGAGAATGATAGAGAGACCGATTCTTCTGGGTCAATTCAACATGTTCATAGATAGCAGAAAATTGATTGATGAGGCTTCAATGCAATCTGTCACATAATCTTCAAGTACAGTTCCACCTTGCTCTTGGAGTTGAAAGATTGTATGTTAAAGAATAACCTTCACTTCTTGTTCCTTCGAATGAGAATTCTTCGACAATCACGGATGAAGCCTTGGCTCAGAAAATCTGGATACAGTCTCCTTGAGTCTCATTTACATCTGAATCCACTTTTCAAGACAAATGAAATTTTGAGATAAGAACAAAACTAAAAACAAACTCAGCACACAATATTTTGTATTTTTCATATTTTCTAAAAAAAATAAAACAGAAACAAAAATATTTTTGGATTTTTGGTTTTCTGATTTTTGTTTGATTTTTTGTACTTTTTAATTCCCCCCCCCCCCCCCCCCCCCCCTTAAATTTGGGCATAGAGGAAAACTATGATAAATTAAACAAAAACAAAAATAATGACTAAATTTAAGACTTTTGGGATCAAAGTTTTCAAGCAATTCAATATCGTTTATCAGCACACACCTGCATATCTATATCTGGTCAATCACCGGTATTGTGGTCCACTTAAACACAAAGGATATTGACAAATTTGACAGATTATAAGTGACAAGTCATTATGATCTTATTCTTAAATAGACCATTTAGCTGACGACAAACACAGACATTGTTGTCCACTTAAATTCAGCAACGAGATCTGCAGACAACCTTTTAAGTAGTTCAATTATAGATGTACCAGAACGTTTTCCCCACTTCCCGACATACCCCGGTAATCAAGAACTTCCAAAGAACTACTTACTTTAGGTGAGTATTCAATCATTAAGAGAGAAGTCCGATATAGAAATGCATATGTTGTATCCCAGGTCGGATGTCTTCCAATCACGCAGAGGGAACAACATATGACTAACACATATAGAGGGTTAGAACGATAGTAGGGTTCATATGTTGTGTCCCAGGTCGGATCTTCCGATCACGTAGAGGTGACAACATATGACTAACAGACAGAAAGAATTTGCATAAATAAGGAGATGCAAAGAGATAGAGTTGCATATGTTGTTTTCTAGGTCGGATATGTTCCAATTGTGTAAAGGAGGCAACATATGACTGACAGATAGAAAGCAAGAAAATAATTTTCTACATACCTACTTTATCAGAACCCCCCAGTTGCCCTATCAGTACTAGAATTAAGGACATAGGTCCGTACATCGAAAAAAAACTGAGCCACATCTCTAGATAATTAACTTTAATGTATCTTGCAGGTTCCCATGTTTATCTCACTGCTGAATCTACTCGAGCATCGTATTGTCAGTCCAAATAAAACTATCTAAGTCGATACTATCAAGTCCTTTCATTTTCAAACGATGTCTAGTCCTTTTGAACCCTTCGTGCCTACCAGCACATTGAACACAGAGTCTAAACAATTCGGCTTTTGTGCATTACACGAAATTCAGATTGCCCTTTAACACTAAGCTTCATATCACTTCCCTAATGATACCTACAAATGAAAAACTATAAGAAAATAAAAAATTGTCTTCAAAACGAATCATTATAAGAAAAGCTCAGGGGTATCGAGAAGAAAACTCAAAACGTAAGTCACCAATTGAATTTGCAACCAAATGGTCTGAGAATAGCACGCATATTTCAATCTCAGAACAGATCCAAAAATTCTTCACATCGTTAAGAACAAACCCCCTGTGTGATCCTTTCCTTTCTCCCTTTTCCCATAAAGGAAACATACTCTCACTTAAAGTTCTGAGTGTTGTACAGTTAAGAGATGTCCCTTATCATGTGCCTAGAACAACCACTATCAACGAATTGAAGTCTGATGATATGCCTCCATAGATGCTTCAACACAGAGTGCGGGATTAGTTGGTCTTTGGAACCCAGTCCATTTTGAAATTGGGTTGACCTTTGTCATCTGTGCAAGGTACTCTCTCCCATGACATATCCTGCTTATCACAAACAGAAGATGAAGAAATGTTAGAATCATTAGAAGATTTAGGAAAATGAACCTTTGGTACCCATCTTTAGTCGGGTTTAACCCATTTCTTTTTTTTTTCGGATGGATGCCTCAACACTCGCTTTTGAACTTAAAGCCGATCGTCGAGATGACTTTGACCTAACCGGTCTAGGTTTCACCGGAGCATCTCTTGAATTTGGTTTCTTGGCCAGCATTCCCTTCTTGAAATTGGGAGTTTGATTCTTGTCCTTCTTAGCATTGCAGTTATCATTGTTTGAACTAGGCCTCGAAGGGTTTCTTTTGAAATATCTCCCTCTTAGTGCATTCTGCCAACCTTGTACATAGTAGGGAACATATGCGTAATTTGGACAATTTCTGGCAATGTGTCCAGGTGTTCCACAGTGAAAACATGTCTTTTTCTTCATGTAGGAATTGTTTCTGCCTACCCCTGGTGGCGTGCTCCTGCCTCGTTTCTGATTGTTCCCACAAACACACTTTGTTGGGTCTAAAAATATGGTTTATACTTTGCTTTTCTAGGCAATTGTAATTTTCCGTCTAGGACTAAAAACTGTTCACGACCCATGTTCCATATAAATAGATGTTAGGCGGGTCAGGAGTGTACGGCCAAGGGAGAGAGAAAAGGAGCTTAAGTATGTGAAACTCAAGGTGTGATAGAGAGAGAAACTAGAGAGAAGAAGAGAGTGTGACTGAATCTTTTGTATGGATCTTCATTCATATCTTCAATACATTAGATTCATCTTATTCTTCTTTTCCTTCTTCTTATTTTGATCTAGCAACATTCGATTGATTGGGATTCTGCACCATCAGTCGGATCTGATTGATACGTCAAGCGAATTTGGGACTTACAGTTGGTATCAGAGCTTGGATTGCATCAATCATTTTGGCCAGATCGTATTTGATTTTTTTCTTGAAGGATTTTTGCGTTTTTGGATAGTTCTTGGCAAAATAGTGTAACAGCCCGGAATCCGGGTTAGCTTTATAACCCTTCTATTTTGGAGAATTGGCTAGTTAGTCCCTTAAAGTGAAAGATGTAATGGGTGAGTACGCTGGGCGTACTGGGGGCACGCCGCGTGTACTCGCGCGCTTAATTTGTACGCGGGTCATCAGGGTACGCTGGGCGTACCCAAGGTTACGCCGGGCGTAACCGGCTCGGATACAAAACCCTAATTTGTGGCCTTGCACTATAAAAGGAACTTGTAGTCCTTTGCCCTAGCCACCATACACCCTTTAGAGAGCCCTTGAAGAGCTGAGATTCGTGCTTTAGCTTGTGTGTGAGTTTTTGAGCTTGAAGTTGTCTTTTCAAGGTGAAGAAGGAGAAGAAGGAGCCATTGTTGGAGCTAGAAGTTGAAGAACAAGTGTAGATCCGAGTTCTACAGTGGTTGGAGATCCTTCCTGAGGTAAAAAGCTCAAAGCTTTCCTTGTTCTTCATGAGTTTTGCATTTTGGACCATTTTTTTAGGGTTTTTGGTTCAAAGTTGGAGACTTTTTATGTAAAGAGTCTCCATAAGCTTAGATCTGACCTTTTCTAGTGTAATATATGTTGAGGAGTCATAAAAATCGAGTCTTGGACGTGGATCTTGTGGCATGCATGAGTTATAGTCTCATTATGGAAAGAGGAAAGGTGTTTTGAGCACAAAGTGACCTTTACAGCCATGAAAAGGCTTAAAGGCTTCAACTTTTTGGATTAAGTCATGTTAGAAGGGTCAAATCTGAATTTTGGATGAAAGTCTTAACCGTTTAAGACCTAAATGAGTTGGATGAGGAAGCTGGGAATTACGTTGGGCGTAATCCCAGTACGCGCGACGTAAGGGGCCGCGTACCCCGATTATGTGAAGGCTTTGGGTACGCCCAGCGTACACGTTTGGTACGTGCAGCGTAACTCGGAGGGTTGACTTTTGTTGACTTTTAGGGTTTGGTCAACTTTAGTGTATTTGAGCCAAGTAAGGGGTAAAATGGTCTTTTACCTCTCCTGAGAGTGATTAGAGAAAATGGTCTAGCCTTGGGAATTATGTTGATGACAAGTGATTATTTCATATGATTAGGCGGAGGCTAGGTCTTATTTCTCCGATTTCGAGATTTCCGAGTTACCGAGTTACACGAGGTGAGTCTTCTCACTATACGTTACCTAGAGTGGTATTATGTGTTTACCAGAGGGTCTTATGTATTATGTATGAGATTATGTGCTATGTGTCATATGTATGTTGCATGATGTTATAGACTGGACCGGAGAGTCCAAACGATACAGACCGGGCCAGAGGGTCTAACGAGCTATGACCGAACCAGAGGGTCCAACGAGCTACGGTGAGACACACCGACCGGAGGGTCGTATTATAGCCTCGAGTGGCGTATGTGTTGTATGCGGTATTTTGGGGAACTCACTAAGCATTTATGCTTACAGTTGTTGTGTTATGTGTAACGCCCGCAGATCCGGGCTAGTCAATTTAGAGGCAATAGGGGTCAAAAACAACTTTTCGACATAATATTATTTATAATAAATAATCATAACCAATTTGTAGAATACGTTACAAGGTTTCCGTACATATAAAGAACGCCGAAATCCGAGTTATAACGAAGAAGTTATGGACCGTCGAAGTTTCGCGACGGAACCGGCACGACACCGGGAAGCGTAAATAGTGAATTTACGATGGAGGACTTTTTAGCCTTAGTGATCTAAACGAAAGTCGTAGAATATGTTAAACCGAGAAAATCCATAAAAAGAACGCCCAAATCTGACTTCGTATGAAGAAGTTATGATTTTTCTAAGATTCGGCTTAGCAGTGCACGACCCGAAACTCGAATTTTAGTTCGAGCGGTTTTTGACTTGCGCGACCTAAATGAGAGTTGAAGATCTCATTAATAGGAACTCAACGGTAAAAAGATAGATGAAAACGGAGTCTGTATTAAGAAGTTACGAATTCTTCGCGGTCATTTAACAGTCTAAACGCCTCCTACTGTTAAATTTGAGATCGGTCGGGAATTAGATGACGGAGTCTAAATGAAAGTTGTAGATCTTGATTTTACCTACACGTTGAAAAGAAGAACGTGGAAAACGGAGCTCGCATGCGAGAGTTATGATTTTTCTAAGTTTGAAGGCTGATACACGATAGGGGGTGACGTGGCACCACCAGAATTGAACACGTGGCACCACCAGAAGGCCGCCACATGCCCCAACTCGGCGAGTAGGTCCTCCTACTCAGCAAGTCCATCAGGAATTCAGCATATAAATAGAGGTGTTGGGTTCCTCCATTTCCTCACCCCTCAACCCTCTTATTTCTCTCTTTAATTTCTCTCTCTAAAGCCCCAAACCCCCCCCCCCCTAAAGTCTAGGTAAACCCCTAGCACCTGAAGGAAGCCCCGAGGCTCCCGGAGTCCTGAGAAAAGAGCCTTTCGGCTCGGGAACGCCGCTCCAGCGAAGCCCGATTTTCGAGAAAACCCGCTGTAAGTGAGTTGTACCTATCCTATCTTTAGTATAGCTTATGTTTCAATATAGTAATGTTATTAGGACCTTATAAGGAGTATTTGGCCTATTATTATGGGTTATAAGTATTTTTTAATAGGGATGAGCAAAAACCGCCGAAAAACCGATATAACCGAAACCGAAAAACCGAAACCAAAACAATAACCGACGGTTTAGGTTTGAATTTTACAAAAACCGAAAAATAACGGTTTGGTTCGGTTTTGACGTATAAAACCGCCCATAAAAACCAAACCGACCCACATATATATTATTTATTATGTTTTAAACTTTTAGTTTTAGACTTTAGACTTTATCTCTTTAATACTTTATGTTTATTTTCAATAAACTGTTAATGGTGTTAAACTTTGATATTTTAAACATTTTTATGTTTTTATAATACTAGAATTCGTACTCTTTATTTTGGTATATTTAAAGTAGATACAATACTATTTATCGCAACGTATTTTCACTAGGTTTGAACCCAAAAACTAGAAAAAAAAATAGGAGCTCATAAACCCACGGTTTAAAACCAAAAACCCATAAACCCAACCCGGAAAACCGAAAAACCGAACCATGCAAAAACCGAACCATGCAAAAACCGAACCTATATGGGTTTAAAAATCGAAAAACCGACTTTCTACGGTTTGGTTTGGTTTTAGCCAAAAACCGACCCAAACCGACCCATGCTCATCCCTATTTTTTAACGCTTATATAATAGTAATAATAGCTAGACTATTAAATTAGTCTCGTCAAGCGTTAGTCTAAACTCTAGTGGTATTGATATTAGGTTTTATCGAAGGAAAATTGTTTTAAGAGTATCGAAGCGCTGTCTGAGTGCTGAGTCACCACCTAATCAAGTGAGTGCATAGTTACTTTCATCTTACACATAGATATGAAGTATTTTAATATAAATTACGTGCTATGTGTGCATATTGTCTGAATACTTGCTGTCTATGTTGGGTGAAATATTTTTATACATGTTTTACATGATTTAAACTGAATATGTATTTTATATCTACAAAATGTGTTGGGTAGAACATGGGTAGATGTAATAGTTTATGTGTGACCAAATAATATAACGAGAGGCCTCGATATAGATGTTTTGATGATCCAGTCATCTAGCAGAGTATAGATGACGACCACGAACTTTTCTAGACAGTCCAGTGGAACGCTACCAGGCTCGCAACCAGTAAGTGTTTATTTGAACTGTGTGAAGTACTCCATCCCCCACATGGTTGCCTTATTTGACATGAATTGCTAAGGTACCCCCGAAGCATGTGTTGTCACCCCGATGAAAGTCCTTAGACTAGGTCCCTTGTGTTAGATGTCTTAGGGACGTAAAGTGAGGATAACGGGAACGGGTAATCGGGTTTGTTTGGTTTGATAAAATTAATAAACTTATTTATTGTGGGATGAAAACCCTTTGTACTCACCAGGTTTCCCAACCTGACCCACTCGGTTTATTTATATCACAGGTGTTGATATGAAGTCACATTACACTGAGAGATTAAGGAGATATAGATCACTAGTGATAATGAATGTAAGTTCTGTTTATGATTATGTTTCTGTATTGACGATGACATCCCAAATGTTTTAAAATGAATAAAAATACATTTCTTTAGAAATTCTTTGATAACGTGTTTATCATGTTTTTACTGGGAACAAATTCCGCAATATTTTTATTAAAAGAGGTACTCTGATTTTTATAAAGCATAAACAAAATCGGTCTTTTCTGGCCGTGAAAATGGGGATGTCACATTATGTGTTTCAGGTACTAGCAAGGACCGTGGAAAGGCGCCGACGTGACCCGTACACACTAGAGAGAGGATTTGATTTTGTGATCTTGGGATATGTTATGTTTCGATAACTACTGTTGGGTATTTTGAGAATATTTTTATGTGAACTTGGTTGATGAAAAATGAAAATTTTGTTTTGAAAATTTCGTTCTTACAAATAGGGAAGGTTTTCTTTGCATTTTCCATAAAAACGAGTTTTGTATTGAGTTTTGGGCCTAAAAAGGTGAAAAACGTCGTTTTTTCGTAACTGTTGAAGGGTTCACGGCCGAAGAAGGGTTCACGGACCAAGAATGGTTCACGGCTAACTCGTTTGCGGCCCTCGGACAGTTCACGGCCTATCAAGAGTTCTCGGCCAGCAGGTTCACAGCCCACTTGCTCCTTCAGCAACCTCCTTCTCATTCAGCAGTCTCGTTCAGCGCTTATTAAAAAAATGGGGTTACCTGGAATCGAACCTGAGTCTTCTACCTCATCACTCCAGTGCCCTTTCCACTTGATCTAGCTTGCCACATGCTACTTTTCATCCCAATTTAATTCATAAAGCTTCGCTACTTCAACCCTATTTTCGCAATTTTAACACTTTCAGCCCAAAAATCAATTTCTTCTATTTTTAAATTTCATTTTCTAACTAAATTTTTTAACTTTTAATTTTTAAACCGAGATGTATAAGTTATTGTTTACGAGTTGGTTGTGCATTGATAATGCATAAACACATTAGTAACTGGATGTTATAAAACGCATTGCTGTGTATGATTGATGAGTAAATAGTACAAGCATAAAAGTCAAAGTTTTTCTGTTCCTTTTATCTCAAGGGATAAAAGCGATATCTTGGGCCACTCGATGAGTTTGTGTTGACTTATGTATCTGTAACGCCCGCAAATCCGGGCTAGTCAATTTAGCGGCAATAGGGGTCGAAAACGACTTTTCGACAAAAGATTATTTACAATAAATAATCTTAACCAAGTTGTAGTATATGTCACGAGGTTTCCGTACATATAAAGAACGCCGAAATCCGAGTTATAACGAAGAAGTTATGGCCCGTCGAAGTTTTACGGCAAAACCGGCACGGCACCGGAGAGCATAAATAATGAATTTATGATAGATCGAGATTTAGCCTTAGAAATCTAAACGGAAGTCGTAGAATATGTTAAACTAAGAACATCGATAAAAAGAACGTCCAAATCTGACTTCGTATGAAGAAGTTATGATTTTTCGAAGTTTCGGACTAGCAGTGTACAGCCCTAAATTCGAATATTTGATCGAGCGGTTTTTAGCTGACACGACCTAAACGAGAATCGAAGATCTCGTTGAGAGTAGCGTAACGAGAAAAAGATGGGCGAAAACGGATGTCGGATGAAGAAGTTATGAGGATTTAACGGACCAAATCGTGTCCCGGCCCGTTAATAATATAAAATTTAAAATCGAGCCAAAATTAGCCGACGAAGTCTAAACGAAAGTTTTAGAGTACGTTCCCACCTTCGCGTGGATATAAAGAACTTCGAAAACGGAGCTCGTATGCGAAAGTTATGATTTTTAGAAGTCGAGAATGCAATTTGCAAAGACTGATAAGGAGCTGATGACGTGGCGCATTGTGGGCCGTCCATCGCTGATCAGATCTCGCCTCGGATGAAGAACACGTCGCCCTCGCTTACGCCCCGCGTCCGAAGCCAGTACGCGCCGCGTACCCTCGCCCTGATCTATTCCGAGTGAGAGACAGCTGGAACCTCGCTGGAGCTCTTATCCGATGACTACGCCCCGCGTAGGTCCGAGGTACGCCCAACGTACCGAGGCCTCGCAGGGCTATAAAAGGGGGCCGAATTTCCTTCATTTTACACACCTTTCTTCACTCTCTCTCTAACTTCTTTCTCTCTCTAAGTGTTGTAAACATCCCCAAACCCTAGGGAACCTCCCTAGCACCCTAGGGAAGCCCCGAGGCTCCCGAAGTCCCGAGAAAAAGGAGTTTTTCGGTTTTGAAACGCTGCTCCAATTAAGTTCCGGTTTACGATGTAAGGAGATGAAAAGTAAATATGATATAAGAGATGACCCTTGAGATAATATGTTTAGGGAAGACTAAAAGAAGATAACGGGGATGGGTAATTGGGTTGATTGTTTGATTGTTTAAACATAATAACTATATTATTGTGGGTTGAAAACCCTATGTACTCACCAGGTTTCCCAACCTGACCCACTCAGTTTATTTACATCACAGGTGACGATATGAAGTGACATTACACTGAGAGATTTAAAGAGATGTAGATCACTAGTGTAAATAATTGTAAGTTCTGTTTATGCTTATGTTTCTGTATTAACAATGACATCCCAAACGTTTTAAAATGAAATAAATACGTTTCTTCGAAAATGTTTTAATAACGTATTTATCGTGTTTTTCTGGGAACAAATTCCGCAACATTTTTATAAAATGAAGTACTCTGATTTTTATAAAGCATAAACAAAATCGGTCTTTTCTGGCCGTGATTTTGGGGATGTCACAGTTGGTATCAGAGCATTAGTTTAAGCGAACTAGGAATATGGATTTATTTCTAGACTTAAACTTAGAATGCTAAGCGATGATTGTGAGGTGTGAGCACTAGCTTATTTTAGGAATGATGCCTAAATTGCTTTTATGTGCTAAATGATTTGTTATGCTATAGTTTGATCGGATCTATGGTCTGTTGCCGACCGGATCTGGAAACCTTATGTGTTTAGGATTCTAAACGTACGACTACGATATTAGAACTAGCATGTAAACGTTTCGGAGTGATAAGGATGATTTAAACGTCAATCCTAAGTAAAGGTCTAGATTCACCTCATTAGGTGTATAGATCAAGATGGTAAGAACCCGTAGCGGAAACGTAAATGCAAATGGGAACAGAAACCAACCCCCAGTGATTGAGCAAATACCGGTGATGGAAGCCACTGCTGAGCCAGTCACAATGGCCGGAGTGCAAGCGATGATCCAAGCGATGTTGGATCGTCAAATGGAGGAAACCAGGCGTTTGCTCCAACAAAATCGAGAGGAAGCAACCATTCAGATCGAACGGCCCGAGTTGAACGAGGGGCAGACTGAGGAGGGAAACTACAGTGGGACTGTTGGTCAAGCCAACCCACCAATGGTTAAGCAAAACCACCAGGATGGAGGAAATGATGGACGTGGATGCAAATACAAGGATTTCATGGCGTCCAAACCACCGAGTCTATCTGGAAGCCCGACGCCGGTGGAAGTCATAAACTGGATCTCCGAGATGGAGACGATGTTTGAGAGTTGTGAGTGTAGCAACAGGCAAAAGACCGCTCTCGCGGTTCCTCTGTTGAAATCTGGAGTACTAAGCTGGTGGAAGCTACTAGCTGATTCGATGCCCAAAGGAGAAGCGAACAAGATGTCATGGGAGGATTTTCTGGTGCAGCTAAAAATGCAGTACTGCTCTGAACAGGATCTTCTGGAAATCAACAACGAGTTTCAGAATCTAAAGAAGGGAAAGATGAGTGTCATCGAGTATGCTGCAAGTTTTACGGAGAAAATGAAGCTTGTTCCTTATCTAGTTCCAACTGAACTCTCCAAGGTCAATAAGTTTGCCCATGGATTACCAGCAGACTTTGGTCCAATGGTCAAACAAGCAACCACTTTGAAAGCCGCCATCTGGGCAGCCAAGAATGTTGAGACCCAAATAAGGGAAAAGGGTCTGGAGAAAGTTGAAGTTGGTGAGAAGAGGAAGTCGGAAGGATCCTCAAGACCTGATAATAAGGGAAAGTTCTCGAAGTCTAACATGGACGACCGAAGGAATGAAGCCAAGTGGTGTGAGAAGTGCAAGAAGAAACACTTCGGAAGATGCGATGGTGAAGTGACGTGCTATAAGTGTGGTAGGACCGGTCACTATTCCAGAGATTGTACATTCGAAAACAAGAAGTGCTACGAATGTGGAAATGATGGGCATATTTCAAAGAACTGTCCAAAGAAAAACGAAGTTGCAAGACCAAATGCACCGCCGAAACCAATGGTATTTCACATGATCCTCGACGAAGCAGAAAACCGTGCGAGGAATCAAGGATGAGGACTTCATATCCGAAGATCAAGTTATGTAGTAGCCATAGTATTGTATGATGTAGCCTATTAGAGGCATAGCCTAGGGTGAACTTGAACACCTATGTAATCATTTCAAGAAATAATATAAAACCTTTGTTTCGTTATCTGATGTGTTAAGTTGATTCGCTGCATGGTGACTTGGGAAACTGCGAGACAATACTTGGGACGAGTATGAGTAGGTGTGAATGGTAGTAGAGGCCTATACTACCGGAAGCACAAGACTCACACTTGGATCAGGGAAAGTCACAAGGTTACCAAGAAGCTAGTAATTGATTTCGTTTTATTCAAGTGTGTTGTTACCATCGTTTCGGTAATGACTAAGAAGATTGTTGATATTCCGACCCTAGTGGCCATATCGAATCGAGTCCGACTACGATGAGTATGTTGAGTGGTTCAGAGAACCAAGTTTGATGTAGCGTCCGGCTTAAACCAAACAATTGAAATCAAAGCGATCAATAGAAATATCGCGCTCGTTGTTAAAGAAGTTGGTAGCTAGAAATGCCTAATGTTAAAGTGTGATTATATCACATTAGAACATGAAGAAAGGCATAGCTTGTTTTAGAATTTAACTCTAAGAGACCTAAGTCTAAGTGTTGCAACATACGATGATAGGTCATTAGAATATGACACATCGATCCATAGTAGTAATAAAAGAAGTCATCTCAAGTTCGTATCCAGTAAGGATCGAGATTTTGACTTGAAGATCAAAATTTGGAGTCTAGCCTGAGGTAGAGAGCAGGTGCACGATCGAGTACTACATACAGTCAATAAGTCTGAGAGATAGACTTGAAGGAATGTAGAAGTTATAATTATTACCTAGGATGAAGAGATGACGTATGGAGTCATTATACGACCATGTTTCGTTGATGATTCCGGGACGTAATCATCCTAAGGGGGAGATAATTGTAACGCCCGCAAATCCGGGCTAGTCAATTTAGCGGCAATAGGGGTCGAAAACGACTTTTCGACAAAATATTATTTATAATAAATAATCTTAACCAAGTTGTAGTATATGTCACGAGGTTTCCGTACATATAAAGAACGCCGAAATCCGAGTTATAACGAAGAAGTTATGGCCCGTCGAAGTTTTACGGCAGAACCGGCACAGCACCGGAGAGCATAAATAATGAATTTATGATAGAGTGAGATTTAGCCTTAGCAATCTAAATGGAAGTCGTAGAATATGTTAAACTAAGAACATCGATAAAAAGAACGTCCAAATCTGACTTCGTATGAAGAAGTTATGATTTTTCGAAGTTTCGGACTAGCAATGTACAACCCTAAATTCGAATATTTGATCGAGCGGTTTTTAGCTGACACGACCTAAACGAGAATCGAAGATCTCGTTGAGAGTAGCGTAACGAGAAAAAGATGGGCGAAAACGGATGTCGGATGAAGAAGTTATGAGGATTTAACGGACCAAATCGTGTCCCGGCCCGTTAATAATATAAAATTTAAAATCGAGCCAAAATTAGCCGACGAAGTCTAAACGAAAGTCTTAGAGTACGTTCCCACCTTCGCGTGGATATAAAGAACGTCGAAAACGGAGCTCGTATGCGAAAGTTATGATTTTTAGAAGTCGAGAATGCAATTTGCGAAGGCTGATAAGGAGCTGATGACGTGGCGCATTGTGGGCCGTCCATCGCTGATCAGATCTCGCCTCGGATGAAGAACACGTCGCCCTCGCTTACGCCCCGCGTCCGAAGCCAGTACGCGCCACGTACCCTCGCCCTGATCTATTACGAGTGAGAGACAGCTGGAACCTCGCTGGAGCTCTTATCCGATGACTACGCCCCGCGTAGGTCCGAGGTACGCCCAGCGTACCGAGGCCTCGCAGGGCTATAAAAGGGGGCCGAATTTCCTTCATTTTACACACCTTTCTTCACTCTCTCTCTAACTTCTTTCTCTCTCTAAGTGTTGTAAACATCCCCAAACCCTAGGGAACCTCCCTAGCACCCTAGGGAAGCCCCGAGGCTCCCGAAGTCCCGAGAAAAAGGAGTTTTTCGGTTTCGAAACGCTGCTCCAATTAAGTTCCGGTTTTCGATAAAATTCGCTGTAAGTGTGCTACGCTTACGCAATTTTTAATATAGCTTTCAAATAATTATAGGAATGTTATTAGGTCCTTAAAATAATTATTTGGGCTATTATTATGAGTTATATCGAGTATTATTAACGCTTAATAATACTCGGACTAATTAATTTGTCGCGGTTATCGTTAAACTAAACCCTAGTGGTATCGATACTAGGTTTTATCAAAGGAATATCGTTTTGAGAGTATCGAAGCGCTGTCCGAGTGCTGAGTCACCACCTACTCAGGTGAGTGCATAGTCCCTTTCATCTTACACATAGATATGAAGTATTTTAATATAAATTACGTGCTATGTGTGCATATTGTTTGAATACTTGTTGTCTATGCTGGATGAATGATTTATACATGTTTTAAATGATTTAAACTGTATATTTATTTTATATCTACAAATATGTTGGGATAAAACATGGGTAGATGAAATAGTTGGTGAGTGATGAAATAAAATAATGAGAGATAGGTGATGATAGATAGGTGATTATGAATTGGTGATGTAGGATACTACAACCTTGTCCGACAATTTGGAGATGTAGTCATCTACCAGAGTATAGATGGCGACCACGGACTATTATAGACAACCCCGTGGAAACACCAGCAGGCTAGCAACCTGTAGGTGATGAATTACGAGTTCAGGCGATGTTGTAACTACGTATTCATGCGATGATAGTCTAACCCTTATTATGAAGTACGAGTCCAGGCGATGTTGTGGCTACGTATTCATGCGATGATAGACTAACCCTTATCATGATTTACAAGTCCAGGCGATGTTGTGGCTGCGTAATCATGCGATGATACCCTAACTCTTGCTAGACACATATTGAGGGAGTAATCCCCGGATTAGTATTGTCTATGCAATGTAGGCGATGATCCTTAGGTAAAGTTCGTAAGAACAATCATATAAGGAAATACGATGTAAGGAGATGAAAAGTAAATATGATATAAGAGATGACCCTTGAGATAATATCTTTAGGGAAGACTAAAAGAAGATAACGGGGATGGGTAATTGGGTTGATTGTTTGATTGTTTAAACATAATAACTATATTATTGTGGGTTGAAAACCCTATGTACTCACCAGGTTTCCCAACCTGACCCACTCAGTTTATTTACATCACAGGTGACGATATGAAGTGACATTACACTGAGAGATTTAAAGAGATGTATATCACTAGTGTAAATAATTGTAAGTTCTGTTTATGCTTATGTTTCTGTATTAACAATGACATCCCAAACGTTTTAAAATGAAATAAATACGTTTCTTCGAAAATGTTTTAATAACGTATTTATCGTGTTTTTCTGGGAACAAATTCCGCAACATTTTTATAAAATGAAGTACTCTGATTTTTATAAAGCATAAACAAAATCGGTCTTTTCTGGCCGTGATTTTGGGGATGTCACAGTATCGGGCCCGATCAGGACTGAGTTGATGTGTTCAATTAAGTTCTTTGTCCTACAAATCAGAAATCGGGAAACAAGATATCGGACAATGAGAATGATTCTATTCCATGTCTTTGTCCACATGATATCTTGAAGAACGAATGATTATATGATCCTTTATCTCAAGGACACACAACTGAATAGGTCAGAGTTCGACAATGGCTTTTGAGAGCTACGATTACTAATGAGATTCTGAAGTCGTACTTGCAATTATAGTTATTAGACTTATCCAAGTGGGAGACTATTGGATTAGGTGTCTAAGACCATAACTATAATTGGTATGAACTTGATTTGATAGTAGCATGGTCCTTTAGGGCTGCCTTCACTTTAGCAACTTGATAGGATGATTTATGAAGAGAGAGGTTAATAAATGATTTATTAATATATTATGATAATAATATATTAATTAGAAATCATATTATTTAATTAGTATTAGATTAGAAATTAATTTGGAATTAATTTTGGGATTAAAGGAACTGATTAAAAGAACGAGGATTGTTTTGCAAATCATTGATAGTTGCAAAACTGGGCTGCTGGACTCCTTTGGATGGAGTGGACAAAATGTATAGGGAGGCCCTATAGAATTCGTCCAAGGATTCTAGAATAGGAGGTCCATGGACTTCTTAAGGCCTAAGCAAGATATTAGGGTTTCTACCTGAAAACCCTAGTAGCCTTAGCTATTTAAAGATCCCTACACATGAGGTTTTCGTCCAATGCTCAAAGCATAGAAACCCTAGTCGAAATTCTGCATTATCCATCCTCTTTCCTCTCATCGTCTTGCTACAAGTGTTTGTGATCCATTAGAGGTGCAACATGTGGGGCACTAAGCTTTCAAAGGTCAAGATCAAGCTAGGAATTCTTGTTATTGCTATATAAAAAGCAAGGTAATCTTATTAACCCTTTTTCATATGTAAATTTCGAATTGTATATGCTAGATCAAGGGTTATTGCTTTGGAATTTCTTTTGCATGTTCAATTAGTGAAAAACTTAGATCCAAAGAAATTAGGGTTGCATGAACACATAGGATGTTGTTATGCTCAAAACCCATCATGAATGTCTCTAATGGTAGAAACCCAAAACCCTAGAACACTAGAACTTTAGAAGGAGAGAAAGGTGACAATGATGACATTCGGATTTCATTATTCCATGAAGGTTATAAATGAAATTTCCAAGCCAATGTGTCCTATTTATAGTTGGTAGAAACCCTAATTTCAATAATAAAATAATAATATTTTAAACTGATTCAACTTAATTTTCTTATCAGTTATCAGGAGGATTCCAGAAACCCTAGAAGGCTACTTAAAACTGTCCCCGCTATAGGATGTTTTATAATTGCTTCTTTTGTTAAACTATTGATCAATTGCAATTCAACACTTACACTTTTAATTAATTTCAATTAATCCCGAATTGATTTCTGATTAATAGTTAATTAATTCTAACCATTTCTAATTAATTCGAAATTAATTATTAACTATTTCTAATTAATATATTAATCATATAATATATTAACTAGTCATTTTATCTCTCTCTTAATATCAATTCTAGCTATTTCTGGTTATGAGGACAACCCAGAAAAGACTTTACTTTTTATTCACTAAGATTATACCAATTTAGTTAAGAACTTAGACACTTTAATCCAATAGTCTCTCACTCAGATACATCGTCAACTACAATTGCAAGTATATACTTTGAATAACTAGTAAAGAGCGCTTTCCATAGCCACTGTCGAACTCTGATAAAATCAAACATTGACCCTAAGATAAGTGATCAATTATCCCTTTGTTATACCAGATATTGTATGAACATGATACATTGATACAAAGCAATCACATATTCCAAGATTTTGTTTCCTGATTTCTGATTTATAACGATTGAATTCAGACTAATATTTGAACACATCACTTTAGTTCGGGTGCAACCAACCACTTTAAATGTCAAAACAAATCATCGAGGGACCCAAAGATATCACTTTTCCTATTAAGGAAAAAGGAACAAATACATTTTGACTATTTAGTTTTATTTAACATGTTAGACATGGAATTACACTTTATGAAATCCACTTACGGATGTATTGATGCAAACCAATGTACAACAGACTTGCCAACTATTACTTATATATATATATATATATATATATATATATATATATATATATATATATATATATATATATATATATCGAGGGACCCGAAGATATCACTTTTCCTATTAAGGAAAAAGGAACAAATACATTTTGACTATATACTTTTATTTAACATGTTAGACATGGAATATCACTTTATGAAATCCACTTATGGATGCATTGATGCAAACCAATGTACAACAGAGTTGCCAACTATTACTTATATATATATATATATATATATATATATATATATATATATATATATATATATATATATATATATATATATATCCGCTTGAATCTATGAAGTAATATATATGTTTCGGTTTAACCAATGCTTAAATATATATATATATATATATATATATATATATATATATATATATATATATATATATATCCGCTTGAATCTATGAAGTAATATATATGTTTCGGTTTAACCAATGCTTAAAATCCTTTTTTTTTTCAAGTACTCATGAATACTGGAGCAATCCCTATGCAATGTCCAATCACCACAGAATCTCTATAAGTGTTCCATGACAGTGTTAAATCAATACACACTCCCAAAAGTATGTCTGAATGTGACATTTTGAATAATTTAATATTCAGGAAGTAACACACAAAATGAAACACAATAATAAACTAATTTTTCTATGGCATCATATGCTTTGAATATAAATAATTCCTCATTATTTAATCACTAGAACAATTACAGATTATTGATTGTATAAATGTTTTGGGGTAATCGATTTACCAACTAAACTTGTAAACATTTATCATGTCTGTGCTCTTAGCATGCATATCATGTTTTACTTTGGTCATCACTATTGTGAATGAATCATCGAAAAGATATTCACTTCACAACTAGATCTCCATCCTCAACCCCCTTCTTGGTTGTAGTGGATTTTCCACCTTCTATGAATTGAACTACTGTGATCTCGTGAATCATTAGTCAACTCGACTGTACTTTCACAAAATATCTCAAATGGCAATGTGTTACTCAAAACAACTCCAATGTCAACTATGAAGTTTTCTAGTTCAGGTATGCTCCTTAGATGCATCACTTGCAATAAGGTAATTTAAATCATATTGTTGAGTCTATCACATCTCCTACATGAAACCTTTCATGTTATCATACTACAACTTAACATGAATGTCCATTTAGAGTATAACTTAGAGTCATCTAAAAAATTATGTCACTATAGCTCTTCTCAATCATGTTTTCTACTGTCTACTAGAAACCATTCCTTAATATCTTTAAATACCTATGAATGTTCTTAACAGTTGTCTAGTGATTTAGTTGAGAAATTTTTTGATACAATCTAAAGATGCTCAAAACATCTAAGACATCAGAATAATCACAAGTCATAAAATTCATGATTGATCCTATATACGAAGCATATGGTACTCAACCCATCCTATCATATTCGTGACTAAAACAAAAGACTTTGAGATTCACTCAAGTACTTACTATACAGCCTATGAATAATTCCTTTGGAATGTTCCAAGTTGAAACCTTTCAACACATTGTGCTTTGGCTGAATCCTATTAATCATTTTGATTAATACTTTTATATTTGAAGACCAAGTACCAAATGTCGCTTCCCCATGTCTATCATAGTGAAACAATTCTTGAGCTTTTTCACTTTACAACTTAGGGATAATGTTTCCTATAAGCAACATTGTCATCACCATGAAATACCAGGAAGAGAACAACTCCGACACTAGCTTTGTTATGTACTCAAAACTAATATAGACTTCTAGAAAGAAAATACTTTTTGACTCTTCTCATGGAAAGTAGATTCATGCTATGTGATGCTTGTCTAAATCTACGAACAGACTTCTCAAGATTGCACAACTAGTGTGGATATTTTGTATGTTTAAATACTTTTAGGATGTTTCAAACATCCTTCGAAAGTTTCCTATTAAGAAAATTCATTTAAATATCCACTTTGACACACATTTTATCAAAGAGAATGGTAATAACCACACAGACCTTTTCTTAGCTACTGTTGAGAGAATGTTTCCTCATAATCAAGTTCTTGAGTCTGAGCGAAAACCTTTTCTACCATATTAGCTTTGAATGTGTGTATATTCCTAGCCATGTTAGTATTCATATTAAAGATCCAATTACAGCCTACTTTCATAGGGCTAGGCTTTGGATCAACCAATCTCATACTTGGTTATCCTTCATGAACTGAATTTCACTATCATTAGACTCTTCTAATGGTAGCCATAGGTCCCACCGTTGTTTCCTAGTAGCTATTAGGCTTATCCAAATTAATCAATGTTTTATCACTAATCAACATATTTCCTTCCATGGTTAAATGAAACTTATAAAACTTGAGAGTTTCTTTAACTCTAGATTTGTAAAAAGGTAAGGTAATGTCATTTGACACAACTAGTATTTAAACCTCAATTTGAGAGCTAGTTCCAACTATAGGTTCATTGTCGGTTATATCTTAAATTTCTTCAAGGTCAATACGACTCCCACTAACTTCTTGATATGTGTATGTTCTTTCCCTCCAGTAACATTCCTTTTGGCTATAAGTACCACATTCTCATAGGTCTTTAAAACAAATATCAAAATTCTTTAGCGAATACCCTCCAATTTAACACTTCTCAGATCGCGATTCAAGTTGATCGTTGGTTTCTCGTATAACAAGAAAAAAAACCTCACAACACCAGATCTGAATGTGAGGGAAATTTCCAGCTCCACATTTCAGGAGGTGTCCTCAAAACCTACTCATATGGTTACAAGGTTCAAAATACTCTACTATTTTAAGTGTATTTTCGCAAATAGTAAATGGTAGCGAAACATGATTCGTCATAGATCGAATCATTACATTATGGTGTCCTTGTAACACTCGGTTTCGAATCACTTTATTATTCAGGGTCGTGGCCCGATCATCAGTTATTTTAAGGCTTCGAGACTTGGGGGAAGAGATAATTAGCCCTTTTTGGATGTAGGTATTATAGATTAAGTGATATGAATGTTCAATTGTGTTTCGGAGACTAAGGGTATAATCCTAATTTGGCAGTTCGGGCCTTTATGAATTTTAGGTTTTTGTTTGGGAAGCCTTAAGGCAGAGGTGAGTTGTTAGAAGTTTAGGGCTTCTTGTTACCTTTCCGTGGATATAAAGTTTGTCGGAATTGGTCTTAGATCTAGGGAGTTATAGCTAGATGAACTTTAGGTGTTTTGGAGCTTGGTCGAGTACGCGGGGCGTAGTCACTAAGTACGTTAGGTGTAATGAATGGTCTGATTGTAGGTGGTTCTTGAGTATGCCGAGCTTACTAATGGGTACGCAGGGTGTACTCCCTTCAGTTAAAAAAACCCTCATTTTTAGAGTTTTGCCCCTTATTTAAGCATCTTTTATTCTTGAGCCTTATTCTTTATCAGCCTCCATGCCTCCTAAACCCAAATATTCGACCCTTAGGCACCATCTTGGAGTTCTTAAGTTTTTTTGAGGAATCTTGGAGTGTTTTTATGCATCTTGAAGAGTTTGAAGGTTGTTGAAAGATCATCACTTGGAGTGGGGCTTGTAGATCTAGAAGTTTCCCATCTTTTGTAACCAATTAAAAGGTAAAAAGCTCTCATCTTGGCATCTCTTTGGTTAGATCTTGTCGGAGTGGTTTATGGCACATTTTGGTCTCTTTGGTTTGTCTTTATGAGGTTGAGCTTGCCCCAAGAGTTTGGACACTAGATATGGACGCTTTAGGTGTCCCAAATGCATAAAAATGTGATCTTGAAAGTTGATATCAACTCATGCATGTGTTTTACCCTCCTTGGTGAAGTTGTAAAGTAAGAACTTGGATTTGGGACCCATTGAGCCATGCAAAAGCTCAAAGTTAACAACTTTATGGATTAAGACATGCTTTGGAACTAGATATGGGTATTAGACGTTTTCACTTAAGGGATTAAGACATTTTATAAGTTGGTTGTGAGCAGAGTCAGTACGCGGGGTGTACCACCTAATATGTTGCACGTACTGAGTCAAATGGGCGTACGCTGAGCGTACCAACTGAGTATGCGGGGGGTACTCAGTCTGTTTGGTTTTCTTGATTCGTTGGCTTTTTGACCTTGGACTATTGACCATAAGTTCGACGAGGGTTGCCCATAGGATATTTTGGGCCTTTAATGATATCGGGCCTTCTCGGGTAAGGCCCATGATGGTTCTGGGGCCAATTTGGATATTTGGACCTTATTAGGCCTTGTAGTTCCATTTAAGGGATTTGGGTTTATGATGCTAGTGGATTGGTCCTTGGATTTTTGGCAAAGTAAGGAAAGGGGTAAAATGGAATTTTACCTTGAAGGTTGGTCTTTTGGCTAGAATTCTTGATTGGGTCGAGAATCAATCATTGATGGAATGTTATTTAATGATTTCAGCACAAGGTCTCCGGTAGCAGCAGTTCAGGTGTTCGGTTATCTTGGTTCGAGGTGAGTCTTCTCACTATACTATGGGTCGAAGGCACCAATGCCGGCTTATTGGCTTATATTATTAGACGACTAGGGGTGGCCTTTGGCATTTGTATGAAATACCCAAAGGTGGCTCCTGGAACATCCTTATGCAAGACCAGGGTTCAGACCCTGGCAGTTAAGTAGATAGTTAGCGGTGGTTTGTATGTTAGTTGTCTTTGTGATGCTTGCATTAAAGACCAGGAGGTGGCTCCTGGATCTTGTCGGTGAGACCCAGAGTGTTTGGCCCCCGACCTAACAAGGAAAGACCATAATACTGCTCGTGGCAAAATGGCAAGACGATGGTGGGCACATAGCACCTTCTATTGCAAGTATGATATGTATGATATATATATATATATATATATATATATATATATATATATATATATATATATATATATATATATATATATATGATATGTGGTATTTTGGGGAACTCACTAAGCTTTGTGCTTACAATTTTTGTTTATGGTTTTAGGTACTTCTGGTTCAAATGGGAAGGTCCCAACTTGATTGCAGCGCATATACCCATGTTTTTCTGCAACTTAGTGATTTTGGGACTGTACTTTGATAACTGTTTATTTATGAAATACTTCTATATGTGTGAGAAAATGGAATTGGTGTTTTGATTACGTTAGAAATGATTTTTTTTACCTTGTGGTTTGTTGGGATGTTACAAGTTGGTATCAAAACCTTGGTTTGAGGGATTCGTGCATAGCCTAGGGTATGTTTGAACTCAAATTGAGGATTTGGTAAATTTTTCATAAAACAAATATTTTATTAAAGGGATTTCTAACAAAATAAAGGGTTGTGATGTGTGATATCGTCTAAGATCAAGTAAGTGATTCGCAGAATACCCATACATGTTTATTATGTTATATATTATGAGAATTGCATGCTAGATAAGGGCTTAGGATCTACTTAGGATTTTATGCTAGGAAAGATGCCTTTTTATGCCTGATTGTTTGAGCTTTTTGAATTGCATGCTAGTATGAATGGATTGATTAGTGATGCGATGGTTAGATTTTTTGTTTCCCGAATGCTGCTTTCTTTGTGCTTCGTGGGACTCTTAGTGACGCGGATCAGCTACTAAGTGAATATGCTAAGTTACATGTTGCCCTATTGCGCAACTTTCGTTTGAGTCCAAACGTTCTTGGGTTGAGTCTTTTACTCGAAGGATTATCCGATCTCTTTTGCATGTGGTTGTATTCATGAGGTAGTTAGTTGACATTAACATGAGTCTTTTAGCAGTTGATGGCAGGGTGAGGTCGGGAACATAGGGGAGCCTAGGAAGTGCTTTTAATGGGTTAGTTGCACTGTGTAGCGAGTATTTAGGCATTAGTTTGAGAAGGTAACTTAGAGGATTTGGGATGATTCTTGAGGAAATTATGGATAGGTGTGAAAGGTAGTATTGGGTAATGATTCCAAAGTTGTAGATTTTCTTAAAGTACATATTTTCTCTCGGTTTGGCTCTCCACAAACTCTCATAAATGATCGTGGGACTTATTTTTGCAACTAAAAGATCGAAGCTATTCTGAAGAAGTGTGGGGTGACTCATAAAGTCTCAAAAACTTATGGGTAAGCGGAGGTCTCAAATAGACAAATCAAATGAATCTTGGAGAAACAATCAATCTAAGCTACAAGGATTGGAGCATAATGTTGGATGATTCCTTATGGGTATACCGAACCGCTTTCAAGACTTCCATTGGTATGTACCCATAGTGGTTAGTGTTTGGGAAACCATGTCGCCTTCTGATCGAGCTTGAGCACAAATCATTTTAGGTTGTTAAGAAATTCAACTTTGGATGAAGATGAAGCGGGCAACAAAAGAAAGCTGACATTCAAAAGTTGGAGGAGATTAGAAATGATGTGTATGAGAATGAAATGATTTACAAAGAGAAGACGAAGGCATATCATGACAAAATGATCTCTCGGAAGACTTTTGCAAAGGGTCAAAAGGTGCTTCTTTACCATTCAAGATTCAAGTTTATATCGGGGAAACTAAGATCAAGATGGGTTGGTCCCTTTGTGGTTACAAATGTCTTTGACCATGGTGTAGTGGAAATCACAAGCCAACAAACCGGGAAGACACTTAAAGTCAATGGTCTTAGATTAAAACCGTATTATGAGGGATTTGAGGTGGAGAACGAAGAGATAGAGGTGTTCGAGAGCCCCACGTACCAAGAGTGAAGCATATTTAAGGGCCAAGTTGAGCCAACGACTTAAACAACGACGGCTAACCGAGAGTCAATCCGGCGGTATTTTCGTCTTTTTATCGAATTTCATTTATGTCAATGTTTCATCTAGTTTTATGATCCCAAGATGTTTTTTCATAATATTTGAAGTTTAAAATCCACTTTTGAGGCAGTCAAAGACTTGCGGTATTGAAAAATCAAAAATAATTTTTTTTCTTGGTTAGAGAGTTCCACGGTCGTGGAAATTTTGCATTGCAATTTACACGACCCATGGAATCCAAGCCTATCATTTACACGGCCTGTGTAAACGTAAAATCCAACTTGCAGTTTTTAATGAAAAAAATCGACTTCTTTTTACCATTCAACTCAAAAACCTAAGACTCATCTTTCTCACTACTGCCCCCTTCATGAAACCTCACAAAAAATCTTCCATATTTCTCATTTTTTATTCAATTTGAGAGCTCCAAGGTATGAAATCCTTCTCATTTCTTCATTTTCTTGTCTTGCACCTCAAAACACCATCTCTCATGGCCGATATCAAAATTTTGAGAAAGACCTAGAATTTTTTAGTTTCAATTTTCGAACTAATTCTTGCAATTTCTTGGAGGATAAGCTTGGGGAAGCATTGGATACCACTCAAACTCCATTTGAAAGCTTAAATTTGGTATGTAGTTCCAATTTTTTTGTTTATATTGTCAAAATTTTGCTTTTGGAGTGAAATCGAGTAAGGAATTGGTGGTTGTGTGCTCTGGTGCCTGCATTAGTCTTTCTAATCTTCATTATGTGAGCAAAGCTTTATGCTTTCATTGGAATATGAAATCCCATGGAACAAGAGCCCGAATTATGCCTTCCAAAATGGGTGGTCAAGATGCCGAAGATGAGCAAGACCAAGAACCCGTAGACAACCCATGTCCATTTGGGCTTAACTTTGAAATCCCCCGCACAACAAATTTTGTACTCAAGTTTAATCCTTAGGGGAAAAGGGTACCAAAAGTTTACGGATGTTCAAGCTCTAAAGGACCTCCACATATACAAAGGAATTCGCAAACTCTTGATTAACATCAGTTGGGAAGGTCTTTTAACTCTCCATGAAAATAACTACCAAACACCCATGATAGAATTCTTATTATCCATCAAGTCATACTATTCATCAAGCATTATTTCTTTTAGTCTAAACAACCAATCCCATTGAATCCATGTAGTCACAATCTGTGACATTAAAGGGAAACTAGAATAATCACTTTCATCGAGACTATAAGGAATTTAGGTACAAACTCTCTAAGGAGGATACTTATAATTCATGTAACGCCAAAGCCTCCAGCATCATCCACCCGGTGCTTAAAATCACACATCGCATCATCGCTTCTCTCTTGTTCCCACAAGAAGAAATTAGTAAATCAAGAAAAAAAAGTTGGAAGTTTTATGGTGTATGATTTATGAACTTGAAAATTCACCTCATTTTAGATATTGGGTGCTTAACAAGACGCTAAAGGTCTCAGAGAGCAATAATGGCCAGCTGCATTGTGGTGGTATGATCTCGATAATAGCTACACATATCGGTCTCCAAATTCCCAACAACCCCCAAGACAAAAATCTTGGATCAAACTCGCTTATCCATTCATGCCATGGAGAATATGCATCTTTTCTACTGCAAGTCCAACGTGAATGTTCATTGGACCGTTGATGGTCAAGAGTACTTGCATATTGATAGTCGTAACAAAAAGATACTCGGCCTAACCAACAACATCCCAAATACCAATTGGACTCTTACGTCTAATTTGGGTATTGTTGCATCCCGTCTACTTCCCGCCCCTCTGTTCCATCCTCAAGTGCTTCCACTTATGCTCATCCCATCATTTTTTCCAAGCACACCATTGTAGGAATTAGGTAAAACAAATTGACTTAAAATCCTTAAGTTCATATGCAACCTAAAGGATCTATGTTTTCACTATTGAACCTATAACTAAGAACATTAAATAATAAACCCTAGAAACCCTAGGATATTTTCGAAAACACCAAATAAGGGTTTAGGATTACATAACTTATTGTTGTTATAGTAAATAACACAAATCCTTCACTTGTAGATCTCTTGGAAGCAAACACAACAATTATCGTGCCTCTAATGGTTCACATCCAAGCTAGGAAGAAGAAAGAGTATAGAGAGAGGAGAGAAAAGAGTAGAATTTTGGCAATCTCCTTAGAAGAATGAATGGTTGAAAATGCAAGGCTTAGGGATCCTTATATAGTGCAATCTAGAAACACTAGATAACCCTAAAACCAATATAATAATATGATCTTGAATTGGTAATTATCCAATTTCCTAATTATCCTCCAAGAATAATTCTAGAACCCTAAAACTCCTCCTAAAACATCCAAGGCTCTAGGAAGGTTCTAGAGTGCCTCTTGTTCAATTATTGAACAATTACACTTTAACCCATGTATTTTTAATTAATCAAATTAATTCTGATTAATTATTAATTAAATATTACTATTTCTAATTAATATATTTTCTCATAATATATAATAAACTATTTAGTTCAATTTATTAATCACGTAATAAATTAATCACTATCTCTAAAAGTCATCTTGGGCAAATTTCTAGGTTTAAGGGCAACCCAAAAGGACCATGCTATTATCAATTCAAGTATATACCAATTATAGTTATGGACTTAGACACCTAATCCAACAATCTCCCACTTGGATAAGTCTATAACTATAACTGTCAGTATAACTTATGCATCGATCAAGAAATTATAGCTTCCAAAAACTGCTGTCGAACTCTGACCCATTCAGAAACATGTCCTAAGATAAGTGATCATATAATCCTCCGTTCTGCAAGATATTATTTGGACACGAGGCATGGAAAATCTCACTGTCCAAGACTTTGTTTCCCGATTTCTGACTTGTAATGAGATAGGACTTTTAGTCGACACATCAATTTAGTCCTGGCTGGGCCCAACATTATAAGTCAACACCAAATCACCCAAGGGGCCCAAAGATATTGGTTTTCCTGTTAGCGTAATAGGAACGAATAAACTTTGACTCATATGATTGTATCCTTTACTCATCAAATCATGCATGACAAGATGTTTTATAACATCAAGTTACTTGTAAATTACAACTCATATATCTCCGTTTCAAGATCATAAGATATTATTGTCTTAGAATTAAGCGTGATAGATTCCATGTAGTAATTCTCTGAGCGTAGGTTTATCCAATACTTAAATCCCCATTTCTACGTACTCTTGAATATTACAAAAATATTATTGATATGTCTAACTCCCTTAGACAATCTACAATCCAATTCATGACAATCTTAATTCACTAGTTACTTCCAAAAGTACGACCGACTGTGGAATTTGAATAATCATATTATTCGGGAAGTAACATATGCAAAACGAAACATAAGAATAAACGATTGACAAAAGGTAGTAGACAAACTCATAAATAATTCTCCGTTATTTAATCACCAAAAATTAATTACATTTATTATATACAAGTTTCAAAGTAAATATCTAACTACTAAAACTAATATCATATCTCAAACCAATGCTCCTCGCATGCTGACTCTGCTTGACCCTACTCAGAGCCTTCGTCAAATGATTTGCATGATTATCTTCTGATGATACCCTCTTCATGATGAGGTGACCTTCTTCTACTCTATGTCTAATGTGATGGTACTTCCTATTGATATGTCTAGACTTTCCATGATCTCTTGGTTCCTTAATCAAGGTAACCGCTCCTTCATTATCGCAAAAAGTTCCATTGGTTCCTAAATGGTTGGGATAACTCCAAGATCTTTGATGAAGTTCTTCAACCAAGTTGCTTCCTTTGATGCTTCATTTGCAACTATGTACTCTAATTCATAGGTTGAATCAACCACTGTGTCCTGTTTGGAACTCTTCCAAGTGACTGCTCCACCGTTTATAATGAACACTCAACCAGATTGAGAACAAAAGTTGTCTTTATTTGTTTGAAAGTTGGCATCATTATACCCACTCACTCTCAATGTATCACTTCCACCAAGGACTAGAAGCATGTCCTTCATCCTCCGCAAATACTTGAGAATGTTCTTAACCACTGTCCAATGAGCTTTACATGGATTTCCTTGATAGCGACTGACCTTGCTCAAGGCAAAGGACACACCAGGGTGAGTACTTGCATAAAATATATGATCGCCCCTATAACCGAAGCGTAAGGTACCCGACGCATATCAACTATCTCTTCATCGGTAGTAGGACTTTAAGTCTTACATAATTTGGTATTGCTCTGGATAGGTAGCTCTCCTTTCTTGGAATTTTCCATACTGAACCTATTTCGTACTTTATCCAAGTATGTACTTTGTCTAAGTCTTATTAGTCTCTTCTTTCTATCTTTCATGATTCTTATCACGAGAATATAGGCTGCTTCTCCAAGGTCTTTCATGGCAAAACACTTTCCAAGCCAAGACTTAACTTCTTGCAAAGTTGGAATATCGTTTCCCATGAGTAGTATGTCGTCGACATATAACACCAAAAAAGTCACTATACTCATACTATCCTTGATATACACACATGACTCATCTTCACTCCTAGAGAAACCAAACTGTTTGACTTTCTCATGGAAGCAAAGATTCCAGCTGTGATATGCTTGTTTCAATCCATAGATGGATTTCTCAAGCTTCCAAACTCTATTTGGAAACCTTACATATACAAAACCCTATGGCTGACTCATGTAAACATATTTAGCCAACTTCCCATTAAGGAAAACACTTTTGACATCCATCTGCCAAATTTCATAGTCATGAAAGGCAGCTATGGTGAGTATTATCTAATAGATTTTATCTTAGCTACTGGTGATAAGGTATCATCATATTTAACCCATGGGGTTTGAGTGAAGCCCTTTGCAACCAGTCGAGCCTTGAAAGTGTGTACCTTTTCATCCATGTCGGTCTTCTTCTTGAAGATTCATTTGCACCCAACTGTCTTTCGATATGGTACATTATTAACCAAATTCCAAACTTGGTTGTCAAACATGGACTTGATCTCACTGTCCATTGCCTCTTTCCATTTAGCAACATCAGGGTCTGCCATTGCTTCCCTGTATCTAGCCAGCTCATCTAAATTTATCAGTGTCCTAAAATCAACAAACGTATCACCATTTGTAGTAATATGGAAGCCATATAACTCAAGTGGCATGCTAACTCTACTAGAATGCCTAAGAGGTAATGACTTGTCTATCGGTTCAACAGACCTCTTCCTCTTGTTGAGTGCTAGTATCATTTAAGGTTCCTTTAATGGTTGACTCTTGAATTACTTCAAGGTCAATGGTACGCCCACTGTCCTCTTTGAATATGAGCTCTCTTTCTCTCTCTCTCTCTCTCTCTCTCTCCCTATCTCTCTCTCTTTCTTTCTTTATTTCTCTCTCTCTCTTGAAAGACTCTTCTTCGTGCTACAAAGACCATGTTCTCACTAGGTCTATAAACCAAAGATCCAAATGATTGCTTTGGTGAAAGCAATGAAAATACACTTCTCACTTTTATCTGCTAGCTTGTCATGAGTCTCTCATCTTATGAAAGCCTCACAAAACCAAACTTTGATATGTGCTAACAAGGGAACTTTCCTTGTCCACATCTCGTGAGGTGTTTTAACAACTCATCACAGAACGAACCATGTCTAACAAGGTCCAATTACGCCTCTCAGCCACACCATTCAGTTGTGGTGTCCTAGGAGGAGTCAATTGTGAAACTATTCCACATTCCTTTAGATAGTCTTTAAACTTGATACTAAAATACTCTCCACCCATATCAGATCTAAGCATCTTTATCCTTTTTCCCAACTGATTCTGACTTCATGTTTAAACTCTTTGAACTTTTCAAAGGTTTCTAACTTATGCTTGATTAAGTAGAGACAAACATATCTGCAATAATCATCTATAAAAGTCACATAGAATCGATTAGCATCCCTTGTGGATGATCTGAAGAGTCGACACACACCTATATGTATGAGATCCAACAAATCTTCACCTCTTTCACAAGATCCCGTGAAGGGTGATTTTGTCATCTTTCCCAAAAGATAAGATTCACATGTATCATCTGACCTTAGGTCAAATGATTCCAATACTCCACCCTTTTGGAGTTAGGTGATTCGTTTCTTGTTAATGTGTCCAAGACGACAATACCACAAGCACACTTGTCTACACCATTAGACGACTCAATATGAAAAACATTATTGCCTAATTTATCAACACACGTCACAGTTTCATACACACCATCACAAGGTAAATCTTCAAATATATAAACACCATTTTTATAAGTAGAAATAGAACCATTCAAATCATTAAATGAATATCTAAAACCATGTCTAAACAATTCATGAAAAGATAATGTTTTGTGTCATTTATGACGAGTAGCAACAATTCCTTAATCTAAACTAACACCACTACTAAGCACTAGACTATAAAATCCAATCTTTGTAACAAGAGAATATCACCTATTCCCCATGATCTGTTTCATTTTTATGTGCTCTCCACCTCCTCACTTTCTCTTACTCCATGTAGATCAGAACAAATGTGAAATCCACATCCTGTATCAAGAACCCAAGAACGAGAAGATGACGTATTAGATGAAATAGTGTATATAACTGCAGAAGAAGGCTTCACTTTGCCATCCTTGATATCTTGCAGATACTTTGGGCAACTTCGTTTCCAGTGCCCCTTATCATTGCAGTAAAGACAAGTGGCCTCTTTAGGGTCAGAAAAGTGAGGAATGTCAGAACTAGGCTTTCCTTTTGGTCAATGACTTGACGACCCAACATGAGATTTTCCTTTCTATTTCCTGTTTAGGAGGACCTTTCATCTTCTTCCCCGGTCCCTATCTCATAGCCAGAACGGGAGAACTAGCTGGAGTGGAGGCTAAACCTTTTCTCTTCACTCCTGCTTCAGCTGTTTTGTAGTAGGTTGTGCAATTGAGCTAAGGTGGCTTCAATGTTGTTCAAATGATAAGTCATAATGAACTGGTCATAAAAACTTGGTAGGGAGCTTAGGACTATGTCAATAGCCAACTCCTCATCAAAGTGCACATTTAGTCTAACAAGGTGCTCTATGTATCGTTGCATCCTCTACACGTAGCCACAAACAAATTCTCCTTCTTTCATCTTGCATGCCATGAGGGATTTGACCACCTCGTACTTTTCTTGACAAGCTTGTTTGTGGAACTTTTCTACAAGGTCCTTGTTCATCTCATGTAACGACCCGAAAATCCTATATTAAACAACGTTAGATGTTCCGTTACTCGAAGAAGTATTTATGCAAAATATTTTAGTTTTATGAGGTTAAAATGGAATAAGTCAACTAAAAATAGTATTATTTAATGTCTAGAAGAATTAAAAAAAATTAAAAGGTGTGTAATTTAATGAAATTGGTTTATGAAATTATTAGGGTATAATAATAATAATAATAATAATAATAATAATAATAATAATAATAATAATAATTATTATTATTATAATTATAATTTACTTAAGTAACTTTATATGAGTTGGGGGGATAAGGTGTCATTTACAGAAATCTAATTTGTCAAGTTAACTAGGGTTAGAGTAAAAGGGATACAATATGGGAATTAAGGGGATAAATGGTAAATTCGGGTATAACTCCCATGTAAAGGAATCGAAGAATGGTTAAGGGTCGTGTGTTTTTTCCACATTCCATTTATTTGATGGGAAGAATCGATCATCCCCATTGGGTGTGTGAACGTGCAACGCAAGTAGCAAGAAGAAGAAAATAACGATCGTTTGAGAGGAGGCAACAAGGCGTCGATCTTGAAGGCAAGGAGAGGGGTCGATATTTTGTGTGGACTGCTACTAGGGTGGAATTGGGGCAATCTAGAGGTAATTTTCTGAAATTCCTTCTTCCTCAAGGTTTAGGTTCCAGTTGATTGATATTGATGGAGTTGTGGTGTTGAAATTCTTTCCCTTTGGTGTGATTGATCACACCTTCTATCTTCTTGCAATCCTTGAATGTTCATATGGTTAAATTTCAGTTTGTTGGGTGTATTTTAATGGCCTAATGCTATCAAAATATTGTTATGAACACCCTAAAGAATTTTATTTTTCATGTCCATGAATTGCTTCATGTTTTTGTTATCTTCAATTCCATTGGATTCATGTGAGTAATTTCCTCCATATAAGACCTTGTTTTGAACCATCCAAAAGGTCTTCAAAACAGTCCCTAATAGGTATTAATGTGAGACTTAATGGTGAAGAAGACTCAAGCCCTAGTGGTGTTTTCTCTTTTAGCAAAGTACCTTATTTTCTCATATAAGCATTGTACTTTGAATCATGGCTTGAGGTTGAAATTGTTGTTTTAACTTCTTGACATGTTGCTACTTTTAAGAACTCGATTTACAACTTTATAGTTGATTTTGGTTGTGGCTTAATAGGTTAAGTGGTCAAAAAGTCCTTCAAATTCAAAGCTGGAAAATTCAGCAAAATTAATAATATGTCCCTATTTTCAAAAAAAAATAAAAATAAAAAAACCATTAGAAGTCGGATTAATGATCCGTAAATTCTCAAAGTTTGAAATTCAAGTCTATTTTGTCAATGAATTTTTCCAAACCTGTTGATGCCTCCAACTTAGGTGAAAAATCGCCTTTTTCATTGATTGGTCGGAAATTAGCTGTACGGATAGACTGATTTGTAAAAATCATATAAAATTATAGAAAAATCGTTTGGACTTTTAAAAGTACTTTCTGAAGAACTAAAAGTATAAACTACTGGAATATACAAAAATGTTGTATAATTTGCAGTCCTTGGTGGTGTTAAAATGACTTTGAACAGGTGGCTGTTACGGGTCGAAATCTTGAACTTTGTTCTAAATGTTTGTCTATATGTTTAGGCATTCTACTCTCAATGTTTTTGTGTCATCTTTTTGATATTCTCATAAAATTACATAATTGATGTCTTAATACTACCATTCAATCATCTTGTGTGTAAAATTGAGCATCTATAATCATTTATCTAAAGTCTTGAATCATATAGTGATTTTTGGTGAATGTTAGAATTCTGCACAACAACTTTTCCCCATCTTGCGAGAGCTATAGCTGCTAATTCGGCCAGAATTGGAAGATGCTCCTGTCTCATAAAGTTCTAGGAAATCGAATCTAGTTTCCATAATGTCTGATGTCAAAGTTCTAGGAAATCGAATCTAGTTCCATAATGTCTGATGTCATCCCAATTGGAGCTGTAGATTAGGTTTTATAAATAAAACACTGAGCGGGGGTCGGGCAGGGAAAATATAAAAATTAATATAAAAGTTAGAATAAAGTTGTATTTTTGAAACATATACTTTATTTGTTAATTGAATGTTATGTGTGGTGTTTAGGTGGAGCCTTGAGAACTTCAAGTAAGTTCAATACTTGGAATTAGGGTTGTGCATGGGTCGGTTTGGGTCGGTTTTGGACCCAAACCCAACCCAACCCATAAATGGTCGGTTTCTGGTTTTTAGAACCCAATAGGATCGGTTTCTGGTCGGTTCGGTTTCTCGGGTTCTGGGGTCGGTTTGGGCGGTTTTTCGGTTTCTTGGGTTCAACCCATACACTCACGGGTTCTGGGTTTAAACCCTTGGGTTTTGGGTTTTAACCCATTTTCCATAAATGAAGCAACAAGTTAGATACTTCAAAAAATAAGAAATTGAAGTTAATTACTTCAAAAAACATGAGTCTTACAACAAATAGTCCATTACAAGTTACAATTAAAGCCCGAAATAGTCTATTACAACTAAAACACAATCAAGTATGGGTGGTTTCTCGGGTTGGATGGGTCGGTTTGTCGGTTTTAAGTATGGGTCGGTTTCTCGGGTTGGATGGGTCGGTTTCTAGTTAAAAACCGAAACCGAACCCGATTTTTCGGTTTCTAAAAATATCAAACCCAAACCGTCGGTTTTGCTTCGGTTTGAGTTTTTTCGGTTTCGGTTTTGTCGGTTTTAGTCGGTTTCTTGGTTTTTTGGTTTGGGTTTGCTCATCCCTACTTGGAATAGTAGGAAGATTTCATCAAGGCTAAAGGTGAGTTCATACTTTTAACTCACTAAGGTTGCATTATTGAAACGTGAAATCCGTAGATGGTGATTTGATTCACTTTGGGATGACCATGTCATTACTTGTACTTGATGATGATATGATATTGGTGATGCTAATATATTCTTTGTGCTAATGCCATGATATGACGTAATTGATATGTTGCTTACACTTTGATGTACTTGATGTATATGACATGCTAGCTTAAGTTACTTGAAATATGATGTATGGTTATGTTTTGATGTGCTAGTTATGAATACATTGCTTGTTTAATACACATTCATAAGGTATGCATTATATGACTTGCTTAATCTATAAATGACATTGCGGGGTTATGCGTAGAGGGTTTGGGTAGTTCATGATCTTTACCTAAAACCTTATCCGGATCATTGAGGGTGCATACTAGGTTGAAAGAGTGCCTATAGGAAGAGCTATAGCCACAACGGTGATTAGTTGTCGGTCTTTCTAGATGACCGTGTGACACATGGTTTGCGGGCACTTCGGTGTTCGTGGGCTGGAGTGATGTTGGTCCCTCGTCACGGCCAGCGCAAACATCACGTGGGAATCGATAGGTGTATCGTTGGAATTGGCATTGTTTGTACCGATCCTGAACGACACTGCGGGGTACTTGTACTTTGAAAATTCGGAGTAGCGAAAGTGGAGTCACGGGGTTGGTGTTTCGGGTGGAAGTCATGAGCCACTTAGAGCATTCGGCTGGCCGTGCACACAAGTAGTGAACGGGGTGTTTCTCTTGGGTTAGGTAGCACTAAGAGACACTTTTCTATCAATCGGTTGGATAGATATAATAAAAGGTTGAACATGTAACAAACGGTTGGTTGCATATTAAAAGGTTGAATATATAACAAAAGTTGATTATTAACAAAAGGCTGAACATGTAACAAAAGGTTGGTTGCATATTAAAAAGTGGAATATATATCAAAGGTTGCTTATTAATAAAAGGTTGAACATTTAATGGTTGCTTATATATGAAATGTGATTAATTATATGCTATGCGGTTGCTTATGTGGTATTTGGTTGATCATATATGTTATGTGGTAGAATTGTGGTTAAACATATATGCATGTATGCGGTTGAATATGTGATCGAATAATTATGATATGCGGTAATTTTGAAAGTGGTATTTGTCTATCATTTTTATGCTTCATCATAAAATGAATGATTGGCCCATTTGGGGCTTGTATGTTTTATGTGCAACTTTTTGAACTCACTCAGCAGGGGCTGACACTTGCATCTTTTCTCTTTTGTGCCTTATGATTGGTGCAGACAGTTTAGAAGATTGGCCTTGGTGAGAGGGGTTCTTATGGGTAGTAAATTTATATTAACGATACCACTCTTGGACACGTTTTTGATTATTTACTTTAAAGTACTGTTGTTTACATTTTAAATGGTTTGGAATTATGATTGGATTTTTGAAGTAACGTTGTGGTTTCGAAAATGTTTTGAATAAAAAAAACGAAGTCTTCTGCTAATGTATTCTGTTAAATAAATGTATTAAAAAGAAAAAAAATTATGGTAAAATCACGACGTTACATCTCATACGGCCAATAGTCTTCATAAAACCACTGTAACTTAGGCGTCATAGTAGCGACCATGATTCAAGCAACTTTTGTCGTATCACCGTAATTTTTCTTGTAGGAGGCTAGTTCTTCAGGAGTAGTATTCTCTTCATCGATATCATTAAGTTCCTTCTCAAGGACATACTCCTTGTTCTTGAAACGAAGGGCCATCTTTATGTTGTGCATCCAGTCATTATAGTTAGTGCCGTCCAATGTCACCTTTGAGCATATCGACACCAACGAGAAGTTATGGTGGTTGGAGGAGGAGGAAGCAAAAGCATTAACTGGAGTATATATCTATAAAAAGAAGGTAGTTTTAGTTAGATAAGGATAAACCTTAATATAGTAATCCAAAATAAATTATTAAGGCTAGGACCCAACTAGCTAGTTCACAACTTAGAAAATGGATGCCGTAATCTAATTGTAAATTTTATAAAGGTATGTAAATGACGATTTACCAATTTCACCAGAAAATAAATGAAATTAAGTGAATCCCAGATCTTTTGAGATTCATTGAAACTATTCAATGACATGTTTAATCTCAGATTATGCTCTTCTATTTGTGGCTGGGATACCGAGGATCATAAACAAGATGTGAATAACCATGCAAATGTGCTTTGTAACCTCATTGTCATTTATCATCCTAATTGATGTGTTGGTAAACCACATACCCTCCATCAACAATGATAATTTATGAGATACCCATTACAACTCTTTATTTGTCCTTATTAGTGTGTTGGTTAACCATGCACGCTACACTAAGGACTTACAAAATGTAATGTGTAATTTTATGGGTTAGCATACAAAGTCACATTTTTCCTAAAGTAACTAGATTTGGGATTTTAATAAAAAGGTTCTAGTACTTTTAATATAATTATACTTTTAACAAGATTTAGTTGTCCTATCAAATCCATTTTGCTAACGACCATCCACCAATCAAGGAAACGGTGGGTGAGAGTGGACATCCATTCAACTACCATTTTATAGACAGTTTCCTTATACCCTCTTATAGATTAGCTTCATGAATGAGACATACTAGCAATTTGACTAACTGATTCTTATACATATAATATATTAACAATTAATAATATATAATGTATGTTTTAAAACTTTTCGAAATACTAGGTTTATAATTTAAATTTCGAAAATTAATAAACAATAAATTTAAATTTAAAAGTAAACCAAATGATTTAATATTTATCTGTTAATTTAAAAATTAACTAAATATATTAAATTAATTAAGTATTAACTAATTAAATTAATCAAATAATTTAATCCTAATCCTCACCTGCTAATTTTTGAAAATTATGGTGTAGGAATTATCCAAATTTATAATTATCCCTTTTAATCAAATTAAACTAACAATTATCTAAAATAGGAAACTCTGACAACCTAGCCATTTTCGAAAACTTGGGAAGGAAGGCTAGAGTTTCATAACCCTAATCAAGGGGAAGGCACTAGGGTTTCGAAAAACTCTAACCCTAGTCAAAACTATTGGCTTTTAGGGTTTAATTTCTATAAACACTAATTGATATAATTCTACTATTATAGCTATTCAATTGAAAACAAAATAAACGTTCTGATACCACTGATAGGAATTAGGTAAAACAAATAAACTTAAAATCCTTAAGTTCACATGCAACCTAAACGATCTATGTTTTCACTATTGAACCTATAACTAAGAACATCAAATAATAAACCCTAGAAACCCTAGGATATTTTGAAAACACCAAATAAGGGTTTATGATTACATACCTTATTGTTATTATAGTAAATAACAAAAATCCTTCACTTGTAGATCTCTTGGAAGCAAGCACCACAATTGTCATGCCTCTAATGGTTCATACCCAAACTAGCAAAAAGGATGACTATAGATAAAGGGGAGAGAAGAGTAGAATTTCGGCTATCTCCTTAGAATAATGAGTGGCCAAAAATGTAAGGCTTAGGGATTCTTATATAGTGCAACCTATAAACCCTAGATTACCCCTATAACCAATATAATAATATTATCTTGAATTGGTAACTATCTAGTTTCCTGATTATCCTCCAAGGATAATTCTAGAACCCTAAAACTCCTCCTATAAACGTCCAAGACTCTAGAGTGTCTCTTGTTCAAATATTGAACAATTACACTTTAACCCTTTTTCTTTTAATGAATCTAATTAATCCTAAAATTAATTTTGATTAATTTCTAATTAATTCTCATTTAAATATTACTATTTATAATTAATACATTATTCTCATAATATATTAATAAACTATTTATTTCAATTTATTAATCACACAGTAAATTTATCTATCCCTCTCTCTAAAAGTCATCATGTCCAATTACTAGGTTTGAGAGCAACCAAAAAGGACTGTGCTACTATCAATTCAAGTATATACCAATTATAGTTATGGGCTTAGACACCTAATATAACAAACATTTATGTAGGTAAGTTTGCACGTCTAAACACTGACTACACGAGTTTCCAAGAAGAGGTGGGAGAGATCTACACTTGTGAACATTTGATTTCATTTTGTAAGCACTTTAATTTCATTTTCTAGACTTGTGATCTTGTTCTAGTCATGAGCGGCTAGAACCCTAAATTCTCCAAATTTATGTTTTGACTATCTGGGTTGTGATTTTAATCATATTACTTGATGTTTCCTTTCAGTTTTTATCTAGTGAATTTGATTTTGTTTTAATCGAATGTTTAATTCTAATTTTATTTCTCATTGGCCATTTGAATTAGGGTTAGGTCACTCAAATTATCTAATTGCAAGATTCTTAATTTTTTTTTTTGTGAATTTGGACTACGTAACAAGCACTAAACTGATTTCCATTGAATGAATTTAGTGTAATTCTTATTCACACACTCTTACGCTCCCGATATTGTGCAGAGTATTAGGTGTTGATGGGAATATTTACATAAATCTTATTACAACCTTTTGATTTCTATCTAAGAGCTTGTTTAGACGCAAATTAGAAAGTTAGGTTAATTTCAAAGAGCTTATTTTGAATTTGGCAACTTGGTGAATGGGAAGTGTTAGAGCTTGTTAACACTTTCAAGTATCAACTTAGGTAGAATTGAGTATATATCATATCATCCTTGGAATCACATTGCTAAATTTTCATACATAGAGTTGGAGCCCTCATGAATACTAAATTTGCTTCATTTAGTAGTTCATTTACTTATTGCTTATGTGACCATTTTTTGTACCTTACGCAAACAAGTATAAGCATTTGTTTCTTGTCTCTATGGGTTGACCCTTCTTACCTTCTATTACATTTTAGTGCAAACTATTAGTGTTTTTTGAGTCATTTTGTACCCCTTTATTTGTTAGGTTTAATACCCTAACAAACCTAAACCCTAGGTTCGATTTATAGAGAGAAAGAGGAGATTTATACCTCAAATTAATAGCGGAGATCACTATATTGCCTTGTTTGTTTTTTTTTTCAATTTGAAACCCTAGAATGTTCAATCTTCATCAAAATCGCCATTGGAGCTCTCTCCCCTCTCAAATCGTGATCCTTAAGCTAATGAGGAAATACTCCTCTATCTAGCTCCCATCTTTCATCTTTTGGTAGATGCTTTTGGTATCTTTTATACTTTAACCACCAAATTACTTCATTTTAGTCATATGGTCATTGACTAGTCAACACATGGTCTTTAAGTTTGCAAATTAGCAAAAATAATCATTTTACTTAATTTTTCTACTCATTATACTCCAAAAACTTATTTATTTAAAGTCTCATCCTTTATATTGTAAAACTTCATTAAATTTAGCTATAATTCATTTATTTATTATAGATTTTTTATATTTCTAAAATTTTAATTTCTTAACAAAAAGGGAAAAACTCCTAGGCCCGTATCTAAGATGTTACAAAATAACATTGACATAATATGATCCTATATGAGTATGCTCTGGAACATTGGAAAGGAAACACAAATTTGATTAGATTGCAAACCTGCCTTGCAAACCACCAAATTAATCAACTTATAGAGTTGATATTGTATAATCACACACAATATATTTGCCTAACACCATAAATTCTCTCTCATGACGCTTGAAACCCTAAATACATTTGATATACAATAAATGAGAACCCTCAATATGTAGTGTAATGTAGGTATGAAATGTTGCCATGTATAAAATGTCAAATATTAATGTCCAAAATATATGTGAAAATCAAATGTTGATGTCTAAAATGTACTTATGTTCGAACTATAAAATTTCAACTTGTTGTTACGATTGAAATGTATTTTAACAGTCCAACACAAAATTAGGCTTTTATGAAGTTGATCATTTAGAATCGAAGATGATCCATACACAATAGTTTTTTTCGTCATACATTACAATGACATGATTTTTTTTAAATATTGTACAACCCCAGATAAAACATAAATTGTTATGTATAACAAAAAATTATTGTTTAAATTAACTTATTTTTTTTAAATAAGTTATATCTTTAAATGAAGTTAATTCATACATAATAGTTTTTCTTCATACATAAAAATTTATATTGTAAAATTTTATATTTTAAAATATTATATTATAAAATCATATAAAATTTATATATATAAAAAGAATTTATTATATACGAATCACCTTTTTTTAACACTACTTAACCCCACTAAAAAGGGTCATTTTTCACAGCATTGGGTTTGGGCAACTAGTCATAACACTATTTTTGTGCCACCTCACATGCCCCATCATCAATGGTGTTATAAAACAAAGTGGAGAAATAGTCACCATGTTACATCTTGTTATAACACCAACTTTTTTTCCACTTTATAATTTATTTTTTATTTTTTTCGATTTTTTTTTAATTTTAAACAAATATATTTTAAATCTAACATAATAAATAAAACATAATGTTTAGAAATCATAAATAACATAGAATAAAAATAATATTTAAAAATTAAAAATAACATAGAAATTAAATTACACATATCATCCAAATTCAAAAAAATAACATAAAAAATAAAACGCTATTTGTTAAAAAAAACATTTAAAGAAAAACTAAACGCTATTCGTTATCGTTATCGTCATCATTGAAGATATGATCCGCTAAATCTTCTTGAAGTTATCTGTGTCTAGTTGCGTCTTGAATGTCAACAACTCTCTGTAAATATTCAGTTGTTCCTGGTTGAAATTGAACGTGTCTGGGCTCCGTTGGGATATAGTGTGCAATATTCCGTCATTTATCTTCTACTGCCATATTATGCATTATTACACATGCATACATGATATATCGTAGAGTTTCTAAGTCAAATGTTGGTGTCGCATGTTCAACTATTTGTCATTTCTCCTTTAGCACTCCAAAAACACGTTCCACATCCTTACGTGCTAATTCTTGTTTTCTCTTGAATAATTTATCTCTTTCTTCAGCCGGGTGTTGGAATGCCTTCACGAATGTGAAATACGAAGGATATATGTCATCTGTAAGGTAATACTCATATTTATATTCATTTCCGTTAATTGTGAAAGTAGCATCCGGGGCCTTTTCATTCAAAAGATCGTCGAATATTGAAGATTGATCAAGAACGTTGACGTCGTTGTTGGAACCCGCAACCCTGAAAAATGCATGTCAAATCCATAAATATTGAGAAACAACAACCTCTAAAACCAACGAAGACGATCCATGATGATCACTTGCGTACTGTCCTTTCCATCCTACTGGATAATTTTTCTGTTTCTAGTGCGTGCAATCAATGCTTCCATTCCGGGAAACCCATGTCTTTCCTCATGTGCTGCATAAAACTCTTGTATATCATGTAAAGAAGGTTTCTGCAAATATACGTCTCCGAATGTTTCAATCACACCTTTTGACAATCTATACAAACTTTCTCGTGCAGTTCTTTCAGACATTCTCATATACTTGTCCATGGTATCGGGTGACTCCCCCATAACCATCAAACAAATGGCCGAATCACATTTCTGCAACGGTATAAATCCTCGCCTACCTCTAGCATCATGTCTCAATTGAAAAAATGTATACCTAAACATATATTAACTATGATTTAAAAATATACTACATTTATTTTAAAAATAAAGAAACATGTCGTATACACAATTATAAAAGTATAGTAAATATGTATTAAGATTAAAGAAATATACTGACTTTCCAAAGCGTTTACGATCCATAGGAACACATTCCCCTCAAATGAAATCTTCTTTTGAAGTCCTTCGACCCGTATAAACAATCATCCACAAAGTAATCGTGATATAGACGTCGTGTTCTTCCTCGTGATTTCTATTTAACATCGCGCGTCTTGTTAATAACGGAGCTAGGTCTAGAGGTGACATAATGATACATCATATTGATGAATATATCATCACCAGAATCATCAGACGAGTCGAAAGGATCCATAATTTTTTATAGATGAATTGAAGAGAGAAATAAAGAAGAATTGTGTGAAGAAAAATTGTAAATAGATAGTAGGTATTTATAGAGGTAAATAAATAATTTTTTTTTAAAATAATATATTTTTTTTATTTAAGACCGTTTTCAAACAGTTGAATATTAATGGTCAAAAGTTCGAAATTAAGCTCGTTGCATCCAGTCTATGTAGCATCGAGAAGCTCCATGACGAGAACCGGAGACGGTGTAAAAAAGATGCAACGCCGTTTTTGGCTACAACGAGTCTCAACAAAACTCATACCGATCACTCTCATGGTTATTTGAAAAAAAAGGCTCATGGTTTATTTATGCATATCCCTTACATTGAACCTATTTTATTTATAAATCGAAGTTGACAATCGTACATTGGAATATATTAATAGAGTGGGGATGTTGACTACGTGTATAGGTGGGTGTCATTAAAAACCAAATTAACTGCAACGTTACGACGCAATTAATTTGTTTGCTTTTTGTTGTATACTCTCTGCGTCCCCGCCTTTTACGCTCAAACACCATGTACTTATCGAGACCCCTACCCCCACATTAAAATACAATAACATATTAATAAATACATATGTATTGTTTATTAGTTTTATTAAAATCAATAATGTACTACTCTATGAATTTTCATAAGAAAAAAAAACATATTAATATACTCTACATGTTTAACTCAAATCTAAAATAACTTATCAAACAATCTTTGAAGTTCCGAATTTTCAATAGATTTAAAAAATCTCAGTTTATATAAGTAAGTACAAGTTAACAAACATCTATTACATGGAATCCAAGTTACGTTAAACATCCCATTCTTATTATAGAATTAGAATTTTGAGTAAAGGTATAATAATATTGTGCTTTAGTATATATCACGCGGGAAAAATATTGTGTTACTCTTGAACTTTTTTTTTCGGCACTGTATTCAACTAGAGAAATTAAACATCCTCATATTTTTTATTTTAAAAATCTTCATATCCATTTAAATGATGGCATTTATTAAGTTAATATATTAAAATATTATTAAATTTAATTAAATGAACATTAAATGTTAGATATGTCATCGTTTAATTGGATAAGAGTATTTATAAATAAAAAAAGTAGAAGGATATTAAATTTCGCATTTAAGTAAGTATAAATTAACAAAAATCTGAATTATATCGAATCCAAGGTATGTTAAACATACGGGCGTTTGATTTAACGGTTTTGTAAACTCATAATTCTGGAAATTATTTAATTGACATATAACAATATGTAAACTTCGGGTCTTATTTAGGTCGTTCTCGATGTTCCATTTGTTTATATTTGATCGAAGTATAAAAGTCTTATGATATATTTGTTACTCTAAATGTCAATACATTTTTTCCTCAAAAATAATAGAAAAATATGGAGGCAAAGAGTTACCTGGAATTAAAAAAAGGGGACATAGCAGTGTCTATGAAGTATGAAAACACAAGGTGTTATTTGTTTATAGTATGATTTTGTGTTTGGTAGATATCGATACAAGTACAAGAAAAAAGAAACAAAAAGACATTTTATAAGTTGGATTTATGGAAACAACCAAAAGAGGAGCAGTGAGATTTTATTTGACTTTAGCTTTGGTAATTTCGCAAATGGTGCTTGCCATTTTACTGTCTTTTACTCCTTTGGATTTATCTCAATTCTTGTTTCACTCTAACATATCAACCAATACTTTCTTTCTGTTATTTTTTTTTATAAGATTGTCTTTGGCATTTATATATTGAGTTTTTTTTTTTAAACTATAAGATATTCTATTTATTTTATATAATCAAACAAATTCCATTTTTTTTCTACATGGGTAATCATAGTTTATAAATGAGATGTGGAATGGTTTCACAACATAATGATGAAGAAGCCATGAGCATGAGGTTGTAAAGAGCAAAAAAAATACTCATGTCGTATTTTTCTTTTATTCGAGAAAATAAAATAATTAAAAAAAAGAAAAATAAATAATGAGGTTAATGCAGTCCCACCAGACACGCTCATTACTCATTACTCCTCTTTCACTTTTTCCAACCTCTTTCTTTACATGCATTCAAACTCTACATTCTTCCTCTCTCCCTCTTTCACTTTTTTTTGTTCCTTTTTTTTTTAATTATTTATTTTCATCTACGTATAGTATTCCTCTAAATCTAATCACATTATCTTATAATAACATATTCAAATCATACATTAAATTAGTATATATATATATATATATATATATATATATATATATATATATATATACACACTAAAAAAAACATTAGATATATTTTTGATGAAATTAAGGCGAAAAAAGTATATGGTATGTTTCGCATTTAATCGCAATTTCAGAAGTTGATATCTAAAAGTTATAACTTTTAGTTATTGGTTTAGATAAAATTTTAAGTTTTTAAAATACATAAAATTATATAGAAATATATCTAAAAATATATTATTTTTTGTAAAAAAAACCTGGTATGTTCTATTATAATAAGTCGAAGTTTTTTTCTCTAAACGTATCTTTCGGATTAGAAGACGTTATAATATAAAAACTGTCAACTTATACTACTAACAAAATTTTTATTTTATAGATTTTTTTAATAAATTAAAGGCTTCAAGCACTCAAATCATATACTTTCTAAATTGTCAAAAAGTAATCTCAATATGCGTATTAGAGCTTTGCTTTTACGTTTTCTATGAAAATTGGTAATTCCTATAGAATATAGCGTAAAACTTGTAAATATTTTAAAGTATAATGTTTATCTATTTGATTATTACAATCTTATCTATCATTGTATAATATACTTAACTTCGAAAACTTTTTTATGTAAAAACTAGTATGACTTATAAAATAAAATTGTAATAATGGATTTCTAATAAACCTATAGACTTGAATTAATTTTGTTAATAGATTAATTATAAAGTTTTTACTATAAAAATAGAAGCTGTGAATACATAAATATATAGAAGCAAAAATCGAAAAAGGAAAAAGGTGTGTCTCCTCTCTCCGGCATCCATCATCACCAATAACTCCACCAGCCATAAAGACGGCACACTCCCACACACCAGACAACTCCTTTTCTTTCGCCGTTTACTTCTCTCCTCTCACATCTTCTTCTTCAGATGATCTAGAGCATAAGAACAACAAATTTCACACACCATCTGTTCTTATCTCCGGTCAATTCCTCTTATTTCATACACCCAGAAATCCGTCGCTTTCCGGCATAAAACCACCATAACCACCAACTTTTTCACTTGTCAATTCAAACCCCGTCATCCAGTTCCACAAGTCGTCAAAAGATCTCCTGTCATCTTCTCTTTTTCTCAATTTCGAACTTTCTAATGAATCCAAGCTTTGTTCTGAGCTTTCTTCAACCACCGTCCATGGCTATTTAGATCCCTACTGTTTAAAACCCCATTGACGAAAGAGAAACGGTGAAAAAAAATGTGGACGAAGACGACGCCGTTTCTAGTGATTGCTGCTGTTCTGTTGTTATTATCGCCGGACACGACGATTCTCGGAGTGGGGTCTTTGAATGTGGCCCTGAACGACGACGTTTTGGGGCTTATGGTGTTTAAAGCAGACATTCAAGACCCCTACTTGAGGCTTTCTACATGGAAGGAAGAAGACGACAGTGCTTGCAAATGGAGCGGAGTTACATGCGACCCGTATTCGAACCGGGTAACGGAGCTCCACTTAGATGGGTTCTCTCTCTCGGGTCATATCAGCAAAGGTTTGTTGAGGTTACAGTTTCTTCAAACACTTTCTCTCTCTAGAAACAATTTCACTGGACTCATCGGCAACCCCATTCTCACACAACTCATCAAGAGCTCACAAGTAATCGATTTGAGTGAAAACGGGTTTTTTGGGTCCATACCCGACCAACTGTTCGTCGATTGTGGGTCAATTAGATCCCTTTCATTAGCCAAGAACAAGTTAACTGGTGTAATCCCTGATTCATTTGGTTCATGTATGACTTTGCAAAATGTCGACCTTTCGTCGAATCAGTTATCAGGTGGTTTACCCAATAATATCTGGTCGTTAACTTCATTAAGATCAATTGATTTGTCAAATAACTTTTTTGATGGTGAAATCCCACATGAAAAGATTGAGACCTTGTTTGATTTAAGGGTTCTTAATTTAAGCAGCAATAATTTCAGTGGTGAATTGCCTGAGAAGATTGGAGAATGTTTGTTGTTGAAATCAGTTGATTTTAGTAACAATTACTTCGTTGGAACCATTCCTTCGTCTCTACAGAAGCTTAGTTTATGCAATGTGCTTAATCTCAGAGGGAATTACTTCGCCGGAGACCTCCCTGAGTGGATCGGGAATCTAAAAAGCCTTGAAGTACTTGATATCTCGGTTAATAATTTCTCCGGTTTGTTTCCGACCTCATTAGGCGATCTTGAAGCATTGAACACTTTGAATCTTTCGTTGAATCAATTCACCGGGAACTTGCCTGAGTCATTGGCGAATTGCATAAACCTCTCAGTTGTTGATTTCAGCCGGAATTTGTTCACCGGAAACATTCCTGTTTGGGCTTTCAGCCTCCTACGATTGAAAGGCGTTTCTCTTTCCGGGAATCAATTGACTGGAACTCTCGACTTTGGTGAAGCTGCTGCCGCTTTTGACACTCTAGAAATCATGGATTTATCTTCCAATTCGTTTTCCGGCATCATCCCTTCATCCATCGGAAATTTCAGCAGCTTGGTGTTCTTGAACATGTCATGGAACAGTCTCACGGGTCCTATTCCCTCCAGTTTGGGGCAATTAAAAGCTGTTAATGTCATTGATTTTAGCCATAATTGGCTCAATGGAACCATCCCCGATGAAATCGGTGGAGCAGCTTTATTGGAAGAATTAAGGCTGGAGAATAACTTTTTCACCGGCGAAATTCCTGCAACTATCGGAACATGCTCTATTCTAACCACTCTGTAAATCCTAATTCTTAATCTTTTAATCTTAATCGTGATTAATCTTGTCTACACTGTTCTAAATTCTTCTAATTTGCAGAATCTTATCCGAGAACAACATCACCGGTGGGATTCCGTCAGGTATTGCAAACTTAACGGAGCTTGAATCTGTTGATTTATCATTCAACCACCTCACCGGAGGTTTACCAAAAGAGCTCACAAACCTAACGAATCTCATCATCTTCAACATCTCCCACAACGACCTTGAAGGTGAACTCCCTCTAGGAGGCTTCTTCAACACCATACCCCTCTCTTCAGTTTCCGACAACCCATCTCTATGCGGATCCATAGTCAACCAATCATGCCCAGGTGCACACCCAAAACCCATAGTCCTGAACCCAAACCCATCTCACTCAAACCATGATTCACCACCATTAACCCTAGGTCACAAACGAATCATTCTCAGCATCTCAGCCATCATAGCCATAGGTGCAGCAGTGTTCATAGCATTGGGTGTAATCATTGTTACCATCCTCAACCTCCATGTCCGGAACTCTCTTTCCCGGTCACCCGCCGGAGCTTTGACTTTTTCCGGCGGAGACGAGTTCAGTCACACCCGGTCTCCGAGCTCCGATTACGGGAAACTCGTGATGTTTTCCGGCGACACCGAATTCGTCTCCGGGACCCACGCGTTGCTCAACAAGGAATGTGAACTCGGGCGGGGCGGGTTCGGGGTGGTTTACTGGACCGCTTTAGGAAACGGGCGATCCGTTGCCATCAAAAAGCTTCACGTCCCGAGTTTGATAAAATCCCGGGAAGATTTCGATCGAGAAGTTAAAAAACTCGGGAAGATTCGTCATTCAAATCTCGTGTTACTCGAAGGGTATTACTGGACTCCATCTTTACAACTTTTGATTAACGAATATGTATCGAGTGGGAGCTTGTATAAGCATCTTCACGAAGGAAATTACGAAAATACCCTCACGTGGCGGGACCGGTTCGATATTATACTCGGTACTGCTAAAGGGTTGGCTCATTTGCATCAGATGAATGTGATTCATTACAACATGAAGTCATCTAATGTCTTGATTGATTGCTCCGGTGAACCAAAGGTAGGTGACTTTGGGTTGGCCGCCCTGTTGCCGTCGTTAGACCGCCATGTTTTGAGCGGGAAGATTCAGAGCGCGCTTGGGTACATGGCACCGGAGTTTGCGTGTCAGACAGTGAAGATAACAGAGAAATGTGATGTTTATGGGTTTGGGATTTTGGTTCTTGAGGTGGTGACAGGGAAGAAGCCAGTGGAGTATATGGAGGATGATGTGGTGGTGTTGTGTGATATGGTGAGAGGGGCGGTGGAGAGTGGTGGGGCTGAGGGGTGTGTTGATGGAAAGTTGAAAGGTGATTTTCCGGTGGAGGAGGGTATTTCGGTAATTAAACTTGGGTTGGTGTGTGCATCACAGGTGCCATCAAATCGTCCTGACATGGAAGAAGTGGTGAAGATTTTGGAGTTGATTCGGTGTCCACCGGAAAATCAAGAAGAGATAGTATGAGAAAGGGCAAAATGCTGGTGGCAAAGATGAACGACTGTTGAAGGAGAGAGTACAAACAGATGGAAGCATGATTCTTTGGCGAGAGCATTTTGCTTTTTGTTTGATATAGGTTTAGGATCTATACTTGTGGTTGTTTAAGGTTGTCTTTTGGTTTTTTTGATTGTTTTTTTGTGGGATTTATGTTTTGTTTCCTACTTCTACCCATTTGTTGATATTTGTTTTAGGTTACAAATCACAAATTTACAGGGCAAATTTGTTGATATTTGTTTTAGGTTACAAATCACAAATTTACAGGGCAAATTTGTCTTTTACTATAATGTTGGTGGCAATCGAGTCATGCCTCATGTAAATCAACTACAAAAGTTGACCATTAAATAAGTTCCCTCTCGACAAAACATGCGGTTGAGGATTGAAACAAATTATGGTTGGATCAAAACAATTGCAATCACATACAAGCAATCATATAAGATCAAATACAACATTCTTTCAAGTTAAAAGAGTTATTTCAAGTTAAAATAGTTCTTTGAGGTTTGTTGCATATTTTATATTTGATATAAGGGTAAAATAGTCATTTTTATAAAAACCTAACAGCTGAAAAGTTAGTTTTAACATGTGAATGACCATTCATGACATTTTGCAAACCAGAAATACTAAAGTCCTTAAAGTGATATTTTACAAACGACATGACATTTTGCAAACTATAAGTACTAAAGTCCTTAAAGTGATATTTTACAAACGACAAGCGCCAGTTATGAAATTTTGTCTTTAAACATTTAGTGTTTTATGTTTGTATCGTTAAAATAAAAAACAATCGACATTAATCATTTAATTGCAAGTAAAATGCATGAGTTACACGAGCAATATCAAAACAACACCATTGAGTTGAAAATTTCTTCCATTTTTTTTTGAGCTTGTTATGCTCCTGGTGTGATTGTGAAAGGAATTGAAATGATTTTGTAATATCCTAAAAATTATGATAATTTTTTTTTCATTTTTAATAAAACATTTTTATAAAATCATAAGATAATCAACCATTGTTTTCAAATCAAATCAATAGAAAATCAGAGTATCGATAATCTCTCGAAACATAAAATAATAGGAGGATGTGTGCAATCACATATTCGTCTTGTCTCAATCATCAGAAGTACCTGAAAATATTAAAATCAACAACTGTAGGTCAAAGCTTAGTGAGTTTTCCCAAAATACCCCACACAACAATACATATACAATACATGCACACTAGGCCTACAACACAAGACTAGACCGCCCGAGCTTACAACATAAAGTTGGACCGCTCTCGAGCCTGCATCATAAAGTTGGACCGCTCCCGAGTTTGTTGGCCCACAACATCAAGCGGTACCGCCTCAACCCAACCATACCATGTCGATATATACAAATAATAATCAATAACCAACACGTACAAGTAATCATACAGATCTATCCAATCTAACAGATCACAATATACCAACATCCAACACATAAGGACACATACTACAATACAAAGTATAAACTCACCTCGCAGTCTAGAGGATATCAATACTGATCACGGATCCAATAATCAGCACTATAGGTCACCTATACAGCAAACACTGACCAAACCTTAAACTACAACCCCAAACCCTAAATTTGACCTCTAGTCAAACTTGGTCAAAAAGTCAACGATCAATGGTCAAGGTCAACAATTAAAGTCACTCAGCAAGTCGCCACGATGTAGACAAACTTATGCCACGTCGTGGGGATTTTAGAACAAAATAGCCAAGAATCTGCCAAACGCCATGACCTGGAGAACAAACCTCCACGTCGTGGGAATTGCCCAGACCAACTTAATCCATTAAGCTCTTAATCCTTTACCCCACCCATCCATACTCTCCAGAAAGCTTACATACTCCTAAAAGATCATAAAAATCGTAGCCTTATAGACATGCATGTCCAATGCATGTCCAATGCATGTCTTGAACTTAAGTTAGGAAAAAATGGTGTAAAATGGGGTCAAGATCTCATGCAAGAGTTCAAAACTCCATCAAACTTCAGATCCACCACTTTTAAGTACAAAGGGACTCTGGGCATCTATAAATTTAGCAACTTTATGGAACCCTAACACTCCAACTAGCCTAAACATGAAGTAAAGCACATGAAAACCTAGATCTAAGCAGATATGATCATCAAAACATGGAGCTTGAATACTCATAAAGGTCCAGAGAGTGTGAGAGAAGATGGTGGTGAGGCTTGCAAGCTGAGATGATGCACTAAAACTCTTTTTCTTCTTCTTGGCTAGATATCATATAAAAAGCTCAAGAACTTCAACAATAGAGGATAGGGTTTCAATGAGAGAGGATGAAAGGTGATGGAGGCTGAGGGTGTGGAAACCCTAGCCATCACATCCCTTAAATAGGGGTAAATACCCCGAAATTAGGGTTTCTCATCAAATGGCTGCCATGTCGTGGCCAATAGGATGCTATGTCGTGGCGCCCACTCAGCCTCCGCGTAATCTTGGCCATGGCCACGTCGTGGGAATTCGTTCACCACGTCGTGGCCACCAAAAATCCAAAACTTAAGTAATACAACTTTTAAGAGCTAGGGACATACCAGAAACTTGATGTTACAATTCTCCCCCACTTGAATTAGATTTCGTCCTCGAAATCCTCATCTAAAAATAGATCTAGGTAGTGCTTGCACATCTTCGACTTGGACTCCCAAGTCCACTCGGAGCCCTTCCTATGCTGCCACCGGACCTTGACAAAAGGTACCACCTTGTCGCGCAAGGTCTTCATCTTCCTAACTAGAATAACCACTGTGTAACAACCGTTTTTCAGATTGGATCAAAGTAGGGCATAAAGGAGTCAAAGGCAAGATTTTTGGGAAAAATCATGTGTCACGATGATAGGTGCATTTTAGGCACCTATTTTGCACGTATATTCATTGCATTTTACTTCATAATTCTTGCATTTTACTTCATAATTCTTTCATTTATTTAAGTATTTGGGCGCTAACATGTTTTATTCAGGATGCCTGGTATTTCACTATTTTTTATTAACTTTGTAGGCATTATGGAGCTTGGAGCATTGGAACTATGGAGGCGAGCATGGAGCCTGGAGCATTAGAGCATGAAGAGAAGATGGACCGGTCATGCCATGGAAGAAAACATGAAGACATAAACCGAGTCGTTGCATATTATCATAACAAAGGAGTACGTTTGAAACATGGTTCGTTTCACACTGACACGGTCGTGTTTGTCCTTTTTCATCTTATATTTGAGCAACATGACTCCAGGTAAAGCTAGACGGAAGACAAAGCAAGATTTGAAGATTTTTTGAGTTTTTGCAAGAAACACAACCTTGTAAGGGTCGAAATGTATAGTGAGGTGTCGAAGTCCTATTTGGTATGTGTAGTGTTGAAGTCTAGCACTTCGCTATGTATGTATTTTGTAAGGCACTGTTAGATGTCGAAGCTTAATGTCTAGTCCTTACATATTTTTTTCTAAGTCTATATCACCCTATAAATAGAGTTAGTATTTAGTATAGAAGTAGAGAGTAGCTTTTAGGCACTTCGTTCACTTTCTCTCTCTTGTACTTGTATATTCCTTTAGACTAATCAATGAGCCAAACAAAACTTAATTATTTACGATTGTGTTCTTAATGCTTTCTATTCTTGATTTTGTTCTTTAAACTCGAATCAAACACACTACATTTGGTATCAGAGCAGGATACATTCTGCCAATACTTGTTTTCCCATCTTTTTTAATAGTTTTTGAATCGCTCTTTCATATTCAAAGATTTCCGCACTATTGATTAAGAAAACTTGTTCTAATTGATTGATTAATTTGTTTTGATTCTGCAATCGGTTTGATAGATCGAGTGTTTTCTGATCATTTTCTGGTAGATTCATCTGTTAGATCTCTTTTTCTGAATCTCATCATCACTTTTGTCCATATGAAAATGGAAAATTTCAACATGAACACTATGTCAATCTTTTCTTATCTACTTGGATCTTCCACTAAGATTCCAATGCTCATTCTAGAGTATTATGAGCAGTGGGTGGATCGTATGGAAGATTATCTCAACGGAATCGATGAAGATCTTTGGCGTTGTGTTACGGGAGAAAATTATCGTCTTGATATGTTTACTTAAGTTGGAAATGCAGTTTCATCCATTGGAATGGCGACACAAAAGGAAAAGTATGGGTCCAATGACAATAAGTGTCTTCATGAACTTCACGGTGCTCTTCCACTGGTTGTTTACAACTTGTTTCGAGGATGCAAGACTGAAAAAGAGTTTTGGGATACTTTGAAAGAAAAGTATCAAGGAAGTGAAAAGACGAAGAAGATCTCTATGAAGCAATGTTTACTGGAACTAGGTGAATTCAGGCAGAAAGAAAGTGAAACCATCAAAATCTACTATGATTGCTTGAATGGGTTGATATTCAAGTGCAACCACTATGGTGAAACACTCTCAACTCTTGAATACAATCTTACATTATTCTTATGGGATTGCAAAAGGAGTGGAGGAACATTAGCCTAACGATAAAAACTCAACAAAGTTTCGATGGCTATTATGTGGGAGATTTGTACAAATGCTCAAAGCTCATGAGAGTGAAATCAATGAAATTATAGAAGAAGGAAAGCTGAGTCTAGGAGGCCCCTTTGGCCTTAATGTCGAAAGTGTCAGCAAAGGACTATGAGATCGAAACTGTTGAACAAGATGGTTCTGAAGATGAAGGATTTTTGGTGAATTCAGAGGATGAGGTAGTGGCATATTATTCAAACAATAAAGTGAAAAAGTTCTTCAAGAAGCCTTTCAATCCAAAATACAAAAACAACAATAAATTCAAGGGAAAAACTTCATCTGGCAAAGTCACGAGAGTGGAGTTGAAGGAAGAGAATAAAGAAAGTAAGAGTGTTGTTGAGAAGATTGAGAAAAAGTTGAAGGGAGATTCAGGATTTGATTATAACTACTATAATGGTGCAAATCATCTTGCAAAAGAGTGCATGCTAAGAAAGAAGAGAAAAAGAGAGAGTAAAAGATGAAGCATACTTTTTTGAAAGGTTGGAGGAGGTAAGAGCGAAGACCAAAGGTTTGTCATTGGTCGTGAAGGGTGGAAATGAAGAGCATGGAACTTACCAAATATGGCCATCTGGTTCAGATGCTAAAGAGATGAGAAACCCTACTCATGGTGCGATGTTTTCACAATTTGAAGAGGAGTGTTAGAAAGAGAAAAAAGTCATTGGGAGGTGTTTTGTGTCAACAGGAGCTAATAAGTCACCTATGACTTTGAAGGTACAGTCTCTTCTTGAATCTTTTAATATTCCTTTAAGTTATTATCTTACAGTTTTATCTGATTTTGATGATACTCTCTCATATGTTAATGATATGCTAATTTTTGTTAGTGACGAAGCTGAGGGTTTATTACATTGTTGTTAGATGCTCAAAATCGTTTGGAGTCTAAGAAGAGTAGAATTGATAGTCTATAGCAACAATTGCGAAATATCACTCTAGATAGGGATTCCGTTAGAGTTGACAACACTTTGTTAATGAAACAACAAAACTTTTATTGTAATAGCGCTAAGAGATTGTATGCCAATTTAATTGAACTCCATCTCTCTTCAGACATTTGCAAAGAATAACATAGGAAATTATTACCTTTCTTAAAATATGAAAGAGAGAAAATTGATGCTACTTCCTATGATTGCGAAAAGAAGATATCTGAATTTGATAAAGTGCCTAATGATTCATATGCTTATGGAATTGTTAAAATTAATGAATGCTGATGATTTAGTGCATATTGTTAATAAAACTCTCTCTAAAACTGAACAAATTTTAATTTTGAACATGACTGAGAATTCGACATTAGACTCTCAATAGGAACAAGTTCTTTGTGATCCTCATGCTGGAGTTATGACGTGTGCACAGATTCGAGCTAAAATGATATACTGAATGTTCACCAGGAATACTGTATATTCAATGTGTTTATTTTGAAACTTGAAACCAAAACAGTAAAGGTTGCATTAGAACACTCAGATTGGGTTGTTGCAACGCAATCTGAACTGGCATAATTTGAACGTAACAAAGTTTGGAGGTTAATTCCTAAGCCAGATGGTGTTTCGTTAATTGGGTTAAAATGGATCCTTAAAAATAAGACTGATAAAGAAGGTAATGCGATTAAAAATAAGGCAAGATTAGTTGTTAAAGGTTATTCTCAACAAGAAGGAATAGATTATGAGGAAACCTTTGCCCCTGTCGCAAGACTCGAGGTTGTTCGCATCTTTCTTGCTTATGTAGCACAGAAAGATGTCGATAAATATCAAATGGACGTCAAATGTTCCTTCCTGAATGGTGAATTAGAGGAAACGATCTATGTCGAACAACCACCAGGTTTTGTTAATGATAAGTATCATGATTATTGTTATGTTCTCAATAAGGCAGTTTATGGGTTGAAATAAGCACCTCGTGCCTGGTATGCAACCTTAACCAATTTTTTGAAAGTTGATAAATTTAAACAAGGATCAGTTGATCCCACATTATTTCGAAAGAAAGTTAGAATCACCTGATGCTTGTTCAAATTTATGTCGATGATATAATTTTTAGTTCAACTGAACCTTTATTGTCGAAGGAATCTGAAGAGTTAATGAAAAGTAAGTTCGAAATGAGCATGATGGGCAAAATAAATACTTTTCTGGGCTTACATATTCTTTAAAGCATGGAAGGCATTTTCATCAATCTGGAAAAATACACGTGCAACGTGCTGGAAAGATTTGGTATGGCGAATAACACAAAACTAAAAGTACCAATGGCTGTTGGAACATGCTTGAATCCTTCGTTGGACAAGCAAGCTGTGGACCTCACTACATATCGAAGCATAGTAGGTTCGCTTTTATACTTAACTGCGAGTAGACCTGATATCATCTTTGCTGTATGTAACCGTGCCAAGTATCAATCAAACCCAAGAGAAACCCATCTTACTACTGTGAAGAACATCTTTCTCTATCTAAAGAGAACAGTGTCGTTGGGACTATGGTATCCTTCACATACATGATTCTTTGTTCAAGCCTTTTTAGACGCAAAACTTGGTGGATGTCAACTTCATCACGAAAGCAAAACAGGTGGATGTTAGTTGTTGGATAGGAAGCTTGTAAGCTGGAAATCAAAGAAACAAACATGTGTTTTGATTTCCACAGCCGAAGTAGAGTATGTTGCTGCTGCAACTTGCACTTCTCAAGTCATATGGATTCAAATCCGACTTAGTGATTATGAAATCAATATGAAGAAGACCCCTTTATATTGTGACTCACAACGTGCCATTCTCATCTGTCATAATCCGATCCAACATTCAAAGACAAAACAGATAGCTCTTTGCTATCATTTTATCAAGGATCATGTCGAATATGGTCATATTGAGGTTCATTTTTTCAAAATGACGGATCAACTTGCAGACATATTCACCAAAACTTTAGATGAGAAATAATTTTTAAGGATTTTGAATGGTTTACGAATGATTGACACAAGCTCTGTTCCTGGTTCTTCGTGAATAAATAGATTTCGAAGTACTGCTGAAGTGTTCAAAGGTTACTGTTCACTGTTCAGTGTTCGCATACCTTCGCTTTCAACATTCCTCTAAATGGTTCAGATCACACTTCACTTTATGGAGAGAAAAGCTGTTCGATGTACACTGTCTCTGGGAGTTGCTACTTCTTACATCGAAAGTCTCTCGTAACACTTTATTGCTTTGTTTTTTTATTTAAGTATTATAAAAAAAAAATTCAAAAATGATTTTCTTATTTTTGTCTTTAATTTTCAAAAACAAAAATCCCAAAAAGATTTTCTTATTTTTGTATTTATTTTTCAAAGACAAAAATCCAAAAATATTTTCTTTATTTTTTTATTTTCTGTCGTATTTAACCTTTCTTTGACTAATTATATCAACATACTGTGGTGGCGAATGCTCAATCGATTACATTCAAAAGAGGGACATGTATGATTTCGAACTACTACACTAGTTAGAAGTCCCTAGAAACATGCTGCTGTATGTTGACCATAAGCCTCAAAGACTTTATGTGTTCAAAGCCTTAATGGATCTCTCACTACGAGTGTTCCTTCCTAATTAGGCTATATTCACATTAGTCGAAGAGCTACCTTTCTATTCTCATATCGAGTAAAGAGATTTCTGCTAAGTCCACATCTTTCGTAGAGGTACACTGAGTTTCCTTAACCAATCTTTTTCACCAATTTTTTTTATTTACAATCACACACATCACTGCATATCCTCGACGTCTCAGGTAGAAACCAACTAGAATGTAGATATTGCACCAATCTGTGTTTATGATCGTGATTCATTTTTCTATGATGGTGAAACCCAACAATCCCAACTTCTAAGGAATTGACATCAAACATCTTGTTGAATATTATAACAAAACATTTGTTTCAATATCACTTTTTGATATTCAAAATCATATTCCTTTTGTTATGCGTGATCTTGACAAAATGTTCTTTAATCAAGACATTTTTGCCCAAAAGGATCCATATCTTATTCTTTTTTATGGGATATGATTTCTGTTTGAATATCTTTTTGAATTCTTGTCACTTCGAAATATTACCTAACCTCACACTTGTTCTTAACTACACAGGTCATATAAGTAATTTTGTTCAATCTACTCACATTTATGTTAAGTTGTGGTATTATGCAAAATTGTGCCCACGTTCGAAACCTATGAAAAAAGAGGCCCTTCGATACTCATTAAGGAGTATTTGATTGTACTTTACGGGAACCACACAAGCAGTTTGTCATCTCTCTCGATGTCGAATGAAGAGATCTTTGCCCGGGATCCTACTGCGTTTGCAACAAATATGATTTGATGTCACTTTTCACACATTGTAACGCCCGTAGATCAGGGCTAGTCAATTTAGAGACGGTAAGCATCAAAAATGACTTTTTGATGGAAGATTATTTAGAAGGATTAATCTTAACCAAGTTGTAGTATATGTCACAAGGTTTCCGTGCATATAAAGAACGCCAAAATCCGAGTTATAACGAAGAAGTTATGACCTGTCGAAGTTTCGCGACAGAACCGGCACGACCCAGCGCGGCCCAGCGCGATGTAAATAGTGAACTTAAGGTAGATAGATATTTATCCTTAGTGATCTAAACAGGAGTTGAAGATTTATTCGATAGTAGTCCATCGATAAAAAGACAGACGAAAACGGAGTTCAGATGAAGGAGTTATGAATTTCGAGCGGAGTTTTCCTGTCCTGACCTACTAAAGATAATATATAACTAATATACTTATAATATATTAAAAATAAATTCAAAACTAGCCAATGGAGTCTAAACGAGAGTTTTAGATCATAATCTCACCTTCGCGTCGATATAAAGAACGTCGAAAACGGAGTTCGTATGCGAAAGTTATGAATTTCTGAAGTTCGGGGCGCGAAACCCCAAAACTGTCAGAGCCCACGACGTGGAACAAGGATGCCACGACGTGGCAAGTGTCCTGACACCTCCGGGAGGCCCCCAGATGCAACTTGGGATGACACATGCAGTGACGACCAAGCCCACGACGTGGAACAAGGTTGCCACGACGTGGCAAGGGCCAAATTTGCCCTATAAATAGATTTGAAGGGCCAGCCGTTTAGGGTTGCCAATTTCTTCTCTTCTCTCTCCCGTTTTGCATCGTTTTGCGTGCCAGAAATACCCCGAAGCCCCGGTATTATTCTCTAGCCCCGAGGCAAGTCCCGAGATCCCGAAGATCCCGAGAAGTGCGGTTCCCGAGCCGAAGCTCTGCCCGCGAGAAGTTCGATTTTTGTGGAGATCTTCCAGATCTGCTGTGGATTACTACTTCTGCAAGTTGTAGTGCTGTCCGATCATCATCTGATCAAGTGAGTGTGTGGTTACTTTCTTCTAGCGCATAAATACGAAGTATTTTATACGAAATACGTTTTATGTGTATATTTTGTTGTTATATTTGTGAATGTATATTCACTTTCTTCTACCGCATAGATATGAAGTATTTGCTATGAAGTATGTGCTAGGTGTTTACACATTGATTGTTTACTTGAGATAAATGTTGAAATAATGTGTTATACATGTTTTAAAAGATTTAAACTTTATATGTGTTTGCATCTACAAATATGTTGGGTAGAACATGGGCAGATGAAATAGTTGATGTGAGACGAAATAATAGGTGTTTTGAACTCAATGTGTTCATTAGGTATTTTGAACTATATGTGTTCACTTGGTGTCCTTGAACTCAATGTGTTCATTAGGTATTTTGAACTATATGTGTTCATTAAGTATTTTAGAACTCAGTGTGTTCATTAGGTATTTTTGAACTCTACGTGTTCACTTGGTGTTTGAACTCAATGTGTTCATTAGTTATTTTCGAACTCTATGTGTTCACTTGGTATTTTTGGACTCAATGTGTTCATTAAGTATTTTTGAACTAGATGTGTTCACTTGGTGTTGTTGAACTGAGTGTGTTCACTAAGTGTTTTAGAACTAAGTATTCACCAGATGTTTGAATTAATGGTTTACTAGGAGTGTTAGAACTAGGTGTTTGTTAAGTATGTTGAACTAAGTGTTTACCAATCGTAATTTGTGGACCTTGGCAGTGGTGGACTTTGTGTCAATTCCTTAGCTCAATCCTTAGGAATAAATGGTTAAAGGATAGTTGATTCTTAGGATAAATCCTTAAGAAATAAAGGAGATAATGGGAATGAGTATTTGGGTTGATTGTTTGATAATTCAATATAATAAATGTATTATTGTGGGTTGAAAACCCTACATGCTCACCAGGCTCCCAAGCCTGACCCACTCAGTTTTCTTTGCATTATAAGTAATGGCACAAGAGTATAAATTGGTGGACTTGATGAGAGATTTTGGATTATAGATCAGTAGTTACAAATAACTGTTGTAAGGTCTATTTTATATTGTTTATGCTTTTGGTCTGTATCGGAACATGACATCCCGAGGTTTTATTATTTAATGAAAACACATTCTCTTTGAGGAACGTTTTGATAAATTTTATCATATTTTGTTTGGGAACAAATTCCGCAACCGTTTTCTTTAAACGATTACTCTGATTTATAAAACAAAGCATAAACAAATCGGTCTTTTCTGGCCGAGAAATTGGGGATGTCAGAGTTGGTATCAGAGCATTAGTTTAAGCGAATTAGGAATTTGTAGGAAATTTCTAGACTTAAACTTAGAATGCTAAGTAATGATTGGGAGGAGTGTGTCTAAAATATGTTAGGTAGTACACCTAAATTGACACAAGCACTAGTTTATTTTAGGAGCGGTCCCTAAAATGCTTTTATGTGCTAAATGTTATATGCTGCCATATATGATATTTTTGTTCGGATCTATGGTCTGTTGCCGACCGGATCTGGAAACCTTATGTGTGTACGATTCTAAGCGTACGTCTACGTTATTAGAGCTAGCATGTAAACGTTTCGGAGTGATAAGGATGATTTAATTATCTATTGTGGATGAGGATCTAATTTCACCTTATTCGGTGTGTAGATAAAAACTGGTAAGAACCAGGAGTGGCATTGGAAACGCGGATGAAAACAGGAATCAACCACCAGTGATTGAGCAAATACCTATTGTAGCAGCAACACCAGAACCAATAACGATGGCTGGGGTGCAAGCCATGATTCGGGCTATGTTAGCCGAACAAAGGGATGAGATGCGACAGATGTTACATGAAAATAGGGACAAACCTATCATACCTATTGAGGAACTCGATCTGATTCCCGAACAATCGGAGGAAGGAAACAATAGTCGCGCTGTGAGTCAAATTAGGACTCAAGGAGAACGAAGGAACGACCCGGAAGGGGGATACAACAAGGATGGGCGAATGTACAAGAATTTATTGGGCGCCAAGCCGCCAAGTCTTTCGGGGAGCCCAAAGCCTGTTGAGATTATGGATTGGATCTCTGAAATGGAGATGGTATTTGAAAGTTGTGACAGTAGCAACAAACAGAAGACTGTCTTTGCAGTTAGACAACTGAAGACTGGAGTCTTGAGCTGGTGGAAGTTGTTGGCAGATACAATGCCAAGAGGAGAAGCCATGCAAATGTCTTGGGAAGCATTCGTGGAGCAAATGAAAATGCAATACTGCTCAGAGATAGATCTAATAGACCTAAACAACGAATTTCAGAACCTGAAGAAAGGAAAGATGAGTGTGGATGAGTATGCCACCGTGTTCACCGAGAGGATGAAGCTATTCCCCTACTTGGTGCCTACTGAACTCTCCAAGATCGATAGGTTTGCTAACGGATTGCCCACGGACTTTGGCCCAACAGTCAAAATGGCAAATACCTTGAAAACGGCCGTTAGAGCAGCCAGGAATGTTGAGACCCAGATAAGAGAGAAGGGTCTGGAGAGAGTTGAAGTTGGTGAGAAAAGAAAGCATGAAGGTTCTTCAATGTCCGACGAGAAGAGAAAATTCTCGAAGTATGGTTCAAAAAATTTCGAAGGAGGAGGGGATGAAGCGAAATGGTGTGATAAGTGCAAGAAGAAACACTTAGGAAAATGTGGCGAGGAGGTTACATGTTTCAAGTGTGGAAAGACTGGGCACTACGCCAATGAATGTGCATCTAGTAAGAGAGTGTGTTATAAGTGTAACGAAAAAGGGCATATTTCGATCAATTGCCCGAAGAAGAAAGAACCAGCAAAGCCAAGGGCATTCCACATGATCCTCGACGAAGCGAATCAAGGATGAAGATTTTATATCCGATAATCAGTTATGAAGTAGCGATGCGAATAGTAACTTGTGGTGTAGCCTATTAGAGGCATAGTATAGGGTTAACTTGAACCATTGTGTAATCATTTCAAGAATTAATATAAACCCTAGTTTTGATATCTATGTGATATGTATGGTTTTGATATCTATGTGATATGTATGGTTTTGATATCTAGGTGGTATCTATAGTTTTAATATCCGATGTAGTGGATGATTGTGTGATTTTGTGTAGTGACTTGGTTGACTGAGAGACAATACTTGGGACGAGTATGAGTAGGTGGGAATAGTAGTAGAGATCTATACTACTGGAAGCACAAGACTCACGCTTGGATCATGGAAAGTCACATGGTTACCAAGAAGCTAATAATTGATTCCATTTTATTCACGTATGTCATTACCATTGTTTCAGTAATGACTAGTAAGATGGTTGTTATTCCGACCCTAGTGGTCATATCAATTGAGTCCGACTACGATGAGAGGTCATCGGGACACGACCCATCGGTCTATTACAATAGATAAAGGAATGTATTTATCCCAGGAAGAAGAAGGAGTCCGCAATATGGATTTATTTTGTAACTTGAACGTTACGATTGAAAGTACAACGTAGTACGAAAAGTAGATGCAAGATTTGGGCATCGTCTGTAGTCAAGAAAGCCATAGAATTAAACACTCTTTCGAGGAAATATAGAACTTACGGTTATTACCTAGGATGAAGAAATTACGTGTGGAATCATTATATAAGCCCTATTTCGTTGATGATTCCGGGACGTAATCATCCTAAGGGGGAGATAATTGTAACGCCCGTAGATCAGGGCTAGTCAATTTAGAGACGATAAGCATCAAAAATGACTTTTTGATGGAAGATTATTTAGAAGGATTAATCTTAACCAAGTTGTAGTATATGTCACAAGGTTTCCGTGCATATAAAGAACGCCAAAATCCGAGTTATAACGAAGAAGTTATGACCTGTCGAAGTTTCGCGACAGAACCGGCACGACCCAGCGCGGCCCAGCGCGATGTAAATAGTGAACTTAAGGTAGATAGATATTTATCCTTAGTGATCTAAGCAAGAGTTGAAGATTTATTCGATATTAGTCCATCGATAAAAAGACAGACGAAAACGGAGTTCAGATGAAGGAGTTATGAATTTCGAGCGGAGTTTTCCTGTCCTGACCTACTAAAGATAATATATAACTAATATACTTATAATATATTAAAAATAAATTCAAAACTAGCCAATGGAGTCTAAACGAGAGTTGTAGATCATAATCTCACCTTCGCGTCGATATAAAGAACGTCGAAAACGGAGTTCGTATGCGAAAGTTATGAATTTCTGAAGTTCGGGGCGCGAAACCCCAAAACTGTCAGAGCCCACGACGTGGAACAAGGTTGCCACGACGTGGCAAGTGTCCTGACACCTCCGGGAGGCCCCCAGATGCAACTTGGGATGACGCATGCAGTGACGACCAAGCCCACGACGTGGAACAAGGTTGCCACGACGTGGCAAGGGCCAAATTTGCCCTATAAATAGATTTGAAGGGCCAGCCGTTTAGGGTTGCCAATTTCTTCTCTTCTCTCTCCCGTTTTGCATCGTTTTGCGTGCCAGAAATACCCCAAAGCCCCGGTATTATTCTCTAGCCCCGAGGCAAGTCCCGAGATCCCGAAGATCCCGAGAAGTGCGGTTCCCGAGCCGAAGCTCTGCCCGCGAGAAGTTCGATTTTTGTGGAGATCTTCCAGATCTGCTGTGGATTACTACTTCTGCAAGTTGTAGTGCTGTCCGATCATCATCTGATCAAGTGAGTGTGTGGTTACTTTCTTCTAGCGCATAAATACGAAGTATTTTATACGAAATACGTTTTATGTGTATATTTTGTTGTTATATTTGTGAATGTATATTCACTTTCTTCTACCGCATAGATATGAAGTATTTGCTATGAAGTATGTGCTAGGTGTTTACACATTGATTGTTTACTTGAGATAAATGTTGAAATAATGTGTTATACATGTTTTAAAAGATTTAAACTTTATATGTGTTTGCATCTACAAATATGTTGGGTAGAACATGGGTAGATGAAATAGTTGATGTGAGACGAAATAATAGGTGTTTTGAACTCAATGTGTTCATTAGGTATTTTGAACTATATGTGTTCACTTGGTGTCCTTGAACTCAATGTGTTCATTAGGTATTTTGAACTATATGTGTTCATTAAGTATTTTAGAACTCAGTGTGTTCATTAGGTATTTTTGAACTCTACGTGTTCACTTGGTGTTTGAACTCAATGTGTTCATTAGTTATTTTCGAACTCTATGTGTTCACTTGGTATTTTTGGACTCAATGTGTTCATTAAGTATTTTTGAACTAGATGTGTTCACTTGGTGTTGTTGAACTGAGTGTGTTCACTAAGTGTTTTAGAACTAAGTATTCACCAGATGTTTGAATTAATGGTTTACTAGGAGTGTTAGAACTAGGTGTTTGTTACGTATGTTGAACTAAGTGTTTACCAATCGTAATTTGTGGACCTTGGCAGTGGTGGACTTTGTGTCAATTCCTTAGCTCAATCCTTAGGAATAAATGGTTAAAGGATAGTTGATTCTTAGGATAAATCCTTAAGAAATAAAGGAGATAATGGGAATGAGTATTTGGGTTGATTGTTTGATAATTCAATATAATAAATGTATTATTGTGGGTTGAAAACCCTACATGCTCACCAGGCTCCCAAGCCTGACCCACTCAGTTTTCTTTGCATTATAGGTAATGGCACAAGAGTATAAATTGGTGGACTTGATGAGAGATTTTGGATTATAGATCAGTAGTTACAAATAACTGTTGTAAGGTCTATTTTATATTGTTTATGCTTTTGGTCTGTATCGGAACATGACATCCCGAGGTTTTATTATTTAATGAAAACACATTCTCTTTGAGGAACGTTTTGATAAATTTTATCATATTTTGTTTGGGAACAAATTCCGCAACCGCTTTCTTTAAACGATTACTCTGATTTATAAAACAAAGCATAAACAAATCGGTCTTTTCTGGCCGAGAAATTGGGGATGTCACAGTTGGTATCAGAGCATTAGTTTAAGCGAATTAGGAATTTGTAGGAAATTTATAGACTTAAACTTAGAATGCTAAGTAATGATTGGGAGGAGTGTGTCTAAAATATGTTAGGTAGTACACCTAAATTGACACAAGCACTAGTTTATTTTAGGAGCGGTCCCTAAAATGCTTTTATGTGCTAAATGTTATATGCTGCCATATATGATATTTTTGTTCGGATCTATGGTCTGTTGCCGACCGGATCTGGAAACCTTATGTGTGTACGATTCTAAGCGTACGTCTACGTTATTAGAGCTAGCATGTAAACGTTTCGGAGTGATAAGGATGATTTAATTATCTATTGTGGATGAGGATCTAATTTCACCTTATTCGGTGTGTAGATAAAAAATGGTAAGAACCAGGAGTGGCGTTGGAAACGCGGATGAAAACAGGAATCAACCACCAGTGATTGAGCAAATACCTATTGTAGCAGCAACACCAGAACCAATAACGATGGCTGGGGTGCAAGCCATGATTCGGGCTATGTTAGCCGAACAAAGGGATGAGATGCGACAGATGTTACATGAAAATAGGGACGAACCTATCATACCTATTGAGGAACCCGATCTGATTCCCGAACAATCGGAGGAAGGAAACAATAGTCGCGCTGTGAGTCAAGTTAGGACTCAAGGAGAACGAAGGAACGACCCGGAAAGGGGATACAACAAGGATGGGCGAATGTACAAGAATTTATTGGGCGCCAAGCCGCCAAGTCTTTCGGGGAGCCCAAAGCCTGTTGAGATTATGGATTGGATCTCTGAAATGGAGATGGTATTTGAAAGTTGTGACAGTAGCAACAAACAGAAGACTGTCTTTGCAGTTAGACAACTGAAGACTGGAGTCTTGAGCTGGTGGAAGTTGTTGGCAGATACAATGCCAAGAGGAGAAGCCATGCAAATGTCTTGGGAAGCATTCGTGGAGCAAATGAAAATGCAATACTGCTCAGAGATAGATCTAATAGACCTAAACAACGAATTTCAGAACCTGAAGAAAAGAAAGATGAGTGTGGATGAGTATGCCACCGTGTTCACCGAGAGGATGAAGCTATTCCCTTACTTGGTGCCTACTGAACTCTCCAAGATCAATAGGTTTGCTAACGGATTGCCCACGGACTTTGGCCCAACAGTCAAAATGGCAAATACCTTGAAAACGGCCGTTAGAGCAGCCAGGAATGTTGAGACCCAGATAAGAGAGAAGGGTCTGGAGAGAGTTGAAGTTGGTGAGAAAAGAAAGCATGAAGGTTCTTCAAGGTCCGACGTGAAGAGAAAATTCTCGAAGTATGGTTCAAAAAATTTCGAAGGAGGAGGGGATGAAGCGAAATGGTGTGATAAGTGCAAGAAGAAACACTTAGGAAAATGTGGCGAGGAGGTTACATGTTTCAAGTGTGGAAAGACTGGGCACTACGCCAATGAATGTGCATCTAGTAAGAGAGTGTGTTATAAGTGTAACGAAAAAGGGCATATTTCGATCAATTGCCCGAAGAAGAAAGAACCAGCAAAGCCAAGGGCATTCCACATGATCCTCGACGAAGCGAATCAAGGATGAAGATTTTATATCCGATAATCAGTTATGAAGTAGCGATGCGAATAGTAACTTGTGGTGTAGCCTATTAGAGGCATAGTATAGGGTTAACTTGAACCATTGTGTAATCATTTCAAGAATTAATATAAACCCTAGTTTTGATATCTATGTGATATGTATGGTTCTGATATCTATGTGATATGTATGGTTTTGATATCTAGGTGGTATCTATAGTTTTAATATCCGATGTAGTGGATGATTGTGTGATTTTGTGTAGTGACTTGGTTGACTGAGAGACAATACTTGGGACGAGTATGAGTAGGTGCGAATAGTAGTAGAGATCTATACTACTGGAAGCACAGGACTCACGCTTGGATCATGGAAAGTCACATGGTTACCAAGAAGCTAATAATTGATTCCATTTTATTCACGTATGTCATTACCATTGTTTCAGTAATGACTAGTAAGATGGTTGTTATTCCGACCCTAGTGGTCATATCAATTGAGTCCGACTACGATGAGAGGTCATCGGGACACGACCCATCGGTCTATTACAATAGATAAAGGAATGTATTTATCCCAGGAAGAAGAAGGAGTCCGCAATATGGATTTATTTTGTAACTTGAACGTTACGATTGAAAGTACAACGTAGTACGAAAAGTAGATGCAAGATTTGGGCATCGTCTGTAGTCAAGAAAGCCATAGAATTAAACACTCTTTCGAGGAAATATAGAACTTACGGTTATTACCTAGGATGAAGAAATTACGTGTGGAATCATTATATAAGCCCTATTTCGTTGATGATTCCGGGACGTAATCATCCTAAGGGGGAGATAATTGTAACGCCCGTAGATCAGGGCTAGTCAATTTAGAGACGATAAGCATCAAAAATGACTTTTTGATGGAAGATTATTTAGAAGGATTAATCTTAACCAAGTTGTAGTATATGTCACAAGGTTTCCGTGCATATAAAGAACGCCAAAATCCGAGTTATAACGAAGAAGTTATGACCTGTCGAAGTTTCGCGACAGAACCGGCACGACCCAGCGCGGCCCAGCGCGATGTAAATAGTGAACTTAAGGTAGATAGATATTTATCCTTAGTGATCTAATCAAGAGTTGAAGATTTATTCGATATTAGTCCATCGATAAAAAGACAGACGAAAACGGAGTTCAGATGAAGGAGTTATGAATTTCGAGCGGAGTTTTCCTGTCCTGACCTACTAAAGATAATATATAACTAATATACTTATAATATATTAAAAATAAATTCAAAACTAGCCAATGGAGTCTAAACGAGAGTTGTAGATCATAATCTCACCTTCGCGTCGATATAAAGAACGTCGAAAACGGAGTTCGTATGCGCAAGTTATGAATTTCTGAAGTTCGGGGCGCGAAACCCCAAAACTGTCAGAGCCCACGACGTGGAACAAGGTTGCCACGACGTGGCAAGTGTCCTGACACCTCCGGGAGGCCCCCAGATGCAACTTGGGATGACGCATGCAGTGACGACCAAGCCCACGACGTGGAACAAGGTTGCCACGACGTGGCAAGGGCTAAATTTGCCCTATAAATAGATTTGAAGGGCCAGCCGTTTAGGGTTGCCAATTTCTTCTCTTCTCTCTCCCGTTTTGCATCGTTTTGCATGCCAGAAATACCCCGAAGCCCCGGTATTATTCTCTAGCCCCGAGGCAAGTCCCGAGATCCCGAAGATCCCGAGAAGTGCGGTTCCCGAGCCGAAGCTCTGCCCGCGAGAAGTTCGATTTTTGTGGAGATCTTCCAGATCTGCTGTGGATTACTACTTCTGCAAGTTGTAGTGCTGTCCGATCATCATCTGATCAAGTGAGTGTGTGGTTACTTTCTTCTAGCGCATAAATACGAAGTATTTTATACGAAATACGTTTTATGTGTATATTTTGTTGTTATATTTGTGAATGTATATTCACTTTCTTCTACCGCATAGATATGAAGTATTTGCTATGAAGTATGTGCTAGGTGTTTACACATTGATTGTTTACTTGAGATAAATGTTGAAATAATGTGTTATACATGTTTTAAAAGATTTAAACTTTATATGTGTTTGCATCTACAAATATGTTGGGTAGAACATGGGTAGATGAAATAGTTGATGTGAGACGAAATAATAGGTGTTTTGAACTCAATGTGTTCATTAGGTATTTTGAACTATATGTGTTCACTTGGTGTCCTTGAACTCAATGTGTTCATTAGGTATTTTGAACTATATGTGTTCATTAAGTATTTTAGAACTCAGTGTGTTCATTAGGTATTTTTGAACTCTACGTGTTCACTTGGTGTTTGAACTCAATGTGTTCATTAGTTATTTTCGAACTCTATGTGTTCACTTGGTATTTTTGGACTCAATGTGTTCATTAAGTATTTTTGAACTAGATGTGTTCACTTGGTGTTGTTGAACTGAGTGTGTTCACTAAGTGTTTTAGAACTAAGTATTCACCAGATGTTTGAATTAATGGTTTACTAGGAGTGTTAGAACTAGGTGTTTGTTAAGTATGTTGAACTAAGTGTTTACCAATCGTAATTTGTGGACCTTGGCAGTGGTGGACTTTGTGTCAATTCCTTAGCTCAATCCTTAGGAATAAATGGTTAAAGGATAGTTGATTCTTAGGATAAATCCTTAAGAAATAAAGGAGATAATGGGAATGAGTATTTGGGTTGATTGTTTGATAATTCAATATAATAAATGTATTATTGTGGGTTGAAAACCCTACATGCTCACCAGGCTCCCAAGCCTGACCCACTCAGTTTTCTTTGCATTATAGGTAATGGCACAAGAGTATAAATTGGTGGACTTGATGAGAGATTTTGGATTATAGATCAGTAGTTACAAATAACTGTTGTAAGGTCTATTTTATATTGTTTATGCTTTTGGTCTGTATCGGAACATGACATCCCGAGGTTTTATTATTTAATGAAAACACATTCTCTTTGAGGAACGTTTTGATAAATTTTATCATATTTTGTTTGGGAACAAATTCCGCAACCGCTTTCTTTAAACGATTACTCTGATTTATAAAACAAAGCATAAACAAATCGGTCTTTTCTGGCCGAGAAATTGGGGATGTCACAGTTGGTATCAGAGCATTAGTTTAAGCGAATTAGGAATTTGTAGGAAATTTCTAGACTTAAACTTAGAATGCTAAGTAATGATTGGGAGGAGTGTGTCTAAAATATGTTAGGTAGTACACCTAAATTGACACAAGCACTAGTTTATTTTAGGAGCGGTCCCTAAAATGCTTTTATGTGCTAAATGTTATATGCTGCCATATATGATATTTTTGCTCGGATCTATGGTCTGTTGCCGACCGGATCTGGAAACCTTATGTGTGTACGATTCTAAGCGTACGTCTACGTTATTAGAGCTAGCATGTAAACGTTTCGGAGTGATAAGGATGATTTAATTATCTATTGTGGATGAGGATCTAATTTCACCTTATTCGGTGTGTAGATAAAAAATGGTAAGAACCAGGAGTGGCGTTGGAAACGCGGATGAAAACAGGAATCAACCACCAGTGATTGAGCAAATACCTATTGTAGCAGCAACACCAGAACCAATAACGATGGCTGGGGTGCAAGCCATGATTCGGGCTATGTTAGCCGAACAAAGGGATGAGATGCGACAGATGTTACATGAAAATAGGGACGAACCTATCATACCTATTGAGGAACCCGATCTGATTCCCGAACAATCGGAGGAAGGAAACAATAGTCGCGCTGTGAGTCAAGTTAGGACTCAAGGAGAACGAAGGAACGACCCGGAAAGGGGATACAACAAGGATGGGCGAATGTACAAGAATTTATTGGGCGCCAAGCCGCCAAGTCTTTCGGGGAGCCCAAAGCCTGTTGAGATTATGGATTGGATCTCTGAAATGGAGATGGTATTTGAAAGTTGTGACAGTAGCAACAAACAGAAGACTGTCTTTGCAGTTAGACAACTGAAGACTGGAGTCTTGAGCTGGTGGAAGTTGTTGGCAGATACAATGCCAAGAGGAGAAGCCATGCAAATGTCTTGGGAAGCATTCGTGGAGCAAATGAAAATGCAATACTGCTCAGAGATAGATCTAATAGACCTAAACAACGAATTTCAGAACCTGAAGAAAGGAAAGATGAGTGTGGATGAGTATGCCACCGTGTTCACCGAGAGGATGAAGCTATTCCCTTACTTGGTGCCTACTGAACTCTCCAAGATCAATAGGTTTGCTAACGGATTGCCCACGGACTTTGGCCCAACAGTCAAAATGGCAAATACCTTGAAAACGGCCGTTAGAGCAGCCAGGAATGTTGAGACCCAGATAAGAGAGAAGGGTCTGGAGAGAGTTGAAGTTGGTGAGAAAAGAAAGCATGAAGGTTCTTCAATGTCCGACGAGAAGAGAAAATTCTCGAAGTATGGTTCAAAAAATTTCGAAGGAGGAGGGGATGAAGCGAAATGGTGTGATAAGTGCAAGAAGAAACACTTAGGAAAATGTGGCGAGGAGGTTACATGTTTCAAGTGTGGAAAGACTGGGCACTACGCCAATGAATGTGCATCTAGTAAGAGAGTGTGTTATAAGTGTAACGAAAAAGGGCATATTTCGATCAATTGCCCGAAGAAGAAAGAACCAGCAAAGCCAAGGGCATTCCACATGATCCTCGACGAAGCGAATCAAGGATGAAGATTTTATATCCGATAATCAGTTATGAAGTAGCGATGCGAATAGTAACCTGTGGTGTAGCCTATTAGAGGCATAGTATAGGGTTAACTTGAACCATTGTGTAATCATTTCAAGAATTAATATAAACCCTAGTTTTGATATCTATGTGATATGTATGGTTCTGATATCTATGTGATATGTATGGTTTTGATATCTAGGTGGTATCTATAGTTTTAATATCCGATGTAGTGGATGATTGTGTGATTTTGTGTAGTGACTTGGTTGACTGAGAGACAATACTTGGGACGAGTATGAGTAGGTGCGAATAGTAGTAGAGATCTATACTACTGGAAGCACAGGACTCACGCTTGGATCATGGAAAGTCACATGGTTACCAAGAAGCTAATAATTGATTCCATTTTATTCACGTATGTCATTACCATTGTTTCAGTAATGACTAGTAAGATGGTTGTTATTCCGACCCTAGTGGTCATATCAATTGAGTCCGACTACGATGAGAGGTCATCGGGACACGACCCATCGGTCTATTACAATAGATAAAGGAATGTATTTATCCCAGGAAGAAGAAGGAGTCCGCAATATGGATTTATTTTGTAACTTGAACGTTACGATTGAAAGTACAACGTAGTACGAAAAGTAGATGCAAGATTTGGGCATCGTCTGTAGTCAAGAAAGCCATAGAATTAAACACTCTTTCGAGGAAATATAGAACTTACGGTTATTACCTAGGATGAAGAAATTACGTGTGGAATCATTATATAAGCCCTCTTTCGTTGATGATTCCGGGACGTAATCATCCTAAGGGGGAGATAATTGTAACGCCCGTAGATCAGGGCTAGTCAATTTAGAGACGATAAGCATCAAAAATGACTTTTTGATGGAAGATTATTTAGAAGGATTAATCTTAACCAAGTTGTAGTATATGTCACAAGGTTTCCGTGCATATAAAGAACGCCAAAATCCGAGTTATAACGAAGAAGTTAAGACCTGTCGAAGTTTCGCGACAGAACCGGCACGACCCAGCGCGGCCCAGCGCGATGTAAATAGTGAACTTAAGGTAGATAGATATTTATCCTTAGTGATCTAAGCAAGAGTTGAAGATTTATTCGATATTAGTCCATCGATAAAAAGACAGACGAAAACGGAGTTCAGATGAAGGAGTTATGAATTTCGAGCGGAGTTTTCCTGTCCTGACCTACTAAAGATAATATATAACTAATATACTTATAATATATTAAAAATAAATTCAAAACTAGCCAATGGAGTCTAAACGAGAGTTGTAGATCATAATCTCACCTTCGCGTCGATATAAAGAACGTCGAAAACGGAGTTCGTATGCGAAAGTTATGAATTTCTGAAGTTCGGGGCGCGAAACCCCAAAACTGTCAGAGCCCACGACGTGGAACAAGGTTGCCACGACGTGGCAAGTGTCCTGACACCTCCGGGAGGCCCCCAGATGCAACTTGGGATGACGCATGCAGTGACGACCAAGCCCACGACGTGGAACAAGGTTGCCACGACGTGGCAAGGGCTAAATTTGCCCTATAAATAGATTTGAAGGGCCAGCCGTTTAGGGTTGCCAATTTCTTCTCTTCTCTCTCCCGTTTTGCATCGTTTTGCATGCCAGAAATACCCCGAAGCCCCGGTATTATTCTCTAGCCCCGAGGCAAGTCCCGAGATCCCGAAGATCCCGAGAAGTGCGGTTCCCGAGCCGAAGCTCTGCCCGCGAGAAGTTCGATTTTTGTGGAGATCTTCCAGATCTGCTGTGGATTACTACTTCTGCAAGTTGTAGTGCTGTCCGATCATCATCTGATCAAGTGAGTGTGTGGTTACTTTCTTCTAGCGCATAAATACGAAGTATTTTATACGAAATACGTTTTATGTGTATATTTTGTTGTTATATTTGTGAATGTATATTCACTTTCTTCTACCGCATAGATATGAAGTATTTGCTATGAAGTATGTGCTAGGTGTTTACACATTGATTGTTTACTTGAGATAAATGTTGAAATAATGTGTTATACATGTTTTAAAAGATTTAAACTTTATATGTGTTTGCATCTACAAATATGTTGGGTAGAACATGGGCAGATGAAATAGTTGATGTGAGACGAAATAATAGGTGTTTTGAACTCAATGTGTTCATTAGGTATTTTGAACTATATGTGTTCACTTGGTGTCCTTGAACTCAATGTGTTCATTAGGTATTTTGAACTATATGTGTTCATTAAGTATTTTAGAACTCAATGTGTTCATTAGGTATTTTTGAACTCTACGTGTTCACTTGGTGTTTGAACTCAATGTGTTCATTAGTTATTTTCGAACTCTATGTGTTCACTTGGTATTTTTGGACTCAATGTGTTCATTAAGTATTTTTGAACTAGATGTGTTCACTTGGTGTTGTTGAACTGAGTGTGTTCACTAAGTGTTTTAGAACTAAGTATTCACCAGATGTTTGAATTAATGGTTTACTAGGAGTGTTAGAACTAGGTGTTTGTTAAGTATGTTGAACTAAGTGTTTACCAATCGTAATTTGTGGACCTTGGCAGTGGTGGACTTTGTGTCAATTCCTTAGCTCAATCCTTAGGAATAAATGGTTAAAGGATAGTTGATTCTTAGGATAAATCCTTAAGAAATAAAGGAGATAATGGGAATGAGTATTTGGGTTGATTGTTTGATAATTCAATATAATAAATGTATTATTGTGGGTTGAAAACCCTACATGCTCACCAGGCTCCCAAGCCTGACCCACTCAGTTTTCTTTGCATTATAGGTAATGGCACAAGAGTATAAATTGGTGGACTTGATGAGAGATTTTGGATTATAGATCAGTAGTTACAAATAACTGTTGTAAGGTCTATTTTATATTGTTTATGCTTTTGGTCTGTATCGGAACATGACATCCCGAGGTTTTATTATTTAATGAAAACACATTCTCTTTGAGGAACGTTTTGATAAATTTTATCATATTTTGTTTGGGAACAAATTCCGCAACCGCTTTCTTTAAACGATTACTCTGATTTATAAAACAAAGCATAAACAAATCGGTCTTTTCTGGCCGAGAAATTGGGGATGTCAGAGTTGGTATCAGAGCATTAGTTTAAGCGAATTAGGAATTTGTAGGAAATTTCTAGACTTAAACTTAGAATGCTAAGTAATGATTGGGAGGAGTGTGTCTAAAATATGTTAGGTAGTACACCTAAATTGACACAAGCACTAGTTTATTTTAGGAGCGGTCCCTAAAATGCTTTTATGTGCTAAATGTTATATGCTGCCATATATGATATTTTTGTTCGGATCTATGGTCTGTTGCCGACCGGATCTGGAAACCTTATGTGTGTACGATTCTAAGCGTACGTCTACGTTATTAGAGCTAGCATGTAAACGTTTCGGAGTGATAAGGATGATTTAATTATCTATTGTGGATGAGGATCTAATTTCACCTTATTCGGTGTGTAGATAAAAAATGGTAAGAACCAGGAGTGGCGTTGGAAACGCGGATGAAAACAGGAATCAACCACCAGTGATTGAGCAAATACCTATTGTAGCAGCAACACTAGAACCAATAACGATGGCTGGGGTGCAAGCCATGATTCGGGCTATGTTAGCCGAACAAAGGGATGAGATGCGACAGATGTTACATGAAAATAGGGACGAACCTATCATACCTATTGAGGAACCCGATCTGATTCCCGAACAATCGGAGGAAGGAAACAATAGTCGCGCTGTGAGTCAAATTAGGACTCAAGAAGAACGAAGGAACGACCCAGAAAGGGGATACAACAAGGATGGGCGAATGTACAAGAATTTATTGGGCGCCAAGCCGCCAAGTCTTTCGGGGAGCCCAAAGCCTGTTGAGATTATGGATTGGATCTCTGAAATGGAGATGGTATTTGAAAGTTGTGACAGTAGCAACAAACAGAAGACTGTCTTTGCAGTTAGACAACTGAAGACTGGAGTCTTGAGCTGGTGGAAGTTGTTGGCAGATACAATGCCAAGAGGAGAAGCCATGCAAATGTCTTGGGAAGCATTCGTGGAGCAAATGAAAATGCAATACTGCTCAGAGATAGATCTAATAGACCTAAACAACGAATTTCAGAACCTGAAGAAAGGAAAGATGAGTGTGGATGAGTATGCCACCGTGTTCACCGAGAGGATGAAGCTATTCCCCTACTTTGTGCCTACTGAACTCTCGAAGATCGATAGGTTTGCTAACGGATTGCCCACAGACTTTGGCCCAACAGTCAAAATGGCAAATACCTTGAAAACGGCCGTTAGAGCAGCCAGGAATGTTGAGACCCAGATAAGAAAGAAGGGTCTGGAGAGAGTTGAAGTTGGTGAGAAAAGAAAGCATGAAGGTTCTTCAAGGTCCGACGAGAAGAGAAAATTCTCGAAGTATGATTCAAAAAATTTCGAAGGAGGAGGGGATGAAGCGAAATGGTGTGAGAAGTGCAAGAAGAAACACTTAGGAAAATGTGGCGAGGAGGTTACATGTTTCAAGTGTGGAAAGACTGGGCACTACGCCAATGAATGTGCATCTAGTAAGAGAGTGTGTTATAAGTGTAACGAAAAAGGGCATATTTCGATCAATTGCCCGAAGAAGAAAGAACCAGCAAAGCCAAGGGCATTCCACATGATCCTCGACGAAGCGAATCAAGGATGAAGATTTTATATCCGATAATCAGTTATGAAGTAGCGATGCGAATAGTAACTTGTGGTGTAGCCTATTAGAGGCATAGTATAGGGTTAACTTGAACCATTGTGTAATCATTTCAAGAATTAATATAAACCCTAGTTTTGATATCTATGTGATATGTATGGTTTTGATATCTAGGTGGTATGTATGGTTTTGATATCTAGGTGGTATCTATAGTTTTAATATCCGATGTAGTGGATGATTGTGTGATTTTGTGTAGTGACTTGGTTGACTGAGAGACAATACTTGGGACGAGTTTGAGTAGGTGTGAATAGTAGTAGAGATCTATACTACTGGAAGCACAGGACTCACGCTTGGATCATGGAAAGTCACATGGTTACCAAGAAGCTAATAATTGATTCCATTTTATTCACGTATGTCATTACCATTGTTTCAGTAATGACTAGTAAGATGGTTGTTATTCCGACCCTAGTGGTCATATCAATTGAGTCCGACTACGATGAGAGGTCATCGGGACACGACCCATCGGTCTATTACAATAGATAAAGGAATGTATTTATCCCAGGAAGAAGAAGGAGTCCGCAATATGTATTTATTTTGTAACTTGAACGTTACGATTGAAAGTACAACGTAGTACGAAAAGTAGATGCAAGATTTGGGCATCGTCTGTAGTCAAGAAAGCCATAGAATTAAACACTCTTTCGAGGAAATATAGAACTTACGGTTATTACCTAGGATGAAGAAATTACGTGTGGAATCATTATATAAGCCCTATTTCGTTGATGATTCCGGGACGTAATCATCCTAAGGGGGAGATAATTGTAACGCCCGTAGATCAGGGCTAGTCAATTTAGAGACGATAAGCATCAAAAATGACTTTTTGATGGAAGATTATTTAGAAGGATTAATCTTAACCAAGTTGTAGTATATGTCACAAGGTTTCCGTGCATATAAAGAACGCCAAAATCCAAGTTATAACGAAGAAGTTATGACCTGTCGAAGTTTCGCGACAGAACCGACACGACCCAGCGCGGCCCAGCGCGATGTAAATAGTGAACTTAAGGTAGATAGATATTTATCCTTAGTGATCTAAACAAGAGTTGAAGATTTATTCGATAGTAGTCCATCGATAAAAAGACAGACGAAAACGGAGTTCAGATGAAGGAGTTATGAATTTCGAGCGGAGTTTTCCTGTCCTGACCTACTAAAGATAATATATAACTAATATACTTATAATATATTAAAAATAAATTCAAAACTATCCAATGGAGTCTAAATGAGAGTTGTAGATCATAATCTCACCTTCGCGTCGATATAAAGAACGTCGAAAACGGAGTTCGTATACGAAAGTTATGAATTTCTGAAGTTCGGGGCGCGAAACCCCAAAACTGTCAGAGCCCACGACGTGGAACAAGGTTGCCACGACGTGGCAAGTGTCCTGACACCTCCGGGAGGCCCCCAGATGCAACTTGGGATGACGCATGCAGTGACGACCAAGCCCACGACGTGGAACAAGGTTGCCACGACGTGGCAAGGGCCAAATTTGCCCTATAAATAGATTTGAAGGGCCAACCGTTTAGGGTTGCCAATTTCTTCTCTTCTCTCTCCTGTTTTGCATCGTTTTGCGTGCCAGAAATACCCCGAAGCCCCGGTATTATTCTCTAGCCCCGAGGCAAGTCCCGAGATCCCGAAGATCCCGAGAAGTGCGGTTCCCGAGCCGAAGCTCTGCCCGCGAGAAGTTCGATTTTTGTGGAGATCTTCCAGATCTGCTGTGGATTACTACTTCTGCAAGTTGTAGTGCTGTCCGATCATCATCTGATCAAGTGAGTGTGTGGTTACTTTCTTCTAGCGCATAAATACGAAGTATTTTATACGAAATACGTTTTATGTGTATATTTTGTTGTTATATTTGTGAATGTATATTCAATTTCTTCTACCGCATAGATATGAAGTATTTGCTATGAAGTATGTGCTAGGTGTTTATAGATTGTTTGTTTACTTGAGATAAATGTTGAAATAATGTGTTATACATGTTTTAAAAGATTTAAACTTTATATGTGTTTGCATCTACAAATATGTTGGGTAGAACATGGGCAGATGAAATAATTGATGTGAGACGAAATAATAGGTGTTTTGAACTCAATGTGTTCATTAGGTATTTTGAACTATATGTGTTCACTTGGTGTCCTTGAACTCAATGTGTTCATTAGGTATTTTGAACTATATGTGTTCATTAATTATTTTAGAACTCAGTGTGTTCATTAGGTATTTTTGAACTCTACGTGTTCACTTGGTGTTTGAACTCAATGTGTTCATTAGTTATTTTCGAACTCTATGTGTTCACTTGGTATTTTTGGACTCAATGTGTTCATTAAGTATTTTTGAACTAGATGTGTTCACTTGGTGTTGTTGAACTGAGTGTGTTCACTAAGTGTTTTAGAACTAAGTATTCACCAGATGTTTGAATTAGTGGTTTACTAGGAGTGTTAGAACTAGGTGTTTGTTAAGTATGTTGAACTAAGTGTTTACCAATCGTAATTTGTGGACCTTGGCAGTGGTGGACTTTGTGTCAATTCCTTAGCTCAATCCTTAGGAATAAATGGTTAAAGGATAGTTGATTCTTAGGATAAATCCTTAAGAAATAAAGGAGATAATGGGAATGAGTATTTGGGTTGATTGTTTGATAATTCAATATAATAAATGTATTATTGTGGGTTGAAAACCCTACATGCTCACCAGGCTCCCAAGCCTGACCCACTCAGTTTTCTTTGCATTATAGGTAATGGCACAAGAGTATAAATTAGTGGACTTGATGAGAGATTTTGGATTATAGATCAGTAGTTACAAATAACTGTTGTAAGGTCTATTTTATATTGTTTATGCTTTTGGTCTGTATCGGAACATGACATCCCGAGGTTTTATTATTTAATGAAAACACATTCTCTTTGAGGAACGTTTTGATAAATTTTATCATATTTTTTTTGGGAACAAATTCCGCAACCGTTTTCTTTAAACGATTACTCTGATTTATAAAACAAAGCATAAACAAATCGGTCTTTTCTGGCCGAGAAATTGGGGATGTCACAGTTGGTATCAGAGCATTAGTTTAAGCGAATTAGGAATTTGTAGGAAATTTCTAGACTTAAACTTAGAATGCTAAGTAATGATTGGGAGGAGTGTGTCTAAAATATGTTAGGTAGTACACCTAAATTGACACAAGCACTAGTTTATTTTAGGAGCGGTCCCTAAAATGCTTTTATGTGCTAAATGTTATATGCTGCCATATATGATATTTTTGCTCGGATCTATGGTCTGTTGCCGACCGGATCTGGAAACCTTATGTGTGTACGATTCTAAGCGTACGTCTACGTTATTAGAGCTAGCATGTAAACGTTTCGGAGTGATAAGGATGATTTAATTATCTATTGTGGATGAGGATCTAATTTCACCTTATTCGGTGTGTAGATAAAAAATGGTAAGAACCAGGAGTGGCGTTGGAAACGCGGATGAAAACAGGAATCAACCACCAGTGATTGAGCAAATATCTATTGTAGCAGCAACACTAGAACCAATAACGATGGCTGGGGTGCAAGCCATGATTCGGGCTATGTTAGCCGAACAAAGGGATGAGATGCGACAGATGTTACATGAAAATAGGGACGAACCTATCATATCTATTGAGGAACCCGATCTGATTCCCGAACAATCGGAGGAAGGAAACAATAGTCGCGCTGTGAGTCAAATTAGGACTCAAGGTGAACGAAGGAACGACCCGGAAAGGGGATACAACAAGGATGGGCGAATGTACAAGAATTTATTGGGCGCCAAGCCGCCAAGTCTTTCGGGGAGCCCAAAGCCTGTTGAGATTATGGATTGGATCTCTGAAATGGAGATGGTATTTGAAAGTTGTGACAGTAGCAACAAACAGAAGACTGTCTTTGCAGTTAGACAACTGAAGACTGGAGTCTTGAGCTGGTGGAAGTTGTTGGCAGATACAATGCCAAGAGGAGAAGCCATGCAAATGTCTTGGGAAGCATTTGTGGAGCAAATGAAAATGCAATACTGCTCAGAGATAGATCTAATAGACCTAAACAACGAATTTCAGAACCTGAAGAAAGGAAAGATGAGTGTGGATGAGTATGCCACCGTGTTCACCGAGAGGATGAAGCTATTCCCCTACTTTGTGCCTACTGAACTCTCCAAGATCGATAGGTTTGCTAACGGATTGCCCACAGACTTTGGCCCAACAGTCAAAATGGCAAATACCTTGAAAACGGCCGTTAGAGCAGCCAGGAATGTTGAGACCCAGATAAGAGAGAAGGGTCTGGAGAGAGTTGAAGTTGGTGAGAAAAGAAAGCATGAAGGTTCTTCAAGGTCCGACGAGAAGAGAAAATTCTCGAAGTATGATTCAAAAAATTTCGAAGGAGGAGGGGATGAAGCGAAATGGTGTGATAAGTGCAAGAAGAAACACTTAGGAAAATGTGGCGAGGAGGTTACATGTTTCAAGTGTGGAAAGACTGGGCACTACGCCAATGAATGTGCATCTAGTAAGAGAGTGTGTTATAAGTGTAACGAAAAAGGGCATATTTCGATCAATTGCCCGAAGAAGAAAGAACCAGCAAAGCCAAGGGCATTCCACATGATCCTCGACGAAGCGAATCAAGGATGAAGATTTTATATCCGATAATCAGTTATGAAGTAGCGATGCGAATAGTAACTTGTGGTGTAGCCTATTAGAGGCATAGTATAGGGTTAACTTGAACCATTGTGTAATCATTTCAAGAATTAATATAAACCCTAGTTTTGATATCTATGTGATATGTATGGTTTTGATATCTAGGTGGTATGTATGGTTTTGATATCTAGGTGGTATCTATAGTTTTAATATCCGATGTAGTGGATGATTGTGTGATTTTGTGTAGTGACTTGGTTGACTGAGAGACAATACTTGGGACGAGTATGAGTAGGTGTGAATAGTAGTAGAGATGTATACTACTGGAAGCACAGGACTCACGCTTGGATCATGGAAAGTCACATGGTTACCAAGAAGCTAATAATTGATTCCATTTTATTCACGTATGTCATTACCATTGTTTCAGTAATGACTAGTAAGATGGTTGTTATTCCGACCCTAGTGGTCATATCAATTGAGTCCGACTACGATGAGAGGTCATCGGGACACGACCCATCGGTCTATTACAATAGATAAAGGAATGTATTTATCCCAGGAAGAAGAAGGAGTCCGCAATATGTATTTATTTTGTAACTTGAACGTTACGATTGAAAGTACAACGTAGTACGAAAAGTAGATGCAAGATTTGGGCATCGTCTGTAGTCAAGAAAGCCATAGAATTAAACACTCTTTCGAGGAAATATAGAACTTACGGTTATTACCTAGGATGAAGAAATTACGTGTGGAATCATTATATAAGCCCTATTTCGTTGATGATTCCGGGACGTAATCATCCTAAGGGGGAGATAATTGTAACGCCCGTAAATCAGGGCTAGTCAATTTAGAGACGATAAGCATCAAAAATGACTTTTTGATGGAAGATTATTTAGAAGGATTAATCTTAACCAAGTTGTAGTATATGTCACAAGGTTTCCGTGCATATAAAGAACGCCAAAATCCGAGTTATAACGAAGAAGTTATGACCTGTCGAAGTTTCGCGACAGAACCGGCACGACCCAGCGCGATGTAAATAGTGAACTTAAGGTAGATAGATATTTATCCTTAGTGATCTAAACAAGAGTTGAAGATTTATTCGATAGTAGTCCATCGATAAAAAGACAGACGAAAACGGAGTTCAGATGAAGGAGTTATGAATTTCGAGCGGAGTTTTCCTGTCCTGACCTACTAAAGATAATATATAACTAATATACTTATAATATATTAAAAATAAATTCAAAACTAGCCAATGGAGTCTAAACGAGAGTTGTAGATCATAATCTCACATTCGCGTCGATATAAAGAACGTCGAAAACGGAGTTCGTATACGAAAGTTATGAATTTCTGAAGTTCGGGGCGCGAAACCCCAAAACTGTCAGAGCCCACGACGTGGAACAAGGTTGCCACGACGTGGCAAGTGTTCTGACACCTCCGGGAGGCCCCCAGATGCAACTTGGGATGACGCATGCAGTGACGACCAAGCCCACGACGTGGAACAAGGTTGCCACGACGTGGCAAGGGCCAAATTTGCCCTATAAATAGATTTGAAGGGCCAACCGTTTAGGGTTGCCAATTTCTTCTCTTCTCTCTCCCGTTTTGCATCGTTTTGCGTGCCAGAAATACCCCGAAGCCCCGGTATTATTCTCTAGCCCCGAGGCAAGTCCCGAGATCCCGAAGATCCCGAGAAGTGCGGTTCCCGAGCCGAAGCTCTGCCCGCGAGAAGTTCGATTTTTGTGGAGATCTTCCAGATCTGCTGTGGATTACTACTTCTGCAAGTTGTAGTGCTGTCCGATCATCATCTGATCAAGTGAGTGTGTGGTTACTTTCTTCTAGCGCATAAATACGAAGTATTTTATACGAAATACGTTTTATGTGTATATTTTGTTGTTATATTTGTGAATGTATATTCACTTTCTTCTACCGCATAGATATGAAGTATTTGCTATGAAGTATGTGCTAGGTGTTTACACATTGATTGTTTACTTGAGATAAATGTTGAAATAATGTGTTATACATGTTTTAAAAGATTTAAACTTTATATGTGTTTGCATCTACAAATATGTTGGGTAGAACATGGGTAGATGAAATAGTTGATGTGAGACGAAATAATAGGTGTTTTGAACTCAATGTGTTCATTAGGTATTTTGAACTATATGTGTTCACTTGGTGTCCTTGAACTCAATGTGTTCATTAGGTATTTTGAACTATATGTGTTCATTAAGTATTTTAGAACTCAGTGTGTTCATTAGGTATTTTTGAACTCTACGTGTTCACTTGGTGTTTGAACTCAATGTGTTCATTAGTTATTTTCGAACTCTATGTGTTCACTTGGTATTTTTGGACTCAATGTGTTCATTAAGTATTTTTGAACTAGATGTGTTCACTTGGTGTTGTTGAACTGAGTGTGTTCACTAAGTGTTTTAGAACTAAGTATTCACCAGATGTTTGAATTAATGGTTTACTAGGAGTGTTAGAACTAGGTGTTTGTTAAGTATGTTGAACTAAGTGTTTACCAATCGTAATTTGTGGACCTTGGCAGTGGTGGACTTTGTGTCAATTCCTTAGCTCAATCCTTAGGAATAAATGGTTAAAGGATAGTTGATTCTTAGGATAAATCCTTAAGAAATAAAGGAGATAATGGGAATGAGTATTTGGGTTGATTGTTTGATAATTCAATATAATAAATGTATTATTGTGGGTTGAAAACCCTACATGCTCACCAGGCTCCCAAGCCTGACCCACTCAGTTTTCTTTGCATTATAGGTAATGGCACAAGAGTATAAATTGGTGGACTTGATGAGAGATTTTGGATTATAGATCAGTAGTTACAAATAACTGTTGTAAGGTCTATTTTATATTGTTTATGCTTTTGGTCTGTATCGGAACATGACATCCCGAGGTTTTATTATTTAATGAAAACACATTCTCTTTGAGGAACGTTTTGATAAATTTTATCATATTTTGTTTGGGAACAAATTCCGCAACCGCTTTCTTCAAACGATTACTCTGATTTATAAAACAAAGCATAAACAAATCGGTCTTTTCTGGCCGAGAAATTGGGGATGTCACAGTTGGTATCAGAGCATTAGTTTAAGCGAATTAGGAATTTGTAGGAAATTTATAGACTTAAACTTAGAATGCTAAGTAATGATTGGGAGGAGTGTGTCTAAAATATGTTAGGTAGTACACCTAAATTGACACAAGCACTAGTTTATTTTAGGAGCGGTCCCTAAAATGCTTTTATGTGCTAAATGTTATATGCTGCCATATATGATATTTTTGTTCGGATCTATGGTCTGTTGCCGACCGGATCTGGAAACCTTATGTGTGTACGATTCTAAGCGTACGTCTACGTTATTAGAGCTAGCATGTAAACGTTTCGGAGTGATAAGGATGATTTAATTATCTATTGTGGATGAGGATCTAATTTCACCTTATTCGGTGTGTAGATAAAAAATGGTAAGAACCAGGAGTGGCGTTGGAAACGCGGATGAAAACAGGAATCAACCACCAGTGATTGAGCAAATACCTATTGTAGCAGCAACACCAGAACCAATAACGATGGCTGGGGTGCAAGCCATGATTCGGGCTATGTTAGCCGAACAAAGGGATGAGATGCGACAGATGTTACATGAAAATAGGGACGAACCTATCATACCTATTGAGGAACCCGATCTGATTCCCGAACAATCGGAGGAAGGAAACAATAGTCGCGTTGTGAGTCAAGTTAGGACTCAAGGAGAACGAAGGAACGACCCGGAAAGGGGATACAACAAGGATGGGCGAATGTACAAGAATTTATTGGGCGCCAAGCCGCCAAGTCTTTCGGGGAGCCCAAAGCCTGTTGAGATTATGGATTGGATCTCTGAAATGGAGATGGTATTTGAAAGTTGTGACAGTAGCAACAAACAGAAGACTGTCTTTGCAGTTAGACAACTGAAGACTGGAGTCTTGAGCTGGTGGAAGTTGTTGGCAGATACAATGCCAAGAGGAGAAGCCATGCAAATGTCTTGGGAAGCATTCGTGGAGCAAATGAAAATGCAATACTGCTCAGAGATAGATCTAATAGACCTAAACAACGAATTTCAGAACCTGAAGAAAGGAAAGATGAGTGTGGATGAGTATGCCACCGTGTTCACCGAGAGGATGAAGCTATTCCCTTACTTGGTGCCTACTGAACTCTCCAAGATCAATAGGTTTGCTAACGGATTGCCCACGGACTTTGGCCCAACAGTCAAAATGGCAAATACCTTGAAAACGGCCGTTAGAGCAGCCAGGAATGTTGAGACCCAGATAAGAGAGAAGGGTCTGGAGAGAGTTGAAGTTGGTGAGAAAAGAAAGCATGAAGGTTCTTCAAGGTCCGACGTGAAGAGAAAATTCTCGAAGTATGGTTCAAAAAATTTCGAAGGAGGAGGGGATGAAGCGAAATGGTGTGATAAGTGCAAGAAGAAACACTTAGGAAAATGTGGCGAGGAGGTTACATGTTTCAAGTGTGGAAAGACTGGGCACTACGCCAATGAATGTGCATCTAGTAAGAGAGTGTGTTATAAGTGTAACGAAAAAGGGCATATTTCGATCAATTGCCCGAAGAAGAAAGAACCAGCAAAGCCAAGGGCATTCCACATGATCCTCGACGAAGCGAATCAAGGATGAAGATTTTATATCCGATAATCAGTTATGAAGTAGCGATGCGAATAGTAACTTGTGGTGTAGCCTATTAGAGGCATAGTATAGGGTTAACTTGAACCATTGTGTAATCATTTCAAGAATTAATATAAACCCTAGTTTTGATATCTATGTGATATGTATGGTTCTGATATCTATGTGATATGTATGGTTTTGATATCTAGGTGGTATCTATAGTTTTAATATCCGATGTAGTGGATGATTGTGTGATTTTGTGTAGTGACTTGGTTGACTGAGAGACAATACTTGGGACGAGTATGAGTAGGTGCGAATAGTAGTAGAGATCTATACTACTGGAAGCACAGGACTCACGCTTGGATCATGGAAAGTCACATGGTTACCAAGAAGCTAATAATTGATTCCATTTTATTCACGTATGTCATTACCATTGTTTCAGTAATGACTAGTAAGATGGTTGTTATTCCGACCCTAGTGGTCATATCAATTGAGTCCGACTACGATGAGAGGTCATCGGGACACGACCCATCGGTCTATTACAATAGATAAAGGAATGTATTTATCCCAGGAAGAAGAAGGAGTCCGCAATATGGATTTATTTTGTAACTTGAACGTTACGATTGAAAGTACAACGTAGTACGAAAAGTAGATGCAAGATTTGGGCATCGTCTGTAGTCAAGAAAGCCATAGAATTAAACACTCTTTCGAGGAAATATAGAACTTACGGTTATTACCTAGGATGAAGAAATTACGTGTGGAATCATTATATAAGCCCTATTTCGTTGATGATTCCGGGACGTAATCATCCTAAGGGGGAGATAATTGTAACGCCCGTAGATCAGGGCTAGTCAATTTAGAGACGATAAGCATCAAAAATGACTTTTTGATGGAAGATTATTTAGAAGGATTAATCTTAACCAAGTTGTAGTATATGTCACAAGGTTTCCGTGCATATAAAGAACGCCAAAATCCGAGTTATAACGAAGAAGTTATGACCTGTCGAAGTTTCGCGACAGAACCGGCACGACCCAGCGCGGCCCAGCGCGATGTAAATAGTGAACTTAAGGTAGATAGATATTTATCCTTAGTGATCTAAGCAAGAGTTGAAGATTTATTCGATATTAGTCCATCGATAAAAAGACAGACGAAAACGGAGTTCAGATGAAGGAGTTATGAATTTCGAGCGGAGTTTTCCTGTCCTGACCTACTAAAGATAATATATAACTAATATACTTATAATATATTAAAAATAAATTCAAAACTAGCCAATGGAGTCTAAACGAGAGTTGTAGATCATAATCTCACCTTCGCGTCGATATAAAGAACGTCGAAAACGGAGTTCGTATGCGCAAGTTATGAATTTCTGAAGTTCGGGGCGCGAAACCCCAAAACTGTCAGAGCCCACGACGTGGAACAAGGTTGCCACGACGTGGCAAGTGTCCTGACACCTCCGGGAGGCCCCCAGATGCAACTTGGGATGACGCATGCAGTGACGACCAAGCCCACGACGTGGAACAAGGTTGCCACGACGTGGCAAGGGCTAAATTTGCCCTATAAATAGATTTGAAGGGCCAGCCGTTTAGGGTTGCCAATTTCTTCTCTTCTCTCTCCCGTTTTGCATCGTTTTGCATGCCAGAAATACCCCGAAGCCCCGGTATTATTCTCTAGCCCCGAGGCAAGTCCCGAGATCCCGAAGATCCCGAGAAGTGCGGTTCCCGAGCCGAAGCTCTGCCCGCGAGAAGTTCGATTTTTGTGGAGATCTTCCAGATCTGCTGTGGATTACTACTTCTGCAAGTTGTAGTGCTGTCCGATCATCATCTGATCAAGTGAGTGTGTGGTTACTTTCTTCTAGCGCATAAATACGAAGTATTTTATACGAAATACGTTTTATGTGTATATTTTGTTGTTATATTTGTGAATGTATATTCACTTTCTTCTACCGCATAGATATGAAGTATTTGCTATGAAGTATGTGCTAGGTGTTTACACATTGATTGTTTACTTGAGATAAATGTTGAAATAATGTGTTATACATGTTTTAAAAGATTTAAACTTTATATGTGTTTGCATCTACAAATATGTTGGGTAGAACATGGGCAGATGAAATAGTTGATGTGAGACGAAATAATAGGTGTTTTGAACTCAATGTGTTCATTAGGTATTTTGAACTATATGTGTTCACTTGGTGTCCTTGAACTCAATGTGTTCATTAGGTATTTTGAACTATATGTGTTCATTAAGTATTTTAGAACTCAGTGTGTTCATTAGGTATTTTTGAACTCTACGTGTTCACTTGGTGTTTGAACTCAATGTGTTCATTAGTTATTTTCGAACTCTATGTGTTCACTTGGTATTTTTGGACTCAATGTGTTCATTAAGTATTTTTGAACTAGATGTGTTCACTTGGTGTTGTTGAACTGAGTGTGTTCACTAAGTGTTTTAGAACTAAGTATTCACCAGATGTTTGAATTAGTGGTTTACTAGGAGTGTTAGAACTAGGTGTTTGTTAAGTATGTTGAACTAAGTGTTTACCAATCGTAATTTGTGGACCTTGGCAGTGGTGGACTTTGTGTCAATTCCTTAGCTCAATCCTTAGGAATAAATGGTTAAAGGATAGTTGATTCTTAGGATAAATCCTTAAGAAATAAAGGAGATAATGGGAATGAGTATTTGGGTTGATTGTTTGATAATTCAATATAATAAATGTATTATTGTGGGTTGAAAACCCTACATGCTCACCAGGCTCCCAAGCCTGACCCACTCAGTTTTCTTTGCATTATAGGTAATGGCACAAGAGTATAAATTGGTGGACTTGATGAGAGATTTTGGATTATAGATCAGTAGTTACAAATAACTGTTGTAAGGTCTATTTTATATTGTTTATGCTTTTGGTCTGTATCGGAACATGACATCCCGAGGTTTTATTATTTAATGAAAACACATTCTCTTTGAGGAACGTTTTGATAAATTTTATCATATTTTGTTTGGGAACAAATTCCGCAACCGTTTTCTTTAAACGATTACTCTGATTTATAAAACAAAGCATAAACAAATCGGTCTTTTCTGGCCGAGAAATTGGGGATGTCAGAGTTGGTATCAGAGCATTAGTTTAAGCGAATTAGGAATTTGTAGGAAATTTCTAGACTTAAACTTAGAATGCTAAGTAATGATTGGGAGGAGTGTGTCTAAAATATGTTAGGTAGTACACCTAAATTGACACAAGCACTAGTTTATTTTAGGAGCGGTCCCTAAAATGCTTTTATGTGCTAAATGTTATATGCTGCCATATATGATATTTTTGTTCGGATCTATGGTCTGTTGCCGACCGGATCTGGAAACCTTATGTGTGTACGATTCTAAGCGTACGTCTACGTTATTAGAGCTAGCATGTAAACGTTTCGGAGTGATAAGGATGATTTAATTATCTATTGTGGATGAGGATCTAATTTCACCTTATTCGGTGTGTAGATAAAAAATGGTAAGAACCAGGAGTGGCGTTGGAAACGCGGATGAAAACAGGAATCAACCACCAGTGATTGAGCAAATACCTATTGTAGCAGCAACACTAGAACCAATAACGATGGCTGGGGTGCAAGCCATGATTCGGGCTATGTTAGCCGAACAAAGGGATGAGATGCGACAGATGTTACATGAAAATAGGGACGAACCTATCATACCTATTGAGGAACCCGATCTGATTACCGAACAATCGGAGGAAGGAAACAATAGTCGCGCTGTGAGTCAAGTTAGGACTCAAGGAGAACGAAGGAACGACCCGGAAAGGGGATACAACAAGGATGGGCGAATGTACAAGAATTTCTTGGGCGCCAAGCCGCCAAGTCTTTCCGGGAGCCCAAAGCCTGTTGAGATTATGGATTGGATCTCTGAAATGGAGATGGTATTTGAAAGTTGTGACAGTAGCAACAAACAGAAGACTGTCTTTGCTGTTAGACAACTGAAGACTGGAGTCTTGAGCTGGTGGAAGTTGTTGGCAGATACAATGCCAAGAGGAGAAGCCATGCAAATGTCTTGGGAAGCATTCGTGGAGCAAATGAAAATGCAATACTGCTCAGAGATAGATCTAATAGACCTAAACAACGAATTTCAGAACCTGAAGAAAGGAAAGATGAGTGTGGATGAGTATGCCACCGTGTTCACCGAGAGGATGAAGCTATTCCCCTACTTTGTGCCTACTGAACTCTCCAAGATCGATAGGTTTGCTAACGGATTGCCCACAGACTTTGGCCCAACAGTCAAAATGGCAAATACCTTGAAAACGGCCGTTAGAGCAGCCAGGAATGTTGAGACCCAGATAAGAGAGAAGGGTCTGGAGAGAGTTGAAGTTGGTGAGAAAAGAAAGCATGAAGGTTCTTCAAGGTCCGACGAGAAGAGAAAATTCTCGAAGTATGGTTCAAAAAATTTCGAAGGAGGAGGGGATGAAGCGAAATGGTGTGATAAGTGCAAGAAGAAACACTTAGGAAAATGTGGCGAGGAGGTTACATGTTTCAAGTGTGGAAAGACTGGGCACTACGCCAATGAATGTGCATCTAGTAAGAGAGTGTGTTATAAGTGTAACGAAAAAGGGCATATTTCGATCAATTGCCCGAAGAAGAAAGAACCAGCAAAGCCAAGGGCATTCCACATGATGCTCGACGAAGCGAATCAAGGATGAAGATTTTATATCCGATAATCAGTTATGAAGTAGCGATGCGAATAGTAACTTGTGGTGTAGCCTATTAGAGGCATAGTATAGGGTTAACTTGACCATTGTGTAATCATTTCAAGAATTAATATAAACCCTAGTTTTGATATCTATGTGATATGTATGGTTTTGATATCTAGGTGGTATCTATGGTTTTGATATCTAGGTGGTATCTATAGTTTTAATATCCGATGTAGTGGATGATTGTGTGATTTTGTGTAGTGACTTGGTTGACTGAGAGACAATACTTGGGACGAGTATGAGTAGGTGTGAATAGTAGTAGAGATCTATACTACTGGAAGCACAGGACTCACGCTTGGATCATGGAAAGTCACATGGTTACCAAGAAGCTAATAATTGATTCCATTTTATTCACGTATGTCATTACCATTGTTTCAGTAATGACTAGTAAGATGGTTGTTATTTCGACCCTAGTGGTCATATCAATTGAGTCCGACTACGATGAGAGGTCATTGGGACATGAAAACTCCGTCAGAAATTCATAACTTCTTCATCTGACGTCAGTTTCGTCTGTCTTTTCACTGTTGGACTACAATCGACGAGATCCTTGATTCCCGTTTAGATTCTTTCGGCCAAATATCACTTGATCTCAATTTCGAGATTTAGGCTGCATACTGCTAAGTCGAAACTTAGAAAAATCATAACTTCCTCATACGCAGTCAGATTTAGACGTTCTTTTTATGCACGCACTCGGTTTAACAAAGTCTACGACTTCCGTTTAGATCACTAAGGCTAAATATCACTCTAACGAAAATTCACTATTTACGTCATGCCGTGTCGCGCCAGTTCTGTCACGAAACTTCGATAGGTCAAAACTTCTTCATTATAAATCGAATTCCGGCATTCTATATATATTCGTAAACCTCGTCACAACCACTACAACTTCCTTCATAGATATCGGGTTTATGTAACATTTTATTTTTAACGCTTAAATTATCCTTAATTCTATTAAGTCACAACAATTGGACATAAATCACATAATACTCAAATAATACATTCTTATTATTTCAAAATGGGTTACAAAGGTTAACCTAGACTATTACATCGACATTAATGAAGAGCCCAGAAACACAGGCGTTACAAATGTCTCCCCCTTAGGATGATTCCGTCCCCGGAATCACACATCAACAAACAAATGCGGATAGAGACTCATCATGTCACTCTCCGCCTCCTAAGTGAGATTTGGCCCATTCGTATGTTTCTAACGGACAAGCACTAACTCGACCATCTTGTGTCGCAACTTCTTAGTCTTTCGGTCAACGATTGCCTCTGGTTCTTCAATTAACCTCTTCTTCTCATCAATTCTCAACTCCAAAAGTGGAATCATGTCGGGGACTTCCCCCGTGAATTTCCTTAGATAACACACATGAAAAGTGTTATGAATTCCATTCAGTTCTTCGGGTAATTCCAACTTGTAAGCTTGGTTCCCAATCCCCCGAAGAACTTTAAACGGTCCAATAAACCTTGAACTTAACTTTCCCCTTTTTCAAACCTTATAATTCCCTGCCACGGCGAGACTTTAAGCAAAACCGAATATCCAACTTCAAAAGTCATCGGTCTTCGCTTGTTGTCAACATAGCTCTTTTGAAGATCCTAAGCTGCTAACATTCTCTCCCTGATTATTTTCATCTTTTCAGCAGTTTGATGGACTATCTCAGGTCCCATAAACTGCTTTTCCCCAGCCTCAAGCCAGCAAGACGGTGTACGACATTTTTGTCCGTACATAGCTTGATAAGGTTCCATCTTTATGCTTGAGTGGAAGCTATTATTGTAGGATAATTCTACCAAAGGTAAATGTTCATCCCAGTTACCTTGGAATTCCAGGGTACATGCTCTCAGCATATCTTCAAGTGTTTGTATCGTTCGCTCGCTCTGACCAACAGTCTATGGATGGTAAGTTGTACTCAAACATAACTTGGTACCCAATTCCTCTTGTAGACTTCTCCAAAATTGCGAGGTGAAATAGATGTCACGATCTGACACAATCAATAACGGAACACCGTGAAGCCTCACAATTTCCTTCACGTAAGAATTCACAAGCTTATCAATAGACCATTTCTCATTGGCTGCTATGAAATGCGCACTCTTAGTGAAGCGATCAACGACCACCCAAATCATGTCGTGACCATTCTTTGTTCTGGGCAGTTTAGTGACAAAATCCATAGCAATGTATTCCCATTTACCCATAGGCACAGGTAAAGGTTCTAAACACCCAAATGGTTTCTGATGTTGTGCCTTGACCCGCGCACATGTCATACACTCCAACACGTACTTTGCAATATCAAGCTTCATCGTCAGACACCAGTAATAAGGTTTCAGGTCCATATACATTCCTCCTGACTTAGGTACCAAAATACGATCTTGGAATACCTTCAGTCCATGACCATTTGTACCAAACACCAACGTTTTGCCCAAACGTTCCTCCTTCCGATCATTCTTTTCAGAAGCTTCCTCTTGAACTTTCTTTATACTCTCCACAATGGTCGAGACAACTTCTATTCTCAATGCTCTTGGCCTTTTTCTCTCAAGATTGACTTTCCGACTTAGAGCATTAGCGACAACATTTGCTTTACCGGGATGGTGAAGTATCTCACAGTCGTAGTCCTTAAGTAGTTCTAGCCAGCGTCGCTGGCTCATATTCAATTCTTTTTTACTAAAGAGATATTGGAGACTCTTATGATTAGTGAAGAGTTTGCACTTCGAGCCATAGAGGTAATGCCTCCATATCTTCAGAGCGAAAACTGCCGCTTCCAGCTCCAAATCATGAGTGGGGTAGTTCTTTTCATGCTCTTTCAGCTGTCGAGAGGCATATGCTATCACCTTTTCTCTTTGGGTCAAAACCCAACCCAACCCAACACCAGACACATCGCTATAGACATCGAAGTCTTCAACTCCATCGAGTAGAGAAAGAATAGGTGCTTCACATAGCTTCTTCTTTATCAACTCGAATGCTTCTTTGTGCTTATCACTCCAAGCATAAGTAGCTCCTTTGTGAGTCAAAGGTGTTAATGGAGTAGCGATCGAAGAAAAGCCTTGGATAAACCTTTTGTAATATCCGGATAATCCCAGAAAGCTTCGGATCTCTGTGGGACTTTTCGGTTGTTCCCACTTCATCACAACTTTAGTCTTTGCTGGATCAACCATTATCCCTTCTTGGTTGACCACGTGACCCAAGAATTGGACTTCTCGAATCCAAAAATCACATTTGAAGAACTTAGCATACAGTTTCTCCTTCTTCTAGACTTCCAACACTTCTCGCTAGTGTTGGCCACGCTCCTCTTGGCTTTTCGAGTAAATCAGAATGTCATCTATGAACACTATCACAGATTTATTAAGGAACGCTTTACAAACTATGTTCATTAAATCTATGAATGCTACTGGAGCATTGGTTAGTCCAAACGTCATAACCAAGAACTCGTAGTGTCCATATTGTTTTCTGAATGCAGTCTTCTCTATATCCCTCTGTCTCACTTTCAGCTGATGATATCCTAACCTAAGATCAATTTTTGAAAAATAACTTGAACCTTGTAGTTAATCAAACATGTCATCAATCCTCGGCAGTGGATATATATTCTTTATTGTTGCCTTGTTCAACTCTCTGTAATCGATGCACATTCTCATACTTCCATTTTTCTTCTTCACGAATAACACCAGAGCTCCCCAGGGTGATGAACTAGGTCTAATGAAACTGTTGTCCAACAACTCCTGAAATTGTATTATCAGCTCCTTCATGTCCGTCAGTGCTAGTCAGTAAGGTGCTTTTGCTATTGGCGTCGTCCCTGGTAAGAAGTCTATTCTAAGCTCCACTTGTCTATCAGGCGGTAATCTAGGAAGATCTTTGGGAAATACATCCGGATAATCACACACGACAGGAATGATCTGCATCTCCTTTTTCTCCTTCTTAACATCGATCACAAATTCCAAATATAATGTACATCCTTTGGCCAAACACTTCCTGACTTTCATTAGAGAAATGATTCTAGAATTTACTCTATATTTGTCCCCATACACCATAAATGACTCTTTCCCTGGCGGGTTTACTTTTACAATCTTCTTCTTGCACATTATTTCGGCATCATTGGCGCTAGGCCAATCCATCCCCAGCACGATGTCGAAACCATTTAGTTCGACATACAATAATTCCTCGTGGAACTTATTCCCATTCAAGTCAATTAAGATGTTTTTCATACGATTGCTAACAGGTAAAAACTTGCCACTAGCAACTTCGACTAATAAAGCATTATCTAGTCTATCGACAGGCAAAGCTAGTTTCCTACCAAATTCATGTGAAATAAAGGAGTAGTTGGCTCCAAAATCAAATAAAATTTGGGCAGGCAATTTGTTTACGAGAAAGGTACTTGAAGCGACATCAGCTTCGTCTTTCGCAGCCTCAAGTGTCATCTAAACGGCTCTCACCTTCGACTTTGGCGGAATATTAGGTTTTGCTGCCTCCTTCGTTTTAGGATAGTCTTTCAAAATGTGCCCCTCTTCGTTACATCCAAAGCACATCCTCTTGTTGGACGGACACTCATTGGCATAATTCCCCGTCTTTCCACACTTGTAGTAGGTCACATCCTCGCTACACTTCCCAAAGTGCTTTTTCTTGCACTTTTCACACCATTTCGATTCGCCCCCTTTTCCTCCTCCAATCTTTTTCGAATCAGACTTCGAAAATTTGCTTTTCTTGTTGGAACCTGAAGTTCCTTCAAACTTCCTCTTATCACCAACTTCAACCATGCTGGCGGTTCTTGCCGTGATCATGTCCTCAACAGACTTTGCAGCCCAAATAGGTGCCTCCAGAGTAGGTGCCTGACGTACTGGCACATCGTACTCCCATGGGAGTCCTTTTGCGTATCGGTCAACTTTCTTCAACTTGTCTGGAACGATGCGCAAAGCAAACTACATTTTTTCTGTAAAGGCATTGGTGTAATCTTCGACTAACATGCTGCCTTTTGTCAACATTAAAAACTTGTTCTCCAACTCCATTAGATTTTGGGCCGAGCAGAACTTGCGCTTAAACTGCACCAAGAACTCTGCCCAAGTCAGTTGCAGTGGCTCATTAGGGCTTAGGGTCTTCCCCATAGTGTTCCACCAACGAATAGCTCCACCCCTGAACCGACGTACTGCGAAAGTGGTCTGCAACTTGCCTCTTCAGCCACACGTCATGAAGGCTAGCTCCATTTCCGAGATCCAATCCATAACTCCGATTGGATCTTCCTTTCCAGTGAAGGTCGATGGTTTGCAAGTCAAAAAGTCTTTGTACTTGCATCCAAGTCCATCAATTCCTCCCTCGTGGCGGTTTTGTCTAACTAACGGTGGGTTGGCTTGACTAATAGTCACACTGAAGTTACCTCCTTCCGAATACCCTTCATTCAAATCCGGTTGTTCAATCGACATTGAAAGTTCTTCACAATTCTGCCGAAGCAAACGTCTAGTTTCATCCATTTGACGATCCAACATCGTCTGAATCATCAATTGTACACTAACCATTGTTATTGGCTCTGGTGCTGCTGCTACAATAGGTACTTGCTCAACCACATGTGGTTGATTCCTGTCTCCGTTCACATTGCCAACTCCACTTATGGTTCTTACCATTTTTAATCTACACATCGAATATGGCGAAATTTAGATCCTCAATCACGATAGATAATTAAATCATCTTTATCACTCCGAACGTTTACATGCTAGTTCTAATACCGTAGTCATACACTTAGAATCCTAAACACATAAGGTCTCCAGATCCGGTTGGCAACAAACCATAGATCCGAGTAAATAATATCATATATGGCAAACATATAACATTTAGCACATAAAAGCATTTTAGGAAACTTTCCTAAAATAAACTAGTGCTCGTGTCTAAAATATGACAGACACACACCTCACAATTTCACTTAGCGTACTAAGTTTAAGTCTAGAAATCCTACAAATTCCTAGTTCGCTTAGACTAATGCTCTGATACCAACTGTGACATCCCCAAAATCACGGCCAGAAAAGACCGGTTTCATTTATGCTTTTAAAATAATTTCAGAGTAAATCCATTGATTTAAAAAGAGTTGCAGAATTTTTCCCCAAAACATTACATGATAAATAAGATTTATCAAAGCATTTCTTAAAGAAGTGTATTTTCATTATATATCAAAACTCGGGATGTCATGTCCCGATACAGACACAAAAGCATAAACAATAAAACATAGACCTTACATAGTTATATAAAACTACTAGTCTATAAACAAAAACATCTTCATAAGTTCCTCAACTTATGCTCTTGCGCCACTACCTGTAATACAAATAAAACTGAGTGGGTCAGGCTTGGGAGCCTGCTGAGCGTATAGCGTTTTCAACCCACAATAAATAATTATATTGAATTTTCACCAACCAACAATAACCTGATTACCCATTCCCGTTATCCTCACTTTACGTCCCTATAACAACAACTATTACAAGGGACCTAATCTAGGATTTTCATCAGGACATACACTACTATAGAGGGGTTTCCTCGACAATGAATGTCCTAAGGGAACCATGAGGGGGATAGAATACAACGAATGAACACCCAAGTTCACCAGCGCCTACAGGTTATGAGCCTGCTAGCATTCCACAGAACTATCTAGAAAAGTCCATGTTCGTCATCCATATTCTGCTGAATGACTAGATCACAATCACATCGAGGCCTCCTATCATTTTTATTTCATCACACATCACTATCTACCCAACATATTTGTAGATAAAAATATATACATTTATATACAGCTTAAAACCTGTACAAATCACTCATTCAATTATTTCAAATAAGCAAATAATATACAAACACATAACACGTATTTTGTAGAGAATACTTCGTGTCTATGTGTTAGAAGAAAAAGAATATACACTCACTTGATAAGATGATGATCGGACAACACCTCGTCTCTTAAAACAATTGTTTCCAATAAAACCGGAATGCTTCCTTGAAAGCCGGGCTTCTCGCGGGCAGAGTTTCGGCTCGGAAACTTTACTTCTCGGGATCTTCGGGGCTTCGGGACTCGCTTCGGGTCTCGGGATGAAACCGGGGCTTCGGGGGTATAATTTTCACGTAGATCGATGAAATAAGGGTGAGAGAGAAGAGATTTGCCAATCACAAATGGCTGCCCTTTGTGATCTATTTATAGGGTGAAGTTTCCCGCGAACGCAAGGCGTTCCCCAAAGGAACGCTGGGCGTTCCCTTCGAACGCGGTGCGTAGGAGCGGGGTTCTGATCCTATCCCTTATTCGTTGAGTTAGCATTGACATGGCCAATTTGGAGCCAAGCACTGAACGCGGGGCATTCCCCAATTGAACGCGGGGCGTTCCTACTTTGGAATGTGTGCCTCGAACTTCAGAAATTCATAACTTTCGCTTACGATCTCCGTTTTCGATGTTCTCTATATCCACGCGTAGGTCAAATTATGCTCTACAACTCTCGTCTAGACTCCATCGGCTAAGTTTCACTTTATTTTTATTATATTATTTTTAGTAGTTCGGGACATGAAAAATCCATTAGAAATTCATAACTTCTTCATCTGACGTCCGTGTTTGTCAGTGTTTTCACTATTGGACTACTATCGGCGAGATCTTTGATTCCCGTTTAGATTGTTTCGGCCAAATATCACTTGATCTCAATTTCGAGATTTGGACTGCATACTGCTAAGTCGAAACTTAGAAAAATCATAACTTCCTCATACACAGTCAGATTTAGATGTTCTTTTTATGCACACTCTTGGTTTAACAAAATCTAAAACTTCCGTTTAGATCACTAAGGCTAAATATCACTCTAACATAAATTCACTATTTACGTCACGCCGTGTCGTGCCGGTTCTGTCGCGAAACTTCGACAGGTCATAACTTCTTCATTATAACTTGAATTTCGGCATTATATATATATATATATATATATATATATATATATATATATATATATATATATATATATTCGTAAACCTCGTCACGACCACTACAACTTCCTTCATAGATGTCGGGTTTATCTGACATTTTATTTTTAACGCTTAAATTATCCTTAATTCAATTACGTCACAACAATTGGGTATAAATCACATAATACTCAAATAAGACATTCTTATTATTTCAAAATGGGTTACAAATGTTAACTTAGACTATTACATCGACGTTAATGACTAGCCCAGAAACAGAAGCCTTACATAAACCAACAACAATAAAGAGAACCAAACCTCGCGCCTTAGTGTCAACCACCTTTGAAGTTTTCACTTTTGAACCACCCAATTTCTGAGTTTATTAAGAAAGTGAGATAGAATATGTGACCTCAAGTGATGGTGAAGGGATGAATGAAAGGGAAATCGAGATAAAGAAAATGGAAGTGGAAAAGGTCAGACAACCAAAAGAAGAAGAGAAGACAAGGCTTGTGAAGAGGGGTAAAGGAACAAAGTGTAAGGATGACGAAAATGCCACTAAGAAGACAAAGGAAGGTGTGAAGAAGGCATACATAAGGAAAGTAATGGCTTATACAAGAAGATGGAAGGTGCAGGAGGTGAAGAAGGAATGTTCGTCGGAAGAAGCCGCTACAACGTAGAGCGGGAAGGAGTCCAACTAAAGACTCCTCAAAAAGAAGCGTTTGTGGGAGGCAACCTGTTGTTTGAGATTGCTTTCTTTTACCCTTTTCTTTTCTTTCATTTTTTGTCTTTTATTTCCTTTATTTTTGTGTTTTTTGTTAGGATTTTCACTCTAAATACTCTAATTAGCTTAAAATGTTGCTTGAGGACAAGCAAAGTTTGGGTGTGGGGTGTGGTGAAATTTATTTAAAGATAATTTTTTTTTCAAACATAGCCTAAAACTCGCCGAGTTCCATTTTGCTACTCGGCGAGTTCACTTTAAAAATCACGACATTTCGTCAGAACTCATCTCTACTCGACGAGTTTGGGACCCCCAAATCGACGAGTAGAATTTATTTACCGAAAATAAAAAATGATTTTCAACTCGGTCAAATAGGGTTTTTACCCTAAAAAGCAAATCTTATCAGTTCCAACCGCCAACACCTTGCACTCGACGAGCTTTCTCCTCTCAAGCAAAATCTTTCAATCTCTTCCAATTTTCACTTGAAATTTACAAGAAAGGTGTTAGATTTTTCCTGCACAATTATGTTAAAGTTTCAATTTTTAGATGTTTAATGATTGCACTTTGTGAAAAAGCCTCGATTTTAACTTTGGTATGAACACTAGGGTTTTAATTTTTACCAAATTAGGATGTTTTGACTAGTTTTTCTTGTGAATTAATGCGTGTTTTACTACCCTAGACAAACCTGGAATGATTTGTAGTTTAAATGGTCGAATATGATGTAATCAGTAAAAAAATTTCGCAACCTTCATCGAACTCATTGAGTTGTTCGTGGAACTCGATGAGTTGATTCTGCAGTTTTCCCAGATTTACAAATTTTTAACATCTTTTGTGGTTTGTTGGTTTTCTTTGCTGTTTTGTTTTGTAGAAACATGAGGAGAAGTAACGGACAACAGGTCGAAAGGGACCAAGGGAACTTCCCTTGGTATAACTTTCCACAAATTGGGTCGAAAAGTACATTGGTTGGGTGGAAGAAGAAGCTTGAAACACTAAAAAAGAAGGAGTTTTATTTACCAAACGAGTTGAACTAGTCATGTCTAGAGCAAGTAGGTTTGGTGGAAGTAATGAATCCTTATCTCACAAAAGTCTTTATCAACAATGGCGCTAGGATAACTTGTGATGCATGGAGGATGTTATTCCAACTACAAGAACCAGTTTACCGTGAGTTATGTTTGGATTCTATGCCACTATCACATTCCGGGGTGGAGATGACTACTATAACATGAATGCATTGACCTTTTGTCTTAGGGGTGAGTATAGGGAGTGCAGCATAGCAAAGTTGGCATGGAGAATGGGGTTGTATGATCAAGCAGAAGTCATGACTAAAGCGTTTGGTTTGTTTTTGGATAGTTGTTATAAAGATTTTCCGAATGGGGAGGCCGGAGCTAGTTGGTGGTCGACGATATCAAATGGAGTTTATATACCATCGGCCGCACAAGAAGGGACCATAAGGTCACCAATCCACCGATTCATCCACCAATTTATTTCAAGCTCCATCAACATGCAGAAAGATGATGACAAAGTGCCGAGCCGTGATTTATTTTTCCTTTGGTGTATTATTATGCCAAACACTTATTGTAACATTCCCTATTGTCTAGAAAGGTACTTAGCTGAGGGTGGGCTGAAAGACCGGAAGACTTCATGAATTTGTGGTGGGATGTTTGTGTCCAGGTTGGCGAAATCTTATGGTGTTTTCGAGAGAGGGTTCGAGAAATACTTATTTATGATACAACCACCTTCATTTAGTCCTCTTCTTTATAAGAGGGCTAGAATTGTTGAAGATTATGGAGGGGGAAACTTTGCTATCTCGGATGAAGATGAAGTTGTGATGTTGGAGGAGCCGGGAAGGAGGGTGACGCCTAGACAAGCGCACATACATGAAGACACGCCCGTTCTTGCTGTGGATGAAGAGCTACCTATGGACCCATACAATGTGGAGTTAAGGGCATACCTAGAAGACGTAGGGCGTAGCTGGAATTAGAACCACATGACCCTTGCACATATGATGAGCCATATGAACGTCCCTCGAAATGATGCTTTTCCCGATTACCCTCACATTAGAAGTTGGGAGGAAAGGTGGAGTGCAAGGCAAAGCAGAGCCGGTGGTAGTGGTAGCGGATTTGGAGGATGAGAAAATGAGGACGAAGAGTGATTATCCTTTTCCTTTGTTTGTGTTTGATGTGTTAAGACTATTTTATTTGGTTTGTGTGTTTTTCTTGTTTTGGTTTGTTTAAAACTTCTAGATAATTAGGAAGTAATTTAGGATTTTAATTTAACGTTTGTTTTCCTTTTTATTATGTGATTTTTGTTTTTGATCTTTATAGAAAATAGGGTGAGGGTTGAATGATCAATTATTGCGTGAGGAAACAAAGTGAGGGGTCGAGACTAGATGAGAATATTAAAAGATTTGAGTCGTATAATGAATCTGATGCTTAAAAGGGTTCAAAGGGAGTCTATTTACTGAAGAAAATGAGGGGGTGTGTTAACTAAATGCCCTCGTTAACATCAAAAACGAACCTGAAGCAGAAAAGAAAAGTTGCCCACACAGAGAAGAAAACTCGTCGAGTGCACACGTATAACTCGACGAGACCAAGCGAGAATTCACGATTCCTGCCAGTATAGCGATTCAACTCGGTGCGTCTCCATATAAAACTCGGCGAGTTGCTCATTCTTTTTATCTTTAAGTCGATGACTTGATTCAATTCAAGACGGAAATTGGCTATATTATTTTTGAAGACCATATCTAGGATATTCCAAGATGCTTTTTCCTACATATATAGAGCTGTCAACCACACGAGGCGTATGACACCCAAGGCGTGGGTGAGCTGTTCCCATTCCAAAGTCAGCTGAAGATGGAACTTAAAAAGAAGAATATCAACCTCACAATTTCTATCCTAGGGGAGTTTGTTCCAATTCTTTCTTTACTTTTATGTTCTTTATCATGCATAACATGCAATAGGGACATTGCATAAATTAAGTGTGGGGTAGGGGTTGAATACATTAGTTAAATTAGAATCCTAGGTTTACTTTAAATTTTTTTTTTTGCATAAATATTTTTAGGGTTAAATTAGATTTTTTTGGTAAAGCAATTAGGATTCAATGCTAGTATTGTGTTTGATAATTCTATGAGGATCCAAATGTTTAGTTGAGCCAATATACGTTCTAGTGCATCTATGGCCCCCTTTATTCTAGTGAAATCATGGGACAAAAATACAACGTCGCTTAGTTTGAGGGATGCAACATGTTTGGTATCGTGTACTTGAAATGTATCCAGGAAACCTTAAGTAGACATTGCACATAAGACTAATGCCTTTAATCAATAAAGGATGAAGTTAAATCCCCTTGCATAAGCATATGTTTTTCTAGGTTTTTAGTTTGAGTGAAAAAGTGAGTTTGAAAAAAAAATAAAAAAAATTGAAAAAAGAAAAAAAAAGAGTGATGAAATGTTTGAAAGAATCTATAAAGCTATGAAGACAAAGAAGAAATACATTGAAGAAAAGTTGCAAATTATTGAAGATTCAAGTTATCAAGTTATCAAGTCTTTTATTTTATTGTAATTTTTCTTTTCTAGGTTATTTTACCATATGTATGTTTGGGGGTTTAACCAAAAATGACTTGAGGTTAAGAAAGTTTTATGCGGATGGATTCGGAGGGATGCATAAAATGGGCGTTGTTCGGAAAAAGTGGGTGATTGTTTATGAGGATTCTTAGTATTTAGAATTAGGGGGGTCTTTAGGAAAACATTTTAGACACAAATGCATGCGTTGCGGTCTTGGCATAATGGATGGGTTTGATTGGGATTGTCTTATGTGATTCTAGTGTGGTAAAATTCAGTTTTGCTTGGGAGCAAGCAAAAGTCAAGTGTGGGGTATTTTGATATGTGCTTATTTAGTCATAAAAATCATGCATTATCTTAAACTTTATGTTAATTTTATCTCAAATAATGGACAAAAGATGCTTAATTATGTTATAATTTCATTCGCAGTAATAAAGACATGCTCAGAAGAAAAAAAGGAAGCTTAACTAGCGATTGGAAACTTGGAGATTGGATTTTGAAGAAAGAAGGCTTAAATGAAGAGGATTTCGATGAGTTGGACCATCAACTCGATGAGTTGGCTGGAAAATTCTTGATATAAGGATGCCTTTCCGTACACGCATATTTAGTAAAAAACTAGACGAGTTGGAACTAAATTTTGGAATCTGTTAAAAGATCGTTTTTCCCAAAACCCTAATGAATGCTAGAGGCTTTGGACGATTTTCGGAGGCTAGAAAGGTTCTGAGAAGTTTTGGTTTTCGATTTTCAACTAGGAGCTTAAGTTTGAACAGATCAAAGGCATTAAAGTGTCACTTTTCTCTTAATCTTTTTTTTAAACATGTTGATAACATTAGATTTTGATTTTATGATTGCTATTGCTGAAGTTATGGGATAAACTCCATACTTCTGTTTAGATGTAGAGGATCTTATGAATATGGTTTGATTTAGTAGCTTGGATTAATTTGATTTGGTTATTTATCTTGTTAAGCTTGTTAAAAGATCCTTATGTGTAATGATAACTATTTTATGTTAATAACTAAGTTAATTGAGTTACACGAACATCTTCTTGATTGCTCGAATCTTATAGTTTTGTGAAAACAAGATTATATGTCTAGTATTAGTGAACATGAGCCTAGGGTTAACTAGAAAATTATTAAGTTAATGTGTAAGCATGTATGATGAACAACCACATATGAGTTAATTGGATCAACCAATTTAGTTAACTAATATTACATGTCTTACTTGATTCGAACTGAACACTTGGAAACCTTTTAGTTTAATCAACTGGCCACTGTTTGAATTAACTTGTTTGCTAAATGATTAGTAATAGTGAACATGAACCTAATCATATTAGAAATCGATAATAATTGATATATTAATCCATTGCACTTGCCACAAATCAACCATAGAAATAAGTGAATCGAATCTTAACGGAAGTCTCTTTTATCTCATTGAATCTACTTGTCTTTTGCTTCTCCTTTAGTTGTTAATTGTCCTTTGTTTAAGTGTTTAGTAACTGCTTAAGTTTCCAGTCTTGCAAAAGTAGAGAAAACCCCTTTTTAATAATTATTTTATTTAGATAATATTAGTAATATTTTAATTATTTATCTCTCCCTGAGTTCGATACCTTACTTGCCTAAACTATACTGCTAATTGGTGATTGTCGAGGCCAACAAAATAAATACCTTAAATATTATACACTAAAATAGTGTATAGAGGTAAAGGGATCGTATCCACGAAGATTGGTTCAATTTAAATCTCTATGTAAATCACTTGTTAAAGTACTTGTAAAACAAAAGTAAAAGTAAAATAGGGGGTTTAGTTCTTTTTGATTGTTTGACAAAATTAAAACTAGCTAGAATGTAAATATGACAAGTAAACAAGTAAAAGATTTGATTAAATTCAATGAAATGGAATTGCTTGATTTTGGGTACACCACATGGATGACATGGTTGACTTATCATTAGGCTTAATGGAATAACACTTGTGAATTGGTTTAACTTGGCTATAGCAGTTCATAAGCACAAATTACCTCAACTCTTCTTAGATATTAAAATGGCTGGAGGAGCTCTTAACACTTTCCTTAATTAAAGTCACAAAACCAATGAAGCATATAATCTTGTGAAAATCAATTAGCTTTAAGTTCTAAGAGTTACCAAGTCCAAAAGATAATCAAATGCTTACATTATCATTGTGGAGGAAACATTTCCATTGTCTAAATGAAATGAAAACAAACATATAAACCATTTGTTGCTTACTAATTTGAGGGTGCATTAGTTAACCAAGAAATTAGTCAATAATAAATAAGCATTCATCCATCTAAGCTCATGATCAAAGATAAATAAGCACAACAAGATGTTTAACTAGAAAACATTTCCATAAGCTTCAAACACAAGATAATAATAAGTATTCAAAGCAACTAGTCATCCATGGGTAAAACCCTAATCAACCAAATGAAAGTTTAGCCAAGCATGGCCAAAGTAAAAGAAATGCAATATAGTTTAGTGGTACCAAACATTGTTATAGTTGCAAGATGGAAGGAAATTACACTAATCTTCAAAAATCTTCAAATCTTCCAAAGCCTTCTTGAGAGAAAATTGTATGTGTTCTTTAAGTGACAGTCCTCAATAATACCTCCAATCTCCAGCAAAAGGGGCTCATTTCCGGATTCAAAAAGGTGCCAAAAGCCACCCACCAACCTTCCACAAATAGAGTCAACAAGTCAAAACCCGGGTTCACTTCATCACAATTCACGCGGACCGCGTATGGTTCCACGTAGACCGCATGGGTCACGCTGAATGTATGCTTTGGCCCCCAATAAAAATACCATCCATCCCAATCTTCTATTTTATGCTCTAGCCCATTTGTGCAAGTCTTGATAGCCCAATTGTGTTACTCCACGACCTCTAATAATGATCCAATGCTCCTTCAATCTACCGTTGCTCGAATTCTTCTCCAAAGATTAAGTCCAATGCGCTTCTTGCTTATATTGATACCGAGCCCAATTGTACCACCTCAAGTCCATGAACAAATTGCACGCCTCTAAAAGTCCCGCACTCGTTCCAAAACCTCCAATGACAAATAGTCTTCGATAAATCCTGTAAATAAGCTCAAAAGACTGGAAAGCACCCGGTAAAGGAGAAAAATAACAAAATGAGAAAATATGCATGAAGATTAACTAAAATGAGATGGAATATGCTAAAATAAACTATAAAAAGAAGTAAATAAAATGAATCTATCAAATCACCCCAAGCTTAAACCTTACTTGTCCTCAAGTAAGACAAGACTAAAATGAACATGGGACGAACTATCTTAAAAAATAAAAAGAATGGACTTAACCATAGAACTTGTTCAACGTTAGTCAACATGGTCAGAATTGATCTCGCTGTTATCCCACAAGTTTTTTATCCGATGACAATGGGATCATAAACCACAACTAGGACAACTCCTCTAGGTGATTAAGGAGGGATGGTCAGTCGCAGCCCCAATGGAACATACATACAATGAAGGACATCTGTAGTAGGGAGAAAGCAGTTGGATGGGCTCGGGTGGAGCTCTTCTCTAAGTGTACTCTCTGATCTCACGTCTTCCGGTTTCTCTCATGTGTAATTGGGTTTAATCGCTTGGGCACCGTTGTAGGAATCGATTCACTTAGTGTTGGCCCAAACCTCCCGTAGCATCCGACTCGACAGTCTCCCTAACATCACCAATTCGCGAAAAACAACTCGATTTATATGCAATAAAACATACCTAAATAAATGAATATCAAACTTCGGGCGACCAAAATGTTGGAAAATTTGTTCAATATTTGAACCGGTCACCCATTTAAGACAGCTGTAGCTGGAAATTTGCTTGCCATTATATATATATATATATATATATATATATATATATATATATATATATATATATAACTAGAAAATTTGGCTCCCAAGAGTACGTAAGTGGAACCGAGAGGGTAATAATATAATCCGAATGGTTTAAGTGTGAAAATGACAATGTGTGGAGCATAAAGATGTAAGCTCCTTTTCAAACTTATGATTTTCCAATTATAAAGAAAATACCCTAATGTGGGCTAAAAGACTCTCTAAAATCCTAAAAAAATCCGTGAAAAAGATATGGTGATGTAAAGAGACCGAATATGGATTCTACTCGAGGACAAGCACGGGTGCTTCATCCTAACGGTTCAAACATGATCAAGTGTGATCCTCTCGGCGGTAGTGACTGCAAGGCTAAGACATCCATTGCTATAGTATATCCTACAGTTGTTTGTATTGCATGCATAATTCTTCATGAAAACTACCTGGCCATGATCATTTACCCCTTTAAGCTATCAACATCTGATCTCAAGTATGAAATCCCAAACTGCAGCTAGTGGTCCCGGTTCGATGGGTGAGCTAGCAACAAGATCCTGGACCAATAATGATACAATAACTATGAACATGTTCCATGGCATCCAAGGGAGGTGATAATAAATAGACAACAAAAATGCATGAATGAGAATGCCGTAAACTAAATGCCATGCAAAAAATAAAAAGGGAAAAAGAAGAAAATAAAATCTTTTTTTTGGAGTTTTATAAAAAAAATATGAATGCTATTTAGACTAAAATGCTATGCAACCTGATTAAAATGCATGTTAAATTAAAAAGAAAAGGGAATGTCCCACCCCAAGCTTAGAAATAAGCATTGTCCTCAATGCTTGGGGCGAGGCAAAGGTACCTAAACGGGGGGATCGGGAGGAGGGTATGGGTATTGGGGGTAGGGGTAGGGGTAAGGTGGAGGGGGATAAGGGTGGGTGGGTGGAGGGTATGGATAGGGAGGTGGAAGTGGGACGTTCTCGAAATGGTTTTAGGATTGGTGCCACCCCCACATATGGTGCATTTTTTGGTGCATGATTTGGTTTGATACACAAAGAGCCTCAAACTGCTCCGCAAAATTAGGGGGAAGCAGGTAGTATCCGGGAGGTGCGTGGGGCTGGGCGTGCTGTGGACCATGGATGGGCTCATCGTCGGGCTCGTCATCCATGTGCATCACGTCATCATATTGATCCTAGAGAACATCCTCACTGACTGACTGAGTGATGCTCCTTGCGAGTCTCCACTGAGTGCGATCGTGGAAGGTGAAGTTGGTGACTCGAGGGTCAGGAAGAACAAGATATCCAACTCCTTGAGGACAATACCATGTGAAACTGTTCCTGTTCCTTCGGTGGATGTGGTGCGTGTTTATGAGAGCGCGCTCATCCAAAATATTTTTATTGTCAACAGGATGGTATTCGTCTGGGAGCTCGATGTCAAGACCGCGAGGCAAAAGGGTGACAAATCCCCCAATGCAAATATCACCGGACGTTTTGGTTCTCATGAGTGCGCATTTATGGAAAAAGAATGAAGCAAAGTCTGGGATCGGTGGGTTGTCACGTCGTGTCATGCACCAAAGGAAGAAAAGCTCATTTTTTGTGACCTGACCGACTTCTTTTTGGGCAAAGACAATGCACACCAAAATGTGATGGGCAATGCGGAGGCACAGGTGAATGATGGAGGTTGCTTTATCCCGACCGGCACATGAAAAGATACCCCTGATGATTTCCGTCCAAAACGTCTCGTGGTTGAACTCGGCAAGAAAAACATTGAAAACCATGGATGTGTTCGAGGAAGGTAAGCCCAAGATGTCGTTTATTGTTGCAAAATCAATATAACTTCGGTCCCCCAGAAGTTGGAATGCAACTTTTCTCTTTTCGATATCGAACCCGCAACCAAGAAGAAACTCTCTAGTAGAGAGCTCGTAAGTGTGTGCCATGAGATTGAGAAGGTTCTCCTACCCGATGTTACAGAATAATTGGGTGACCCCCTCAAGAACCCCTAATGAGATAAGCATGGGTTTGCACACAAACTTGGTGGATGAAACCTTTCTAGGTAGGCTTTTGATGTAGTTTTCGGCCGCCTTGGTATCCCAAAATCTTGGAATGTTGGGTGCATCATTTTGATTTCTAGTTGGGGCTTTGCCTCGGGTGGTAGCCAGACGCTTCCTAGATGTGGACATGGTCTACCTGCACGAAAAATAACCACTACACGAACCACAATTCCAACAAATGATATGTCAATCCAAATCACCAACCGAGTCCCTATGGACTTCTAAAGCAGTTCAACAATCAAAGTAAGAAATAATTCCTAGACTGATTTGATGCAAATGAATTGTTGTTCTGAGACATGCATATTGTTCAATTAAAAGAAAGGAAAGAAACTACCTGTTTTTGTCGAAAGTTCAAAATTTTCGCGTGAAAATTCGGGATTCGAAAATCTTGCAACTCTCCACCCCAAGCTTAAAGCTTTGTTCAATATCCCTTCAGAAGCAATTTACTGCGAAAACCCGAGAAATCCGACAACAACTTGAAATTCCGGTGAAATTTTCCGGCGAGCATTGAGAGATATTTTTAGTGGGGTTTGTAGCTTTGTCCAAGAGGAGCACAATGGTGGTTTCGGAATCGTGAGAGGTTGCTGGAGTTGGCTGGAAAACAGCCGAAAAGTGGCGGTTGAGTGGTTGTGGCGCCCGGAATTCCGGCCACAGATCGGGCCGGATTTTTGGTGGGGTTTGTAGAGCTCGGAAATTGGTGAAGAATGGTGGTGGTCTTACGAAATTTCGACCTATGGTTTGACGGGAAACTGAGTTTTAGTGTTGGAGATGGAGGTGCTCTAATGGAGGTTAAGGGAAAGGAAGAAGAAGAAGTCAGAAGGAATAAGGGCCGGATGGAGTGTTAGAGGGTTTAAGTTGCGGTCAAACCTGGTCAAAAGTGGGTCAACGCTGGTGAACAACTCACACGGACGCGGACGTGGGTACACGCGGTCTGTGTGAATTACCCTGAAGCTATTCTGCCTTGTGTTATGTATACGCGGTCACACACGGAGATAGTATGCGGTCCATTTTAATAAACCACGCGGACGGACTTGCGAGTACACGCGGTCCGCGTGAATAGGCCTGGAATTCTTTTGTTTTCTGATGATGGACGCGGACACCTGAGTTGACCACACACGGACCATTTGTTTATAAATGCGGACATGCCCTCGAGTACACGTGGTCTGCGTGAATTCTATTGCAATTTTTCTCAATTTTTGCTCTTTGACCAATATGAACATCGGGCCTTAAAATCCAATACTCTTTTACTGCAAGAACGAAGAAGAAGAAATGTTAAATGCAAAAAGGACCTATCTACGACATTTATTTGGAACTAGAAAAGATGAAAACTTTAAGTGTTCCAAAAATGCCCTTCTTTAACGTCTTTGGCGAGACGTGCTTCCCTTTCGATTTCAGTACACCGAGGCATCCAATTGGATGACATCTAGGACATTTGTGTTTAAAACCTTCATAGAAAGGTTTCAAACGATGCCCATTGACTTTAAAGATTTGCCCCATTTCTTCACTTTGGATCTCAACCGCTCCGTGCTCAAAGACTTTTAACACAACAAACGAACCTATCCATCTTGACCTCAACTTTCCAGGAAATAATTTCAATCGCGAATGGGAAAGCAAAACCCTATTCCCCGGCTCGAAATGCTTGCGGGTAATGGACTTGTCATGAAAAAACTTTGTTCTCTCCTTGTTAATTCTTGAGTTTTCATAGGAGTCATTTCTCAACTCCTCCAACTCTTGAAGTTGAAGCTTCCATTGCCTTCCCGCCTCATCAATATTGAAGTTGCATTGCTTGACCGCCCAGAATGCACGGTGTTCCAATTACACGGGGAGGTGGCATGGTTTTCCAAAAACCACCCTAAATGGAGACATTACTATCGGGTTTTTGTACGCGGTCCGATAGGCCCACAAGACATCATCCAGCCTCGATCTCCAATCTTTCCTTGAGGGATTTACCGTTTTATCAAGAATACTCTTCACCTCGCGATTCGAAACTTCTGCTTGACCGTTCGTTTGAGAGTGGTAGGTGGTAGAGACACGATGGGTCACGTTGTACTTTTTTTTAGCAAGGCCTCCATTATCTTATTGCAAAAATGCATCTCTCGATCACTAATCAAAGACCTAGGCACACCAAACCTCACAAAAATATTAGATTTCAAAAACTCGATAACCGTTTTGGCATCGTCCGATCGTGTAGCTTTGGCTTCAACCCACTTAGAAACATAGTCAACCGCGAGCAAGATGTAAACGTTGCCAAACGAAACGGGGATTGAGCCCATGAAATCAATCCCACATACGTGAAAAACTTCACAAACAAGGATGGGATTTTATGGCATTTGATTCTTTTGTGAAATGTTCCCCGTCCTTTGGCATCGTTCAAAATTTTGCAAAACAAGTAACAATCGCGTGACATGGTTGGCCAAAATAGTTCACACTCAAGGACCTTCCTCAAGGTTCGGCTAGGTACGAAGTGTCCCCCACAAGCAAAGTCATGACAAAATTGTAGAATGGATTGATGTTTCCACAAATAAGGCTCATCCGATTTGATCATGACAATGTTTCCACAAATAAGGCTCATCCCACACATAATATTTTGCATCACTTTTCAACTTGTCTTTTTGAGCATGTGTGAATGTGTCGGGATACCTTTTTGTGACCAAAAAGTTAACGATATCGACATACCAACGAAAATATTGGGTAAGGGAAAAGAGATGCTCATCCGGAAACTCGTCCCGCAAAGGGAGAAGAGTTTCATTTGAAGTGATCTGGCTTAGGTGATAGGCAACAAGATTCTCACATCCACTCTTGTCCCGGATTTCCAAATCAAATTCTTGTAACAATAAAATCCACCGGATGAGTCTAGGCTTTTCATCTTTCTTCGTCGTCAAGTACTTAAGAGCTGCGTGATTTGAATACACAATGACCTTGTTACTAAGTAGATATTGTCAAAATTTATTCAAGGAAAACAATATGGTCAATAGCTCCTTCTCCATAGTAGAGTAGTTTCTTTGAGCATTTTCTAGTGTCCTCTATGCATAGTATATCACATGGGAGGCTCGTCCATTCTTTTGACCCAAAACGACGTCTATTGCATAGTTGCTTGCATCATACATGATCTTAAAGGGGAGATCCCAATTTGGTGCTTGCATGATGGGGGAAGATGTAAGCAACTCTTTGAGATTATCGAAAGCTTCTTTGCACGCCTCATTGAACTCGAAATGAACATCCTTTTGCAAGAGTTGGCACATTGGTCTTGTTATCTTCGAAAAATCTTTGATGAATCTCCGGTAGAAACCTGCATGGCCCAAAAAAGAACGAACTTTCCAAACACAAGTCGGGTAAGGTAAGCTTTGGATAACATATATCTTGGCCTTATCTACCTCAATTCCTTTATTTGATACAATGTGACCCAAAATAAGACCTTGACTCACCATAAAATGACATTTTTCAAAGTTTAAAACCCAATTTGTTGCAATACATCTTTCCAAAATTTTGGTGAGATTGGTCAAACACTCTTGAAAGGAGTTGCCATAAACCGTGAAATCATCCATGAAAACTTCAATTATATTTTCAACATATTCCAAAAAGATACTACCCATACAATGTTGGAAAGTAGCCAGGGCGTTACATAATCCGAATGGCATTATCCGGTATGCAAAAGTGCCAAATGGAAATGTAAATGTTGTCTTTTCTTGGTCTTCCAGTGTCACCGGGATTTGGTGAAAACTGGGATTTCTCGGCCAACCATTCTAACATTTGGTCAATGAAAGGTAATGGAAAGTGATCTTTTCTTGTGTTTGCATTGAGTTTTCGGTAGTTAATACATACTCTCCACCCGTTTTTCACATGGGCGGGGACCATCATACCTTTGTTGTTCTCGACCACCGTGATCCCCATCTTCTTCGGCACGACTTGAACCGGGATCACCCATTTTCTATCTGAGATTGGATAGATCATTCCTGCATCTAAGAGCTTGAAAATCTCTTTCTTGACCACTTCCATCATTGGCGGATTCAACCTTCTTTGCGCGTCTCTACTTGGCTTGCATTCATCCTCTATTAAGATCTTGTGCCTACAAGTGGAGGGGATCAACGAATTGATATCCGCAATCGTCCATCCCATGGCTTCTTTATGCTCCTTCAACACCTTAAGGAGTTGCTCTTCTTTAGATTTGGTTAAGTGACTTGAAATGATAACCGGAAGAGTCTCGTTGTTTCCTAAGTACGCATACTTCAAATGTTCAGGAAGGACCTTTAATTCTAATTCCCGCGGTTGAACAAGGGAGGGTGGCAATCTTGTGTGAGTTTGAGGTAATTCAATTTTCTTCACACTAAATTTCTTCTTGGTCTCCAAATGGTTAACCAATCTTTCAACTTCGGGGTCTAGTGAGTAGAGCTTCAACTTCTTGGCTAATTTTCCACAATCGAACCCTTTGCTCAAAACCATATCTAACATGTCACCATTAGAAAACTCGAACAAATCTTTGGTTAATGGTTCAATAACATCAAAAAAAACACAAGGATGAAACATCACTAGGATATCTCATAGCATCATAAATGTTAAAACTTATTGTTTCACCATGAAACTCCATTGTTAAGCTTCCCACATACACATCAATCTTTGTTCTAGCCGTCTTCAAAAATGGTCTCCCAAGTAAAATTATACTTGACTTTGAGGACACTTGTTCATCTAGATCAATCACATAGAAATCCTCCAGGAAGACCAATTGGTTTACTTGCACTAAGACGTCTTCCAAAACACCTCTAGGAAAGACACTTGATTTATCCGCAATAGAGATTATGACACTAGTTTCTCTTAAAGGTCCAACATTCAATGATTCATACACCAAATAGGGCATGACATTAATAGAAGCACCAAGGTCAAGCGTGACACTACTAAAAGTGACATCTCCTATCTTGCAAGGAACCGTAAACATTCTCGGATCTTTGCACTTGGGTGGAAGCTTCCTTTGTAAAACCATGGATGCATTTTCGTTCATTGAGATTTTCTCATTTCCTTTCAACTTTCTCTTGTTGGTGCAAAGCTCCTTCAAGAATTTTGCATATCTTGGAATTTGTTTGATTGCATCAAGTAAAGGAATGTTTACTTCCACCTTTCGGAAGGTGTCCAAAATCTCTTTCTCCTCCATTTTCTTCTTCGAAGTTGTAAGTCGGGAAAGGAATGGCGGTTGAGTGGCTATTGGAGTCACTAGAGGGGTTATCTTCTTTGGGAGTCCGGCTTGTGCATCATTCTTAACTATAGATTCTTCAATGGGAATGACTTTTATTTCTTCCTCTTCATCCCTTGGCTTCTTCTTTGAACTACTTTCCCCGGTTTGTTTGCCACTTCTCAAGGTCACCACATTGACATTTGGGTTCTTTTCTGTTTGAGAAGGGAGTTTACCACGAGACTCCAAATTGCTTATGGATGTGACTATATCTCCCATTAGTGCTTCAAGGTTGGAGATACTAGTCCTTGTCTCTTTTTGGAATTGTTGGGTACTAGTGGCTAGGGATTTGACAATGTCTTCAAGGGACATTCCAGAGCCACTTGGTTGGGATTGAGGAGGTGGTTGGTGATGTGGAGGGTGCGGTTTGGGTTGATAGTGTGTTTGTGGATGTTGTTAATGAGGTTGTGGTGGTGGATAAGAGGGTCTAACGAATGCATTTTGAGGCAATGGTCTTGGGTTGTAGCTCATGTTGGGATTTGGCTTCCAACTTGAATTGTAAGCATTTTGGTAACCGGATGGTTTGTTGTGGTAATTTTGGAACTCTCCCGTGGCATTTATATGTTCCGCATCTTCTTGAAGAATGGGTCACATATCCGTAGGATGTCCCATTGTTGCACATATCCCACAAACCGTCACTTGTGGAGTTTTTCCCATGGCTAGCTTTTGGACAACAGAGGTTAAATCTTTGATTTTAGACTCAAGATTTGATGATCCCATTTCATTGACTTTGTGTTGTGTGTCTCTTTTCATATCTTGGCGCGGACCAAAATGTTGAGAATTCGTGGCTATGGTGTTGAAAATTTGTCTTGTTTGTTATGGGGTTTTACTAAAGACATCACCACCACTTGAGGCATCAACTAGTCTTCTCTCCATTGGCAACAATCCCTCATAGAAGTGTTGAATGAGGAGTTGTTCCGAAATTTGGTGTTGTGGGCAACTATAACACAAGTTGTTGAACCTTTCCTAATAATCATGAAAAGTCTCATTTTGACCTTGGCGGGTGCCACAAATCTCATTTCTAAGACTTGAGACTCTTGAAGCGGGATAGAACTTATCAATAAAATCTCTTGCCATGTCGGTCCATGAGTTGATTGACCCCGGGGGAAGATAGAAGAACTAATCCTTTGCTCTATCAACCAATGAAAAGGGGAATGCCCTTAGCTTGATTTGGTCATTGGTTGACCCCTGTGGCTGATGGGTTTTGGTCCTAAGAACATCCTATGTGCTCACACAAACCCTAATGCTTGGATCTAGGTTTCTCTATTGTACATGCAAGTATCCAAGACTATAAACCCTAATTCTAGCACATTAGAATCGATATTAACATATAATTAGGTTTAAGATGTTACCTTGATTGTTATGTATTAATAACAATCCCAATTCCTCCTTGAATTGACTTTGGAAGGCTTAGAGTCACAAGTGTCACTCCTCTAATGGCTCACAAACACCATAAGCAAGAGGATGAGGAGGAGAGAGGATGGAGGCTACCAAAACTCGTGTGAAACCCTAGCAAGAAGCTTAGCCACGTTTTTGGTCCTTAAGGGATCTATATATAGTGAGGCAATTAGGGTTATCTAACAAGGAAACCCTAAATTGGTTGCTTAAGCCCTAAGCAACCCATGGAGCCCTTTCCATAAGGCCTTGGACGATTTCATATGGGCTTCCCCCATAGAATTCGTCAACCTTATAATAAAAGGCAATCCATGGCCCAAATTGCAATTATCTTATAATTACAACTCCAGTCCCTTAAGTTTAATTAATCTCTTTTAGTTACAAAACTAATTACCAATTAATTATTGACTAATATTAATTAAACAATATGATTTCTTCTTTAATATATTATTCCCATAATATATTAATAAATCATATTTAATCCTTTCTCTCCATAATTCATCCTATCAAGTTGCTTTGGTGAAGGCAACCCAAAAGGACCATGCACCATCGGGTCAAGTACATACCAAAATACTTATGGACTTAGACACTAATCCAACAGTGGCTTCATGCTAGTGCAAATAATGTGGAACATTTTCAAATGCTTATGTGGGTCTTCATTCTCCAATCCATGAAAAGTTGGGAGGTGATGGACTAAACTTACCTTCAATTCCGAACCTCCTTCCAAAACCGGGTAATTGATACCAGTTAGAATTTGTTCCTAAAAACAAAACATGATAAAACAATGTTTACCAAAGCATTTCATAAAAGAAATGTATTTTCATTATATAATCAAAACTCGGGGTGTCATGTTCCGATACAGACCAATAAGCATAAACGATAACATTACAAGTCATTAAACAAATATATACATATACAGACTTGTAAACAAAACAACTTGATGGTTCATCTATCTTATGCCCTCGCGCCACTTCCTGTAATACAAATAAAACTGAGTGGGTCAGGCTTGGGAGCCTGGTGAGCATATAGGGTTTTCAACCCACAATAAGTAATTATATTTAATTTCCACCAACCAACAATAACCCAATTACCCATTCCCGTTATTCTCACTTTATGTCCCTAAAAGAACTAACATAAGGGACCTAGTCTAAGAATATTTCATCGGGGCGACAACACATGCTTCGGGGGTTCCTCAACAATATAAGTCAAATAAGGCAACCATGAGGGGGATGGAGTACAACGAATGAACACCCAAGTTCATTAACACCTACAGGTGGCGAACCTGCTAGCGTTCCACAAGATTGTCTAGAAAAGTCTATGGTCGTCATCTAAACTCCGCTAGATGACTAATCAAACAACAACGAGGCCTCTCATCTGTTTATTACACACCAATTGTCTACCCATGTTCTACCCAACATATTAGTAGATAAAAATATACATTTTTATACATAGTTTAAAAAACCTGCATAGCATGCTTTAATCAATACATATTCCACATAACAGATGAGGCACACACACATAACACGTATTTCATTGAAAACAAATCAGATCCATGAGATAGAAGAGAGTGAATATACATTCACACAAATAACAAAAAATATACACATAACACGTATTTCGTAGAAAATACTTTATAATTATGCGTTAGAAGAAAGTAACCACACACTCACGCATATAAACAACAATATACTTAATACACTCAAACCATACTTGTATTATTATCGTGTTTATGAAAGGTAGTATACACTCACTTGATCAGAAGATGATCGGACAGCACTACGACTTGCAGAAGTAGTAATACTCAGCAGATCTGGAAGATCTCTACAAAAATCGAACTTCTCGCGGGCAGAGCTTCGGCTCGGGAACCGCACTTCTCGGGACCTTCGGGATCCCGGGACTTGCTTCGGGGCTCGAGAATAATACCGGGGCTTCGGGGTATTTCTGGCATGCAAATCGATGCAAAACGGGAGAGAGAAGAGAGAAAAATAGCAATTGAGTCGGCTGCCCTCGCATCCTATTTATAGGAGGCTGGAGCCTCGGAGTACGCGGGGTGTACAGCAGTACGCGGTGCGTACTGCTCCAAAATCGTCACTGCTTACGTATCCGAAGTGCTCGAGTGTGAGTGTCGACATACCTCGGTGTACACGGGGCGTAGGCTAGTACGCGGGGCGTACTTCGGATGAGTCCGATGACTCGTCTTCGGATAATACCAGGATTTAATAATTAAATTTAATTATTAATTATTTAATAAACTTCGAAAATTCATATCTTCTTCATACAGACTCCGTTTTGGACGTTCTTTATATCCACGCGAAGGTGAGACTACGCTCTACAACTTTCGTTTAGACTTCGTCAGCTAATTTTAAATTTATTTTTATTATTTATTTTTAATAGGCCGGGACAGAAAAACTTCGTTATAAATTCATAACTTCTTCGTTTGACGTCCTTTCTCTCCTAACTTTTTATCGCTTCGATACCAACAACGAGACCTTCGATCCTCGTTTAGATTGCTTCGGCTAAAAACCGCTCGATCTCAAATCGAGTATTTCAGACTGCATACCGCTAAGCCGAAACTTCGATAAATCATAACTTCCTCATACGAAGTCAGATTTGGGCGTTCTATATATATTCGGAAACCTCGTTTCAACTACTACAACATATCTAAAGATATCAAGTTTATTTGACACTTTAATTTTGACGCTTATTTTTATTCTTAATTAATCAAACCACATAATTAAGCAATTAAGCACAAAACACATAATACTCAAATAATACACTCTTATTATTTCAAAACGGGTTACAAAGGTTAACCTAGACTATTACATTGCTAAAAATGGCAAGCTCGGAAACACAGGCGTTACATGTAACATCAGTTTCCATCATTTGCCTTAAAGTTCTTTCAGGAGCTTCTCCTCCGTCCGCCATTACAATTGGTTCAATAATGCGTGGATTTTGTTGTAGAGTTGGTGTTTTGGGAATTTCTTGGCGAGGGTCGGGACTAGAATCGGGTTCCGTATCACTTGACGAAGCGGGTTCAACCTTCGGATCCTCGTGAGGATTACAAGTTTGACCACGTTCAATTCGCTTTTCCTTCACCAAACGCCTTGCTTCTCTTTCAATTTCTGGGCTGTAAATCAAGTCACTTGTACGATGAGATCTGGGCATAGAGAAACAAATTGATTAAAAATAAACCAATCCCCGACAACGACGCCACAATTTGGTGGTTGTCGAGGCCAACAAAATAAATACCCTAAATATTACAAACTAAAATAGTGTATAGTGGTAAAGGGATTGCATCCACGGAGATTGGTTCAATTTAAATCTCTATGTAAATCACTTGTTCAAGTACTTGTAAAACAAAAGTAAAAGTCAAAGGGGGGGGGGTTAGTTCTTTTTGATTGTTTGACAAAATTAAAAATAGATAGAATGTAAATATGACAAGTAAACAAGTAAAAGATTTGATTAAATTCAATGAAGTGAAATTGGTTGATTTTATGTACACCACATGGATGATATCGTTGACTTATCATTAGACTTAATGGAATAACATTTGTGAATTGGTTTAACTTGGCTATAGCAATTCATAAGCACAAATTACCTTAACTCTTCTTAGATATTAAAATGGCTAGAGGAGCTCTTAACATATTTCCTTAATTAAAGTCACAAAATCAATGAAGCATATAATCTTGTGAAATCAATTAGATTTAAGCTCTAAGAGTTACCAAGTAGAAAAGATAATCAAATTCTTACATTATCATTATGGAGGAAACATTTCCATGGTCTAAATTAAATGAAAACAAACATATAAACCATTTGTTTCTTACTAATTTGAGGGTCCATTACTTAACCAAGACATTAGTCAACAAAAAATAAGCATTCATTCATCTAAGCTCATGATCAAAGATAAATAAACACAACAAGATGTTTAACTAAAAAACATTTTCATAAGCTTCAAACACAAGATAATAGTAAGTCTTCAAAGCAACTAGTCATCCATAGGTAAAACCCTAATCAACCAAATGAAAGTTTAGCCAAGCATGGCCAAAGTAAAAGAAATTCAATATAGTTTAGTGGTACCAAACATTGTTCTAGTTGCAATATGGAAGGAAATTACACTAATCTTCAAAAATCTTCAAATCTTCCAAAACCTTCTTGAGAGAAAATTGTATGTGTTCTTCAACTGATAGCCCTCAATAATACCTCCAATCTCCAGCAAAAAGGGGCTCATTTCTGGATTCAAAAAGGTGCCAAAAGCCACCCACCAACCTTCCACAAATAGAGGCAACAAGTCAAAACCAGGGTTCACTTCATCACAATTCACGTGGACTGCGTATGGGTCCATGCGGACCGTATGGGTCACGCTGAATTAAGGATGAGCGTGGGACGGAACCGGTACCAACAGGTGCCGTTCCCGATTTCCCAAATACCGAATTTGATCGAAAATTAATCCAGAGTACCGAACCGAATTAACAACCCCGGTACTGGTACCGAGAATGGTACTGATACTCGGTACTAGTACTGGTACCGGCGGTACTGATTCCCGAATTTCATGTATTTGGAGTACCAAGAACCGTCCTGTATTTTTATATTCGGTACGGTTCGGTACCGGTTCCTGTATGGTACCGGTACGGGATCGGGATTTGGGACAAACTGCTCATCCCTATGTTGAATGTATGCTTTGGCCCAATACAAATACCATCCAGCCCAATCTTCTATTTTATGATCTAGCCCATTTGTGCAAGTCTTGATAGCCCAATTGTGTTACTCCACAGACTCTAATAATGATCCAACTCTCCTTCAATCTACCGTAGCTCGAACTCTTGTCCAAAGTTTAAGTCTAATGCGCTTCTTGCTTATATTGACACCGATCCCAATTGTACCACCTCAAGTCCACGAACAAATTGCACGCCTCCGAAAGTTCCGCACTCCTTCCAAAACCTCAAATAACAAATAGTCTTCGATAAATACTGCAAATAAGCTCAAAAGATTGGAAAGCACCCCGTAAAGGAGAAAAATAACAAAAAGAGAAAATATGCATGAAGATTAACTAAAATGAGATGGAATGTGCTAAAATAAACTATAAAAAGAAGTAAATAAAATGAAACTATCACTAATCAATAGGTACACTGCCTTTTGTGTGTTTTACTTTGTGTTTTAGTTAGTATGATTAAAACTAGTACAATCTACACGTATCAAGTGTCGATGTCCTACTTGGTATGTGTAGTGTCGAAGTATAGCACTTCGCTATGTAGGTATTTCGTAAAGCACCGTTAGATGTTGAAGCTTAATGTCTAGTCCTTACATACTTTTTGTAAGTTTATCACCCTATAAATAGCGTTAGTATAGAAGTAAAGAGTAGCTTTTGGGCACTTTGTTCACTTTCTCTCTCTTGGCGTGTATACTCCTTTAGACTAATCAACGAGCCAAACAGAACTTATTTACGATTGTGTTCTTAATGCTTTCTATTCTTAATTTTGTTCTTTAAACTCGAATCAAACACACTACAAACCTTGATCCAAAAAACACGACCATGCCAAAAACACATGGCCATGCTATAAACACATGTGAAAAAGGCATGACCGTGCAAAAAAAACGCATGGTGTTATGGTAATCACCGTCACAAGTTAATTGTAGAACTAAATTGGATGAAATCGCAATTTTACAGTCGAAGACGGTTTTGGGAGCAAGTTTATGGATTTTGGGCGATTTTAGGGGATTTCTTGGAGCTTTTGAGAAGACCAAATCATTGCAAACATTTTCTAGTTCCATTTGTAAGAATTAAACACTTCTATTTCCATATTTTTATTGGTTGATTTGTTCTTAGCCATGTGTGGCTAAGAAACCCTATTTTGGGACATTACAAGTTGGTATTAGAGCCTTGGTTTGATGGATTCTGGCACACTCTATGGTGTGTTTAAACTCAAACTGAGAAATTGGTAATCTTTTTGAAAGATTTTTTTTTCTAAAAAGACTTTTACAATGAAAAGGGCGAGATTCGTGCAATCAACTGAGCTCAAGTAAGTGATTTCCAGAATACCCATACATGTTGTTATGTTATACGTTTTGTATGCTAGAAGGTAGCATAAGGATATGTTTAGGGTTGCATGCTAGAATGCATATTAGGAGAGATGCCTATTATGAAGGATGCATGTGGATGTTTTATGGCCTAAAGAGTTTTTACTACTCGAATGTTGCTTACTTTGTGTTTCATAGGACTCATGTTGATGTGAGTTAACTATTAAATGAATATGTTAAGTTAAATGTTGCGAAGGTTAAATAATTTTGGAGTGATTTATTTGGCGCTATTGCACAAATCTTGTCTGATAACCGTTTTAGGGTTAAGTCTTTTAGTCGAATGATTATTTACGCTTTGTTTCATGTAATTGTATTCATGAAGTAGTAAGCTGACATTAGTAGGATTTTTTCAGCAGCTGATGGTAGGGTGAGGTGGGAATCCTATGAGAGCCTAGGAAGTGCTTTAATGAGAATGGAGCGTTGTTGGTAGGTTTTAGGAGTATCTTTATAAGGAGGTGACTTAGAGGATTCAGGAAGATTCTTAGTATGGATAGGTGTGGGCCCGTACTACTGAAAGCACAGGATCCATACATGAATCAAGGAAAATCGTGAGGATTCTAAGAACCTTTAGGATGAGAAATTCTTCGGGAATGTTCTTATTATTTGTATGGTTTCTTTTAGGAATGGTGACGAGCAATCATGGAGGAGGTTCTGGTTTAGGTTTAGGCTCTGGCGCAGAGTCGATTGATGAGAGGATTTGTAAGTTTCAATACGTTCGAGATCACTCGCGGTATTTTGCATGCGACTCATGTGAAGTGTGGTACCATCAAGGAGGGGATTATAGAGCTGCTGGATGCGACTCATGTGAAGTCAACCTCCTGACTGACTCTACTCGCCGAGTCAACACGATGACTCGTCGAGTCCCCATGCTCAGAACTTCCCCAATCCGCGACTCAACTCGCCGAGTCACCCCGAGACTCGCCGAGTCTCACAACTCTGAGTCCCCTCGCATCCAACTCACCGAGTCCTCCCTTGACTCACCGATTCACGGCTCAACCAGAAGAAGGTTAGGACCTCACGACCAGACTCGCTGAGTCCAAGAGCAGACTCGCCGAGTCCAAGGCTATCTTCAACCAACTCGCCGAGTTGTTCTTCCAACTCGTCGAGTTCCTGCCCATCTTCAAGCAACTCGCCGAGTACACCCTTGTGACTCGCCGAGTACCCTTAGGTCTTAATCCATACAGAGGTTTTCCAGGACATGCAGATGATCCAAACCATAGATCTACCCTTCTACATGTTGGATTAGTGTCTAAGTCCATAACTATTTTCGTATGTACTTGATCCGATGGTGCATGGTCCTTTTGGGTTGCCTTCACCAAAGCAACTTGATAGGATGAATTATGGAGAGAAAGGATTAAATATGATTTATTAATATATTATGAGAATAATATATTAAAGGAGAAATCATATTGTTTAATTAATATTAGTCAAGAATTAATAAGAATTAAGTTTGTGACTAAAAGAGATTAATTAAACTTAAGGGACTTGAACTGTCAATTGTATGATAGTTGAATATTGAGCTAATGGACTCCTTATTAAAGGAGTGGACGAATTCTATGGGAAACCCATTAGAAATCGTTCCAAGGCCTTTAATGAAGGAGCCCATGGGTTGCTTAGGGCTTAAGCATCCAAATTAGGGTTTCCTTGTTAGATAACCCTAATAGCCTCACTATTTAAAGACCCCTTATGCCCCAAAAACGTGGACAAGCTTCCTTCTAGGGTTTCCAAATGTTTTTGGCAGCCTCCTTCTCTTCTCCTCTTCATCCTCTTGCTCTTGGTGTTTGTGAACCATTAGAGGAGTGACATTTGTGACTCTAAGCTTTATAAAGTCATTACAAGGAGAATTGTGATTGTTATTGCTACATAACAATCAAGGTAATATCTTAAACCCGTTCTTATGTTAATATGATTACTTGTATGCTAGAATTAGGGTTTATAGTCTTGGATAACTTGCATATACAATAGAGAAACCTAGATCCAAGCATTAGGGTTTGTATGAGAACATATGATGTTCTTATGACCAAAACCCATCAGTGGTATCAGAGCCTTGATTGGTTTCTATTGTATTGATGCCTTGTATGTTTGTTCAAGTTGAAAAATTCGATTTTAGTGAAACTGCCTGATGAACTTGGCGAGTCCCATTGTGGACTCGGCGAGTCCATGTGGGTACTCGGTGAGTTCGAGCGTCAGAAAGAGGGGATTTCGGGATTTCTTGTTGTTTTACTCATGGGTAATTGCCTTATCTGTTTTAGATCATTAAAATCCGATTTTAATCATATTTATGAGTATATCCTTGATTAAACAAAAGATAATTACCAATTGATTAGATAATAACTTCCTTATATGATTAAAGTTGATTATTTGTATTAATTGGGTAACTTATTTTGCAAGAAATTGAAATAAGGTCAAATATAGATAATGACAAAATTAATTGTTTAATTTATATTATTTGTTATTTGATCCTTGTGTTATGAGAAGTTTCAATTTTCCCCCTTTAAGTTTTATAGTTTAAATTTGAACTCAAAAGTTTAGTTTTGAAATTTAAATAGTTGAAACCCTAATGTTTTGAAAAAGGTTTCAAAACTTGCCCTCAAGTTTTGGAATTTAAATTTTGATTAAAAGTTTAATTTTGATGTATATTTAAATTCTAAACCTAAATGTTTTGAAATGTTTCAAAACTTGTCCTCAAGTTTTGGAATTTAAAAGTTGATTAAAGGTTTAATTTAGGAATGTTAAATTCTAAAACCCTATTATTGTTTTGAAAAGTTCAAATCACACCCTTATGGTTTTATTAATTAATTAAGGTGTATAATTAAAGGAGATTTAATAAATCCATATAGTTTTTGGTTTACATTTGATTAAATTAAAGGTATAAATTTTAAATTAGACCAACTGGTATTTTAAAAGTGTAAAATATTTCATATACTATATATAACATTAAAAGTCTAACATTATATATATGTATGAGTAAAAGTTAGTCTTACCGTTAGTAGGCCTCATTCACGTAGCTGGTCTATAAGGGGTGTTTAAGGAAATTGCCTATAAAATGGCGATTAAATGGGTATCCACTCTTACCCACCACAGTCTTGACTAGTGGAGGGTCTTTAGCCGAACGGGTAGGATGGGACAAAACCTTCCATTATAAGTATAATGAAGTACAAAAGTAACTAAATGTTTTACAACTTCCCAATCTTAGTTACTTAGGCAAAAGTGAATTGATGCAATTCCATGAAATTACACTTTGTGCCCCTGCGAAGATGTTAGTGGAGCTTGTGTGGTTTATCGGCACACTAAATGGTTCTAAGCAAAGGTAGCAAAGGGTAACTCAATGTTTTTCATAGTTCGGTGGAGCGTGTGTGGTTTACCGGCACATCAAATAGGTGACTGTAACATGTGAGGGCACCATGTAAGTTTGCATGGTTATTCACACCCGCTTTGTGATCCTCGGCATCCCAGTCATAAACTAGAGGGGAATATCGAGATTTAAACATGTCATTGAAATGTTCAATGAATCTCAAAGGATCTAGGAGTTTTCATAGGTTTAAAACTTAAATTTCTTTTTCGTTTTTCATGATGGAAATTAGTGAATCGTCATTCACTTACCTTCAAATATTGTACAACTAGATTACGACATCCCTTTTCTAGGTTGTAGCATATTGTGTTGGGTCCTAGCCTTAATATCTCATTTGGGTGTTTTATTAAGGACTCAATCAATCAACTAACTTGAATTTGTTTTCTCCCGTTTTGTAGATGTCAAAGTATGACAATGTAACATCCCCCTCTGGCACGTATCACAATATTGTCCGCTTTTGGTCACTCGGCACGAGGACTTCCCAGGGAGTCACCCATCCTGGTACTACTCCCGCCCGAGCACGCTTAACTGCAGAGTTCTTATGGGATCTGCTGCCCTCACGGCTTTAAAACGCGTTGTGTTAGGGAAGGTATCCACACCACTTATAAGGAATGCTTAGTTTTCCTTCCCAGCCGATGTGGGATCAAATCTAACCCACTTTCACCCCCCATTATAACTGTGACATCCCCAAAATCTCGGCCAGAAAAGACCGATTTTCATTTATGCTTTTAAAATATTTTCAGAGTAAATCCTTTTGATTTGAAAGAGTTGCGAAATTTGTTCCCAAAAACAAAACATGATAAAACAATGTTTACCGAAGCATTTCATAAAAGAAATGTATTTTCATTAATATCAAAACTCGGGGTGTCATGTTCCGATACAGACCAATAAGCATAAAAGAATACATTACAAGTCATTCAACAAATATAAACATATATAGACTTGCAATCAAAACAACTGATGGTTCATCCATCTCATGCCCTCACGCCACTTCCTGTAATACAATTAAAACTGAGTGGGTTAGGCTTGGGAGCCTGGTGAGCATATAGGGTTTTCAACCCACAATAAATAATCATATTTAATTTTCACCAACCAACAATAACCCAATTACCCATTCCCGTTATTCTCACTTTATGTCCCTAAAACAACTAACACAAGGGACCTAGTCTAAGAATATTTCATCGGGGCGACAACACATGCTTCGGGGGTACCTCAGCAATATAAGTCAAATAAGGCAACCATGAGGGGGATGGAGTACAGTGAATGAACACCCAAGTCCATTAACACCTACAGGTGGCGAACCTGCTAATGTTTCCACAACACTGTCTAGAATAGCCAGTGGTCGTCATCTAAACTCCGCTAGATGACTAAATCAAACAACAACGAGGCCTCTCATCTGTTTATTACTCACCAACTATCTACCCATGTTCTACCCAACATATTAGTAGATAAAATATATATTTTTATACATAGTTTTGAAAACCTGTATAGCATGCTTTAATCAACACATAATCCACATAACAGATGAGGCACACACACACATAACACATATCTCATAGAGAATAAATCATATCTATGAGATAGAAGAGTGTGAATACACATTCACACATATAAACAACAATAATACTATACACATAGCACGTATTTTATAGAAAATACTTAATATTTATGTGTTAGAAGAAGGTAACTACACACTCACACTTATAAACAACAATATACTTAATACACTCGAACCAAGCTTGTATTACTATCGTGTTTATGAAAGGTAGTATACACTCACTTGATCAGAAGATGATCGGACAGCACTACGACTTGCAGAAGTAGTAATCCACAACAGATCTGAAAGATCTTCACAAAAATCGAACTTCTCGCGGGCAGAGCTTCGGCTCGGGAACCGCACTTCTCGGGATCTTCGGGATCTCGGGACTTGCCTCGGGGCTTGAGTATGATACTGGGGCTTCGGTATATTTCTGGCACGCAAAACGATGCAAAACGGGAGAGAAGAGAAGAAATTGGCAATTGGGTCGGCTGCCCTCGCATCCTATTTATAGGAGGCTGGAGCCTCGGAGTACGCGGGGGTACTACAGTACGCAACGTGTACTGCTTCCGAAATCGTCACTGCATGCGTCATCCAAAATGTCGACACTCTTCGGAGTATGCGGGGCGTACTCGCGTACGCGGGGCGTACCTCGGATCAGACCGGTGACTCGTCTTCGGATAATGCCAGATTAAAAGATTAATTTTAATTACAAAATATTTAATAAACTTCGGAAATTCATAACTTTCGCATACGAACTCCGTTTTCGACGTTCTTTATATCCACGCGAAGGTGAGACTACGCTCTACAACTTTCGTTTAGACTCCGTCAGCTAATTTCGACTTTATTTTTATTATTTATTTTTAATAGGCCGCGACAGAAAAACTTCGTTATAAATTCATAACTTCTTCGTTTGACGTCCGTTCTCGCCTAACTTTTTATCGCTTTGATACCAACAATGAGATCTTCGATTCTCATTTAGATTGCTTCGGCTAAAAACCCCTCGATCTCAAATCGAGTAAAACAGGCTGCACACTGCTAAGCCGAAACTTCGATAAATCATAACTTCCTCATACGAAGTCAGATTTGGGCGTTCTATATATATTAGGAAACCTCGTTTCAACTACTACAACATTATTCAAAGATATTAAGTTTATTTTACACTTAAATTTTGACGCTTATTTTTATTCTTAATTAATCAAACCACATAATTAAGCAATTAAGCACAAAACACATAATACTCAAATAATACAATCTTATTATTTCAAAACGGGTTACAGAGGTTAACCTAGACTATTACATTGCTAAAAATGGCAAGCCCGGAAACACAGGCGTTACAGACAACTATGGTCTTCCCAAATCCCGTGGAACAAGCATTCCACATGAAGATGATATTCCACGATTCGATCGAGGAACAAGAGATCATGTTTCACTTCCTCCACCTCCTCCAATTATTCTCCCTAACCCACAAGTTTGAAGGCTTGAAAAGTTCAAGCTCACTCAAGCCCTTTTGGCAAGTAAACATAAAGAAGGAAAGTCGGTGTGTGCACACATCCTAGGGATGAAGTCACACATTGATAGGTTAAGAATATTGGATTCCGTTGTCTGTGAGGAGATGGCTGTTGACTGGGTTCTTCAGTCACTTCCTAACTCATATAGTGAGTTCGTAAGAGAGTACTATATGATGAACCACGACGTGACCCTTATAGATCTCACTTATATGCTTATTGCTGCTGAATCAACAATGGTTTGGCGCAATGGAAAAGCAAAGTTGATTGGTGAATCTGCCTTCCAGACCTCTATGGATATAGGCAATGGCAACAAAATACATGCCATGATCGAAGAGTTTGATCATAAGAGAAAGGCAATATCTGAAGTAGTTCCATGTGTTATTCCAAAATAGTCAATTTGCTTTTATTGCCAAGAGAAGGGGCATTGGAGACAAAGCTGCCCTATTTACCTAAGAGATCTAAGAGATGAGAGAGTCAAAACGTATGGCTCTGCTTTAGGTGAAATCCATTGACTAACTCTTTTAATCTCCTATTCTAGATTCTTATTACATAATGTAATAAGATTACAATTGATGTTCTGTAGGATCAAAGAAAAGAGAAGAAGCTTAAGGGAAGAAGTGAGCAGAATCTAACCGTGAAGAAATGGATTTCGATCGCATTACTTGAAGATTAGATTCTTGAGCTGCTACTTAGAGTTAGAACTAGTTTGCTAAGAAAGATGTATTAGCATAGTTTTTCAAAGAAATGCATTGTAAGGACAAATTTTTTCCGCAATAAAAAAAATTTTGATTTTATATTATTTATTTATCCTTGCAATGGCGTGTATGAAAAATTGATGTTAGAATGTTTCTATTATTAGCAATAATGGATTTGATTCTTAACTATGTTATTTGTGAAAATGTTGAAAATTCACCAAATAGGGAAAGTTTCTCATCACCCAAGTTTCAATTGGACAGAAACTTGGAATCATGCAACTTGGTTGCACGATGAATGAGAAATTTCATATTTGGAAATTAGACTAATTCATTGACAAAGTGTCAAGTGAAGGACTAGGAGATCGAGTACACAAATTTGTGTGTTGATCAATTCCACCACAAGAATAATAAGGATATTCGTCATGATTTACTAAAGGTTTAGTATTATACTTACAAGACTAAGTGTAATTCTGAATTGATTAAAGGGTTTAGATCAATAGCAAAACGAATAAGAAGAATCAAGTAGGCAGAAAGAGAAAAGTTTCTCTATTCTAAGAAGAAGGGAGAGTATCTTTTATTATGTGTTATGATAGGTCTTAATGATTAAGAACCATATCTCAATTGATCCTCTAAGTGAATCTTAGTACAATTGTATGTCTAAGAAGAGGAATCAAGAATTGAAGAAATGGTTATATCAAGAAGTCGATCATACTTCGTTCCAAAACAAGTCTTAGAGTTAATATTGTGACATTGAGTGACAAGTATTAAGAAGGTTTATAACATTCATCAAATGTGGAAAGTCGTGATGTCTTGGATAAGACAAAGACCAACTAGGACCAATTTATGAAGTGTTTTGATAAAAACTACACTAACTCTTGAATATTTGTTTGTCAAGAAATGTTTATTGACAAGAGAATCTTATATGTCAAGGAGTAAATGGGAGTATTAATGGTCTTGAAAGGTTTCAAGAAAAAATCAAAAGAAACCTTATCGATCATCACTAGCACACGAGTTGAGGTTTACAACCTATCATGTTGACATTATTTTGTTTCTGTGCCGTTCCAATTAAGTTAATTATGCATGTGAGTTCTATGAGTTCTTATTTGAATGCATAAAAGGCAAGGACCTTAATCAATGAAAAGTACATTGATAGGAAAAGGTGAGCTGCTTAACTACTTGGAAGACATGGTGGGCAGCTGTGTTACCATAAGGCAAAGAAATCAAGATTAAGAAAGTTCGGTCCATATGAGTTTGAATTTGTCGTAAACTTTTGTTTTGACAAATTCACATGGATAGGAACACATACACCATTAAAATCTAAGTGTCATAAGATTCCCTCCTTCTTGAAAATGACTATGAGGAAATACTTTCACTAAGAGAGATTTTAAAAGATAGTGATTGTGAAAATTGTATTCTCGAATTCGATTATGGTTATGGTATCCCTTTCCATGATTTGAATTATGAGATTTGGCAATTAGTCTAAATTGTTTAGACACACATATGAGTTATCTAAGGGAAAGGTGTATAAGCTTAGATAAAGGATTATCAAAGCATTAAGCATTAGAAACATGAACTTAAGAAATTCAATAAGTATTGTTTTTCTGGAAGTTAAGTTGGTTTTTGAATAACATGTCAAAACTAGTGGGAGCATAAGTGTTATGTTTATAATAATCATCTTGATACTGGGAGCATAAATGTTATGATTGTATGGTTATTAAGGCAAGTTCAAGTTAGCAATATTAATTATAGAAAACAAGAGTCATACCTTGCAAAGTTGTAAAGGTTGAATAGTTGTTTTGCTATAATTAAGGGAGAGAATATTATGCTTCATTTCAAATCTAAAGGATTAGGTTGTGGAATGTTAACAAATTTAGTCAAGGATACATAGTGTGTTCTCAAATTTCGATTATGATTACAACATTCCTCTTCATAGTTCGAATTTTGAGAACGTAGCACATAAAATATTATGGCAGAAGATTGATAAAGTATCAAATCTTTATGTAAGACATTATGCATCGTGTCCCATATGCTTCGTGTATAGGATCGATTGCAAATGCTATAATATTTGACCATTCTAAAATTTTCCAAATGTCTAGCGCATTTAGAGGGAAAAAGGACAAGAATCGATTTTGACTAAAATAATTAAACAATTATCAAAGGACAATCCAAAGTTTGCCTAGGATTGGTCGCTTGTGAGTAGTTGGAAGTATAGTATTGGATGGACCATATCGACATTATTATGAATAGATAAGATTCTATTGAGAATGAGTTGTCATATGGTAAGTATGGAAAGTTTTCCATATTGGGAATTGAATATTGAAAATCTATGTCTAGATTAGAAACTTTTATGCAAAAGGATGTTCAAAGGAATGTACTTTGAGTGAGAGACATCATATCTAAGGAATTGTATTGTAACAATCTCTGATGGAGGACTTTGTAATATCATTGGCAATGGTCATTGTGACTTTAGTGCAGTGACATTACAAAAGGATCATTGCATAAAATGTTAGAATCTAGCATATTCCATAAGTGTCAAGAATTCAATATTCTTTCACTTGTGAAAAGGATTGAGAGTTGTGAAATGAGTATGATTGGAAATGTGTTCATTTGATCTATTTCACAAAGTAAGAACCATAAGTAAACATTGTGTGCATGCTAGGAGCATGGGACAAATGTAGTAATAATTCAAGTAAGAAGTTGATTACCCGAAACAACAAATAATGAGTAATCGATATGGTGATAAATAAAAGGTGTTTTATTTATACTCAAAGGTTTGAGGCCATATGGGATTAGTATTATCCTTGTGTTTCACTTTGCATGTTTTGACTTCCTGAATAATTTAATTGGTTGAGAACAGTCAAATTATTCGAACGGGCCACAGTCGTTCATATGTTGGAAGTAGGTATGCATAAAGACTGTCGTGAATTGGTGTGTGGATTGTCTAAAGAGTATTAGACAAAAACAAATGTTTGCTGCAACGTTCGTGAGTGCTTATGAATATGATTTGAGCATTGGATTAAACCCACACTCACTTGGATCACTTCATGGATTGTTATCACGAGTGATTGGTGAGACGATAACATCTTATATTCTTGAAACCGAGATGTGTGAGTTGCATCTTGCAAATCAGTTGCACATTGATAATATGTAAACGCACCAGTAACTTGGTGTCATAAAACATATTGTTGTGTGTGATTTGGTGAGTGAGTGCAAGCGAGCATTGAATCAAAGTTTATCCGTTCTTTTTATCCAAAGTAGGATAAAAGCGATATCTTTGGGCCCCTCGATGATTTAGTGATGACAAACGTAAATGCTCGGCCGGGCTAGGGCTAATTTGATTTGTTCAATTAGTCCGTCGTCATAAATTGGAAGTCGAGAAATAGTATAGAAAGACTGATTAGGAATCATGTATTATACGATATCTACAATGGAGGAATATATGATCCCTTATCTAAAGGACACGCGTATCTGATAAGATCAGAGTTGACAGTGGCTTTGGAAAGCTACGATTGCATATCAGGATCTGAAGTCATACGCATAATAGTTATTAGACTTATCCAAGTGGGAGACTGTTGGATTAGTGTCTAAGTCCATAACTATTTTGGTATGTACTTGACCCGATGGTGCATGGTCCTTTTGGGTTGTGTAACACCATGATTTCCGAAAACAAAATTTTTTATTTAATTAATCAATTCAATATTAAAAACACTTGTTTTAAAATCTTATTCACATGCGAATTACAAAACATGGTTTCATTTCATTATAACAGAAGACCTGGATCCTCCAAAACACAACTCTTTCTTCGGTGTGTACAATCGAACCGTTGCCATCCCGTGTTACTGTAAGAACCTGAAACAACATAACATAAACAACGTAAGCACGAAGCTTAGTGAGTTCCCCAATATACCTTACGCACATACGCCCTCCGGCCCGGACCTTTCGGTCCACATAACATTGCCTTCCGGCCCGGATCTTTCGATCCACATAACATTGCCTTCCGGCCCGGACCTTTCGGTCCTTAATATATAACGCCTTCCGGCCCATAAGATAATCGCCTTCCGGCCCATACACATATATAACACATAATACAAACACTTTAACACATAAAGCACATATATCATATACCATACCTGACCTTTCTGTCACATAATACCTTGCCTTCCGGCCCATATATAAGCATGCATATCACGCGTAGCAACTAACTTTCCATTCATAGCATATAAACATGACACACAACATACTTGACCTTCCGGTCACACAATCAAACCCTTCCGGGTGAGGTATAGTGAGAAGACTCACCTCGCGGTCACTGGGAGATAGCAACTCCCGAAATCCCTTGCACTTGATCCTCCGAGCTCCAAGCTCCCTGTCTCATCATATATCTCTTTTAGTACTTCTATCTTCCACGTTAACTGACCCTAAGAAATCACACCAGTCAACTCTGGTCAACAGTCCATTGTCAGCTCGACTGGACTCGGCGAGTTCCCTGGCGACTCGGCGAGTCTGGTCGTCCTTCAATCCTCTAAGATTCCCCTTCTACTCGTCGAGTATCCTCTTTGACTCGACGAGTCACTCCTGGAAGAATCGCGGGGCCACCCCGACTCCACTCGCCGAGTCTGAAGAACAACTCGGCGAGTCCCAGTGAATCTTCGAGCTACTCGCCGAGTCTGATCATCCGACTCGGCGAGTCCACGCCATGCAGTCGAACAACTGCTTCCTGAAATACGTATTCTCCCGAAATACACACTCATGGGACTTCTGGACCTCTAACCATCCTATTACTAGGGCATAATCTTTTGTATAACAACATAATAGTCCATCAAATCACCAAATGGGTTTCATAAACCCTAAATTCGTGTACACAACAAAATAACAGTAATGATCCGAAACATTACCTGGAAACATACTCTCTGTGTCCCCAAACCTCAGAGTTCGATCCCCTTGATCTTCCTTTGGCCAAAATCCTTCCTCTTCTTGCACTACAATTCTTCCAAGATCAACAATGGCCCTAAGACTTTGCTCCAGATGCCATAGTCGTTTAGGGTTCTCCACAATCGGCCAAAAGACGTGAAATGACGACATAACAACCCTTAAATACGACCCAATACGAAACGGCTAGGGTTTCTGCCGAACAGCGTCGACTCGCCGAGTCCATACCTGGACTCGTCGAGTCCAGTCGCGAACCCGCGACCAACTCTGCGACCCTACTCGGCGAGTCTGGCTCCAACTCGCCGAGTCCCTTCTTAAAACACCCCCAAATCATAATTATATTAATATTTGAAATTCCGGGCTGTTACAACTCTCCCCCACTAGAACTAGACTTCGCCCTCGAAGTCTCACTCTGAGAATAGTTCTGGATGCTGCTCCCGCATCACACGTTCCAGACCACAGTTCATTTCCGATCCTCCCCGGCGCTGCCACTGAACTAACACCAGAGGTATCCCCTTGCTCCTCAGAACCTCGATCTTCCGTTCTCTGATGACTACTGGCTCCTCGGCACAATTCAGGCTTGCATCCACCTGAATGTCTTCTAATGGAAGCACTGCCGACTCATCGGCTACATACTTCCTCAATTGCGACGTATGAAAAGAAATATCATGGATCCGTCCCAATTCCGTTGACAGCTCCAAACGATAGGCCACCCTTCCTACCTTCGCACCTTCACATGAAAGACCCAACATACCGGAGCCCCCCATTTACCCCTCTTCCTAAATCGAAGCACCCAGCCAGAAATACGAAGCCGCTAACCTGAATCACATACTCGTAACGGCGTCTGCCTGCATAACTTTCCTGTTAACTCTAGACAATCACTAACTCTTTTTAACCTGCTGAGTCTGCTTTGCCAACTAAAGTACGAACTTTGAACTGCTCATCACTCTCTGTAATCGGAAATTACCCAAGATGCACTCTGCTCCAAATCTCAACGATCACTCGACCCATAAGGGTTAGGAAACCCTGAACCACCGGATCCCCGATCCAAAGCCTACTTGCCCATTCCGGACCGACTGAGAGATTCGTTCCCCCTCTCAGATCAACTCTCACAAGATCCCTCTTGCCATCACCTACACATACTGAACTAGTCCCGACACCCGCAGGTGGAAAGACCCGATACACTGATGATATCCTCGAACATTTCCCAATATGAACCACTACATCCACCCTACACTCTGATCAGATTCGCACTGAGAATTTAAAATTTCTCTCTCCATGCATCCCTTCTGAGCCTCAACAGACATCCCAACCGGATGGGTTCCTACTCCACTGCCGCGAACACGATGCTCCAAACCATACTCGAAATACTCTAACCATAACTCTGCTCTGCAGCTTTCACTTTCGTGAACTTGCACTCCCTTCGGAGTTACATACCCTCCTCTTTTCCTTTCCCACGAAACTCTCTTGAACATAATGCCACTCCAACTGGTGCCACGGTGCTCGCCCCAAGCGACACCACCCTTTTTGCGTAACTGCTATTCACATACTCTGGTTCTCATTGCAGGGGCTCTCAATCCCATGCACTCTCTCCACTCATCGAAATCACTGCCTCCACTAAACAAGATTAATAACCCGGGGCCAGACCTTCCAATGCAATCACACTGCAACATACGCGATCCGCAAATCTCAAACTAAACCAGCAATACCAACAGAGTCTCCAGTATGACTGGACCGACTCTCATAACACATACTAGCCACTCGAGGCTATATCTCTGTGGGTCCGTGCACCCACACTCTGCGAACCCTCAGGTTCTAACTCTGGGAACCTTCCGGTTCCAGCTCTAGAAACATGCACAACATAATCCCGTGGGATTAATGCAGTACAACCCGTCACGTACCTCAACATACCAATACTCTGATCGCATAACCCCGGTTACTTACTCAAGCTTGATCCCGACCTCCTCTCAGGCCTCCACAATAAACTGCCCAAGGTCTGTATCCTGCCCCGCATACCCGACACTCGCTCTCGTCGGCCTATACTCTGCGCTGACAAACACTGCTGAATCCCAACAGCTAAGCACCCTCACATACTCATCGATCTCCCGGAGAATTCTCCAATTCTCCCCCACTAAAGCACTGACTAACTGCCACCGATCGTCGTTAACGACCTTTCAGAACAATCCTGCACAAAAAGGACATTTACCCACTGGCTGCTTCCCACAAGCATAAGCAACCCTCAGCAAAACACGTCTCCTCCCTGATTAATCCACCCAAAAGAATCCGATCTTTCAATTTACCACTCTACGACTGTAGATGCTACCCGACATTCAACCCAGTGCCGCATCTCCACTATCAACCCTCATGAACGATAACCAACGGAAATCCCAAGCAATAACCCATAACCAACCCACAACCTGCCAAAGGATGAACATCACATCGAAAACCGCAAAAGGCTACCGGCACTAAAACACCAAACTATAATCATACCCAACCATCAGGGAACAACGAATGCCGAAACAAAACCTGAAGCACCAATCCATAATCATGCCAAACCCGCGAGACAACGAATACCGCGTCGAAATCCACACCAGACACCAGCACAACAATACGCCACAATCAACGCAAGCTACTCAAGACATCAAGAGAGCATCATACCCGCAGTTGCCTCCGGCACTGCTCCGTCTCCCTCTGCCGCCAGCCGATAAGCACAACCCTGAGCCCTTGGGCTCTGCTCCATCCTGTCCTCCTCCTGAACTCCTCAGGGTGGCCGGTGCTAGAGCCTGCTCCGATCCTGCAGAAAACTGTGGACGGTTGACCCCCAAATGTCCAACCTGCCGACACTGATAACAAATCCTGAAATCCCGAATTGGCACTGACTGCCGACAATCCCGTGCACCATGCCCCTCCTTTCCGCACTTGCGGCATGCACCACTGGGCCAACAAGCTCCGGTGCCATCTCTCTCACACTTCCCACGTGTGTGACCGCTCCGATCCCCCATTCTAACGTCTACGGTCATGGACCGTTCCGGCGCCGACTGCGACTGCATCGGGGCCTGCCTCATCTCACGCAACTACAACTCAACCCCTAACTCACGCCACATGGCGGCCTCCTGCGATACCAACACGGTCTCGTACCTCTGCGCAGACACGAACTGTCTGATACCCCCCCCCCCCCTTGAACATACTCAGATATCGGGGCATCTGAGCCTGCTCCGAAACGAACTCAGGGCGAAACATCGCCCTCCCAATGAACATCCTGGTGATCTCAGTCACCGACCCCAACTCCTGCTTCCGCTCAAGGAACTCCCGAGCTAATCTCTCCTTTTCATCTCGCGGAACATAGCGAGTACTGAACCTCCCTCTGAATTGATCCCATGAAACCGCAGCCCTCTGCGCATCGGAAAATGACCTCGTGGTCAATCTCCACCAAACCTTCGCCCCGAGCCTCAATAGGTTCAGAGCACATCCCACCCTCTGATCAGCAGGGCTTAAGCTCGTGGAGAAACACCCCTTCATGACTGATAACCATCTCATAGCAACAATCGAGTCCTGAACTCCATCGAATGTGGGAGGCTTCGCATAATAGAAGTCCCAATACTGAAAACCCCGACTAGCCCCTTTCTTTGCCGTTGCTACAGCCGCTGAAACCGCCACGGCAGCCGTCTCTGCGAAAACCGCATATCGCTCATCAAACTACTTCAATCATAGTGGCCCTGATTGACCCAAACAATTCTGGCGACTCAGCCCGCAACAATGCAGCAACCTCATCACGCCGGATCTCGCGAATCCTCGCACCCCACTCGCTCGTGCTCGTCCGATCGATAACCGGATAACAAGATAGCCACAAGCATCATCCACTACGAACCATGGTACTCATCCCATGACATCCCTCCTCAACATGCTTCGGTGTATGGTACCTGAACCATAGCACCACTCCTCAATCTGCTCCAATGCATAGCACTCGAACCACAACATCTATCTCAATCTGTTCCGATGTATGGTGCCAGGACCATAACATCACTCTGTATCCGCTCCGATGTATGGTATCCGAACCATAACATCACCCCTCAATCCGTTCCTTAGGACCTTCAGGATGCCCCCTGTATCAAGTATGGGTCCTCTGCTTTCAGTAGTACGGGCCCATACTACCTGCCACATCTACCCATACTTTCCACACGGACCATCCCAGAGTTCCTAAGTAACTGCTAGACCTGCTCTTTCACCCATCTCATCGCGCGTGCTCGCTTTCCAGCGAAATCCTCTACTCTACCAGCGCACTCATCTGGCTAGGTTTACTCCCTAGTCCCTTCTGCCGTCCTCCCACTTCTTTGCTATCAGCTGCTGAAGAGTTCCCAATGATGCCAGCCCTCTACCTCCTGAGTATCGTCATACTCACTTGGTAGCTGACTCCCATCATCGATAACTCCACAAAGCACAAAGCAAGCAGCATTCGAGCATTGAAGCATACATAGGACTCCCCATCTGTGGTAGCTCCACCTTCTCAGCTCATCCTCGGAAGTACCTCCGTACCCCGTAGCTTTACCCCTTGTGCGTTCTAACTAGATACTCTCACTCATCACATACACACAAAAGCATAACGCACATATAACAGCAAACCCTAGACTAAGGCATCACAAATCAGGCCACTCTAATCCTAAGATGTGAAATACCTAGCCTGTCTCTAGCATGCAATAATGTCTCATAAGGTGCATAATAGATATTTCATAATACAAAAGTAAGGGTATTTTGGGAAATCACCGTTTGGCTCTGGCTGATTGTACACACTGCTCTTTCTTGCTTCCTCTTTGAACTCTTATTCACTTTTAGAAAACCACTTATTTGGAAAACTTTTTCTTACTTCCTCAGTTTGAGTTCAGATTTACCCGCAGGCGCGTCCGAATCCCTCAAACCAAGGCTCTGATACCAATTTGTAACACCATGATTTCCGAAAACAAAATTTTTTATTTAATTAATCAATTCAATATTAAAAACACTTGTTTTAAAATCTTATTCACATGCGAATTACAAAACATGGTTTCATTTCATTATAACAGAAGACCTGGATCCTCCAAAACACAACTCTTTCTTCGGTGTGTACAATCGAACCGTTGCCATCCCGCGTTACTGTAAGAACCTGAAACAACATAACATAAACAACGTAAGCACGAAGCTTAGTGAGTTCCCCAATATACCTTACGCACATACGCCCTCCGGCCCGGACCTTTCGGTCCACATAACATTGCCTTCCGGCCCGGATCTTTCGATCCACATAACATTGCCTTCCGACCCGGACCTTTCGGTCCTTAATATATAACGCCTTCCGGCCCATAAGATAATCGCCTTCCGGCCCATACACATATATAACACATAATACAAACACTTTAACACATAAAGCACATATATCATATACCATACCTGACCTTTCTGTCACATAATACCTTGCCTTCCGGCCCATATATAAGCATGCATATCACGCGTAGCAACTAACTTTCCATTCATAGCATATAAACATGACACACAACATACTTGACCTTCCGGTCACACAATCAAACCCTTCCGGGTGAGGTATAGTGAGAAGACTCACCTCGCGGTCACTGGGAGATAGCAACTCCCGAAATCCCTTGCACTTGATCCTCCGAGCTCCAAGCTCCCTGTCTCATCATATATCTCTTTTAGTACTTCTATCTTCCACGTTAACTTACCCTAAGAAATCACACCAGTCAACTCTGGTCAACAGTCCATTGTCAGCTCGACTGGACTCGGCGAGTTCCCTGGCGACTCGGCGAGTCTGGTCGTCCTTCAATCCTCTAAGATTCCCCTTCTACTCGTCGAGTATCCTCTTTGACTCGACGAGTCACTCCTGGAAGAATCGCGGGGCCACCCCGACTCCACTCGCCGAGTCTGAAGAACAACTCGGCGAGTCCCAGTGAATCTTCGAGCTACTCGCCGAGTCTGATCATCCGACTCGGCGAGTCCACGCCATGCAGTCGAACAACTGCTTCCTGAAATACGTATTCTCCCGAAATACACACTCATGGGACTTCTGGACCTCTAACCATCCTATTACTAGGGCATAATCTTTTGTATAACAACATAATAGTCCATCAAATCACCAAATGGGTTTCATAAACCCTAAATTCGTGTACACAACAAAATAACAGTAATGATCCGAAACATTACCTGGAAACATACTCTCTGTGTCCCCAAACCTCAGAGTTCGATCCCCTTGATCTTCCTTTGGCCAAAATCCTTCCTCTTCTTGCACTACAATTCTTCCAAGATCAACAATGGCCCTAAGACTTTGCTCCAGATGCCATAGTCGTTTAGGGTTCTCCACAATCGGCCAAAAGACGTGAAATGACGACATAACAACCCTTAAATACGACCCAATACGAAACGGCTAGGGTTTCTGCCGAACAGCGTCGACTCGCCGAGTCCATACCTGGACTCGTCGAGTCCAGTCGCGAACCCGCGACCAACTCTGCGACCCTACTCGGCGAGTCTGGCTCCAACTCGCCGAGTCCCTTCTTAAAACACCCCCAAATCATAATTATATTAATATTTGAAATTCCGGGCTGTTACAGGTTGCCTTCACCAAAGCAACTTGATAGGATGAATTATGGAGAGAAAGGATTAAATATGATTTATTAATATATTATGAGAATAATATATTAAAGGAGAAATCATATTGTTTAATTAATATTAGTCAAGAATTAATAAGAATTAAGTTTGTGACTAAAAGAGATTAATTAAACTTAAGGGACTTAAACTGTCACTTGTATGATAGTTGAATATTGAGCTAATGGACCCCTTATGAAAGGAGTGGGCGAATTCTATGGGAAACCCATTAGAAATCGTTCCAAGGCCTTTAAGGAAGGAGCCCATGGGTTGCTTAGGGCTTAAGCATCCAAATTAGGGTTTCCTTGTTAGATAACCCTAATAGCCTCACTATTTAAAGACCCCTTATGCCGCAAAAACGTGGACAAGCTTCCTTCTAGGGTTTCCACATGTTTTGGGCAGCCTCCTTCTTTTCTCCTCTTCCTCCTATTGCTCTTGGTGTTTGTGAACCATTAGAGGAGTGACATTTGTGACTCTAAGCTTTCTTAAGTCATTACAAGGAGAATTGTGATTGTTATTTCTACATAACAATCAAGGTAATATCTTAAACCCATTCTTATGTTAATATGATTATTTGTATGCTAGAATTAGGGTTTATAGTCTTGGATAACTTGCATGTACAATAGAGAAGCCTAGATCCAAGCAGTAAGGTTTGTATGAGCGCATAGGATGTTCTTATGACCAAAACCCATCACTACAACCCATCCATCACGTAAAGTCGCAAACTTTACATGAATCCAAAGAGATCTAAGCATATAACACTCTAGGGTTAGGTTTTGGGACAAGATGGCTTCACCAATTACTCAAGAACAGGGACTTTAATGCACTCTAGACCTTCTCCATTCCAAATCTGAGGTAGCAACCTCAGATCTAACATCCAAACTCAAAATATCACAAGCTTTGCTCTCCAAAAACTCCAAAATGATGAATCTAGAAGAATAACAGCCCAAACAACGAAATAATGCCTCAAAAGAAAGCTCCAACAGAAGATAAATCCGAATCCTTGCAAAGCCCCTTGCACCAAGCCTCTTAACTCTCCAAGATCCCTTCCAAAATCTCTTCTCAGGGGTTCAAATGCTCTCAAATCACTCACAAACGCGCATTAGGGTTTTCTGGACTTCAAGAGAGGTTAAAGAGGCTGGGGAGAGGGTATAATGTCCTTTATATAGGGCTCATCCTCCAAAATGAAGGTTTTCTCCACACAACACCAACTCGCCGAATCCAACCGCCGACTCGCCGACTTGGCCACTTAACACGCGACCAGAATCGCGACCCTACTCGCCGAGTTGCCCATTCACATTTTCACTTTGAACCCTGAACTTGCACTCCTGAACTCGGGATGTTAGAATTCTCCCCCACTTAAATTAGGCTTCGTCCTCGAAGCCTGCGGCAACACAACTCAAGAACTACTCTCGCAATGCATCACCTGGCATTAACCAGAGCCGGTTCCTCAAAACACAACCACCGAAACCCAAAACCCAACTTTTCCCCTTGCGGTGTCCTGACCACCGCATCAAGCCGGCCACCGGCCTCATCCTCTGATAACCACACTTATCAACTGAGTATCACTCCATGATACTTCACTCGCTCTAAATCACAACGATCACTTGACTCAGACAAGCTACAAATAACCCTGAACCACCAGGATCCCGATCTGAGTCCAACTTTATCCATTCCATGCTGACAGGATGACATGTCCTTCAGCCTTAGAGCAACTCCCATGAGTTCTCCTCCGCAATCTCATACCCATGCTGAACTAGCTCTAGCATCCTCGGGTTGGGAAAACCCGATACACTGACGACACCTCCAAACATCCCCCAGGATGAATTACCACTACATACATAATTCCTTGGCCAAATCAAACTGGGAATCCAAGACTCCATCCCTGCATCCCTTCCGAGCCTCTTGGCTCTATACCCGTAGAATTCCTTCCATGACCTTAGCAGACATCCAACCCGGATGTGATTCCATACCACCACCACACACACTGCGCAATAACCATAATTGGAACACTCCAATCATACCTCCGCACTACTGCTTTCATTCCGAGAACTTACATTCCCTCCCGGAGCTACATTCCTTTCCTTTTCCTTACCAAGGAAATCCACTTGGCTGCCTTGACACTACCATAAGTGCCACGGTGCTAACCCAATACTACACCATTCCCTTATAACATAACCGCTATCTCATGCACCACACATGCTCTTAATCCGCTCGCAAGGACTCTCGAGTTCATGCACTACCTTTCACTAATCACGATCAATACCCGGGGACATACCTCCTGATGCTATCACATCACGACATACTCATTCCAAATCCTCATACAGACCTATCAACACATGCTGAGTCTTCAGCATGACTGGACCGCCTTACCAGGCCTTCAGCCAATCTAGACCACTCTCAGAACCTTCAGCAGGTCTGGACCGCCCTCCAGGGCCTTCAGCCTGTCTGGATCGTCCTCCGAGCCTTCGGCCTGACTGGTACGCCCACCGACCTTCAGTCTATCTGGACCACTCAACTAGCATTCATCATTCCGAGTTATCCCTCCAGGAAAACTCTCCCATGCATACTGTTCTAGACCTCTAGGGGTTCCGAACTCTATCTCCATCCTGCATACTCAATCCCGGCCCGATCCCAGGCCTTCCACAATCAATCACCCTTTCTCACAAAACCCTTGGTCTGTATCCCGCCCCGTCTGCCTGTCACTTACTCATACCAGCCTACGCTCTTGGATGACAGAACCACTGCTGAAACCCGACAGCTAACAACCTCTCATGCTTATCGTTCTTCCAGAGAATTTCCAATTCTCCCCACTTAGAGCACTGACTATCAACCACCGGTCGCCATCACCGACCTCCCTCAACAGCCCTACACAACATAATCCCTTACACGCGAACTGATTCCCACTAGAACAAGCAACCTTCACAAAATTACATATCAACACAGATCGTCTTGGACATCGAAAGAAACCCGACATTCAGCAAACCACTCCTCAGACTACAGATGTTACCCGACATTCAGACCAAAGGACGGATTTCCCACTAATAATCCTCATGAATGATAACCAACGAAATTCCCAATACCAAAACCCTTAACCATACCAAAAATCACACAACGAGACTAGCAGAAAAAACAATACTCCATAATAATCGCAAGATAAAAAGATATCAAGAAAGAAACATACCCGCAGCTGAATCCGGCACTGCCCTGACCTCCTCTGCTGTAAGCTGAAAAGCATGAACATGAGCCCTTGGGGGCTCCACTCCACCCTGACCTCCACCCGTAATCCTCAAAGTGGCCGATGCTGGAGCCTGCACCGGTCCTGCAGCAAGCTGTGGACAGTTGACCCTCAAGTCTCCAACCTGATGGCAATGATAACAAATCCTCAAATCCTAAACAGGGGTTGTCTGCCGAAAATCCCTCGCATAATGCCCCTCCTTTCTGCACTTACGGCATGCACCACCGGACCTACAAACTCCGGTGTGACCCTTCCCACACTTCCCACAAGCGCGGCTGCTCTGATCCCCTAATCTAGAATCAACGGTCATGGACCGTTTCGGCGCCGGCTGCGACTGTGCCGGGGCCTGCCTCTGCTCTCTCAACTGCAACTCAATCTCCAACTCACGCCGCCTGGCGGCCTCCTGCAACTCTAACAAGGTCTCGCACCTCTGCGTAGACACAAACTGCCTGATATCCCTCTTGAGCATACTCAGATATCGAGATATCTGAGCATGCTCCGAAGCAAACTCAGGACAAAACATGGCCCTCTCAGTGAACATCCTGGTGAACTCCGTCACTGACTCCGAATCCTACTTCAGCTCCAGAAACTCCTGAGCCAACCTCTCTCTCTCTCTCTCTCTCTCTCAACCCTCGGAACATAACGAGTGCTAAACATCTCCAGGAACTGATCCCATGAAACCGCAGCCTTCTGCGCATCCGAAAATGACCCCGTGGTCAATCTCCACCAATCCTTTGCCCCGAGCCTCAACAGGTTCAGAGCACACCTCACCCTCTGATCAGTAGGGCATGAACACGTGAAGAAACACCCCTCCACGGCCAACAACCATCTCATAGCAACAATCGGATCCTGAACCCCATCGAAGGTAGGGGCTTCGTATTATCGAAGTCACGATACTGAAAACCGTGACCGGCTCCTCCTCTTGCTGCCGCTGTAGCCACTACGGCAGCCGTCTCTGTGAGAGCCGCATAGCACTCATCAAAATACTCAACCATGGTGGTCTTGATCGACCTAAACAGTTCCGACAACTCGGCCTGGAACAACACAGCAACCTCATCATGCAGGATCTCACGAATCCTAGCATCCAACTCGCATGTGCTCATCTGACCAATAACCTCGGGTGGTAGTGACACACCCTGACTGCCCTCTCCTATACCTGATCCTGACCCGGATCTACTCCCAGCATGCCTCGTAACGACCATACTGAAAAAACATCACAAGATCTCAGATACTTCCCACTAACCCGGGAACCAAACCCAACCCAACCCTAGAGGTTGTGGCTTCTTTGATACGCGTATGGGTCCTGTGCTTTCAGTAGTACGGGCCCATACTACCTTCCACACCTACCCATATTTATATCAATTATCACCACAACACTCTAGTGAAGAACATACATAACAAGCACTCAACCCTCACTCCTAGAGGAACACTAGAAATCTCACACGGAAGAGACCCTAGGCTAGCAGGCATCATAAATCAGGCAACATTAACATGAAATCCTGAAGATCCCTAGCCTAGTACTAGCAAGCTGTTCTATCATAGCTCAAAAACAAATATCATGCATGGTATTTTGGGTTTACTTACTGGCTCCGGCTGATCATACCTCCACGTCCTCCTTTACTCATTTTGAAAACCATTTTAAATTCTCTTTTGAAAACTCTCCTTGATTTGAGACTGGATTCACACGAATGTTCCTCCAATTCACTCAAACCAAGGCTCTGATACCAACTTGTAACGCTCTAAAAATTTCACCCAATTTAAACTTTTCAAAAACAACCCCATTTCATTAAGTTATTACAAAAAGTTTTCTAATACAATTATTATCAGAGTCTTCCGAGAACCACATTATAAAACATAATCACAAGGAGCGGTACGATCACGCCTTTGCCTTGCCACGGTCTCTTAAAGAACCTGAAAAACATGAAACCACAACTGTAAGCCCGAAATCTTAGTGAGATACCCCCAAAATACCAACCACATATACCATACACGCACAACATGCCATATCATAACAGAACACAGAACAACCATGCACTTCGGGTCTACTGTGTGACTGGTCCGCCGCACCGGCCTTCAGTCCACCTAGTCCATCCTCCGAGTCTAGCCATATACATCGAGTCTACATTGTGATTGGTTCGCCCACACCGAGCCTTTAATCCACCCGGTCCACTCTCTGAGTCTACAGTATGACTGGTCCGCCCACACTGGGCCTTCAGTCGGCCTGGTCCACTCTCCGAGCCTCGGCACGTCTGGTCTGCCATCTTGGGGCCTACATCCTATCCGGACCACTTGCTGGGCCTTCGGGATAACCAGTCCGCCCTGGGTATGTTGGCCTACAACACAAAGCAGGAGCCACCTCATCCCAACCCCAGTCCAACAACCATGTGCACATAAACATTCAATCATATAACAATTCACATCCAATCAAACCGATCTAGCAGATCACATAGCATAACATCATCCTAAACAGGATACTGACCTAACCGGTCACTAGCATAAACCATCCTAACTACCAGGATGCAACATAGCAAAGCAATAAAATAAGAACGATACCCAGATCACAATCCAATAAAGGGTCGGCCTTGGTGTCGTAGACCTTGTCGATATAGTGAGGATAACTCACCTTGCAACTGCCGACTAAAAAGATAAGACCGAGTTGCTCCGACCACTGACACGATCTCCACCACTAGCCAACACCAACACTGAACTCAAAACAAATGCCAACAATTACCAAAATGCCCCTGGAAGTCAACTGGTCAACCCTTGGTCAAAGTCAAAGTCAAAGTTAACCTCCTAACTGACTCTACTCGCCGAGTCAACACGATGACTCGTCGAGTCCCCATGCTCAGAACTTCCCCAATCCACGACTCAACTCGTCGAGTCACCCCGAGACTCGCCGAGTCACCCCGAGACTCGCCGAGTCTCACAACTCTGAGTCCCCTCGCATCCAACTCACCGAGTCCTCCCTTGACTCACCGATTCACGGCTCAACCAGAAGAAGGTTAGGATCTCACGACCAGACTCGCCGAGTCCAAGGCTATCTTCAACCAACTCACCGAGTTGTTCTTCCAACTCGTCGAGTTCCTGCCCATCCTCAAGAAACTCGCCGAGTACACCCTTGTGACTCGCCGAGTACCCTTAGGTCTTAATCCATACAGAGGTTTTCCAGGCCATGCAGATGATCCAAACCATAGATCTAGCCTTCTACAACCCATCCATCACGTAAAGTGTCAAGATTTACATGAATCCAAAGAGATCTAAGCATATAACACTCTAGGGTTAGGGTTTGGGACAAGATGGCTTCACCAACCACTCAAGAACAGGGACTTTAATGCACTCTAGACCTTCTCCATTCCAGATCTGGAGTAGCAACCTCAGATCTAACCTCCAAACTCAAAATATCACAAGCTTTGCTTTCCAAAAACTCCAAAATGATGAATCTAGAAGAATAACAGCCCAAACAACGAAATAATACCTCAAAAGAAAGCTCCAACAGAAGAGAAATCCGAATCCTTGCAAAGCCCCTTGCTCCAAGCCTCTTAACTCTCCAAGATCCCTTCCAAAATCTCTTCTCCAAGGTTCAAATGCTCTCAAATCACTCACAAACACGCATTAGGGTTTTCTGGACTTCAAGAGAGGGTAAAGAGGCTGGGGAGAGGGTATAATGTCCTTTATATAGGGCTCATCCTTTGAAATTAGGATTTTCTCCACACAACACCAACTCGCCGAGTCCAGCCGCTGACTCGCCGAGTTGGCCACTTAACACGCAACCAGAATCACGACCCTACTCGCCGAGTTGCCGATTCACATTTTCACTTTGAACCCTGAACTTGCACTCCTGAACTCGGGTTGTTACAGAGATTGCAGCTAGTAAGATTGGGGCGTGAACTCTCTCTTTTTGGGAGTTCAAGGCTTGAACCCCAGAGTTCTTTGGGAAGAAGGACCTTATTGAGAGTAGGCAGTGGATTGCTGACATGGAGAATGCTCAGCGGACTAGTTTCTTCCCAGAGGGATCAAAGGTGGGATTTGTATCTTGCCTTCTATAGGATGGAGACCGCAAATAGTGGGAGGAGGTTGGCCACTCTTTAGGAGATGAGGTCGTGGCAGCCATGTCTTGGACTGATTTTGTGGAAATATTCAGGGTAGATTTTGCACCAACCATTAAGATGCAATATTTGGTTAGGCAGTTTCAGGACCTTCGCCAGACAACAGAGACCATGGCGGATATTACCACCAAGTTCAGGGAGAGAGCTTTTCTGGTTCTGCAGTATGCTAAAGATGCAGAGATAAAGAAGACAAGGTACCATGATATGCTGTGGGATGATATTCAGGAGTTTGTGATCCTGTCGAGCTGCAAGACCTTGGATGATATGATTGCTAGAGCCTGGGAGTGGGAGATTGAGCTTCAGCTTCATGCGAAGTGTGGGTCGAAGCAAGTTCAAACCGTAGTAAACTAAGTGAAGAGACCATGATGGCCGGAGCCATGATGAAAAGTATGGGAGGATTCACGAGGGGAATTATCATGAGAAAGGAAGGGGCTGGTTCAGTTGCGGCCAGGCTGCTCATTTTATCAATGATTGTCTTTGGGGTTTAAGTCTGATTTGTTTTCACTGCAACCAAGTCGGCCACAAGAAGGCCGATTGCCCGAGGTTGACGAGTGGAACGGTGAGGGAACCTACTCCATCTACTCTGAGGAATATTGATGACTGTGAGAGCAAAGTGGATGCCCCAGTGGCGAGGAGCTGAGCGTTTTAGTTGCAGTCCAAGGAGACCCGAGTTCCATCAGATGTTGTTGGAGGTAGGTATCATATTCGCTTCCTCTCACGAACTCAGATTTGGACATTCTCTATACGTACACTCATAATTTTATGATTACTATGAATTTCGTTTAGATTACTTACGCTAATAAATTATATATATATATATATATATATATATATATATATATATATATATATATATATATATATATATATATATATATATATATATATATATATATATATAATTCACTTTTTACGATATGCGTAGTAACGTCGATTTAATCGTGAAATTTCGAAGAAACATAACTTCTTCATACGAAGTCAGATTTCACAGTTCTTTATATATACAGAATCCTTAACACATATTCTATAACTTTGGTTAGGTTAAATATCCTAAATAATATTTTATCAAATAGTCATTATATTGCCTATTTTCCTAGCCCGAATCTGCAAGGTTTACAATTATCTCGCCCTTAGGATGATCACATCCTAGAATGATCAGCAAAACATGGTTGTATAATGACTCTGCACGTTACCTTTCCATCCTAGGTAATAACCGTAACTCTTATGTCTTTTCAAATAAGTTTCTAGCTTTTGGTCATCTTGACTACTAGCGGTGGTCAATCTTACACCTATCGCCCTATCTACATCGGAGATTCCTACTCCTTCTAAATCATTTTATCCTAAGATAAGGTCTTTACTTCGACTACCACAATAGGCTGAATGGTCATGCCCTTATGACCTTCTATTACATGATGTACTATCTAGACTGGTGGTGTCTTTGAGTCAGACTCTAGTATGTTTGATAGCTTCCTTCATGTTCTAATGTGGTACAATCACATTATTATAGGTAGCAATTCTAGTTATTCGCAATGTAGTTGGACTCTATTTGCTATGTCCACTGAGGTCGGAATATCATTCATCTTCCTAGTCATTACCAAAGTGATGGTAACGACGGACATGAAGAAAAGAAATTCAACTACCAGTGCCTTAGTAAACAAGTGAATGATCCTAATTCAAGTACAAATCATGTGCTTCTTATAGTACGGGCTCACACTACCTTTCAAACCTATTCATACTCATCCCAAGAATTGTCTTGTAGTCTCCAAGTTACCGCTCCTAAAAATCATAAAAGAAATTTAACACATATAGATGTGTCCAAGCAATCGTATACAACAAATTTCCTAGACTTTACTAGGATTTCTTCCGTGCACATCTTCAACCACAATTACACTTCCCAATCATTGGTATTAATTCTTTCTCATGTAGTGTCCTGCCTACAAGGCGCACTATACATGAATTTATTCTTAACCAACCCATTATGTTGAAATCATAATTTCTTATTGTCACACACCAATAATGTAGCATAACAAGAAATTTTATATCTTCTGAAACTGATTACAACATTTATTTATTCTTCATGCCTCATATATTGGGTTGCACATCCTATTACAATCTATATATGATGATTAGTTTGAGTCTTAAACCTTGAAGAGGAGGCTTCCTTTTTTTGTCTTCCTTAGGCATCATCTGCTTCTACATCCAAGATCATCTGGAATACCATGGCCTTTGGTGCATTTGATTTGGAAGATCCTTTCTTTTTCGGGCAGACATCCTTGAAATCCCTGGATTCTCCACTTTCGAAGAACAACTTTTGGTCGGCTGTACATTTGCTAGCATAGCAATTGGTCTTGACACATCTTTAGTAGGTCACTCATTCTGGGCATTATCCAACATGCTTCACCTTGCACTAGTTACACCACTTCCTTTTTTCGTTGCTTCTAGATCCATTGTTGTTTAAATTGGAGAACTTCTTCTTTTGCTATTGTTTTTGTTTTCTGGAAAACCTTTAGTTTTTCTCTTTTCACCGACCTCCACCTTGTCGGCATCTCTTCCTTTGATCATGTTCTCAACAGACTTTTCAACCAATATGGCATCTTTAAAAGTGGGTACCTGATGTACTGGCATCGAATGTTACCATGGAAATCCCTTGGCATACATGTTGATCTTTGACAGTTCATAGGGATCAATGCGCATGGAGAATTCCATTTTGACAGTAAAGGGATTGGTGCATTCATCGACAGTTATATTGCCCTTTTTTAATATCAAAAAGTAGTTTTGCAATTCCAATATGTTTTGAGATGAACAATACTTTTGCTTGAAATGTACAAGAAAATCTGCCCATGTGAGCTGCACTGGATCATTAGGGTTTATCGATTTATCCAACGTGTTGCACCAATGAACAATTGAGCCCTTAAACTGCCTCACATCGTAGGTAGTCTGCAACTTGTCGGAACAACTATATTTTATAAAGGCTAGCTCCATCTCAGAAATCCAAATCATAACTCTAATTAGATCTTCATTTCCATTGAAATGTGATGGCTTGCAAGGCATGAAGTCCTTTATACTTGCAGTAGCTTCTAAGTTCACCATTCCTTTGGACCTCTGGTTGCTCTGGTTCTTGATAAATTTCTGAGTCATCATTATTTCCTATTGAACCCTTGTTGTATGCAAAGGAACCGGCCCACGGTTAATCCTCACAATGATTATTGGTTAGTTGATCACTAGTACTCCACCCTAGCGTTAGCTAGCCCTTGGGTTAGGAGTTCCATAAACTCACGCGTTTGTTGATCTAGCATGTTCAACATTATCAATTGAACTTATCCATCGGGAGATGAGCAACTCTTGCCCGGGGACTCTAGGGTTTCTAGACCTCCATCATTGTTGAAGACTCTACTGCTTCTTGTGATTATCATGACGTTTGATGCTCGTTGGTTTGAGTATTTTAATATAGTAATATTTTACTTATTATATAAATATTCTAGCAATTAAGGCGTCTTCCTATAGCATGTTATCATATAAAGCATTTAGCACATAATATCAATTAAGGGACATTCCCTATGTATTATAGTTCTTGTGTCAATTCAAGTATGCTAGCTAAAGTAAAATATAGACACACCTCAAAATCATTTCTTAGCATTCTAAGTTTAAGTCTTGAAATTTCTTATAACTCCTAGTTCACTTAAACTAGTACTCTGATACCAACTGTGACATCCATAATTTTTAAGGTCCGAAAAGACCTTTTTATTTATGTTTATTTTAAATCAGGGTGATCTTTATAAATGCAGAATTGGTCCCATAAAAAGTATTTCCGAAGAAAATATTTTTCATTGATTATTAAGCTTGGGATATCATAACTAATACAAAACATAAGCATAAACCTTACTGGCGTTACATTAACTTACTATACAGTCTATACTAAAGGTCTAAACTCATGAAATCTCTCAATGTATTGTACCTTCATGTTGTTTCCTGTGATTCAAAGAAACTGAGTGGGTCAGGTGGGGACACCTAGTGAGCATGTAGGGCTTTTGACCCACAATATTGTAATTATATATTTTTCACAATAAACAAATAATCTCGATTACTCGTTCCTATTATCCTAACTCTTTAATCCCTAATGCTAGTCTCAAGATTCCTATCCTAAAGGATCTCAATGAGTAGACAATACTATTTCGGGGAATCCATAGCAATACGTGTCAACAAGGAAACCTTGAGGAGGATAGAGTACCCAATTGAACAACTTTCCTTTTCCCTTAAAAGTATGACCGTAACACCTATGGTTAGTGAACCTGCTAGTGTTCCACTAGGCAACCTAGAATAGTCAATGGTCATTACATATACTTTGTTAGTTGACTGGTCCTAGTAATATAATGTGTGACCTCTCACTATTATTTTATTTTCCCAAAGACCCATTACTACCCAACCCATTACTCTATCTTTCCCAAAACCCTTCACTATCTAATATGAATATGATAAACAAATTTGTGTATATAAAATCATAATATATCAAAAATATAAAGTACACAGATAACAAGCACATAAAATATTTAATAGATACCTCATATCTATGTGTAAGAAAAAAGTAACTATGCACTCACTTGTTAAAAGTGGGTGTCTCAAAATTTGAGCAGCGTTTTGCCTTTGTACTTTGATGTTTCTCTTGACGTGACATAGGTATGATTAATACTTTGCCTTAGTCTAGTATTCCTTATGACTAATGATAGTCTAGATTCCTCCATAATCCCAATGTCTACATCAAGATCTATCAAGTAAGGAATAATCAGGTGGGATTATATCGAAGGTAGGGTCTGTTTGGTATATAAAGTATATTTTTTGGAAATCCCACTTTAAACACCTCACTAAATCCAGCCTAGACATCACATCCATAAGTAAATCAATCAGTAATATGACTTGGAATCACTAACAAATCTTAATTATAGCATCATAATAATGACTATGACTATATTCATAAGTTACACTAAAAAGTGATATAAGAGTAGCTTAACTTACAAAGATTCTTCTGTCAGAAATCCGGAAAATGCACTGGCACAACTTCTACTCAAGAGCAAATACTATTCGGGCCACAGGGACCTTAGGGCATTGCTAGAATACTAAAAACTAAGGGAAAATGAGGCGTAGGTAGAGAAAACTCGAGAGAGAAAGGCTATATGGATCAAGAGATCGAATGAGAAACTAATAGATATTTATAGGGTGAAAATTTAAGTTGCATGTCACTCACCAAAGTGCACACAACTCACTTGGTCGGACCGGGTAACATGGTATTTCCTGAGTAGTGACGCGTGCTGCAATTTGGGTGGGGTGCAAGACTTGCGCCACACATCTTGTTTGTGCACATGACTACACATGAAAAAAATCTCTCTTCTTTAAAAATCCACATCTTCTTCATACGAGCTCCATTTTTGATGTAATTTATATCCACGCGTAGCTATCAACGAGATCTACAAATTTTATTTAGTTTCCGATGCCTAATTTCTAATTTATTTTTAAAGTTATATTTTAACAGGTCTAAACTGTTAATGTCCGTATAAAATTCATAACTCTCTCGTCCGATGTCAGTTCTCGACTATCTTTATATTGTCAAACTCTTATTAACGAGATCATTGATTCTCGTTTAGATTGGTTTTCCTAACAATCGATCGATTTTAATTTCGATTTCTGCGTCGCATACTGTTGTGCTGAAATTTCTAAAAATCGTAACTTCCTCTCACGAAGTCAGATTTGGACATCTCTATATAAATGCTCCCAGTTTTACGATTACTGATTTTCATTTAGATTACTTACGCTAAAAAGTAACTTATCTAAGATTCACTTTTTACGATACACATAGTCACGTCGGTTTAATTGCGAACCTTCGAAGAAGCATAACTTCTTCATACGAGGTCGGATTTCGGAGTTCTTTATATATACAAAATCCTTGTCACATATTCTATAACTTTGGTTAAGATTATTTATCCTAAATAATATTCAATCAAAAAGCCTGAATATCGCCTATTTGTCTAGCCTGAATCTGCATGCTTTAGAATTGTCTCCCCTTTAGGATGATTACATCCCGAAATCATCAGCAAAACAAGGCTTGTATGATGACTTTGCACGTTACCTTTCCATCCTAGGTAATAACCGTAACTCTTATGTCTTTTCAAATAAGTTTCTAGCTTTTGGTATTCGTGACTGCTAGGGGTGGTCAATCTTGCACCTATTGCCCTATCCACATCGGAGATTCCTTCTCCTTCTAAAACGTTTTATCCTAAGATAAGGTCATTACTTTGACCACCGTAATAGACTGAATGGTCATGCACTTATGACCTTCTATTACATGATGTATTATATAGACTGAGGTCTCTTTGAGTCATACTCTAGTATGGAGAATACCTTCCTTCATGTTCTAATGTAGTACTATAGGGTCTGTTATGTGTTGCGTCTTGGGCTCGGTCTTTAGTCCAATTTCGTATCTGGATTGGGCCTGTCCATCCGTGATTTAATATTCTAGGGTTTAGTATTTATAGATGCTTGCTTGCATCTTAGTACGTAAGATTTGGAGTCAATCATTCATAGCGTATACTTTTATTTTGATTGTAACCCTAAACAACCTCTACAGCGGAAGTTCTTAGTAGAGCTCTGCTAAGGCGTGAATCTATTGAATCATTCTGCATATTTTGATTCATTCCACTGTTTGATCTTTCTGTTCTTATTTCTGTGATTAACCTGTTTGAAGATCTAAACGATCAAAGAGTTCTTCAACTCTTCAATTGGTATCAGAGCATGAGACTGTGTAATTCATACACATCTCTTCTGTGAAAGAAGTGATTAGGGTTTATTCTGCATTCATTGATATTTATTAAGCCGTCACTCCATAATTGACGTATCTCATTAATTATTCATCTTGCCCTAATATTACGTATTACAAAGTCTGATCTTATAACAGGTTACACGATCAAGCATGGACGATTCTCAATCAAATCCCATCAACATATCTAATAGCATCGGATCAACCAACAAGATTCCAATTCTCTATACTCAAGACTATGAAGTGTGGACGCACCACTTTGAAGAGTACGTTATTGGATCTGAAGATAACGGGTATCTGATATGGGAAGCTATGACTTCTGGCCCTTTCGCTCATTCAAGCACGTCTAGAATCATTAAAACTCAAAAGGAGTATAATGATCTATTAAAAGATGTGAAAGACGTCACTCAGGATGAAAAGGAGAAGTTCTAATGCAACATTAAGGCATTGAGACTAATTCGATTCGCTCTTCAGTCCGACACGTTTCGATTAGTAAGTTCTTGCAGTACAGCAAAAGAAATTTGGGATCGGCTGCGAGACCTGTACTCCACAGATGAAGATCTAGAGCATTCAATTCAGACCCTACTTCTCTATGAATTTGGAGAATTCAAGCAGATGCAGGATGAGGTTGGTACACAAACATTTGATCGGTTCAATCATCTTCTCAGCAAGATGATCAAGCATGACATTGAAAGAAAGCTCATCGAACAGAAGGTCACCTTCTTAAATGGTCTGAGACCCGAATCGAAGGTTGTTGTGTCGACGGTTAAAGAGCGTGAGCAGTTTAAATCGTATTCCTTGGCAAAACTGGTGGGGATTCTGAAATCCCAAGAAAAGATTGTGTTACAAGAGAAAAACGTGGTTTCAAACTTGGGGTCTTTGGCACTTTTGTCCAAAGGTAAGAATGCAGCAGCAGAAGAAGAAGATTTGAATCTGGGAGATTACGATTTAACAGCTGTAGACTATGCTATGATGGTATCAAATCCCAGAAGGTTCATTAAGAAGAAGTTCCCTACCAACAAGAACCGAAATTGGCAGGGAAGCTACAGCTCTGAGAAAGTGAAAGAGGAGCCGAAGGTTGAAGAATCAAAGAAGGAAGCGAAGGGTGAAGCTGACTCTGGTGTCAGTTGCTTCTACTGTGGTGGGAAAAATCATTACGCAAAAGATTGCGTGTTGAAGAAGATGGCAGAGAAAGATGAGGAGAAAGATGAAGAAGCGAGTCTTCTGAAAAAGACTGGAGGAGAATAAGAGGAAGAAAGCTGCTACTAATCCCTCTATGAATGTTCTTATTGTGCAGGGTTCGGTAGATGACGATGAGTTCGGTGGCGTACAGGTGTGGTCAACCGAATCAGAATATCATGAAGTAAGAAAGCCTTCTCATGGAAAGGCATATGTGGCAAAGAATAGTGATGCTGGTGGAAGATGTCTGATGGTGACAGATGTATCCCAGATGAGGGGATACAACACTGATGGTGGAAACGAAGAGGCTAAGGAGCGAGAGGACGTATGCTTTACAACGAAGCCTCTCAGTGTGCAGTTCAGTGAGCTAGATGAATTGATCAAGAAGGTACAATCTATTTTCATTTCGTTTAAAATTCCACAAACATCATATGAAAAGGAATTAAATAACTTGAATTCAAGAATTTCAAATCTAGATAGTTATTTAACTCAAACGCGTGTCACGAATTCTAATCTAACTGACCAAATAAGTAGGATGTCATCCAAGAGTGAGGAGCGAAGGATATGGATAGAACAGAAGGAGTTGGAGCTGGTTAAGTCTAGGGATGAGAACATTTATTTGCAAAGAGACAATCTTAAGTTATTAAAACAGAGGAATGTTTTTTGTTTGATTGCAAAAAGACTTTATACTAACATTACTCAGCTGCATTTAAACTGTGAAATAGGCCAGAAGATACATCGCATGATTCTGCCCTTCCTTGAGTTAAAGAAGGATGAAATCGATGCCGAAGCATACAACTGCGAAAGTGTTGTATCTTCAGATGATGTTAATCCCACCTATTTGTACGGTCTGGACAAAATTGAATCTTTTATAAAATCCAAAGACCATAAGGACATGCTTAAGAATCTTTTGGATGAAAATGATAAGTTTAAACTCAGGGCCGAAACTATACAAAAATTTGACTCTTTGAGTACCAAATTAAGTTCAGAAAATAAAATTGATGTTGAAAATGCATCTGAACTTAATGAGGATGATGAAATGAGTGAAATTTCTTTAGAGGATGAGGTTGACTGTTCCGAGTTTATTAGGAGCGAAACTGAAAACCACAAAAACTTGATTTCTGAAAATTCTGTGGAATTTGCTCGTTTGTCCAAACATAAGTCCCTAATCCTTAAAGAAAAGGCCGTTGTACACCAAAAGGTTCGAACCACTCCTAATCAAGTTTATAAGGTCACAGGAGTAACCGAACATCAGACAGCCGAACTCACTGCCATAGTGAATGAAGATAATGCAGATGGCTGTGATGAGTTTTTCTGGTCAGCACCGATAGACAATGCAGATGAAACAGTTGGTTTGTCGGAGCGAACATCATGGAAATCCAAAGGGAGATACGTGGCAGAACCATTGAATAAACCTACCAACTTTGACGCTCCAAGTTCCAGCGGTACAAAAGAGATTCCAGTGGAAGATGTCACCTCAACTACCGAAACCTCTTCCATGAAGAGTGAACCTGTTGCTAAGAAGCAGAAACAGAAGGCAAATATTCACAGACAACCGAAACAGGTGAAAAATCAAAAGCAGCAGAGAAACTTGAGATACAAGAAAAATCTCTCAGAGCGAAAGCAATTTTGGCGTTCCCAAAATCCTCACTATACTCACTTTGACAGAAACTCCAAGCCAAAAGAAGAAGAAAAAAAAGTAAAAGGAGCTTTGATCCATCAATCCAAAAGAACCAGAGGAAGACTTTCGGGCCACAGGAAGAACAAAACCGAAAGGATAGGTTCGGTCCCGAAAGCAACAACAACCGAAAGGCTGGTTTTGGTTCATCAAATAACAACCGACAAAGACCTGATTTCAGCCCGTCAAGCTTTTATAGTAGAAGACCCAGCTTCGGTCCAGCTACTAACAACAACTGGAAAAACAGTTTCCGTCCATCATCAAACGGCAACCGAAGGTCCAGGTTCGGTCCCTCAAATGATCTCAATCGAAAGGGTCATTTCGAACCTCAAGTTAGGAAAGATTCTCATTCTAATTTCTTTTCTTCTAATTCTTCTCGTTCTAATTCTTCTTCTAAGCCTAATTCTCGTTATACACCAAATTCACAATCATCAAAGGATTTGAAAGGAAAAAGGAAGATTTCCTCAGCTAGTGAAGACCGAGAGCAGGCTAAAGTCCAAACGCCCGAACCTGAATCCAAAATACCTGCATCTAACTCCAATAAAATCAAAGTATTTACCATTAAGAGGAAAGATGAAACAACCTTAATAAAACCAACATATCTGGTTGATGTTTCCATTACTATTCCTTTTTCTGTAAAAAGCTCACGAGGACCCAAGAAACTTTGGGTTCCTAAATCTACTTAATTTTTGCAGGTTATAAATGACGAGCAGTTTGACGAAGAATGGTACATAGACAGTGGCTGCTCACGTCACATGACAGGAAGGAGGGAAGAGCTAAGGGAGTTTCGGTCACTTTAAAATGGTGGCAATGTCAAGTTTGGTAACAACTCTTATGGAACGACAAAGGGTTATGGGATGATAACCAATGGAGATTTTACAATCAGGAAGGTGGCATATGTAGAGGGGTTGCAACATAACCTCATCAGTGTGTCTCAAATGGTGGGAGGAACAGGTCTCAAAGTCTCATTCGATGACGAAGGTTCAGAGATAATAGAGAAGAAATCCAACAAAGTCATTCTCAAGTCTGAAAGAAGAGGTGAAATGTTCCCTCTGAATCTCCGACCAATCAAAGGGAATCCAACAATATGTCTTTTGTCCAAAGCTCAATCAAACGAAAGTTGGTTGTGGCACCGAAGACTCTTACATCTCAACTTCAAAGACATCAACAAGCTAGTTACCGGTGGTCATGTTCAGGGACTTCCATTGCTCAAGTTCGATCGTGAACACTTGTGTGCTGCATGTGAAATGGGGAAACAAAGTCACCAAAGTCACCCAACGATCATAAACACAAAAGTTGTTGAACCACTTGAGTTGCTTCACAATGACTTATGTGGTCCATCGTCAATCGAGAGCATTGGCGGTAACAAGCACATTCTTGTTGTTGTTGATGACTTCTCACGTTTTACTTGGGTATTCTTTGTAAAGCACAAATCTGAGGCGACTTCCAAGCTGAAGATCTTTATCAAGCAAGTCGAAGTGCAACTGAGGAAAGTCGTTCGAAACATCAGGAGCGACAATGGACTGGAATTCAAGAACAAAGAATTTGACGATTTCTTGACAGAAAAAGGCACCAGTCACAATTTCTCATCCCCTTATACACCTCAACAGAACGGAATTGTCGAAAGGTGAAACCGATCTCTGTGTGAGGCGGCCCGAACCATGCTAAGTTTTGCTTCCCTTCCTTTATATTTCTGGGCTGACGCCATTGCTGCAGCGTGTTTTACTCAGAACAGGTCTTATCTCAACAAGCGTTTCTCTCTCACTCCTTATGAGATAATCAACAACAGGAAGCCGAATGTCAAGTTCTTTCACGTGTTCGGTTCCAGGTGCTTCATCTTCAACTCCAAAGAACATCGCAACAAGTTTGATGTCAAAGCTGATGAAGGTATCTTTCTGGGATATTCTCTTACTTCAAAGGCATACAGGGTTTTGAATATGCATTCTAAAAGAATTGAAGAAACCTATTATGTGACGTTCGATGACAATTACGTCAAGAAGTTGAAGTCTGCTGAAGAAGTAATTGGAGAGATTTTTTATCAAACAGGTCAAGTCACAGCCTCTATTGCCAATCTTTTTGACCAGTTCATGGATCTATTTGATGAACCTGAGAAAGCTGCTCACTCTGAGGCCACGACAGCAGACAACAAGATTGATCACCTTAAGAAGATCGCCGAAGATGCAGCCAAACAAATGGGAGCAGAAGAACCAGTTCAAAAAGAACATTCCCCGAGCGGTACTTCATTCGAGGGGGAGAATCTATCTTCTTCGAATCAGCAGGACTCACATATTCAGGGGAGAATCCAATTTTTGACGCACCCGAAAGCCCCGCTGCACCTGAAAGTCCTGTAGCACCCGAAAGCCCAGTAGCACCCGAAAGTCCAGTGACAACCGAAAGTCCGGATCAACCAAAAATCTCAGTTGAAGAAAGACTTCATGGTTCATCATTTATCGAGGGGGAGAATTCCGATATGCTCTATGACAATGATATTCAATCAGAGTTGGAAGAAATGGTAAATACTAAATTGGATCCATCCTATGATTCAAACTATCCTCCTCTCACCAAATGGACCAGAGATCATCCTGTATCTCAAATAGTGGGTGATGTATCTGAAAAGGTTCTAACTCGATCTCAACTGAAGGCAAAGCAAACTTCATTATTCTCCAAAGTAGAATTCTGCATGTTCAACTCTTTCATCTCCAAAATTGAGCCTAAGACCATCAATATTGCTCTCGATCATTCTGATTGGGTTCAGGCAATTCAAGACGAACTCAATGAATTCGAAAGAAATAAGGTCTGGAGACTCATTCCAACACCAAAAGATGCCTCGATCATAGGTCTCAAATGGGTGTTCAGAAACAAAATGGACAAGGAGGGTAATGTGATTCGAAATAAGGCTCGGCTAGTGGTGAAAGGCTACTTCCAGGAAGAAGGAATTGATTACGAAGAGACACTCGCTGCGGTGGCAAGGCTGGAATCCGTTCGAATTTTTCTCGCCTATGCTGCACACAAGAATTTTGAGGTCTACCAGATGGATGTGAAGTGCGCTTTTCTGAATGGGGAACTTGAAGAAATTGTGTACGTGGAGCAACATCCTGGCTTCGTGAATGAAAGGCATCCAGATCACTGCTACATCTTGGATAAAGCTGTTTATGGTCTGAAACAAGCACCTAAGGCATGGTATGAAACACTGACTAAGTTTTTAAAGATGTCTAAATTCAAACACGGTTCGGTTGACCCAACCTTCTTTCGTAAAAAGGAAGGTAACCACCTTATGATAGTTCAGATCTATGTCGATGATATCATCTTTGGCTCAACGAATCCCAGCCTAACAGCTGAATTCAGAAAGTTGATGGAGACTAAATTTGAAATGAGCTCAATGGCTCCGATTAACTTTTTGCTTAGTTTAAATATTAGACAAGGACCCGAAGGCATCTTTATCAACTAGGAAGCATATACCAAGACTCTTCTTGCCAAGTTCGGCGTGATGGGAGACTCAAAGGTCAAAGTCCCTATGGCATTCGGTACCAAGCTCACACCATCTTTGGAAAAACTGGCAGTCGACATAACCCTTTATCGCCAAATGATTGGTTCCCTGATGTACCTCACAACTAGCAGGCCTGATATAATGTTTTTAGTTTGCTATTGTGCCAGGTTTCACTTACCTAATGATACCCCGACCTCAAATCGATCTTGTAGAACCAAGATGCTCCCTTCAACTGATCGAACAAATCATCGATCCTTGGCAACGGGTAACGGTTCTTGACCGTCAGCTTGTTCAACTCACGGTAATCAATGCACATCCGGTGTGAACCATCCTTCTTCTTGACAAAAAGGATAGGCGCTCCCCACGGCGAGCTGCTCGGCCAAATAAACCCCTTCCCCAACAGCTCCTGAAGCTGTGAGGATAACTCTTGCATCTCTGGAGGTGCAAGGCGATAGGGCACCTTGGCGATAGGCGCGGCCCCCAGAACCAAATCGATACTGAACTCCACTTGCCTCACGAGAGGCACACCCGGTAACTCCTCTGGAAATACATCCGGGAACTCACGTACTATCGGAACCTCCTCAACTGACCTCGGTCTCCCTAAATCAACCCGCGTATCCATCACATATGCCACAAAGCCCTTACAGCCCTGCTGTAGACACTGCCTCACCCTAGCGGCCGAACAAAACGCTGACCCAGAACGTGTACCCTCGCCGTACACCGTAAGAACTCCCCCACTATGGTCTCGTACGGTCACCAGCTGTCGCTCACAGTCGATAACCGCACCGAATCTGCTCAACCAGTCCATGCCCACAATGACACAGACATCACCCATCACAATAGGAACGAAATCAATCGGGAACTGAACACCGAAAATCCCAAATACGCACCCACGGATCACCTCCGTGGCATATATCACTCTCTCATCAGCTATGGAAACTCTCAGAGGTCGACTCAACGCCTCATGACTAACACTGATATGCTGACTAAAAGCCAGATATACAAAAGACCGACTCGCACCCGAGTCAAATAACACCAAGGCAGGTACATAATTCACAAGAAAAGTACCTACGCATAACATAATATAAGCACAATATCTCAACATCAAAATAAATACATGAAAGAATACATACCAGCCATGACATCGGGCGCTGCGCGGACCTCCTCCGCGGTCAACTGAAAGGCTCTCCCTCGCGCCCTCGGTTCCTCAGCCTTCACTGGCCGACTCTCGGTAGCTCTGATGGCGGCAGGGGCAGATCCCTGAGGTGATGCCTGTGCTGATCCCCGCAACTGCGGACACTCGGCCTTCCGGTGCCCGGTCTGGTTGCAGTGAAAACATACCGCAGACCCCTTGGGGCAGTCCTTGGCCATATGCCACTCCTTGCCACATTTGTAGCAAGACCCTGCTCTGCACACTCCGTCGTGGCTCTTGCCGCACTAGCCACAAGTGCGGCCCCTCTGACTCCCTGATCTCGAATCGGTGGGCTTGGCCTGCTTGGCTACCGGCTGAGACTACACCGGTCGCCGATCCCTCCCTTGAGACTCAGCCTCCTCCCTAGCCTGAGTCTCCAGCTCTATCTCCCTCTTCCGGGCATTTTCCTGAAGCTCGGCAAATGTCCGGTACGTCAAGTTCGCCACGAACTCACGTATGTCCCTCCTCAGAATGCTCAAATATCGACTCATACGTGCCTGCTCGGAGGACACGTGCTCTGGGCAGAACATCGCCCGCTCATGAAACATCCTCGTGATCACAGTAACAGACTCAGTACCCTGCTTGAGGGTCAGAAACTCCTGGGCCAAACGCTCCCTCTCCACCTAGGGAACGTACTCATCTCGGAACATAGCAGTGAACCTCTCCCAGGTCACTGCTGCAAGCTCAGCAGGCGTATATTGCGTCGTCAAAATTTTCCACCAGTCCTTCGCCCCCAAGCGAAGCTGGTTCAGCGCGAATCGGACCCTCAAATGCTCAGGAGACAAGCAAGTGAAGAAACACCCCTCTATGTCTGAAATCCATCTCATCGCCGCAATCGGGTCCTGGGTCCCGTCAAACTCCGGTGGTTTCGTGTTGCTGAACTCTCGGAACAGCAACGCATCACCACCCCGCGGCCTCGTCGCAACTATGGCTGCAGTGGCTGCCGCAACAGCAGCCTCAGAAAGAGCAGCGTACTTCTCATCGAATGTCTCTATCAACGTGGTCTTGATAGAGACGAACATCTCTGGTATCTCTGCCCTGATGGCCGCAGCCACCTCCTCCTGGATGATCCTATGGATCTCCTCATCCCTCGTGTCACTGGTCCCTAATGTCTGGCGAGTCCCAACCATGATCTCTCTCTCTCTCTCTGAAATACAACATAAGAATAATATCAGGGACTCACTCGAGTGTACTCACACTCGAGTACTCCATCCTACTTGTTCCCTGGTACTCCAAAGATTCTTACTTGGACTGTGCACTGACCCGGCGTCTTCAATAGTACGGGCCCAATACTACCGTCCACACCGCATCAGCATCCACCCCAAGTCCTCCTCCCAGAGTCCCAAGTCCCAAGCACTCTACTCTCTCTGATCATATGATATTCGCAATAGATCTCTCAAAATCTCCTCGCTGCTACCTAACTACTCTGAAATATTCCTAGCAGCAAGACTCCTAGACTCAGGCATCACAAATCAGGTCACTCTAGTCCTAATAAGAATACCTAGTCTACTCCAGCATGCATATCATAGCTCATCAGATAACATATCACATCATATATAATAACACTTATAATTATGGTATTTTGGGAAATCACCGTTCGGGCGCTGGTTGTTCATACACACGACTCGGCTTTGTTTATCACGCAAGTTCTTCTTTTGAAAACTTGTTTTATTATCAAAATTTTTCTCAAACCCTCGGTTTGAGTTCAGATACGCCCGAAGGTGCACCCATATCCCTCAAACCTAGGATTTGATACCAACTTGTAACACCGTAAAAATTAAAACAATTTTTCACTTTTGAAAAACACATTTTTAATTAAACAATTCATTCACAAAACCTCATAACATCAAGTTTTCAAATCACAATGTCTCCCAAGATCAAAATACATCCAATTCCCATATGTGTGTACGAATCAAGCTGGCGCCTTCCCGCTGTCATCACTGGTACCTGAAACACATAACACTGAACACTATAAGCATAAGCTTAGTGAGTTTCCCCAAAATACCACAATAATCACATAATAGCCACTCAAGGCTGTAACTATGTTGACCCTCTGGTCAATGTGTCTCAGTGGGGCCCTCCAGCCCCAACTCTCTGTGGGCCCTCTGGCCCTAGCTCTAGGGACCCGAAAGTCCCAACTCTGTAACTCTGAATCATGCATATCACATATCACAATAAATCACAACACATAATAACATGCAATCACACTGGCATATCACTCTATAATAATCTGTCTCTTAACTCTGTTACCACACTAGGTAAAGTATAGTGAGAAGACTCACCTTGGGTGTCTCGGTAAATATATGTCTCGGAATAAATGTGATCTAGCCTCCGCCTAATCACACAAAGTAATACACCCATAAATACAACTGAACTCAACCCAAAAGGTCTACAAGGTCAACGGTCAACTTTGACCGGACTCGGCGAGTGCACTAGGGCGACTCGGCGAGTCTATACGTGTCCACTGACTCCCTTGAATCCTCTCTTGACACGTCGAGTGTTTCCCTAACTCGACGAGTTCCACCTGGCATGAATCGCGGGACCACCACGACTCAACTCGCTGAGTCTCAAGAACAACTCTGTGAGTTCAGGCTTGACTCAGCCCCACCCCTTGACTCTCCCTGACTCACTGAGTCGACCCCTCAACTCGGCAAGACTACTCGCTGAGTGGTTACGGGCAAACTTCATGCTACTCGCCGAGTCTGTTCTTCAGACTCGGCGAGTCCATGCCATGCATAAAATCAAACTCACTTTTGAGGTCAGATCTGTTCCATACCATCATAGATATGGCCTCCCCAGGCATGATAATCACGTAAAGTCCAAACCTTGGTGCTCAAACAACAACTATTTGCTCATAAATGATGTTTTAGCCCCATATCTCACAACTCTAGGTCAATACTCTCATGAACCCTCATAAAGCTTAAGGAATAAAGCTTCTCTGGACCTCTATGGATCTCATCTCAAGCCTTATCACAAATAGGGATGAAATGGACATCAAATCTAACCAACAAAGGGGTCAAGAAACCCTAAACCCCTATGTTCAACATAACAACAGAAAAAGGGAGCCAAATATACCTCCAAGATGATGCTCTGAGCTCCAAAATCGAAAGATGTCCACCTCCCTTGCCTTCTCTTAGCTAGAATCTCCTTTGCCTTGCCAAACAAAGCTTCAAGGGTCAACAATGGCCTCTTCTCTCTCCCAAAATGCTCAAATCTCTTTAGGGTTTCTCTCTAGGGGTTGGTGGCCGCAAATGACGGCCATAAGCCCCTTTAAATAGGTCTCAAACCCTGGAAATTAGGGTTTCATTAAACAGCATGGACTCGTCGAGTCCACTTTTGGACTCGAAGAGTCCAGACGCGAACCCGCGCCCAAAACCGCGATCTTACTCGACGAGTTTGGACTCCAACTCGCCGAGTCTCCTCAGGTGATGGAAACTCACAATAGACACTCCAACTCCCCAAGGCTCATATCGAAATCCCTATAAAGGACTGAGATACAAAAGACGCACTCGCACCCGAGTCAAACAGCACAAGAGCAAGCAAGGAATTCACTAAGAATGTACCTATGAGGAATACAAACATAATCATATAGGAAATTACTTTACAAAATAATAAATGAATACATACCAGTAACGACGTCAAGTGCCACCCTGGCCTTGTCTACTGTGAGCTGAAAGGCACGAACCCTGGACTTCGGGGCCTCGACCCTCCCCCGGTGTCCATCTGTGATCTGAAGAGTGGTTGAAGTTGGTTCCTGAACTAGCCTGTCAGCAAGCAATGGAAAATTGGTCTCATATGACCAACCTGATCATAGTGAAAAGATATCTAGGTGCTCGGTGGCGAAAACTTCTGATGAAGATCCCTCACATAATGGCCCTCTTTGCCGCATTTGTGGCACCCTGTCGCTGATCGGAATACTCCGTCATGCACCTTCCCGCACTTGCCACAAGTGCGAACGCTCTGACCTCGAGATCATGAATTGTTGGGCTTGAATCGCTTTGTTGTTAGCTGAGTCTGAACTGGGGTATGCCTCTTTTCTCTCATTTGTGTCTCAATCTCAATCTCCCTCCTATGAGCGAATGACTGCAGCTCGAAGAGGGAATTACACTTTTGAGTCGACACAAGCTCACAAATCTCCTTCTTGAGCATGCTCAAGTAGCGGGACATCTAAACCTACTCCGAAGAAGCATACTCGGGGCGGAAAAGGGCTCTCTTAATAAACATCTTGGTGATATCTGTCACCAAATCTGTCATCTGCTTCAGTGATAGAGACATGTATTCTTGGGCTAACCTCTTCCTCTCCACAAATGGAATGTACTCAGCGCATAACATTTCCGTGAACTACGCCCAAGTCACTACGGCCTTCTCCGTAGGAAAATAAGGGCCAATCACCAACATCCACCAATCCTTTGCCCCCAAACGAAGAAGTTTCAAGGTGAACTTGACCTTCTGGTCCTATGGGCACGAGCATGTAATGAAACAACCCTCCACATAAAATATCCCCTTATGGAGACAATCAGGTCCTTCACCCCGTCAAACTCTGGGGACTTCATGTAGCTAAAGTCACGGTACCGCATCATCCCTCTCCCATGAAATCTCGTAGCATCTACGACAACAACAGGCTCAGAAACGGTGGCATAACGCTCGTCAAATAGCTCAATCATAACGATCTTGACAAACCCGAACATCTCTGACATCGCCTGCCTAACTATCATGGTCACTTGAGTGGTGATTATCTCGTGAATCTCATCATCATTCAATCATGGCCTCTCCGGGCGGTCAACTCCTGATCATGAACCTATAGTGATCTCCATACTGAAAATAAACTGAAACACATTAGATTAGTCACATTATATTCCAACACATCACTACTGGACCATTAAATCCTCGAAATTCGTGACTTCCTTGATACGCGTATGGGTCCTATGCTTTCAGTAGTACTGACCCATATTACCTTCCACACCTACCCGCATTTGTCTCAAAGGAACGTCACGTACTTCCCGGCCACAAGGGCCACCCAACTAGGATATGCATACATCATTTACTTACTCCCTCAAGAGTAGCTAATCACTCCATACTTTGGCCTCGTAACAACCAAACCTACTCATGAACATAAAATAAAGCTAAATCAAATATTCTCGGGCTATAAAACCTTAATTATGTATAACCATGATACACGCACTAAGAAACTAATGTAATATTGTCGATTCCATATAATAAATCAAGAAATCTCTCTAGGCTATCAGACATCATAATCAAGCAATTCTATCATGCAGTTCTTGAAGATCCCTAGCCTATAAACTAGCATGCATTTCTAACATACCATAAATACACAAGTGTGGTTCTTGGGGAATAACGTTTCTTGGGCTCTGACTAACTGTATACATCGGATCCTCTCCTTTTGATTATTTTGAAATTAATTATGAAAAATATTTTTCAGATTCATAGTTTGAGTCTGAAATCACATAGGTGTTCATCCAATTCTCTCATATCAGGGCTCTAATACCAACTTGTAACATCCCAAAAACCATTACAATTTTTTTTTTCATTTTTAATAAAACATTTTTTTAAAACAATAGAATAATCAGTCATTGTTTTCAAATCAAATCCATAGAAAATCAGAGTCTCGACAATCTCTCAAAACATCAAATAATATGAGGATATATGCAATCATGCCTTCGCCCTACCCCGGTCATCAAAAGTACCTGAAAACATTAAAATCAACAACTTTAAGTCAATTCTTAGTGAGTTCCACAAAATACCCACACAACAATACATATACAATTCATACACACTGAGATTAACATAAGACTGGATCCCCCCCCCCCCCCCCGAGCCTACAACATAAAGTTGGACCATTCCCGAACCTGCAACATAAAGTTGGACCGCTCCCGGGTTTTTTGGCCTACAACACAAAGCAATACCACCTCAACCTAAACATAACATATCGACATACACAAGTAATAATCAATAACCAACAGGTACATGTAATCATACAGACCACTTCAGTATACTAACATCTCACACACAAGTACACATACTGCAGTACAAAGTATAGTAAGAAAACTCACCTCACAGTCTAGAGGATATCAACATTGAAGACAGAAACAATAATCAACACTTCAGGTCACCTATACAACAAACAAAGACCAAATCTCAAACTACAGCCCCAACCCCTAAATTTGACCTATAGTCAAACTTGGTCAAAAAGTCAACGACCAGTGGTTAAAGTCAACAGTCAAAGTCACTTATCTAGTCGCCATGATATGGACAAGCTTATGCTACGTCGTTGGGATTGTAGGATAAAATAGCTAGGAATAAGCCAAATGCCACGACCTAGAGACCAAACCTCCATGTCGTGGGAATTGCCCAAACCAGCTTAATCCATTAAGCTCTTAATCCTTTATCCTACCTATCCGTACTTTCCATAAGGCTTACATACTCCGAAAAGATCAAAAAAAATTGTAGCTTTATAGACATGCATGTCTTGAACTTAAGCAAGGCGAAAATGATGTAAAATGGGGTCAAGATCTCATGCAAGAGCTCAAAACTCTATCAAACTTCAAATCCATCACTTCTAACTACAAATGGACTCTGGGGATCTATAAAGTTGGCAAATTTATGGAACCACAAAACTCCAACTAGTCTAAACATGAAGAAAAGAAAATGAAAACCTAGATCTAAGCACATAGGATCATAAAGCATGGAGCTTGGATACTAATAAAGGTCTAGATAGTGTGAGATAAGATAGGGCGAGCCTTCCAAGCTGAGATGACGCACTAAAACTCTTTCTATTCTTCTACTTGGCTAGAAATCACCCAAAACGTTCAAGAACTTCAATAATGGAGGAAGGGAGGTGATTAAGTGATGTGATGGAGGTTGAGGGTGTGCAAACACTAGCCATAACATCCCTTAAATAGGGGCGTAAACCCCAAAAAATAGGGATTCCCATTAAATGGCAGCCACGCCGTTGCGCCCACTTAACCTCCGCGTATTCTCTGCTCATGGCCACGTCGTGGGAATTCATTCATCACGTCATGGCCACCAAAAATCCAAAACTTAAATAATAAAACTTTTAAGAGGAAAATACCAAAAACATGGTGTTATAGCTTTTGAGATGATAGCTTAGAAGAGTAAAAACACTACTAATTCTGAAAGAAGAAATGCGCTACATCAACAAAAGATATACGAGCTTATGTATGTGATGTACAACTTTAGTTGTCATTCTCATTCCTTTACTTCATGGTGTCTTTGAAAATTCATACAAAAAAACTTAATAAAAAATGTTTTTTCAATGAAAAACTTGTGATTTTTGTATTTTGAAAACATTTTCACATGTTAGATTTGTGAAATTTTAGTGAATTTTAATTTAATCTATTTTCCTATTTCGTATGTAAGAAATTCAATATAAAACTTTTTTTTTGTTTTGAAAATGATATTCGAAGATTTTACCACAAAAAAAGTTCATTTTTTAAAAATTTTGTAAGTCAAACCTAAGAAATTAAGAATTTCAAAAGTCAAATCTACTAAATTCTTATATATATATATATATATATATATATATATATATATATATATATATATATATATATATATATATATATATATATATATATATATATATATATATATATATATATATATATATATATATATATATGGGAAAAGGGAATATATATTACAGCCCCACCTAAGCTTAGGTACTAAACCTCTTGAAAATACATTGTTTTACTATATAAAGATTACGGTTAATAGATTCACGATTAATACTTCAAGATGTAAATTCAAGATCGACACAATAGGCTTTAGGGTTTAGAGTTTAGGGTTTAGGGTTTAGGGTTTAGGGTTTAGGTTTATGTTTAGGGTTTAGGGTTTAGGGTTTAGGGTTAAGGTTTAGGGTTTAGGGTTTAGGGTTAGGGTTTAGGGTTTAGGGTTTAGGGTTTACGGTTTAGGGTTTAGTGTTTAGATTTAGGGTTAAGGGTTTAGCTTTAGTGTTTAGGGTTTAAATTTAGGGTTTAGGTTGAGGTTTAGGGTTTAGTAATGTTCACTTGGATGAAATAATAAGCGATAATTGAGGAAAGAAAACGGAGATGATAAAACGATAATGAAAGAAAGAAATGTTATGGAGAATGATATATTTACCAAGTGATACCAAACTGAGTATATTTAGCATGTTAAAACGACATATTTTAGAGGTTTAGTATCTAAGCTTAGGTGGGGCTGTAATGTATATTCTCTATCCCCTATATATATATATATATATATATATATATATATATATATATATATATATATATATATATATATATATACACACGTTCATTTGAAACCACTATATTTTGTGAGACATGAGAACACAATCATACTTACTCATTTTGGAGATAAAAAAAATCTATTTTTAAAATGCAAAATAATTGAAAATTTTGGAATTTTTTTTAAATACTATTTTTGTCATTTATATTAAAAAAAAATAGAAAACATTACCATTTTTTTTAAATATATGTAAAATATTCTAATAGAATATTCTACTATAAAAATTACAACAAAATTGCTAGAATATTTACATATTCTACTATAATATTATACAACAAATATTCAAACAATTTTAATAGAATATTAGAATATATTCTACAAATATAATCATTTTAGTAGAATATTAGAATATTTTAACATATCTAACAAATTTAGTAAATTACTAGAATATTCTAGCATTCTAAAAATTTCATTTGAATATTACAGTGTAATATTATTTTAAAATATTTCACATATATTTAAAAAAAAAATGGTAACTTTTTTTTATTTGTATTTTCTATATTTTTTGGGTAGATAAAATAGCAAAATAATAATTAAAAATTTATATTTTTTATTTTTCCTTTTGTTTTGTATTTTAGATTTTTTTTTTAATTTTTTGATCTCCAAGATGAGTGGATAAGATCAAGTTATATATATATATATATATATATATATATATATATATATATATATATATATATATATATATATATCAAGGTTGTAAAAATCGCTCGATAGTCGACTGGTATTAAAAAATTAGTCTGTCTTTGTGTGGATTAATCGAGGACTATAGATTATTAATAAAATATTTAATACAATCAAAGTTTAATACATTTTAAGAAAAATAAGTACTTCAAAAATAGAAAATCATGGAATTTGTACTTTGAAAATATGAAAATATGAACATTTTGTATAATATTTGAAAATTTGTAAATTTGAAAATTTTAGAGTAAAAAAAATTCAATTTTTTGAATTTTTTTTCACTTTTTTTATTTTTTATTTTTTACTTTTTTTACTTTTGTTGACCGATTAATTCCGTCAAACCTGATTAATCCCTAATTTCCGTCGAACACACTAATCCTAATCGGTTGGAAAACGTCAAACGATTAATCCTGATTTCTGCAACCATGGTATATATATCATATCATATCATACTATATTATAAAGGAAATATTTTTCCTTTCACCACATTCATTTGAAACTCCCATGTATTTTTCCTTTCACCACATTCATTTGAAACTCCCATGACTTTTCAATTTATTTATAATAATAATTATAATTTGGTTAATAAGATAATAAATAAATATCAAACCTAAAGTGTAATCACATATAAACTAAATTTCAATATTAAAGTAATATATTTACTTCTACTTATTAAGTAATATTTTTTTCCTTTTAACATATTATACTTAATTTATTAGTTTTAATATATTGTTAGATGTAAACCATTATCATTTTAAAGATACAAATTTGTAACTATTTGTATAAAATACTTCAATTATTAATCTGAATATAACATTACAAGGTCAACTTAAATATGAATTTTAGTTTAACTTAAACAACCCAAAGAATATTTTGTAAATGTTTAAAAGTGATTAATTGTAGTGCTTTTCTGATATTGATTATAAACTGGCTAATAATATTAAATAAATATCAAACCTAACGTGTAATCATAAATATACTAAATTTCAATTTTAAAATAATATATTTACTTCTACTTATAAAGTTATGTCTTTAACGTTTAACATATTATACTTAATTTATTAGATTTAATATGTTGTTGTATTTAACCATTATGAGTTTAAAGCTACAATTTTTGAACAGTTTGAACAAAATACTTAAATTGTTATCTTAAATATAACATTACAATGTCAACTTAAATATAAATTTCATTTCTACTTAAAAAACCAAAGAATATTTTGTAAATAGTTAAAAGTGATAAATTTTAGTGATACATGCAAAAAGTAAATTGTAATCTTAATTTAACTAAAATATTTTTCTAAAGATATTTTTATAGTTGTTAAAAGTTTTCAAATAGGTAGCTTAAAATGATTTATAATAACAACAGTTAAAATAACTCTATATAAATTATTATATTGTTACCTTTAAAATCAAAAAACCAATATTTGATATTTTAAATAATTATAATTATAAAAATTAAAACATTAAGTGAATAAATTTTAAAAAATTAATTAACAATAACAACAAATATAAATAACATTAAACCATATATTATATTAATTTTATTCATATATAACTTGCGGGTAGAAGTCATCCAGACGATTGAAATTATGTAGTTATAATAGATGTATATATTATCATATAATTCAAAATAGTCAATATATTATATCAATTTAGTATAAAAATTATTATATCAAATTTTACAACAATCTTATTGATATATTTCAAAAAAAAAAAAACATATATTTGTAAACATTTCAACTATATAAGTGTTTTTGCGCAACATGCGGGCATTCGCCTAGTCTCTCTCTCTCTCTCTCTCTCTCTCTCTCTCTCTATATATATATATATATATATATATATATATATATATATATATATATATATATATATATATATATATATATATATATAAAATACAAAATCTTTTTTTAGAGAGTAGTCTTTTAAGACTTTTGAAGAAAAATAAAATTAAGTTTTTTTTCAAGTAAAACCTGCATTTTTTTTGCAAGTCGCTTGCAATTTTTTTTTCTTTTTAAAGCAATATGGTTAGGTGACTTGACATACTCTACCAGTATTATAGAACAAAGCGGTGAAATTCGTGTATGTTTTTATAAAACTTTAATTTTTGGCTTAATCTACCAGTTTTATAGAACAAGCGGTGAAATTCGTGTCTATTTTTATAAAACTTTAATTTTTGGCTTAATCTTGAAAAACTTTATCATAATTAGCATGGTTTTTTTATGTTATAAACTACTCATAATTGAAGGGATGTATATTTTTTCTTTTTATGATTTTAAGCTTATAAACTATAATTCAATTATTAAGTTGGAAATGAAGAGAACACATGATATAGCTCTCTCTCTCTCTCTCTCTCTCTCTCTCTCTCTCTCTCTCTCTATATATATATATATATATATATATATATATATATATATATATATATATATATATATATATATATATATATATATAATTTAATTATAAAACAAAAAAGCTCTCTCTCTCTCTCTCTATATATATATATATATATATATATATATATATATATATATATATATATATATATATATATATATATAATTTAATTATAAAACAAATTTTTTTTAATAATCCGTAGATATTAAATGTTATATAATGTGAAAAAAATAGTTAATAATAATAAAAATAATATTAGTTACTAAAAAAGAATAAAGTTAAGAATATAGAAAGTTTGATATGATTTTTATAATAAAAAATTAATTATAAAATAAGCGAATATAAATACCGTTATTCAACATGTAAAAAACATATTTAATAAAAGAATTTTGAGGGGTTGATGTGCTAGAAATTATTTTAGATTTTCTATTATCCAAATATAATGTTAGTAGAATTTGTAGTGTTATTTGAACCTGTAAAATAGTAATAAACAATTTAATGATATATTTTAGTATAAAGTTGATGATTTTATATTTTATAAATATTCTTTAATTTTTAGAATAATAATGAACAATAGATTTAAAATAAATAAATAAAACATAATACATTAGTATAAAAATTAGGAAAATTATCGTATTAACTAAAATGAATAGCATGTGCAATAGATAAACGTTGAGACGATGATGTGTTCTAGTTTTTCTTAGATTATCTATTATTCAAGTATAACTTTCTATTTTTGGTATTCAACTTTTTGTTTGATTAATAATGAAAAAAATAATAAATTAAAGTTAAAAGTAAAAATAATAATCTTAAAGTAAAGGTTAAAAAAGATTAGTAAGTCTCGTACATCGAATAAAATTTAATTCACAAATTGAATAATAAAAAATTAGCGATAAATAATAATTGTAAATCATGATGACTGATGAGTAATCAATTATTTTGAAACAATTATTAATTTATATATTGATATTATGTCTTCAATGTCATAACTTATGATTCTGTAAAATATTCAATATGTTTTTGACGATATTTAGGACATTATTTAGGAATAAATTATTTAAAAATATTCATATTGTATAATGTTATATAAATTGAATTGACTTTTAAAAATGTTGACCATCTTATATAAAAAATATATTTTAAAATTGAAATGAAATTTTAAATTAAAGTGAAATAAACAATAACACATATTACGAAACATACAATAGGTTATATTTATTTGTTAATGATATAAAATATCAATTTATTTGTTAATGATATAAAATATTAATAAAATTAACAAGTATAATACAATTTGATTTAAAAAAAACTGATGTTGCAAATGTGTATTAAATGATAATTCCTTTTTCTAATTCTTTAAGCGTTTAGTTTTAATAGACTTGAGGGTTTGGCCGGAATTGGAATCCAATTCCATTCCATTATGGTATTGGTTGGAACTGAGCACCAGATTGAACCTATTGAAATTCATAAATCCTTTAACATGTGGATTTCAACATCCTGTCCTAATCTATGAAATCTAATTTACTCGGATACCCTTTTGTTTTCAAAAGGGTAATATATATTTTTTTAGTCTATATTTATCTAAAAATGGTAAATCCATGAAATAACATAGACTAACCATCTTATCCTTTTAAAAAAGAAGCGATTGTCTACCATTATAATGTTCTTATCGGTTAATTCAATGTTTAATGAATAATGTTTTTGTTTTATATCATTTTTTCTATTTTCAAACTCTTGCATGAAGGGTAGAGTGCCTATAGGCAGACTGTTAATTATGTTCTTATTTGAAAGTGAAGTGAAATTAAAAAAATGAAATAAGGTATGTTTTGTGTAAATGTTACAGGATGTCAAAACTAGAGTTCGATATATCAAAACCATGGCACGAATAGAATAGTGAGTACAAAAAATATTTTGTTTAAATTGTTATATATATTTTTTCGTAATAATTAACATTTGAAATCTTTGTCTTTATGATGTAGTTTTGATAACAGCCATGAAAAAACCAAATTGCCCTTTTTGTCCTTTATTATTTCAATTGCACCAAGTCATTTACTATTAGAGTAAAATAAACGAAAAATATAAACATTTTGTTATGAAATGTTACAACACAAAAGTGTCACACCCCCGAATCAGACGGCGGAAACGTCCGAGGGCTCACGTGACTTAAATTGAATATCATCACAATGAATATACATGAATCATAACATAAACATCACCATACATCAATATTTTACAATTGACATTGTTCACATCAAGTACATTGTTTTAACATTACAAATCTATAACATAAAGAGTTTGATAGTTTTCAAAAGCACAACACCCTAACATACTTGGTACTACTCCTCAGCTTACTTGTTACCTGAGAATACAAGTTATTTTGAAAAAAGGTCAACATATGGAATGTTGGTGACTTCATAAGCAGGTTTGATATGAAAAATGTTTTGTGTAGTTTGAAAGAAAACAACCCAGAAAATCCGATATTTTCTGAAAAATCCATTGTTTATATAAAAGTGTGAAAATCCGTAAATATATGCATGATGATTTCCAGACGTGTATAGTTGAAAAGCTTAGTATTAAAAGTATCAGTGAAAAATGTTGAACTTCCCCGGAAAACCCGATGTTTTCCGACAATAATAAAAATATCATATAACGGTTCGAATTGTTATTCCATCACTTGAATGATTTTTGATTTGCCTTGATTACTTGATTATTATTGGATTTATTTATGTGAGTCGTTATAACCATGCATGATAATGACCAGTTCGTCTGTCTTGGCACTCTGGTGAAAGCTGGAATTGATCTTAAGATTTTGTCACCCTAGACTGGCCGAGTCTAACTTTATCGAACAACTGAGGTATGGGGGAGTCACCCCCGTATAGATCTATACACAAACTCTCGCTCACCCTCCAGGAGACTTTGATTATAACTACAGACTACGACCGACATATGTTGGTGCCACCTGTTATTACTCACTAAATCCTAATTGAATTTGATTACTTTTGATTATCGACCCGTATTTGTTTACTTGGATTGACGATAGGCCTAATAAACGAGGAGAAGAGGATTACAAAATCCTACAAATCCCATGTATTATTTATGTCTATTGGATATACGAAGGACACGTTGGGCCATTTCACATTTGATTCACTTGGACCTTACTAGCAATGCTAATGGGCCACTAAGGCCCAATAGCACTTAAAAGTCATTGAGGGTCCCTTAAATATGAAATTGGGTCATAGAAGGCCCACTAACATTTATAATTATCCATTGGGCCCAAAAATCATGTTAATGGGTCACAAAGGCCCAACAAGCATGTTTGGAACTTTCAAGCCCAAAGAATTTAATGACTACTTGTTTTAGGTATAGTTTAATTGTTGGAAAGTTTGATTGGGTAATTGTTAATTTCGCATCGGAACAAGGTCGGTCGGTTATTTTTTAACGATGTTGAAATTATACGCATTTTTATCTTTCCATTTTCATGAATTGTAGTTTGGTATTTTTTTTTAACTCAAATATCTTAAAATAAAATAATTGACTCAAAATCTTGGTTTGAACCCCTTTCATCCCTTCTTTGGTAAAATTGACAATTTTAGTCCTTTTATATATAAAAAGACATTTTAAGCCCTTAAACAATTTTCTTGACACCTTTAACCCAAAGACTTGTGCAAGTGATATTTTTAGCTCAAAACTTATTCTTTGGCAGTTTCAGCCCTTCCAGAAAAGTATTTTTGTGTTAAAGCCCAAACTTTTTGCAACTTTTACAATTTTGACCCAAAATCCAAAAAGTTTACAATTTTGATCCTTGTTTGGAAACTACATCATTTTAACCCCTAAATTAGTTTTATTAACCCTTTTACCCCCTGTTTTGAGAAGTTTATCATTTCAACCCCTTGAAAGTTGAAATTTTCGCAAGTTTTGGCTCATTCGGCCGAAAAGCCCAAAATTTGGACCATTAAGCCATAAATTTCACTTCTAACCTTTAAAAGAGTATGATATTCATAAAAACACTTAGTTTACTGTTTTGACTCTTTTAATCCTTGAGAAAACCGTGAATAGCTATTTTTCAACCCAACTTTTGTTTGTTTGGCAGTTTTAGCCCAAAAGTGAGTTTTATGTTGCAATATGTATACTTTAATCTTAGAGGGTAATTTTCTTAACTTGTTTAGTGTAAGATGTTCTAGATCATGTTTATCTTCCTCTCAGATCCATAGATCTCGAGATTTTCATTCTTTTTGTTACATATTTATCACATAAACACATGAAATCACACATAACATACACATAGATCTACACATTTTACTTGTATTCTCCCCCATAAAACATATGAAAACCGAAAATAGAGGGGTATGAACTCACCTTGCTTAGTAGTTCTCGGTTTGATGAAGAAATGGGAAGAGGTGGAGGTGATTCTCGGCCCTAGCAAGTTTCTTGAGAGGTCTTTAGGCTTAGATGGGTTCTAAGAAGCATGATCATGAATTTGCATGAGTTAAGATGAGATGTTTGATGAAATATAGAAGTTAAGCCATGGATTCAAGCAAAGACTTACCAATAATGATGATATTAACTGATAAAATCCTTCAAGACACACACCAATGCTCAAAAATTTGGAGAAATAGGGAAGAGTTCTTGAGAGTTTTTCTTGTAAGAGTTTGATCAAAATGAAAATGGTGGTGGTGTGTGGTGCTCTTGGCCATAGATAAGGAGAGAGTGGGGGGGGGGGGGGGGGGGGAATGAGCTTGCCTTGATACATGAACTTGGCATGGATACATGAGGGATATAACTTAGAGGTATGTTGGATAATCATGAGGTGTCAGCATAAAAGTCAACTCTCTTAATCTCCTTCTCTTTTGTTTTACATATATATATATATATATATATATATATATATATAGATGGGCCGAGAGGGAGAAAGAAGAGGGATGGAATGGGCCTTTAATGCTTGGTTCCAATAATATGAGGCCCATTTTAATGGTTTTTGGCCCATTGGGGCCTTAGAGGTGTTTATGGCCCAATTAGAATGAAAGAATGGGTTTCATAGCCCATTAAAGCTAATTAGGTTAGTTATGGCCCAATAAGGTCCATTAGGGTATTTTATTTCATTCTAGGCCCATTATGGCCCAAAATGTTAAAATAAATGAAAGCGGGTCCAATTAGGGCCCATTTAAGAGTCCTAAGCCCAAAATAGTCAAATTGGAAACATATTGGCCCATTAGGCCCAATAAGAAAGTCCTAGTCCAAAATAGATTTAAACCGGGATTTTTAGGGTTTCCAAATCTTTCGTTGACTATTTGAAAGTTTGTATAGGGTGTTTGATGGAAATTTTTGTTGTTATTGAATAAGCATCATACATGCTTTCACATTTTTGGTTCACAGATGTTATCATTGTTGTTGTTACATGGTATAGAATTCCTAGTTGTGACAAAAAGTATTATGACATAATATGCTAATAGGACAATAACTATTTTACATTGCCCTTTTTGCCATTTAAGGGCCAAAAGGACAATCATATTGTTTTATATTAATCTTTTATTTCTCAATAGAAAAAGATATGTCCCTTTTCTGTTATGTCCAGAACATTCGGAAATATATCCATATTAGTATAGTAGACGATTTTAGATTTGTAGTTTCATTCATTTGGTAAATAGACATAGCAAAAAGTAAATTGGCCATTTTGATCTTTGAGTAAAAAAATGATAAAATTAAACATTGTGTAAAATGAGTTTTACAAAATTGTTACAACATAAAAGTAAGACGCTATAATATGCTAATAAGGAAATAACAAAAGTAGATTGACCTAAATGTTATTTTGAGTTAATAAATGAAAAACTAAAACTTTCTGTTATAAAAATCTTATAACAGAAACTTATGATGCTATTTGCTGGACAAAAAAAAACTTTATGGTATAAGAGTTTTACATACGAATAATATGATGCTATAATATGGTAGTTATATGAAGTTATCTTAACATGAACGATTTATGAAAAAACAAAAACAAATGTTAAAAAATAGAAACATATATCATACAAAGTAGAGTAACTTTTGGCTTGACGATAGGAAAAGTATCAATTTCTGGGGCATACTTTTGAAGTTTTTCTTTATTTTTATTTTATTTATTTTTTTTTTATGTAAAAGATGTAGAATTTTAGAGGCAAATCAGTCACCCAGTAAAAATATACTATCTTATGGTCTCATTTGTATTTTTTATAACATCATACTTATAATTAGATTTGAAGACAAAGAAAGATAACCTTGCAGAATTTTTTTTTATCAAAGTACAATGCTACTTTTTGCATACATTTAAGGTTTTTTTTTCTTGCTTATAATTTTTTCTACATATAACATTTAGAATGATGAATTACAATGTTAACCATAAAAGTGGTTATAATGAAACAAACATAACATGGAATGGAATCTTGCATTACTATTCCGATTTTCCATGGTTCATTCCTCGAAAAAAAAGTAACAAAAGGAGAAGACAAAAATGAATAAAGTAAATAACATATTGCAGATTATATAAATATAAAACAATGAATGATCAGGTGTGTATTTTGATTGAGTTTTTTCAAGAACTAAAGCTTGTTGGCAGGAATTAGAGTGTAAAGATTATAAAAGGGCATTTTTGGTATAATAATTCTTTTCGTTAAGAATTTTTTTGTAGACTAAACAGAAGGAGATTTACCTTCAGGTAGTTTGCAGAGACGAAGAAGAAATTTGAATTACAGGTTCCAAGACGTCAATGAAGAAGCGAAGAAGTTGTCAATAACGTAATCGATATTTGTAAGTTGGAGGATTATGATTAGCTGATTTTAAGGGATTGCATATCTCTATTAAAGTTTGAAAATTTTCTTTACATATATAATACTTAATTTGAATGCAGTGTAATTGGATATTAAAACTAATTTCCTTAACTTTATTATAAAACGTATTGAATTTTTCTTGAAATTTAAAAGGTCCATGTTTAATAACTTAATGTACAAATCTTTTATGCACAAACCACTCATCTTTTCATGAACAAAAACTAATTAGGGTAAAAATAATCAATGGAAATATTTAAGAAATGAACATCAATTAAATTTTGTTTCTCTTTTAATGTAGGCATGATGTTCGTCTGAAGGTTGGACATTGACTTTTTCTAACATATCAGCTAGAAAATTTGTAGCCATGGAAACAGTCGAATAACATTTTATAAAAAAAAACTATTCGTTGAAAAAGTAGTAACTGTCGCCGCTGCTTTGGGCGGGTGCACACCTACTATATATCATTAATATATATAAAAAAAGCTCTTTTATTCTGGTGCGTCTAAAGTAAATTCATGGGGTTCAATGCCTCCACGTAATCCACCTTTTTTACCGACGCAACTTCTCAAAATGTTGATTCCATATAGTCACATCCCGTTGGACGCTGAAATTTACAATTTGACATACCCATTGACTCTCCATCTCTCCAATCACACTTACCGGTTACTATCCAACGAAATCAGAACAATTTCTGCAAAACGTTTAGCCCTAATTAAACAACCAACAATATCAAAGATACACGACATAACTGCCCTTTTTGCCATGATCGTCTTCCCTACATGTAAGCATTTGCATGAACCCTAATTCAATTTCAAATTTTATTGGTTCATACGTTTAATCCAATCGTAGATTCCTTCTCCCATTCATTTTTCATGTTATCAATTTCATGTCCTAAATCCTCTTTCTATTCTTCCATAAGTTACAACCATTATCATGTTAAATGTTGTATAGCCAATAGAATTTCCATTCTCATCTTCAACAACACACGTTCTAATGTGAAAGTTTGCTAAACACATTTACATTCCCTGGAGTTTTATAATGTTACAAACATGGATCATTTGTCCTTGTTTTCTTGCATTTAGATTAAGCATATATGTGAAATAAAAAAATTTAATCGAAATTTACTCATTACCAGAGACATAACCTTCAATTGCTTCGATTAAAATGATTTATAATTTTTAATAAAACAAAATCTTATATTAAGCACTAATCATCATCATACTGTACTATAAATGAAGCATTTTTCCTTTCACCACATTCATTTGAAACTCCCATGCATTTTTTCTTTCACCACATTCATTTGAAACTCCCATGAGTTTTCAATTTCTTTCTAATAATTATAAGCTGGTTAATAAGGTTAAATAAATATCAAACCTAAAGTGTAATCATATATAAACTAAATTTTAATATTAAAATAATATTTTTACTTCTACTTATAAAGTTATGTTTTTTTTTTTTAACTTTTGACATATTATACTTAATTTATTAGTTTTAATATATTGTTATCATTTTAAAGATACAATTCTAGAACAATTTATATAAAATACTTAAATTATTAATTTAAATATAACATTATATGGTCAACTTATATATAAATTTTAGTTTAACTTACATGGTCAACTTATAGTATAATATGATTTATTAATTTTAGTATATTGTTATCATTTTAAAGATACAATTTTAGAACAATTTGTGTAAAATACTTAAATTATTAATTTAAATATAACATTACATGGTCAAATTATATATAACTTTTAGTTTAACTTAAACAACCCAAAGAATATTTTGTAAATAATTAAAAAAGATTAATTGTAGTGTCTTTTTAATAACGATTATAAGTTGGTTAATAAAGTTAAATAAATATCAAACCTAAATGTAATCATAAATAAACTAAATTTCAATTTTAAATAATATCTTTACTTCTAGTTATAAAGTTATGTCTTTAACTTTTAACATATTATACTTATTTTATTAGATTTAATACATTGTTGTATGTAAACCATTATGAGTTAAAAACCACAACTTTTGAACAGTTTGGACAAAATATTTAAATTGCTAATTTAAATATAATATTACAATGTTAACTTACATATAAATTTCAGTTCCACTTAAAAACCAAAGAATATTTTGTAAATAGTTAAAAGTGATAAATTGTAATGATAAATGCAAAAACTAAATTGTAATCTCAATTTAACTAAAATTTAATGTCAATAACATAACATTATAAACATATATTTTTCAATATTCTAACAATATACTTTTAACCTGCGCCACGCAATGCGCGAGACGCGAGAATTCTTCTAGTAATATCATAATGTAGTGTAAATTAATATGATGAAATACCCTTTTACATGACTACAAGAAGTTGCATGTAAGGCATACATGATTTAATAAGTAAATTTAATAAAAAAAATGTTGGATTTAATGACATAATACGAATCAGTATTATAATCAAATGAACAACATAATATACTTATTGTTTGTTATATGGAACTCTCACAAACTAATGATACTGTTAGCCTAATAATATTTTGGGCTTTATTTTGTATTGGGTTTTATGATTGGGCCTTTTCGCTAGGAAACCCTAATTAGCTTGTCTATATATTATGTCTTTCCTTTTCATTGTATTTGTACTTCTCTTGGATAATAATATGAAACCCTAGCCATTATATGCATTTCACTTGTTAGTTTACATCGTATTAGAGCTCGGTTGATTATCTGTAGTTTTTCGTTTTTTGGAGGGGTGAGTATTGTTCATCGGCACTGTTCATCGGTGATTACTGTTCATTGGAGTTACTGTTCATCGATTACTGTTCATCGTGATTACTGTTCATCGGTGTTACTATTCACTCGACGATTACTGTTCAGCGACATTACTGTTCATCACGAGTATTGTTCATCACGGATACTGTTCATCGTACTATTCATCAGTACTGTTCACATGCACTGTTCATTGTCACCATTTGCAATTTTGGGGTATGCTTTTTTTGCTCGTTTCTGTGTTTAGTTTGGTTTGATTTGTTCGTTTGTGGGTTTTGAGGGTTTCGTTTTCATCTAGCTTTGTTGATTTCGAGATCTTGATCGTTTTTTGCTGCTACTCGTATTTACTATTTGACTGATATTGAAATATGGCCCCAAGAGATGATTCTCTTCAGTCCATTAGTATTCAACTTGATGGCAAAAACTATGCCTATTGGAGTTATGTTATGAAAAATTTCTTGCGGGGCAAGACTATGTGGGGGATTGTTACAGGTGACAAGAAGAAACCAGCAGATGAGAAGGCCGCTAATTATGAAACCTTACTGGATTCATGGGAGACTGATAACTCCAAGATCATTACTTGGATTAATAATTCTGTCATCCAGTCTATTGGTACTCAGTTGGCGAAGTATGACACGATAAAGGAAGTTTGGGATCACTTGGCTAGGTTGTATACTCAGTCTCACTTTGCAAAGCAGTATCAATTAGAGTTTGATATTCGAGCCCTCCAACAGAACAATCTCAGTGTTCAAGAGTTTTAAGCATCTATGTCGGATTTATGGAATTAGTTAGCTCTTACAGAACCTGATGTGTTGAAGGCTTTTAGACCTTATATTGATAGAAGAGAAGAGCAACGTTTGGTTCAGTTCTTGATGGCATTACGTTCAGATTTTGAAGGTCTGCGTGGATCAATCTTGCATCGTACATGATGCGACCTTGCTCTGATTTCTTCTGTGAACTTCTCTCGATCGTCTAGCTATCACTGCAAGATCACAAGAACAGTGGCCGTCAGCTTCTTTTCGGGAGGGGCTCCCAGAAAAACGCTCTGATGGTCAAGTTAGAGGGTATTTTAGGGTTTGTGTGTATTCTCTCTAGAAAGCTTGGAGAACTTACCTTGCAGGTCTGAGAGCACATCATTTTATACCTAGCGCTCCTGCCTGAGCCGTACCAGACACAATCGCTTTTGGGGAGACAGGATCAGAGGCGCTGATTGGAGGGTCATGCGCCTTCAATTGTTAGAGCGCTCTCATTGGCTCAGACGATAATGCTCTGATCCTCCTGCTTGTCTCCTGACCGTATCTTTTGTCCTGGAGCCAGGAGCACCTCTTGGCGGGCGCGAGCCTTTCGCCTGTGCGCTTCCCGGGTATGCCAGCAGGCGCTAAGCCTGCTGGGCTGAGGGCTAGACGCGGTTCTGCTATGCTGCCCTAGGCACGCCATCAAGTCCCCTAGTCCAGTAGTTGTACTGTTGCAGCGCTAGTTACGACGTTCTGAGCTTAACTAACTGACGCGTGTTGGTTTTTCTTTATCCACCACTCCGTCTTTAATGGCGACGTGACTGCGAGATATGACTAGCAGTTACATCACTATGCCAGACATTTAAATGTCCCGCCTCTTCTACTTCCTTATTAAGGGTCTCTGCACGGTTTCACTTGCCTTATCTGCTCTTCTTTTCCCTATTTGCGTTCATCTTCCATTTTCGTTCATGGCAAACCTTCCCAGAATCATTCCATCCGCCGCCGAGTATCGTCACTTGGCGATCACTTATGGTTTGTCTTCCTTGGAGGGTGTGGAGTTTCCCTATCCTAGTTCCATTATCTCCTCCCCTCCCCCTGGTAAGATTGGGGTTTATCTGAAAACCCTAGATGCTGGTATACGCTTTCCGCTAACGGATTTCCAGGATTAGGTCCTCCAGAAATATGGTTGCAGCCTTCAGATGTTGACCCCCAACGCAGTTAACAAAGTGGTTGTGTTTGAAATGATCTGCCGGGCCAACGGGTATCTTCCGAATTACTTCGTCTTCAAGTTTTTCTTCCGGTTTTGTGTTACCAGAGATAAATGCATTTTCTCGGTCTGGCGAGGAGGACACGTTTTAGTCCCCGACGGGCGTACCCCCAAAAATTGGAAAGATAAATGGTTGTGGGTGAATCAGGAGCTGGTTGGGAGTGGCCGCTATGGTGCCAATGTTTTCGCCGATACCGTCCCTAAACTCTTTCCTCACAACCAAGGTGTCGCCGACTACTTGAAGGGTGTGCAGGTATCCGCTGATGATTACTCCGAGACACTTGTTTCTGGGGTAGGGATGAGTCCCTCTTGGAGGCGACGTGGTAAAATGGCGGTGTTCTTCTCCGTCATTGATGGTGAGTGTTGTATTCCTTGGTTCCTTTTTGTCTCCTTATTGCTCCTATGTTATTTATTTTCGTTCTATTTTCCCTAGGTGTTGAGTGTTCTCTGTCTATGGATGAAGTGCTGCGAAAACATTATCGGGGCAAGTTGGAGTTTCGCGAGGTGGACTTGCTCGATCGGCTTCCCCCACCTCACCGGATGGATCAACTTGCTCTAACCATTGCCGCTCCCGTTCCTCCGACAGGTTCATCGGTGTCCGAGGAGAATCTGTTGCATGCTCGCCCTATATTTGCTATCATGCCCCTAGGTGGCATTCCTTCCTCCTCCATGGAGGATAATGAAGAAAGGAAGGGATCATCGCTGATGTATGACGGATGCAGGCGAAACGAAAAGTTGTACAAGCCATGGGTGAGCCGGTTAATGGTGCGCCCATTGTTGCCAAGAGTATACATACTAGGCGCAACTTTTCTCGCCTATTGAGTTCTATGAGTTCCACACCGACCGGTGTGGTGGTGATCCCTGATGACGACACGCAACAGTCCGAAGGGATCGACAGGGCGACTGAACAGCCCATGATTTCAGACTTCTCTTCTATTCCTTCTCCAAATGTTCTGTTTACTCCTTCAAAGCTTTCCCCTGTAAAAAGCTCTGGTGTCCCAGGACAAGCTGCAATCTCCAAGGGTGGTGGTCCTGGAGATGGTGTTTCTGAATTTACTGTTTTCATTCCGCCCTGGGATCTTCGCAATGACTCTCGACTCTTTGTGCGCGCCAATGCTCTGGAATTTCACAACACGCCTTTCCTTCGGCTGTAGTTGGAGATATAGAGGCGATGGGTAACCCCGCCCTTGCTCAAAATATGGCCTATGTTGCCGTACAAGCCATGTTTTATCTTGTTGCAGGTTCCAGGCGCATCCATTCCCTCTGCGAGATGGAGATTGCACATGCCGCCTGTGGATCGCGTGTAGCGAGTCTGGAGCATCGTCTGGTCGAGCTTGGTGATGATCTCCGTGTTTCTGAGAAGTAGTGCGAGTTGTTAGCTTCTGAGAAAAACGTCCTTGATGAAGCCAGAGCTGAGTTGGAGGCCAAGGTTGATTCCCTCACACAGATGAACGAGGGTTTGATGATTCAGGTGGAGAGTCTTGAGCGTGATGCCGCTGATCGTGACAAGCTTGTATCGTCGCTTCAGTCGGACGTGGATGCTTCTCGTCGGGACCTGGATTGGCTAGTGCGTGTTGGTGTTGTTCGTATTGTTGATAAGCTGATTGAGCATCCCGATTTTACCAATTCCATAAGCCTTATCCGTCATGTTGCATTTGTGGCTGGGGTCGAGTCTCTTCAGAAGGCTTCTGTTGGTGGTAGGGGTGTGGCTGCTGGTGCTTCTTTGGATGGTCCTGCGGTTAGTGTAAACGATGCTTTTTTGTATTTTTCCAGTATGGATCATGCATCTTTGTTGGGTTTGGGGGAGTTAGGTATTGAGGGTCTTTGAGAGTTGTGTTCCTTTGGTGGTTCTGAGAGTACCCCAGAAAGTGTGGTGGGTCAGGAGATTGTGCCGGTAGGCGAGGTTGGTGCGGGGGAAAACGTTAAGGATAGTGAGGCTGGCAATGAAGGTGATCGTGGGATTGGAGCGGGCATTGGTGATGATAATGTTGGTGAAGTGGTTGTGGGCGATGGGAAGGATGTTGGTGAAGGTGCTCAGGCATCGTGTGCTACCCCTCCTGGGGTGTGAAAATTTCTTTGCTTTGTTGGTTTTGATTTTTTGGCTTTTGTAATGTTTGGACAAAAAATGTTTTATTTCCTTAGTGTGTATTTTGTATGCTCTAAGCATTATCTCATTGTCTTTCTTTTTTTTTTTTTTTTGCTTTGCTTATTGTTTGGCTTGCTTGTTTATTATTCATTGTCTATAAGATGCAGCACCCTGATGTGCTAGGCATTTCGTTTTGCCCATGCTTTCTTTGACACACTAAGTGTCGGTATTGGGCGCTCTTAGCACCCAACGATCGAGCTTTGCATGTGAACATTCAATCGTTATAAATTAATACACTAAGTATCAAAGATCAGCAATTGCATTATCATTCTACATTGACCGCAGATTTTTTTTAAATACTCTAAGTATTAAACTCATGTCACTAAGCATGAACACATGTACCCTAAGTACTTTGGGATGTGCTACACTAAACAACACATTGGTCAGCTGGGATTGCGCCTCTTCCCTCTTTTTGTTTAAAAGAAATACTTTTTCAAGTTCCTAGCATTCCACGTTCTTGGAATCTGCTTTCCTTCCATTGTTTCTAACACATATGCGCCATTCCTATTTACCTCTACGACTCTAGAAGGGCCCTCCCAGGTTGGTCCCAACTTGCCTCGGGGTTGGGCTCGACTTGCCTCATTTTTTCTTATAACATATTCACCAACTCTAAACGCTTTTTCCTTTACTCTTTAGTTGTAATACCTTTCTGTCGCGTGCTTGTATGCAGCTTGGCGCATTCTAGATTTTTCACGCTTTACCTCTAGGACATCCAAGTTTATCCTTAGGTCTTAAGCATTGCTTTCCTCGTCCTTGTTGGTCACCCTTAGTGTGCTCACTGCCACCTCCATGGGAAGCATGGCCTCTGTCCCGTACGTCAGACTGAAGGGTGTTTCCTTCGTGCTTGTTTGCGGTGTAGTTCTGTACGACCACAGTACCATCGGTATCTCCTCCGCCCAATTCCCTTTTGCTTTGCCTAGCCTCTTCTTGATTCCATTCACAGTGGTTTGATTGGACACCTCTATCTGTCCGTTCCCTTGCGGGTATGCTACCGATGTGAAATGTTGGCTTATCCCTTTTGTGGTGCACCACTCTCTGAACGGGTTCTCAGCAAACTGTAGGCCGTTATCACTAACAAGGACTTTAGGCGTGCCAAATCTTGTCATGATGTTCTTCCATATGAATTTTATCATGTGCCTCCCTGATATGCACGCCAATGGCTCCGCTTCGATCCATTTTGTGAAGTAGTCCGCTGCCACCACCATATACTTTAGCTTTCCTGGTACTTCTGGGAATGGGCCTACTATATCTATGCCCCACTGGTAGAATGGCCATGGGCTGGATATGCTATGCAGCGGTACCGGGGATTCGCTTGGACTGGGGCGTAATACTGGCACTCCCCACATTTCCTGGTCATTTCTATCGCATCTTGCTGTATCGTCGGCCAGTACACCCCCATACGTAACACCTTTCCCGTTAAAGCTCGCGCCACTTCGTGTGCGCTTACCTGGCTTGAGTGTGCTTCTTGTAACATCTCTTTCCCTTTGGCTTGGTCCACACACTTTATCCATGGGGCCGTAAACCCTTTCTTGTACAATTCCCCGTTAACCATTGCGTATGAAGGCGCTTTTATACGTATCTTCCTAGCCTCCCCATGGTCGTCTGGTAGTACCCCTCTTTGTAGGTATTCCCGGAACGGTGTCATCCACGTGGGTCCGGGTGGGGCTAGAGCATTCACCTGCTGCTCGTTTATACTTATTTCGCGAAGTACCTCCACTAGGACCTTCTTCGACAGATGGCCGAAGCATGTGGATGCCAACTTACTTAAAGCGTCTGCACTCTTGTTTTCACTCCTAGGTATCTGCTTGATTGTGAACCGCTCGAATAATCCTACCAATTGCTTTACCATATTTACATACTTTCCCATCCTTTGATCTCTCACCTCAAAACTCCCATTAACCTGGTTTGCTGCTAACCTCGAGTTGGTTAGGGCCGTTATGGCTTTCACGCCCATCTGCTTGGCTAGACGCAATCCTGCGAGTAGCGTTTCGTACTCCGCTTCATTGTTTGATGTGTTGTCAGCCGGGGCCCCCTCAACTGCCCACATTTTCTCTTTGGTTGGGTCCCCTCCGTCCAGAATTTCTAGGAAGAAATCAGCTAGTGCCTGACCCTTGATACTCGTCCTTGGGAGGTAATTTATGTCGTGCTCTCCTAGTTCGATTGCCCACTTCGCCAGTCGGCCCGACGTCTCCAGCTTGAGTAGTATCTGTTTGATGGGGTAAATCGTGAGCACCTTGATCTGGTGTGCTTGAAAGTACCGCCTTAGTCGTCGCACCGCATAGATGAGCACCAGGACCAGTCTCTCCAGTGTGGGATAGTTGAGTTCCGGTCCTTGCAGCGCCCTACTAACAAAGTATATCGGTTTCTGTTCCCCTTCCATTTCGACCGTCAATATTGAAGATATTGCTTCGCCTGATGTCGAGAGATACACCTGTAACGTCTCTCCAGGGATGGGGATGTCCAGCGTGGGTAATTCATGTAGTTCTTCCTTGATTCTTTGGAGCGCCTTTTCTGCTTCATTCGTCAACTGGAAATTCCTTTTCTCAATACATCCCTTCAATGTGTGGAACAACGGCATGGCCTTGTCAGCGGATTTCGAAATGAACCTGCTTAGAGCTGTAAGCTTCCCATTCAGACCTTGAGCATCTCTGAGGGAGTTCGATGTCGGTGTCTCAATGAATTCATCGATGTCAGGCTGGGTTGGATACCTTGTCTGGTGACGTAGTACCCCAGGAACTGCCCCTCTTCTACCCCAAACGTACACTTGGCTGGGTTCAACTTCATTTTTACCGCCTCTAGGGTTTGGAAAGTCTCCTCAATATCATCTAACATCTTGTCTTCATGCGGGCTCTTAATCACCATGTCGTCCACATATACCTCGATGTTTCTCCCGATTTGTTTGGCAAATATTGAGTCGACCAGGCGCTGATATGTGGCCCCTGCGTTCTTTAAACTGAAAGGCATCTTGGTGTAGCAAAAAGTGCCATGGTCCATGTAGCAGGCTGTGTTCTCCTCATCTTATTTGTTCATCAAAATCTAGTGGTACCCCTTGTACGCGTCCAAAAAGCACTTTAGCTTGAACCCTTGTAACAATTCCACTTTCTGATCAATCTCCGGGAGAGGGTACAATCTTTAGGGCACGCCTTATTTAAGTCGAAAAAGTCTATGCACATATGCCACGACCCGTCTTGCTTGCGGACCATGACCGGGTTCGCGATCCATGTTGGAAATATTGCTTCTCGCACTATCCCGGCTTTTGCCAGTTTGGCTACTTCTGCATTGATTGCCCTGTTACGGTCTCCTCCCTGAACTCTCTTTTTTTGCTTAACCTCATTTGCGCCTAGTTTAATTATGAGTTTATGCTCGATGACCTTCCTTTCTACCCCTACCATATCCATAGGAGTCCATGCAAACACATGTTTGTATTGTTTAAGCAAGTCAACCAGCGCTCTTCTTGTGTGGCTTGGGAGATTGCATCCAATGCTGACTGGCTGGTCGGGGTATCTTTCATTGATTACTTCCTTCCCTTTCACGGGGTTGTTTTTGGGCCTCCATGTCTCCTTGGTTATTTCTGCCGGCTTCATAATTGTATAGCATTACAATTCTTTAGGTGGAGTGGCCAGCACCGTAGCCGCACCCATTGGGGTATCAAACTTCATGATCCCATGCATAATTGATGGTACTGCCCCCAGCTTCAAGAGAGCTGTTCTTCCCAGAATGATGTTGTGTTCCACTGAATGTCAAATGAACACGAAATCTATCAAGGCGGTTTTCTTCCACTTGTTGTCGTGACTAGCAATGGTCATGGGGAGGTGGATTGTGCCCAACGGCCATAGGCTATGACCGGTGAACCCTACTAGCCTCCCAGACGTGGGTTGCAAGTTATCCTTCCAGCGGTCTAGGAGGAGCCGGAAGTAGTGTTCATATATGATGTCCGCCGAACTCCCAGTGTCGACATAGACCCTATGTATAGTTACATCCCTGATGGAGGCTTGTATCACCAGCGGGTTGTCACCCCTCCATCCCTCCGGTCGAGGGTCTTGTATGGAGAAAATGAGTGCGCGTGCTGAGAGTTTGGCGGTCTCCTGCTCCCCCCATTGTTCTTCCCTGCTTCTCTTACTTCGTATCATGAATATCTCCTTGGGTTGGATCCCCTCACGAGGTGTGCCCTTTGCGTTTTCAGCATCAAACTTGGTGCGTAGGCTTTGCGCTACCTCCACCAGATCTCCTTTGAGTTGCTTCTCCTCCATCTCTTTTTTTAACACCGAGCAGTTGACCGTATCGTGAGTCTTACTCTTGTGATACTCACAGTATCGGTTCTTGGGTGACTTGGCCGGCTGCTGTTTTTCAGACTTCTGGGCGGCGACCCCGTCTGTCGTCCTTGACAAACGATCGAAAGTGCGTCAGTGGTCTTCTTGCCTGGCCATAGTGCTTATTCCCCCCCCCCCTGGAAATCCGTGTGACTCGGGTTGTGATGTCTGGTCGCCATAGCATTCAAGTAGGCATGCTTGGATGCCTCGCCGTCTTCCTGCCGCAGATACCGCTCTACCCTTTCCTTCAATTCAGCCCGTGTTAAGGGTTTCTTTCCCATGAGTTTTTGTAACAAAGGGCCTGGCAAGAGCCCCCATGTAAAGGTGCCGACTATGAGCCCTTCATCGTGCCCTGGCACGTCCAGCGTAGCATTTATGAACCGTGTGAAATATTCTCGCACCGTTTCCCCCTCTTTCTGCTTACAACCTATGATTGAATAAGAATCTCCATTGTATGTTTTAAGCGTCGGGAGCTTTTCCTTGTTTGGTATTTCATAATCCAATGATTCTTTGACAAACGGAGACGTCACACTACGGGAAAAGCCTTCTTGGCCTGGAACAATCGACACTCCCTGTTGATATTGATGGTTCATGCCATGTGATGACGGTTAAAGATAGCCAGGACTTGGTCCGTAAAAGGGGTATGGCTGGAATGGCAGCTTGAGGGGATAACTGGCGGAGAAAGGGTGTGTAGGGGTTATAGGGTTGATCATCACCGGCTGTTGCAGACTACCGTTGGCGAGGATCGTCGGTCCAGTCCATGCACCGGCCATCAGGTAGATAGGTGGTAAGTGGTTTCTCATGATTTGTGCCAGTGGCGGTAACGAGGTTATTGAACTCAGTCCACCCGTCATCTAGAATGACGACGGCATTGCAAACGATGGTGAGATATTGAAAGTGTGGCTTAATGGAAGTGTTGTTGGGTGGACCGGTTGTGCCTGCTGCAACGGTAGTGCAAAGAATGGTGGCATCTGAAAGTGTGTAGACGGGAGTGGCCCTACCGGAGTCGTTCCTTGCTGAGAAAGCGGTGGTTGTGGAATGTTTCTGGCGATTACTGTAGAACTTCCTTCGCCTAAAATGGCCCTGTTGACAAAGGTAGACGGTGGTGTTTCATCCAACATCGTCATGGGACGTATGGGACTGATCGGTCGCCCCTCACTGCCGTTGGACGCCATTGACGTTTTCTCTTGTGCTTTTCGTTTGTGTTCTTCATCTCACAAACGGATGGGGCTAAATGATGCGACCTTGCTCTGGTTTCTTCCGTGAACTTCTCTCAATCGTCTAGCTATCACTGCAGGATCACAAGAACAGAGGCGATCAGTCGCTTTCCGGGAGGGGCTTCCGGAAAAATGCTCTGACGGTCAAGTTGGAGGGTATTTTAGGGTTTGTGTGTATTCTCTCTAGGAAGCTTGGAGAACTTACCTCGCAGGTCTGAGAGCACATCCTTTTATACCTAGCGCTCCTGCCTAAGCCGTACCAGACAGAATCGCTTTTGGGGAGACAGGATCAGAGGCGCTTATTGGAAGGTCGTGCGCCTTCAACCGTTAGAGCGCTCTCATTGGCTCAGGCGATAATGCTCTGATCCTCCTGCTTGTCTCCTGACCGTGTCTTTTGTCCTGGAGCCAGGAGCGCCTCTTGGCGGGCGCAAGCCTTTCGCCTGTGCGTTTCGCTCCCGGGGACGCCAGCGGGCGCTAAGCCTGCTGGGCTGAGCTTAGTTGGCATGCCCGACTCTTGGGCTAGACGCGGTTCTGCTGTGCTGCCCTAGGCACACCATCAGGACACCTCTTCTCACTGTTGATTCGGTTGTTCACGAGTTGATTGCTGAAGAAACTCGTATCAAGTCCCATGCTGACAAAGCTCCCAAGACAGCCACTCCTGCTATCTTTGCTGTTTCACAACTACCCCAATCTTCAAACCAAAATCGTCCCAGAGTTGCATTTGATGAGTGTGCTTTCTGTACGAAGAAAAACCATTGGAAGGCAAATTGTCCTTTACTGACAAGCAAGTGAAATCAGCAGCAACAACAAACAAGATCACCAGCACACTCTCAGTCTTCACAGTAGAACAAGTCTTCTGGACAGTCACGTCCCTCTTTTTCATCTTTTAGGCCACCACAGTACGCTGCTGCTACACCTTCAGTTGAGAATGAAACAGATTTCACACCACCATCAACCTTGGATCCACTGATTGTTCAGCAGTTCAGACAGTTCTTAGCTACCAATCCAATTGCCATGTCAGCTTCCATGTCTCATTCAGGTCTGTCTTCATGCAACACGTCAGGTATTCCTTCATCCTTGTGGATATTAGATTTTGGTGCATATCATCACATGTCACCACATTTTTCATCTTTTGCTTCATTATCTTCTCGTACACCTGTCTCTGTTATGTCTGCTAGTGCTACACCCATGTCAGTAGAGGGTGTTGGTTCTATTTTCACTCCTTATATATCTTTAACAGATGTGTATTACATTCCTACACTTGCTTTGAATCTTGCATCAGTCAGTCAGTTGTATAAATCTGGTTGTTGGGTCTTCTTTTCTGATTCATTCTGCTGTGTACAAGACATTCGGTCTCGGAGGGTGATTGGGATAGGCCATAGACTTGGGGAGCTTTATGTCTTGGAGCAGCTACATGTTGCTGATGTTGCTGCATCTAGTGTCGATTTGTCATCTTTTCATTTAAACCCTTCATCGTCTCCTTTTTATCTTTGGCATTCTCATTTGGGACATGTTTCAGCGTCTCGTTTACAATTTTTGGTTTCCACTGGTGTGTTAGGCTCTTTGAAATTTGATGATATTTCTGATTGTTGTGGTTGTAAACTGGGAAAATTTATGCTTTACCGTTTAATAAAAGTGTCACTCGTTCTATTGCTCCCTTTGATATTGTGCATTCTGATGTGTGGGGTCCCTCTCCGATAACCTCCAAGTCAGGAGCTAACTATTATGTTTCATTCATTGATGATTACACTCGTTATACGTGGGTTTATTTTATGAAGCGCATGTCTGACTTTTTCACCATATATAGTGAATTCAGAGCTTTTGTCAAGACTCAACACTCTGCTATCATAAAATGTTTTCGGTGTGATCTGGGAGGAGAATTTACCTCCAATGATTTTAAACAATTATTGGCATCTGATGGCACTATACATCAATCATCTTGTATAGACACTCCTCAGCAAAATGGTGTTGCAGAAAGAAAACATCGACATCTCCTAGAAACTGCTAGATCCTAACTACTCTCTGCTCAAGTTCCCAATATGTTTTAGGGAGAAGCTGTTCATACCACTACTTATGTTATTAATCGCATTCCTACTACGTACACTTCGGGGAAGTCTCCTTATGAAATGTTGTTTGGACAACTCCCAGATTATTCTTCATTACGAGTGTTTGGGTGTACATGTTTTGTCTTAAAGCCTCATGTAGAGAGAGATAAGTTGTCTTCAAAATCAGCTCTTTGTGTTTTTCTGGGATATGGTATTGGTCAGAAAGGTTATCGGTGCTATGATCCTTCAAATCAGAAACTGTATGTATCTCGCAATGTCACCTTTTTGGAGCATATTCCATTCTATAGCATTCCTGTTCAGTCACATGATGCAACCCGAGAAGATCTCCGTACTATTGATCCGTTTAGCATTGACATTGATGATCCACCACATGTCATTGATCCACCACTTGCTGCTGATCCACCACATCTGGCTGATCCAACACCTATCATTGATCCTCTGCCTGCAAATCAACAAGACCCCCCCTCCATCGAGACCTTATCGTAATAAGAAGTCCACAAAGCTTCCTGAATTTGTCTATTCCTCTTACTCACCGGCTTTTGTCTCTTTTATTGCTAATGTACATCGTCTCTCTGAGCCAACATCCTATAAAGAGGCCATTTCTGATCCCCTTTGGCAGACCGCTATGGCTGAGGAACTTGCAGCTCTTTATCAGACTCATACATGGGATCTGGTTCCGCTTCCACCTGGAAAACACACGATTGGTTGTCGTTGGGTTTATAAAATCAAAACAAAGTCTGATGGATCCGTTGAGCGTTATAAAGCCAGACTTGTTGCGAAAGGCTACGCGCGAAAGTATGGTATGGATTATGAGGAGACGTTTGCTTCTGTTGCAAAAATGACGGCTGTTCGCACCTTGATTGCAGTTTCTTCCATTCGCCAATGGAAGATTTATCAAATCGATGTCAAGAATTCTTTCTTGAATGGTGATCTTCATGAAGAAGTATACATGTCTCCTCCCCCTGGTATTGCTCACTGACCAGGTGAAGTTTGTCAACTTCGGAAGGCTCTATATGGCCTCAAACAAGCCCCTCATGCTTGGTTTGAGAAATTTTCTACGGTGATTACTTCTCTTGGTTTTCAACCAAGTAACCATGATTCGGCTCTATTTATTCGATGTACGAATGCAGGTCGGATTATTCTTTCCTTATATGTCGATGACATGAATATTACTGGTGATGATCATGATGGTATAGAGTCTTTAAAGCGTGATTTGGCTCACCATTTTGCTATGAAAGACTTGGGATTACTTCGTTATTTCTTGGGGATTGAAGTTGCTCAATCCCCAAAGGGTTATCTTTTATCTCAAACGAAGTATATTTCAGATTTGTTTGAACGTGCACGACTCACGAATAATCGAACAATTGATACGCCTATAGAGAGTAATGCAAAGTACTCTCCAACTGATGGTGTCCCATTATCATATCCAAGTCTTTATCGTACCATTGTTGGGAGTTTGGTTTACCTGACTGTCACTAGACCGGATATTGCTCATGCAGTTCATGTGGTTAGCCAGTTTGTCACTGCTCCTACTACTGTTCATTGGGGAGTTGTTCTTCGTATTTTGAGATATTTACGTGGTCCTCAGCTCCACACTCTTATGTTTCCTTGTTCATCCTCTCTTGAGTTATGTGCCTATAGTGATGCAAATTGGGATAGTGATATTTATGATCGTAAGTCCACTACTGGGTATTGTGTTTTTCTTTGAGATTCATTGATATCATGGAAAAGCAAGAAACAAGATGTTGTTTCTCGATCTTCTACAAAATCTAAGTATCGAGCCATGGCTATCGCCACTTGTGAGATTGTTTGGTTGAGATGGCTTCTTGCAGATATGGGCGTTCACATCTCTCAGCCTACCCCTTTGTATTGTGATAACGTGAGTGTGATAATGATTGCCAAAAATTCAGTGTTTCATGAGCGCACAAAGCACATTGAGATTGACTGTCATTTCACACGTCATCATCTCCACAAGGGCACTATCTCCCTTCCTTTTGCTCCTTCCTCTTTGCAGATTGCTGATATTCTTACGAAGCCGTTGACTGCTCCTCGATTCCATTTTCTGTCTGACAACCTCTCAATGCTTATTGCTGTTGCATTGTGAGTTTGAAGGGGGATGTTAGCCTAATAATATTTTGGTCTTTATTTTGTATTGGGTTTTATGATTGAGCCTTTTCGCTAGGAAACCCTAATGAGCTTGTCTATATATTATGTCTTTCATTTTCATTGTATTTGTACTTCTCTTTGATAATAATATGAAACCCTAGCCGTTATATGTATTTCACTTGTTAGTTTACAGATACGACCGGTAAAAAAGATTATGCTATAATCAAAGTAAGAAAAGTAATATATGATAAGTATATTCAGGAAAGCTAATGTAATTTTCAATTAGCTCCACTGTCGGATCAAATACTAATTTGCCATCTGGGTTATACACAAAATCAATGAAATTAGAGAACATGTCAACACCTTGCAGTACTATTTCCACTCTGCGAATAAAATTTCAAACTTCAGCGGCAATAAAATATGTAGAACTAAAAGAGTTGCAATTGATTCATATCATACATTTCAAAACTCGATTGAAAGTTCAAGATGAAATTTGGCTATAGTACAACATTAATACTCACTAATTGATGTTTCATAACTTTTAATCAATATATTATACTGAAAATATATAAAAATATTGATGTATTTTTTTTAAAAGTCTTTTTCATGCACCAATTGATGTTTCACATGCATGTTGTGAATTGCAAAACACCTAACAGTACACCACACTTGTTGCAATTGATCCATTTGTACCAATCATTATGAATGTTGGTGATTGTGAATCGTTAGTTAATTACATTCCATTACAATTACTAAATGTAAAATAATTTACATTTCTAATTATAATGAACCATATGGACATTAAAGAGAACAAGGTTTGTAATGTCAATTCTCACAAAAACCACACCAATGCATTTGTTTTATTGCACACAAAAAGTATGCTACAACACTAACATTAAATCATGAATTCGCATATATCTATAACCCAAATGTAGAAAAGTAATCAACTTTATCTTGTGATTTTATTTAATACATTTATCCATTATAAATACTTTAACAAATGCAAGAAAATTACAAGAACTTGTACAAAGTTGGGATAAAATTGGTTAAACACATTGTTCTAATTAGAAACTAAGCAATTTGTAGAGTAAAAAATGAATGCAATGTATGTTTATAGCAAATATGAGTCATGTCACTGAAAATACAACCTATCATTATTATATATAAAAACCCTATTTTTCTCATGCCTCCTCCTACAACACATTTATGCAACTCCTATGATGTCATGTAACCAAACATTTGAACGACACCAATAAAATTGAATCGTCACACCTCCTGAAAGACATCGCCTTCGGACGTTTTTCCTCCGTCTTCCGCTTCATTATAACCGCCAACTAATTAAAATCAATATATGAAACTTCAAATACGCTCTGCTTTTCTTCTCAAAGGTATGTCTTTTGTAAACTTTTGGTTCTAATTCTGTTATTTCGCTTCCCACCTTCATCAATTTGATTCAAATATATTCATTTATGAGTTAAATCTAATCTACAATTTTTGAGGGTGAGACAAAAGTAAATAGCCTTATACACACCAGTATTTTTTACCAGTTCTCCATGTGCAGATCTTTCCTTTGGTACTTCAACAAGAGAACTTCAAATAATAACATTGTTGGTACATTTTTACCGAAAGAATCAAGTGAAAACTCATTATTAGTTGTTGAAGAGTTGTACTAAGCCTTATAAAAACCATAAAGAAATATCATTGCAATGTTATTGTTTGTGTACTGTATATCATTATTATATATATATTATGGAAATTGTTTCTTATGAACACACTGAACTTTCATAATTTTTTCTATTTTAGTCCCTGGACTTTATGGTTTTTTTTTTTTTTTTTTTTTTTTTTTTTTTTTTTTTTTTTCTAGAATTAGTCTGTATGCTTTGGCAACTTTGGTCCTTATTTTTTAGCCATTTTGACACTTTTGGTCCTTGTAATCGATATTTTTATATTTTTTTAGGAACCTTTTAGTATTTAAAGTTTGACCATTCTATTTTAGTCTCTGGACTTTATGTTGTTTTTTTGGCAGAATTGGTCCCTGTACTTTGGCAACTTTGGTCCTCATTTTTTAGCCATTTTGATACTTTTGGTCATTGTAATCGATATTTTTATATTTTTTAGGAATTTTTTAATATTTAAAGTTTGACCACAAAATTTTAACGGTTTGACAACTTTGATCCCTTTTTTCTATTTAGGAACCTTTTAATATTTAAAATTTGGCCATAAAACTTTAACGGTTTCACAACTTTGGTCCTCATTTTTAGCCATTTTGACCATTTTGGTCCTTGTAATCAATATTTTTACATTTTTTTGGAACCTTTTAATATTTAAAGTTTGGCCACAAAACTTTAACGGCTTGACAACTTTGATCCCTTTTCTATTTAGGAACCTTTTAATATTTAAAGTTTGGCCACAAAACTTTAACGGTTTGACAACTTTGGTCCTCATTTTTTAGCCATTTTGACACTTTTGGTCCTTATAATCGATATTTTTACATTTTTTAGGAACCTTTTAATAGTTAAAGTTTGGCCACAAAACTTTAACGGTTTGAAAACTTTGATCCCTTTTCTATTTAAAAACCTTTTAATATTTAAAGGTTGGCCACAAAACTTTAACCGTTCGACAACTTTGATCCCTTTTCTAAAAACTTGTTAATTCCTACCGCTTTAATTCTTTAGCTATTTTGACACTTCTGGTCCTTGCAATCAAAACTTTTACATATCTTCATAAAAACATGAACAAAACGGTCCGGGGCAAAGCCCGGGCTTGTCATCCTTGCACTTTCTACGTCTATCTTATTTATCAATTCGGAAACAACATTGAAAGTTTATGGCCCCCGCGTAGCGGGGGTAACCTTTCTAGTTGTAATATTATGTTTTTATAGGATATTCTGTTAATCATGGACCGCGTTTAGCACGAGCCTAAAACTTTTCTAGTACATATATATATATATATATATATATATATATATATATATATATAAGTTCAATTGAGCAAATTTAAAAGGTTGAGAATAGAGGAATCATTTCTCAGCCACTCATTTATTTTTGCCGCAAAAGCCTCCATTAGACCCGTAGAAATGAGAAAGGAATACACATGTGTTTTCCGACAAAACATGTTTCCTTAAAGTATGTTAATAATTACCTTAATATATACAAAAACATAGTTTTTTTTCGTTTTTTTATTTTTTAACGAACTATTTTTATCAAAAAATGATTTTAAATATATTAAAATTCATAATTTTTTATTCTCTATAAATAGATATCCATATTGATATAGTTTTAAGATAAATTATTTTTTTTTTATAGTTTCAGCTATCGTTATTCATAAGTGAATAAAAATGAATCAGATTTTTACTATAGTACATTCGTTATTAATTTATGAATAAAAAAATATGATTAATTTTTTTTACAGTTTAATTATCATTTATACTACTTATTTATATATGAATAACAAAATAACTGTAATAAAAATCTGATAGAAGTTTTATTCATATATGAATAGAAAATATGACGACAACTAATACATGTTTTAAGTAATAATATATAATATATGACGAAACATGGCGTAAAAAAATATTTTAAGTAATAAAGCTTTATTACGTGTTATAGTCATATATGAATGATACTCAAACTATAAAAATGTTAAACATACGTTTTCTTCATAAATGAATAATGAGTGTACTGTAATAAAAATCTGATGGATTTTTATTCATTTATGAATAACGAGAGCTGAAACTCTAAAAAAATAAAATTTTGATTTTATCTAAAAACTATATTAATATGAATGTCTATATATAGAGAATAAATGTATGGCTGAAAATGATTCCTTCATTCTCAACCTTTTTTTTCTCAATTGAACCATCTTATATATATATATATATATAGAGAGAGAGAGAGAGGGGGGGGTTCAATTGAGAAAAAAAGATTGAAAATGAGGGAATTATTCTCAGTCACACATTTATTTTGTCGCAAAAAACTTTGATGTACCGCCGGAATGGGTAACAAATATACATGTGTTTTCCAACCAAATATGTTTCCTTAAACTATGCTAATCATTACCTTAATATACACAAAAAACTTGGTTTTTTTTTTTTTTTTTATTTTTAGAATGTTATTTTCATCAAAAATTTGTTTTAATTATTTCAAAATTCATAATTTTTTATTTTCTATAAATAGATATCCATGTTGATATAGTTTTGAGATAAAATAAAATTTTTTTTTTTTTTAGAGTTTCAGCTATCGTTATTCATAAGTGAATAAAAACGCATCATGTTTTTATTACAGTATATTCGTTATTCATTTATTAATAAAACGTATGTTTAACTTTTTTACAGTTCAAGTATTGTTTATATATAAATATAACATGTTATAAAGTTTTCTTACCTAAAATATTTTTTACATCATATTTAGACATGTTATATTTATATATGAATAAAACGTGTATTAGTTATCATCATATGTTATATTCATATATTAATAAAACATTTATAAGATTTTGTTATAGTTCATTTGTTATTCATATATAAATAAGTAATATGTTAAAAAAACGATGAAGTGTTTTGAAAATTTGAACTACTTATTCATATAAGAATAACAAATAAACTGTAACAAAATTATGAAAATGTGTTCTTCGTATATTAATATAACTTATGAGGAAAGTCAATACACGTTTTAATCTTATGTGAATATAACATATGACGAGAGTTGATGTAAGCAGTAAATAGTTTATTATATGTTATATTTATTTATGAATGATACTTAATCTATAAAAAAAAATTAATCATATTTTTTATTCATAAGTGAATAACGAATGTATTGTACTAAAAATCTGATTCATTTTTATTCATTTATGAATAACGATAGCTGAAAAAATATATTTTTTTATTTTATCTAAAAACTATATCAATATTGATGTCTATTTGTAGAGAATAAAAAATCATGAATTTTGGTACATTTAAAATCATTTTTTGATAAAAATAGATTTTTAAAAATTAAAAAAATGAAAAAAAAAACTATGTTTATATATATATATATATATATATATATATATATATATATATATATATATATATATATATATATATATATATATATATATATATTAAGGTAATAATTAGCAGAGTTTAAGGAAACTATGTTTTGTTGGAAAACACATGTATATTTCTTATCTATTTCCGTTGGTACAACGGAGGCTTTTGTGGCAAAATAAATGAGTGACTGGGAATAATTCCTCCATTCTCAACCTTTTTTATTTTTTCTCAATTGAACTTACATATATATATATATATATATATATATATATATATATATATATATATATATATATATATATATATATATATTAGGTGTGAGATCCGTGTACTACACGAGTTTGGTTTATTAAAAATAAAAATTTAATATCAATAATTAAACATTAAATATTTTATAAAATAATATTTTTACATAACATAATGTAATCTTTTGAAACATTTATAAAAGAAATCAAATATTTGTTGGAATATTTATAAGATTTTAGTCAAAACTTGAATCATTTATAACATCACTCTGTTTGAATTTAGAAATAACATAAACAATCTCTTGTAATTTCAATCTATACAATTGAAATTTTTTTCTGATTTCCATGCCTTTGCAATGCCATTTCCACTTTCTAATACAAATCATAAACAACCCACTGAATATCTGACTCAGAATCCTGAAAATATATATAAAAAAACATTAATGAGACATTTACTAAAATATACAAAAAAAAGTCAATCTTACTAATATCGATCCTCTTTCAAAATTAGGCCGTCTCACATTAACCTAACCCTATATATATATATATATATATATATATATATATATATATATATATATATATGTTGTATAAGATATGAACATTATTATAGATTTTATCGTTTTTTTCATATAAAGTGTTTTACTACATAGATGGGATGCATTTAAATGTGGCAGCAGTATTATATTGTACTTGTCGCATGCAAACCTGTAACGCTTGATTTGGAATTAGTCTCCAACTAAATCGAATCCATGGAATGATAGTCACTTTACATAAACACATTAAAATAATGTTTAAAACCGGTGATTAATGTATTACTAGGTGTAAGACCTGTGTATTACACGGGTTGATTTAAAAAAATAAGATTAAACATTAAATTAGAATGTAAACATAAAATATTTTTTAATGTATAACTTTTAAAATAAAAAAAGAAAAAATATATTTATTATAATTTAATATCATATATATTGTTATTGTTGTATAAGATATGAACATTATTATAGATTTTATCGTTTTTTTCATATAAAGTGTTTTACTACATAGATGGGATGCATTTAAATGTGGCAGCAGTATTATATTGTACTTGTCGCATGCAAACGTGTAACGCTTGATTTGGAATTAGTCTCCAATTAAATCGAATCCTTGGAATGATAGCCACTTTACATAAACACATTAAAATAATGTTTAAAAACGGTGATTAATGTATTACTAGGTGTGAGACCTGTGTATTATACGGGTTGATTTAAAAAAATAAGATTAAACATTAAATTAAAGTGTAGACATAAAATATTTTTTAATTATAAATTTTAAAATAAAAAAAGAAAAATATATTTATTATAATTTAATATCATATATATGATATTTAATATTTTATATATATAACTATATGACTTTAATTTTAAAAATTGAAGCAAATCAAAAATTGACAAGTGGATAATATTATTTCAAAAATACCACAAAATGACAACTGTCAAACCCATGAGAGATTGACATGTGACAAAAAAACTTTTATTTATTAAGGAGGATAATAAAGACAAAATTGCAAAAATGGTCCTTATGGTACACATTTTTTTGGGGTTTTAGTCCAAACCCCGACTTTTTTTAGTTTCATAGTCCTTTTTGAGATAGTTTCATTGCGGATTTGGTCCCTCGGTAAAGTGAATGAATTTAATAACCTTGGGTATTTATTTTCTATTTCTAAATTCATTTTTTATGTTTTAATAATTATTTATTCATTTTAATAATTAAAAAAATGAAAGGTCTCTCTCTCTCTCTCTCTCCACACTAAATAACTACATACCACCACCCAATATTTGAATCTTTGATTACAAAAGAACCACCAACTATGGTGTCCGTGAGGATTTGGTTGCTGTCATCGAAGAACAAAACCCATTGATTATTGTAGCAGCTAGTTCTCTACAGAGATTGAGATTTTCAAGAAGGATTGATTCAAACCCGAATTGGGATTCAAGAAGATGATAGAGTATCGTTCAGATGCAGATTCATAATGTGGTGACCTAGATTCACAGTGACCAATTTCGCCGTCAAATCTAAGGCAAATAAAGAAGAGGGTGATTGCAGACACCATAATTGATGCCCATCATCCCACCCACCACGGTTATGATTGAACTCCGACCATTGTTATCGTGTGGTCAATTCTGCTTGCTTTGATTTTCTCCTTTTTGTGGGTCTTGATTTTCTCTGATTGCACTCGACTTCAACATCAAAGGGAACATGATGACGATGTTTGATTTAAAATCCAACAATCGGAATCCGGGTTTGTACCATTTTCATTTTCTTTAAAACCTCACCTACAATCTCAAACCGTTGTTCTTCGTATTTTTGCTTTACAAGCCTGAATCGATTTCAAAGGAAGATTAAGGGTAGGCATACAGGGAGATGGATGGTTTCAATTCATTGAAAATGTTAGACGGTGGTGAATTCGTAACTGGTTTTGGGGGAGATCGCTGAACAGTAAGATGAATCGATCTTCATGTTCATGTCCTAGGATACATCTATAATCTTTGGTTTTTACTCTGGAAAATCATGTGTGCATGAACCCAAATTATTTCATCTACAATCCTCAAAAGCTATGCTTCACGATTTCAATTTCAATGACTTATGTTACCAACTCATTTAATGCTACCTGAATATTTAATTGATTGAAATCACAAAAACATGTAGTTAAAAAAACTAGAAAATCGAATGAAATTATGCAAGAAGTGTGTGTATGTGTGTGTGAACCAAAAACTAGTTCTTGATCTGGGTTTTTACAAGAGAGACAGAGATAGGGCCCCTCTTTATTTATTAATGATTAAAATAGATAAATATATATTAAATTTAAAAAAATGAAAGAAAAATGAAAAATAACTACATGAGGGGCATTACAGTCATTTCAGTTTACCAAGGGACCGAATACGTATTGAAACCAGGCCAAAAGGACCACCAATACAAAAAAGTCGAGGTTTGGACCAAACCTCAAAAAAATGCATACCATAGGGACCATATTTGCAGTTTTGTCTATAATAAATCTAAAGGTTTCTTAAGAAAAATCTAATTTTTCATAGAAAGCCCCTTCTATCGAATCATCTTTTTTAATTATTTTATGTAAATTGGTTATCATTATTAATTTTATTTTAATTTTATATCCGATTTTTATTTTTATCTTTTTTTAACTTTTGCCTGATTTTTTAATTTTATTTACGATATTTTTTGTCCAATTTTCTTTCTAAGTTTTCTCTCTTCTATTTTTTTTGAATAAATCATTAATTTTTCTATTTATATAAAAATTTTCTACAACTCTTTTTTTGTTTGGATTAATTTTAAATTTTTAAGCATAAGTCAAATTTTATTTAGATTAATCCAAAATAGATTTTCTTTAAAATTGAATTCTCGAAATCTATCAATGGTTATAGGCGTGTTCAGCAAAACTAGCTGGTAGCGGGTACCGGGTAGCTTGTATCTTATAGCGTTTTGTAAAAAAGCTACATGAAGTAGCATTTGGATTTGAAGCATTTTGATTAAACTAAATGCTAAAAGTTTGTAGTGCTAAACGAGACTTTCTGTTTAAAATGGAGCGTTTTGTCAAACACTAGAAGCTAGAAGCTCTCAAACGCTCCAAAACGCTCTGTACCGAACATGCCCATAGTATAAATCCATATATCATGCACAACTCCAAAAAAAAATGATTTAATTTTAACAAATATCCTATAACCTAAAAAAAACCGATTTTAATATTTGTTTTTATAGAATCCAGTTATTAGTTACTATTTAAGCCATTTATGATAATATTTGTTTATTAAAAAATATATTGTATTATTAATTGATTCTTAATATATATATATATATATATATATATATATATATATATATATATATATATATATATATTAAGAATAGAGAGAGAAGTAAGTTCAATTGAGAAAGTTAAAAAGGTTGAGAATGAGGGAATCAATCTTAGCCACTCATTTATTTTTGCCGCAAAAGCTTCTATCGTACCGACGGAATGGAAAACGAATACACATGTGTTTTTCAACAAAACATGTTTCCTTAAACTATGCTGATTATTACCTTAATATATTAAAAAACATAGTTTTTTTTTTTTTCATTTTTTTAATTTTTAAAGTGCTATTTTTGTCAAAAAATAATTTTAAATATATCAAAATTCATAATTTTTATTCTTCATAAATAGACACACTACTAGAAAAATAGCCTTTTACGACGCTTATTGCGCGTCGTAAAACGCTCAGACGACGCGCAAATGCGCGTCAAGGAAGACTCTGTCATAAAGAGAGACGACGCGCATTTACGACGCGCGGTTATGACACGCAATGCGTATCAAGGAAGGCTCTGTCATAAAGGAATACGACACGCATTTACGTGTCGTAACATTACGACGCGCGTGTTTATGACATGCAATGCGTATCAAGGAAGCCCCTGTCAAGAAAGGCCATGTCATAAATGAAGACGACACATATTTTTGCGTATCATAATTTTAACTTTTTTTTATAAAAAAAATTATTTATAGATTTACTGATTTTCATATTAAATTTGCATTTCATGTTTCATAATAGAAAATAAAATACCATATACCAAAAATACAATACATTGCACAAAAATTAATGTCATACAAATAAGCATTCTAATAGTAGACAAATGTAATACATCAAATAATCTTTCCAATAGTAGACAAATGTAACATTTCAACATTTTTTATATAATTAACTAAATTATTAGCCAAATTTCCTAAAATACCAACATACTTTTCTATGAAGAGCATTAACACTATTTTTTTCCATCAAAAACTTCAAAACCTGCATAATTAAATTAATGTGTAATTAGCTACAGGTAAATAAGATAGGTTTAAGCAAAAGAGTTTTATAATAGTAAGATTTTACTTACCACTGTTGTTAATGACATTGAAAGAAGCAGCCCAACAAACACCCCCTAAGAAGGATTACTACCACATAATTGTTGATATTTGATACTTTATTACTAAATGAAACCAAAAACAAAGTTAAAAAGTCAACAAAATCAGAAGGTTTTAATCAAACATAAAGAGGCTGTAATTCCAAATACTAATTTCAGAATTTGTAGACAAGTTGCTGAATTGACATACAAAAGGCACCATTAGCTTTGAGAAATAAGAATCCGACTTTTAACTTGAAAAGAAATTACCGGCGGATCATGTCCTGCAGATGGACCAGTACTCAGCAACAAGCTTTGAGAAATAAGAATCCGACTCCATTAGCTTGGAGGGCGCATCATATTCCATCATTTCACCTATTATACATGAAATTTTACTATTTTGTAGAGGGTAATTGTGTCATTTTATTAGATATATGGGTTTGTGAAGAATAATATACATACCAAAGGAGAGGACCATGACCATGTCACTGTCTATAACAGTTGAAATCCTATGAGCAATTGTTCCAAGTAAAAAATATATAAACCATGAGTTTCTTCTTCAAGAAAAGTAATATAAATGAATCAAAGAACTAATCAATATTCATTGCAAAAAGAAGCTCCAAAAAGGTCATATTATGATAAAAACAGGGCACATGTGATAAGCTCCCACGCTTACATAAAATTCCAAATTTGCTTTTCAAAAGATCATTGTCTATATAGCTGTCAAACACAACAACGATACATGCCAAGTTGCCAACCAATCCCTACTTGTGTTGTATGCTTTAAAAATAAATAGCCAAACACCATAACCATTTACCCTTTTTAATCTTAGGGAATTTCCTAAATAATATTGTACATCATGCAGTACTCGACTTGTGCTAAAAAAGTCAAATACACACAGAAAACAGAATGATACATCTGACCATGAATCATGGTCTTAGAATAAGGAGCAAAAAGGTAATTTGATAGAGAAACCTGATTATCTTACCATGTATGAACAGAAGGCAAAAGACCAGAGGGTATAAGCATCACACATTAGACACCCTAGATAGCCACTTTGTTATGACTGCAATATCCTGTCTCCACTCATGTTCACGTTGCCAACAACTAGCATCTTTAACAAAACTAGTTGCTCCCTATAGTATCATTAAACATGTCAATATCAATATCAGTGTGTTAGTATGTCAACCTAAAGAACTTGGCAAGATAACTTCAACTCAAACATAAAGAATGGTTAAAGTAATAAACCCAATTAGATATTACAAATAGTCAATTGAAGTAAAAGCCAACATGAAAATGAAGTCACCTAAAAGAATTTCACACACAATACCTGCTATGACATTGAATACGGTTGACTCGGTAGGTCGTTCAGGGATCACAATATGTATTGGAATCCAAAATGGTGGATTTTCATTAGAACTGCAAGAAGGAAAATAAATCTTAGAATGAAATGTATTAAGTATTAACCACAAAGAAATTTTTTCAAATTGTGGAAGGTTAACATGAAATTGTGTGCACATCTTAATATGCCTCCTGAAACTGAACAAGATGATAAAACTTGAAACTTTACCAATAGTCCAATACACAAAGTATGTCTGCCAATGTCACATGGTTGGAATACAGATAATATTTCATTACCTTGGTATACATGCACAACTCTCAGATGCACATGCTATGGCATTCAGATTTCCACTCCAAGCAACAGGACTGTTAAAGCACTAAACCCATTTAGATATTACTAATAGTCAAATGAAGTAAAAGAAATCCACACACATCAGTCATTTATGAATGGTCAAGAACTACAGTGGATACATTTGATTACATCAAGATTAGGGGGTATTTAGGATTGCTAATAATTATAAGGTGCTTTAGTTCTTATTAGCTTATTGTGGTTTACTACATCCAATAAGCTAGTAACAGCTTCTATTTATTGACTTAAAGAAGCACTTTTGGAGAAGTTGTTTTATTAATTTATCATCTCTTTGTGGTTAGGTACTGCTAATAAGCTAATTTGAGTGTTTGGATATGTGGTTTTATTTTAACTTATCAGCTTATTGTGTATTGGCATCACAAAAGCTAACCCAAACACTTTTTCTTAAGTTGTGTTTGGTACCTCATAAGCTAATAAACACTTATTATTATTATTATTATTTTTTTTAAAAGGTTGTTTTGAATTAGCGATCCCAAAACACCCTTAGATAGAGAACATCAAGATAGGCCTGCATACCAACCAAATCAGTTGGAAGATACAACTCACTTTACTAAACCTAATAAAAAGGTAATAAAAAAATCCACCTAAATGGCCACACAAATTGTACTTCCTGTCATCCAATCAAATGAAATAGCACCTAATGTGTTTGTTTAAAGTCGACCAGGCAATTTTCCAGTACCAGCCAACATTGACTTTTATAATTAATTTTCCGGTACCAGCCGACATTGGTGAGAGATGTCGTAATAGATCAAGATTCTTAAATGTCAATCTTATGTTTTAAATATGATACTTGCAGCCATTACCAAAGCTCTATTTGGTTCCCTGATGGGATTAAATGCAAAGAGTAAGTCAAATATATGAAAACTAGAAATCAAATTATAGCTTTTTTGGTGAGAGATGGCGTAATAGATCTAAACTAAAAAAAAAAGATGCACGGATTCTCATTTTATTGCACTGATTCTCATTAGGTTTATAAATTATGGGAAGGGTAACTAGGTGGCTTTAAAAAGGTTTTAATTCTGAAAACATGATCGTTTAAATTGAATACACCTGATCAAAAAATGGCTACACATGTATCACAATGATCCACTAGTGCTTTGATCTATTAAAAATTATGAATATCACCAAGGGAATTGGGTTTGATCTATTAAAAATTATGAATAAGCATCCTTAAGATCAGCTTATAACAAAAATTAATTATATATATAACAAGGGTATTTTGGTACTTTAGTAGAATAAAAAAGAAACAACGCCTTACCTTGCTGTAGGCTGATACTTTTTCAGGCTTTCTTGCTGAATTTTGAACCACATTTTCAATCCTTTCACTAATAAACCTAAATCCAATAAAAGAAATAAATAAAGAACACTACAAGAAAAATGATTAATAAAAAAAGGTAAAAAATTAACCGAATTTATAAAAACCTGGGATTTGCTAAATTTACAACTGGTCATATTACTGCACAAGCAAGCATTTCCCTCACTATGTAACGAAATAAAGAACAATTCAGATCCTCATGTTTGATTGTTAAAGATATGAACCCATCCATAAGATGCTGTAGAACTTACAAGAAGTAATGAGCACTAGTTCATCTGGACCTTATTTGTCAGGGGTAATACATGAATACCAAAGATCAGTGACCTATTCTGAAACTATGTTTTTGTGACTTGATTTACTACATCTTCAACAACTGGAGAGTTGACTTTTTTTTTCTCCAGTCTGACTTTCCTGAGATGGATGTAGGGTCTAAGGGTGGTTTTTTGACAGAAAAAACATGGGTTGCTGGTAGGTTTTTGTTATATGATGCAGCTGTCACTAAAATAAATTTAAAACTGCCAAGTTTATTTGTCAGGGGTAATAAGTAAGGATAATACAACTGCCAAGTTTATTAACATTGAAGCGCTTGTCACTAAAATAAATTTAAAATCAATGTGTGTGATCAATGATCATGTCATTAATCAAAAAGATACAAAAATTATCTAAGAGCTTCCAATTAGATGTTTGACCGTGCTTCCCAGTTAGCTATCCTTCATTAGGAAAAATTCAACCACACTGACACCAGGTTTCAATTGAATTAACGAAAGACAAACATTTAACCTTGAATTAGTTGGGTATGCTAAATAACTTAATGAAATTACATATGAAACTAGGTTACATGCTCTATAGGTTTCTTCTTTTTTCTCTCACAATCAGAAATTATAAAAGTAACATCTCATATGCATTTATTCAAACAGGTTACCTGCTCTCATGGTTCACGAGTGAACAGATAAAAAATTTCCAAATTCACTTTTTTTGTGCTCAAATCATTTGTCTATGAAGAGTGATTTCAATCAGGTAAATCAAGTAATTATCATGAACATTAATAATAAACTTTTCTAATTTCTTCAGATACAACACAAAGGGATGAACTCACATGGAGTCGTGAGCTTTGGCAAATCGGATCTGATTAGCGAACCATGGGAAGGCAAGAACTAGGCGATATGGAGAACATTGGTCAACAGAGTAAGTCAACGACTGAGAATGAGTTGTAGTGGTGTTGTTGAGGTGTGTCGAGATCATGATAAACGTACCTTAATCAACCCTAGGGCTTGGAAACTTGAGCAGTCGTTCCAGTCTCCGATTAGGTGAGGTGAGCCTAAGGTCTCCGGTGGAAAAAGGTGAGCTAAGGTCGCTTGCAGGTGAGAAGAGCCGAGGTAGAGAACGTTTCAGGGAGCACTCCTTGAAAAAAGCCCTAGATAATGGTCCCATTAATTTTTTGATAAGATAAATAGTGTTCAATGAAGAATAGGGTTAGAAGACGATGTTGAATGAATTTTTCAATAATGAGGGCAAGAACGTTCATCGAACAAACCATATTGTTTCATCCTCCTCATGAGAGCTTTGCATTTGAATATTCTTCGTGGATCTTTGTCCTCAGGAGTTAGAAGCATTATCGCAGCATTACGGATTTTGTTGAGTCGTTCCTTTTCAACTTTGCATCGTAGATTGTATTATCCGTTCAATTTCAACTTTGCGTCTAGTCTTTCCTTTTCATTTGAGCGTCAATAATTAGGGCAAGAGGGAAAGGAGAAAAAAAGGAAGGCGGGGTTTTTAATTTTTTAGGTTTTCATTTTTCCCCCCTGGTTATTAAGGGATGGAACGCGCGTTCCATTAAAATTTACAAAGCGACATCCATAGACGACACACATTTTATTATAGGTGCCCTCTGTGTTTTTTTTGGATCAGACACTAATTTAAGGGCACTCAGTAATGCGCGACCTAAATTCTTAATTTTTTTGAAGAGATGACTCTTTTTTTAATGTTGCTCTCTAATGCGTAACATAAATCAAAGAGCGTCGTGTTTTGCGCGTCGTAAAAGGCTGTTTTTTTAGTAGTGACATCAATGTTCATATAGTTTTAAGATATATTAAATATTTTTTAATAGTTTCAGCTATCATTATTCATAAATGAATAAAAATGCATTAGATTTTTACTACAGTACATTCATTATTTATTTTTGAATAAAAAAATATGATTAATTTTTTTTACAGTTTAAGTATTATTTATAATACTTATTCATATATGAATAACAAATTAACTGTAACAAAAATCTGATAAATGTTTTATTCACATACGAATATAAAATATAGCGACAACTAATACACGTTCTATTCATATATAAAAATAATATATGATGAAAGACGATGTAAAAAATTATATTTTAAGTACTAAAACTTTATTATATGTTATATTCATATATGAACGATATTCAAACTATAAAAAAAGTTAAGCATACGTTTTATTCATAAATGAATAACGGATGTACTATAATAAAAATCTGATGAATTTTTATTCATTTATGAATAACGAGAACTGAAATTCTAAATTTTTTTTTTATCTTAAAACTATATAAATATAGATGTCTATTTATAGAGAATAAAAAATTATGAATTTTGATATATTTAAAATAATTTTTCGACATAAATAGCTTTCTAAAAATTAAGAAAACAAAAAAAAGTATGTTTATGTGTATATTAAGGTAATGATTAACATAGTTTAAGGAAACATATTTGGTTGGAAAACACATGTGTGTCCGTTATCTATATCCGCCGTTATGCCTAAGTATTTTGCGGCAAAAATAAATAAATAAATAAATAAATAAATAAATAAATAAATAAATAAATATATATATATATATATATATATATATATATATATATATATATATATATATATATATATATATATATATATATATATATATATGAAGTAGGTACTCAAATAGTGGTAGGAACCGTGAAAACCATTTTTGGCCTTAAGATTGAAAAAATAAATGGCAATGATTTGATTTATCATCAAAATCTCCGGAGAATGTTAATTGTTTGGAGCATATAAATGACAAAAACAATAATATTAAAAGAAAAAAGAAAAAAAAGGAAAGGAATATTCGGCCACGTGGCATCTCTAGGAGTTGACATGAGCCCTACCTCAGTATGACAAGAATTGAACCCTTCTTGGGTGGAGGATTTATTTTCCACCCAATTAGTTTTTTTTGGTCATAACTTTTTTTCTTTGAAAAAAAATCTAAAGTAACCAAAGTTCTTAAAATTTAATTCTTTACAAATATCACAATCATGAAAAATTAAAAAAAAAAAATTTATTTTTTATATTTATAAAAGAACCCAGAAAAAAATCTCCAAAATTATAAAAATTTAAGGAATACTTCTACTCACTATTCTAATGACTTTGTAAAAAGAATTTCTAAAAGATAAGATGTTTAGATACTAAACTTGATTTTAAAAGATTAAAAGTTTTTAAAAAAATATTGAACATAATATGATGCAAATAGAGATGATTCAAAAATATTATGATTCAATATGTTTCAAATCCTTAATTTGTATTGATCTGAAAATATTTTGATTCAAATACTTAATGATCTTTAATTATTACTCCCTCCGTCCCAAATTGATAGTCCACTTTTGATTTTTGAAGTCTTTTTTCTTCCACTTTGACCTTAAATATTTTTATTTGTATTATATATTACTTGATAAAACTTATAACAATGAAAAAACATTTAAAATATAATCCATTCATATATTTTGCATCAAATATTATCTATCAAACACAAAAATATTTAAGGTCAAAGTTTAAGAAAAAAGATATCAAAAGTCAAAAGTTCGGGACGGAGGTAGTATATTTTTTATGATTCAAAATTAAATGATTCAAAAATTATAATGAACCAAATGTTGTATTGAATAAAAACTTTATTCAATTTAATATATTATGATCCAAAAATGTATGTTGCATAATATCGTTATGATTCAAAATACTATGATTTAAAATTTATGATCCAAAAATAATATGATTAAAAAAAAGTATGAATGGAAAATATTATGATGCTTAATATTTTTCTTATTTAAAATATTATTATTGTTAAACATTAAAAAAGTCAAACCGAGCATATTCTACTTAAGAAAAAATGAAAAAAACTGAAAAAAAAGAAAAAAAAATGAAAAAAGTCAAACTGAGCATATATCTGCAAGTATGTAGTAAAGTTACTAAAAAAAAAGAAAAAAAAAGAATTAAAAAGAAATGAAAAAATATAAAAATATTAAATTGAGCATATATCTATTTAAGAAAAAAAATTGATTTTTTTAATGAAAAAAAAATAATAATAAAAAAAAGAAAAAAACAAAATAAATGAAAAAGAAAAGGAAAATTCATTTAAATGACGCTCAATGGACGTTCGTCGCGCATGATTATTCCCTCTAGTCCTTATTATGCTCCATGCAAGTGCGTCGTGTGCAAATGCATCACGACCAAATAAATGAGTTTGATGTTTCTGTTCTTGACGAAATGAGTGGTGGGGAATCGTCCTCGCGATTCTTATCAAAATTTGGGTTCCTACTGGAACCGCACCCTGTATATATATATATATATATATATATATATATATATATATATATATATATATATATATATATATATATGTGTGTGTGTGTGTGTGTGTGTGTGTGTGTGTGTAACGTCCCAAAATTCAAGTCCAATTTTTTTTTTTTAATTAAGTTGTTCATAAAACATTCACTAGAAAATATTGAATCAACATGTCATCTCATAAAATCAAGTATCATGTTTCAAACCCACAACATACGCAAATAACATATCAGAGTACAATCCCAGAAAACACCGTGCGGAAAATCAAATGTGTGTGTGATGCCATGCTACGCCGCCGGCTCCTTCCCCTTAAATGAAGAGGTACCTGAAACCAAAAACTGAAACCGTAAGCACAAAGCTTAGTGAGTTCCCCCATCATACCACATACCATACAATACCATCGGTATCTTTCAACCGGTAATCGTCATCGGTATCTTTCAACCGGTAACTGGGGACTATTCCACCCCCTACCACTAGCATACAATAGCAAGACATAAGCACACAGTCAGGCATATCCGGGTACTGATCTACCCCTTGGTCCTAAGGACCACTATCAGGGAAACTATCCCTATCATGTAACATATCATACAGATATAACTCATAACGAAACGCATACCAGACCAAGATAAATTATCACAAAGACAATTATCTTCTAAATACTCCTCAATGGTGGGCGGGCATTGTGGCCTTAGACCCACCCTACTGGAAGATAACTCACCTCATACAAGTAGCTGCTGATAATCAGTGCGGGAAACCTCCGTCCGCTGCTACTCCGGAAATCCTCCGGCTACAAACCCCACAAACACTCAGTTAGAAACGGATCTCTATACTTAGGGTAAAATGACCATTTTACCCTTAACCAAGTCAAGTCAAAGTCATAGTCAACTTCCAGTTGACCCGACTCGCCGAGTTGGGCCATCAACTCGTCGAGTCCCTCACTCTCTACTCGTCCCCATCCGCGACTCTACTCGTCGAGTTGGGCCGACAACTCGACGAGTTCTTCTCCCATTCGAAAACCGTAAGTATACTCATCTGACTTGCCGAGTTTGAAGAACAACACGCCGAGTCCCACGAGCAGATCTCCTACTCGCTTCCAAATCCTCACCAGGGCATTCTTTATGAGGATTTGGGTTTCTGGGACTATTGCTACACGTTAAGTTGCTAATTCCGCGAGCAGTGACGAAGGGTTGGACCCTCTACACTTAAACCCCTCTCAACTCAGTAACTGTTCATATGACTCGCCGAGTTTGAAAAACAACTCGTCGAGCTCCAGGAAATCTTCATAGGACTCGCCGAGTTGTTCATCCAACTCGCTGAGTCTAAGGCCATTTTCATAGAACTCACCGAGTTCCACTTTGGGACTCGCCGAGTCCCTTCGACCCATTTCCCATATAGGCCAAATATGAGACATGCAACGCTTCCAAACCATAGATCTATGTACCTAGGGTATGCTTAAAACGTAAAGTTGCAAACTTTACGTGCATGCATGACCCTATTGTTGGATAAGGTGTCTAAGTCCATAACTATTTCGGGCTTGTACTTGACCCGACCCGGCATGGTCCATTTGGGTTGCATGGCACCATGCAATTGGATAGACTAAATGAGAGAAATAACACTTGGAGATTATTAATATATTATAAGTTCTAATATATTAATAATATTATTTGATTAGTTGATCAAAGAATTAATTTGGAATTAATTAAGTGATCAAAGGATAACTAATTAAATATATAGGTTGATTATGTAAATCATCCATATCTTGTATAGTGGGCTAAGAGGCTCCATGGATTATCAAGTTGGGTTCTACCCATAGGATGCTCCATGGATGCTCCATGGGAGTTACAAACCCATGGGTCATGGAAATGAAGAGTCATGACACATTAGGGTTTACATGGTGTAACCCTAGATGTGTCAACACTATATAAGAAGCATATTCTCCACCAAAATCGGTGACACACTAAGAAACTAGAGGGCTTGGCCGATTTTGAGAAGTGTGTGTTATCTCAAGAGTCTTTCCAAGAGCATTTGGTGTTGTGTGAAGCATTTGAGGCATCACACTTGGGGTGCTAGGCTCACAAGGTTTCAAGGAACACAAGCAACGACAAGGTAAGTTATTCTATCTATGATTCAAGTTAAAATTGTTCCCCATGTATGCTAGATAGGAATATAACCTTGGAATTCAACTTTGCATGATAATTAGACAAACATAGATCCAAGGTTATTAGGGTTGCATGTACACTTAGGAAGTGTTAGAATGCTGAAAACCCATCACCTATAAGCTCCAAAAGGCAAATCTAAGCTCTTTATATGGTCATATACTCAATAGGGACCTCAATCACTTCAACCACAGAGGCTTTATACTTCTAATACATCCATAAGGTCTAAATTTGAAGTCCTTTCGGATCATAGAGCATAAACACATAGAGTTTGAGGTTTTAGGGCTTAAAAACCACAAACTAGGGACAAAAAGGGGATTTAATGAACTAGAGATCAAGGTAGGAACTTTTCTACCTGAATGGAAGCCTTCCATAGAGTAGATTTCGGATCTACTTCCCCTCCTTGCACCCTTCAACCTTCACCTTCTTATTCTAAGCTCCAAACTTCCTTCACAAAGCCAAAATCACTCACAAGAACAATATGGGGGCTAGGGTTTCGCTCTACAGCTCTTCTGGAAGTGTTAGGGGCAAGGGAGGCCGAGTTAGAGTGTTTAAATAGGGTGTCACTCCTGGATTAGGGTTTTTGTCCAAACAACAGCTTACTCACCGATTCCAGGACCCGACTCGGCGAGTCCACAACTAAAACCCTGTACCCCTTCCCGCTTCTACTCGGCGAGTCGATCCTCTGACTCGCCGAGTCCAAGGCCAAGATACAAAATGCACAAAGAATTAAATAAAAGAATACGTACCAAGAACCAGGTGCTACAAATCTCCCCCACTTATTTTAGACTTCGTCCTCGAAGTCTGTTGCTCGATCCTAAAACAGCTCGGAGTAATGCTCCATCATCTCGTCCACCGGCTCCCAAGTCCACTCCGACCCTTTACAGTGCTGCCATTGCACCTTCACGAGTTCCACTTTCTTGTTCCTCAGATCCTTCGACTTCCGGTCGAGGATCGCTACAGGCCGCTCGATGTAATTCAGGCTGTCATCAACCTGAATGTCCTCCAAAGGTACCACTGCTGAGTCGTCCACCAGACATTTCCTCAGCTGAGAGACGTGGAAAGTGCTGTAGATCTGACTGAGTTTGGCTGGCAGATCCAGCCGGTACGCCACCTTGCCCACCTGGGCTACAACCCTGAAGGGTCCAATGTACCTGGGGCCCAACTTGCCCTGCTTCCTGAATCGGATGACGCCCTTCAATGGCGACACTTTCAGGAGAACTATATCCCCAACCTGGAATTCCAGGTCTGATTGGCGCTTGTCAGCATAACTTTTCTGCCGACTCTAAGCAGTCTGAAGGCTGCTCCTGACCTGCTGAATCTTTTCTGTCGTCTTGAGCACTACTTCGGTGCTCCCCATTACCCTCTGGCCAACCTCGCCCCAGCATATCGGGGTCCTGCACCTCCTCCCATACAACATCTTGAAGGGAGGATGGTCGATACTCGCATGATAGCTATTATTATACGAGAACTCCGCTAACGGGAGGTAGGTATCCCAACTACCTCCGAAATCTAAAACACATGCCCGCAACATATCCTCCAGAGTCTGGATGGTTCGCTCGCTCTGGCCATCTGTCTGCGGGTGAAAAGTGGTGCCAAAATGCAGATGAGTACCCAGCTCGTCATGAAACTTCTTCCAAAATCTGGAAGTAAACCGCAAATCTCTGTCTGAAATCACCGAAACTAGCACTCAGTGCCGCGCCACCACCTCCCTGATATAGATATCGGCCAATTTCTCGGCAGAGATTCTCTCCTGAATCAGGATAAAGTGGGCGCTCTTGGTCAATCGATCGACAATGAACCAGATTGAATCCACTCCCCGCGCGGTTCTGGGAAGCTTGGTGATAAAATCCATCGTGATGTCTTCGCATTTCCACAACGGAATATCCAACGACTGCATCTTGCCGTGTGGTCTCTGATGCTCGGCCTTGACCTTCCTGCAGGTCAAGCACCGCTCCACGTACCATGCCACATCCCACTTCATGCAGGGCCACCAATAATCCAGACGAAGATCCGTCGCCCCGGGATGAATGGAGAATCAGGATTTGTGCGCCTCATCCATCAAGACTTGGCGCACGCCTCCATGATAAGGGGCCCACACCCTATGATGAAGAGTCAATAACCCTCGGCTATCATAGTCGAAAGAGGAAACCTGCCCCACAATCCGCTCACTCTTCCGATGTTCCTCCTTCATAGCCTCCTGCTGAGCCTCCTGCATCCGCTCCAAAAGCGGAGTCACCACTGTCATCCTCAGACAGATATCCATGATAGGAGCTGCCTTGCGGCTAAGCGCATCGACCACGACATTGGCCTTCCCCGGATGGTAAAGGATCTCACAATCATAATCCTTTACAACATCAAGCCACCGACGCTGTCTCATATTCAGATTTGGCTGGTCCATGAGATACCTCAAACTTTTGTGGTCTGTGTAAATCGTACAATGAACCCCATAGAGGTAATGACGCCAAATCTTGAGGGCAAAAACAACAACCCCCAATTCCAAATCATGTGTCGGGTAGTTCACCTCATGAGGCTTCAGCTGCCCGCGCGGTTCTGGGAAGCTTGGTGATAAAATCCATCGTGATGTCTTCGCATTTCCACAGCGGAATATCCAACGACTGCATCTTGCCGTGTGGTCTCTGATGCTCGGCCTTGACCTTCCTGCAGGTTAAGCACCGCTCCACGTACCATGCCACATCCCGCTTTATGCAGGGCCACCAATAGTCCAGATGAAGATCCCTATACATCTTCGTCGCCCCGGGATGAATGGAGAATCAGGATTTGTGCGCCTCCTCCATCAGGACTTGGCGCACGCCTCCATGATAAGGGACCCACACCCTACGGTGAAGAGTCAATAACCCTCGTCTATCATAGTCGAAAGAGGAAACCTGCCCCACAATCCGCTCACTCTTCCGATGTTCCTCCTTCATAACCTCCTGCTGAGCCTCCCGCATCTGCTCCAAAAGCGGAGTCACCACTGTCATCCTCAGACAGATATCCCTGATCGGCGCTGCCTTGCGGCTAAGCGCATTGGCCACGACATTGGCCTTCCCCGGATGGTAAAGGATCTCACAATCATAATCCTTTACAACATCAAGCCACCGACGCTGTCTCATATTCAGATTTGGCTGGTCCATGAGATACCTCAAACTTTTGTGGTATGTGTAAATCGTACAACGAACCCCATAGAGGTAATGACGCCAAATCTTGAGGGCGAAAACAACAACCCCCAACTCCAAATCATGTGTCGGGTAGTTCACCTCATGAGGCTTCAGTTGCCTCGATGCATAGGCGATAACATGCCCCCTCTGCATCAATACCGCGCCCAAACTTGTGATGGATGCATCGCAGTACACAACAAAATCCTCCATTCCCTCTGGCAAGGCTAAAATTGGCGCCTCGCACAATCTCCGTCTCAATGCCTCGAATGCGGCCTGCTGCTCAGGCCCCCAATGATACACCGCCGACTTCTTAGTCAGTCGGGTGAGCAGAACTGCTATCTTGGAGAAGTCCTGAATGAATCTCCGATAGTAGCCTACGAATCCTAGAAAGCTTCGAATCTCAGATGGAGACCTCGGAACCTCCCAACTCATCACGTTCTCCACTTTGGCCGGATCTACCGAAATCCCGTTCTGGTTGACAAGGTGCCCAAGAAACTGCACCTCGCGCAACCAGAACTCATACTTGGAGAACTTAGCATACATGTTCACCCACCTCAAAGTCTCCAGAACCTCCCGCAGATGCTCCTAATGCTGCTCTCGCGTCTTGGAGTAAACCAAGATATCGTCGATAAACACTATCACAGACCGGTCTAACATCGGTCTACATATGCGGTTCATGAGGTCCATGAACGCGGCAAGAGCATTGGTGAGCCCGAAGGGCATCACCACAAACTCATAGTGGCCATAACGCGTCCGAAACGCAGTCTTCTGCACATCCTCCTCTCTGACCCTCATCTGATGATACCCTGAACGCAAGTCAATCTTGGAGAACCAAGATGCTCCCTGTAGCTGGTCAAAGAGGTCATCAATCCTCGAGAGTGGGTAGCGGTTCTTCACCGTTACCTTGTTCATCTCCCGACAATCTATACACATCCAATGCGACCCGTCCTTCTTCCTCACAAACAGAATCAGGGCTCCCCAGGGTGAACTGCTCAGTCTAATGGAACCCTTGTCTAACAGTTCCTGCAGCTGTGTAGACAACTCCTGCATCTCAGGAGGAGCCAACCGATACGGTGCCTTGGCTATCGGAGCCGCAACAGGGACTAGGTCGATCCTAAATTCCAACTGTCGTTCCGGAGGTATCCCATGCAACTCCTCGGGGAATTCGTCCGCAAACTCTCGTACCACAGGTACATCGTCCACCGACACCCTACCCGTCTCCCGGGTATCCATAACATACGCGACATAACCTGCGCAACCCTGCTGGAGGTAACTCCTAGCTCTCGCTGCTGAACATAAAGTTGGTCCTCGCTGTGGCCTCTCGCCCTTAATCATCAGCTCTCCCCCACTTGGGGTCCTGACCCGCACCAACTGCTGCGTGCAGTCGATCACTGCCCCATTAGGGCTGAGCCAATCCATGCCTATAATCACCTTGTTCCCACGCAATGGAATGGGAACCAAGTCTACCAAGTAGCGCTCCTCAAATAACCTCAGCACACAATCTCGAAATACCGTCGATGCCCACACCGAACGGTCGTCTGCAATATCTACCTCTAGAGGGCAATCCAACATGCCTGAAGACTCGAAAAATATCTTGCTAAGCGCAAGAGACACAAATGATCGGGTAGCGCCCGAGTCAAACAACATCAGAATTGGGATGCCGTTCACATGGAACGATCCTAAACAAAGCACATATCAATAACACAATCATATCAAAAAAGATCAGAGGGAAAGAATCATACCAGTCACCACATCAGGTGCAGCGCGTGCCTCCTCGGCTGTCAGCTGAAATGCTCCGCTCCGCACCACTGGAGCCTCTGTCTTGACCTTCCTGCCATCTGTAACCCGCGCCGTCGCTGAGACCGGCGCCGCTGCTGGCACTGCTGCTGACGCTGCTGTCAATCTCAGGCAATTGGCCCTTTTATGGCCCCTCTGATTGCAATGGAAGCAAATCAGGTCTGTCATCTGTACCATAGGGGCGGGGGCAGTATAATCCTTGCCAAAATGCCCCACCTTGCCACACTTATAGCAGCCCGAACCCAGCCTAGTGCGACAAGCTCCCTCATGTGACCGACCACATTTCCCATAACGGTCCCGTCCTGCCTGGCCTTTCGGCTTACCATCAGATCCCTTGGGCTTCCTCCCTGAAGCCCCGATCGTCATCCCCTCCACTGCCTTCCTCTTCTGGACGTGCTCCAGATCAATCTCCCTCTCCCTAGCCCTGGCAATCATGGAATCCAAGGTAGGGCAAGCTGAAAAACTAACATGCTCCTGAATGTCATCTCGTAGCATGTCATGGTAGCAGGTCCTCCTCATATCCTCATCACCCGCATACTGGGGCACCAACAATGCCCTCTCCCGGAACTTGGTGGTGATCTCCGCCAAAGTCTCTGTAGTCTGCCTCATATCCAAAAAAATCCCTGGCCAGCTCCACAGTTGGGGCAAACTTCGCCCTGAATCTAGTCACAACGTCCGACCAAGTCATAGCCTCAACAGCCGAGGCTCCCAATGAGTCACCAACAGACTCCCACTAATCTCTAGCCCAGTCTTGCAAGCATCCTACTACATATTGATATTTGCATATTTAGCCTTATATTTAGTATAGATTTTTATCATTGTTAGCTAGTTTAGTTGCATATCATGGAAAAAGATACTTAAAAGTGTTTGAATTGTGTTTTCAGTCCAAAAGCAAAGCTCGGAAGCAAAAGGAAGCAGGAGAAGCGGTTGGGAGCTCGGGAGTTAAACAAAGAAGAAAAACGCTAAAAATACAAGGTACTCGGCGAGTAGGGTCGACTTGTGACATCCCCATTTTCACGGCCAAAGAAGACCGATGTTGTTTATGCTTTATAAAAATCAGAGTACTTCAAAAAATGTTGCGGAATTTATTCCCAGAAAAACATGGTAAATACGTTATTAAAACATTTTCGAAGAAACGTATTTATTTCATTTTAAAACGTTTGGGATGTCATCGTTAATACAGAAACATAAGCATAAACAGAACTTACAATTATTTACACTAGTGATCTACATCTCTTTAAATCTCTCAGTGTAATGTCACTTCATATCAACACCTGTGATATAAATAAACTGAGTGGGTCAGGTTGGGAAACCTGGTGAGTACATAGGGTTTTCAACCCACAATAATATAATTATTATGTTTAAACAATCAAACAATCAACCCAATTACCCATCCCCATTATCTTCTTTATTCTTAAGGATCTACCCTAAGAATCAGCTATTTCTCATTCATTCATTCCTAAGGATCATCCTAAGGAAACAATATGAAGTCCATTGTTGCCAATGACACATTGGTCAAGCGCAGCTGCTAATATTGTCACTTAGGCTCAGCTGCCAGAATTAGGACATTTTCTATGAGGCGCTTCTGCCGGTATTGACCTTTAAACACTACTGTCATGGTCATAAGGCTCCCTATTAGGCGCAGCTGCCGATACTATCCTTAGAGCGCAGCTGCTAGGACGTTTACCGTAGATCTAAATCATCTACGGGTTGTGGCGCAGCTGCCAATGCTCATCTATAGGGTACTAGGTCCATTGCTGCCAATGTATACCTATAGGGCACTAGGTCCGTACTACTAATGTTCCTCTATTTCAGCTTTTATCCATCATCATTCATCTACCCATGTTTTACCCAACATATTTTGTAGATATAAAATACTTTATACAGTTTACATCATTTAAAGCATTTATAAAAATCTTTCACCAGCATAGACAACAAGTATTCAGACAATATGCACACATAACACGTAATTTATATTAAAATACTTCATATCTATGTGTAAGATGAAAGAGACCATGCACTCACCTGATTAGGTGGTGATTCCGAACTCAGACAGCACTTCGTTATCTCAAAACAATTTTCCTTGACAAAACCTAGTATCAATACCACTAGGGTTTAGTTTTTAACGTTAACCACGACTAATTAATAGTCTAGCTATTATTACTATTATATAAGCGTTAAATAACACTCAATATAACTCATAATAATAGCCCAAATAATTATTTTAAGGTCCTAATAATGTTACTATAATTAAATAAAATCTATATTAAATATAGTATAGGCGTAGCTCACTTACAGCGAGTTTTTATTAAAAATCGGGCTTCGCTGGAGTAGCGTTTCCAAGCCGAAAGCTTTTCTTCTCGGAGCCGTCGGGCGCTCCGGGGCTTTCTTCTCGTGCTAGGGAGGTTCCGTAGACTTGGGAGGGGTTTAGGGAGGCTAGAGAGAAGTTAGAGAGAGAAAGAGAGGCTTATGGTGTGAAGAAAATATGAGGAGTTTACCCTTGTATTTATAGGAGTTTTATAGTAAAGTAGTCTCTAAGCTTCGTCCGTAACTTTTGCATACGAGCTCCGTTTTTGTCTGTCTTTTTACCGTTGAGTTCCTATTAATGAGATCTTCAACTTTCATTTAGACCTCGTTGGCTAATTCTCATTCTATCTCGGATTTACAAAACTGTATCGAATTCGTCGCGCTCGAAAAGTAGGGACTAAGCTTCGTCCATAACTTTTGCATACGAGCTCCGTTTTTTTCTGTCTTTTTACCGTTGAGTTCCTATTAATGAGATCTTCAACTTTCATTTAGACCTCGTTGGCTAATTCTCATTCTATCTCGGATTTACAAAACTGTATCGAATTCGTCGCGCTCGAAAAGTAGGGACTAAGCTTCGTCCATAACTTTCGCATACAAGTTCCGTTTTTGTCTGTCTTTTTACCGTTGAGTTCCTATTAATGAGATCTTCAACTCTCATTTAGACCTCGTTGGCTAATTCTCATTCTATCTCGTATTTACAAAACTATATCGAATTCGCCGCGCTCGAAAAGTAGGGACTAAGCTTCGTCCATAACTTTCGCATACGAGCTCTATTATCGACGTTCTTTATATCCACGCGTTGGTATTTACGAGTACTACAACTTTCATTTAGATCCCGTCGGCTAAAAATCGACCGATCTAAAATTCAGATTTCGGGCTGTGCACTGCTATGCTAAATCTTAGAAAAATCATAACTTCCTCATACGAAGTCAGATTTGGGCATTCTATTTATCGATGTTCTTAGTTTAACATATTCTACGACTTTCGTTTAGATCGCTAAGGCTAAATCTCGCTCTATCGTAAATTCACTATTTACGCTTCCCGGTATCGTGCCGGTTCTATCGCGAAACTTCAACGGGTCATAACTTTTTCGTTATAACTCGGTTTTCGGCGTTCTTTATATGTACGAAAACCTTGTAACATAGTCTACAACATGGTTAAGATTATTTATTCTAAATAATCTTTTGTCGAAAAGTCGTTTTCGACCCCTATTGCCTCTAATTTGACTAGCCCAGATTTGCGGGCGTTACAATTATCTCCCCCTTAGGATGATTACGTCCCGGAATCATCAACGAAACAGGGTCGTATAATGACTCCATACGTCATCTCTTCATCCTAGGTAATAATTATAACTTCTACATTCCTTCGATTCTATCTCTTAAACTCATTGACTGTAAGAGTACTCGATCGTGCACCTGCTCTCTACCTCAGGTTAGACTCCAAATTATGACCTTCAAGTCACAATCTCGATCCTTGCTGGATACGGACATGAGATAAGTTCTTTTATTACTACTATAGATCGATGTGTCATATTCTAATGACCTATCATCGTATGTTGCAACACTTAGACTTAGGTCTCTTAGAGTTAAATTCTAAAACAGACTATGCCTTCCTTCATGTTCTAATGTGATATAATCACACTTTAACATTAGGCATTTCTAACCACCAACTTCTTTAACAACGAGTGCGATACTTCTATTGATCGCTTTGATTTCAACCGTTTGGTTTAATTCAGACGCTACATCAAACTTGGTTCTCTGAACCACACAACATACTCATCGTAGTCGGACTCGATTTGATATGACCACTAGGGTCGGAATATCAACAATCTTCTTAGTCATTACCGAAACGATGGTAACAACACACTTGAATAAAACGAAATCAATTACTAGCTTCTTGGTAACCTTGTGACTTTCCCTGATCCAAGTGTGAGTCCTGTGCTTCCGGTAGTATAGGCCTCTACTACCATTCACACCTACTCATACTCGTCTCAGGTATTGTCCCACAGTTTTCCAAGTCACCACACAAGAAAATCATATAACAACTTAACACATCAGATATCAAAACGAAGGTTTTTATTATTCCTTGAAACTATTACATAGGTGTTCAAGTTCACCCTAGAATATGCCTCTAACAGGCTACAACATACGATTCTATGGCTACCTCATAACTCGATCTTTAGATGTCATGTTGTCACTCCTGAATCCTCGCATTGTCATCTGCTTCGTCAAGGATCATTTGAAATGCTCTCGCCTTTGGCTTTGGCGGCACATTTGGCTTTGTAGCCCCCTCTCTCTTTGGGCAATCTTGCTTGAAGTGTCCTTCCTCATTACATTCGTAACACACCCTTTTATTGAATTTACACTCGTTGGCATAATGCCCATGCTTCCCACACTTGAAACAAGTTACTTCCTCACTGCATTTTCCAGAGTGTTTCTTTTTGCACTTCTCGCACCATCTTTCTTCACTCCCTCCTCCTCTAAACTTCCTGGTACTTGATTTGCTTCTCTCATCGGGCTTCGCAGACCCCTCAAACTTCCCCTTTTCGCCAACCTCGGTCTTGTTGGCGGCTCTTCCCTTGATCATCTCCTCAACCGACTTGGCAGCCCAGATAGCTGCCTCCAAAGTAGGTGCCTGACGCACTTGCACTACATATTCCCATGGAAGTCCTTTTGCGTACTTGTCAATTTTTGTCAGCTCATCCAGAACAAGACGTAAGGCGAACTCCATCTTCTCTGTGAAGTTGTTGGTGTATTCATCAATAGACATGCTTCCTTTCTTTAAGGTAAGGAATTGGTTTTCTAGCTCGAGCAGATTTTGGGCTGAGCAGTACCTATGTTTGAAATGCACCAGAAATTCTACCCATGTTAGTTGCAGGGGCTCATTGGGGCTCAACGTCTTTCCCAAGGTATTCCACCATCGTACAACACCTCCTCGAAACTGACGCACTGCAAACGTGGTCTGTTGTTTTCCCTTGCAACCGCACGTCATGAAAGCTAATTCCATCTCCGAGATCCAATCCATGACCCCGATCGGATCCTCCTTTCTAGTGAAAGTCGATGGCTTGCAAGTCAGAAAATCCTTGTACTTGCATCCATTCCTCTCGACTTCGTCATCTTGGTTGTTTTGTCGAACTATTGGTGGGTTGACTTGACCAACAGTCCCACTGTAGTTTCCTTCCTCAGTCTGCCCTTCGTTCAACTTGGGCTGTTCGATCTGAATAGTCGCTTCCTCTCGATTTTGCTGGAGCAAACGTCTGGTTTCCTCCATTTGACGATCCAACATCACTTGGATCATCGCTTGCACTCCGACCATCGTTATTGGCTCAGCAGCGGCTACCACAACCGATATTTGCTCAATCGCTGGGGGTTGACCTCGGTTCCCATTTGCATTCACGTTTCCGCTACGGGTTCTTGCCATCTTGATCTATACACCGAATAAGGTGAATCTAGACCTTTACTTATGATTGACGTTTAAATCATTATTATCACTCCGAAACGTTTATATGCTAGTTCTAATATCGTAGTTAAACGCTTAGAATCCTAAACACATAAGCTTTCCAGATCCGGTCGGCAACAGACCATAGATCCGAACAAATAATAGCATATCAGGCACAAGCATTTAGCACATAAAAGCATTTTAGGCACAATTCCTAAAATAATCTAGTGCTCACACCTCACAATCATCGCTTAACATTCTAAGTTTAAGTCTAGAAATAAATCCATATTCCTAGTTCGCTTAAACTAATGCTCTGATACCAACTGTGACATCCCCATTTTCACGGCCAAAAAAGACCGACGTTGTTTATGCTTTATAAAAATCAGAGTACTTCAAAAAATGTTGCGGAATTTGTTCCCAGAAAAACATGGTAAATACGTTATTAAAACATTTTCGAAGAAACGTATTTATTTCATTTTAAAACGTTTGGGATGTCATCGTTAATACAGAAACATAAGCATAAACAGAACTTACAATTATTTACACTAGTGATCTACATCTCTTTAAATCTCTCAGTGTAATGTCACTTCATATCAACACCTGTGATATAAATAAACTGAGTGGGTCAGGTTGGGAAACCTGGTGAGTACATAGGGTTTTCAACCCACAATAATATAATTATTATGTTTAAACAATCAAACAATCAACCCAATTACCCATCCCCATTATCTTCTTTATTTTTAAGGATCTACCCTAAGAATCAGCTATTTCTCATTCATTCATTCCTAAGGATCATCCTAAGGAAACAACATGAAGTCCATTGTTGCCAATGACACATTGGTCAAGCGCAGCTGCTAATATTGTCACTTAGGCTCAGCTGCCAGAATTAGGACATTTTCTATGAGGCGCTTCTGCCGGTATTGACCTTTAAACACTACTGTCATGGTCATAAGGCTCCCTATTAGGCGCAGCTGCCGATACTATCCTTAGAGCGCAGCTGCTAGGACGTTTACCGTAGATCTAAATCATCTACAGGTTGTGGCGCAGCTGCCAATGCTCATCTATAGGGTACTAGGTCCATTGCTGCCAATGTATACCTATAGGGCACTAGGTCCGTACTACTAATGTTCCTCTATTTCAGCTTTTATCCATCATCATTCATCTACCCATGTTTTACCCAACATATTTTGTAGATATAAAATACTTTATACAGTTTACATCATTTAAAGCATTTATAAAAATCTTTCACCAGCATAGACAACAAGTATTCAGACAATATGCACACATAACACGTAATTTATATTAAAATACTTCATATCTATGTGTAAGATGAAAGAGACCATGCACTCACCTGATTAGGTGGTGATTCCGAACTCAGACAGCACTTCGTTATCTCAAAACAATTTTCCTTGACAAAACCTAGTATCAATACCACTAGGGTTTAGTTTTTAACGTTAACCACGACTAATTAATAGTCTAGCTATTATTACTATTATATAAGCGTTAAATAACACTCAATATAACTCATAATAATAGCCCAAATAATTATTTTAAGGTCCTAATAATGTTACTATAATTAAATAAAATCTATATTAAATATAGTATAGGCGTAGCTCACTTACAGCGAGTTTTTATTAAAAATCGGGCTTCGCTGGAGTAGCGTTTCCAAGCCGAAAGCTTTTCTTCTCGGAGCCGTCGGGCGCTCCGGGGCTTTCTTCTCGTGCTAGGGAGGTTCCGTAGACTTGGGAGGGGTTTAGGGAGGCTAGAGAGAAGTTAGAGAGAGAAAGAGAGGCTTATGGTGTGAAGAAAATATGAGGAGTTTACCCTTGTATTTATAGGAGTTTTATAGTAAAGTAGTCTCTAAGCTTCGTCCGTAACTTTTGCATACGAGCTCCGTTTTTGTCTGTCTTTTTACCGTTGAGTTCCTATTAATGAGATCTTCAACTTTCATTTAGACCTCGTTGGCTAATTCTCATTCTATCTCGGATTTACAAAACTGTATCGAATTCGTCGCGCTCGAAAAGTAGGGACTAAGCTTCGTCCATAACTTTTGCATACGAGCTCCGTTTTTTTCTGTCTTTTTACCGTTGAGTTCCTATTAATGAGATCTTCAACTTTCATTTAGACCTCGTTGGCTAATTCTCATTCTATCTCGGATTTACAAAACTGTATCGAATTCGTCGCGCTCGAAAAGTAGGGACTAAGCTTCGTCCATAACTTTCGCATACGAGTTCCGTTTTTGTCTGTCTTTTTACCGTTGAGTTCCTATTAATGAGATCTTCAACTCTCATTTAGACCTCGTTGGCTAATTCTCATTCTATCTCGTATTTACAAAACTGTATCGAATTCGCCGCGCTCGAAAAGTAGGGACTAAGCTTCGTCCATAACTTTCGCATACGAGCTCTATTATCGACGTTCTTTATATCCACGCGTTGGTATTTACGAGTACTACAACTTTCATTTAGATCCCGTCGGCTAAAAATCGACCGATCTAAAATTCAGATTCCGGGTTGTGCACTGCTATGCTAAATCTTAGAAAAATCATAACTTCCTCATACGAAGTCAGATTTGGGCATTCTATTTATCGATGTTCTTAATTTAACATATTCTACGACTTTCGTTTAGATCGCTAAGGCTAAATCTCGCTCTATCGTAAATTCACTATTTACGCTTCCCGGTATCGTGCCGGTTCTATCGCGAAACTTCAACGGGTCATAACTTTTTCGTTATAACTCGGTTTTCGGCGTTCTTTATATGTACGAAAACCTTGTAACATACTCTACAACTTGGTTAAGATTATTTATTCTAAATAATCTTTTGTCGAAAAGTCGTTTTCGACCCCTATTGCCTCTAATTTGACTAGCCCAGATTTGCGGGCGTTACACGACTACTCATCGAGTAGCATTGAAGATTCGAGAGGATAAAGACTCCATGACTTACCGTGTACGGGAATTAAGGGATGGACTCGACGAGTTGGTTCGAATCTATAAAAACGGCTGTCCAGATCGACATAAGGTATTCTGGAACCTATTTGGAGAGAAGAGCTGCGATTGGAGAGTCAGAAGAATCCTAGAGATCGAAGATACAACCTAGAATTCAATTCCGAAGGAGATTTGAGGCAAATTCTCATCATTCTACTTAATCTTTTGTTTTTCAATTATGGTTAGACAATTGGAATTCGTTTTATAGCTATTAATTACCTCAATCATGAGCTAAAACTCTTAAACTTCTGTTTGGGGATAGAATATTGAAACTATGGTTTGATTTCTGGTAGGATTAATTCAATATTGGTGATTTTGTTGATTTTAGCTTGTTAAAGAACCTTATGTGTGAATGATAACTATTTTTCTATTGATAGGAAGATAATTAAATAGTATGAACATCTTTTAATTGTCAACCTCATATGTTTATGTTACCACTTTATCATATGTCTAGGATTAATGAATGTGAAACTAGAATTAATAGAAAATTAGGTAAATTCAAGTGTGAGCTTGTGTGATGACCATCAACAAGAGGTTAACTAAAGGACCAAATTAGTTAGCTATTACAAGTCTAAATTAACCCGAATAAATAATCTAGTGAATTAAATTAAATTAGACAGCTGATCACTGTTTGAGTTAGTTTGTTCTCTAAGGATTAGTGCAGCGAACGCGAAGCTAATCACTTGAATCGGTAGCCAATAGAAGAATTAATCCATTGCACTATTACCATAATATCAACCATAGGATCAATTATGTTGAACTAAACAGAAGTTCCTTTCGTCATTGAATTTAGTTGAATCTTTTCTTTTCTAGTTTTTAGTTTAAGTGATAGTTAGTAAGTTTCTAGTCTTGTAAAACTAAAGAAAACCCCTATTTATTATTTAATTTAGATAAAATTAGTCTTTAGTTTTAATTTACCGTTCCCTGTGTTCGATACCCTACTTATTTAGCTTTACCATAATTGATAGGTCCACTGCCTTTGTGTGTTCATTTTATAGGTTTAAAACTAGTTGAGTTTACACACATCAAGTTTTTGGCGCCGTTGCCAGGGAACGGTTCTAAATTAGCATTAATTTCTATTTTTATCGATCCTTTGTGTGGCATTTCTCTTACACAAAGCAAATTCTTAGGAAATTTAGTAGTTAGTATAAGTTTTAATAAATATCCGTTTTAATAAGTAATTAGATTTTTTTTCTGTTTTTGCCTTGAACTCGCCGAGTGCACTCGAAGCAACTCGGCGAGTCCATTGCTGATTCACAGTTTCAGTTTTTATTTCATTTTTGTTCTTTTTACGCATTTTTTCTTGTTTGTTTGCAGTTGTTTCATGACCCGAGGATCTGATACACCTCTGGTCCCTCCTCTTGAAGACCCGAAATCCGTACTAAAGAGGAACAAAGGAAAATCCGTTGGAGAATCCGTTTCTTTAAAGAATTCGCCACTAAAGAACCTCAAGTCCGTTTTCAGCAAGAAGAAGAGAAGTAAATCAGGAGCATCCAACGCCTCTGTAGCAATCGAAGACCCGATTAAAGAAGACACCGAGTACGAGACCGAGGAAGAAGAAGAACCTACATACGAGCACGAATCCGATTTTGAGGACGATTTAGCTATTACCATGGCTAATATCAATGAAGTCCCCATGGGGGAATGGAAGAAGAGGATGCGTGACGATACCGGCTCGGGACTTGTGTAACCCGTAATTCCCGCTACTGCTACTTTTGAGCTAAAGGGCCACATACTTTTATGGAAATGACCACGAAGATGCCTATAAGCACTTGGATGAAGTCAATGATGTAGCTGATTACTTCAATGTTCCAAATGTGCCACGCGAGACCCAACTACTTCGTATGCTTCCAGTCACATTCAAGGGTGCTGCAAAGGATTGGCTCAAGTCACTTTCCCCCGGGTCGGTCACCACATGGGCTAAGATGAAAGAGGAATTCATAGACCATTTTTGCCCGCCTTCTAAAATAGCCAAGTTGAAGAAAGCTATTGCCAACTTCAAGCAACAACCCGGAGAGTCCCTTTATGAGGCATGGGAGAGGTACAAAGGTCTTCTCAGAAATTGCCCACACCATGACCTTAATAGCCAACAAGAAGTCTCCATCTTCTATGATGGAGTTAATGTTACCACAAGGCAATTTCTCGACTTGCAAGGCCCGCTCACAAAGAAGGCACCCCCGGTAATCAAGGAATTAGTTGAAGAATTCTCTAAACATTCTAGAGAATACCACAACCCAAGAAATGAAGTAAGTCGGGGGGTTGTGAACTCGGTCAATGATGGCATGGCGGCGATGATGGCTAAGCTCGATAGTTTAGATAGAAGGATGACAAAAATGGATTAAACAATCCATGCTATTCGAGTTGGATGCGAGAACTTTAGAGGACCTTATCTCACGAAGGATTGTGACTTGGATGAAAATGGAAACAAAAAGGCGCAAGTTTTCTACTCAAGCGGCGATAGATACGACGAGAATTGGCGGAAACCCAGGAAGGAATGGCTCCCGTACGAAGAATATAAAAAGGTAAAGGAAGAGCAATATAAGCAAAAAGAGAGGGGTTTCTATCAAAAGGAAGAACCGGTGGTGGAAAAGAGAGCCGACTTAGAAGAAATGTTTACAAGATTTATAGCCGTGTCCGAGAAAAGACACAATGATCATGATGCTGCAATACAAGAGACCATAACTATACTTAGGAATCAGCAAGCATCTATTCTCAACATTGAGAAACAGCTAGGACAACTTGCACATCAAGTGAACGAGAGAAAACCGGGTGAACTTCCAAGTAAAACCGAGAATAATCTGAGAATGGAGAATGTGAATGCTATAACCTCCAGCTATGGAAAAACTTTTACTCCTATGACCCCTGCACAGAAGGTCTCAACTAAGGTGCATGCAGAAAAGACAGAAGAGTCGAGTTCAGCTAAACCCGACCAGACTCGCCGAGTCCCTCTAATGGACTCAACGAGTCCATGCCCTGATCACAAATCCGCTGTTTCCTTAAAGTCTTACAACCCTCCTTTTCCATTCCGAATCCGGGCCATACCTGATGAAAAGGTCAAAGCATAAAGAACTTTCATGGAACACGTTAAATCCCTTCAAGTCGACATTCCATTTTTTGAAACAATGCTTCAAAAACCCAAATATCTGAACTTGCTTAAGGGACTTTTTGCTGCTAGGAAAGATATGGCGGAAGTGGCGGAATTAGTATTGAATGAACTACCAGAAAAGAAGGGCGATTCGGGGAGTACCTCGATTCCTTGCCAATTTGGAAATATACTTGCCACTCAAGCATTGACCGATTTGGGTGCAAGTATTAACTTAATGCCTTTTTCTTTCTTCAAGAAGCTAAATGTACCGGAGCCAAGGCCTCTGAATATGAAGATCTATTTAGCGGATAAGACGATTATTCATCCAAGAGGTGTTTGTGAAGATCTTCTCATTAAGGTGGACAAATTTGTATTCCCTGTGGACTTCGTAGTGCTTGACATGGAAGAAGACCTCGAAATCCCAATTATTTTGGGGAGACCATTTTTGAATACCGCATGCGCATTGATAGATGTATGCGAGTCCACACTAACATTGAGGGTAGGAGATGAGTCAGCAGTGTTTAAGGCTCTACTAGAGATTAAGCAATAAAAGAAGACGTTTCCTTCATTGATGTGGATGATGAAATACTACAAAAAGAACTTGCACTCTTGCAAGAAGAAGATCGAAGTAAGTTTTTGCTATCGTCTGAAGAAAACTTTGATGCTGATAAAGACTTAGAAGAGATGGAGAAGTTGCTTGGGGGAGCTGATCCAGAAGAAACAAAGGATTTTATGGAATACGCTCCGACTTGCCGAGTCGCTTTGACAGACTCGACGAGTCCCGTCGAAAAGTGCAGAAAAGAAGACAACCTTGACTTGCTTGTTACCAACTCCTTGCATGTTCTGGACATGAAGATTTTTCCTAATTCTTTAGAAGATCAAGCAGCAGAAGGCGGAATTGTTAAAGCATATGGTGATTTTCAACACGTTCAAGTAGCGTGCCTCGATACAATAATGCAAGAAGATGAAGACATTCCACTTGAAGAGGAGGTAAGTTATGGAGAAGAGGAAAATGCAAGGGTTAGGAAAGATGATGTTGATAACCCATTCATTGAGTCACGTATGACTAAACCTCGAGCCCGAGTTTTGACCGATTATGAAGTAATGAAGTTTAAAGAAGGAGGAGTGCAAACGAGGGTGCAAGAGAATGGGGTAAAGAAGAAGAAGGTGAGGAAAAGGGAAATTCATGCATCTGAAGATGATGCTACAAGGAAAAAGAGAGAAGAATTGAGACGGGCATACAAGAAGAAGATACACACTTACAAGACGAAGTACAAACCGCAAAAGATTAGGCGTGCAGTCCCAATGCAGGAAAATGAAGAAATGTAGATGAGAAGGAGTCCAGCTAACGACTCCTTAAAAAGAAGCACTTGGCGGGGGGGGGGGGGGGGGGGGCAACCCGTTATGAGAGTTTGCTTTCTTTCTCGTTTTATTTAATTTTCGTTTTTAGGATTTTCTTTTTCTGTTTTCGTCCTCTAAATCATCAAACATGACTGCTTGAGAGTACGTATGGGCTAAGTGTGGGGTGGATTGAATTTTTTTTTGACCAAATGATATAATTTTTGAATTGTTTGCAAGTGACTCGCCGAGTCTGACCCTGACTCGACGAGTCTATTCAGATTCCAGATGAGTTTCAATTCGCGACCAGACTCGCCGAGTCTGACCCTGACTCGACGAGTTGATTTTATTTACAGAAAAAAATTAATTAAAAAATATTTTTTACATCTGGTAAAACTAGGGTTTTTACCCTAATGAGATCATATCCCATTCATACTCGCCGTGCGCCACTCTTACTTTCTCTCTCAAGCACTCATCAAGTTCTTCACTTTTTTTTCAGAATTCTCGAATTCTATCAACAAAGGTACTTAATTTCTTCCATAATTCTGTTAAAGTCGTGATTTTTAGATGTTCTAAGGTATCAATTTTATAGAATACCCGTTTTTGAAGTTTCGTGAATTTCTAGGGTTTTGATTTTGTATTAATTGTGTTGTTTTGGATGGTTAATCTTGCTCTAATACACTTTATGGATATCCCTGGACAAAACCCTTGATATTTTTTTGAGTTTTTATGGTCGAATTTCACACGACCCGTCGACTGACTCGTGCAGTTCATCAAACTCGCCGAGTCGTTCATGGACTCGACGAGTCCAGTCGGGGACCCATATGGATTCTGTTTTAATATTTTTCTATGTCTTCTGGGTTGTTTGTTCTTTGTTTTGCAGGGACCATGTTTTCAAGAGGACATAGCTCAAGTGGAAACCAAGGAGACTTTCCTTGGTTGAATTTCCCTCAGATTGAATCTGCTTCCACGATGACAAAATGGAGGAAGAGGCTGGCTGAGATCAGGAAGAAGGAGGTTTATGTACCTAATAAGATTGACTGGGATTGGTTAAAGAATGTCCGATATGAGGAAGAGTTGGCGCCTTACCTTTTAAGGAATTTACTTACGATGGGGTGTCAATTATATGTGATGGATGGAGCCGAGTTTTCAGAATTCAAGAGCCGGTGTTTTGAGAACTCTGCTGGGAATTTTTCTCCACGGTATCTTTCCGAGGAGGAGATGATTTCTACCACCCCAAGAGCTTTAGTTTTTGTCTTGGGGGCGAATTCCATCAATGTTCTGTCATTGAACTTGCATACCGATTGGGGATTTATGACCAACCATTGGTCACTACTGATGTCTTCCGCGCCTTCTTGGAACAATCTCATAAGGTGTTCCCCAACGGTTTTACAAGTACTGGTTGGTGGAACACAATAGCCAACAAATTATATATTCCGAAATCGGCTCAAGAAGGGAGCATTAGGTCACCCACACACCGCCTCATCCACCGCCTTATCTCCACTTTAATCAATCAAAGAAAGGACGACGACACGGTTTCCAACCTTGACGTATTTTATCTTTGGAGTATCATCACGCCCGACACCTTTTGCAACATTCCATGGTGTTTGGGCTCTTACTTGGCGGAGGCTGCGGTCAAGGACCGGAAAACCTCCAAGATTAACGGTGGAATGTTCGTGACCCGGTTAGCCAAATCCTATGGGTTGATGACCCGCGGTGCATGGAACTTGACGACAATGATTCCTTCCCCTCCCTTTAATCCTATTCTTTTTCGGAGGGCAAGAGTTATTGAAGATTATGGCGGTGGTCATTATGCTATCCTGCATGACGATCTGGTGGTTGTGCCCGAGGCACCGGGAAGGAGGGTTAGATCGAGACGTGAGCAGGAAGTGGAGGAGGAACCGCTGGTGATTCCGGTGAACAATGATGAAGTGCCAATGGATCGGTACAATGTCGAGATGAGGAAGCTACAAGACCAAATGGCGAGGGGTATAAATTTCAGCAATGAATCCCACGTGCGACTTTTTGACCATTTCCATATTCCACACATTGATGGGGGTAACTTTCCCTACATTCCTTCTTGGGACGAGATCATTAATGAAAAGCGGAGTGGAGCTGGTGGGAGCGGGGCTGTGCATGGCCATGGTGAGGAAGAAGAAGATTAGTTTTTTTATGTCTTATGGAACAATTTTTATTTGTTTTTTTTTATTTTGTTTGATGTGTTTTGAATTCTTAATTAGGACTAAACTATTATGTGCTTGATGTTTTATTTGCCTTGGTTTATTTCAGAATTTGGTTTAGGAAATTCTTGCATAAGGAGTCTAGAGTATGTGAGAAAAACATGGAAACGAGTCAAGAGAGGTCAACGTATTGAGTCTAAGTGTCGAGTCCGGTCCGAAAGGTTTTATGAGTGAGCGTTTACTGGAGCAATTGGAAGTTTTTGAAGTCCGTTACAAGCTGGATTCAAGACATAATTTCTTTATTTTTCACCTAGTGATGACTCGCCGAGTGCAATTAACCTACTCGACGAGTCGCAATATATGTTCACACTTTTGAGACTTTCCGCGACTATACTCGACGAATCGTTTATATGACTCGACGAGTCACTTATTTTTTACACCGTGAAGACTGCTGATTCGATGCTGTTGGACATACCACTTGACCACTTATTCTTTGCAATCAATTCCTGAAGATTTTACAGTATTTTTCCTGCACATTTGGAGCTGCCCACATGCGATTTGATGCCCAAGACATGGATGAGCTGTTCCCATGTCTAAAGTCAATTGAAGATGGAGTTGAAGAGAAGAGATATCAACCTAGCGACTGCTACCCCAGGGGAGTTTGTTCAAATTCCCTCTATATTTCATGTTTTTATTTTTCATGCATAACATGCAATGAGGACAATGCATAAAATAAGTGCGGGGTAGGGGGTTGATGTCATCTTAGTAAATGTAGAATCCTAATGTCCTAATTTAGGTTAATTTTTTAATTTTTGCATACCAAAAATGTTACTTAGGATTTAATTTAGAAAATTTTGGTAAAAAGTAATTAGGATTCCATGTTAGAGTTATGTTGATGATTGCATGAAGACCCAAATGTTTAGTTGAGCCTATATACGTTCTAGTGCATTTGTGGCTTCCTTATTCCAGTGAAATCATGGGACAAAAACACGACCTCGCTTAGCCCGAAGGATGCAATATGTTTAGCATCGTGTACCAGAAATATATCCTGGAAAATTATTATCGTTAACCAATAAAGGTTGAAGTTGAGCGCCCCTGCTTAAGCATGAAGGGTTTTGAGTGAAAAAGTGAGTTACATGTAAAAAAAAGAGAGAAAATTACAAGAAAAATTTGAAGAATTTTGGAGAAACTAAAGTGAAGATCAAAAGATCAAAATTCCAAGAGTTCAAAAATTGAAGATACCAAAAATCAAATCAAACAAGGTGGTGAATTCACAGAAATCAAAGATCAAATTATCAAGGAAGTGGAGAATTCAAAAGAGCTCCATAGTGGTATCATAAATTGTAATTCTAGACTATGTATTCTTGGGTTGCTGAACCAAAAATACCTTGAGGATAGGAGGTTTTCTGCGGATGGATTCAGAGGGATGCATAAAATGAGCATTGTTCGGGATAAGTGGGCGAATGTTTATGAGGATTGTGAGTATTTGGAGTATGGGGGGTTATTAGGAAAATTTTAGACACAAATGCAAGCGTTGCGGTCTTGACATAATGGCTGGGTTGGGTTGGAGTTGTCCTATGTGATTCTAATGTGCTAAAATTTAATTTTGCTTGGGGGCAAGCAAACATCAAGTGTGCGGTATTTTGATATTTGCATATTTAGCCTTATATTTAGTATATATTTTTATCATTGTTAGCTAATTTAGTTGCATATCATGGACAAAAGATACTTAAAAGTGTTTGAATTGTGTTTTCAGTCCAAAACCAAAGCTCGGAAGCAAAAGGAAGCAGGAGAAGCGGTTGGGAGCTCGGGAGTTGAACAAAGAAGAAAAAGGCTAAAAATACAAGGTACTCGGCGAGTAGCATCGAAGATTCAAGAAGATAACGGCTCCGTGACTTACCGTGTACGGGAATTAAGGGATGAACTCGACGAGTCGGTTCGAATCTATAAAAACGGCTGTCCAGATCGACATAAGGTATTCTGGAACCTATTTGGAGAGAAGAGCTGCGATTGGAGAGTCAAAAGAATCCTAGAGATTGAAGATACAACCTAGAATTCAATTCTGAAGGAGATTTGAGGCAAATTCTCATCATTCTACTTAATCTTTTGTTTTTCAATTATGGTTAGACAATTGGAATTCGTTTTATAGCTATTAATTACCTCAATCATGAGCAAAAACTCTTAAACTTCTGTTTGGGGATAGAATATTGAAACTATGGTTTGATTTCTGGTAGGATTAATTCAATATTGGTGATTTTGTTGATTTTAGCTTGTTAAAGAACCTTGTGTGTGAATGATAACTATTTTTTTGTTGATAGGAGGATAATTAAATAGTATGAACATCTTTTAATTGTCAACCTCGTATGTTTATGTGACCACTTTATCATATGTATAGGATTAATGAACGTGAAACTAGAATTAATAGAAAATTAGGTAAATTCAAGTGTGAACTTGTGTCACGACCATCAACAAGAGGTTAACTAAAGGACCAAATTAGTTAGCTATTACAAGTCTAAATTAACCCGAATAAATAATTTAGTGTATTAAATTAAATTAGACAACTGATCACTGTTTGAGTTAGTTTGTTCTCTAAGGATTAGTGCAGCGAACGCGAAGCTAATCACTTGAATCGGTAGCCAATAGAAGAATTAATTCATTGTACTATTACCATAATATCAACCATAGGATCAATTAAGTTGAACTAAACAGAAGTTCCTTTCGTCATTGAATTTAGTTGAATCTTTGCTTTTCTAGTTTTTAGTTTAAGTGATAGTTAGTAAGTTTCTAGTCTTGTAAAATTAGAGAAAACTCCTATTTATTATTTAATTTAAATAAAATTAGTCTTTAGTTTTAATTTACCATTCCCTGTGTTCGATACCCTACTTATTTAGCTTTACCACAATTGATAGGTCCACTACCTTTGTGTGTTTATTTTATAATTAAAAGTAGGTTTAAAACAAGTTGAAACCCAACAAATAAAGGGGTACGATATACTCGAAAATAATCACACTATATTCCATTAAAAGGTAGTACAAGGCAAGCAGGGTCGATCCACAGAGACACGGGATAATTAGTCTATACCTCTTTGCGCAAGGTACTATGGTCACCAACAGTAATAAGGGGGTTCAGAATGCAATGACTAAACAAACAAATTTAAAACACGAGTAGACAACTAGACAAATGAATTAAGTTCGGATTTTGGAAGGACTCCAACTCCATGTTTGACAATTTAGCAATGTGACTCAAAAGTGACACAATATTCGCTCAATTTTATCTAAGTTGGTACTTGAAAGTGCTAATAAGCTCTAACACTTCCCATTCACCACATTAATTAACCAAAACAAGCTCTTTGATTAACCCTAACCTTATTAACCTAATCTAAACAAGCTCTTAGAATTAGATTATAAGATTGCATGAAGCTTTATGTGAATGTTCCCAACAACACCCAATACTCCTCATGAGCTTGGGAGTGTAAAAGTGTATGAATAAGATTTGCACTAAATTCATTCAATAGAGATCAATTTAATGCTTGTTACTTGTTCAATTTCACAAACCAATTACGGATTTTGTAAAAGAGATAACTTGAATGGCCTAACCCTAATTCAAATGGCCAATAAGAATCACAATTAGAATCAAACATTCGATTGAAGCAAAATCAAATTCATTAGATAGAAATTAAGAACAAACATCATGTCATATGATTGAAGTCACTACCAAGAAGTCAAAACATGAAATTGGAGAAGTTAGGGTTCTAGCCACACATGGCTAGAATAAGATCACAAGTCTAAAAGATGAAATCAAGTGTAATTACAACTTACAAAAACAAGAAATAATGTTTCCAAAGGATTAACGGACAAACCCTTGCAAAAATCTTCGAATTCTCCTATCCAATGGTGCTCTGATATGTTCTGTGTTTGTAAAAATGGCCCTCAACCTGTAATATGAAAGATAGGATAAACTGCCAAAAGTTGGTTTTTGGGTCGAACACGGCCCGTGTTAAAATAGGCTAAACTGACACGGGTCGTGTTCAGCAGCCAACACGCCCCGTGTTGATTTGCACTAAACTGACACGCCCCATGTTCAGCATGGTCAAAAGCTCCCATTTTGGTCAAACACGCCCCGTGCCCACTTTTCAGTGTGAATTCAACACGCACCATGTACCTCTCTGACTCCAATTCCAAACTTTAATTTTCCAACTTTTTCGTTCTTTGCCCGATCATCACGAAATCTTTACCAATGCTTCCCGGAACTTCCCAAAGCGCGTTCCAACCTCAGGTTTACCTGAAAAAGTCATACAAGTGTGCAAATAAGGTTGTTCTAGAGACTAACATGAATATGATGAAATGAAAGAAAAAGGAAGAACAATTGTGCTAAATAGATGCATGAAATGATAGTAAAAGGTGTGCAAAAAGGTGCACGAATTGTACCTAACAAATCTCCCCAAGCTTAGATCTTTCTTTTCCTCAAGAAAGAACAAGAACCAGACAAACAGTATGATTTGTAGATGGCAAAAAGAAACATAGACCAAAAAGGGACAGAAGGATCCTAAAGGCTAGGAATGAATGCTTGTAGTGCAAACAATGAAAAAGGAAAAGAAAAGAAAAAAATATGTACAGAAGCACTAAAGAAACAAAATGTATCAAAAAGAAATTAAGGCACAAGTAAATAATCTGTACAAGTACGATCAGACTTTACATCAACATTGCTCCAATCATTAATACCTAGGCAAGCATCTTGCTTCCTTCCATATATCACAGACTCCCAAAGTGAGGAAGAGTCGAAATGGTGTAACCCAATAATCCAACCCTAGTTTTATTAAAACTTTATACCTTACTAAGATTTATGGGCGAAAATAACATAGTCCGGATCTCATGTCCTTAAGACTAGATGGCCAAGAATCAGAATCGACGCATCCTTAAGAACCCGTTACGGCGAATCAGCTTTCGCTGAAACAGTGAGCCCACCCGAAGGGGCCCAACTCCTATGCTTTCACTTTTTCGAGAGCCACAATTATCATATCACACAGTTCTTCGATCGCCAGATTTGACTTTGAATTGGCTTTTGATTTGATTGAACTTTGATTTGTACTTCGTTTTGAATTTGGATTCTTCAATCTTCATTTTTGGAATTTCTTTAGATTTCTTCGTTTTCGCATTTGAAATTCTGATTTGGCTACTAGATATGACAGTTGTACCCTTCCTTCTTTCTTGACTGTGTGGATCTGATACTTAAGCTCTCTGTCACCACGAGGGTGACGCGTGTCAACAAATAGGTACGTGTTCTGTGGGTCCAGAGTTGCCGATAAAGATTCTTTTTAAACATTCAAAAGCAAATCATCCTAAAGCTGTTATTACCGCCCAAAAAACGTTTCAATATAAATTCTTTTTATTATCTAAGGGTAGGGTCTCGAATTACGGCGTTTGATTCCCTTAGTTATGACAGCTGATTCTACACTTCTGGTAACAATCCGGTTGCTTCAGTATATATATATATATATATATATATATATATATATATATATATATATATATATATATATATATATATATATTTCATTTTGATTTTTCGTTTTTCCACTTCATGGAGCACTTGTATGTAAAGAGTGTCATCATCTCGTAAAAGTTTGTATTTTAAACAATGTATGAAAATGAAGGGAAGGAAAATATTTTTGGGTTTTATAAATGCAGAATGCAAGGAAAATGAATATAAGAAAGGAGTTTTATTTATTTATTTATTTAAAAAAACACAAGCATGCATGAATATGAAATATGAAAATGCACCTAATGTACAACTCTACCCCTCCCCAAGCTTAAAGATAAACACCGTCCCCGATGCTTGGAGAGGGCGGAACAAGCTATCTAATCACTGGAAGGTGGGAGGGGGATGGTAGCCGGGTTAGGTAATAGTGTAAAACAGTCACAAGTGCACACATATTGAATTTTAAAACAAAATATGAACGATTAAAGATATGGAAAGAATTTACCCAATCGTTCTTGGAGCCTTGCAGTTGGTGGTGAGAACCTCTTCTTCAACCTCCCCAAGCTATCTGTGAAATATTTTTGGAGCCCGAGAGTCATTTTCTAGGCAAAAACAAGTTTAAAACCATTTGGGACATTAAAATTATGAAATTTACCAAAGACTAGAAAGTTTTAAAAGAAAAGACAAAAATACCCCCAGGTTACCTCCCGGTTAGCCACCCTTTTTTAAAGTCGTTAGCTCGACATGATCCCTGAATATGCATAAATCTAAGTATGTGGGGCTCTCCAAATCACTAAACTTTTCGCCATCTCCATCAATGGAACACTTATCTTGTACTTGTCTTTCTTTTTGCGTGGGAACCATGTTGGACTTAGACCCTTAATGACACCAATCGTCCAGCCGACCACTTTCATGTACTTGTCCAGTAAGGTGGTCAAATCTTCCTTATTTGATAATGTTGTTGATTTGATGACCGGTTGGGTGTCTTCCTTCTCGGGGTACATATCCTTTGAAGGGTCCAACAAATTTATCATTTTCGGCTCTTGTGGTTGGTCTACCGGTGAAAGGAGTTTCTTATTGATAGTAGGTGGCTCAACCTCTTTTTTGTCAACCTCCAACACATCCTCTACAACTTCCATGTTAGCCTTCTTAATTTCTACTTCTTCCTCATCAGCCTTCTCCACTTCTACTTCTTCCTCCTCTTCCCCATCTTCAAATTGCAATCTTGGATCATCAAAAAATTTCCCATCGTTCAAGGTGATGGCAGAAATAGTATGCCTTGGGTCCTCTTCGGTCTGTGATGGTAATTTTCCTTGAGTTTCCAATATACTCACAGATTGAGTAAGTTGTGCAATTTGTTGCTCTAAGATTTTGAGGCTAGTTTTGGTTGTTTCTTGGAAGATTTGGGTGTTAGTGGCAAAGCTTTTCACAATGTCTTCCAAGGACATGCTCGAAGTTTCAGTTTGTTGGGGAGGTGGAGGATATGGTTGTTGGAACTGTGGAGTTGATTGGTATTGGTCATATCCCCAAGCTTGGTAATGGTTGTTTCCCCAAACTTGGTTGTTGTCCCACCATTGATCATGTTGAGGTTGATCATAACTCCATTGGTTTGGCCAGTCGTAACTTCCTGTTTCTTTCACTTCTTCCCATTCTCCTTGTAAATATGGACACATATCGGTATGATGTCCATTTTGAGTGCAAAAATCGCAAGGAATAGGTGTAGGTTGCGCACTTTGGTCATTTCCAATAATCATAACTAACTGAGCTAACTCAGAAAGTTGATCTTCAATGTAAAGAGTCTTCATTTCTGAGCAACACTATTTGTTTTTTTGATTTTTTATTTTTTTTTGTTTTTTTATAGAGATGTACCTGCTCACAAAAATCTAGGCATAAACATTTAGTAACACCGTGTCCCCGGCAGCGGCGCCAATTTGTTAGGATGTCAAATCCAACAAATAAAGGGGTACGATATACTCCAAAATAATCCCACTATATTGCAGTAAAAGGTAGTACACGGCAAGCAGGGTCGATCCACAGAGACACGGGATAATTAGTCTATACCTCTTTGCGCAAGGTACTATGGTCACCAACAGTAATAAGGGGGGTTTAGAATGCAATGACTAAACAAACAAATTTAAAACACGAGTAGACAACTAGACAAATGAATTAAGTTCAGATTTTGTAAGGACTCCAACTCCATGTATGACAATTTAGCAATGTGACTCAAAGGTGACACAATATTCGTTCAATTCTATCTAAGTTGGTACTTGAAAGTCCTAATAAGCTCTAACACTTCCCATTCACCACATTAATTAACCAAAACAAGCTTTTTGATTAACCCTAACCTTATTAACCTAATCTAAACAAGCTCTTAGAATTAGATTATAAGATTGCATGAAGCTTTATGTGAATGTTCCCAACAACACCCAATACTCCTCATGAGCTTGGGAGTGTAAAAGTGTATGAATAAGATTTGCACTAAATTCATTCAATAGAGATCAATTTAATGCTTGTTACTTGTTCAATTTCACAAAACAATTACGGATTTTGTAAAAGAGATAACTTGAATGACCTAACCCTAATTTAAATGGCCAATAAGAATCACAATTAGAATCAAACATTCGATTGAAGCAAAATCAAATTCATTAGATAGAAATTAAGAACAAACATCATGTCATATGATTTAAGTCACTACCAAGAAGTCAAAACATAAAATTGGAGAAGTTAGGGTTCTAGCCACACATGGCTAGAACAAGATCACAAGTCTAAAAGATGAAATCAAGTGTAATTACAACTTACAAAAACAAGAAATAATGTTTTCAAATGATTGACAGACAAACCCTTTCAAAAACATTCGAATTCTCCTCTCTAATGGTGCTCTGATATGTTTTGTGCTTGTAAAAATGGCCCTCAACCCGTAATATGAAAGATAGGAAAAACTGCCAAAAGTTGATTTTTGGGTCGAACACGGCCCGTGTTAAAATAGGCTAAACTGACACGGGTCGTGTTCAGCAGCCAACACGCCCCGTGTTGATTTGCACAAAACTGACACGCCCCATGTTCAACATGGTTAACAGCTCCCATTTTGGTCAAGCACGCCCCGTGCCCACTTTTTAGTGTAAATTCGACACGCCCCGTGAACCTCTTTGACTCCAATTCCAAACTTGATTGTTCCAACTTTTTCGTTCTTCGCTCGATCATCACGAAATCTTCACCAATGCTTCCCGGCACTTCCCAAAGTGCGTTCCAACCTCCGATTTACCTGAAAAAGTCATACAAGTATACAAATAAGGTTGTTCTAGAGATTAACATGAATATGATGAAATGCAAGAAAAAGGAAGAACAATTTTGCTAAATAGATGCATGAAATGAGACTAAAAGGTGTGCAAAAAGGTGCACGAATTGCACCTAACAATCACACACCTTGTCTTTCTTTATAATCCTTCCGTTTAGATTTTTAGAAACCCATTTTATTGTAAAAATCTTTCAGCCCCTTAGTTTGAGTCTAGACACCCATGAGGGCGTTTCCGAATCCCTCAAACCAGGGCTCTGATACCAACTTGTAACGTCCCAAAATTCAAGTCCAAAAATTTCATTTTTTTAATTAAGTTTTTCATAAAACATTCACTATAAAATATTAAATCAACACGTCATCTCATAAAATCAAGTATCATGTTTCAAACCCACAACATAAGCAAATAACATATCAGAGTACAATCCCAGAAAACGCCGTGTGGAAAATCAAATGTGTGTGTGATGCCATGCTACGCCGCCGACTCCTTCCCCTTAGATGAAGAGGCACCTGAAACAAAAAAATGAAACCCTAAGCACAAAGCTTAGTGAGTTCCCCCATACATACCATACAATACCATCGGTATCTTTCAACCGGTAATCATCATCGGTATCTTTCAGCCGGTAATCGCCATCGGTATCTTTCTACCGGTAATCATTATCGATATCTTTCAACCGGTAATCGTCATCGGTATCTTTCAAGCGGTAAATGGGGACTATTCCAACCCATACCACTAGCATACAGTAGCAAGACATAAGCACACAATCAGGCATATCCGGGTACTGACCTACCCCTTGGTCCTAAGGACCACTATCAGGGAAACTATTACTATCATGTAACATATCATACAGATATAACTCATAACCAAACGCATACCAGAACAAGATAAATTATCACAAGGACAATTATCTTCTAAATACTCCTCAATGGTGGGCCAGCATTGTGGCCTTAGACCCACCCCTACTAGAAGGTAACTCACCTCATACAAGTAGCTGCTGATAATCAGTGCGGGAAACCTCCGTCTGCTGCTGCTCCGGAAATCCTCCGACTACAAACCCACAAACACTCAGTTAGAAACGGATCTCTATACTTAGGGTAAAATGACAATTTTACCCTCAACCAAGTCAAGTCAAAGTCAAAGTCAACTTCCAGTTGACCCGACTCGCCGAGTTGGGCCATCAACTCGTCGAGTCCCTCACTCTCTACTCGTCCCCATCCGCGACTCTACTCGTCGAGTTGGGCCGACAACTCGACGAGTTCTTCTCCCATTCGAAAGCCGCAAGGAAACTCATCCGACTTGCCGAGTTTGAAGAACAACTCGCCGAGTCCCACGAGCAGATCTCCTACTCGCTTCTAAATCCTCACCAGGGCATTCTTTATGAGGATTTGGGTTTTTAGGACTATTGCTACATGTTAAGTTGCTAATTCCGCGAGCAGTGACGAGGGTTGGACCTTCTACACTTAAACCCCTCTCAACTCAGTAACTGTTCATATGACTCGCCGAGTTTGAAGAACAACTCGTCGAGTTCCAGGAAATCTTCATAGGACTCGCCGAGTTGTTCATCCAACTCGTTGAGTCTAAGTCCATCTTCATAGAACTCGCCGAGTTCCACTTTGGGACTCGCCGAGTACCTTCAACCCATTTCCCATATAGGCCAAATCTGAGACATGCAACGCTTCCAAACCATAGATCTATGTTCCTAGGGCATGCTAATCACATAAAGTTGCAAACTTTACGTGCATGTATGACCCTTTAAGCTCCAAAAGGCAAATCCAAGTTCTTTATATGGTCATACACTCAATAGGGACCTCAATCAGTTATACCATAGAGGCTTTATACTTCTAATACGTCCATAAGGTCTAAATTTGAAGTCCTTTCAGATCATAGACCATAAACACATAGATTTTGAGGTTTTAGGGCTTAAAAACCACAAACTAGGGACAAAAAGGGGATCTAATGAACTAGAGATCAAGGTAGGAACTTTTCTACCTGAATGGAAGCCTTCCACAGAGTAGATTTCGGATCTACTTCCCTTCCTTGCACCCTTCAACCTTCACCTTCTTCTTCTTCTAAGCTCCAAACATCCTTCACAAAGCCAAAATCACTCACAAGAACAATATGGGGGCTAGGGTTTCGCTTTACAGCTCTTCTGGAAGTGTTATGGGCAAGGGAGGCTGATTTAGAGTGTTTAAATAGGGTGCACACTCCTGGATCAGGGTTTTTGTCCGAACAGCAACTTACTCGCCGAGTCCGGGACCCGACTCGGCGAGTCCACAACTTAAACCCCGTGCCCCTTCCTGCTTCTACTCGGCGAGTCGATCCTCTGACTCGCCGAGTACAAGGCCAAGAAGCAAAATGCACAAAGAATTAAATAAAAGAATACGTACCAAGAACTAGGTGCTACAATATATATATATATATATATATATATATATATATATATATATATATATATATATATCCTGGATTAGGGTTTTTGTCCGAACAGCAGCTTACTCGCCGAGTCCGGGACCCGACTCGGCGAGTCCACAACTTAAACCCCGTGCCCCTTCCCGCTTCTACTTGGCGAGTCGATCCTCTGACTCGCCGAGTACAAGGCCAAGATGCAAAATGCACAAAAAATTAAATAAAAGAATACGTACCAAGAACCAGGTGCTACAATATATATATATATATATATATATATATATATATATATATATATATATATATATATATATATATATATATATAACATTTATAAAAAAATGCACCCATACTAGCCTAAATGACATATTTCTTATATACAAAAATGCAATATTTATAAACAAAAATAATGAATAAATGATGTTAGTTATATATACAAATTTCGATAAAATTATTTATAAAAATATTATTTTTGATATTGCAATATTTATATATATTTTTAGGCAATATTTTAATACATTTTTATTAATATTTTGGTTTTTTTTGCAAAGATATATGACAATTATGAGATTAAATTGAATTTTACAACAAAAAAAATCAATCTTGAAGAATAAGGACTATAATTGACAAGAAGAGGAAGTTTGGAGGATGGAAGCTTTAAAGAAGAAAAATTCATGCTAAAAGACCAAATCACGACGTGGCCATGACTTACACGACGTGCAGTGATTGTTCTAGAAGATAAGTGCATGGGAAGTCAGAGTTATGGAGAAAAATTACTCAGAGATAAGTGCGACAAAGCATTCATTGAAGGAGGCTTAATTGAAGATGAATAGATTGAAGAATACATTCATCATCCTAGTTTGATACACTTGATCATGTCGATTTTAACTAAATTTGTGTTCATGTTTTCATCCATGAGTAGATGAATCTAGTAGCTTCTATTTAGTTAGATGAAACTTTAACTCTATTATTTAATTATTGATTTATGGATTTTAACTGTTCGTTATGAGCTTGTGTTTGATTATCTTTACCTAGCTTGTTAATATTAGATCTTTTAATTACTTGAATTCAGGTTCATTGCTTGAATTCACGTAATGTGTAGCTTTGAGAACATTAAATTACATGAACTTGTTACCTAGTAGTTTAGTGACCATTAAATTGCTAAAGCTAGGATCGATCCAATCTTAGATAAGTAATCAAAATAATTAATTCAGTTGTGCTAGAGAACATAAATTGTGATCACAATTGTGTTTATTTGGATTAATCATACATAGCTTGCCTATATCTTATATCAGATTCTGTGTTTGCTAGTGTATGACCATACGTAGTTTTCATGAATTAGAGAAATTATTAGTAAATTTGGACTTGAATTGATAATTACATAATAATATAATAACCAACATTAATAATCCATAATTAGTAGCTAACCATAGAGGATACGTGGATTCGAACTAAACAAAAGTGTTTTTAGTAATTGATTGATGTTGTTAGTTAAGTTATTAAGTTTATCTGAACTTGTAAATTAGATAAAAACCAATTAAACTTTTGCTTATTTTTAGGTTAATTTTTAGAATTTAAATTAGTTTATTAAATCCACTCCTTGTGTTCGATACCTGACTATTTGTGCAATATTATTTGCGAAAAGTTCCACTTTGTAATAGTTAAGTAGATAGTTGGTAAAACTAGTACGTATAACAAATTACACATCATGTTTTTGGAGACGTTACCAGGGAACGACTATTTAGTTTTAAATTTAATTGCTTTAGGTTGATCGATTCTTTTTGTGAGGTTAAACCTGCAAAAACTTAATTTTGAGCATTAGTTTTTTTCCTGCTTTACTGAACTCACGACGTGACTTAGGTTGTTTTACGTTTTATTTCGTTCCTATTTAGATTTTCTTTTTCAACACGAGGTGGTAGAATTACCACGTCATGGTAATCGTTAAGTAGGAATTTTTATTTACTTTTTGTTCGTTTTTACACTTTTATTTTTGTTTTTCTTGTAGTAGTACATGACCTGTGGATGCAACACACCTTTGATACCACCACTTGAAGATCTAGAGTCAGCCCTTCGTAAAAAGACAGATAAGAACATAGGAGAAACCAACCCACCAAAGAAATCACCATTCAAATATCTTAAATCGGTTTTTGGTAAGAAGAAAGGGAAGAACGTAGGCGAATCGAGCAATTCCTAGAAGAATGAAAGCAAGGTTGAAAGCTTTAATAAAATTACTAATACACAAGAATCTGAAACCAAATTAGAAAAATAAGAGAGCGAACCTAAAGACGATCCGAAAAACAACATGGCGGGCATTTTCGACATTTCAATGGAAAGGACACCAGTCCAAGCTTATTGTAACTTGCGATTACCACAACCGCCACATTCGAGCTTAAAGGACATATTCTTTTTGCGCTTAAGGACGTTCCATTTTCTAGGAAAGATCATGAGGATGCTTACAAACACCTTGATGAATTTAGTGACATCACCGATTATTTTAACATTCCAAATGTTCCACGCGAGACAATGTTATTGAGGATACTTCCAATCACTTTTTAAGGAGATGCTAAGGTTTGGTTGAAGGCATTCCCACCAGGTGCTATTACTACATGGGTACAAATGTGTGAACAATTGGGTGAATCACTTTATGAAACATGGGAGCGTTACAAGGGTTTACTTCGAAATTCTCCCCAAAATGATCTTAATGTGCAATAAGAAGTATCAATCTTCTCTATGATGGGGTAATGTGATAACAAGGCAACTCCTTGATTCTGAAGGATCTTTGACAAAGAAAAAACCAACTGAAATCAGGGAGCTAATTAAATAGTTTTCGAAGCATTCACGTGAGTATCACAATCCTCGACATGATGAAGCTAAAGGAATTGGGAGTGGCACTTCTAAAGACATGGCATTTGTGTTAGTTATGTTAAATAATATTGGCCAATGTATGAAAAAGATGGACCAATCCATACGTGCTATTCGTGTGGGTTGTGAAAGGTGCAATGGTCCACATTTAACAAAATATTGCCATTTGGACGATAACGGGAATAAGAAAGCTCAAGTCTTCTACTCAACCGGAGACAAAAGATAGCTGAAACGTCTCTGCCCAGAATCAGCTCTACTCACTCCCTGAACCAAAACCCCTTAGATATCATTCCATACTCATAAGCCTTAGGAGTCAACGATCCGAGTTGACTCAACTTGTCGAGTCTACCCTTCAACTCGTTGAGTTCTCATGAATCATAGAATCATGAATCGTGATCTAACTCATTGAGTGTACCTCCAACTCACTGAGTTCCTCCTTCTCAATAGAAACGGGACTTTCCTAGTACAACTCGTCGAGTTCCCTTGTGGACTCACTGAGTTCCATTAACATAATTAGGAATGTTCGACCAAACTCGTCGAGTTCCTCTATGAACTCGCCGAGTCCCTTGCATTTCTCGTCTATTCATCCCTTTCCTCAGATATAAGGTTCCAAAATACAAATCTATATTGTTTCCATGGTATATTCCTATAAAGTTGACAACTTGATGGCTTTGCATGCCTCAAATGGGCCAAATCTCGATATATAGCCACCTACTTCTATAGACATGGTCTTTTTTTGGACAAGAACAGGATTAAGACGCTTTTTATGAATCTAAGGACCAAATAACACTAATAATGGTAGTTTGTAGCATCAGAACTTATGGAGGTTATCAAGCTTCCAACAATGGGGTCAAAAAGACCCATAAAACAAGACTAAGAGAGATCTAAGCTATGAATCATCAAGTTAGGGACTTCTTGCCTAAGAATGCGGCCAAAGATGGATGAGATCCCATATCTAGTGCTTCCCCTCAAGTTCAATGACCTTCTAGTTCTTCCAATTCCTTCACCAAGCACAAAAACACACAAAATCCACTCAAAAACCACAAGTTTCTCACCAAGGAGCTCAAAATACGATTTAGGGTTTCAGGGAGGCTAATGAGAGGCTATGGGAAAAGATTAAGTCCTTTAAATAAGGTGCAAAACCCTAGAAATTAGGGTTTCATCCCAGCTGGTCTACTTGTCGAGTTGAGGCCTCTCAACTCGTCGAGTAGGTTACTTAAGACACACGGTTCTGACAATCTCTAATCGACGAGTTTGGGGCTTCCAAATCGTCGAGTTTCTCTGTATATATGAATAAATTATAAATTAAGTGCATACCAGGAACTAGGTGTTACAATTCTCCCCTACTTGTCTAAGACTTCGTCCTCGAAGTCTGTTGCCCCAAATAACTCTGGGTAATGCTCTATCATCTCCTCCTCGGGCTACCAAGTCCACTCTGAACCCTTGCGGTGCATCTACTACACCTTCACTAATTTTACAACCTTGTTCCTTAAGGTCTTCGTTTTGCGATCCATAATCGCCACTGGTCTCTCAATGTAGTTTAGGCTGTCATCCACCTGGTTAGCGTCTAGAGGCACAACTACGAAATCATCCACCAAGTACTTCCGTTGCTAGGAGACATGAAAAGTGTTATGGATCTGGCTGAGCTCTGCTGGAAGATCCAAATGATAGGCTACACGCCTAACCCGATCCGTAACTCTAAAAGGACCAATGTACCTGGGGCCCAACTTGCCCCGCTACCTGAATCGGATGACACCTTTCCAAAGTGACACCTTCAGGAGGACTGTATCTTCTACCTAAAACTCTAGGTTTGAATGGCATTTGTCAGCATAGCTTTTATGCCGACTTTAAGCAGTCCGGAACCTGCTCCGAATCTGCTGGATCTTTTCTGTGGTCTTGAGTACCACCTTAGTACTTCCCATGACTCTCTGACCGACCTCGCCCCAACAGATTAGGTTCCTACACTTTCTCCCGTAGAGCATATCAAAGGGAGGTCAATCTATGTTGGCATGATAACTGTTGTGATACGAAAATTCCACTAACGGAAGATACATATCCCAGCTACCACCGAATCTAGTACACATGCAGGTAGCATATCCTCGAGAGTCTGGATCGTCCTCTCCCTCTGTCCATCAGTCTAAGGGTGAAAGGCTGTGCTGTAGTGAAGACGAGTAAACAACTCATCATGAAACCTCTTCCAAAACCTAGAAGTGAAGAGAACATCTCGGCCTGACACAACCGAGACTAGCACTCCGTGACGTGACACCACCTTGCGAACATAGATCTTGGCTAGCTTCTCAGCCGATACACTCTCCTGGATCAAGATGAAATGAGCACTCTTGGTCAACCGATCCATGATGATCCGAATCGAATCTACTCCACGTGCGGTCCTCGGAAGCTTCGTGATAAAATCCATAGTGATATCTTCTTATTTCCACACGGGAATATCCAATAGCTGCATCTTGCCGTGAGGTCGTTGGTGCTCGGCCTTGACTTTCCTGAAAGTCAAGCACCGCTCCACATACCATGAAATATCCCGCTTCATGAAGGGCCACCAGTAATTAGGGCGAAGATCCCGATACATCTTCGTCACCCCGGGATGGATGGAGAGCTTAGACTTATGGGCCTCCTCCATCATAACTTGGCGTACCCCAGCCCAGTAAGGAACCCAAACCCTCCGATGTCGGGTTAACAACCTATGACTATCATAATCGAATGAGGCCACCTGGCCTATGATTCGCTCACACTTCCAGCGCTCTTCCTTCATACCCTCAACAGGCGCCTCTCGGATCAACTCCATCAACAGAGTAATCACTGTCATCCTCAGACATATGTCTCATATCGGTGTTGAAACTGCCTTATGGCTGGGTGCATTGGCCACCACATTGGCCTTCCATGGGTGGTAGAGGATCTCACAATCGTATTCCTTCACCACATCTAACCACCGACACTGTCTCATGTTCAGATTGGCTGGTCCATCAAATATCTCAGGCTCTTATGGTTAGTGTAAATGGTACAACGAACCCCATAGAGGTAGTGCCGCCAAATCTTGAGGGCGAAAACCACAGCCCCTAACTCCAAATCATGCGTCGGGTAGTTCTCCTTATGAGGCCTCAACTGCCTCGAAGCGTACGCTATCACGTGACGTCGCTGCATCAGCACTACCTAATACCTGTGATCGAAGCATCACAGTAAACCACAAAAAATGCCCTCTTGAAAAACCAGAATTGGTGCATCGCACAACCGCTGTCTGATCGACTCGAAGGTTGCCTGCTGCTCAGGCCCCTAGCACAATGTCACCGACTTCTTGGTCAGCCGGGTCAAAGGAACAATGATCCTGGAGAAATCCTGGATGAATCTCTGATAGTAACCTGATAGACCAAGAAAACTCAGAATCTCAGATGGTGACCTCGGAACCTCCCACTGCATCACGACCTCTATCTTGTCCGGGTCGACCATAATACCCTTCTGGTTGACAAGGTGCCCCATAAACTGCACATCATGCAACCAGAACTCACACTTGGAGAACTTTGTGAAAAGTCTCTCCCTCCTTAGTGTCTCCAACACCTCCCTCAGGTGCCCCTCATGCTGCTCCTGAGTCTTGGAGTAAACTAAGATGTCATCAATAAAAACCATCACATACTGATCCAGCATCAGTCTGCACACGCGGTTCATGAGGTCCATGAACATGGGATGAGCATTGTTGAGCCCAAACGGCATCACCGCGAAATCATAGTGAGCATAGTGAGTCTGAAAGGCTGTCTTCTGCACATCGTCGTCCCTGACTCACATCTGGTGATAACCCGATCACATATCAATCTTAGAGAACCAAGATGCACCTTGAAGCTGGTCAAATAAGTCATATATCCTTGAGAGGGGATAACGGTTCTTCACTGTTACCTTATTCAGCTCCTGGTAATCTATACACATCCGATGTGACCCGTCCTTCTTCTTCACAAATAGGATCGGGCTCCCCATGGCGAACTGTCCGGGTCGACCATAATACCCTTCTGGTTGACAAGGTGCCCCATAAACTGCACATCATGCAACCAGAACTCACACTTGGAGAACTTTGTGAAAAGTCTCTCCCTCCTTAGTGTCTCCAACACCTCCCTCAGGTGCCCCTCATGCTGCTCCTGAGTCTTGGAGTAAACTAAGATGTCATCAATAAAAACCATCACATACTGATCCAGCATCAGTCTTCACACGCGGTTCATGAGGTCCATGAACATGGCATGAGCATTGTTGAGCCCAAACGGCATCACCGCGAAATCATAGTGAGCATAGTGAGTCTGAAAGGCTGTCTTCTGCACATCGTCGTCCCTGACTCACATCTGGTGATAACCCGATCACATATCAATCTTAGAGAACCAAGATGCACCTTGAAGCTGGTCAAATAAGTCATATATCCTTGAGAGGGGATAACGGTTCTTCACTGTTACCTTATTCAGCTCCTAGTAATCTATACACATCCGATGTGACCCGTCCTTCTTCTTCACAAATAGGATCGGGCTCCCCATGGCGAACTGTTCGACGTAATAAATCCCTTGTCTAATAGCTCCTACATCTGTGTAGAAAACTCATGCATCTCGGGAGGAGGCAACCGATATGGTGCCTTAACTACCAGATCCGCACCAGGGACTAGGTTAATCCTGAACTCCACGTGCCTCTCCGGAGGTATCCTAGACAAATCCTCAGGGAACACGTCCGAGTACTCCCGTACGATCGATACATTATCGACTGTCGCCTCACCCTTATCCTGGGTATCCAAGACGTAGGCAACATAACCTGTGCAACCTTGCTGAAGGTAGCGCCTAGCTCTCGCTGCTGAGCAAAATCTCGGTCCACCCTGCGACCTCTCGCCCTGAATCACCAACCCTCCCCCACTTGGGTTCCGAACTCGTACAAGTTGCTGCTTGTAGTCGGTAACTGCCCCATTGGGGCTCAACCAGTCCATACCTACGATAACCTTATTCCCTCACATGGGAATAGGGACTATATCCATAGAAAACTACTCATAGAACATACGTAGTGTACATCCCCGATGAACCCTCGTAACTCGTACCGTCCTATCATCAGTGACTTGTAGACTAGCCCTGAACCAAAACAACCCCTTAGATACCATTCCATACTCATAACCCTTAAGGGTCAACTCTGGTCTAATCAGAGTCAAAGTCAAGTCAAAGTCAACGCTCCAAGTTGACTCAACTCGTCGAGTTTAACCTTCAACTACTCAAGTTCTCATGAATCACGGAATCGTGAATTGCGATCTGACTCGTCGAGTGTTCCTCCAACTCTTCGAGTTCCTCCTTCTCAATAGAAACAAGACTTTCCTAGTACAAATCACCGAGTTCCATTAACAGAATTGGGAATGTTCTGTTGGATTAGTGTCTAAGTCCATAACTATTTTGGTATGTACTTGACCCGATGGTGCATGGTCCTTTTGGGTTGCCTTCACCAAAGCAACTTGATAGGATGAATTATGGAGAAAAAGGATTAAATATGATTTATTAATATATTATGAGAATAATATAATAAAGGAGAAATCATATTATTTAATTAATATTAGTCAATAATTAATTGGTAATTAGTTTTGTGACTAAAAGAGATTAATTAAACTTAAGGGACTGGAATTGTAATTATAAGCTAATTGCAATTTGGGTCATGGATTGCCTTATATTAAGGAGTGGACGAATTCTATGGGGAAACCCATGGGGAAATCGTCCAAGGCCTTAAGGAAAGGAATCTATGGGTTGCTTAGGGCTTAAGCATCCAAATTAGGGTTTCCTTGTTAGATAACCCTAATTGCCTAACTATATATAAGACCCTTATGACCCAAAAACGCAGAGAAGACTTCTTCTAGGGTTAGAACACGTTTTGGGCAGCCTCCATCCTCTCTCCTCTTCATCCTCTTGCTTATGGTGTTTGTGAACCATTAGAGGAGTGACAATTGTGACTCTAAGCTTTCTAAAGTCAATACAAGGAGATTTGGGATTGTTATTGCTACATAACAATCAAGGTAATATCTTAAACCTATTCTCATGTTAATATGATTACTTGAATGTTTGAATTAGGGTTTATAGTCTTGGATAACTTGCATGTACAATAGAGAAACCTAGATCCAAGCATTAGGGTTTGTGTGAGCACAAAGGATGTTCTTAGGACCATAACCCATCAGTGGTATCAGAGCCTAGATTGGTTTCTATTGTATTGATGCATTATATGTTTGAAAAATTCGCTTTTGTGTTTCTGGAGGCCGGACTCGCTGAGTCCGTAGCTGAACTCGCCGAGTCCATGCTTGACTCGACGAGTCAACTCGTCAGAAGGAAAGAAAACTGGGATTTCTTGCTGTTTTTGCTTAAGGATAGTTGCCTTATCATATTAGATCAATATAAATCTGATTTTATGATATATTTGACTATATTCTTGATCTAATTGAAGATATTTATCAATTAATAAAATATTTGTTTCCTTATGTGATAATTGATTAATTATTTTGATTAAATTGGTAAATTGTTTTGCAAGAAATCATTAAATAAATCAAATATGGATAATTATGTGATTAAATGTTAGTTTTGATTATTTGTTATTTGATTCTTGTGCTTTGAAAAGTTTTCATATTTTCTCCCCTTTATGTTTTATAGTTTAAATTTGAACCCAAAAGTTTTGTTGTTTTGAAATTTAAATAGTTAAAACCCTAATGTTTTGAAAAAAAGGTTTCAAAACTTGCCCTCAAGTTTTGGAATTTAAAAGTTGATTAAAAGTTTAATTAGGAATGTTAAATTCTAAAACCCTAGTATTGTTTTGAAAAGTTCAAATCACACCCTTATGGTTTTATTAATTAATTAAGGTGTATAATTAAAAGAGGTTTAATAAATCCATAAAAGTTTAGGTTTACAATTTAATTGAATTAAAAGTATAATTATTAAATTTGACCACCTAGTATTTGAAAAGTTGTAAAATACACCCTATACTACATATAACATTAAAAGTCTAACATTATATATATGTATGAGTAAAAGTCAGTCTTACCATTAGTAGGCCTCATTCACGAAGCTGGTCTATAAGGGGTGTTTAAGGAAATTGCCTATAATATGGCGATTGAATGGGTATCCACTCTTACCCACTGCACTCTTGACTAGTGGAGGGTCGTTAGCCGAACGGGTAGGATAGGACGAAACCTTCCATTATAAGTATAATGAATTATTAAAGTAACTAAATGTTTTCATAAAATTCCCAATCTTAGTTACTTAGGCAAAAGTGAATTGATGCAATTCCATGAAATTACACTTTGTGCCCTTGCGAAGACGTTAGTGGAGCGTGTGTGGTTTACTGGCACACTAAATGGTTCTAAGCAAAGGTAGCAAAGGGTGACTCAATGTTTGTCATAGTTCGGTGGAGCGTGTGTGGTTTACCGACACATCGAATAGATGACTGTAACATGTGAGGGCACCATGTAAGTTTGCATGGTTATTAACACCCGCTTTGTGATCCTTGGCATCCCAGTCACAAACTAGAGGGGCATATCGAGATTTAAACATGCCGTTGAAGTGTTCAATGAATCTCAAAGGATCTAGAAGTTTTCATAGATTTAAAACTTAAATTTCTTTTTCGTTTTTCATGGTGGAAATTAGTGAATCGTCATTCACTTACAATTAAATGTTCTGCAATTTGGGTTACGACATCCCTCTCCTGAGTTGTAGAAAATTGTGTTGGGTCCTAGCCTTAGTATCTCATTTGGGTGATTTACTAAGGACTCAATCAGTGGAACAAGCTTTCCACATGAAGATGATATTCCACGATTCGATCGAGGAACTAGAAATCATGCTTCATTTCCTTCACCTCCTCAAATTGTTCTCCCTAACCCACAAGTTCGAAGACTTGAAAAGTTCAAGATCACTCAAGCCCTTTTGGCAAGTAAATATAAAGAAGGAAAGCCGGTGTGTGCACACGTCCTAGGGATGAAGTCACACATTGATAGGTTAAGAATGTTGGGATCTGTTGTTTGTGAGGAAATGGCTGTTGATTGGGTTCTCCAGTCACTTCCTAACTCATATAGTGAGTTCGTAAGAGAGAGTACTATATGATGAACCGCGACGTGACCCTTATAGATATCACCTATATGCTTATTGCTGCTGAATCAGCAATGGTTTGGTGCAATAGAAAAGCAAAGTTGATTGGTGAATCTGCCTTTAAGACCTCTATGGATATACACAATGGTAACGAAAGACATGCTATGATCGAAAAGTTTGATCATAAGAGAAAGGCAATGTCTGAAGTAGTTCCATGTCATGTTCTAAAAGAGTCAATTTGCTTTTATTGGCAAGAGAAAGGGCATTGGAGACGATGCTGCCCTATTTACCTAAGAGATCTAAGAGATGGGAGAGTCGAAACGTATGGCTCTGCTTTAGGTAAAATCCATTGACTAACTCTTTTAAGCTTCTATTCTAGATTCTTAATACATAATGTGATAAGATTACAATTGATGTTTTGTAGGATCGAAGAAAAGAAAGGAAGCTTAAGGGAAGAAGTGAGCAGAATCTAACCGTGAAGGAATGGATTTTGATTGCATTTCTCGAAGATTAGATTCTTAAGCTACTACTTAGAGTTAGAATAAGATGGCTAAGAAAGATGTATTAGCATAGTTTTTCAAAGAATTGCATTGTAAGGACAAATTTTTCTACAATAAAATAAATTTTGATTTTATATTATTTATTTATCCTTGCAATGGCGTGTATGAAAAATTGATGTTTGAATAATTAGCAATAATGGATTTGATTCTTAGTTATGTTATTTGTGGAAATATCGAGAATTTACCAAATAAGGAGAGTTTCTCATCGCCCAAATTTCGATTGGACAAAAATTTGGAATCACGCAACTTGGTTGCATGATGAATGAGAAGTTTCATATTTGGAAATTAGACTAATTCGTTGACAAAGTGTCAAGTGAAGGACTATGAGATCGAGCACACAAAGTTGTGTGTTGATCAAGTCCACCATAAGAGTAACAAGATATTCATCATGATTTACTAAAGGTTTAGTAAATATAATTATACTTATAAGATTAAGTGTAATTGTGAATTGATTAAAAAGGTTTAAATCAATAACAGAACGAATAAGAAGAATCAAGTAGGCAGAAAGATAAAAGTTTCTCCATTCTAAGAAGAAGGGAGAGTAGCTTTTACGCTTTATGATAGGTCTTAATGATTAAGAACTATATCTCAATTGATCCTCTAAGTGAGTCTTAGTACAATTGTATGTCTAAGAAGAGGAATCAAGAATTGAAGAAATGGTTAAATCAAGAAGTCAATCATACTTCGTTCCAAAACAAGTCTTAGATTGTGACAATGAGTGAAAAGTATTAAGAAGGTTTATAACATTCATCAAATATGGAGAGTTGTGATGTCTTGGATAAGACAAATACCAACTAGGACCAATTTATGAAGTGTTTTGATAAAAGCTACACTAAATCTTGAATATTTGTTTGTCAAGAAATGGTTATTGACAAGAGAATCTTATATGTCATGGAGTCAGTGGGAGTCTTAATGGTCTTGAAAGGTTTCAAGAACAAATCAAATAAACCTTATCGATCATCACTAGCACACGAGTTGAGGTTTACAACCTATCGTGTTGACATTATTTTGTTTATGTGCTGTTCCAATTGAGTTAATTATGCATGTGAGTCCTATGAGTTCTCATTTGAACGCATAAAAGGCAAGGCACCTTGATCAATGAAAAGTACATTGATAAGAAAAGGTGAGTTGCTTAACTAATTGGAAGACATGGTGGGCAGTTGTGCTACCATAAGGCAAGAAATCAATACTGAGAAAGTTCGGTCCATATGAGTTTGAATTTGTCGTAAACTTTGGTTTTGACAAGTTCACATGGATAGGAACATATACACCGTTTAAATCTAAGTGTCATAAGATTTCCTCCTTCATGAAAATGATTGTGAGGAAATGCTTTTACTAAGAAAGATTTTAAGAAGATAGTGATTGTAAAATTGCATTCTCGAATTCGATCATGGTTACGGTATCCCTTTCCATGATTTGAATTGTGAGGGTTGGCAATTAGTCTTAATTGTTTAGACACACATATGAACTATCTAAGGCAAAGGTGTATAAGTTCGAGAAGCCTTGATAAAAGATTATCAAAGCACTAAGCATTAGAAACATGAACTTAAGAAATTCAATAAGCATTGTTTTTCTGAAAGATAAGTTGTTTCTAAATACATGTCAAAGCTAGTGGGAGCATAAGTGTTATGTTTATAATAATCATCATGATAGTGAGAGCATAAAAGTTATGATTGTATGATTATTATGGAAAGTATTGCAAGTTGGCAATATTAATTATAGAAAACAAGAGACATTCTTTGCAAAGTCGTAAGGATGGAATAGTTGTTTTGCTATAATTAAGGGAGAGAATATTATGCTTCATTTCAAATCTAAAGGCTTAGGTTGAGAAATGTTAATAAATTTAGTCAAAGGTATATTGTGTGTTCTTAAAATTTCGATTATGATTATGGCATTCCTCTTCACAATTCGAATTTTTGAGAACATAGCAAATAAAACATTATGGAAGAAGATTGATGAAGTATCAAATCTTTATGTAAGACATTTTGCATCGTGTCCCATACGCTTCGGGTATTGGATCGATTGCAAATGCTATAATATTTGACCATTATAAAATTTTCCAAATGTCTAGCGCATTTAAGAGGGAAAAAGGACAAGAATTGGTTTTGACTAAAATAATTAAACAACTATCAAAGGACAATCCAAAGTTCGCCGAGGATTGGTCGCTTGTGTGTAGTTGGAAGTATAGTATTGGAAGATATGGAAATGTTTTCCATATTGGATGGACCATATCGACATTATTATGAATAGATAAGATTCTATTAAGGATGAGTTGTCATATGGAAAATATGGAAATGTGTCCATATTGGGAATTGAATATTGAAAATCTATGTCTAGATTAGAAAATTTTATGCAAAAGGATGTTCAAAGGAATGTTCTTTGAGTGAGAGACATCATATCTAAGGAATTTTATTGTAACAATCTCCAATAGAGGATTTTGTAATTTCATTGGCAATAGTCTTTGTGACTTTGGTACAGTGATATTACAAATGGATCGTTGCATAAAATGTTAGAATCTAGCATATTCTATAAGTAGCAAGAATTTGATATTCTTTCACTTATGAAAAAGGATTTGGAGTTGTGAAATGAGAATGATTGGAAGTGTGTTCAATTTGATCTATTTCACAAAAAAAGAACCATAGGTAAACATTGTGTGCATGCTAGGAGCATGGGACAAGTGAAATAATTCAAGTAAGAAGTTGATTACCCGAAACGACAAATAATGAGTAATCGATATGGTGATAAATAAAAGGTGTTTTATTTATGCTCAAAGGGTTGAGGTCATATGGGATTTGTATTATTCTTATGTTTCACTTTGCATGTTTTGACTTCTTGAATAATTTAATTGGTTAAGAACAGTCAAATTATTCGAACGGGCCACAGTCGTTGATATGTTGGAAGTAGGTATGAATGAAGACTGTCGTGAATTGGTGTGTGGAATGTCTAAAAGAGTATTAGACATAAGCAAATGTTTGTTGCAACGTTCATGAGTGCTTATGAATATGAATTTGAGCATTGGATTAAGCCCACGCTCACTTGGATCACTCCATGAATTGCATCACGAGTGATTGGTGAGACGATAATATCTTATATTCTTGAAACCGAGATGTGTGAGTTGTATCTTTCGAATCGGTTGCACATTGATAATATGTAAACGCACTAGTAACTTGGTGTTATAAAACATATTGTTGTGTGTGATTCGGTGAGTAAGTGCAAGCAAGCATTGTATCAAAGTTTATCCGTTCCTTTTATCCAAAGTAGGATAAAAGCGATATCTTTGGGCCCCTCGATGATTTAGTGATGACAAACGTAAATGCTCGGCCGGGCTAGGGCTAATTTGATTTGTTCAATTAGTCAGTCGTCATAAATCAGAATTCGAGAAATAGTACAAAGAGAATGATTTGAAATCATGTCTTATACGATATCTAGAATGGAGGAATATATGATCCCTTATCTAAGGATACGCGTATCTGATACGATCAGAGTTGACAGCGGCTTTGGAAAGCTACGATTGCAGATCAGGATCTGAAGTCATACGCACAATAGTTATTAGACTTATCCAAGTGGGAGACTGTTGGATTAGTGTCTAAGTCCATAACTATTTTGGTATGTACTTGACCCGATGGTGCATGGTCCTTTTAGGTTGCCTTCACCAAAGCAACTTGATAGGATGAATTATGGAGAGAAAGGATTAAAAATGATTTATTAATATATTATGAGAATAATATATTAAAGGAGAAATCATATTATTTAATTAATATTAGTCAATAATTAACTGGTAATTCGTTTTGTGACTAAAAGAGATTAATTGAACTTAAGGGACTGGAATTGTAATTATAAGATAATTGCAATTTGGGCCATGGATTGCCTTATATTAAGGAGTGGACGAATTCTATGGGGAAACCCATGGGGAAATCGTCCAAGGCCTTAAGGAAAGGAATCTATGGGTTGCTTAGGGCTTAAGCATCCAAATTAGGGTTTCCTTGTTAGATAACCCTAATTGCCTAACTATATATAAGACCCTTATGACCCAAAAACGTAGAGAAGACTTCTTCTAGGGTGAGAACACGTTTTGGGCAGCCTCCATCCTCTCTCCTCTTCATCCTTTTGCTTATGGTGTTTGTGAACCATTAGAGGAGTGACAATTGTGACTCTAAGCTTTCTAAAGTCAATACAAGGAGATTTGGGATTGTTATTGCTACATAACAATCAAGGTAATATCTTAAACCTATTCTCATGTTAATATGATTACTTGAATGTTTGAATTAGGGTTTATAGTCTTGGATAACTTGCATGTACAATAGAGAAACCTAGATCCAAGCATTAGGGTTTGTATGAGCACATAGGATGTTCTTAGGACCAAAACCCATCATGTTCGACCAAAATCGTCAAGTTCCTCTATGAACTCACCGAGTCCTTCACATTTCTAGTCTATTCAGCCCTTTCCTCATATCTAAGGTTCCAAAATACAGATCTATATTGTTTCCATGGCATATTCCTGTAAAGTTGACAACTTGATGGCTTTGCATGCCTCAAATGGGCCAAATCTCGAGATATAGCAACCTACTTCTATAGACATGGTCTTTTCTTGGACATGAACGAGTTTAAGACCCTTTTTATGAATCTAAGGACCAAATAACACTAAGAATGGGAGTTTGTAGCATCAGAACTTATGGAGGTTATCAATCTTCCAACAATAGGGTCAAAAAGACCCATAAACAAGACTAACAGAGATCTAAGCTATGAATCATCAGTTAGGGACATTTTTCCTCAAAAAGTTGCCAAAGATGGACGAGATCCTAGATCTAGTGCTTCCCCTCAAGCTCAATGACCTTCTAGTTATTCCAAGTCCTTCACCAAGTACAAAAATACACAAAATCCACTAAAAAACCTCAAGTTTCTCACCAAGGAGCTCACAATACAATTTTGGGTTTCAGGGAGGCTAATGAGAGGCTGTGGGAAAACATTAAGTCCTTTAAACTAGGTGCAAAACCATGGAAATTAGGGTTTCATCCCAGATAGTCTACTCGTCGAGTTAAGGCCTCTCAATTTGTCGAGTAGGTTACTTAAAACACGCGATTCTGACAATCTCTACTCAACATGTTTGGGGCCTCCAAATCGCCGAGTTGCTCTGTAAATATGAATAAATTATTGTTAGGTACATTTCATGCATCCTTTTTTTAGTTTGACTCCATAAAAGTGAATTGCATATAAGCTTAAACTCATGCATTTTGCATGTTTTTCACGATTTTTTCATGAGACAATTTCATTCACACACTTTTGTGATATTTCATGGACTTTTGGAGGTAGGATCTTACTTGAAGAGATGAATAAGAGATATAGATGAAGTATCAGGACTTGTGGAGCACCGAGGATGAAGTTATCAATGGAATGAAGATTTTGGCCATTTAGAGATTTACACGGGCAGTGTAAATGAAAGCCTTGTATTTACACGTGTCGTGTAAACGCATACATTCAAGCATTGTACTTTGAAGGCCTGACCAAATTGTGCCGCGTAAATTTTGTCTTTACATAGTTGTGTAAAGTTTCCCTTTGTGTTTACATGGGCCGTGTAAACGTGGTCGTAAGTTTAAAGTAGTTTTCTTCTTTCTAAAAGGGTGCAACCGGTTCTATAAGAAGTGAAGTCGATTTTGTGAGTTTTGGAGGCGATTTTGGGGAGCATTTTGAAGGCAATTGTCACTTGGAAACACTTGGATTTCATTTGGATTTCAATTTGTAAGACTTTAATTTCAATTTATAGGTTGGTGTTTTGTTCTAGTCATGAGTGGCTAGAAACCTAACTCTCCAACTTCATGTATTGACTATTTTGTGTGTGAATTCAATCATTTGACTTGGTGTTTGTTTAAAATGCTATCTTGTGAATTTGATTTTGTTTTAATTGAAGGTTTGGTTTCAATTCTAATTCTTTTTGGCCAATTTGAGTTAGAGTTGATTCATTCAAGTTATCTATTATACAAAATCTGTAATTGTTTTGTCATATAGAACAAGTAACAAACACTAGATTGAAATTTCTTAAAATAATTCTGGTGTAAATCAAATTCACACATTCTTACACTTCCAAGCTTATGAGGGGTATTGAATGTTGTTGGTAAAATTCACACAAAACATAATGCAATCTTTCCACATATTCTAAGAACTTGTTTATATTAGATTTGTTGGATTAGAATTATTTAAAGAACTTATTTTAATTAATTAAAGCGGTGAATGTGAATTGCTAGAGCTTGTTAGCATTTCTAAGTACCAACTTAGATAGAATTAAACAAATATGATTTCATATCTCTAATCACATTGCTAATTAGTATTGCATAGAGTTGGAGTATTTTATAAATCTTAATTTTATTTTATTTGATCAACTGCTTACTCTAAATTTCAGTCTTTTATTGAATTAAATCCCCCCTATTTTGTGATATCATTTGTACCTTATGCAAAAAGGTATAAGCATTTATGTCGTATCCATGTGGATCGATCCTACTTACCTTGTATTACATTTTTTGTACAAAGTAGTAGTGTTTAAGGGATTACTATTTCCCCATTTATTTGTTGGCTTTGACACGCTCAACAAATTGGCCCCGTTGCTGGGGCACAGTAGTAGTAATTGTTTATGCCAAGATCTTTTCGTACAAGTACACCTTTACCAATTGATTTGGAGATAGAGAAATCTGCAAAACAAAGAAGAAAGCAAGCCAGACTTTTAAAGAAACAACAACAATCCAGATCTTTTTCATCAAACCTATCAACCACATCTTCACCAACATCCAAAAGTACCTCCCCACCATCTTCACCTTTACGCGAATCTCAAACTTTTATCCCTACTCCTACCATGGGAGACAACCATGGAGGGAATCCACCTCCAAATCCACCACCCGAACAAACCTTTAGACAGTGGGCCACTCAAGATGTTACCCAACAACCATTATGCATCAATTATCCTGCAACAATAAACTTTGAACTCAAGTCTGGACTCATTCACTTGTTACCTTAATTTCGTGGTCTTGAGAATGAAGACCCACATAAATTCCTTAAGGAATTTCATGTTGTCTGTGTGGGTATGAAGCCTCATGAAGTTACAGAAGATCAAATCAAGTTAAGGGCATTCCTCTTTGCTTTACAAGATTCAGCCAAGGAGTGGTTATATGACTTACCACCAGGATCAGTCACAACAGGGAATGAACTTGCAAGGATGTTTTTGGATAAATATTTTCTAGAAATGAGAGCTTCAGCTTTATATAGGAAAATAATTGGTATCAAGCAACAAAAGAGAGAAGCCTTGCATACTTATTGGGAATGATTCAAGAAGTTAAGTTCAAGATGTCCAAAACATGGGATTTCAGAGTATCAATTGTTGCAATATTTTTGTGAGGGAATGTCATCTTGGGATAGAAGATTGCTCAATGCATCTAGTGGTGGATCAATAGCTGATAAAACTCCAACAGAAATCAGAGGTCTTATCAAGAACATGGAAGAAGAGTCCAAACATATAACTCAAGAAAAAGAATCGTATAATGATGCACCAAGAGGAGTGAAAGAAATTTCTACCCCCAAAAATTGAGAGTCAACTTTCTGAGTTGACTAAAGTAGTGTTGATGCTTGCTAAGGACAAAGGTGTGCAACCACGAGCAGTTAGACCTTGTGGTATTTGTACCCAAGTTGGACATCCCACTGATATGTGCCCGATGTTACAAGAAGATATAGAGCTGGTTCAAGCTATGGGATTTTCTAGTCAGCAGCAAGGAAACTTTCAGCCAAGAAGTAATCCAAATTGGCACCAACCCAATGCCAATTTTCAGCCAAGGCCACCATCTTTTCAAGCAAGACCTCCATTTCAAAATCAAATGCATCCTTAACAAAATTATCAACCACATTTCCAGTCAAATCAACCTCCTCATCAATCTCAATTCCAACCTCACAACATGCATGAAGGAAGTAGTTCAAGCGGATTAGGAATGTCTTTCCAAGAAATTGTCAAGAGTTTAGCCACAAGTACTCAAACATTTCAGAATGAGACTAAGGCGAGTATCAAGACTTTAGAGCAACAAATGACTCAACTCACCACTTCTCTGAGTAAATTGGAGTCACAAGGCAAACTACCCGCACAAACCAAAAAGAATCCAAAGCATAATGCGTGTGCCATCATTTTGAGAAATGGCAAAGAATATGAAGGTCCAAAGATGATTGAAGAAGAAGAAGAGATGGAGTTAGAGAAAGAAAAAGAGAAGTCAATAACACCTTCAAAGCAAGTTCCCATTGAAGCAAAAGTCACTCCTCTTCCATTTCCCACAAGGTTAAGCAAGTCAAAGCGTGAAAGGGAAGACAATGAGATCATGGAGATGTTCAAAAAGCTTTAGGTAAATATTCCTCTTATTGATTCCATCAAAAAAGTCCCTAGGTATGCTAAGTTCCTTAATGAATTATGCACATCTAAGAAAATATTAAATGGGAATGAAGTAAAGGTAGTGAAAGTGTATCTGCAATGTTACATAAAAGACTACCTCAAAAATGTAAGGATCCGGGTGTTTTCACGGTTCCTTGCTAGTTAGGTAATCTTCATGTTCCACGGGCTATGCTAGACCTTGGAGCTTCTATTAATGTTTTTCCATATTCCATTTTTAAAACATTATATATTGGCATATTGAAAAAGACCGGGGTGATCATTCAATTGGCTGATCAATCTTTGGTACATCCAAAAGGTGTGCTAAAACATGTGTTAGTCCAAGTGAATGTGTAGCACCTGGGACCTGGTATGTATGATTTATTTGAGTATTTTACATTTTTAGCCTTGGACTCGGCGAGTCGTAGGCTAGACTCGCCGAGTAGGGATGGGATTTTGAGCACGTTTAAGTTGGCGACTCGGCGAGTCCATTAGTCTGGAGGAAACCCTAATTTCAGGGGTTTGCACACTATTTAAACCCCCCTTATGCGCCCCAAGTTAGCCTCCTTCACCCTCAGAGCATCATATACCGAACCCTAACCCTCTCCTTGTGATTTGAAGTGTACTTGTGCTTGTTCCTTGAAGATTGAAGAAGAGAAGGAAGGAAAGACCAAAAGAGAAGGTGATGAGTAAGGATCTAGGACTTAATCCAGAGTTCATTGAGGTACAATTTGGATCTATTCTGTTTTTATGCTCAAATCCCCATTAGAACACCATAAAGCTATCTTTGAACCATTTCCAAGCTTGTTAGTAGTATAGGGATCATAATGGGTTGAATAACTGCTACATCTGGTCATGTTCGAGTTCTAGAAGCCTAGATCTAATACCTTTATGGGGCCATATTGCATGAAAGCCCTAGATCTACCCCTTTTAGTGTGTTTTGAGCCTTAGAATCCCCATTGATGATTATATACACGTAAAGTTGGAAACTTTATGTGTTAATCGATCCCTAGGAACCCAGATCTATGAATGGAATGCATTGGATTCAAGCATAATCAAGTGTACAGAGATTGCATGTATGCGACTCGGCGAGTTGTTCTTCGGACTCGGCGAGTCTAGTCGCGAGTCCCTGATTTTTCCCCTTTTTGAGTACGCGAGTAGAGCAGTGAGCCATAGGTGGACTCAGTGAGTTGGAAGCCAGACTCAATAATGAAGGGACTCGGCGAGTCAATGCCCTGACTCGGCAGGTCCAAGACAATCTTCATAGAACTCGACGAGTTGTTCATCAACTCGGCGAGTCGAGGACAAAACGTGTTCATCGGATGAAGATTAACTCGACGAGTTGTTCATACAACTCGGTGAGTTGGATGAAGGACCATTGAGTATTCAGTTAGGAAGTGAACTCGTCGAGTCAATGCCTAACTCGACGAGTAGAGACGGGAGTAACGACAATCGACTGGATATGGACTCGACGAGTTGGCAAGCCAACTCGCCAAGTTGGGTCAACTGGAAGTTGACTTTGACTTGACTTTGGTTTGGAAACGGTCTGGGGTAAAATAGTCATTTTATGCTAGGATTAGTATCAATGTCTGATTAAGTGTTTTATGGGAATATAGCCAGAGGATCACCGGAGTAGTTGTCAGACATTTGCAGATTAGCTTTTCAGCAGTCAACCTTTTGTGGTGAGTTACCATCCAGTAAGGGTGGGTCTAAGGCCACAATGCCGGCCCACCAAGTAGGAGTATTTTAGAAGATGATTGTCTTTGTGATAATTATCTTGGTATGGATACGTGTTTGGTTTTGAGATATATCTGTATGATATGTTATGTGTATGATAGGGTTAATTTTCCCCTGACAGTGGTCTTTAGGACCGAAGGGTAGGTCAGTACTTGGATATGCCTGACTGTATGCTTATACCATGTTGTTATATGCTAGTAGTAGGGATTGGAATAGACCCCAGTTACCGGTTGAAAGATACCGATGATGATTACCGGTTGAAAGATACCGATGATGATTACCGGCTGAAAGATACCGATGGTATTGTATGGTATGTGGTATGATGGGGGAACTCACTAAGCTTTGTGCTTACAGTTTTAGTTATGGTTTCAGGTACCTCTTCGTCAAAGGGGAAAGATCTGGCGGCGTAGCGGAGCATCACACACATGATTTCCGCACTAGATTTTCTGGGATCGTACTCTGATTTTATTGTTTCCGATGATATTGTTTTGAGACATAACCTTATGTTTTATAATTAATGTAACTTTGAAAATGTTTTAGTAACACACTTTATTAAATGTTAAATTCTAAAAATGAAATTTTTGGCCTCGAAATTTGGGATGTTACAAGTTGGTATCAGAGCCCTGGTTTGAGGATTCAGACACACCCTCGGGGGTGTTTGGACTCAAACCGAGGGATTAAAAGATTTTTACAAGGAAAATGGTTTTCTAAAATCTAAAATGGGAAATTTTAACAAAGACAAAGTGTGTGATGCATGCGACCGGCCGAGCTCATGTAAGTTTTCCGCAAGATACCCATACTTGTTATGTTATGTTGTACGGTTTTGAGTCAGAAAACTGCATGCTAGAATAGGACTAAGGATATAGGAGGATGCCTTATATGTCTGTTGTATGAGCTGTATGCTAGGACTGTTTAATTAGTAGTAGGATGGCCTGTGTAGGTTATGCCTGGTTTGGTTACTCAACGCACGAATGCTGCTTGCTTTGCGCTGTGGGGGTTCTGGCCAACTTCGACTAACTAGTGAATGGATATGTAACGGTATCCGCAAGCTAGTTAGGGGGACGTGGTAAGGACTCCTAATGCAGCTGATGGCAGGGAGTAGGTCGGAAAGTGCCCGAGGGAAGCCTAGGATGTGATTAGTGGGAAGAGCATCGGTGAAAGGGACCTGGTGAAGTCAAGGCAATCCTTGGGGAAAGTACGGATAGATGTGGAAGGTAGTATGGGCCCGTACTACTGAAAGCAGAGGATCCGTACTCGATTCAAGGAGGGCTGAGATGGAACCTGGAAACTTGGAGAGTGTGTGAGACCCTTCAGGGGTATATGTGATCCTGAAAATTGTATTATTATTTTCAGAATGGTGGTCACACGTCAAGGAGCAGGTGGATCTGGACCTGGTTCGGGATCGAGTTCGGGACCGGGACCCGAGCATGTTGATGATGGTTTACGCAAGTTCATCGCGTCTGAGATTACGAGAGGTATCCTTGAGGCGACCCCGGCCATTTTCGGGTCGATCAAGGAAGGGATTATCAAGCTGATGGAGGATCGCCTTCGGGCATTCAGGAGTGATCTGGCGTCTAGCCAAGTGGGTACCCGTACCCTTTCCTTTAAGGACTTCTGCAGGAGTGGTGCACCGGATTTTCATGGGGTGAAGGACCCCATTGTTGCTAGGAGATGGATCGCAGACATCGAGTCTGCGCAGCTGACGAGCTTCTGCCTAGAAGGGTCAAATGTCCGTTTCGCTGCAGGTTGTTTGAGGGATAGAGCCAGGGATTGGTGGGAGTTGATTGGCGATACGTTGGGAGCCCCAGCCATTGAGGCTAGGACATGGTCAGATTTCGTGACCCGATTTAGGGCTGAGTTTGCACTAGATGTGGAGCTTCAGCAGCTGGCCAGAGAGTTTTTGGATACGAGACAGACTATGGAGACTGTGGCGGAGATCACCGCCAAGTTCCAGGAGAGGGCCTTGTTGGTACCCCAGTATGCGGGGGATGAGGATATGAGGAGGACCCGATACCATGACATGCTACGGGCTGATATTCGGGAGCATGTTAGTTTCTTTGCTTGCCCTACCCTGGAGTCCAAGATTGCCAGGGCTAGGGAGAGAGATTGATTTGGAGCACATACGGAAGAGGAAGGCCACTGAGGGGCAGACGATGGGGGCTTCGGGGAAGAAGCCCAAGGGACTCGATGGTAGGCCGAAAGGCCAGACAGGGCAGGACAGCTGTGGGAAATACGGTCGGGCACATGAGGGAGTTTGTCGCACTGGTCCGGGTTCAGGCTGCTATAAGTGCGGCAAGGTTGGGCATTTTGGCAGGGATTGTATTGCCCCTGCTTCTGCGATTCAGACATCAGACCTGATTTGCTTCCATTGAAATAAGAGGGGCCATAAAAAGGCCAATTTCCCCAGGTTAACAGCAGCAGTAACATCGCTGGCAGTGGTGCCAGTTTCAGCGAAAGCACGGGTTATGGATGGCCAGAAGGTCAAGTTAGAGGCCCCAGTGGTTTGGAGCCGAGCATTTCTGCTGACAGCCGAGGAGGCACGCGTTGCACCCGATGTGGTGACGGGTATGTTTCTTTCCCTCTGATTTATTTGTATGATGTTATGATATTAATATGTGCCTAGTGTATATGTGCTTAGGATCGTTCCATGTGAATGGTATCCCAGTTCTGGTCTTGTTCGATTCGGGTGCTACCTGATCATTTGTCTATCTTGCACTTAGCAAGAAGTTTCCTGAGTCTTTGGGCATGTTGGACTGCCCTCTAGAGGTCGAGATTGCGGATGAAAGATCAGTGCGAGCATCGGAGGTCTACCGAGGTTGTGTTTTGAGGCTGTTCGAGGAACTTTACCTGGTAGACATGGTTCCCATACCGTTGCGGGGGAACAAGGTTATTATAGGCATGGATTGGTTGAGCCCCAATGGGGCAGTGATAGATTGTGCACATCAACTGGTACAGATCAGGACCCCAAGTGGGGGAGAGTTGGTAGTTCAGGGCGAGAGGCCACAGCGAGGACCAGCTATATGTTCAGCAGCGAGAGCTAGGCGCTACCTTCAGCAGGGTTGCGTAGGGTATATCGCTTATCTTATGGACACCCGGGAGGCGGGTAAGGCGACAGTGGGCGATGTACCCGTGGTGCGGGAGTTTATGGATGTATTCCCCGAGGAGCCTAGGATACCTCCGGAGAGGCAGGTGGAGTTTAGGATCGACCTAGTCCCTGGTGCGGCTCCGATAGCCAAGGCGTCGTATAGGTTGGCTCCTCCTGAGATGAAGGAGTTGTCTACACAGCTGCATGAGCTGTTAGACAAGGGATTCATTAGACCGAGCAATTCACCTTGGGGAGCCCCGATTTTGTTTGTGAAGAAGAAGGACGGGTCGCATCGGATGTGTATAGACTACCACGAGCTGAACAAGGTAACGTTGAAGAACCGTTACGCACTCCCGAGGATCGATGACCTCTTCGACCAACTTCAGGGAGCATCTTGGTTCTCCAAGATTGATTTGCGATCAGGGTATCATTAGATGATGGTTAGAGAGGAGGATGTGCAGAAGAATGCTTTTCGGACACGCTGTGGTCATTACGAGTTTGTGGTGATGCCTTTCAGGCTCACCAATGCTCCTGCCGCGTTCATGGATCTCATGAATCACGTGTGCCAGCCGATGTTGGATCGGTCTGTGATTGTTTTCATCGACGATATCTTGGTTTATTCCAAGACGCGAGAGTAGCATGAGGAGCACTTGCGTGAGGTTCTAAGTACTTTGAGGAAGGAGAGCTTATATGCTAAGTTCTCCTAGTGTGAGTTCTGGTTGCGCGATGTGCAGTTTCTGGGGCACCTTGTCAACCAGGACGAGATATCAGTGGATCCGGCCAAGGTAGAGGCCGTGATGAGATGGGAGGTCCTGAGGTCTCCATCCGAGATTCGGAGCTTCCTAGGATTGGCGGGATACTATCGGAGATTCATTCAGGACTTCTCCAAGATAGCCGTACCTCTGACCAGGCTGACGAGGAAAGCCGTGGTTTTTCATTGGGGGCCCGAGCAGCAGGCCGCATTCGAGACATTGAGATAGAAATTGTGTGAGGCGCCAATCTTAGCCCTGCCAGAGGGCATGGAGGATTTTGTTGTGTACTGCGATGCGTGCATCTCGGGTTTGGGTGCAGTGTTGATGCAGAGAGGGCACGTTATTGCTTACGCTTCGAGGTAGCTGAAGCCTCACGAGGCGAACTACCCGACGCATGATTTGGAGCTGGGGGCTGTTGTGTTCGCCCTCAAGATTTGGCGTCATTACCTTTATGGGGTTCGTTGTACCATCTACACGGACCACAAGAGCCTGAGGTATCTTATGGACCAGCCGAATCTGAACATGAGGCAACGTCGGTAAATTGACGTGGTAAAGGATTATGATTGTGAGATCCTTTACAATCCGGGGAAAGCCAATGTGGTGGCTGACGCGCTTAGCCACAAGGCAACGCTGATCCGAGATATCTGCCTGAGGATGACAGTGGTGACTTCGCTTTTGGAGCGGATTCGGGAGGCCCAACAGGAGGCTATGAAGGAGGAACATGGGAAGAGTGAGCAGATTGTGGGGAAGGTTTCCTCCTTCGACTATGATAGCCGAGGGTTGTTGACTCTTCACCGTAGGGTGTGGGTCCCTTATCATGGAGGCGTGTGCTAGGTTCTGATGGAGGAGGCGCACAAATCCCGGTTCTCCATTCATCCCGGGGCGATGAAGATGTATAGGGATCTTCGTCTGGACTATTGGTGGCCCTGCATGAAGCGGGATGTGGCATGTTACGTGGAGTGGTGCTTGACCTGCAGGAAAGTCAAGGCCTAGCATCAGATACCGCACGACAAGATGTAGCCGTTCGATATTCCGCTATGGAAATGGGAAGACATCACGATGGATTTTATCACCAAGCTTCCCAGGACCGCATGGGGAGTGGATTCAATCTGGGTCATCGTCGATCGATTGACCTAGAGCGCCCACTTTATCCCGATTCAGGAGAGCATCTCGGCCGAGAAATTGGCCGATATCTATATCAGGGAAGTGGTGGCGCGGCACGGAGTGCCAGTTTCGGTGATTTCGGACAGAGTTGTGCGATTTACTTCTAGGTTCTGGAAGAAGTTCCATGATGAGCTAGGTACTCGTCTGGATTTTAGCACCGCTTTTCACCCGCAGACAGATGGTCATAGTGAGAGGACCATCCAGACTCTGGAGGATATGTTGCGGGCATGTGTGCTAGACTTCGGTGGTAGCTGGGATACCTATCTTCCTTTGGCTGAGTTCTCATACAAAATAGCTACCACGCGAGTAGTGACCGTCCTCCTTTTGAGATGTTATACGGAAGGAGGTGCAGGACTCCGATATGTTCGGGTGAGGTAGGCCAGAGGGTCATGGGGAGCACCGAAGTGGTGCTCAAGACGACCGAGAGGATTCAACAGGTTCGGAGCAGGCTTTAGACTACTCAGAGTCGGCAGAAGAGTTACGCCGACAAGCGCCGATTAGACCTAGAATTCCAGGTCGGGGATATGGTTCTCCTGAAGGTACTGCCATGGAAGGGCGTCATCCGATTAAGGAAACGGGGCAAGTTGGACCCTAGGTACATTGGACCCTTCAGGGTTATGGCCTGGGTGGGCAAGGTGGCGTATAGGCTGGATCTGCCAGCCGAACTCAGTCAGATACACAACACTTTCCATGTTTCTCAGTTGCAAAAAGTGCATGGTGGACGACTCAACAGTGGTATCCCTGGAGGATATTCAGGTCAGTGGCAGCCTTAATTACATTGAGCGACCAGTGGCAATCCTCAACCGAAAGTTGAGGGATTTGAGGAACAAGAGGGTGGAACTTGTAAATGTGCAATGGCAGCACCGGAAGGGTTCGGAGTGGACTTGGGAGCCGGTGAAGGAAATGATGGAGCATTACCTGAGCTGTTTCAGGATCGAGCAACAGACTTTGAGGACGAAGTCTAAAATAAGCGGGGGAGATTTGTAGCACCTGGTTCCTGTTATGTATGATTTATCTGAGTATTTTACATTTTTTGCATTGGACTCGGCGAGTCGTAGGCTACACTCGCCAAGTAGGGACGGGATTTTGAGCACGTTTAAGTTGGCGACTCGACGAGTCCATACTCTGGACTCGGCGAGTCCATCAGTCTGGAGGAAACCCTAATTTCAGGGGTTTGCACCCTATTTAAACCCCCCTTATGCGCCCCAAGTTAGCCTCCTTCACCCTCAGAGCATCATATACCGAACCCTAACCCTCTCCTTGTGATTTGAAGTGTACTTGTGCTTGTTCCTTGAAGATTGAAGAAGAGAAGGAAGGAAAGACCAAAAGAGAAGGTGAAGAGTAAGGATCTAGGACTTAATCCAGAGTTCATTGAGGTACAATTTGGATCTATTCTGTTTTTATGGTCAAATCCCCATTAGAACACCATAAAGCTATCTTTGAACCATTTCCAAGTTTGTTAGTAGTATAGGGATCATAATGGGTTGAATAGCTGCCAAATCTGGTCGTGTTCGAGTTCCAAAAGCCTAGATCCAATACCTTTATGGGGCCATATTGCATGAAAGCCCTATATCTACCCCTTTTAGTGTGTTTTGAGCCTTAGAATCCCCATTGATGATTATATACACGTAAATTTGGAAAGTTTACGTGTTAATCGAGCCCTAGGAACCCAGATCTATGAATGGAATGCACTGGATTCAAGCAGAATCAAGTGTACAGAGATTGCATGTATGCGAATCAGCAAGTTGTTCTTCGGACTCGGCGAGTCTAGTCACGAGTCCCTGATTTTTCCCCTTTTTGAGTATGCGAGTAGAGCAGTGAGCCATAGGTGGACTTAGTGAGTCGGAAGCCAGACTCAACAATAAAGGGACTTGGCGAGTCAATGCCCTGACTCAGCAGGTATAAGACAATCTTCATAGAACTCGGTGAGTTGTTCATCAACTCGGCGAGTCGAGGACAAAACGTGTTCATCGGATGAAGATTAACTCGACGAGTTGTTCATACAACTCGACGAGTTAGATGAAGGACCATTGAGTACTCAGTTAGGAAGTGAACTTGTCGAATCAATGCCTAACTCGACGAGTAGAGACGGGAGTAAAGACAATCGACTAGATATGGACTCGACGAGTTGGCAAGCCAACTCGCTGTCACACCCCAAAACCATGAATGACAGAAATGTTCTGGGGTGGAGGACGTCATATACAGTATCACAACAATGAAAAGTAGTAAACAAGCGACAACATCATCCATTGCATTAATAATAGAATTTTAATACAAGTGTTTTGTCAAATTATAATAGACACTAAAGTATAAATAAAAATGAGAGATGAGTCTTGAACGAGCTCCATCTTCTCTAAACCTTGCATCGGTACCTGTCTACTGTTGACCTGAGGATACAAGTTATTTTAAAAGAGAGTATCAACTTTAAAGGTGGTGAGATCATAAGTATTTCAGTGTCTTAATTTGTATGTAAGTATTTGTATGTATATGAACTGTAAATATAAAATTATTTTGAACATCCTAGAAAACCATATGTTTCCTACTAAAAGTATGCTTCTACCAAGGCATCTAGTATCTATCTGTGTCTATTGTACGAGTGTGTATTTTCCCAAATCTAACTATCATTAACCAAAAATATAGTATTTACATTTCAGTACATCGTCTGAATGTTCACGAAGTGAATGTAATGGGGAAATAATAAAGTATTGTAGTTTTATAATAAGTGATTACTGCTGTACTATATATGTACACATGATATTTGACTAATATTTAAATGACCTTCGGACGGGTACCCGATATCCCACCAGACCACATCTTAAGCGCGAAAAGGAAATAGGGTGGATAGTCTTCCTAAGTCCTTTAAACATTTCTTATATAACTATACATATATAGGCATGCAATTGACAATATAAAAGCAGAAAATTAGTTTTCTAAAACCTTTTGAACATGATTTCTATCTAAGAAAAGATCGACTTGATGTCAATCTATAAAACGGGTTGAAAGTATGGGTTTGAAAAAACAATTTAAGTATAAAGAAACATTTGTTTGAAACGCACTTGTAAAAGAGTTTGAAATGAAATATACAAAGTATAATGAACAGTTTAATAAGGAGTTTTAAACATATAAAACATTTATGAGAATCATTTGAAGAAATCCGTTTGGTAAAACGGCTAATGAGTAGAAATTCCTTTGAATGATGCTTATTAATCACATGTGATTGATAGAATAACTAGAATGATTCTACTTGTATCCCCTCCATAAAACATTTAAAAAGATTTAAAAAATTGATTAGGGGGTATGAACTCACCTGTAGTAAGTGGTTGGGTTGAACGGACTGAAACAGGATGCTAGGTGTCAAGTGAAGTCTTGAACACACTCTATGATCCTAGTTAACATATAATATCACATATATGTATCCAATTAGTCTTTAAACAACTAATAAACAAAGTCAAGACACCCTAGGACATGCTAAACACTTTATACAAGTGTTATAAGTCTCAAGGATTGCATCTAAGTGTTGTAGGGAAAGGCTGGTGTGTTTGGGGTTCAAGGAACACTCCTAAAATGAGTTTACTCCCTAGAGACCAACACCCCTTGAGTTTACGGTCATAAAATCTTGAGTTTATGGCCGTAAGCTCCTAAGCTTGTGACCATTTTATGTTTTGATGTCTTCTAAGCTATTCCAAGCATTCCTACTTCATGATTTTAGCCTTAGGAAGTGTTGTGTGGCATAAAAACACTCCTAAATGGAGTTTACGGTCTAAGGACCATTTCTCCATGAGTTTACTACCGTAAACTCTCATGGAATTTTGTATTTTGGTGTTTTCAAGTCCTAAACACTTCAAGGTAAAAGCCTAGGTTAGATTCTAGGCATTAGGAGTAAATATGGGACATTTAAACACCTTTTGGAGTGTTTACGGTTTTGGGAGATCCCCAAAACGTAAACACATAAAAATGAATTTTTTTTTCTTGTTCTTTTATGTGATAAACACATCAAGGATGGATCTAGACAAGTCCTTAAGGCATTGTGAAGCATCTAGACACCCTAAAGCACCCGTTGGCACTAAACTTAGTGTTTACGGTTTTGGGAGCCTCCCAAAACTGTGAACACCTTGTTCTTGGTGTTCTTGGGACTTTTCCTTGGTATAAATATGTATAGCAAGCTTTAAATGACTCTAGGATAGAAGTACTTACTTTGTGGAAGCTTGAAATGAACTTAAAGTCCAAGAACACTAGTGTGTGTTCTTGGTGTTTTGGAAATCTAGTCAAAACACATAAATGGATGGATGAAAAGATGTACAATCAGTAGATTAAGTTTTATACTAACTTGAAAGGGCTAGAAACACTTACTAGATTGAAGATATTGAGCAAAAACTTTGATGATACTTGAGAGAGTTTTTGGAGTTTACTCTTTTGGGTAAAAATGAAAAGTTTCCTACTTTGGGGAGTAAACTCATGCTTAAGGCATGGGTTTATGGTTTTTAGGGTAGTTTATGGCCCACACATAAAAGTTTGGGCGTAAAATTCTAAGCTACGTGGTATTCGCGGTTTAGAAATTTCAAGACCCGAGACGGCCCATCCGTTCACCCGTTCGTTTAAAGATTAATAAATAAAATAATCAAACGAACTTTAAATTTTCTAAAAACCAATAAAAGTGAACTTGACTTATCATATGAAGTGATTGCCTTTTAGGGTTTGACCGAATGAAAATTCCGGGTTGTCACACTCGCCAAGTCAGGTCAACTGGAAGTTGACTTTGACTTGACTTTGGTTTGGAACCGGTCAGGGGTAAAATAGTCATTTTACCCTTGGATTAGTATCAATGCCTGATTAAGTGTTTTATGGGAATATAGCCGCGGGATCACCGGAGCAGCTGTCAGACATTTGCAGATCAGCTTTTCAGCAGTCAGCCTTTTGAGGTGAGTTACTTTCCTGTAAGGGTGGGTCTAAGGCCACAATACCGGCCCACCAAGTAGGAGTATTTTAGAAGATGATTGTCTTTGTGATAATTATCTTGGGATGGATACATGTTTGGTTATGAGATATATCTGTATGATATGTTACGTGTATGATAGGGATAGTTTTCCCCTGACAGTGGTCTTTAGTACCCAAGGGTAGGTCAGTACTTGGATATGCCTGACTGTATGCTTATACGTTGTTGTTATATGCTAGTAGTAGGGGGTGGAATAGACCCTAGTTACCGGTTGAAAGACACCGATGATGATTACCGGTTGAAAGATACCGATGGTATTGTATTGTATGTGGTATGATAGGGGAACTCACTAAGCTTCGTGCTTACAATTTTAGTTGTGGTTTCAGGTACCTCTTCGTCAAAGGGGAAAGAGCCGGCGGCGTAGCGGCGCATCACACACATGATTTCCGCACTGGATTTTCTGGGATCGTACTCTGATTTTCTTGTTTCCGATGATACTGTTTTGAGACATAACCTTATGTTTTATAATTAATGAAACTTTGACAATGTTTTAGTAACACACTTTATTACATGTTAAATTCTAAAAATGAAATTTTTGGCCTCGAAATTTGGGATGTTACAGAATGAACTAGTATTTCTAGCAGATTTTTATGTCCTTGACATGGATGATGACGAATCACCAAATTTGAGTTCATTTCTTGTAGGAAGAACCTTTTCGAAAACAGCCCGGAAAAAAATGATGTTTATGATGGTACATTGTCCATGGAGTTTGATGGAGAGGTGATAAATTTCAACATCTATGATGCCATGAGATATCCAAGTGATATTTCATCCTTGAATTTTGTGGATGTCATTGAACCATTAATCGAAGAGTGTTTTGATTTGTCTAATCTCGATGTGCTAGCTCTTATTTTAGAAAGGAATCTTCAAAAGGATGGAGTGAAAAAACTTTCTAAGAAATTCAAAATTGATGAAGAGATTTTAGAATTTATATCTTGCATGGACCAAAAGAAGAAAATGGGGTTTGATGTTCCAAAACTGAAATTATTGATGCCTAATGAGAAACTTGTTCCTTCTATTGTGCAGGCACCGGAATTGGAACTCAATACCTTACCCGAACATCTCAAATATGCGTCTCTTAGAGGGAAAGAGACTTTACCAATGATCATCTCCACAAAGTAATCAACAAAAGATGAAGAAGAGCTTGTCACCACCTTAAAGGAGTATAAGGAAGTTATTGGGTGGACTATAGCCGACATCAAATGGCTAATTCCTTCACTTTGCGTACACAAGATCCTTATGGAAGAAGATTACAAGCCCTCCCGAGAAGCTCAAAGGCGTTTGAACCCTCCAATGATGGAGGCTGTGAAGAAAGAGATTTTGAAGTTTTTGAATGCGGCGATGAACTATCCTATATTAGATAGCAAGTGGGTAAGCCTGGTCCAAGTTCTACCCAAGAAGACATGTATTACTGCTACAAAGAATGACCAAGGTGAATTAGTCCCCACTCGTGTGCAAAATGGGTGGAGAGTTTGTTTAGACTATAGAAGGTTCAATTCCTCAACCTGAAAAGACCATTTCCCACTTCCCTTCATTGATCAAATGTTGGAAAGGTTAGCGGGAAAAAACTCACTATTGTTGTTTAGACGGGTATTCCGGTTTCCAAAAAATACCCGTTGCACCCAAGGATCAAGAAAAAACCACTTTCACATGTCCCTTCGGAACATTTGCATATAGGCGAATGCCTTTTGGACTTTGCAATGCTCCCGCCACTTTTCAAAGGTGTATGGTAAGCATATTTTCAGAGTATGTTGAGGAAATCATTGAAGTGTTTATGGAAAATTTAACTGTATATGGTAATTCTATTCATGAGTGCTTAGGTAATTCGAAAAAGATTTTGCAAAGATGTATTGAGACCAACCTTGTTTTGAATTATGAAAAGTGTCATTTTATGGTTGATAAAGGTCTCATACTTGGTCATGTTGTGTCTTCTATGGGGCTAGAGGTAGATAAAGAGAAAATAGATGTCATTAAATCTTTACCTTATCCCACTTGTGTTCGTGAGGTACGCTCGTTTCGTGGTCATGCAGGTTTTTATAGAAGATTCATCAAAGATTTTTCCAAGATATCTTATCCCATGTGTGAGCTCCTACAAGAAGATGCAAAATTCGATTTTTCCAAGGAATGCAAACAAGCTTTTGATCAGTTGAAGGAGTTGTTAATCTCAACACCAATACTTCAATCACCAGATTGGAGTTTGCCTTTCGAAATCATGTGTGATGCCAGCAATCATGCAGTTGGTGCAATGTTGGGGAAAAGAAAAGATTGAGTTCGTCATATCATTTATTATGCCTCAAAAACACTTGATAGTGCACAAGCCAACTACTCAACAACTAAGAAAGAGTTGTTATCTATTGTCATTGCTTTAGATAAATTTTGTCATTATTTGCTTGGTTCTAAAGTGATTGTTTATTCTGATCAAGCAACTATTAGGTACCTACTTGCAAAGAAGGATTCGAAGCCTAGACTAATTCGATGGGTATTACTCTTATAAGAGTTTGATATTGAAATCAAGGACAAGAGCAGAAAGTCAAACCTTGTAGTTGATCGTCTTAGTAGGATTGTTTCTCCCGATGACTCAACTCCCATTCATGATGCATTTCTTGATGAGAATCTATTTTCAGCAAAAGTTGCCCCATGGTATGCCGATATTGTGAATTACATCGTCACAAATCAATTTCCACCAGATTTGACTCAATGGAAAAAAGACAAGATAAAGAAACAAGCCAAGAGGTATGTACGAGATGAGCCATATTTTTGGAAATATTGTGCTGATCAAATGATTAGACGATGTGTGGATCAACATGAGGTACCCTCTATCTTAACATTTTGTCACTCTTATGCTTGTGGAGGGCATTTTGGTCCTCAAAGAACTGCAAGAAAAGTATTAGAGAGTGGATTTTACTGGGCAAGAATTTTCTGTGACTCTTATGTCTTTTGTGCAAGTTGTGATAAATGTCAAAAGATGGGCTCTTTAAGCTCAAAGAATCAAATGCCCCTTAATCCCATTTTAGTTTGTAAAATTTTCGATGTTTGGGGTATTGATTTCATGGGACCTTTTCCATCATCTTCGGGTTTTACTTATATTCTTTTGGCTATAGATTATGTCTCTAAGTGGGTGGAAGCAAAAGCTACCCATACTAACGATTCGAAAGTTGTGATATATTTTTTGAAGGCTAACATCTTTTCCAAATTTGGTGTTCCAAAAGCCTTAATCAGTGATCATGGTACACATGTTTGCAATCATATGCTTGGAAATGTGTTGAAGAAGTATGGTGTTACACCTAAAGTCTCCACAACATACCACCCACAAACAAATGGACAAGCCGAAGTGAGCAATTGACAAATCAAGGGTATTTTCGAGAAAATTGTGAATCCAACAAGGAAAGATTGGAGTACACGTCTTGATGATGCTTTGTGGGCGTACAACACTACATACAAAACTCCAATTGGGATGTCTCCATATTGCATTGTTTTTGGAAAGCCATGTCGATTACCCGTTGAGTTGGAGCATAGACCCTATTGGGCAATCAAGCAGTTCAACATGGATCTAAGTGAATCAGGAAAGAAGAGGAAGCTTGACATATAGGAACTTGAGGAGATCTGTAATGAAGCATATGAGAATGAAGTCCTTTACAAAGAAAGGACAAAAGCATACCATGACAAGATGATTACACGAAAGGTATTTGAAAAAGGCCAAAAGGTATTACTCTACCATTCTCGTTTTAAATTGATTCCTGGTAAATTAAGGTCCTGTTGGGTGGGACCATTTGTTTTCACTAATGTTTTGAGCATGGTGTAATAGAAATCACAAGTGAGAAAACTGGGAAGATCTTTAAGGTAAACGGTCATCGGTTGAAGCCTTATTATGAAGGATTTCAAATCAAAAACGAAGAAGTGAAGGAAGTAACGGATCCAAAGTACCATGATTGAAAAATAATTGGGGTCCAAGTTGAGCCAACGACATTAAAAATGGGCGGCTAACCGAGAGGCAATCCGGGGGTATTTTTGTCATTTCTTATTTTTCCATCATATTTTCTTCGTTTTCAAGTCTCCAAGTTGTTTTTCATGTTTAAAGAGGATAAAAAAATTACTTTCCGGACAGTAGCGGATTAGTGGGTTGCAATTTCAAAAAGTTAAAAAATCAAATTTTTTTGGCCTTCTCAGAAGTTTACATGGCCGTGTAAACTTATGCTTATGGTTTACACGGGCCATGTAAACGTTTAGACCAGCACATATCAGACGCACCATTTACACGACCGTGTAAATTTCACCTTTGTGTTTACACGGACCGTGTAAATGTAAAAACAGAGCTGGACATTTTTTAAGGCTAAAATTGATTTTTGTTGTTCATTCTTTTCACACCTGTACATCTTCTTCCCCTTACTGCCTTCTTCGAAAAAACCCTCAAAAACACTCCATATTCCTCAATTTTTCTTCAAAAATTAAGCTCCAAGGTATGAAATTCTTCTCTTTTCTTCATCTTCTTTGTCTTACTTCTCAATTTCACCCTCTAATGGCTGATTTTGGGGGTTTTGAGCAAACCCTAGAATTTTTGGGTCTCCAAATTTCGAGCTAATGTTTATAATTTCTTGTAGGATAAGCTTGGGGAAGCATTGGACATCACCCTAACACTATTTACAAGCACAATTTGGTATAATTGTTCCAAACTCTTTTCTTTGTGCATATAGTTAGAACCACATTCTTTTGGGGTGATTTTTGGTGGTATTGCTAGCTTTTGTGCATAGTTCAAACTTTTCCTACATTGTGTGCAAAACTTTGTTGAATACTTGAGCAATGGCTTCCCGTGGAAAAAGGGCTAGGATTGAGACCTCATATATGGGTGGTCAAGAAACTAGTGATGAACAAGACCAACATACCATGGAAAACCCCTATGAATTTGGTCTTGTTTTTTAGTCCAATTCACAAGAGATTTTGTATTCAAGCCTTATTTGAAGGGTAAAAGGGGCTCAAAAATTTGTGGACATCCAAGCCCTTAAGGACCTTCACATCTATAAAGGGGTCCACAAGCTCTTAAAGAACATAGGTTGGGAAGGTCTATTGAATCTCCATGCTTTAAGCTATCAAACACCTATGTTGGAACTCTTTTCATCCATCACCTTTGATTACCAAACACATATCCTTACTTTCCGTTTGCTCAACCAATCCCATAAGATTCATGCTAACACCCTTTGTGATATTATTGGTGCTCCAAAGGCGAAAAGGGATGTGTATACAACAAAAGGTAGAAAGAATGTCATATTTGAGCAAAGTTGCGGAAGGATTTGGACAAACATCTCTTGTGAAAACAACTTTCATTCAGGTACGACAAAGGCTTCTAGCATCATACATCCAATCCTTAAAGAGATTAACAAGGCAAACAAGAAGGAGTTAGAAGTTTTGTGGTGCATGATTCAGAAGGCAGAGGAAGTTCCTCACTTCGGGTGATAGGTAACCAAAAAAACTCAGAAACTCCTTGAGCAATGGTGGCCAACTTCATTGTGGTGGAATGGTTTCTATTATAGCTGAACATCTTGGCCTTCACCTACCCAACAACCCAACCGATATTATTCCGGGCCACACTCGTCTATCTATTGATGTTTTGGAGACCATGCACCTCTTTCGCCGCAACCCAATGAGGATGTTCATTGGACAGTCGATGGTACAAAATATATACACATTGACAGCCGAAATAAGAAGATATTAGCTTTGGCCAATGACATCCCATCTACCAATTGGCACCTCCAGTCCAACTTGGGTGTTACTACAACCCGTAGATCTCTAACCACCATTCCTCAAACTCCTGGTCCAACTACAGGTGCTTCTAGCTCATCTCGCCCCGTTCTTTTTACCGAACACAACATCTACATGGGAAAGTTTGCATGCTTAGACAACCATTACACGATCCTACAACAGGAGGTAGGAGAGATTTATATGGGAGTTGCTGAATACACTTCTGAATTTCAGGACTACCGTAAGCTTCAGGAGGAGCGTTGGTCTGTTCAGGAGCAAGATAACCGAAACATCCATCCTTTGTTGACCGATCTCCACGGACTACTTGTCCTTCCACCACAACAACAACCATCAGCATCTCAACCCCAGTGGCCCCTATATTATCCTACCGATTATCAGCCCTACTACCCTCCACATTTCCCACCACATCCTCCACCGCCCAAATCTCAATAGGTCGGCTGTGCCGCTCTACAAGCATCGAGGACCATGCTAATTTTAATCTTGGGGAGGGGCATCTATCCATGCATAGATCCCCGGCAACGGCGCCAACTTGTTGAATGTGTCAAAGCCAACAAATAAAGGGGGTAAAAGTAATTCCTTAAACACTACTACTTTGTACAAAAAATGTAATACAAGGTAATTAGGATCGATCCACAGGGACACGAGATAAATGCTTATACCTTTTTGCATAAGGTACAAATGAGATCACAAAAGAGGGGGGGGTTTAATTCAATAAAAGACTGAAATTTAGAGTAAGCAATTAATCAAATAAAATAAAGTAAGATTTATAAAATACTCCAACTCTATGCAAGACTAATTCGCAATGTGATTCAAGATATGAAATGATATTTGTTTAATTCTATCTAAGTTGGTGCTTAGAAATGCTAACAAGATCTGGCAATTCACATTCACCAGTTTAATTAATTAAAATAAGTTCTGTAATTAATTATAATCCAACCAATCTAATCTAAACAAGTTCTTAGAATAGGTAGAAATATTGCATTATGCTTTGTGTGAATTTTACCAATAACATTCAATACTCATCATAAGCTCGGAAGTGTAAGAATGTGTGAATTTGATTTACACCAGAATTATTTTAAGAATGTTCAATCTAGTGTTTGTTACTTGTTCTATATGACAAAACACGTATTTTGTATAATAGATAACTTGAATGAATCAACTCTAACTCAAATTGGCCAAAAAGAATTAGAATTGAAACCAAACCTTCAATTAAAACAAAATCAACTTCACTAGATAGCATTTAAAACAAACACCAAGTCAAATGATTGAATTCATACACAAAATAGTCAATACATGAAGTTGGAGAGTTAGGTTTCTAGACACTCATGAGTAGAACAAAACACAAACCTAGAAATTGAAATTAAAGTCTTGCAAATTGAAATCCAAATGAAATCCACCTGTTTCCAAGTGGCAATTGCCTTCAAAATGCTCCCCAAAATCGCCTCTAGAACTCACAAAATCGACTTCACTTCTTATGGAACCGGTTGCACCCTTTTAGAAAGAAGAAAACTACTTTAAACTTACTACCACGTTTACATGGCCCGTGTAAACACAAAGGGAAACTTTACACAGCCGTGTAAACACAAAAAGTACGCTGCACAATTTGGTCAGTCCTTCAAAGTACAATGCTCGCATGTATGCGTTTACATGGCCCGTGTAAATACAAGGCTTTCATTTACATGGCCCATGTAAATCTCTAAATGGAAAAAATCTTCATTTCATTGATATCTTCCTCATCGGTGCTCCGTAAGTCCCAAAACTTGATCTACATCTCTTATTCCTCTCTTCAACTAAGATCCTACCTCCAAAAGTCCCTGAAATATCACAAAAGTGTGTGAATGAAAATGTCTCATGAAAAATCCCGAAAAACATGCAAAATGCATGTAACAACCCGATATTTTCAAGTCAATATAATGATCTAAAGTCAAGTATTGTAACCTATTGTTTTTTAGATGATAAGAATAGTGTCAAAAATGAAATGTTCAAAAGTCTCAATTGGAATGTACTAAGTGATAGATATCATAAGAAGGCTTTCAAAAACATAAAGAACACTAAAATCCGAGTTATCACGAAGAAGTTATGACCAATCAAAGGTCCGCAACAAAGCCTATAAAACATTGTTAAGCATAAAACGCGAAATTTCAATAAAATACTTTTTAGCCTTAGGTATCAAAATGAAAGTCGTAGAAATCATTAAACCGTAAACGTACATAAAAAGAACGTCCAAATCTGACTTCATATGAGGAAGTTATGATTTTTCTACGTTTCAGATATTGTAGTAGACAGCTAAAATCTCGAAATAGAGATCGAGCGACTTTTAGCCGATGCAACCTAAATGAGAAATGAAGATCCCGACAATAGTAGTACAACATTAAAAAAACAGACGAAAACGGACGTCAGATGAAGGAGTTATGAATTTTAACAGACTTTTCCTGTCCGGCCGTGTTAAAAATTTAATAATACAAATAAAATCAAAACTAGCTGACGGAGTCTAAACGAAAGTTGTAGAGCATAATCTCACCTACGCGTGGATATAAAGAGCGTCAAAAACAGAACTCGTATGCGAAAGATATGAATTTATGAAGTTCGGGGCACAAACTTCGACATATGTTAGAATTCACATCGTGAGTACAGAGTTCACGACGTGAACAATTTGATTGAACCTTGCAGAGCAAGTAGACAGATGACGCAAGCTATGAGCGAATCAGGACCAAACTCATGACGTGAGTTATGCAATACTCACGACATGAGTTTCGAAATTTAGGCTATATATAGAAATCGAAGCCTTCCGACTTTAGTTGCTGTAATCCATCCTCTCTCCTACTTTTACACACTGTTAAGCCCCTCTAAACTACCCCGAAGCCCCGGTAACACCCCTAGCACACGACGCAAGTCCCGACGCCCCGGATCTCCTGAGAAACTAACACTTTTCCAAGTTCATTTCTTCACCAGAAACTTGTGGTTGCGTCAAGAAAGAACATTCCTAGAAATGAAACGCTGCCCAATTCACTCTTACCAAGTGAGTTCATACCCTAACTTATCTTTGAAATGCTTTTATGGGGGGGGGGGGATACAAGAAGAAAACCATATAGTTGTATAATCAATCACATGTGATTTATAACTATCAAAACAAGAGATTTTTTTTATACTTCAAGCGGTATTATCAAACAAACTATTTTGAATCATTTTATAAATTGAGATCAAGTCATCAATAACCATTCAAATGGTTAAAAGTCTTTTTATATGTTAAACTCTTTAATGTTTTAAAAAACCCGTTCAAACTTATATATTGTTAAAATCACGTCTATATAGATATAGTTATATTAATAAGGTTTAAAGGACTTAGGGTATCGATTGTTTTTCCGAAGGTCGTATAAATCTTAGTTGTATATTATATATATGTATGTAGATATAAAAGTTCTTCAAATCAATTCAATACCTTTGGGTAGAAAAGGTGTACAAACATAATCAGTCATTCAAACAACATTACTAGTAAACTATAATAAGTCTAGTTTAGAGGATTACTATTTACTATTTCTAGAACAATGAAACTTACACGAGTTAGTTCATACATGAGCCAGTTCAAACATACAATAACATGAAACAGAAAGAAACATACATCATTTTTACAAGAACAAAATAACATTTATGTGAGACTACTTCACGGCTTAGCAATATACTTGTTAGGTCGCGTTTGGTAAGTAGAGTCTCCTGGAGGGAGAACGGACATCGTGTGTATAGATCTATACGGGGCTGACAAGCCCCCATCCCAACTGTTCGCTACAGTTTGGCCGGCAGGCCAAGGGGCAACAAATGTCACATCAGTTTCGACACCAGCAGGTTATCGTGTTGAACACTTGCCGATCAGTATGGTTATAATCACATCACATCTTAACTTTAATTAACAAACTGGTTTTAAGGTAGTTAGTGATTCAGTAATTACTTATATGATATTAATGAATACTTTCATTTTCCCATTACATTCATATAGTGATCTCTTTTCACATAAATGGTAATGCAAACTATTTTCTAGTAAAGATAGTCTTAAACTTTAGAAAACTTACAAAAGACAAACAATAAAGTCGTGTCTTAGTACATTCATTTAGAAAGGGGTCTATGATGCTAAGTTTATGATTCCTTAGTAGATACATCAGGGATATATATTAATCGAATCCGACAGATAGTAGGATGTATGCTTTCCGCTTCATTTCATGTTCCTTGTTTAGAGTTGGGCTTAGAGTAGATTCACCCAGTCATCTATCTATTTGATCTTAGCTATATATATATATATATATATATATATATATATATATATATATATATATATATATATATATATATATATATATATTAGGTATACACCAAGTAATCATAAGGAGTACCAGGTATAGGTTAGGTCATAGTATACAAATTCAATACACCGTTTTCTAGTATAAAAACATACTTTTCAGATAGAACATTTAGTAGGCTAAACTAGAAACTTATCTGTAAATGTCATAACTAGGAATTCTAATGCTTCTGAAAACATTAAAAATGATAACATTCGTAACTAAAACTTGAAAGTATGCATGATGTTTATTCAATTACACCAAAATTTCATCAAACACTCAAATAGTCAACAAAAGATTGGAAACCCTAGAAATCTCGGTTAAAGTCCAATATGGACTAAGATTTCCTTATTGGTCCTAATGGACCAATAAGCTTCCAATTTGACTATTTTGGGCTTAGAACTCTTAAATGGGCTCTAATTGGACCCACTCTCACGAGACTTAACCTTTTTGGGCCTTATAAGTCTAAAATGGACTAGTTTACCTTTAATGGGCCTTGTTGGGCCATGACAGATCCAATTAGCCTTAATGGGCTCAAATCCATTCTTTTATGCAAGATTTGGGCCCTGAACTACTTTAAAGGCCTAATAGGCCGAAAACCATCAAATTGGGCCTCATATTATGGGACTCAAGCACAAAAGGCCCAAGCCATTCTCTTCCTTCTCTCTCTCTCGGCCCAAGTAGAAAAAATGGAAGATGTAAAAATGGGGAGGGTTGACTTTGGGAGGTGCCACCTCCTTATTACACCCCATATCTCTATGCATGGACCAACATCCCTCCATAAGGGTCATTACACTTCTCTCTCTCCCCTCTCTTCTTCCTCTCGGACGAGAACCACCAAACACACACACACATCATCAAACTTTCATCTCAAATACTCTCAAGCACATCCTCTTCTCCATCCAAATTTTCGAGATCTTGGAACATTTCAAGGAAGTTCTTCCATAAGAATCATCATCTTTGTTAAGTTGTTTTTTAGATCTATAACCTAGTTTCTTTATTTTATCAAAACCTCTTCCAAACTCATACAATTTTCGTGATCTACTCCTTAGAAGCTTCTTAAATTCGAAATCAACTCTAGGAGGCTTGCTAGGACCAAAAATCTTCTTCACATCTTCTTCAAAACCGAAAAAACTAAGCAAGGTGATTTCATACCCCCTTGTTTTCGGTTTTTACTTGTTTTTTAGGGAGAATACAAGTATTATGTGATGATCTATGTGTGTTTGCATGCTATATCTGAATTCTTTAGTTTTTGGTTGTGATAATATGTAATATTTGTTATATTTCGAGATCTATAACAAAAAGGGTGAAATAATCATGAACAAAAACATAATAAACAACATAGATCATAGATCTAAGGGTCCTTAAGTTTAAAAAGTAAAAAACAAAAACAAAGAATCTTACAAGTGTCATTTTTGCAAAAATAACAAAGATTGGGTATAAATTGTTAATTTTCGGTTTTATGGGGGTTATAAGTTGTTTATTAGTATAAAAGCTAATTTTTATGAAAACCAAACTTTTTAAAGGGTAAAAAACATAAAAATTTGGCATATTGGGCTTTAAATTGGGCCTCACGAGTTTTTGGGCCTAAGGTGGCGAAAAAATGAAGTCTTGAGGGGCTGAAATGGAAAAATTAACAAACTATGAGTCTAAAACATAGATAAACTTTTTCAGGGGTTGAAAATGAATTTATAACCAAATTGGACTAAAAATGATAAAGTTTTTGATTTTGGGGTCAAAATTGTAAAACTTACGAAAATTGGGCCAAAAATGTAAATTTTTGCAAATAAAGGCTGGAAATGACAAACGCAATAGTTTTGGACTGAAGTTACTATTCAAATAAAGTTTGGGTGGAAAATGTCAATAAAAATGGTTTAAGGACCAAAAATGTCAATTTTCATAAAAAGGGACAAAAACTGCCATTTTTTATAAAAAAAAAAGGGGGCCACAATGGTCAATCTAAATGTTTTTGGGCCAAATATACGAGTATAAATTTTTGGGTTAAAAATATCAAGTTTATAACGCATGGTTATATATATATATATATATATATATATATATATATATATATATATATATATATATATATATATATATATATATATATATATATATATATATATATATATATATATAATGAAAACTTCGTTATAAAGGAAACGTCAAAAAACATAAGTGATTATTGTGCCCAAATACCTTCTATACGTGCTATTGGGCCTTTTTGGCCCAATATCATTATTATTGTGGTCGATATAATCATACATGTTTATTGGGCTCCTGTGACCCAATTACATGCCTAATGGACCCTCAATGGCTTTTACATGCTATTGGGCCTTTGTGGCCCATTTGCATTGCTAGTAAGGTCCAAATCAAATATATGCATGATGGGCTAACTTGTCCATCTCATACCCGACAGTCTATAATAACCTACATGATTAGTGGGCCTCTGCTTCCCTCTTCTCTTCGTCTGTTAGGCTTACCCCTTTTATTCAAGTAAACATAAATTAGGTTGTTAAACAAGGTTATTGAATTTCAGTTGGATTTAGTGAGAAATAACGGGTGACACTAATAATTGTCGGTCGCAGTCTGTAGTTATAACCAGAGTCTCCTAGAGGGAGAGCGAGAGTTTGTGTACAGATCTATACGGGGGTGACTCCCCCACACCTGAGTTGTTCGCTACAGTTAGACTCAGCCAGTTTAGGGTGACAAAATCTTAATTCAATTATGATTTTCGCTAGAATGCCAAGACAGAAGAACTAGTCATTATTATGCATGGTTATAACGACTCACATAGAGATCCAATACCATCTAAGTAATCACGAGAAAGCATATTTATTCGTTGCGATGATGCAATACTACCAAAAATTATCATACTATACATATCGGAAAACATCGAGTTTTCCAGGGAAACAACATTACTCACTCCTACTCTCAACAACTATAATATAATAATCAATTTTGAATAACAATCACTTTTACTTGTTTTGAATTCACATACGTATGCACTTATGGGATCATCGCATCCTTTTCCCAAACAGTTTTTGTACATAAAATATCGGATTTTCTGGGTTATACAAGCGATACAAACAAATTTTATATCAAACATGCTTGTGAACTCACCAACATTATATATGTTGACGTTTTCAAAACAACTTTTACTCTCAGGTAACAGATAAGCTGAAGAAAAATACGAAGTGTGATAGGATGTTATGTTTTGTGACTCTCAAACAATTTATGCTATGGATATGTAATGTTTAAACAATGTACTTGATGTGAACAATGACAGTTGTACTATGTAATGTTGGTGATGTATGTGTTATTCATGTATATTCATTGTGATGATATTTTAATTTAATTCATGCGAGCCCTCAGACGTCTCTGCCGTTCGGTTCGGGGATGTGACAGTAAAAGGGTTTAATCCATTTTATTAAACCAGTAGAACTTAAAGAACATTTAGTGGTTAATTCTATAATAACTTAGTTTATACATCAGGGTTATTTATAATTAATATCCGATAGGCATTTGGATGTGTGCTTTCCTCCTTACTTCTTGTTCCTTGTTTGGTTGTGGGATTAGGGCATATTCACCCATTTAACTGTCCATTCGATATTAGATTATATATAGCTTGTATAAACTAAGTGATTATAGAAGGACCTATTTTGGTTACTATTTTTAGTAAAAGGAATATATGATTTTCTTAAAGAATGTTTTCATCAAATATAAAGAACTATTACAGTTAACTCCATACGTACCAAATCAATACACTAGGGTTATATATAGTGAAGATCTGACAAACAATGGGATGTGTGACTTTCGCCTCATTCCTTGTTCCTTGTTTGGTTGTGGGCTTAGGTCAGATTCACACAATTGATTGTCTGTTTACTCTAAATTGTATATAACTTATATCCAGTTAGTACTCATAGAAGAAATTGTAGAGTCATTTTTACTTTTATTCATCATATCAGGAAGTATAGGATTTTCTAGAGGAACAGGCGAACTTTTCTAAAAAGAACTTACAGCTTACTTTTCATCACTCAAATACTTATGAATTCACCAGATTAAATGCTGATCTACTCTTTCAAAATAACTTGTATACTCAGGAAAATAGTAGACAGGTACGCGCACTGGGTTTCAAAAGATGGAGAATAGTAGCTTCATGTCTTGTTTTGTTATTTACATTTGGAGTCAATCTTTTGCGAACCACATACTTTGTAAACACTTATATATTAATGCAATGGTTGTTTGTTACTTTGACTATTATGATGCATGTGTTGTGATAATAAACATGATGTCCTCTGCCCCCCCCGAATGTTTTTGCCGTTCCGGTTTGGGGGTGAGACAGATTGGTATCAGATCATTGTTTATAGTTAACAAAGTATATCAACTTATAAAAGATATACAACTATAAATACAATGACGCCGAAGTGATCTGAATAATAATATATTTTAAAAAATATAATAATACTTTATAAAAGTATACATACATGCTTATACATATATACATACTAGAACAAGTATCACAAGAAGAATAGAACATAGGTATTTAAAGGTTGAACATTGCGGTCAAACATGGACAGTTATGTAATCATAGTTGGGATCAATATAGCCTGATCAACTATATTTATTTGAGATATGACCGACATGTGTTTGGGGGTGATGTGGTGTTGCAACAGTCTTAAAACTTACCTAACGCTATTCGAGGGAGTTCTAGATCAGAACAAAAAGTTGAAATACTATAGGAGTATCTTATGATACTACAAGACAACATGTTTAAAACATACCAAGTTCATTACATTAAAATACCATAGGAGTATTTTAGGCATTATAAATAACTTATGTCAAAACTTAAAAGACCCTTCTGGTAGGTCTATAATTCCGGAGTGTATACTTCCAAGGTTTTATATAATTGAGATTTTATATACTTAGAATTTGTGATCTATGCTTCACTTCCTGTTCATAGTTTGGTTGTGGTTTTGGAGTAGGATCACTTATTCGAAGGTCTACTTATTTTAAATTATATACAACTTGTATACATTGCACAATTATAGGAGGACCCAGTAAGGATCACCCCATAATGTTACACTTAATCTCATAGATTCTTTAGACACTTCCATTCTCGTACGACAAGCCCTGATAGATGTAACCACTCCATCATAGCAGTCGGTAGAGGAGTCTAGGAGAAACAAAAAGAGATTCAAAGAGAGATTTCGAAGAAGTGATCAGCCGGAGAAACTAAAATGTCTTATGCGTCACACTAACAAATAATAACCTTAATTGACTTAGTGAGCTAGTGATTTCACTACTCGCACTATGTGTTAGGACTATTTCTTTTTCATACAGCCAGTAATGGATATTCAATTCACAGAAATTCATTCTACCATCCTTGACTAATAACCCATACCTATGGTAAATGGCCACTTTACCCTTTCCCTAATTGGACCAAGGCCCGGGCCCAATTCTTGATCCAAAAGCCTAAGGTCATTCAAGACCCATAATTGGCCCAATTTTTCATGTTGTTCCCAAGCTCCTTTTTGGGCCTTATCCTAAGGTCCATCCCTTCACTTGGCCTTAAACACATATACTCAGATAGAACAACAAAGGCCCAAGCATTTAAGCCCAAAAGGTGGCCCAAACTCCAATATCCAACAGAAGGTGTACGCAGGGCGTACTCCTGCGGTACGTAGGGCGTACATCGAGCCTCGCATTGACCCACACCGGGGTGGCTGACCGAGTATGTGGGGCGCACCGTTGCAAACCAAAAAGTCTCATTTGTTCTTAATGGCTTAAGCACTTAATCCCAAACTACAAATCCATGATCCAAATGCACCCTAGACTTATAAAGTCTCTAACTTTATGGTTTTACACATCCAAAAGCTTAATACAAGGTCTTAATCCATTAAGACTCTTCTACCAAATGCATGGGACACTTCTAGCCATTAGGACCTCATTTTTATGACTAAAGAACCCTCCAAGGGTCTAAAAGGACGAATCAAAACATCCAGGGCATGCCATGATCAAGATGGAGCATTTGGGACCAAAAAGAATCATAAAAAGACCCAAATATGATATCTACCAAATAAACCATAAAGGTATGAACTTTATACCTTTAAATGGTGGAGAAAAGAGCTAAACATCCAGATCCAATCCTTGCTTCAAGCTTCCAAGCATCTTGATGCACTTCTCCTTACTCTAAAACACCAAGAACACACTTTAGGGCTCTAAATCTCACTCTAGGAGGCTAGGGTTTTACAAGAATGACTCTAAGACTTTGGACGCTAACAAGGTGGGGATAAATAAGCCATAAGGATACTTAAATACCCTACAAACCCTAAAACTTAGGGTTTCCTTCAGTACGAGTACGCCCAACGTACGTACGTACATGTACGCCCAGTGTACTAGGATGCGCCCTAGTAAGCTTAGCGTACCCACAAGTACGCTTAGCTTACTCCTCCTGGCCCCAAAATTACAAAATTTTCACTAGGGCTTCCCATGATAACTTCCGTCTAATTCAAGGGCCAAAATAACATACATTAAAAACCAAGGGATGAATTAAGAAATACTTGAATTCTTGGGATAATATAGAACCAGTATAGGAATACTTATAAAGTATAAATCCTAAAACTTGGTCTAGGTCATATTTTAGAGGAAACCGATACAATCTTATGCCGTCCAACAGTACGGAGACTATAAATGCATTATCTAGACATACACATAAGGTGTCAATACTTATGTTGATCGACTTTTTTCGTGCAAAAATACATCAGTGATGGTTTCAAAGACATAACTTTGCAGGTAGTAAGTTGTAATATTATTGTTTGTGTCGAATGTTATTGATCTTAATTGTGTATTTTTCTCTGTTTTTTAGCGGAAGCAACAACAACGGTCACCCCTTGGGCCGATGATATTGAAAAACAAAAAAAAACTTTTACTAATTGGGATGTTGGCATGATCTCATGTAAGAAATACGAGGTAAAAAAGAGGAGATAAAATGTCATTGTTGATTTCCAACTAATGACATGTACATGTAGGCAGTGGCAACTTGACACCATACCTTGTGGGCATGTCATAAGAGTGCTAACAGTCAACAAGTATGAATACTGCTCGATGTATGCTTTAAAAGCTTACCATACCGAAACATTAATGAAAACATGTGAGGAATCAGTGAACCATTTTCCAATGCCACTGAATGGGAGATCCCCGATATTTTGATGACTGTTAGGCCACCTATAATGGATAAACGTTAGTCAAGTAGACGAAGAAACACATAACGTATTCCATCCCAAGGTGAGAGTCCAATAAGAAAAGAGTGTTCTACATGAGGTCAAGCATAACACACGAGAAACAATTGTTCTGGAAAGGCGTTCGGTAAATGATGCAGCGCAAAAAAACAACACAAAGATAACCAAGAATGAACCTGTTGATTCTAAAAGAATAGCCAGGACAATCTCTTCAAAACCACGTTGATTCTACGAATACCGTGGGATTGGCTTCAAAATCTGGGTTAACACACAGAATTTGGGAGAAAATCGAAAGTTCATAAAATTGATGATTGACCATCCAAATTACATCAAAAACAGTTAAATAAGAAGCAGAAATTAAAATGAAACCCTAAAAGTCCATGGGCCAAATACAAACCCAAAAACAAAACCCAAAAATTAAGGAAAAATAACAAAAATTGCTCATAACTCCATTTAGAAAGCGATTTATGGACTTAAAAATGGGGACTTACCTAGACGTGCTCCTTGCTCCAAGCTTCGATTTGACTGGTCGTAGGCCCAAAACGGAGATTCGTAGCCAAAGTTATGGCCATTTTCGTGAAGCCCCTTTAGTCACGCGATCGTGGGCCTCTAGGAACGCAAGGGCCCGATCCTCCACACTAGGGCCCGCATCAGTAAAGGATCAAGCCGTACGAGAAATCCTACTAGGTAGGAGACGATAATTAATATTAGGGCTTCTGCGAGTTCGCATAGCTATAACGCGAATTATGATTTAAAACTACCTTAATTGAAGAGTCGTTAATTTATTTTGTATTGTAATGTTTTTATTAATTTTTTAAGATGTTCCTATGCTTTTAAATTATAATTTAGTTTTAATGTCACAAGACTAAAAGAAGTTTTTATATATGATTTTTAAAAATACTATAAAAATAATGCTAAACAAACATACTAAACTTGATAAAAATACATATAGCAAATCCAAGACATATGATAAACTTACAACAATTTTTTTACTAATAATTAAACTCAGGGAACTACAATGGATACTTCTCTTTCTCGATTGTTATATAGTCATCCATAATTCTCATTATATCTACCAAACTATCCTTTAGCACCCTAAGATGTATCATCTTTGCATCCTTGTCAGCAAGCCATTTTTCAATCATTTTGATATATAGTCTTGTAGTCTTTTTTTATCTATATTCATGCTCTATGATTTTGTTTTTATTAATCTGCATCCATTCTTGAGCTTGTTCGAATTCTGATGCAATAACTTCACGAGGTTCACTGAGAACCATGGACGACTCTTTATCTTGTTTTTGTTGTTCTTTAACCCATTAATTCTTGAAAAGTTTCATCCGTCATATACGGGGCTTTCGAAGAGATTGCAACAAAAGGGTCGAATGGATCACAGTAAAGCAAATTTCGAACTTTGAGGAGGAAATAACAATAAAGTTGAGAATGGATATAGCATTTTTAATATAAAAATGATTGTATATGTCATATTTATATACCCCAGTAATCTGCAAATCATAGTCCATAGGTAACCATTTCGTACTCACAGTTGGAATTCATAGATGACTAGTTAACATGACAAGCCACTATAGTAACATGCAAATCATAGTCCAAAAGACAACCATTTCGTAGTCCAAGTTGGAAATGACTACACATAGATGACTGTTTGATATGATAAGTCATTGTAGTACACAGAGATGCCATTACACTGGTCAAGTCCTTTTTTAAAATAAATAGTAGTTTAATATATATTAAATAAACACCTATATTCAGAAATGTCATCAAATCTAGCAACTTCTTCGAATGTAGTAGCTGCTTCCAATTCTCCAAAACCATGGATAACAAGCGAGGTGTTGGTCGTAACATGATGTTGGATTAGCGTTCAGGAGGGTGTAACGCCACTGTAGGCTCCCCCACATTGCCTTGTAGGTGATGAATGGACCCGCATAACATCTTTGTTTAACTATGAGATGGGAGAAGGATAACACTAGCTACAATCAGATATTGTCACTAAATGGATGGATGTAAAGGAAAAAGTCATATGGTTCAATCAATGGTATAATTATGTTAAAAATACCAAAACTTATTATGCAAACGTGGAAGAGCTTTTGGATATTTTTAAAGATTTTTACAATTTTGAGCATGAAGGCAGTCACTTCGAGTATGAGGACATTTGGAATATCGTTGAAATAATCAGTATTTCATGTAGACGACTCCTTTATTATGAAAATTTCATATTTGTAATGTTTTATGTAATGTTTTGTGGTCCTTTATCTTATTTTTAATGTTTATTTTTCTATTATTTGTAATATTTTATGTTTATGTTTTTTATAATGTTTTATGTGTAATGTTTCATGGAATTATTATTTGTAACATTTTATGTTTAATATTTCATGAAATAAATTAGAAAATAACCCAATTATTTTCGTAAATACCATAATACAAACGAAGTACATATAATTAAGCGAACACAGATGAAGTACATATTAAAAACGTAATACATATGAAGTACATATTTTTTACCTAATACATACGAAGTACATATAAATACCCTAATAGAAACATAGTCGAAACAAAATAGAAAGTAAATAAATGGGATATAATTCAAAATATTTCAAGGGGCATCATACTGGAATTCCAACCCGTCACGAATGGATTTGTATTCCTCTTTAGCGGCTTCCAAGATGACTTCCTCAGTAGCATTTAAACGAGCGTCGTCAATTTTGATATAAAGATCGTTGAATAATAGAATTTTTGTTTTAATTTCATACCATTTTGTTGTGATACCTACGATGTCATATGGTTTTATGCAGTTGTTTAAGTTTCAGCATTGAAGATATAGGTGAAACGAGTCCAAAACATTGGATCATTCAACTTGCTGGTCTCATACACATGAATATATGCACGACTTAGAACCAAGTACTCCTCAACGGTCCATGGTTTTGAAGCCATTGTGAGCGAAATTATGAGAGTAAATTTTTAACTGTAACATATGAAGAAGTGATATATAGAAGATGAAATGATTTTTTCAATTAAAGTAAATTTATAGTAGGCTTCATGACAACAAAAAATGACATGTTTGTAATTTTCGTCCAAAGAAGGCTTCAGAAGGGTAATGGCTTGTCAACTCAAACAGTCGTCTATGTGTAGAGTCCTTCCAAAGAAGACAAGTGTAATGTCTTTTCATGTCAAATAGTGGTCTAAGTGTTGTCAGATCCACGACCATCAAATATATTACAAACATAACTATCTATGATTACATATGCTTCATTACTAAATTCATTTAGATTACAAACTTAATTACTTATGATTACATAGGCTTCATTACTAAATTCAAATAGGTTACAGAAATAATTACTTATGATTACATACGCGTCAATAATAAATTGAAATAAATTACAAACATAATTACTTATGATTACATAGGCTTCATTACAAAATTCTAATACATTACAAACTTAAAAAGTTTGGATTGCATAGGCATTAGAACGATCAATAATGGGTCCGGTACTTCCCATTCAGATGGAGGGGAACAAGATTATTACCTTCCACGAAACCCCGTTCAAGAAAAGACTGTCGAATGTAGTCACTTATTAGCTAAGTAAGCGGTATGATTGGTACATTGTGTTGGTTAACTGTTAACGCAAGGAGGACATATGGAATATCATTGTTTAGTACATTCCAACAGTTATTAGGGAAATAGGATCTTGCCCATTTTGTAAAACTGATGTTGGCAAGCACCTCATGTGCATCATGGCTTAGATGACAAAATTTTTCTTGAAAATCTCACAGATTGTTTGCTTTGCAAGCTTAGAAGAACAAATACTCCAAATGTATGTTTCGATCAATTCTTGTTTTCAAATTCTTGAACACACTTTTACAATTATACCAGTTATAAGAATTAGGGAATACGTCAGCTATGCAAGAACTAATGGAATCTTCCATATTGGTTAAGGACGATACTTCCCTACCTTATACGAGAGCCTCCTTCAACCTCACTAGAAACCAGGTACAAGAGTTAACATTATTATCCACACCCAAACCAAAGGCTATAAGGAGGGGTTGGTTGTCCTTGTCCATAGCAACCACTAACAACATTCTTTTTACATAGACACCTCTTAGACAAACATTACCTACAAAAAGGATTTGCATCAAGCAACCAATGAATACATGGAGCTATATTTTGTAGAAAAAACAGAGTAATTAGTAAAAGGTTTACAAACGTTATTTAATATGCATGTTATTTAATCAAGATTGGATGTAGAATGTTCCTTATGTATGTTGTTTGTTGTTGACATGTGTCTAGTTAATCCTTTAATGTATGTTGTTTCGGTAATGAGCATAAAATGTGAATTAAGAAAACACATCCATGTTCATTTCATTGAAACATAAAACCATTACTAATACATAAAAGGACATAAAGGGAAGGGGTATTCCATTAGTTACTTTTACTTGGGAGGTAACAGGACCACCAATTTAGTTGGTATCACCCATTGTGATGGCAGAGGATTCACGGTTTCATATCATAATGTAGCTCAATATAAGGAAAATCTCAACTTATAATCAACCATTTTGTGAATGGCTGCATATGTACGGGTTCATAGTGATGCTATAGTGTTGCCACAAGGTATACCGCTTTTTTTTTTCATTTCCCACAACTACATACCCTATGTTCAAGTTGTACTCTCACAGTGTTTAAATTTTCATCCAATTCAAATATATCCCGATAAATACATCTTGAATCCCAATTATAAGACTTGTTCACTTGCTTTTAAACCTTAATCTGGGCATAAGGGGTCACACCACTAGACATCCTCTAGATGAATTTTTTTAATTTAGATATAATAACACAAGATATAAGAAAGTATCAAAAATATTTACCTCCGATTTCATCTCGTTGAGCATATACCACTTGAATCGGCTGATGGATTAACTCAATGATTGTTGTTATAGGTAACTCATATATGTAGATGGATAAAGTATTCACAACTACAAGAATATCAATATATTTAACATTATAATGTACTTTAGGAAAAAATGTTCGTGCCCATTTTGCAATCGATATATTGTAAAGCCAGACTAGTGGATTCCCATTACATGCAATATGAATGTTTTCCAAACACAAGTAAAATTCATGCACACTATATGCACTGCATGACTCCCAAAACAACTTTTCGACAACGGTATTATGTCCGACAGAATCTCGTATTTTTCGAGCTATATCTTTAGGACAATACCCATGCTACGAATTTGGGTAGACTCTCCTAACGGCAAAGTCTATTTTATGACATAGGTGGCTTATGATACCAACCTTTGTACTGTCACCTAAACATTCTTTTAACTTGCTTATGAACCATGCCCAAGATTCCTCACACTCTAAGGTTCCCAAACCAACTACTAAGAGTAGGGGTTCATGGTTTTTGTCCAAAGCCACCGCAAACTACATTGTTGTTAAATTGTTCCCAATTAGGGTTACATACCCACAAATATTAGTGGTATCATGCACCTAAGAAGCTTAGGAATTTGCATATAAATAAAAGACAATTATTTTAGTCACATCAAGAATCTTAAGGAGGTACATTACCTACAACCGTTAGTTAATTCAATAAAATAAGATGACATACCATGCAACCTAAATCCACGAAACAGAATTGAAAGCGTTTGGTTGAAGTTTTTTTTGATGGGTGTGAAGGTATTAGGAATTGTTCTTTCAAGATTATGAAATAATATTGGAAGTCATATTTTTTTTTGGTAAATGTTAGGTGCAATTTGTGCACCTTTTTGCACACCTTTTAGTCCTTTTTTATGCATCTATTTAGCATAATTGTTCTTCCCGTTTCTTGCATTTCATCATATTCATGTTAGGCTCTAGAAAAACCTTATTTGCACACTTTCATGTATTTTTCATGTAAACCGGAGGTTAGGACGCGCTTTGGAAGGTGTCAGGAAGCATTGGTCAAGATTTCGGGATGATCAGGCGAAGAACGGAAAAGTTGAAAAAATGAAGTTTGGAATTGGAGTCAAAGGGGTACACGGGGCGTGTTGGATTTACACTGCAAAAAGATCATGGGCCGTGTTGACCAAAAACGGGTTGTTGACTACACTGGGCACAACCCGTGTTGATTTGTTCTATTTTCACACGGGCCGTGTTCGACCCAAAAACCTACTTTTGGTAGTTTTTACTAATTTTCATATGACGGGAATTGGGTCATTTTGACACACACACACACACACACAACATATCAGAGAACTTTTGGTGAGGGAATTTCGAACTTTTTTCCAAGGATTTGATTGTTTAGCATTTGGAAACATTATTTCTCTTATTTGTAAGTTATAATTGCACCTCATTTCCATCTTTACAACTTGTGATTTTGTTCTAGCCATGTGTGGCTAGAACCCTAGTTTCTTTAACTTCATGTTTTGACTTCTTGGTTGGGATTTCAATCCATATGACTTCATGTTTGATTTTAATTTATTGTCACTAGTGACATTGATTTTTCTTTAATCGAATGTTTGATTCTAATTGTGTTTCTTATTGGCCATTTGAATTAGGGTTACATCATTCAAGTTATTCATTTTGCAAAATCCGTAATTGTTTTGTGAATGGACCATGTAACAAGCATTAAATTGATTTCCATTGAATGAATTTAGTGTAAATATTTTCACACACTTTTACATTCCCGAGCTTGTGAGGAGTATTGGGTGTTGTTGGGAACATTCACATAAAGCTTAATGCAATCTTTTAATCTAATTCTAAGAGCTTGTTTAGATTAGGTTAGTACGGTTAGGGTTAATCAAAGAGTTTGGTTTGGTTAATTAATGTGGTGAATGGGAAGTGTTAGAGCTTGATAACACTTTCAAGTACCAGCGTAGATAGAATTGAGCAAGTTTCATGTCATTTTGGAATCGCATTGCCAAGTTGTCATACATAGAGTTGGAGTCTTTACAATTTCTGAATTTAATCCATTTATTTAGTCAATTACTTTTGTCTTTAATTAGTTGTTCTAATCATTGCATTAAAAAACCCCCTCTTTACTGTTAGTGACCAAAATACCTTGTGCAAAAAGGTATAGACCGATTGTCCCATGTCTCTGTGGATCGACCCTACTTGCTTTGTACTACCTTTTAGTGCAATATTGTAGTGTTCTTTTAGAGTATATCGTACCCCTTTATTTCTTGGGTATGACATTCCTAACAAATTGGCATAGTTACCGGGGACACGGTGTTGCTAATTGTTTATTCCTAGATCTTTCAGTAGAGGTACACCATTCCCAATTCATCCGGAGATACAGAAAACTACAAAGAAGTTAAGGAAGCAACTGGGCTCCGGGACTTCTTCATCATCTAACCCTCCAGTCATCAACATTTGGGAGGAAATACCCCTCTCAAGTGTATTCACATCCAAAACAGAAAGCCTCTCACTCTCACCAGAACCATCCTCACCCAAAAATACCACTCCACCATCTTCACCTACTTATAATATCCCAAACACTACATCTATAGAAACTTCAACTACTACTCACACAATGGGAGACAACCATGCAGGGAATCAACCTCCAAATCCACCACCGGAGCAAACCCTTCGTCAATGTTCGAGACAAGAAGTTACACAACAACCTCTTTGTATCACATATCCGGCAGCCACAAATCTTGAGGAGTGTGGACTTCCTTTAGAGGTTTTGAAAATGAAGATCCCCACCAGTTTCTGACAGAATTTCATGTTGTGTGTGTGGGCATGAAGCCACACAATGTCACAGATGATCAAATCAATCTTAGGGAATTCCCCTTCGCGGTGCAAGACACATCAAAAGACTGGCTCTATGACCTCCCACCAGGGACGGCTACCACTTGGATAGATCATGCACGACTCTTTTTGGACAAATACTTTCCAGAGATGAAAGCTTCAGCCCTATGGAGGGAAATCATTGGAATCAAGCAACATAAGAGAGAAGCTTTTCACACATCTTGTGAGAGATTCAAGAAACTTTGTGCCCGATGTCCAAAGCATGGAATCACCGAATACCAGCTCCTCCAATACTTCATTGAAGGCATGACTCCAATGGAAAGAAGACTTCTTAATTCCTCCAGTTGTGGATATTTACCCGACAAGACTCCCACTAAAATTCACAACTTAATCAAGAACATGGTTGAAGATTCTAAGCATTTAAATCATGATGAAGAATGGTACACTGATGCACTCCGAGGTGTAAAGGAAGTCCAGACTCCTCAAATTGAATCCCAATTATCTGAGCTAACAAAAGTGGTTATCATGCTAGCTAAAGATAAAGGTGTGCAACCCAAACCTCGCCCTTGCGGTATTTGCACTCAAGTGGGGCATCCAACCGACATGTGCCCTCAATCCGTGAGTAGAATGGAATAACAAGGCACATGTCAGTTGGATGCCCCACTTGAGTGCAAATACCGCAAGGGCGGGGTGTGGGTTTCACACCTTTATCTTTAGCTAGCATGATAACCACTTTTGTTAGCTCGGACAATTAGGCTTCAATTTGAAGAGTCTAGACTTCCTTTACACCTCAGGGTGCATCCGTGTACCATTCTTCATCATGACTTGAATGCTTAGAATCTTCATCCATGTTCTTGATTAAGTTGCGAATTTTAGTGGGAGTCTTGTTGGGTAAAGATCCACCACTGGAGGCATTAAGAAGTCTTCTTTCCATTGGAGTCATGCCTTCAATAAAGTATTAGAGGAGTTGGTATTCGGTGATTCCATGCCTTGGACATCGGGCACAAAGTTTCCTGAATCTCTCCCAATATATGTGAAAAGCTTCTCTCTTATGTTGCTTGATTCCAATGATTTCCCTCTGTAGGGATGAAGTTTTCATCTTCGGAAAGTATTTGTTCAAAAAGAGTCGTGCATGATCTACCCAAGTCGTAACCGTCCTCGGTGGGAGGTCATAGAGCCAGTCTTTTGCTGTGTCTTGCACGCCGAAGGGGAATTCCCTAAGCTTGATTCGATCCTCTGTGACATTGTGTTGCTTCATGCCCACACACACATCATGAAATTATGTCAGAAACTTGTGGGGATCTTCATTTTCCAAGCCTCAAAAGGTAGGGAGTACGTGGATGAGTCTGGATTTGAGTTCAAGATTTGTGGTTGTCGGATATGTGATACAAAGAGGTTGTTATGTAACTTCTTGTCTCGAACATTGACAAAGGGTTTGCTCGGGTGGTGGATTTGGAGGTGGATTCCCTCTCTAGTTGTCTCCCATTGTGTCATTTTGCCTTATATTGAACACGGGTCGTGTTCTAGTGAGGCAAAACCATTTCGTTTGAATGAGAGGGTATTTTTTGGGTTCAAAAAGTGGGAAGTGGCAAACAGAGCCATACATGGCCCATGTCATTTTTTCCTTATATTGTACACGAGTTGTGTTTGAGTGAGGCAAGCATTTTTGGAGTCAGAGAGTTACATGACCTGCGTTCATTTTAGCCTTATACTGAACACAGGTCGTGTTCAGCCATTCTCAGCAATTCTTTTACCCAACATGACCCGTGTGGATTTACACTAAAAGAACATGCGCCGTGTTCGCGCAACATACCATGTGAGTTTTAAGTTTTAAACTCTGGGTTTTCACCTCATTTACCCACAAACACTTCCCAAAACAGCCTCTCTCTCCCAAGAAACCCCCCCAAGGTCCGATTTTCTTCAAATATCACTTGATTCTCTATGAATTTTGGCTTAAATCTTCAAAGAGGTTTAACTTTCTTCTTCTACACTTCATTTCCTACATCTCACACACCATTTTCTTGCATTTTAATGGTGGATTTGGGGATTTTGACAAACCCTAGTTCCGAAAATCACTAAAGATTTTGGTGTTTTTTGTGCTTAAATCTTTATGTAGGCGAACTTGGGGAGGTTGAAGAGCAATTTCTCACCAATAACAACGCATATCCACTAAAAATTCGGTACAATCTTTCCAATTCTTCACTTGTGGATTTTGTGTTATTAAGGTCAAATTTCATGTATTTGTGGTCATTTTGGACTTGACAATCACTTGGAAATCATTCAAAACCGAGTTTCCCGCGAATTTTGGGTGGCTAAACTCGAGTAGATTGGACCCATCAACAATTGACTTTTTGAACGGTTGACTTTTTGCCCCAAAATTTTTCAATATGGAAGGCGAGCATTCTAAACAACCTAGACATACTAAGTCGTCGGCCCACTGTCGTAAGTCTCCATCACCTCCACCCAATCTGACACATGGTGGTGTGGTTTGTTTCGACCCAATTCAAGTTGCCAAACTTGAGGCCATTTTCCAACGCACTCATACCATTCAAAAAATTACGAATGTGCCATCTCTCCATGATTTGCACATCTATAATCAAGTCCACACCTTGTTCTAGAATATTGGATGACAAGGGCTGTTGCAGGACCACGAGCTCAGTTATAAAGTCCCGACAATCGAGTTCTTGTCTTCACTCTATTTGGATCACGGTGTCCTATATTTCTGGCTTATGAACCACGATCATGCGCTGTCCCTAGACCAAATCAATGCCATAGTTGGGGCCCCCACAGAAAACACCTTTGGCCCCAATGACCCATTCCCAGGATATAGTGATCTTACATGGTGTACTGACATTACGCATCAACATCCTTATGTCTCAAGTTCTGCTAAAGCCTCATCTCTCACCCACTATGTGATAAAAGTGGCTCATAGGATTATTGCTTCGCTTGTCGTCCCTAGAGAAGAAAGAAGCACCATTAGCGCTCTTGAGCTCAAAATACTCTATGCAATGGCCCACCCGAATGATAACCTCATTCCTCACTATCTATCATTCCTTTGCAACAAGCTCACCTGCCTTAGTACGTCACGGTCCGGAAAAATCTATTGTGGCAGTATTGTGAGTTTGTTTGCTAAAAGTGCTTCAGTCCAGGCCCCATATCCCGGAATTCACCAACCTCTTCCCGGTGAGCCCTACCTTACCATGGAAGTAATCGAGAGAATAAGGATGTTTCAGACGGAGGACGGGAAGCATAATTCGAGCGTGGGCCAAAACCACGACCCAAGGCTCCTCATCACTCCCGAAAACCGGAACATCTTTGCCCTCAGGCAGCCTACCAACTTCATTGACTAGCAAATCATGCCTTATCTTTTCCCCGTTTCCTCCTTCGGTGAGGAAGATGAGGGAGGTGAAGAAAGTGAAGAGGATGATGAGGGTGGCGAGGCGGCACCACAAAATTCTCCTCCCATGGGTGGAGCCGGCTCATCCCATCATGCGGGGCACCCATCATATCACCAGCAATACATGGATCAATTCCAATCGATCCACTCCTGCCTCGACACTTAATATCAAGATCTCGCAAACCTAACCCAAATTTTTTCCTCCTTCACCACTCAATATGGTCAGGATCAAGAGCGTCAGTGCAAGCATGAGGAGGACCTTTCAGCTTGGACCCGAAATTCCGACTATTATCCTTCTCCGCCGCAATAGGTTTTTCCGCCCTCTCCAAGCATCGGGGATGATGCTTATCTTTAAGCTTAGGGAGGTATAGCGTTTTACACTAGGTTCATTCATGCATTTTCAAAAAAAAAAACTTTATTCTATGTTTATTTTGATCCAATCCCAAGCAGCCGAATCTTCTCAAAACAGTTGAGCTGGTAAGTGAGTCGTATGCCTTGAGATTAGACTTGCTCTTTTTATTGAAAATCTCAAAGCAAGCTAATCACACACGGACACACCTCCCAAAGCGACTGGTGCAAAACAGAAAATGAAAAGGCTGTCAAAAGCGGAGCATAACGACAAGTATGAGTCAATCTTTGGGATACGTGACAGGTCTTATGAGTAGTAAGTGCTCAATTGGTCCCAAAATCCCAAATTTAAGAATGCATAAAAATAATATAAAATTATAGTGTCCCGAGCCTTCCAGCGCTCTAAAAGTCCATTATACTAATTCCCTTTTATATACCCTTCTTGGGGACATAGTTTCCAACTTTACTTATAGGTCTTTGCATGTTGACTTCAATCCCCCTAAAAATATCCAGAAGCCTCTCACCGTAATAGTGATATGTCCCACAATAGAAAAGTCAAAGACAAAAATATAAAGAATAATCCTAGCAAATAAACTGATAAGAGTATTTTCTGTTATCTTAGTTTTTAGGCAAAAAAAAATAATTATTATTATTATGTTAATCTGTGACCTTTGGGATTCGAACGAGTAAACTCTGAGGGGTGTTCTACACCTAATTGCCTAAAGCTGAATTGTTTGGGACTGGTTGGATTGAAAGTTTGCTACACGGGTTCCATAGAAAGTCATGAACTTAATAATAACAAATATATATATATATATATATATATATATATATATATATATATATATATATATATATATATATATATATATATATATATATATATATATATATATATATATATATATTTGAGGTTTGAGCAAGTAAATCCGAGTGATCTTTTTAAATCTAGCACACTAAGGTCATCTGGTCTGGATGTGTTGGTTGGAAGCCCGTTACATGGATTTCAAAGTAAGAAATGATCTTTATTTATAGGAAAATATAATTAGATAGTTTGTATATATTTGTGTTTATAGTTTAATTGAATAATATATTTAGAAAAAATGTTTGGCTGCCAAAAGATTCCTTTGGACTTGGACTTGAACTTTTGACATTAGGATTGACTGTTAATTACTTTGACTAGTGTAAGTGGTTTGAAATTTTTAACCAATCTGGGTAAATTTAAGGTAAATCTTAGAAAAGGTTTTTTTAGAAAAAGATTTTTGTTAATCAACAAATAGCTGGAGTCGGTCATTGTTACATTTTGTAAAACAAAGATGATTGAACGTATTTTTGTCACATACATTTTCACGAGAGTAAGATCATAAATTGTTCCAAGAATTGACGTGATGATATTTAAAGGTAACAAGTGTTATTTCTATTTTCATATAATATTATGGGACAAATGCCAAGTTGACTCAAGGCATGCCATGTACATTCTCAACTATGCTACAAAAACGAGGTTAATTGGGTTGGTTCTTTTTCATGATCTTTTGATTTTTGCATTAAGTTTCATAAGATTTTGATTTTGATTTTTGTTTCTTTTCTTTTATTTTATTTTCTCCGGTCTAAATTTTTCTTGTTTTTTCTTGGGAATTAGAAAGGTTCAAGCTTAGGGAGATTTGTTAGTCTCTAGAACAATTGTTCTTCCTTTTTCTTGAATTTCATCATATTCATGTTAGTCTCTAGAACAACCTTATTTGCACACTTTCATGTATTTTTTAGGTAAACCAGAGGTTGGGATGCGCTTTGGGAGGTGTCGGAAGCATTGGTGAAGATTTCGGGATGATCGGGCGAAGAGCGGAAAAGTTGAAAAAATGAAGTTTGGAATTGGAGTCAGAGGGGTACATGGTGTTAAGATAAAATCCTTAATGATCGATAAGATTCAAAAACAGAAATTAAAGAAGAACACGACAATGAATCAAAATATGCTTAATGATTCAAGTTTCAAAGCCTCAGAAGAGCTCGATAAAGAACTGCTACTTTAGAGGCGTGACTAGGGTTTACAAGTGATTTCAAAGATAAAAGCGTTAACATCCTACGGTGCATGCGTGCACTAGAAATACATAAACCTAATAAATAAGACGGCTCGACACGCCTAAAACCGTGTACATAATGGACTAAAAACAATAAGCCCAATGACGCAACAACTAATACCCAACAATCTCCCCCTTTGCATCAATTGAGGCGAGAGATGCTTCACATTTGAGTCTTCTTAATTGTCTTGAAGAGTTTGGATATCACAACGAGTAGAGTACTGCAAAAGGCGATATACCACTAAATCATATCATTATAGTTCTTCTTCGCAGCAGCATCTTTCAGGCTACACCTATTAATGATCTCCAAAATGTGTTCTAAGCAGGACGTGGAGAACAAGTGTTTGTCGGGCAAAGCGAAGAGGTATTTTTGGAAAGCTCCATGAGCACCAGCTTCGCCACTTCATAAATGTATGAAACCAACATTCACTTTTGGTGAGCCAGAATGGGTTTGTATTTTTGCTTTTCAGTCACCAGGAGGTTAAGAAATAGAATCCAATCATGAGGATTAAGATTGAGCAGATCAGCAAGTGTGAATTTGTGCACAACATTTGTTGAGCCTCTTGTTGCCTTGAACTTTGCATTCACAAAGCTTCGTGTAGCGATTGGCCCTATGACCTTGACTGTTGTTAACTTATGAGCACTCCAAGTCAGATATTGAGGTTTGGCAAAAGCAAGATAAAAGTCAATTAAGGCTTTATCCACTTTCGCATCAGGAGAGGGAACTGTTACAATTGAATCAAAGCAGTGGAAGATGAAGTCTTTTCGTGTTATTAGCATATCGAACTGGGAATCCTTCGTGATTTCCTGGTCAAAAGAAATTACTAGCTCCAATCAGTGAACACTAGGGAATTAAACTGCCTCATGCAACATTCGCTACAACGTCCACTATGGAAAGAGCGTTTTTCTGCTCCCCAAAGTGTCGTGAGCCTCTTTCTCGTTTCGATCTCTTTCTTCTGCTTCTTTCGCAATTCGAGCATTTTCGTTCAGCTCTTCATCGTGTTGCTTTCGCTTCCATTGATCTTCTTCGTTTTCTTCTTCTTCATCAATATCAACCATCGGTTCTTTCCTTTTTGAACCTGAAGCTACATTAACCTTCGGTTTGTTTTGCTCTGGTGTTTCCCCTGCTTTTGTAGTTTGGACTTTATCAACTTCTCCCCCTTGTTTTGGAGGGACAGGTGCCTTAGAAAAACCTTCGATTTTGTTAAGGAGAGTGATAGTGGGACGGAGCTTATCTGCCAAGTGTCTGCGAACATTAATTGTCAAAATGCAGTCGTGGATTCATGAAGATTGGAGAGAAACGAATTGACGTCTGCTATGCATCTTTTTAGAATAGCTCGTTCAGACTTGAGCTCCTCGATTTCTTTGTTCGCCTGTTTGAGCTTGACACACTAAGTTTTGCATTGTGTTGTGCGTAGAGAAGGTTCGTCCATTATCTTACTTTCAACCGCCAGGTCTTCTTGAAACTTTTTAAGTCGGGAAGAAATGGAAGTTTGAAACGCCGTGTTTTCAACGGTTATATATGTACGAACTCTGTCATAAAAGTCTTGGTTTCAGCCATAGTCTGGAACTCTGTCATAAAAGTCTTGGTTTCTAAGATTAGTTTATCGACTTTTTCGGTCGCTTGTTGGCATGAAAGTGTAGAGTCCTCAACTGCCTTGTTAGCTTTGGCAATATTAGCTTCATGTTCTTGCACAAGAGTGCCGAGCATACCCTTAACAGCTGCTTCAGAATATGCTTGGCTTGAGGAGGCTGTAGAGGATGCAAGAAGAGAATCCAGCTTGGTGTTCAGATCTTTGATATGCCTCTGAGTGATAGGGGCGTCATCATCACTATCTCTTTTGGAACGAGAATGGACTATAGTGAAAAGTGTCAAAATCTAGTCCATCAGCACCGAGAAGGTCTTTGGAATCATGTTGAGGTTGAAGAGAAATGGGAGAAATGGGAGATATGGTAAAAGTAGTTGCAAAACTTAAAGTCTTTGCCCCTGCATCAGATGTGTTGACATTGACAGGAGGTTTGACTGTAGTGGTAATCGTTGTGGTAGCGGTTTCAGTGAAGATAGGTAATTGTAGTGGAATAGAAGTAGGTGGTTGAGTATAAACAAGAGGTGGGCAAGGAGCAATTGTGGTAGGAATAGATGTGGAAGTAGGTGATAGTGTAATAGAGAAATTTACCTCTTGGTCATTTCAGTTGACAACATCCTCAGATTCGCCTCAATTTGCATCATCAGATTCGCTTTCAGATGAAGTTGAGGAAGGGATACGAACTTTACGAACTGCCTTCTTGACGTGCTTTCGTTTTGGAGAAGAGGGAGCAGGCTTGGAAGAATCGTCTTTTGTCTTTCGCTTTTTAGTAGTCTGAGTTAGGACAGATGGACCCTCTTTCGGTTGCTTCGGTTTCCCCACTTTTTGACCTTATCAGCTTCATCAAGTGTATGCTGCATCTCAGGAGTGATGACTTTGGGTCCTGAACCTTGAAGCTTCTTGTATTCCCCAATGATTTTGCTTGCCCCAGACACACACACCTATACGTGGATTTAGGAATTTATCCCACAAAGGAAAACTTGGAGTTGTCAGCAACGATTATCTTGGTAGTGTGAAATATGGAAATCGATGACATCGAAGAATCTGCCATGACTGGTATGTTGAGCTTCGCAATTGCGAGTTATACTACGATGGTCCAAAATCGACCACATGAAATCTTGTTGTGTCGAGTAGTGGAGTTTGTGCTTTGCACCAATTGAGCCCATATAACGGGACCATAGTCTAGGTTAATCCCATCGTAGAGGCCATAGAGGGTCGTCATGAAGGACTTTCTTGCGCAATCTGAACCAGTTACACGTTTAGAAAATGCCTTGAAGAGAAGGGTAAAAAGGCCATTCCATAGGGGAGGAAGGTTAGATTTCTTGAACTTGGTGATGGAAGTGATGAGATCGATGTACCCTATCTGATAGAACATATTTATGAGTTGAGCAGTGGAGATCGAATCTGGGTTTACCATTGAATCGTCATAAGCCAGCCCTAGAAGAGAGCAAAACCTAGCCTTCATGAGGGAAGTCTTCTTCTCAAATACCTCAGAGGTAATCTATTCCTCCTCTTTGATGTAGGTTGCTGAAGAATAAGCTTTTGATAGTAGCGACATCAGAACAACCTCAAACTTGGTTCGAGCAAAGACCAGAGGTGAGTACTTAAGACATTCGATGACTGGCAACATGAATGCATCGTATTTGAATGGAGTCAAATCGAGAATCAATTTTGGATTCTTTTTTATAGTGAGGAGAGATGACTGAGCAGACTGTTCTTGAAGTGAGGAAGAGTCAGCCATTATTGTAGGTCGGGGAAGAAGACGAACAGTTGAGAGAAAATTCAACTTTTAGGGTTAGTAAAATCTTTGAGAGTGGTAAGGAGTGAATCGTTGATTGAAAGCTCCTTTTATATGATTGATGTGATAGAGAGACAAAACCAAACGACGATTGTGTGACAATCCCTCATTTGACGCCTGGAAAAGTGGGATGTGACAACTGTAGCGCCTGACAGGGTGTTGGGTGACATCAGGCGGCGTAAGAAATGGAACCGTTTCAAATTCTATGCGCCTTTATTTCGAAAATCTTATCTTCAATTGCCGCGTCAGCAGCTTTTATCCCCAATGTTGCAAATTCCTTGTATTTTTTAGATGTATAATCACCTTTCGCTTTGGGGAAAGAAACTTCATAAGGGCATATAAAAGCAAATCTGTGAAACTGAAAAATGCCATAAGTGTCATGAACTAGACGTTTGGAAAATCATAAAGATCTTCGTTCAAGAGTGTGCCAACGATAAGGAAATGAAGCAAATTATAGCTGTGGGATTTAAGTGATGTCAATAAAGACATCAAACTATGGATCCCAGGCACAAATCTCTTCCTTCTAAGTCAAGAGAGACAAAGAAGTGTTTGTGTGGTTTCCCATTGAAGTACGAACATTTGTTTGTTAAGTAACAATGAAAGCCATCTTTTAAAGTTAGGCTAGAAAAGGTGGTTTCATCTTTAATCCAAACTACTAAACTTAACATAAGTACGAAAGTTGGATGAAGTACTTGTGTGACCGGTGTAGCCATAACCACAAGTAGGTTTGATATTATTTCAGTGACTGGGTGATTTTAGAAATCTCAAAAAAAATAAAACTGGATCTTATTGGTAGAAAAGTCTTGGTGTTAGAACAATTCATAAAGATCACGCAAAAAGAAAAAGAGATTTCGTGGTACAATCCACAAAGCTGGAGTTACGTCATTTCCATGGTGAAAATCTATAACTTTTAATGGTTCACTGTCAATTCATGTAAGGGTGTTAAATGTTGGGTTTCACTCAGTTCGTGATGAACGAAGATAAGATCATTAACTCTGATGTTTCATAACCATAAACCTCTATGGTATGGCTGAGAGTCTCAAGGGTTACATTTATGAGTATGAAGGCAAATTGAGAAGAGTGATGGTGGTTCCAGAGAAGTAAATGTACCGCTGCTATATGAATATGACCAAGCAGATAACTCTTAACTCAAGATGAAAATAGTATGGTAGCTCGTGACTAATGTGAATTTAACAGTCTAGTTTGGAAGAAACGAATGGTAGATTCGATTCATTAAGGCTTCACATTGACTCTATTGAGGCTTCGGACAACATGCATCAACACGCTTCTAGGGACACTTAGCTAGGATAAAGATATGGAAATTATACCTACCCCATCATTCGCTTTTGCAATTTAACCTGCAATGTTACTCAAACAAACAAAGATATTAAATAAGAAAAGAAAATATTTTTGTATTTTGATAATTTCTTAAAAGAAAGAAACAAAACAAAAATAAAATATTTTTTGATTTTAAATTTGGAAGATAAAAACATAAACAAATTAAATATTTTTGAAAGCTTTAATGAAAAAATAAAAGGAAACGAGAAAGCTTAATATACAAAATATACAAAAAGATCAGACCACGAGCGTTTGCTTAAATTTTTTTTGAGGCGCGAGCTAGGGCGAACGCTCATCTCAATTCGTGTCCTTGAAAAATCGGAAACGAAATAGAGCGAGCGTTCGTTCTATTTCGGTTGTCGAAAAATAAGAAGGAAAGCGAACAAGTAACCTAAAAGCGAAAGGGCTACTTTGAAAGTGAAAGTGGTTTTGGAATTTACTCAGCTTCCGACAAGGCTTTCGTGAATATGTCAGCCAATTGTTCTGCGTATCGAACAAAATGAATCTCAAGGTTGTCGTCTTCTACATGATCCTTGATGAAATGATACCTCAGTGTTATGTGTTTCATCTTTGAGTGTTGCACTGGGTTGTGACAGGTGCAAATTGCGCTTTTGGAATCACAATAGAGTGGGATTTGCTTCATGTTCAGACCATAGTCTCGTAATTGACTCTGAATCCATATGACCTGAGAAGTACAAGATGCAGCAGCAATATACTCCGCTTCGACTGTTGACAACGAGACACATGTTTGCTTTTTGGACTGCCAGTTGACAAGTTTGCCATCAAGAAATTGGCATCCTCCAGTTGTCCTTTCTCTATCTAACCCGCATCCTCCAAGATCAGCATCTAAAAATGCTTGTATGATGAAACCCGATTTCGCAGGATACCATATACCGAGTGAAGAGGTTTGTTTCAGATATCTAAAGATATTTTTAACTACCACCATATGAGGTTCGCGTGGATTAGCTTGAAACCTAGCACAATAACAAACGGAAAACATAATATCTGGTCTACTAGCTGTTAGATACATTAGAGATCCTATCATTTGGCGATAAAGAGTCATATCAACAACTGATTTTTCCAGAGATGGTGTTAGTTTAGTTCCGAATGCCATTGGAAGCTTCACATTAGAGTCTCCCGTCATGCCAAACTTAGACAGTAAGGTCTTCGTGTATACTTCTTGATTTATGAAAATGCCTTCTGGTCCCTGTCTTATATTCAAGCCAAAGAAAAAGTTAATCGGACCCATAGAGTTCATCTCAAATTTAGTTTCCATCAACTTTCTGAATTTAGCTGTCAAGCTAGGATTCGTTGAGCCAAGGAGGATGTCATCAAAATAAAATTTGGATGATCATTAAGTGGTCACCCTCTTTCTTGAGAAAGAAGGTTGGGTCAACCGAACATTGTTTAAATTTGGAAATTTTAAGGAAGCGAGTGAGAGTTTCATACCGGGCTCTTGGAGCTTGCTTCAAACCATAGATTACCTTGTCCAATATATAACAGTGATCGGGATACTACTTCTCATTCACAAAACCTAGTTTTTCCACGTATATGGTCTCTTCTAATTCTCCATTTAAGAAATCACACTTAACATCCATTTGAAATACTTCGAAGTTCTTGTGCGCCTCATATGCCAAGAAGATGCGAACAGATTCCAACTTGCAATAGGTGCAAAGGTTTCTTCGTAGTTAGTGCCTTTTTCCTGATAATATCCCTTAACCAATAGTCTCGCTTTGTTCCTTATAACATTGATTTTTCCATTTTGTTGCGAAACACCCATTTCAGACCAACCACAAATGTGTCCTTTGGAGTGGGAATCAATCTCCAAACCTTCTTTCTTTCGAACTCATTGAGCTCGTCTTGCATTTCCTGTACCCAATCAGAGTGATCGAGAGCAGTATTGACATATTTAGGTTCTATCTTGGAGACAAACGAATTAAACATGCAGTATTCCACTTGAGAGAATAAAGCAATCTGTTTCACTTTTAGTTGAGATCTTGTAAGAACTCCTGCAGATGATTCACTGATCACTTGTGTTTTTGGATGATTTTTGGTCCATTTCATTAGTGGAGGTTAATTTGGATCGTAAGATGGATCCAGTTCAGCATTCACATCATCGAATTCTGATTGAACATTTGTATCATCATTCACATCTGTATTCTCCCCCCGAATGATGAGACAGTTTCAAAGACTGGAATCGCTTCTTCCCCCTCGACTGGACTTTCGTGTGTTACAACTGGACGCAAATCCTCCCCTTTGAGAGGTGAGCTTGATGGTAATGATTAACCTTCCCCTACAATAGATCATTCGATTTATATGGAGTAAAAAGCTCCTCCTGAGGACTTGCAGTGTAGTTAGACTTGTCCCCCTCGAGTGTAGTGCGTGTGTTTTGAGGCTTATTCGCAGTTGATGGCTGATCGTGCATATCTTTTGCAGCATCATCAATGATCTTCTCCAATTCTTCTACCTTATTATCAACTGCCTTTTCTACAAATGAGATGGCCTTCTCAGGTTCGTCAAATAGAAGCATGAATTCTTCATAGAGATTGGCCGATGGAAGGGTCACTTGGTTTGTTTGAGGAAAGATCTCTTTGGTTTTACTATCATTCGCTTGGGTTTTCTTTAAGTAATTGTCACCGAACGTGACATAATAGGTTTCTTCAATCTTTTTGGATCATCTTTTTAGAACCCTATATGCTTTCGACACTAGCGAATATCCCAGAAAATGCCTTCATCAGCCTTCGCATCAAACTTATTCTATTGTTTCTTTGAATTGAAAATAAAACACCTGGAACCGAAAACATGGAATAACTTGACGTTAGTTTTCGTTTATTGATGATTTCATAGGGAGTGACAACGACTCTTTTAGTAAGAAGTGATTTGTTTTGAGTAAAGCAAGCGGTGGCAACAACATGAACCCAGAAGTAAAGAGGCAGTGATGTGAATGAAAGCATGGTCCATGCTGCTTCACACAACGAACGGTTTCTTCTTTCAATGACCCCATTTTGCTATGGAGTATAGGGATCAGAAAAATTGTGAGATACTCCCTTATCAATGAGAAATGCATCGAACGCTTGGTTCTTAAATTCCAGACCATTGTTGCTTCGAACATTGTGAACCACCTTTCGCAGTTGTAACTCAATCTGCTTGATAAAGTTTTTGAGCTTAGGAGTTGCTTCAGATTTCTGCTTAAGAAAGAACAACCAAGTGAAACGAGAAAAATCATCTACAATAACGAGAATATATTTGTTACCGTCAATACTTTCGATTGCATATGGGCCACAAAGATCAATATGAAGTAGATCGAGTGGCTCGATAACCTTTGTGTTCTCTATAGTTGGATGGATTTTCCTGCTTTGCTTTCCCATTTCGCAAGCAACGCAGAGATGATCCTTGTCATATTTCAAGAGAAGAAGATCTCGCACATGAACACCAAAAACTATCTTGTTGACATCTTTGAAGTTGAGGTGCGAAAGTCTCCTATGCCACAACCAACTATCATCTAAAGCGGCTTTAGTGAGTAGACGGATAGAAGGTTTCCCTCGTATCAGATTGATATTCAATGGATACATCTCTCCTTTGCGTTTGGATTTAAGAAGCACTGTTTTCGAATTCTTTTCGATAATTCCAGATCCTTCATCGTCAAACGAGACCTTTAACCCAGTACCAACTACCAACTGCGAAGCATTTATTAAGTTGTGTTGTAGTCCTTCAACATATGCCACTTTGCGAATTGGGAATTCACCATTCGTTATCATGCCATATCCTTTGATTTCCCTAAGGTCATTGTTACCAAACTTCACAAGACCACCATTCTTCAGTTCCTTGTATTCTCTCAACTCCTCTCTTCTTCTTGTCATGTGACGCGAACAACCACTATCGATATTCCATTCAGTGTCAAACTGTTTGTCATGTATAATTTGCAAAAATTAAGCAGATTTAGGAACCCAAGGGTGTTTGTGTCCACATGAGTCTTTTACAGTAACTGGATAAGCAATAGAAGGATTAATCATATAAGTTCGTTTTATTAGGGTTGTTTGGTCTTTCTTCTTTATTGAGAAAACCTTAATATGATTATCCTTTTGGTTTGCTTCTTTCAAGTTAGTTTATTTTTGTTTTTGTTTGTTTGTAATTTGAATTTTAACAAACTTTCGTTCTTCCTCCTTAGATCTAAAACAAGTGTGGGACTTTGAAACAATTTTCGCCTTCCCTTTATCGTGATGCGAGGAGGTGGAGGAGTGTGAAACTCTTGATTTGGAAACGAAGGTGGTATTGGGAGATAACTTATGATTTGAAGGATAGGTGGGTTTAGAGACAAAGGATCTATAATGAATTGTGTTTCATGGATCCTGAGGGCTGTGAGACTATGAGACGAGAAGCCTTTTGGATTCGCGTTTGAAGAGGATTTTTGGCTTTTAGAATTAGCATTTGATCCAATGTTCGTTTGAGGATTGAAACGCTTTTCATGGTGAACATAGTTTGGATTTCTTGACTTCCAAAACTGCTTTCTTTCCTACAAATTTTTGTTGTACCTTGCGTTTCATTGACGATTTTGTGCTGCGAACTGTTTAGCAAATTTGTGAACATTCGATTTTGCCCATGTCTTCCGTACAAGAGTGTTTTCTTGAACTGATGAGGTATCACTTGAAATATTCTTTGTTCCACTAGAGCTTACCTTTTCAAAAGTAGTATTAACCTTATTTAAAGGTTCAACTACATACCTTCCTTTTACTCTCCAAGTTGTCTTTTTAGAAAGGCCTACTGTTTCATCTGCATTATCAATTGGGGAGGACCAAAAGTACTTATCACACCCATTAGCATTATCAGCTTCAACTAAGGATGTTAGTTCAAAAGTTTGACTTTTAGATACGCCATTAACTGTGAAGACTTGGTTTGGTGACATTTGGACCTTTTGAAAGACATTTACCATTTCTTTTAGAACTTTTGGATTATTTTGAGAAAGATGTGTGAATTCAACTAAATTTTCTGAAATGAGAGCTTTCGCTTTTTCAGGTTCGTTTTTAAGGAACTGCGAACAGTTAGCCTCATCTTCTACAGATATTTCACTCCTTTCATTGTCCTCATCGAATTCAGAAATATTTTTGACATTTAATTTATTATCTGAACTCAATTTTGAACTCAATTAATCAAATTTCTGTGTAGTTTCGGTTTTAATCTTTAACTTGTCATTTTCATCAAGTAACTGTCTTAGCATGTCCTTGTGGTCTTTGGACTAAATGAATGATTCAATTTTGTCAAGTCCAATTCTATATGCATATGAGGTTTCATCTGATGAGGCGATAGATTCACATTGAAAACAATCAACATCAATTTCATCTTCCTTTAATTCCAAAGATGGCAAGACCATTTTATGAATTTTCTTACCAATTTCACAATCCAAATGCAATTGAGTGATATTAAAATAAAGCCTCTTAGCAATCAAACAAAAAAGGTTATGTTGTTTTAAAAGCTTTAAATTGTCTCGCTGAAAATAAATAGACTCGTCCCTATACCTAGAAAGCTCAGACTCTATCTTCTCTATGCACATCCTTCTTTCCTCACTCTTTGACGACACCCTGTTGATTTGATCGGTTATATTAACGTTTGATAGGCGATTTTGTTTCAAACTTTCACTTATACTTGAGAAGGTAAATTTCAAATCGTTTAATTTAGTTTCATAATTAGATACAAGAACATTAAGAGATTCAAGGATGGAATGTACCTTATTAATCAACTGATCACATTCGATGATTTGTGCAAGAATTGGCTTTGTAGTAAAGCAGCTATCATCCTTTCTTCCATTCGCTTCTCCTTGTCGTCCATCTGTTGCATACCCTCGCATTTGTGACATGTCATTTGTCACCATAAAATACTTTCCACCCACATGCGAATCCCTTTCATTCGCCACAAAGCTCTTTCCGTGAGTGGGCCTTCTAACCTCTCCATCCTCTGAATCAGTGGACCATACCTCCACTCCACCAAACTCATCATCATCATGATTACCCTACACAATCAAAGCAGACATCGATTTATCAGCTTTCATTTTCTACTTAATTTCCTCAAGCTTGCGAAGATGGTAGGCCTCATCATCTTGTCCCTCTTTCTTCTCATTCAATCGCCTCAGCATGCACTCTTTATCCAAATGATTCTTTCCATGAAAATAGTTTCAATCATAGAACGAATCACCTGCAAGTCATTTCCCTTTCTTTTCTTCTTCTTTCTGGAAGCTATTAACTTTCTCCTCCTTCGCTTTTTCTGAACTTTAGCTTCCCTTCCAATTTCGGTTTTTGTTGGAGGGAAACTTCTTCTTGGCGAATCTCTTACGATTCGACACCATCAAAGCGAACTCTTCATTTGTGAGCTCATAGTTAGAAAGATTAGACTCGTCTTCTTCCTCAACAATGTGTTTTCCCTTTGCAACCAGTGCCAACATACCCATGCTAGACACAACTTTCGCTTCTTTAGTCACCTCGCTTTCGTGTGACTTCAGGATACCCACCAGATTTGCTAAGGTGTAATTTCGGAACTGCTCGTGAGCTTTCACCGTTGATATCATTGCCATCCATTCAGACCTTAACCCATTCATGAGCGTTACCTTATGCTCGATGATTTCACATCTAATGTCATGTTTCATCATCCTGCTCAAAAGACGATTGTAGCAATTGAACGTTTGACTAAGATTTTCTTCAGCCTTTTGTGCAAAAGAACCGAATTCAGAAAGCAATAGCGTTTCAGTAGAATGCTCCAGATCTGCATCTGTTGAGTTAGGCTCTTTATGTCTGTCCCTTATGGCTTTGGCTGTATCGCAAGAACTTACAAGATGAAAGGTATCAGGCTGCAATGTGAATCTGATGATTCTCATTGCTTTGATGTTGCTCTGCAGTTTGTCTCTTTCATCAAGAAGACGACAATGAATCAAAATATGCTTAATGATTCAAGTTTCATAGCCTCAGAAGAGCTTGATGAAGAACTGCTACTGTAGAGGCGTGATCAAGGTTTACAAGTGATTTCAAAGATAAAAGCTTTAACATCCTACGGTGCATGCATGCACTATAAATACATAAACCCTAATAAATAAGATGGTTGGACAGGCCGAAAACCGTGTACATAACGGACTAAAAAAAATAAGCCCAATGATGCAACATCTACTAACCAACACACGGGGCGTGTTGAATTTACACTACAAAAGGATCACGAGCCGTGTTGACTAGAAAAGGGGATGTTGACTACACTGAGCACGACCCGTGTTGATTTGTTCTTTTTTGACACGAGCCGTGTTCAACCCAAAAACCAACTTTTGGCAGTTTTTCCTATTTTTCATATCACGGGAATTGGGACATTTTGACACCCACACAACATATCAGAGTACTTTTGGTGAGGGGATTTCAAAGGTTTTTTCAAGGATTTGATCGTTTAGCATCTGGAAACATTATTTCTCTTATTTGTAAGTTGCAGTTGCACATCATTTCCATCTTTACAATTAGTGATTTTGTTCTAGCCATGTATGGCTAGAACCCTAGTTTCTCAAACTTCATGTTTTGACTTCTTGGTTGTGATTTCAATCATATGACTTGATGTTTGCTTTTAATTTCTATCTAGTGAAATTGATTTTGATTTAATCGAATGTTGGATTCTAATTGTGATTCTTATTGGCCATTTAAATTAGGTTTAGATCATTCAAGTTATTAATTTTGCAAAATCCATAATTGTTTTGTGAATTAGACGAAGTAACAAGAATTAAATTAATTTCCATTAAGTGAATTTAGTGTAAATCTTTTCACACACTTTTACATTCCCGGACTTGTGAGGAGTATTGGGTGTTGCTGGGAACATTCACATAAAGCTTAATGCAATCTTTTAATCTAATTGTAAGAGCTTGTTTAGATTAGGTTAGTAAGGTTAGGGTCAATCAAAGAGCTTGTTTTGGTTAATTAATGTGGTGAATGGGAAGTGTTAGAGTTTGTTAACACTTTCAAGTACCAGCTTAGATAGAATTGAGCAAGTGTCATGTCATTTTGGAATCGCATTGCCAAGTTGTCATATATAGAGTTGGAGTCTTTATAATTTTTGAATTTAATCCATTTATTTAGTCATTTACTTTTGTCTTTAATTAGTTGTTCTAATCATTGCATTAAAAACCCACCTCTTTACTGTTGGTGACCAAAATACCTTGCGCAAAGAGGTATACACTGATTGTCCCGTGTCTCTGTGGATCGACCTTACTTGCCTTGTACTACCTTTTAGTACAATATTGTAGTGTTCTTTTGGAGTATAACATAACCTTTTATTTGTTGGGTTTGACACGCCTAACAGTGAAACTCGTTGTAAGAACTCATTTTCACATGCAACGAAAGTGGATTATAAAAATCAAAGGAATCTGATTATAAATATACAATAGTTTGTATTGAAATTGAATTAATTCATAGTCAAACCATAAACAGAGTTTACTGACTGACAATACATGGCATTGTACTAGTTTACACTTCATAGTTCAACATGAACAATTCATAGTCAAACCATAAACAAAGTTAACTGATTGACATGACAAGGCATTGTACTTGTCTTCACTTCATAGTTCAGCATTAACAATTCATAGTCAAACCTAATATTTCATAGTCAAACCATAAACAAATTTTACTTATTGACAAGACAAGGCATTGTACTTTTCTGCACTTTATAGTTCAACATGAAATTTTCATAGTCAAACCTGATGATTTCATAGTCAAACCATAAAAAAAGTTTATTGATTGACAAGACAAGTCATCGTACTTGCTTGCACTTCATAGTTCAACATGAAAAATTCATAGTCAAACCTGATGATTTCATAGTCAAACCATAAAAAAAGTTTAAGGATTGACAAGACAAGGCATTGTACTTTTCTGCACTTCGTAGTTCAACATGAACAATTCATAGTCAAACCTGATGATTTCATAGTCAAACCATAAACAAAGTTTACTGATTGACAAGACAAGGCATTGTACTTGTCTACATTTACATTTGTTATAAATGTGTAATACTCAAACGATTTTGCCCATTTGTAAAGTTATTGATATTTGATCGAATAAATCAGGCGTATGGCATACTACAGTTGTGTATGTGAACATATTATAAGGATATCAGGGATCCCCAAAAACCCTGAAAGATTATTTTACACTTGCCCAAAAATTGTATCAAGATTTTTAGTTACTAAATATTTGGGTTTTTTTATTTTATTTTCAACTAGATTTATCTTCTTATCTATCTTTATTTCACAGGGACTACAATGCAGGTTTATCTGTTGGTATGATGAAGAGATAGACCGATCTTCTTTGATAATAACTAACTTAGAAGATTCGAGTAAACACTTTGAATCTAAAAATAGGAAGTTGATGATAGGCTTAGTTTGTAGTTGGGTCTTGTTCTTGACAATTATTGTGTACAAGTTGTAAAATTTAGCTCTATTGTGTAACACCGTAAATTTTCAAACAAACTTTTTGATTTTAAATTACCAACATCACATATAATAATTCTCAAAATCTCAAGTGTCTATGTCATAAAATATTTCAAAATAGTTTTCAAAAGTAATTATCAAAATCCAGGATCCTCATTCATGACACTTTTCTCTTGTGTGTACAATCGAACCGTCGCCTTCCCACAATCCTGATAAGAACCTGAAACACATAACACATAACACAGTAAGCACGAAGCTTAGCGAGTTCCCAAAAATACCACATACACATATTAGCCACTCGAGGCAATAATTATGTAGGACCCTCCGGTCCGATGTGTCTCAGTGGGACCCTCCAGTCCAATGGCTCGTTGGACCCTCTGGTTCGGTCTGGGTGAGAACCCTCCGGTCACAATACTCGTTGGACCCTCCGATCCGGTCTAAGTGAGGACCCTCTGGTCTCATAGCGTGTTGAACCCTCCGGTCTGGTCATAATATAGCACCTATCGTTGGACCCTCCGGTTCGGTCTATATATCACATAATATAGCACACATCACATATCACACATAAATTGCATAACTCAGGCAAGCACATAAGATCCTCTGGTCACACATAATTACCACTCTAGGTAAAGTATAGTGAGAAGACTCACCTCGGACGATGAACATTCCCTATAAACACTACTGCCACGCACCGACCTCTAACTCTATGCCAAACCCACAATTATCCCAATTAGGAACTATTTCTCAACTCCCGCTCATTAGGTCTAAAGGTAGTCCACTAACTAGCCCAACAATGACCTAAAACCCATTGGGCCTACTAAGGCCCAATAATAAATGGGCTCTCCTGAGGCCCAAATCTCTCACATCTAATGGTAAGCCCAACTCAAGGGCCCAAAGCACATACATATAATCCTCTGGTCCAAGAATCTATTGCAACAAGTCCAAACTCCAGGCCCAACGCTCAAGGCCCAAAATGAGACTAAGCCCAAAAGTCCACAATGAGGTTACGCAGGGCGTACCTCTCTTGGTACGCTCAGCGTACTCACGAATCCATATTGGCCATCGGGGACACTGGGATAGTACGTGGGGTGTATAGGAATTACACTCAGCATACTCCCCTGATTCACTCTTTCTAATCATTCGGTCTTAAACAGTTAAGAAATTACCTCAATCCCCATATCTGGACTCCCTAATGGCACTTACTCCATAAAGTTAGTGATTTTAAGCCTTTGCTTGGCTGGAAAGGTCACAAACACCCAAAATACTTACTTCCTTATTTCAAAAACCTCCTATCTCATGCATGGCTTGATTCCAACGACCAAGATTGGATTTTTATGACATAACACCACTAAATATACTCAAAGGGACATATATTATGCTTTGGAGTTCAATAACTCATAATGCTTCAAGCTTTGGGACCAAAAACCATAAAATGGATCCAAAAAAAAAACTAGCACAACAATAAGCAAGTTCAAAACTTGATACCTCTAGAAGATGCACCAACAAGTGAATAACATAGATCCAAAAGCTAGGTGCTCAAGGTATTCTCATTCAAAGCTCCTTCTTCTTCAAAATCCAAACACAACAAGTGATCACCCCACTATATCCACATGAGAAAGCCACCAAGATTCAAACTTTATTCTTTCTGGAACTAGATCAACATGATTAGGGCTTTGATCCACAAGCTCCAATCCAAGCAGTGCTTCCTCAAGGAACTCCTTCTTCCACAATATGCACCAAAAACTCACCAAATAACCAAAATTCTCAAGAATCACTCAAATGGTGGCTTAAGGTCGCTTTCTAGGGTTTAGAGGATGGAGGCTAAAGATAATAGGGTTAGGTTATGAGATAACGAGCTTAAATAGGGTGCAAGACCCTAAAATAGCGTTCAGGTCTGATTGGCGTACACCCAACGTTCATATAATACGCCCAGCGTACTCTAAAGAACATGCACAACCAGCCCTGGTCAGTACGCCCAACATACTCCAAAATTACGCCCAGCGTACGCTTTGTGTACGTCCAGCGTACTCGGCTAAGCCTGTAAACCTCAAAACTTCTGAAGGCCATAACTTCTTCGTTATAAATCCGTTTCCAACGATCCTTATATCTACGAAAAGTTAACAAGAAGCCCTACGCTTCTATCAACTTCATTCCTCCTAAATCCCACTCGAACTCAGATCCGAAACTCATGGGAATCTCGCTCCGGCTACTTTAACATTACATTTGGGCTCTAAAGCACAAACCGAGCTCTTTTATCACACGACCTACCTTACCCACAATCCAAAAGGCCTAAACCATTCTCCTTCAAAGCCTGAAAACCTTCTCATACTCGGATTAAGGACCATGGGCCTTCAATCACAAAACAATCTAGAACAGGATGTTAAAATTCTCCGCCACTTAAATTAGATTTCTCCCTCGAAATCGTTCCTTTTCTTCCCATAGATAGAAACAAATAACTCAAGAAGCACAACCAGAAAATCTCTTAACATTCAACGATCCTTCTCTCAAGACAACCGAAACCAAATAGAAATTTCCCAAGACGAAGAAGGATGAACCCCTTTCCGTGAAGGTACCTGCTGTAAGTAACAAGAATTGGAAACAATAGTGGTCTATCTCCCCGACAGACCGCCCATGCAGAATATCACCCTGATAATCGCTCATCGAATAACAGACTCGGATGACACACTCCTAACTCTGAGTACCAGGTCAGCTCCCGACCTAACGGTTGAACCTCCAAGGGCTACCCCTTGCACACCCAATAAAATAACTTTACAACCCTTCTGCTCACAATAGCTATCTCAGATCATCGGGACACACAAGTCATGTAGTTTGCTTTAGCCCCAGAGAATACTACAACTTATCTGAAATCGTCTCGCCTTCGACCTCCGTCGTATACCAACCACTGATTCCATCGTTTCACGGTTCTTCCCATACCGATGAACTAACTCACTTTGGTCTATTACATCTGATGGAGAACAATACTTCTCAAAATGAAGCCATCTACGAATCTGAAACCTCATCTTGCCTACTAAACATACGAGCGAATCCAGACTCAAGCCAGAGAGTCGAATTCAACAATAAAATTGGAACCACTCAATTCCAATCTGGTACTCAACTCGTGACCCAAGATTCGCAATCCATGCGTACACCACTTCTCCAATTCCTTTCGGTTGCGATAACCACTACTCAACTCATAATATAACGATCCCTGACAAATATCGAGATCTCAGTCTCTCCCTTGGTTCAACCACCAAGATCCTACAGACTCAATTGATGAGGCTACACAAGCCTAAGAACTCTTCTGCGCCATGCTCTGGCTGGTGAAAACTACGGCTCCCCGTAATTCCACATCGCTCTCCCTCTGACTAGTGAAAGCTACGGCTCCCCATAGTTCCATAATGCTCCCTCACTACTTGGCGAGTACCACCTCCCCCCCACCCCCGCCCCCCCCCCCCCCCCCCCCCGTAGTATCGCCACACCATCTCGCTGACTGGTGGATACTACAGCTCCTCGCAATATCACCACACCCTCTTGCTGACTGGTGAATACTACGGCTCCCCGCAGTATCACCACACCTCTTGCTGACTGGTGAAGACTACAGCTCCCCGTAGTGTCACCGCACCCTCTCACTAACTGGTAAATACTACGAGTCACTATAGTATCACCACACCCTTTCGTACTAACTCAAGGATGATGCAACTACCTGCAGCCTTACGGTACTTTCTCTTACCATCCTACGGTCTCATTCTCCAGTCGATGCCGCACTCTGCATCCATTAACCCATGTTTTGCGGCTAATCATAGACAGATGTGTTGGATTAGTGTCTAAGTCCATAACTATTTTGGTATGTACTTGATCCGATGGTGCATGGTCCTTTTGGGTTGCCTTCACCAAAGCAACTTGATTGGAGAAATAAATAGAAAGAGAGGTTATTATGATTTATTAATATGTTATAAGAATAATATATTAAAGGAGAAATCGTATTTTTTTTTAATTAATATTGGTCAATAATTAATTAAGAATTAATTTTGTGATCAAATGTAAATAATTAAACTAGAGGGGTTGAATTGTAATTATGTGATAGTTACAAAATAGGGCAATGGTTAACCTTGTTAAAGGATGGACGAATTCAAGGATAAGGATATCCTTAAAATCGTCCAAGGTCCAAGAGATAGGGATTTTCAAGGCTTATCTTATGGTTGCTTGATGGGCAAGTAACTAGATAAGGATAAGGATTGAAACCCTAATCCCAACCCTATATAAAGACCCCTAAGGCCTTAGGATTTCGTGCACTTGATCCCTAGAGCATCTAAGGACGAATTTCTACCTCTCTCCTCTCTCTTTATACCTTCTCCACTTGCTTATGGTGTTTGTAAGCCATTAGAGGCACTACACTTGTGGTTCTTGCTTTCAAGACTTTGGGTTTGAAGATTTAAGTTGTTATTACAATATAACAACAAGAGTGAAAACATAGATCCAATTCTAGGTTTGCATGCACACATAGGATTGTTTGTACAAAACCCATCAGTGGTATCAGAGCCTTTGGTTAACTTGTTTTCAATTAGTATTATACAATTGTATTATCTTGACATATTAGGGTTTATAGCCAATAAACCCTAGGAGGCTAGAAATTTCGAGATTAGGGTTGCTATACCCTAATTTGCGAAAATTTGAAAGGGTTTCAAATCCTTTACTTAAGCCTCAAGATTTCGAAATCTAGGGTTTGAAAAACCCCATGATTTTCGAAATTAGCCTCCTCCCCAAGATAAGATCCTAAATTTTAGGGATTTGGATTATCCCATATCTTGTAATTATCCTCTAGTTGTTATATATGGTAATTATAGATTTTTCATTATCCTAACCATAATTTCGAAATCTAGAGAGATAATTAAGGGATTAGGATATCTTAAATGTATAAATGGTAATTATCCTCATGATTTAGATAATCCCTTATGATTTAATAATTAAATTAATAGTCTAACTCAAGATAATTATTAAATCAAGAGTTTTAATATTTATTTTTTTTTAATTTAAATGTCATAAATTCGAAATTTTTTAAGAAAGATTAAAACTAAATTGTTTTGAAAAGTTTCAAAACTTGCCCTCAAGTTTTGGAATTTAAAAGTTGATTAAAAGTTTAATTAGGAATGTTAAATTGTAAAACCTTATTATAGTTTTGAAAAAGTTCAAATCACACACTTATGGTTTTATTAATTAATTAAGGTGTATAATTAAAAGAGGTTTAATAAATCCATAAAGTTTTTGGTTTAAAATTTAATTGAATTAAAAGTATAATTGTTAAATTTGACCTCCTAATATTTTAAAAGTGTAAAATACACCCTATACTATATATAACAGTAAAAGTCTAACACTATATATATGTATGAGTAAAAGTCAGTCTTACCGTTAGTAGGCCTCATTCACGAAACTAGTCTATAAGGGGTGTTTAAGGAAATTGTGTATAAAATGGCGATTGAATGGGTATCCACTCTTACCCACCGCACTCTTGACTAGTGGAGGGTCGTTAGCCGAACGGATAGGATAGGACGAAACCTTCCATTATAAGTATAATGAATTATTAAAGTAACTAAATGTTTTCATAAAATTCCCAATCTTAGTTACTTAGGCAAAAAGTGAATTGATGCAATTCCATTAAATTACACTTTGTGCCCTTGCAAAGACGTTAGTGGAGCGTGTGTGGTTTACCAGCACACTAAATGGTTCTGAGCAAAGGTAGCAAAGGGTGAGTCAATGTTTGTCATAGTTTGGTGGAGCGTGTGTGGTTTACCGACACATCGAATAGGTGACTGTAACATGTGAGGGCACCATGTAAGTTTGCATGGTTATTCACACCTGCTTTGTGATCCTCGGCATCCTAGTCACAAACAAGAGGGGCATATCGAGATTTAAACATGCCATTGAAAGTTCAATGAATCTCAAAGGATCTAGGAGTTTTCATAGATTTAAAACTTCAATTCTTTTTTCGTTTTTCGTGGTGGAAATTAGTGAATCGTCATTCACTTACCTTCAAATATTCTGCAATTAGGGTTACGACATCCCTCTCCCGAGTTGTAGAATATTGTGTTGGGTCCTAGCCCTTGTAACTTATTTGGGTGATTTGCTAAGGACTCATTCAATCAACTAACTTGAATTCGTTTTCTCCCGTATTGTAGATGTCAAAGTTCGACAACTATGGTTTTCCCAAATCCCGTGGAACAAGCATTCCACATGAAGATGATATTCCACGATTCGATCGAGGAACAAGAGATCATACTTCACTTCCTCCCCCTCCTCAAATTATTCTCCCTAACCCACAAATTCAAAGGCTTGAAAAGTTCAAGATCACTCAAGCCCTTTTGGCAAGTAAACATAAAGAAGGAAAGTCGGTGTGTGCACACGTCCTAGGAATGAAGTCACACATTGATAGGTTAAGAATGTTGGGATCCGTTGTTTGTGAGGAAATCGTTGTTTATTGGGTTCTTGAGTCACTTCCTAACTCGTATAGTGAGTTCGTAAGAGAGTACTATATGATGAACCACGACGTGACCCTTATAGATCTCACATATATGCTTATTGCTGCTAAAGCAAATTTGATTGGTGAATCTGCCTTCAAGACCTCTATGGATATAGATAATGACAACGAAAGACATGCTATGATCGAAAAGTTTGATCATAAGAGAAAGGCAATGTCTGAAGTAGTTCCATGTCATGTTCCAAAAGAGTCAATTTGCTGTTATTGCCAAGAGAAAGGGCATTGGAGATGAAGCTGCTCCATTTACCTAAGAGATCTAAGAGATGGGAGAGTCGAAACGTATGGCTCTAATATAGGTAAAATCCATTAACTAACTCTTTTAAGCTTCTATTCTGGATTCTTAATACATAATGTGATAAGATTACAATTGATGTTTTATAGGATCGAAGAAAAGAAAGGAAGCTTAAGGGAAGAAGTGAGCAGAATCTATCCGTGAAGGAATGGATTTCGATCGCATTTCTCGAAGATTAGATTCTTGAGCTACTACTTAGAGTTAGAATTAGATTGCTAAGAAAGATGTATTAGCATAGTTTTTCAATGAATTGCATTGTAAGGATAAATTTTTCCGCAATAAAATAAATTTTGATTTTATAATATTTATTTATCCTTGCAATGGCGTATATGAAAAATTGATGTTTGAATATTAGCAATAATGGATTTGGTTCTTATTATGTTATTTATGGAAAGTCGAGAATTTGCCAAATAGGGAGAGTTTCTCATCGCCCAAAGTTTCAATTGGACCGGAATTTGGAATCACGTAACTTGGTTGCACAATGAATGAGAAATCTCATATTTGATAATTAGACTAATTCATTGACAAAGTGTCAAGTGAAGGACTTGGAGATCGAGCACACAAAGTTGCATGTTGATCAAGTCCACCATAAGAGTAACAATAATATTCATCATGATTCACTAAACGTTTGGTAAATATGATTATACTTACAAGATTAAGTGTAATTATGAATTGATTGAAAAAGTTTAAATCAATAGCAAAACGAATAAGAAGAATCGGGTAGGCAGAAAGATAAAAGTTTCTCCATTCTAAGAAGAAGGGAGAGTAGCTTTTATGCTTTATGATAGGTCTTAATGATTAAGAACCATATCTCAATTGATCCTCTAAGTGAGTCTTAGTACAATCGTATGTTTAAGAAGAGGAATCAAGGATTGAAGAAATGGTTAAATCAAGAAGTCAATCATACTTCGTTCCAATAACAAGTCTTAAAGTTAAGATTGTGACATTAAGTGAAAAGTATTAAGAAAGGTTTATAACATTCATCAAATGTGGAAAGTTGTGATGTCTTGGATAAGACAAAGACCAACTAGGACCAATTTATGAAGTGTTTTGATAAAAGCTACACTAACTCTTGAATATTTGTTTGTCAAGAAATGGTTGTTGACAAGAGAATCTTATATGTCAAGGAGTCAGTGGGAGTCTTATTGGTCTTGAAAGGTTTCAAGAACAAATCAAATAGACCTTATCGATCATCACTAGCACACGAGTTGAGGTTTACAACCTATCATGATGACATTATTTTGTTTCCGTGCCAATCCAATCGAGTTAATTATGCATGTGAGTTCTATGAGTTCTCATAAAAGGCAAAGCACCTTAATCAATGAAAGGTACATTGATAGGAAAAGGTGGGCTGCTTAACGACTTGGAAGACATGGTGGGCAGCTGTGTTACCATAAGGCAAGAAATCAAGATTAAGAAAGTTCGATCCATATGAGTTTGAATTTGTCGTAAACTTTGGTTTTGACAAATTCACATGGATAGAAACAAATACACCGTTTAAATCTAATTGTCATAAGATTTCCTCCTTCATGAAAATGATTGTGAGGAAATGCTTTCACTAAAAAATATTTTAAGAAGATAGTGATTGTAAAATTGCATTCTCAAATTCGATTATGGTTACGGTATCCCTTTCCATAATTTGAATTGTGAGGTTTGGCAATTGTTTAGACACACATATGAACTATCTAAGGCAAAGGTGTATAAGATTAAGAGGCCTTGATAAAAGATTATCAAAGCATTAAGTATTAGAAACATGCACTTAAGAAATTCAATAGGTATTGTTCTTCTGGAAGTTAGCTGTTTCTGAATACATGTCGAAGCTAGTGGGAGCATAAGTGTTATGTTTATAATAATCATCATGATAGTGGGAGCATAAAAGTTATGATTGTATGATTATTAAGGAACGTATTGCAATTTGGCAATATTAATTATAGAAAACAAGAGTCATTCTTTGCAAAGTTGTAAGGAAGGAATAGTTGTTTTGCTATAATTAAGGGAGAGAATATTATGCTTCATTTCAAATTTAAAGGTTTAGGTTGAGAAATGTTAATAAATTTAGTCAAGGGTACATAGTGTGTTCTTAAAATTTCGATTATGATTACGGCATTCCTCTTCACAATTCGATTTTTGAGAACATAGCAAATAAAACATTATGCGTCGTGTCGCATACGATTCGGGTATAGGATCGATTGCAAATGCTTTAATGTTTGACCATTCTAAAATTTTCCAAATGTCTAGGCATTTAAAGGGAAAAAGGACTAGAATCCGTTTTGACTAAAATAATTAAACAACTATCAAAGGACAATCCAAAGTTCGACGAAGATTGGTCACTTGTGAGTAGTTGGAAGTATAGTATTGGAAAATATGGAAATGTTTCCATATTGGATGGACCATATCGACATTATTATGAATAGACAAGATTCTATTAAGAATAAGTTGTCATATGGAAAATATGGAAATGTATCCATATTGGGAATTGAATATTGAAAATCTATGTCTAGATTAGATACTTTTATGGAAAAGGATGTTCAAAGAATGTACTTTGAGTGAGAGACATCACGTCTATGGAATTTTCTTGTAACAATCTCCGATAGAGGACTTTGTAATATCATTGGCAATAGTCTTTGTGACTTTTGTGCAGTGACATTACGAAAGGATCGTTGCATAGAATGTTAGAATCTAGCATAATCTATAAGTAGCAAGAATTTGATATTCTTACACTTATGAAAAAGGATTTGGAGTTGTGAAATGAGAATGATTGGAAGTGTGTTCAATTTGATCTATTTCACAAAGTAAGAACCATAGGTAAACATTGTGTGCATGCTGAGAGCATGGGACAAGTGTAATAATTCTAAGTAAGAAGTTGATTACCCAAAACGACAAATAATGAGTAATCAATATGGTGATAAATAAAAGGTGTTTTATTTATACTCAAAGGTTTGAGGCCATATGAGATTAGTATTATTCTTGTGTTTCACATTTGCATGTTTTGACTTCCAGAATAATTGAGTTTATTAAGAATAATCGAATTATTCGAACGGGCCACAGTCGTTCATATGTTGGAAGTAGATATGAATGAAGACTGTCGTGAATTGGTGTGTGAATTGTCTAAAGAGCATTAGACATAAGCAAATGTTTGCTGCAACGTTCATGAGTGCTTATGAATATGAATTTGATCATTGGATTAAACCCACGCTCACTTGGATCACTCCATGAATTGTATCACGAGTGATTGGTGAGACGATAACATCTTATATTCTTCAAACCGAGATGCGTGAGTTGTATCTTGCAAATCGGTTACACATTGATAATATGTAAACGCACTAGTAACTTGGTGTTATAAAACATATTGTTGTGTGTGATTTGGTGAGTGAGTGCAAGCGAGCATTGTATCAAAGTTTATCCGTTCCTTTTATCCAAAGAAGGATAAAAGCGATATCTTTGGGCCCCTCGATGATTTTGTGATGACAAACGTAAATGTTTGGCCGGGCTAGGGCTAATTTGATTTGTTCAATTAGTCAGTCGTCATAAATCGGGAATCGAGATATAGTACAAAGAGAATGATTTGAAATAATATCTCATATGATATCTAGAATGGAGGAATATATGATCCCTTATCTAAAGGACATGGTTACTGATAAGATCAGAGTGTGACAGCGTCTTTGAGAGCTACGATTGCATATCAGGATCTGAAGTCATACGCAAAATAGTTATTAGACTTATCCAAGTGGGAGACTGTTGGATTAGTGTCTAAGTCCATAACTATTTTGGTATGTACTTGACCCGATGGTGCATGGTCCTTTTGGGTTGCCTTCACCAAAACAAATTGATTGGAGAAATAAATAGAGAGATAGGTTATTATGATTTATTAATATGTTATAAGAATAATATATTAAAGGAGAAATCGTATTTGTTTAATTAATATTGGTCAATAATTAATTAAGAATTAATTTTGTGATCAAATGTAATTAATTAAACTAGAGGGGCTGAATTGTAATTATGTGATAGTTATAAAATAGGGCAATGGTTATCCTTGTTAAAGGATGGACGAATTCAAGGATAAGGATATCCTTAAAATCGTCCAAGGTCCAAGAGATAGGGATTTTCAAGGCTTATCTTATGGTTGCTTGATGGGCAAGTAACTCGATAAGGATAAGGATCGAACCCTAATCCCAACCCTATATAAAGACCCCTAAGGCCTTAGGATTTCGTGCACTTGATCCCTAGAGCATCTAAGGACGAATTTCTACCTCTCTCCTTTCTCTTTATACCTTCTCCACTTGCTTATGGTGTTTGTAAGCCATTAGAGGCACTACACTTGTGGTGCTTGCTTTCAAGACTTTGGGTTTGAAGATTTAAGTTGTTATTACAATATAACAACAAGAGTGAAAACATAGATCCAATTCTAGGGTTGCATGCACACATAGGATTGTTTGTACAAAACCCATCAAGATGATCACACACCCATCCCGAAATAAACATCACTACTCCTGACGGCCACCATCGTGACAAAACTCCTTTTCTTACTGCAATTCACATTCTTAAATAATCTCTTATCTAATCTTCACTTCCCCACAACACACAACTTTGGAATATTCCAACTCTTACGGATGAATCGTCAACGACTCAAGACATGTTGACGAACATCCAAAACTTCCTCCTCTATTGCTCTAAACCCATGCAAGTATACACATACCGGCCCTAGAGTTGGTTACCCAATCCACTTCTACCCTTTCCAAAATGCACATACAACCCATACTCTAAGCCCAAAGTTCTTCACCGCCGAAGTTATCCTTTGACCCAATCGCCTCAAATTTTACCATTAGAACCTTGAAGAATTTATTATCACCACATGGTATCTGTACAACAGCCACCTGCCGTGGGGGCACTCGTCCTTTCCTGAACACATACATCCTGCATTACATTGCTCTGCACTTTGCCTCGGCCACCAATAACCCTGGTCTCATGCATTCGAGCCGCAGGTCTCGATAATCATTCTCTAACCGCACTTGAACGAATCAATGATCCCTTACTAAAAAGCTAGTTCTCCCCGACTCAGGGTTCGAACAATCACCAATTGGCACATCCACAATCTACTCAGTAGATTGTCTCACCAATTATTTCACACTTGACTCTTGAACGTATTACACAATCATCCCAGGGCCTTTCCAAAGGAAACCAACCAATCTTCATATATCCCGTCCCAGACAAAATCTCAGAATCCTCCCCACGCGACTACCACTGGGCATCTTGAGGCCTCAGACTGACACACCGTCGGAAACCCCACTGTTCCGAATCCAATATGTCTCTAATCCGGAAATAGTGTCCTCTCACGCACTTCAACTCTAACTCGTCGACCCGCCTCCCAAATTGGGAATAATCATAAAAAGCATAGACCTCATTCTCATTGTCGATACACAACATAGACCACGAGGGCCACCACCCCAATATACCCCTTTTCTACCAAAAACTGGTAATAAAAGTACGTTTCCCCCAACAAGGAACCTCCTTGTTCTCATCCATCTTAGTCCCACTAATGACTCTTTCTTGGTATAAGGATACCTCGCAGCAAACATATTGCCCAAATACTCTGGTTAACAGGTCACCACACTTGCTACCCCACAGGGTTTACCTCCAACTCAGAAACCCATATGCCTTCTGCTCCTTACAGAAAATAGCACACTGTGGTCACAGGAAGTGGCATCCCCACTATCGGCCGACTGCATAGCTCAACCCATAATCCTCCACGAAGCACCACCTCTACTCATTCCCGAGTCTTGCGAGTCTAGTTGTCATCTCATCTAACTTTCTAGGAAACCAACTCGATTTCCCTCTCAAGGTGTGCTCCCTGGAAACTCGTTCAACATGGCTCTCTGGCCCCACACTCTATCACATCTGATCTTAATCTAATTAATCACAACAGAATAACTGATAACACCAGAAGCACTAACCGCCACAAATCATGGTACTCGAACCACGTGATTACCCCTCATCTACTACGGATCATGGTACTTGAACCATGTGATCACCTCTCATCTGCTAGTTAGATCCTCTGGAATTTTCCCTGTATCGAGTATGGGTCCTCTGCTTTCAGTAGTACAGGACCATACTACCTGCCACATCTACCCATACTTTCTACATGGATCATCCCAGATTTCCTAAGTAGCTGCACAACCTCCTCAATCATCAATCCCGTCAAACCTGGTTGCTCCCTTGCGAATACTCTTCCTCTATCAGTATACTCATCTGACAAGGGTCACTCCCTAGACTCTTCCTAGGCTCTCACACTTCTCCGCCATCAGCTGTTGAAGAACTCCTCATGATGCCAGCCATCTACCTCCTAAATATTGTCATATTTACTTAGTAGCTGACTCCCGTCATCAAGAGTTCCATAAAGAATGAAGCAAGCAGCATTCGGGCATTGAATATTCTCTATCAACACATATAACCACTTCAGGTTACAACTCCGCTTGCTATACTCGTACTCAGAAGGTATCACCGAGCTGAATCAACTCCACCCCTCGCGGGTATCTGACTACCATCTCAGTAGGCTCCTCAATGCTCATCTAGGTATCTCTCCTAGATTACTCTTCTACTCAGATCCCTCTCTAAAAACAATTCATGTTGGATACTCTTACTCCACACATACTCAAAAGCAATTCACAGATAGCCGTAACTCCTAGGCTAAGGCATCACAAATCAAGCCACTCTAGTCCTAAAATATGAAATACCTAGCCTACTCTCCAGCATGCATTACATATCTCATAACAACTTATAACACATAAGTAAGGGTATTTTGGCAAATCACCGTTCGGGCGCTGGCTGATTATACACACTGCTCATTTCCTCTTTCTCTTAAAAATTCTCTTACTCATTTTAAAAATGTCGTTCCTTTTGAAAACTTTTCTCAAATCCTTAGTTTGAGTCCAGACATACCCGAAGGTGTATCCGAATCCCTCAAACCAAGGATCTGATACCAACTTGTAACACCGTAAATTTTCAAACAAAATTTTCGATTTCAAATTACCAACATCACATATAATAATTCTCAAAATCTCAAGTGTCGATTTCATAGCATATTTCAAAATAGTTTTCAAAAGTAATTATAAAAATCCAGGATCCTCATTCATGACTCTTTTCTCTTGTCTGTACAATCGAACTGCCACCTTCCCGCAATCCTCATAAGAACCTGAAACACATAACACATAACATATAACACATAACACGGTAAGCACAAAGCTTAGTGAGTTCCCCAAAATACCACATACACATATTAGCTACTCGAGGCTATAACTCTGTAGGACCATCCGGTCGGATGTGTCTCAGTGGGACACTCCAGTCCCATGGCTCGTTGGACCCTCTGGTCCGGTCTGGGAGAGAACCCTCCGGTCTCACTACTCATTGGACCATCCGATCCGGTCTAAGTGAGGACCCTCCGGTCTCATAGCTTGTTGGACCCTCCGGTCTGGTCATAATATAGCACCATTCGTTGGACCCTCCGGTCCGGTCTAAATATCGCATAATATAGCATACAACAGATATCACACATAAATTGCATAACTTAGCCAAGCACATAAGACCCTCTGGTCACACATAATTACCACTCTAGGTAAAGCATATTGAGAAGACTCACCTCGGACGATGAATAGTCCCTATAAACGTTGCTGCCACGCACCGCCCTCTAACTCCGTGCCAAACCCACAATTATCCCAATTAGGAACTAATTCTCAACTCTCGCTCATTAGGTCTAAAGGTAGTCCACTAACCAGCCCATCAATGACCTAAAACCCATTGGGCCCACCCAGGCCCAATAATAAATGGGCTCTCCCGAGGCCCAACTCACTCACATCTAATGGTAAGCCCAACTCAAGGGCCCAAATCACACACACACATATATATATATATATATATATATATATATATATATATATATATATATATATATATAATCCTGTGGTCCAAGACTTTATTACAACAAGTCCAAACTCCAGGCCCAACACTCAAGGCCCAAAATGAGACTAAGCCCAAAAGTCCACAGTGAGGTTACGCAGGGCGTACCTCTCTTGGTACGCTCAGCGTACTCACGAATCCATATTGGCCATCGGGGACACTGGGACAGTACGTGGGGCGTATAGGAATTACATTCAGCGTACTCCCTAGATTCACTCTTTCTACTCATTTGGTCTTAAACAGTTAAGATATTACCTCAATCCCCAGATCTGGACTCCCTAAGTGCACTTACTCCATAAAGTTAGTGACTTTAGGCCTTTGCTTGGCTAGAAAGGTGACAAACACCCAAAACACTCACTTCCTTATCTCAAAAACCTCTTATCTCATGCATGGCTTGATTCCAACAACCAAGATTGGATTTTTATGACATAACACCAGTAAATATACTCAAAGGGACATATATTATGCTTTTGAGTTCAACAACTCATAAAGCTTCAAGCTTTGGGACCAAAAACCCTAAAATGGACCCATAACAATAACTAGCACAACAATAAGCAAGTTCAAAACTTGATACCTCTGGAAGACGCACCAACAAGAGAAGAACATATATCCAAAAGCTAGGTGCTAAAGTTATTCTCTTTCAAAGCTCTTTCTTCTTCAAAAGCCAAACACAAAAAGTGATCAACCCACTAGATGCACATGAGAAAGCCACCAAGATTCAAACTTTATTCTTTCTGGAGCTAGATCAACTTGAGTAGGGCTTGGATCCACAAGCTCCAAGCGAAGCAATGCTTCCTCAAGGAACTCCTTCTTCCACAATATGCACCAAAAACTCACCAAATCACCAAAATGCTCAAGAATCACTCAAATGGAGGCTTAGGGTCGATTTCTACAGTTTAGAGGGATGGAGGCTGAAGATATTAGGGTTAGGTTATGAGATAAGGAGCTTAAATAAGGTGCAAGACCCTAAAATAGCATTCCGGTCTAATTGGCGTATGCCCAACATTCATATAGTACGCCCATCGTACTCTGAAGAACATTCGCGACTACCCCTGGTAAGTATGCCCAGCGTACTCCAAAATTACGCCCAGCGTACGCTTTGTATTTGCCCAGCGTACTCGACTAAGCCTGCAAACCTCAAAACTTCTGAAGGCCATAACTTCTTCGTTATAAACCCATTTCCGAAGATTCTTATATCCACAAAAAGATAACGAGAAGCCCTACACTTCTATCAACTTTATCCCTCATGAAGCCCACTCGAACTCAGATCCAAAATTCATGGAAAGCCCGCACCAGCTCCTTTAACAATACATTTGGGCTCTAAAGCACAAACTAAACTCTTTTATCACACAACCTACCTTACCCATAACCCAAAAAGCCCTAAAACTTTCTCCTTCGAAGCCTCAAAACCTTCTCATACTCGGCTTAAGGCCCACGGGCCTTAAATCATAAAAAAAATATGGAATAGGATGTTACACATTGGTTGTGTTTTAAGTTGTAACGACAATAAAAAATGTGAAATCGCTGTTAGATTTTAAATCAAGCATTCAGTTACATACATATCACATGCAACTACATAGGACCAACACACGATCCCCAATAGATTTTTGTCATCCTTTAACAAAACTCCATAGATGTACTTTTAGTGTCTCTAATTAAATTTATTGGTTTTCTTGATACTAGTTGATCCATAAACATACAAACAAATACACCACAATCTCCCAAGTCGTTACTTTGTTGGGTAACATTATCTTCAAGAATAAATTCAATTTTCAATGGTGTCCTTGGTATGTTCCTGTTGAGAGAAAAACTTGAGACACACTTGAACAAACGTTAGAATAAGTATAGTTGCGAAATAGTAAATCTCAAAGGATCTAATGACTTGCTCCGAAGAGGAATAATATTTAGTTATGTTCTAGAGGATTTTGAGAGTAAGGAGAGATATGAGATGCGTAATAGAGAGATGTAATTGATAGACTTGAAGATTGTTCAGATTGTTATTAACTGAGAAAGAATGAGCTCTATATATAGAGAATCAAGAATTACATTGGATCAAGTCTCTAAGAGTAGCCCTGCAAGGCATACTGGACAATAGAGAGTATTACAGAAAAGTAGATAAAGTTAAACTAAGTAAGGTAAGTAAGACTGCGGTTGGATGATGACTTCGGATGAGGCTACTGCTGAAGGTTTGACTGCTGATCCTTGAGGGCTGCGGTAGACTAAGTTTAAGAGGATCACTTCCATGATTCAAAGATTTCCCCCTAAGTGACCTCTTTAACTTTTCTTCTCTTATCAAGTTTCAGGAACTTGATAAGAATCCACCAAAACTTATTGATATTTTCCAACCATGTGATCCTTCTTAAAATCTCGAACTTGACTTCGGCAGTCGTGTGTTTTGATTTTTCTACTGCGGTTCGACAGATTTCAAGTTGCTTCCTTGTAAGACGATTCATGGAGGTCATGGGAATGAAGTATTTGATCTGATCGACTTTCCTTTTGAAAATGACTCGAAGTTCAGGGAAGTTTGTTGCACCTAGGGATCTCTCTTGATAACCTTCGGTAGGCATTGGTGTAAGATCAAGTGGTGATAGATTTCTCTTGACTCGAAGACCTTCCGGTCACACATAGGTTTCTTTCCGGGTACAGTATAGTGAGAAGACTCACCTCGGATATCTCGATAAATCTCGAACTCGGGAATCCTGCTTTAACCTCCTCCTAATCATATAAGGTGGTTTCTCTAATCAGTACAACTTTCAAAATCAGCTTAAATCTCTTCCTAAGATGTCTCAGGAGGGTAAAAGACCATTTACCCCACCAATGGCCCAAAGGTCCAAACTTTGACTTAAACCCTAAAAGTCAGCAAAAGTCAACCTTCTGGGGTACGCGGCGCGTACCAGATCTGTACGCTGAGCGTACCAGGTGGCTTCACAGAATAGGGGTATACAGCCCCTTACGCCACGTGTACTGCGAGTACGCCCAGCGTAACTCCCATCTTTCTCCTCCTTTTCATTCTAGTCTTAATCGGTTAAGCCACACGTCCAAATCATAGATCTGACCACTTCTAAGTCTCTTAATGCATAAAGTTGGTGACTTTAAGCCTTTGCATGGCTGAAAGAGTCAACAACACCCAAACCATTCCATAAACAACACTTTTGGGCTCCTACTTCTAGCATGACTCCAAAGTAACGACCAAGATAGGATTTTTATGGATCAACTACCCTCAAAATACTAAAATGGGACAGATCTAGGTCCTTGGAACCCTTTTTGCTCATAAAGTATCCACCTTTGGGACTTAAACCCTTGAAATGACTCATGAACACCAAATCAATTATCAAGGGAAAGTTTTGATCTTTTTACCTCTAAATGAAACTCCTTTCTCTGTAGATCTCAGATCCAAGTCCTGATTCCAAGCCTTGATCTCCACATGCACTTCTCCTTCTTCTTCTCTAATACAAAAAAGCAAAATAGCTAAAATCACACACTCACAAGCTTTAGGACGTACGAACACTCTCTTAGGGTTTCTCTCTGTGGCAATGAAGGCTGAGGATAAGAATATAGCATCCCATTTATAGTGCACAACAATTAATTAGGGGTTTTGAGTCTGGGCCTGATTATGCCCAGCGTAGCCCAGTGTACGCCCAGCGTAATCCATCGAGTCTGCGTCCAAATAAGGTGCATGAGTACTCGCAGCGTACTATTCAGTACGTCCAGCGTACTCATTTGCTTCATTATTCCTTTTAAGGGCTAAATGCCACAAATTGGAGAAGAATAAGGGTTTGAGAGCTTACTTGAAATTTCGGGATGTTACAATTCTCCCCCACTAGAACCAGACTTCGCCCTCGAAGTCTCATGGTGCAAACAACTCTGGATGCTGCTCCCGCATCTCCGAATCCGGCTCCCAGGTCAGCTCGGACCCTCTCCGATGTTGCCACTGGACCTGCACCAGGGGCACTTCCTTTTTCCTCAGAACCTTGGTCTTTCGATCTATAATCACAACGGGTCTCTCGACATAGTTCTAGCTTGCATCCACCTGAATATCCTCTAGCGATACCGCTGCCGAATCGTCGGCTACACACTTCCTCAACTGCGACACGTGGAAGGTATCATGAATCTTCCCCAACACCGCGGGCAGCTCAACCGATATGCTACCCTGTCTACCCTCGCGACTACCCTGAACGGACCAATATACCGGGGACCAAACTTGCCCCTCTTCCTGAATCAGATCACTCCTTTCCAATGAGATACCTTCATGAGCACAAAATCTCCGACCTAGAACTCGAGCTCGGATCGTCGCCTATCTGCATAACTCTTTTGGCGACTTTGAGCGGTCAACAACCTCTGTGTAACCTGCTGTATCTGCTCTGTCGTCTGAAGCACTATCTCTGTACTACCCATCACATGTTTCCCTACCTCACCCCAGCAAATGGGAGTCCGACACCTCCTCCCATACAACAGCTCAAAGGGTGGCATACCAATGCTCAAATGATGGTTGTTGTTATAGGAAAACTCAGCCAGAGGTAAATACATGTCCCAACTCCCTCCGAAGTCCAAAACACATGCCCGAAGCATGTCCTCGAGCGTCTGGATTGTCCGCTCGCTCTGCCCATCAGTCTGTGGGTGGTATACGGTACTAAAATGCAGCCTCATACCCAATTCCTCATGAAATTTCTTCCAGAATCTAGAAGTGAAACGCACATCTCGATATGAGACGATCGAGATCGGTACTCCATGTTGAGATACCACCTCCCTCACGTACAACTCTGCCAACCTCTCATCAAAAGAGCTCTCACTGATAGCAAGAAAGTGAGCGCTCTTTGTCAACCTGTCCACAATCACCCAAATTGCATCGACACCCCTAGTAGTCCTCGGCAATTTGGTGATAAAATCCATGGTAATCTATTTCCACTTCCACTCGGGAATCTCCAATGGCTGCAACTTACCATGCGGACGCTGGTGCTTGGCCTTAACCTTGCGACAGGTCAACCACCTCTCTACGAACCATGCGGCACCCCTCTTCATACAAGGCCACCAATACTCTCTTTTTCAGGTCCAAATACATCTTAGTGGCCCTGGGATGGATCGAGAACCTCGATCTATGCGCCTCCTCCATCAAGATGGTACGCTTTCCCCCCACAAACGGTACCCAAACCCGACCCTAAAAGGTTATAAGTCGTCGACTATCGGTAATGAACTCTGATACCTGCCCGATCACCCGCTCCCTTTTGCGGTTCTCCGGTCTCATGGCCTCCGCCTGGGCCCCTCGAATGGTGTCCAACACCGGAGTCATCACTGTCAATCTCATGAAAACATCTCGTAGCAGGGCGCTCTCTACCCTACGACTCAAGGCATCGGCTACAACATTTTCCTTGCCCGGGTGGTACAGGATCTCGCAGTAGTAATCCTTTACCACATCCAACCATCTCCTCTGGCGCATATTCAGGTTGGGCTGCTCCATCAAGTACTTCAAGCTCTTGTGGTATGTGTATATGGTACACTGAACCCCATATAGATAGTGACGCCAGACCTTGAGAGCGAACACAACCGCCCCCAACTCCAGATCATAGGAGGGATACCTCGTCTCATGAGGCTTCAACTGCCTCGATGCATATGCTATCACATGCCCCCTCTACATAAGCACCGCTCCCAACCTTGATATCGATGCATCACAGTACACCACGAAATCCTCCATCCCTTCTGGGAGAGCAAGCACCGGGGCTTCGCATAGTCTCTGGAGAAGTGTCTCGAAAGAGGCCTGCTGCTCTGGGCCCCATGAAAAAGCAACACCCTTCCGGTTCAACCTGGTGAGTGGCACGATGATCTTAGAGAAATCCCTGATAAATCTTCGATAATAGCCGGCCAATCCTAGAAAGCTCCTGATCTCAGTGGGCGATCTCGGCACCTCCCACCTCATGACCGCCTCAATCTTGACCGGATCGACCAAAATCCCATTCTGGTTGACGAGATGCCCCAAGAACTGGACCTCTCGTAACCAGAACTCACACTTGGAGAATTTGGCATAAAGCCTCTCCAATCTCAAAACTCCAAGGATCTCCCTCAAATTCTCCTCATGTTGTTCTCTAGATCTCGAATACACCAAAATATCATCAATGAACACGATCACCGACCGATCCAGCATCGGCCTGCACACCCTGTTTATGAGATCCATGAACGTTGCTAGTGCATTGGTGAGCCTTGGCGATAGGTGCTACTATCAGAACCGAATCGATACGGAAGTCCACTTGCCTCTCGGGAGGCACACCCATCAATTCCTCAGGAAAAACATCCGAGAACTCGCACACTATCGGAACCTCATCAATCAAACTTGGCCTCCCAGCAGCCACTCACGTGTCCATCACATAGGCTACGAACCCGCTGCAGCCCTGCTGCAAAATCTGTCTCGCCCTGGCAGTCGAACAAGATGCTGACCCACATCGGGTTCCCTCGCCGTACACCATAAGTACTCCCCCACTAGGGTCTCTTATCATCACCAACTGACGCTCGCAGTCTATAACAGCTACGAATTGGCTCAACCAATCATTGCCCACTATAACACATACGTCCCCCATCGCAATCGGGACCAGATCTATCGGGAACTCCAAACCGAAGATATCAAGAATACATCCTCGAATCACATCTGTAGCATACACCGCTTGCTCGTCAGCTATAGAAACTCGCAGAGATCGACTCAACGCCTCTCGTCAGATACTAATGTGTTGACTAAATGCCAAGGAAACAAATGACCAACTCACACCCGAGTCAAATAACACCAAAGCAGGTACAGAATTCACAAGAAAAGTACCTACGCATATCATCATATAAGCACAATATCTCAACTCAAAAATAAATAAAGAATACATACCAGCCACAACATCGGGTGCTGCGTGGACCTCCTCGGCTGTCAACTGGAAAGCTCTCCCACGAGCCTTCGGTGCCTAGGCCTTCACTGGCCGAACCTCAGTAACCCTAGCAGCAGGCGCAGATACCCATGCTGAACCCTGATGCAACTGCGGACACTCGCCCTTCCGATGGCCAGTCTGGTTGCAATGAAAGAAAACCATAAATCCCTTGGGGCAATCCTTGGAGATATGCCCCTCATTGCCACATTTGTATCAAGCACCCGATCGACAGACCCCCTCATGTCCCTTTCCGCACTTCCCACAAGTGCGGCCCTTCTGGCCTCCAGTCCTCGAATCAGCGGACTTGGTCCGCTTGGCTGTCGGCTGAGACTGATCCGGTCTCTGATCCATCCTCTGAGCCTAGGCCTCCTTCCTGGCCTGAGTCTCAAACTCAATCTCCCTCTTCCGTGCATTTTCCTGGAGCTCAGCAAATGTCCGGTACGTCAAGTTCGACACGAACTACCAAATGTATCTCCTCAGAACGCCCAAATACCGGCTTATACTTGCCTGCCCAGTAGACACCTGCTCAGGGCAGAACATCGCCCTCTCATGAAACTTCCTTGTAATCACAGTGACCGAATCAATACCCTTCTTGAGGGTCAAGAACTCCTGAACGAACCATTCCCTCTCCACCGAGGGAACATACTCATCTTTGAACATGGTGGTGAACCTCTCCCAGGTCACCTCTGAAATCTCTTCAACTGTAAAACTTGCCATCACAAACTTCCACCAGTCCTTCGCTCCCAAGTGAAGCTGGTTCAACGCGAACCAAACCCTTAGATACTCCGGACATGAACATGTATAGAAGCATCCCTCAATATCAACAATCCATCTCATCACAGCGATTGGATCCCGCGTCCCATCAAACTCAGGTGACTTCGTGTTGCTGAACTCCCGAAACAACAAGGAGTCACCTCCTTGAGGCCTGGCAGCAGCCACAGCTGCGATAGCTGCAGCAGCAGCAGCCTCAGTCACCATGGCGTACCGCTCGTCGAAAGTCTCAATCAGTGTGGTCTTGATAGATCCAAACATCTCCGGAATCTCGGCCCTGATCGCCGCCGCCACATCATCGTGGATCATCTGACAAAGCTCCTCGTCACTCACACCGCTCGTCTCAGGTCTGTGGCGTGCCCCAACCATGATGTCTCTGAAATATAACATATCAAAGACTCGCTCGTGCATGCTCACACTCGATAACTCGACCCTACTTGTTCCTTAGTACCCAAAGGATTCTTACTTAGAATGCGCAGTGCTCCGGTGTCTTCGGTAGTACAGGCCCTTATACTACCATCTACACCGCATCAGTATTCACCCTAAGTCCTCCTCCTTGGATCCCAGATCACAAGTACTCTATATCTGACTGGCATAGGCTACCCTTCGGTAGACCTCTTATCAGCCCCTCACTGCTACCTACTCGCTCTCAAGCATCATATAGCAGCACAATCCTTCCTAGGCTAAGGCATCACAAAATCAGGCCACTCTAGTCCTAATATGAATACCTAGCCAATTCTAGAATGCATATAATATCATAACATATCTCATAAAACATAGTGTAAGGATATTTTTGGAAACCGTCGTTCGGGCGCTGGTTGATCGCACACACATTGCTCCGTTCTGTCTTCCTTAAAACCTTTTACTCTTTTAGAAAAATTGTTTATTTTATGAAAACTTTCTCAAATCCTCATTTTGAGTTCAGATTCATCCAAAGATGCACTCGAATCCCTCAAACCAAGGCTCTGATACCAACTTGTAACATCGTAAATTTTCAAAACAATTTTTTTTTCATTCGTAAATAAAAACATAAATCCAATGTATCAATATCGTCATAACAAATGTATCAAATCCCAAGATCAAATCATATCCAAATCCACCTGTGTGTGTAAGCATAAAAGCTTAGTGAGTTCCCCAATATACCACTTACACACATACGCCTTTCCAGGCCATACTCTAAACGACCTTCCGGTCCATGTGTCTCAGGGGACTTCCGTCCCAATCCCAATAGACCTTCCGGTCCTACTCTTATCAACCTTCCGGTCCATAACATAACGACCTTCCGGTCCACGTCATAATGCCTTCCGGCCCATATCATACATAGCATACATATCACATACATAACGCATACAGAACATGCAACGCATAGCATACAATACATACATCTCATAGCATACAAGACCTTCCGGTCACACATAGGTACCTTTTCGGGTACAGTATAGTGAGAAGAATCACCTCGGATATCTCGATAAATCTCGAACTCGGGAATCCTGCTCTAACCTCCTCCTAATCATATAAGGTGGTTTCTCTAATCAGTATAACTTCCAAAATCAGCTTAAATCTCTTCCTAAGATCTCTCAGGAGGATAAAAGATCATTTTACCCCTCCAATGGCCCAAAGGTCCAAACTTTGACTTAAACCCTAAAAGTCAACAAAAGTCAACCTTCTGGGGTACGCGGCGCGTACCAGATCTGTACGCTGAGCGTACCCGGTGGCTTCACAGAATCGGGGTATGCAGCCCCTTACGTCGTACGTACTGGGAGTACGCCCAACGTAACTCCCAGCTTTCTCCACCTTTTCATTCTGGTCTTAATCGGTTAAGCCACACGTCCAAATCATAGATCTGACCACTTCTAAGACTCTTAATGCATAAAGTTGGTGACTTTAAGCCTTTGCATGGCTGAAAGAGTCACCAACACCTAAACCATTCCATAAACAACACTTTTGGGCTCCTACTTCTAGCATGACTCCAAAGTAACGATCAAGATAGGATTTTTATGGATCAACTACCCTCAACATACTGAAATGGTACAGATCTAGGTTCTTGGAACCCTTTTTGCTCATAAAGTCTCCACCTTTGGGACTTAAACCCTAAAAATGACTCATGAACACCAAATCAATTATCAAGGGAAAGTTTTGATCTTTTTACCTCTAAATGAAACTCCTTTCTCTATAGATCTCAGATCCAAGTCCTGATTCCAAGCCTTGATCTCCACAAGAACTTCTCCTTCTTCTTCTCTAACACACAAAAGCAAAATAGCTCAAATCACACACTCACAAGCTTTAGGACGTAGGAACACTCTTTTAGGGTTTCTCTCTGTGATAATGGAGGCTGAGGATAAGACTATAGCATCCTATTTATAGTGCACAACAATTAATTAGGGTTTTGAGTCTGGGCCGATTACGCCCAGCGTAGCCCAATCTACGCCCAGCGTACTCCATCGAGTCCGCGTCCAAATAAGGCACATGAGTACGCGCAGTGTACTCTTCAGTACGCCCAGTGTACTCATTTGCTTCATTATTCCTTTTAAGGGCTAAATGCGACAACTTGGAAAAGAATAAGGGTTTGAGAGTTTACCTGAAATTTCGGGATGTTACAGATTCCGTGTTGTAAGTGTGTATTGAATGAAGTCAACCTTCATGAATTTTCGGGGCTTGATGTTCTTGACTGCGGATGGTCTATCATTAGACCAGATTTTCTCTATGGAAGAGGCATGTTTGGCATGGAAACGATTGAGTCTCTCGAATTCCATGGGCAGTCTTCTGTGATCCGGTTGGCTACGGTCAAACTGCTCAAATATCGTGAAGTATTTAGCGTTTGGGGAGATCGGAACATCCCACTAACCGTCAGAAAGGTGTTCAGTATAGGTAAGGTAGGGTTTGTAGTCATCACCCAATAGTCTGCGGTGAGGATTGATCCAAAACTTTATCAAGGATTCATCCATGTTGGTGTCAAAACCGAATTCTCTCCATACGAGTTCAACAACCTTACCTGCTTTCCAGTCAGCTTCCTTCTGTTTTGTGACGGGTGAGTCATTGGAGCTTTTCGATGACATGTTGGGAGCTAGATTCTTGAAGTGAGGAGGAGTCTCAGGTCGTTCAGGAGAAATTTTCTGTTGAGAGGGAGAGGGATGTTGCGGTGGTGTATGGTGAGTAGATGGTTATAGTGAGGGAATGTTTTCAGTTATGATGGGAGGGCTTCTATGATGAGAAGCACTATTTGAGTGATGGTCTTTTTCATGACGGTCTTCTTCAAGATGGTCTTCTTCACTTCCCCCTCTTGAGGAGTTCATACCCGGAGCTTCCTCAAGCCATTGTTTGAGACCATCGACCTTGGCACACACCTCCTGAAATTGAGCTTTAAGAACATCAGCCAGTTGCTGATTGTGTGGGATGGCGGTGTTGAATAGTAGCCGATGAATCTCCTTTGTGAGCTGTAGAATTTCAGGGCCATGAAAATTGGACGATAAGGATTGTTGAAGTCTGTTGATGGTTGAATGAAGCTCTGAGATAGTGGACTCATAAGCAGTGTGAGTCTTAGCTATCAGCTTCTGTGAGAGAGTGGACTGGTCCACAATGGATGTTTGCAAATTTTCCTTGATTGCGGATACCTCAGTGATGAGGCGCTCCGCAATAGCCATGAATTGCTTGTGATCAGCCTGTCGAGTGTTGTTGAGAGACCGAATCCCCATTTCCACTTTGAGAGAAATCCTCTCAGTAGCTAAATGTTCCCAAGTTTCCAATCTTTCAATCCTTTCGATTAAGGACTACGGTCCTGGATGGTCTTCTAATTGCGGTTGAGTGGACTTAACCGCAGCAATAATTTGATCTACTGTGGATTGTCGATTAAAAAATTCCTTTCTAGATATAACCATCTTCTTCTTCTTCTTCTTTTTCTCCTTGGGCTTGGAGGTTGAGTGTTGAGAACCACTCGATTCCTCTTCCTCATCAAACATCATCATATCATCATTAGAAGGGTTAGGCTAATTTACCTCATTCAAATCAATATCATCAAATCCGAAGGTGGGAGCAGAGCTGACTTCTATTGCATTGCCTTCGTCTTGAGAATCTCTATCAGTTGGAGTTTGGAGGGGGCTTTGAGGGATTTTGATCAGCAGTCGCAGCTTGAGCCTTGCGGATTATGTCAGCCATTTTGTCCATCAAGGCTTGAACTTTATAGATTGCAGATATGGTATTGGCATTATTGATTGTGTTTTCCCAATACTTTGCTGCGGATTGAATTTTCAATTGTTTCTGTTGAAGTTGCTTTGTTTGACGAGCCTTTCTTGCTTGAAATGCCCTACGGAAAGAAACATATTTCTTAGCTTCAGCTTCATTGGTTGGTTGATACTCACTCCATGAGTCGTTGAGATCAATTTCGTCAATTCCTTCAAAACGCACTGAGGTGTCCCTCGGGTTCACGGATCCTTGCATATTGGTGCTCACCGTGCCTAAACCACCTGTAATAGATGTAAGCAAAGTAGGATTTCCTGAGATTCCTTGGTCTCCTTGACCTGGGGTCAAGTCTGGCCTCGGCTCAGTTCTGGCAAAGGCTGAAGAATCGCCTTGCGGTTGGGAAGGTGTTTGAAGTGTTTGGGTAACCGACAAAAGAATGGATTTCAAATCCTCAGGGGAAAATAAGTGTAGGCGGGTAGCCTTGGAGACCATAGGGCGGGAACCAGTTCCATCCTCTTGGGAGTGAACTGGGGGTGATTTTCCATGTTGTGGTGAAACAGACACACTTTCTGTGTCTGAGTGGTATTCGATAGTGGTATTGATTGGGTGTGCAGCCACCCCCAAGGACTACCGGAGCCTTTTGAGAGGCTGTGGTATCAGTCCGGTCTCGCATTTGATCTATGGGATTGGTTTTCCTTTTCTTGAGGATCGAGATGGGTTTATCGTCCCCATCAGAATCACTCATAGAGGGAGGGTGAGATTGATGTTCGTTTGGTTCGACATTTATGGTCACAGTTTGGATGATTTTTCTTTTCTTTGAATGGTCAGCTTGTTTGGGAGCATCCTTTTTCTTAGGAGTTCCATGTTTCTTGGTGTGGCGGGGGCCTTGATGAGCTGAGGCTAACTGCTTGCGTCTTTGTGATAAAGACAAGTTTGATAGAGTGGTGGAGGATGGGATTGCGGTACTACCATGGACAGTGAGTGCGGATGTGTTTTGTAGAGGCGGTGTAGAAAGGTATGGGGAAATACCTTCTGTAGCCTTAATATGGTCTGAGACATCAGCAGTTTCAAGACTAAGAGTAGAGAGAATGTGGACTGGTAGCCGTCTGATAGGTCCAAAAGCAGATTGATCAGTAGAGGGATTGTACCTTTTGAGATTTTTAGTGATGAAGAGACTGATGTCGTTGCCCATGCTAAGTCCTGCATCCGTATGAGGGTCTGAGATGCATTGAGACCAAAACCTGGAAAATGTGAGTTTAGTAGGGTTCTCTCTTGCACTTTCCTTGGGAATGTATTGCAAGACGTCATCCCACAAGATCTGACCGTAGTTAACATCATGGCTAGTGAAAATGCTCCACACCAACTCCAGGAGCTTGAGACCCATATTAGCGGTGCCTTCAGTTCTGCCAGACAGGCTGAGGATCACAAAGTGACAAACAAATTGCCATACCGCAGGCAGCTAATTTTTCTTGAATTCGCCTACGCCTTTGACCTTCTTTTGGTAACCCATTTGGTAGAGTGCAGAAAGGATGTCCGCCATACTTGGAGTGAAAACCTTGATTGAAGGATGAACTAGCAGGTGGATGGCAATGAGAAACTTTTCCTTAGTCAGAATAACCAAAGAATCGTTTACCAAGTTCATATGCACCTCTTGAGGATTTTCGAGGGGTCGATACACTGAGAAGGCACATTTGAAAAGAGTTGAAAGAGGAACCACATCTGTGAATGAATCGAAGGGGCCAAACAGTGGGTGATTGGACAGAAACTTGATCATCAAATTGATCGGAGCATTGTAGGAGGAATGTTCTTCAAACACAGCCCTAAAATTGCTTGAAGCAATCGTTCGCATTGGGTGTCTTGATGCAGAGTATGAACCAGTAGGGTTTTCTGATCCAGATTCCTTGGAGTGTTTCTTGGAGATGCCTGATTTCACCGTTTTTGGAGTTGAGGAAGCTTTGCAAGAGAAAACAGAGTGCAAGAAAAGGTTCGAGGTTCAGAAAGCGTAAACTTTTCTTGGGAAAGAAGAAGGGGGTTTTATAGTGGCTAATTTGGAGCGGTAAATGATTTTACCCTATGTGAAATTAGGTAAAATGTTTGGGTGTTTCTCTTGGATTAGGAGAGAAACTCTCAGCCACCGATTAAGAAAAGGTTTAATCTATTTTTTGAGATTTACCAAAAGGGGTTAGCATTTAATGAAATGTTAGACTTCAACAGCACGTCTGAAGAACGTGTGGTGAGGGTGGGATTAATCCGTTGTGTAAAGGGGAAGTTGTAACGGATTGGCCGTTTTGGGGTAATAGGAACAGTTTTAAAAGATTTGATTTTGGGAAATTGTTCTTTTTGTCATCATACCTAAAGTAGGTCTGACACAAGATTTATTCAAAAGGAATGGGACAGTTACACTAAGAATGCTTTTTTAATATTTATCCTATTTAATGGAGGATCATTAAATAGCACACCATGATTCAAAAATTAACGAAACAATTTGAAAATCAATCAAAGTGACTGTAGATTGAAACTTCATTGCGGATGGAACATCTGCCATCGGATGGATGACTGCAGTAGACGAACTGAGGAGAACACTTGAACAAAGATTAGTAATAACAAATAATAAGGAGCATTGAAGTATAAGTATGATATATGGTTGTGGTACACAAGATATATCAAAACCATATATCATAGATAACTTCAATTAGGACCGCAACAGAGACCAAGGATGGTCTGCGGTACCTATCAATTCAAAAAGAATTGTGGGTCCGGATTCATCATTCTTAACATTTGTAAGAAACTGTTGAGTTTTGTAGAGTCAAGTGCCTTTGTGAATACATCAGCAATCTCTTCATGAGTATGGACAAAAATTAGTTCAATGTTATCCTTCCGGATGTGGTCTTTGATGAAGTGATACCGTAGTTCAATATGCTTGGTCTTGGAGTGCTGAATTGGATTGTGAGAAATCGCTATAGCACTTTCAGAGTCACAATAGAGTGGTATCCGCAGCAGTTTGTATCCGTAATCCAATAGTTGTGTTTTCATCCATAAGACTTGTGAACAAAATTGGTTGCGGCCACATATTCAGCTTCTGCGGTAAACAATGATACACAATTTTGTTTTCTTGATGACCAGCTGACGAGTCTTCCACCTAGAAATTGACATCCACCAAAGGTGCTTTTACGATCTAGTCTAAATCCAACATGATCCGCATCAGTGAATGCTTGTAGGCTGAAGTCGTTCCCTGCGGGGTACCATAATCCAAGAGTCTTGCTACCCTTTAAGTACCATAAATCTGCTTGGCTATGGTCATGTGTGACATTTTCGGGTCAGCCTAGTACCTTGCGCATACACCTGTTACAAAGACGATATCTGGTCAGCTTGCAGTAAGGTACATCAATGAGCCAATAATACCTCTATAAGTCTTGTGATCAACTGATTTGCTTGAGGGATCAACATATATCTTATATCTGAAGGCCATGGGGACCTTAGCCAAAGAACAGTTGTCCATTGAATATTTCTTTAACAGTTCAGAGGTGTATTTCTCCTGATGAATGAATATCCCTTGAGGGACTTGTTTCACTTGAAGTCCTAGAAAGAAGTTAATCTCTCTATTCATGCTCATTTGGAACTTGTTGGTCATGAGCTTAGCAAATTCATTCACCATCTTTTGATCAGTTGAGCCAAAGATGATATCATCCACATATATTTGTACAAGCATAAGATAATCACTATTTTCTTTTCTAAATAAAGCGGGATCAATCACTCCTCTTTTATATCCCGACGAGACAAAAATTCATAAAGAGTCTCGTACCATGCTCTTGGGGTTTGTTTTAGACCGTAGACTGCTTTTTTAAGCTTGTAGTAGTGGTCTGGGAATTCAAGACTTTCGAAGCTCGGAGGTTGCTGAAGATAAACCTCCTCTTTTAATTCACCGTTGAGAAAAGCACTTTTCATATCCATTTGATGGACCTTGATGTTCTTGTGAGCTGTGTATGCTAAGAAGATCTGGATGGCTTCCATTCGTGCTACCGGAGCATACGTTTCATCATAGTCAATACCTTCAAGTTGACTATATCCCGTGGCAACTAGTCTTGCCTTATTTATGATGACCGCACTGGATCATCCAACTTATTCTTGTACACCCATCTAGTACCAACAATGGTGTGGCCTTGCAGCTTCGGAACGAGCTACCATACTTTGTTTCTTTTGAATTCTTCTAGTTGTTCTTGCATTGCGGATATCCTGTCTAGTTCTAGTAATGCTTCTTTTATCGTTCGGGGCTCGACCGAGGACAAAAACGCTGCGTAGTGATAGTGATCGGATAAGTTCTGGGATGATCGAGTTGGATTCCTGCGGATGGGTTGCCGATGATTTGACCTGGTGGGTGGTCTTTCGTCCATATATGTAGACGGGGTTGTAGATGATCAATAGATGCGGTGGAGGAATGTCTTCAATATCGGAGGACTCTGCGGTTGGAGACGGCAGTTCCCCCTGGACTTGAGAACATCCTGCTGAATTGTCTTGAACTGGGAAGGAGGGATCAGAGTTTTCTTGGGCAGATGGTGAAGGTTCCCCCTGGAGTGCAGACGAGAATTCCCCTTGAACCTGCGAAGTTCCCCCTGGATTGCGGATGGGAGTGTGATAATCCTTGAAGCTGTTCTTGTGTCAATGTTTTCTATGTTTTCATTACCCGAATCCAAAGAGATGTTTGATGATTGAAAATATTTGTGAATAATGGTTGCAGCTACATCTTCTAGTACTAGAACCTCTATGGTTGTTGTATGGTTCGGAGTTGAGTTTTCCCCCTCAACCGGCAGGGTGGAAGTATTTAGTGATCCTTCATCGGACAGTGTAGGACCAGATACGTCAGCATGCTACTGCTGAGCTTCCAGGGACTCAAGAAATTCAGATAACTTGGTTGTTTCTACAGGTTCGAAGAGATCGTCATAGTTTACTTCAATAAGATTTAACGGACCTGAAAAGGCAGGAATATCACTTTCTAGAATTGATGTGGTATCGGTTGATGGAGCGGTGTTGCGGATGTGATAGTCATCAAATTTCTCATCGAAGCTTTCAATTATCAGCCTTGTGCGTCTAATGAGAACTTGATAAGCAACCTTGTTAGTGGAGTAGCCAAGGAAGATGCCTTTATCATACTTTAGTGTGAATTTGTTGAGGTGGTCTCTGTTGTTGATTACAAAACATCTACACCCAAATATATGAAAGAATCGGACATTTGGCTTGCGGTTGTTAAGGCCCTCATACGGTGTTTTGTTGAGACGTTTGCACACAATGCTTTGGTTTTGTACAAAACAGGCTGTGGCCACTGCTTTGGCCCAAAAGTAGAGAGGAAGGTGAGCGAAGTTGAGTATAGATCTGGCAGCTTCTACTAGAGTGTGGTTCCTTCGCTCTACTACCCCATTTTGTTGCGGTTTGTAGGGAGCTGAGAAGTTGTGAGTAATGCCTTTGGAAACCAAGAAATTGTTTAGAAGATGATTTGTGAACTCAGTTCCATTGTCACTGCGGATACGACACACTGGTAGTTTGATTTGAAGCTCGATTTCCTTGATGAAGTTGATCAACACCTGCGGTGTTTCTGACTTGAGTCGAAGAAAGAAGACCCATGTGAAACATGTGAAATCATCCACTATAACCGGTATGTATTGTTTGTGATGAAGACTGGCTACGGTAGATGGACCGCAGAGATCAATGTGCAAGAGTTCCAAAGGTTCAGAAATTGATGAGTCAATCACCGTGGGGTGACTTGCCTTGAATTGCCTTCCACATTCACATGCATGACATAGAGTATCATTGCTGAATTTGAGGATTCAAAGACCTCTGACTAGTCGGCCTGTGACCAAATTGTTGATGTATCTATAGTTGAGGTGAGCTAGCTTGCGGTGCCATAGCCAACTAACTTCGGATACTGCTTTGGATAGGAAGCATAAATGCAGTTTGCCTATGATCAAAGATACATTTAGAGGATACGTAGTACCTTCGGATCTGGACTTGATCAGACAAGTTCTCCTATCGCTTGTCATTACATACCAAAATTGGTCATCAAATTTAACATGATTTCCTGCTTTACATATTTGACCAACATTGATGAGATTGTGTTTAAGGCCTTCTACATGAGCAACCTTTTGAATAGAGAAGTTACCTATAGTAAGAACACCATAACCTCAGATTATCCCATTCGCACTATTCCCGAATGTGATGTTTCCACTGTTGCAAATTCGCATGAAATCTCGAAGGTATTCTAACCTTCCAGTCATGTGAAAGGAGCAGGCACTGTTGATTAACCATTATTCTTCTTGTTCCTCCTTGCACAAGGCCTGAAAATTACACGGTTAGTTTAGGCATCCAAACTAGTTTGGAGCCTGGGACAAAGGATGAGTTTCTGATTGATGCATGAATCAAGGTTGCTGGATTGGGTACGTGTCAACTTTTAATCCTAGTCATGGGTGTTTGTGAGTTTCTGGAGTGTTGCGTTTTTTTGAAAAGTTATGAGGTTTCTGAAAAGGATCAGTTTTGACATGAGATAAACCTTTTTGACAACTACATTAACATTGACAAGCTGAAATTTTGTCTTTTGTTTTGACACTTTGTTTGGTCAACGGTCGGAAGGATGAGGTAGACTTGTGACTGGTCCGAGGTTGGTAAAATTTGGCATTGGTGCTGTTGGAATTTGAAAAAGTTATTTTCAAAAAAGATTTAGCACGTTTAAATTCTTTGGACCTTTTTATGGGCTTTGGTAAAATTCCCTTCCACTTGTTGAAATTTTGATGTGATTTTAAAAGTGTTGGAGTGGGTAAGATACCCTTCCATTTTGGATCATCTAAGGAATAGATTTGAAAACCATTGCTTCGAAAATACCTTTCTTTCTTTTGGGTTGTGTCAGATGACTTAGGAATGGATGTTGAAACTGTACATTCCTTTTTGCATGTTTTCTTGATGGGAGAGTTTTTTGAAAAATAGTGAGCAAATACAAACTTTTCTGGACTCTTAGATTTTGGTAATCTGATTTGTATTTTATTTTTAGAAAAGTTTTGTCGATTTGTGACTTGGGATCGAAATTCCTCTTTGATAGCTTTTTTTGCTAAGGTTTTTGGAGAACCGCAGTCATTAGTGTTCAGTTGCGGTTTCCTGGAAACCTTTGAAGATTTTTGAAAATGACGGCTTGACTCATCTGAACTTGAAGAGTCAAGGTTTTGAGAGCATTGACCAACTTCAAAGTTCTTTATGGGTAATTCATGGTGAATTGGCTGAAGAGTCACAGAGCTTTTTATTGTGGACTGTAGTAAGGATGATTTGACTACCGCAGAGTAAGTCTGAGTTGTGACTTCTATGGGAATTTTGTGGGACTTTTGTGACTCACGACTACAGTTAGCGATACTGCGGTCTGAGGACAGAGACAGAAAGTCCTGTGAGACTTCAGGACTTTCTATAACAATTTCTTCATCAACAACTGACGAGGTCTGAGAATTTGAATAGATTGTGCCACAGATAGGGGTTTGATCACATGTGCGACCCGAAACCTCGGCCACAATTTCCTCAATGACGCAGTTATTGCTTAGATTTTGAAGTCTACCGACGTCAGTTTTGATGTCTTCGGGAAAGGTCTTATTATTGACTGGAAAATGAAATTCTCGGTCCGGAGGGACATACATTCGATCTTTGTTAAACCGGGGTGAGGAATCCTTTGTGGTAGGATATCTATTGGACCAACCCCAATTGTATGTATTGCGCACAGTTCCATTATTTACCAAATTTTCAATAGCTTGACTTTCATTGAACAATTTTTCTATTAATAGATTTAAGCGTACAATCTCACTCTGAGCTAAATCTCTTTGGTTCAAAGCTATCTCTAGTTGTGTTTCACTCAACATTCTTGCATCTTTTTCTAACTCTAAATCCTTTTCTAACATGGCCATTTTGAGTCTTTTGTTGTCCATTCATCGTCTTACATGAAACATCTCTTAGGACGCTATGCTCTTCTCATCTAAGGCTTTGTTGTAGTCTGTAAGGACGGCAACACATGTGTCATTAAGATTGTCTATTAAGGGTTGACAGTCATGCATGTTATAGTTTAGAGTTTGAATCATGAGTTTTACTTGTTCAACGATGCTTAGTGTTCCATCTTTTGCCATGTAGCAGTAGTTCTTTTCCAGCTTTGTAGACCCATCGTCCTCAGCAGTTACTAGCATGCGAATTTTGCCTTTTCCTTTGATATTGTTGATGGTTTCTTCTTCATCTCCGGATGACCAAACTTAATGGTCTCTTTTGACATGGGCCACGTATGCCCTAGCCTTTTCCTTTTCCTCCAACTCGTGAGCCATTCTAAGGTAGAATGCTCTGTCTTTCACCACATTTGCTTTGAAATCTTTTGCAAAATGATTCTCTTTGTTGCACTCGTGACATATTACAACATCACTTTTGTCTTCTGAGGGAGTACTGGAGTCAGAGGTTTAAATGGACTGCGGTGCCTCCTTTGGTTGAGTATTTTAAGATTGCGGTGGTGGGTGGGAACTTTTGGGATAATGAGAGTGATTATTTTGTGGGGTGAAGTTACGGTTGAAAGGAGGTTTGTTGAATTTTTGATTCTTACGAAAAGAGGGAGGTCGTAGCCAGTTGAACTGTTTACTAACAAGAGCAATAGCCTTTTGAAATTCTTCTTCATCATCATACTCTGATTCGGCTTCAAACGACTGTTGTGTATTGTCATACGAGGGAGAGTAATATTGATTATGTGGAGCTTGTACTACAAGAGCAAGTGGTCCTCCGAAGTCAACACAGTCTTTGAGTACGGTGGATTCTTGTGCTTGCAGTTCCCCATAGAGCTTGTGGAGAGACAATGAATGAATCTTTCTATCCCCTTGGACTATCATCTTAGCAGTAGTCCAATGTCTTCTCAAGCCGTTGAGAAATTGAAGGTTTGTTTCATGGTTACTGCGGATGGTGCCAGCATTCAATAACTTGGTGACTATCAGACTGAACCTTTTCAAATAGTCTTCTAAACTTTCGCCAGTATGAGCTTTGAAGTTGTTGAATTCATTGAGTGTAGTTGTAAGCTTCTTATCTTGAGCTTGTTCTAAGCCATCGTACAAATTCTTGAGAACATCCCAGATCTCTTTTGCTGATTTACAGTTTATGATAATGTCGAAGTTGTCAGGAGCAACTCCACAAGAGATTTCATAAAATGCAACAACAACATTTTCCATTTTATTGAGATCATCTTTGGTGGGACGGCTTATAACTGGTTGTCCTCCTCCTAGTCTGGTTGTGGCACCATCAGTTTGAACATGTGTAAGAACAGGGACATGTGGTCCTTCTTCTATGGACCGCCACACATCTCTACCAAGTCTCCTTAAGTACCTTTTCATTCTCTGAGACCAGTGATGGTATTCATTTGCCACCAGTATTGGAGCTCGATTTGAGCCACCAACACTGTTGGAAACCTTTAGAGATAGTGCTTGTGCCATTTTTTCCTTGTTTTTTTTTTAAATGAGCTTCAGTGGTATAGAAGGCTCTTTGAAAATCAGAGTTTTGTTTTTCAAAAAGCAACCATTATGGCTCTGATACCAATTGTTGAGAGAAAAACTTGAGACACACTTGAACAAACGTTAGAACAAGTATATAGTTGCGGAATAGTTAATCTCAAAGGATCTAAAAGCTCAACAATAATAAGTTGACGAGTTAAATAATTAGAGAGTTAGTTGCAGAAATGTAAGGAAATATAAATGACAGCAGGTGATATATCAAGTATCCACATAAGTTGATTCATAACATCGAATGCATTCAAACCAAGTTAGTGAGTGAGATCAAGCTTAGTGATAAAGTCACGAATGACTTGCTCCGAAGAGAAATAATATTCAGTTATATTCTAGAGGATTTTGAGAGTAAGGAGAGACATGAGATGTGTAATAGAGAGATGTAATTGATAGACTTGAAGATTGTTTAGATTGTTATTAATTGAGAAAGAATGAGCTCTATATATAGAGACTCAATAATTACATTGGATCAAATCTCTAAGAGTAGCACTGCAAGGCATACTGGACAATAGAGAGTATTACAGAAAAGTAGATAAAGTTAAACTAAGTAAGGTAAGTAAGATTGCGGTTGGATGATGACTTCGGATGAGGCTGCTAATGAAGGTTTGACTATGGATCCTCGAGGGCTACGATAGACTAAGTTTAGGAGGGCCACTTCCATGATTCAACAGTTCCTCATCTCCTAGTAATTAATTTTCTCTAAAATTTTTGCCACTCACGCCCCAAACCGGATAAAATGTTCCATTTAACTTAAACTCATTATAAGCACCGCTACCCAAACTATCATACAAATAGACGTCCACTGACTCCATTCGTAATTCACCAAAAAACCGATGATTTGGATATAAATGAATCGGCATATAAATCTGCACAAAGTTGATAAAATAATTAATTATTAATACTTTGATAAAAATGAAGTATTCTAATAACTGTAATTTCAATAAAATTATATTTATACTCTATCAACATCCCACCAAGGAACCATAAAGTCAGGGTATTTAGCTTTCCCAAAAGCAAATGCAGTCCAATGATAAACAAAAAAGGTTGGAGGCATGATGGAATATCTGTCACCTTCAAACCGCTTCTCGTTAAGAAGTCTAACCTAAATCGGCATATACTGCTAAGGTTTTGGTACATTTTTTATAGAACAATAAAAAAAATTACTTGTAACCATAAATTTTTAAATACTTACTATTTCCTCTAACCAACCGTCATCCTTATGACCAAACAACAAGCTCTGAAAATCTTTATCTACGATGAATTTGTAGAATCTGTGTCGCACCTCATACTCGTGAAAAAAAATATTTTTGTAAGACAACATCACCAGCTGGCACGTAAGGATGCAGGCGCAGAACTGTAAATTCGAGATTAAAAGAGAATATTGGAGGAGGAGGAGGGGGTGAATTGGTAGCAACCTTCTTCTTTTGTCTTCGATCAGGATTTGGTGTCGTGTGTACCTAAAATATTTTTTATTTTATTTTAATAATGATAAAAAATAAAAGTTCTTTCCATATTAACTACTACTCTATGACTACGTGTAAGGACTACGAACAAAATTTGATGGATTACGAGGCCTTAGGCTATCTAGGAATGAACCTTAATTATCATCCAAAATCGCTTCACGGAAGTAATTTGCATTCTGTCCCTCATTTTCAAAATTTTCTCATTCATCTAACACCTACATTAATAGCTTATATTTATTAATAAATGTTATAATATATTATTAACAATTTATATCTTAATAAAACAATTCTATCATATACTAACATTTTCTTCATCATTATCAACGGACACTTGCTTATTTAATCCGTTGTCAACAAATTGATTTGTTTGAAAGGTAACCAATTTATCAAAATTTATGTGCTGCCTTAAATCATCCTCATTCACTTCATCCATGTTCACTTTGGTACGTTTTCGGTTTCTCCTCGGTGTGTTGTTGTTCGTTCAAAAACACCATTTCCTCGAGTGCAATTACCAGATTCGCCAAATCTTCTATACTTGGTTTGCCACATTGTCTTGCTCTTGCTTCGGACCGTCTACTAGAAGATAAACTAGATGATGGTTCTTCTTGCCTCCTAAAATGCTTCCACGCCGGGGATAGAACTAAAGCCGGTTCACCAAAAACATACTCTAGACAAGAAAAATAATATGATTTTTTTTCTCATCTTCACTCGGTATCATCTTATGTCTAGGTGTACATCCCTCATAAAAAATTGCATATATATATATATATATATATATATATATATATATATATATATATATATATGTGTGTGTGTGTGTGTGTGTGTGTGTGTGTTTGTGTGTGTGTATAGTTAGTATAAACTCCAACAATATATTTTACTAAATAACTAAATATACAAACCTTCGTAACATCGAAAATCTTGTTCACATCGACGCATTTCAATAATTTTTTATCATACTCCAATGCTTAATCTGAGGTATATATTAGTTCCTACGCGACACATAAAGACCTCTCGCAGAAGGAAACATCTCGTAAATCCATATCTACAATATTTCATAACCAACTAAGATACTTATTAAACTATATAAATATATAAATATATATATACTCTGAATGGTGCTGTAAATCCTGACACCGAGTATTTGAAAGGTCGTCGAAGCTTGGGTAGTGATCAATAGTTATTTATTTTATTCCAAATCTCCTGAAGAAAATCAAAGGTAAACTCCCACAAGTAACTACCGCATGGAAACCTACAATATAAAACTTTTATTTAGAACAAAATTAACTATACAAAAGAATAACAAATCGATTTGCACAATTTATATATGTTCCAGTCATCACAGTTCTCAGCCGAAAAAAAACCAGTCTTGATGTACACGATCATTAATTTCTTTCCCTAGAAACCCTTCACACAAAATGTATATCATGCATGCTTTCACAACATCATCGTCGTTAGCAACTAACAATGTATTGTTCAATATGATACTTTTCAAATCAGATAGTGTCACCGAACTATTTGTATGGTTCGGAAAGAGATGTTCCCGCAATAAACACCTTTTTTTTACTAAAACTTTGCTTTTTTTTTTCCGACACCTTTTTTCTTATTTGTTTTGGGTACACGCCAAAATTAAATCCGTTGATCAGACAAAATTCTTCGGGGCCATAAACCATCTTCGTATCTCCCACTTTAAAATACAATCGGTTTATGCCATCGGGAGATAATACTGCATTTGGACGTATCTGATAAAGGAACATTTTGTGGAATAGCAAGTCGTCCCTTATAATGAAGGGACATCCAACAAAAAACCAAAAATTGTCCTATTAAATGTTTCATGTCAGGTAAACGTCAAATGTTCAAAGACTTCCCATATATTACACCTCGAACCTTTCAGATTAACAACAACTTTAACATTGCCACTCTTGTGTTGAAATATAAAAAATGTTAAAAGGGTATAATGTATATTTTCAGTAACACATTATTGATATTTCTAACTATACTATGAATTCACAAAACTATCAAACAAACATATAAATATGACAATTCATTTGCAATAACCTCAAGATGCATTAGAATTCAATTTCTAACTATACAAAAAACATACAACGAAATGCAAAGGTACAAGCTATATTATGAATCACTTTTATAACATCATAATATTTATATCACAATTGTCTAACATATTGACATAATACTTGCACTTGCATCAAAAATCATGAATCACCTTTATAACATCATAATATTTATATCACAATTGTCTAACATATTGACATAATACTTGCACTTGCATCAAAAATCATTTGGCTGCAAATATAAAGTATGAAAATTGAATGTACAACCTCACAAATGGCAAAGTTACAAGTTGAAGAAGCATCAGAACTCTGTTTATTACAAATATAATGTATAAAATACAAATATACAACCTCACAATGCACGATTTACGCATCATGTACTTGTATAATCACATATCTACAATAAACTAACAATATCAATGCTACTTACGCATCAAAACCAAAAGGCTACTTATCAAATGTTGTAAATATCAAATATAACTTATACATCTACGAAAATCGTAAGGGCAACACTTTGATTTATGTTTTTTTCGTATTTTTTCCGGATAAGGCGTAAACAAACATGCCCTAAACATGATAAATGATGATTATAACACAAAAAGAGTAAATATTTTACCATGTTTTCGGGAGATATCAAATACTCGTCCATAGCTTCCTCTAAAAGACTTGAGAAAGTTTTCCCAAAGAAAAATCAAGAAAAAAGAGGGCTCTAAAAATAATTTAGGAATTTATATTCTGGAAAAAAAAAGTAAAAATCGCAGGTGATCGTAGAGGGACAAGGTCCATCTGCGAACATACAACTGCTAATGCACACACAAGCTTTAAACTCATGTACCTTTGCAGATCAATAAGCAAAATCGCAGATGACACTAATCAATCTGCGATTTTAGTGGCTATTTTTGTAATTTTGTATTTTTTGGGGGTATTTTCTCCGAAAGGATTAAGAAAAACGACTATTTTAGTAATTTTTTTAATTAATATTATACAAATAAAATATTTCACTTGATATTAGTGAACCCTTTTTGTAATACAAGAATTCTTATGTTTAAAGTTATATAACAAATATATAAGTCACAATTTAGGCACTTTAGCTTTACACTTAGTGAAAAATATATTTACAATGAAAAAGGCAAGTCTTTGAGTTTACTCCTAATAAGAAACATTTACTCAAACATCATAATCATTTCTTCACATTCTTAAGATTAATAATGATGGTTGTTATTGAAACTTGCTTGGAATGTTTTTATGCTTGCGACGATGTATTCATTTTAATCATTTGGTCCACTAACTATAAAGTAACCTATGCCTTCGAATTAACTTGTAGCATAAATCATCACCTTTAATTTGCTATTTATTCTCGTTACCAATTGCTTAAAAGATAATTTTGGTAATAACTATATTCATATCAAAGTCTTTTATTCCATATTAGAGTTTCTTTCTTTCTTTTTTTTCTTTTTTTAAATACTCTCACTCTATTCTCAAGATACACTCTTATCTAACTTTGGTAAGGTTTTAAAAAACGTTAGGTGTGATTTGACAACAATGGCAAGCCTCAAGTTTTATGATCTGTGACAAATCACGTCGTTTGTCAGTTGTCACTTAAGACAATAATTTTGTATACAATTAATATTTTTATGTGTATTTTTCAATATTATTTATTTTTATATACGTATATGACTTAAGACGATATTTTGTTAAAGTTTAGTGTCAATTATAAACCTTAGAGTCATGACCAAAGGCAGATCTACAGAGGTCCCTACGAATTCTGTGTACCTACAAAAAAATGAATAAATTACTATTAAAGTTTAGCTAAAAGTTAAGTTAACCGAGTTGTCCTAAATAGCGTGGGTTCAAATCCTACCCCCAACGAATTGCGTTTGAAATTTTATAGGGGGTTGCATCATCATAACAGATCCACTCTAATAAATAAAGATTTTTTTGTTATTTTCCACACTCTTATTTAATTTGTCAAATATTATTTTGTAGTTATTTTAAATTAATTTTTTTCTACATGTTATTTTATAAGTTTTTTTATTTTTTAAATTCCATATAATATTTTAATATAATAATTACAATAAATGTAGTATAAATTGATATCAATGTCATTAATGAATTTACCTTTTAATTTTAAAATTCTTAAAATTAAAGCTTATTAGTTTTTTGTTTATTTATTTAAATTATTTGTTTAAATTAAAAGATAAAAAACATTTCTATTATAATAATGCATTATTTTTTTTATTTTCTTATAAATTCAAAGTTCTCAAATATTTAAACATTTATATTTATTTTATTTTTAAGTTATCTCATATAATACATGAGTCTCACAACTAGTTAATATTGAATTTTGATGTATACACCCCTCTTTCTTGACTTTATATTTTTGTTTTATACCCTAATCTTATGAATGTATTAATGGAATTTACCAATACATATATATTAACATATAAAATAATTTATATTATTAAATATATCTCGTCGACGCATTCAAAATAAAATCATTATTAAATTTGTTCTGACAAATTTATCTTAATATATATTTTATTTATAAATTTATAAAAAATCTAAATTTACAAAGATTAGGCCCTATACCTAGCAAAGGCTCACTTCTCAATCCAAAACTTTTATAATTCGTCCATAAGTATAAAAGTTTGGACAATGGTGTTGTATTCAAATATTAAGTAATTTTATATAAATATTATTTTGCATTTCGATAACTATCGTATCTCCATATCAAAATTCTTAGTTTCGTTATCAGGTGTTCGATACATGTGTGAGACTATTTACTATAGTTTATTAAAGCATGTTTGATTTACCTCTTACAGAGTCCGGTAAGCGGTTATCTCTTACTAGGAATGATAAGAGTTTTTTATACTAGCAATATAATCCTCTTACTCGGTCCAACAACATCTTCCCGATATCCATCTATGCCTCTATCAAAAAATCAGTCGATTACAAGACTTGCACTATCGCCAACCATTCCTCAGCCAACTCTTCCCTACTCAACAACATCGTCATCCTCAACCCTTCGCCTCTCCGACACCTTCCTCCACCAAGGCTGACCGGCAACTCCGACGGTATGTTCGTTCATTTTTTTTGTCTAGAAATTAGATTCTCGTATGTATCTATTTTATGAAATTGGATGCTATTTGTGTATGCATTTATTGAAATTAGATGTTATTTGTATATGTATTAGTAGAACTTTGATCATATTTATCCATGGATTTCAGAAATTTTATTGATCAGTCATTGTTTATCACTTGCCTTCAAACACCGATATTTATTTGGTACTTAATTCCTGTAATCAGATGCAATGTAGTGCCCTTCGGTTTAAATAAGTGATTTTGGTAATGCTTTTTCGGTTTACAAAAGTGATTTTGGTAATCCTGATGAAGAAATTATGATTTATTTTAGGGCGAGGAAAACCTCGTGAGTGCTCATTGGAAACAAGTGGAGGAGATAATGGTTATGTTAAGGAGGTAAACCAGGAAATCAACTTGATGAATATATTTCAAAATTAAATATAATTCTTTCATAAAATGCAGACGGGATTCATCAACTACAAACACGATTACAAAATTTTCAAAAACAATTGGAACAATACAATTTTCTATCATCATCCGCTTCAGGTGAGTGATTTGTTTCTATCCTATTCGTGCTAAAGATTAGATATCGAGTCTTTATAAGTGTTTTCTTTACATTTAATGTGGGCTTAGTTTGGGTTGTGAATTATGTAGATCTGTAACTTGTGACAATTTGGAACAATACACTCAGGGCCGTTCCAAACATATTTTGGGCCCAGGGCGAGAGAAAAAAATGGGCCCTTAAAAAATACAAATGTCATCAAGTTTTTTTATAATAAACCAATAATTAAAAGAAAATTATTTGTATTATCTTCTAAATATAACAATTTCCATAAAAAATTTGGGCCCCTTTAAAAGATGGACCCTGGACGGTCGCCCCTATCGCCCACCCTCTGGGATGGGCCTGATTATACACTGTTCTATCAAGGCATTTTCAATGTTTTGGTTCTTGGAAAAGCTCTTTCAATATGATGTAGTAAAATAAGAAAATATGCAAATCACCTCTAAGCTATTGTTTGGTTTTGGTAAACATAAAAGAAGGGTAAAATGGTCATTTCCAACATTTGGTATAACTAAAGTCGTAAACCAAACAACATGCTTTCGGTCAGAGGTAAGTTCAGTCAGAGCTTCATACTCAGTCAGACCCTGACTCGGTAAGATATGACTTAGTCAACAACTATCAAACATCCCCTAAAACCGTATCCATATTGCTACAATACATAAGTAACTAGTTATTAACATGCTTTTATGTAAAAGGTTTCCCATGAAATAACCAATTTTCACTTTACGAAGTTTGTCTACACTAGTTTCTTATATTTAATGCACTCGTAATTTAAATTTTGTTATGTTATTATATTAGGTCAGAAAAAAAGTTAGGTGCACCTACTATGTAACATCCCAATCTTCATGTATGAATTAAAAGCTTTATATTTATATTTTCAAGGCAACTCGACGAGTTGGAAGGCTCCAACTCGTCATGTAGATTATTTAATGCCCACGTATCTTGCAATGTCTATTCAGCGAGTTGGAAGGCCCCAACTCGATGAGTTGAAGGCTGAACATGAAAACCCTAATTTTTAGGGTTTACATCCTATTTAAAGGCCTTAACTATCATTGTTAGCCTCTCGCATCATCCCCTGAGTCTAGAGAAAACCCTAATCGTGCCTCTTTCCCCATTTTGAGTGTGTGTGAGCTTAAAGCGTATTCTTTGGTGCTTTTCTTGAAGGAGCTTGAAGTTGGTGGTGCAAAGTTGAAGGGAGAAGCTTTAGATCCAAGATTTTTAGTGTTGTTGTAGCCACTTGGAGGTATAAAGTTGTTATCTTGATCATCCTTTTTTCTAGATCTCTTCTTTTGAAAGTTATGGCCATTATTAGCTTATTTTAGGACAATTCTTGGATTTGAGCATGTTATGAAGCCATGGTTTCAGATCTGGACATCTTATGACCTCTATGGACTTAAAGCTGCCAACTTTATCAAGTCTTGGCCCTCCTTCATTCCCTAGGTCCCTTAATAAGCCTTATTTGAGTGTTTTAGCCCTCTTGATACCATGCATGGACGTAAAGCTAGCAACTTTACTTGGTATTTCAGTCCTAAGGGACCATATCTATAGTTTAGGGATTTGGTTTGAATTGGAAGTGTTTGAATGCATTAAGGCTAGGAAAACTCAACGAGTTTCTTTGCCAACTCGACGAGTTGGTTCGGGTTTTCCCGCTTTCTGGATGTTGAAGAACTCGACGAGTTGCTATGGTAACTCAGCTAGTTGCCTCGAGCTTTTCATGATTTTTTAAGACATGAAGGAACTCAACGAGTCAGAAGATGCACTCTAAGAGTTGGGTCATCATGGAATATTAATTGTAGGATAAATATGTTGCGTCATGGGCTTTGGTTGTATTTACCGGATAGGGCATGTCCCTCTGTGTTTTGTTAGGGTTATGTAGTATATATAGTGCATGAATGTATGCGTTAGACACGTTCTTGATACTATTACTTTGATTATCGTTCTGTAACCCTAAAACACCTCTACAGTCGAAGTTCTTCGTCGAGCTCTTCTAGGGTGTTGAAGTTTAATCATTCAGCATTGTTTAAGCCATTCCTGTGTCTTGTTCTTATTACTTTATTCACTGTTTAGAACATACCGATCCTACTAGAATTTTAATTCCAACAATTGGTATCAGAGTGGGAGACTGTGTAACAAATACGCATTCCTTCTGTCTGAAGAATACTATAGGGTTTCCACTTTTATCGAATATATAGGAGCCATCGTTTTCTTATCGACGGAAACTGGTGTTTTTGATAAAACCATATTCTGAAGTTTACAGGTCAGACTCTAATAGTTTCAAGGAAGGCTCGTCATGTCTCAAGACGACGTACAATCTAATCCCATCAACATCTCCAACAACATTGGATCCACTACAAGAGTACCCATTCTTTACACGCAGGATTATGAAGTATGGGCGCATCACTTTGAAGATTATGTGGTTGGATCTGATGATAACGGGTATCTCATCTGGGAAGCAATCACGTTGGGTCCATTTGTTCACTCTAGAACGAATACAACTGTGAAAACCCAAAAGGAGTATAACAAACTGATAGCAGACGAGGATAAGATTCCTCAGGACAAAAAAGATAAAAGGTTGTGCAATTTCAAGGCGTTAAGAATGACCAGATTCGCTTTACAAGCTAACACCTTCCGGTTAGTGAGTGCATGCACTACAGCTAAGGAGATATGGGACAAGTTGAAAGAACTGTATTCAACCGACAAGGATATAGAGCACTCTATTCAAACTCTACTTCTTTATGATTTCGGAGCGTTTGCACAAAAACCTGAAGAAACCTTGCTTCAGATGTTTGATCGCTACAATCATCTGCTCAGCAAGATGACAAATCATGGTATTGAAAGGAAGGGTATTAAACAGAAAGTCACCTTCCTGAACGGTTTAAGACCCGAGTGAATGACGGTTGTCTCAATTGTGAAAGCGCATGAACAATTCAAAGCTTATTCCCTAGCGAAACTTATGGGAATTCTAAAGTCACATGAAAGCACAGTGTCAAAGTAATGAAGTTGATCTCTGGTGTCGGCTCACTTGCTCTTGTATCGAAGAACAAAAATGTGATTGAAGAAGAAGAGGAAGATGACATGTCGGAGTGTGATCTTACGAGTGACGAGTATGCGATGATGGTGTCGAATCCAAAGAAGTTTGCTTGGCAGAAATTCCCTGTCAGTAAGAACCGAAACTGGAAAGGAAGTTATAGTTCATAAAAGGTAAAGGAAGAATCTAAGAATACATCGCAGAAGGAGGATTAAAAGAAGGAGAGCAAACTGGTGGGTGACTCAGGATATGATTGCAATTACTGTCACGACAAGAATCATTTTGCCAAGGACTGCATGTTGAAAAAGTTAGCCGAGAGAAGAGAGAGTGAAGATGACGAAACTTATCATATGAGAAAGCTTGAAGAGATAAAGAAGAAGAAAACTAGTGTTGGTCCAATGAATGCCTTGATTGTTCAAGAAAAGGTGATTGATGATGAATTTGGCGGGGTTGAAGTGTGGTCCACAGATCCAGAGGATGAAGAGGTGAGAAGGCCAACACACGGTAGAGCTTTTGTGACGAGACAAGAAGATGAGAAAGTGACTGGAAGATGCCTGATGGTGAAGGCTGGAGTAACAACCGAGAGTGAGCATGAGGAAACGAATCTACATGAAGACAAATGTTTTGCAGCCAAGCCTGTCAGTGAAAAGATCAACGACTGCGATTGTTTGATCAAAAAGGTACAATCCCTTCTTGAATCACTTAAAATTCTAGAAATTGATTACGAAAGGGAATTAAATGAACTAAAATTCAAATTTAATAATCTAATCGGAAGTCTCATGCAAACTCGCCTAACAAATTCTAACCTAACTGACCAAATTAGCAGGTTGTTAACGAAGATTGAGGAGAGACGAATATGGATTGAGCTAAAGGAGCAGGAGTTAGTTAGGGCTAGGGATGAAATAATTTATTTACAACGAGACAATTTGAGATTTTTGAAACAACGTAATGTTTTTTGCTTGATTGCTAAACGTTTATATACTAATATCATGCAATTGCATTTAGATTGTGAAATAGGAAATAAGATTCATAAAATGATCTTGCCCTTCCTTGAGTTTAAGGAGGATGAGGTCATTGCTGAATGTGAATCAATAATGTCCTCGAAAGAAATTTCCATTCCTTATAAAAAAGGTTTGGACAAAATTGAAACTTTCATTGATTCTAAGGAACATAAATGCATGTTAAAACTAATCTTAGATGAAAATGATAAGTTAAAAATTAAAACCAAGACCTTAAAATCATTTGACTCATTAAATGCCAAATTGATGACCGAACATAAGATGAATATTGAGAGTACATCTGAGTTTGATGATGAAAGTGAGATGAGCGAGATCTCTGTGGAAGACGTAATTGATTGCTCAGGGTTTCTGAGGAGCGAAACCGATACTGAAAAACTGCTTATATCCGAAAACTCGGTTGAATATGCTCGCTTGTCAGATAACAAGTTGAAGAAACTCAAAGAAAAGGCAGTGGTCTACCAAAAGGTACAAACGGTTCCAAATCAAGTCTATGTTGTTAAAGGAGTATCTGAAAGACAAACAACGAAAGTGAAAATTTTGGTAGATCAAGACAACGCTGGAGGTTGTGACGATTTCTCCTGGTCAGCTCCTATTGATAATGCAGACGAAAGTGTTGGCTTGTCAGAGAAAACATCATGGAGGGTAAAAGGAAGATATGTTCCAGAACCCATTAACAAACCCTCAAGTTTCGCCAAACCAAGCACAAGTGAACGAAAGAGATACCAGAAGAACCCAAGAAGGAGTCCCATCCATCCGTGACTCATAAGGAAAATCCAAAGCCAAAACAAAGCTTCAATATCCATAAATCTCAAAAACAACTGGCCGATCAAAAGCGCCAAAGAAATCAAAGGTACATGAAAAACTTGAGTGAGAGAAAACAGTTTTGGAAGTCTCAAAATCATGACTTTGTCTAAATCAAGAGGTATGCTCAAGCTGGTAATCAATCATACAAGGCAGGCAGTCAGTTGAACCGAAAGCCAAGTTTCGGTCCAAATTCCTTTCACTCTAAGAACCGAAACTCCAGTTTTGGTCCAAATTCCTTTCACTCTAAGAACCGAACCTCTAGTTTCGGTCCTCAAAATACCAAAGTTCATAACCAACATCCCAATTTTGATCCTAACTTTGTATCCCATTGTCGAACCTCATGTCTCGGTTCAAAACTCAAGGATCAGAGTCGAACTTCCAGTCTCGGTTCAAAACCCAAGGATGAGATCCGAACATCCTATTTCGGTCATTCTCGCCAAAAACACAAGAAACAATCCTTGAAAGATGTTAAAGGAAAAGGAAAGCTTGACTCTGAGACAGATAACACCAATATGAAAAAGTCAGCTGAACCTAGGAATCCAAAGAAAATTCCTGCTAACAAAACACCATCTAATACACCTCAATTTAAACAAGATAAAAATAAAATAAAGGTGTACACCATCAAACGCAAAGATGAAACCACTTTAGTTAAAAGAACATATTTGGTTGATCTTGCTGTTGTTATTCCTTTTCTATGAAAAACTTACCAGGGCCCAAGAAACTTTGGGTTCCTAAATCTACTTAAATTTACAGGTGTTAAGTGACGAGCAGTTCGACGGCGAATGATATATTGATAGTGGCTGCTCACGTCACATGACAGGAAGGAAGGAAGAGCTGAGGGAGTTTCGGTCCCTAAAAGATGGTGGATGTGTGAAGTATGGAAACAACTCATTTGGAACAATAAAAGGATATGGTATGATAACGAATAATGAATTCTCAATTAGAAAAGTTGCGTACATGGAAGGTTTGCAGCATAACCTCATCAGTGTTTCGCAACTAATGGTTGGAACTGGACTGAAAGTGCCGTTTGATGATGAGGGATCAAAAATCATTGAGAAGAACATGAAGAAAGTTCTGTTGAAGTCTCAACGCAAGGGAGAGATGTATCCTCTCAATCTCAACCCCATCAAGGGAAAACCTACGATATGTCTACTGGCTAAAGCAAAATCCGATGAAAGCTGGTTATGGAATAGACGTCTCTCGCATCTAAGCTTCAATGACATCAACAAACTGGTGCTGGGTGATCATGTTCGAGGTCTTCCTCCTCTGAAATTCGATAAGGAGAACCTTTGTGCAACATGTGAGATGGGCAAGCAGAGCCGAAAGAGTCATCCCACGCGCATCAATACAAAAATCATTGAACCTCTTGAGCTTCTGCATATTGACTTGTGTGGACCTTCAGCTATCGAAAGCATCAGTGGTAGTAAGTTCATACTTGTTTTTGTAGATGATTTTTTTCGCTTCACCTGGATTTTCTTTCTTAAACAAAAATCTGAAGCAACTCCCAAGTTGAAAGCATTCATCAAGAAGGTTGAGGTGCAACTACGAAAAACTGTAAGGAACATTCGAAGTGATAATGGGCTTGAGTTTAAAAATAAGGAGTTTGAAGACTACTTGGCTGAAAGAGGAGTAACTCACAACTTATTCGCTCCTTACACTCCATAGCAAACGGAATCGTTGAAAGACGAAACCGATCTCTATGTGAAGCTGCCCGCACAATGCTATCTTTTGCTTCACTTCCTCTGTACTTCTGGGTTGATGCCATCGCATGTGCTTTCTACACTCAGAACCGATCCCTTCTCAACAAAAGATTCACCTTAACCCCATACGAAATCCTAAACAATAGAAAGCCCAACATAAAAATTTTCCATGTGTTCGGTTCCAGATGTTTCGTTTTTAACTCCAAGGAGAACCGAAACAAGTTTGACGTCAAAGCAGATGAAGGGATATTTCTTGGGTATTCACTGGCCTCAAAGGCATATATAGGGTTCTAAACAAACGATCCAAGCGTCTCGAAGAAACCTACTATGTTACCTTTGATGACAATTATGTTAATAAAATTCAATTAACCGACAGAACTACACTAGAAATCTTCCCTGAAACTGGTCTAGTCTCAACTCCAATTTCAAACTTGTTTGAAGAATACACAAGGTTATTGGATGAACCAGAAAAGGCCTACAATTCAGTCGAAAATACAGCTAACAAAAAAGTTGATCATCTGAAGAAAATCATCGATGAAGCTGTACATGCTGCTAAAACCGATCCTCTTATAGCATCTGAGAGTCAACCCTCTGTTTCCAACACAGCAGAACAACATGTCGAGTGAGCACATCCAAATCCAAATAACAAAGCTCAAGTCGAGGGGGAGCATCCAGCAGCAGGGGAAAATCCATCTCCAACCGAGGGGGAGCATCCCACTCTAACTGAGGGAGAAATACATGAACCTGACGTTGGATATACTTCGCCATTTGAGGGGGAGAATAACAATACAAATGACGAAGATGATGAATCAAAACTCGAAGAAGAGGTCAATGCAGAATTGGATCCAGCTTATGATCCGAATTATCCTCCCCTGATTAAATGGACAAAGGATCATCCCAAAACATAGATCATTGGTGAATCATCAGAAAGAGTTCTTACTCGTTCTCAAATGAAAGCGAAGCAGACTGCATTATTTTCTCAAGTCGAATTTTGCATGTTTAATTCATTTGTCTCCAAAATCGAACCAAAGACGGTCAATACAACACTTGATCATACCAATTAGGTACAGGCAATGCACGACGAACTGCATGAATTCGAAAGAAATCGTGTTTGGAGATTGATTCCCACTCCTAAAGATGCTTCTGTGGTCGGATTAAAATGGGTATTCAGGAACAAGATGGATAAAGAGGGCAACGTCATTTGGAACAAGGCTCGGCTAGTGGTGAATGGATACTGCCAAGAAGAGGTAATAGACTATGAAGAGACGTTCGCTCCAATAGCTAGATTGGAATCAGTGAGAATATTTCTTGCTTATGCTGCTCATAAAAACTTCGAAGTCTTTCAAATGGATGTGAAGTGTGCATTCTTAAATGGAGAACTGGAAGAGACAGTGTACGTAGAACAGCCACCTGGTTTCGTAAATGAAAAGTATCATGATCATTGCTATGTTGTGGACAAAGCGGTGTATGGTCTAAAGCAAGCACCGAGAGCATGGTATGAAACCTTAACTCGTTTCCTTAAAATGTCTAAGTGTAAACAAGGTTCGATTGACCCAACCTTCTTTTGTAAGAAAGAGGGCGAACACTTGATGATTGTTCAAATCTATGTCGATGACATCATCTTCGGCTCCACGAATCCTAGCCTAACGGCTAAATTCAAGAAGTTGATGGAGACTAAATTTGAAATGAGCACAATAGGTCCGATTAACTTTTTTCTTGGACTGAACATTAGACAGAGACCAGAAGGTATATTTATAAATCAGGAGGCTTACACCAAGAACTTGCTAACAAAATTTGGAATGAAGGGAGATTCGAAAGTGAAGGTTCCTATGGCGTTTGGCACGAAATTGACGCCATCTCTGGATAAACCGGCTGTAGACATGACACTCTATCGTCAAATGATAGGATCTCTCATGTATCTGACGGCTAGTAGACTAGATATAATGTTCTCAGTCTGCTATTGTGCCAGATTTCAAGCTAATCCAAGGGAACCTCATATGATAGCCGTGAAGAACATCTTTCTCTATCTGAAGTGAACCTCATCTCTCGGTCTCTGGTATCCAACAAATTCTGGTTTCTTTATTCAATCATTTTCAGACATAGATCTTGGTGGATGCGGATTGGACCGAAAGAGCACAACGGGAGGATGCCAATTCCTTGATGGAAAGCTTGTCAGCTAGCAGTCAAAGAAGTAGACATGTGTGTCACTTTCAACAGCCGAGGCTGAATACATTGCAGTTGCATCCTGTACATCGCAAGTGGTTAGATCAGCTTGCCGATATTTTCAATAAGGTTTTACCTAAAACGAGTTTTCATAGAATACTACATGGCTTAGGTATGATCGAAGCAGAATCCGTATCGAAACACCTTTCGTCTACGTAAAAGGTTATCTAAGTGTAATAGAACGTGGCTCATTCTATTTTGGTTTCATGAAAATTAAGGAACCAAAATGAACCGAATGCTCGGTCGATTTCGGACCCGTAATTTTAGGGAACCGTTATAAGCCGACCGCTTGGTCTATTTCGGCTCCATACTTTTCAGGAACCAATATTTGTTGAACGCTCGGTCTATCTCACTTTAAAATCTCTAAAGGTCAGTTTCAGTTGTATAATTTGTTCACAATTTTTTTCTTATTTATTTTAAATTTTATTATATTTTTTTATTAGTTATTTTAACAAAAACACAAAAAATATTTTGTATTAAGTTTTTTTTAATAGATATTCCATTTTTTTTTTGCTTTTCGTGTGGTTTCTTAATTTTTTTTAGGTCTCTAAGACATAGAAAGTTTCTGCTCTTAAAACAAGGGAAGGTATGAAACTTCTTATTATACAACTAGTTAGGTGTCCCTAGAAGCATGCTTCCGCATATAGACCGAATCCTCAAAGACTCTGAGTAAGGCCTTAATGATTCGATCTATACCTATCGTTTCTACCCAATCAGGCCAAATTCTCTCACGTCACGAGCTACCTTACTCTTCTCAAAATAGTTGAGAGTTTACTGATTTGTCACTCTTTAACAGCAGAGGTACTTTCGGTTCTTTAACCATCTAATCAATATTCCTCATCTACTTTCGGTTCACAAACGTAACCCTTGAGACTCTCGGTTTTTACCACTGAGGTTTATGGTTACCCAAAATCTGTGTTGATGATCTTAGCTGCATATACCACGTGCTGAGTGAGACCTACAATCCAATACCAATAAGGAATTAACGGTGAATTTTCAAATTCAAGATTTAACTTGTTACCGGTTGAAATCTCTTTTTCTTTTTTTTATGTGAGATCTTTATGAAATTGTCTAACACCAAGGCGTTTCTTCCCAAAAGCTCCAGTTTTGTTTTATTTTTGAGATTTCAAATCCTAACCACTCATACACATACCTTACCTACTTGTTCAACAGACCACATCGGTCTCACAAGTACTTCGCCTGACCTTCGGTCTTACATTAAGTATCGAGGTTCGGTTGGAGATAAGCCACCCTTAGAGCCGATAGTTGAAAAGAAGCCTTTCGATGTTTATTAACAGTCACTCGATCGTAATTTTTTGTGGAACCATGCAAGCACTTCAAGTCTCTCTTGACTTTGAAGGAAGAGATTTGTGCCCGGAATCAACAACTTTATGTCGGTTTAAGACATCACTCACATCCTATACACGTTTGATTTATTTCTTTATCTTTGTCACTCTTGCACGATTTTTTTTTTAATTTTCCACAATACTAATGATCGTTTTCAAGTGCATTTTGATTGACCTATGTGTTGTGGAAGCAGAAAATTCAGTTGACGAGGCATTGTGTGGATGCGAATTTGAACCACTTTAACAGATAAGGACGGAAATGGGCGCGTGAATTTGAAATGGATCCTAGCCACACGCGTGATGACGTTTATCTGGGGAATCCAAGCTATCAAATCCCGCTTTTTCAGGTGACAGTTCAGAGATCATGTAATCATAACACAAGATTCTTTCTCTCTCATGGCAATGGTATATAAAGGGTTTCTCACACCCATTGTCCTTTCTTAACTTCTTCACCATCTCTCGAATATAACAGGCGATTCCTAACTGTTCATCTTCTTTAATTCAACAATGGCGCTTTCATTTTCTCACCATGACCAATATGCTTCATCTTCTCTACTGGTGATCAAACCCAACCAGAACTTGATCATTAATCTGAATCTGTTTTTATGCGACCACTACATGCTCCAGGTTGTTGAATGCCTTAAGTATTCTCCACTGGTTTTGGAACTATCTCAGGTGGAATCTGTTCTGATGTCTCTGTTATCAGAGCTTTACTCTAGTGCTTCATATGATAAGAACAAGGATAGGATTTACTTTCAGATCTTCAATCGCAAAACTTCGATTTCAAAAGTTCGATTATGTTCGTTGTTAGGGCTTGCAGTCGATGCCTTTGTAATCTTTCCTGATTTTTTTACGACAACTCAACTCTTTGCCATGTTCTATGATATGGGCTATACTGAGGTTCTTGTTTCTTTTACGAAGTTCAAGAAGTCGTGTCTACCACCCCAATGGAATGGGTTATTAACTCTACTTCACAAGGGTTTAGGTGAATGAGTAGCAGGGTCAGATGGTTCCAACAGGTGCTTCATGACCATTATGTATGGTCTTTACAATGGCCTCAATCTAGACTATGGGTCATTGCTTTGGTCTCAACTGGTGCAAAGCCTTAATTCTTCGTCCAATCATTCAGAGATTTCTTAGATTGCTGCTATGGATGATTCTACTTCCCAGTGTAAACAAGCTACTAAGGATGTTAAGGATCTTATTCAAGAATCTAAACTTTTCGTAGAGTCGCTTCAGGGTCATGCCAACTCTAATGCTACCACGGTTAATGCTTCGGTTGACTCTCTAACCCACTCGCTTCAAGGAGAACAAGCAAAATTTGAAGCTGTTTTGTAACGACCCAATTTTTCACGTCCAAAAATTTCATTTTTGATTAAGTGATTTGCAAAATATTTATAACATAATATCAAACGATCATATCATTTCATAAAAACATGTCTCGTGTCTGAAAACCGAATCGTAAAAACATAATAATGTCAGAGTACAAATCCCAAAATAACTCATAATGCGGAAAACAATGTGTGTGTATGATGTGCCACTACCGCGCCAGCTCCTTCCCCTTAGCTGAAGAGGTACCTGAAACCAAAACTATAAACTATAAGCACGAATCTTAGTGAGATCCCCCATCTTACCACATACCATACAATCACATAACATACATATTGCCAGGCAATTCTAGGGTGCCGACCTACCCGATACGGTCATTCTAAGGGTGCCGACCTACCCGTACGGCCATTCTGGGGTACCGTCCTACCCGGTTCAAGCCATTATGGGGTGATGACCCACCCGTCGGTCCTAACAACTGACCCTCGGGGACTATTCCACCCCCTACTGTTGCTATCACATATATCATAACATAAACATATTATCAGACATATCTGGGGTGTCCGAACTACCCTTCGGTCCTAACAACTGAACTTGGGGACTATTCCCCTCCTACTACCACTATGACATATAAAATATCATGCCAGCATATAAACATATCATCACATATTGTAAGATATATCTGGGGTGTCTGACCTACCCTTCGGTCCTAACAACCGAACTCTACTACTATCACATATAACATATCATGCCAGCATATAACATATCAGGTAGTAGCAAACCTAGATGATATCACAAAGACAATCATTTAACATACAACTCCTACTGGTGGGCCGACATTGTGGCCGTAGACCCACCGCTACTGGAAGGTAACTCACCTCGTAGTAGCTGCTGAATTGTGCGGGAATCCTCTGACTGCTGCCACTTCTACTCCGGAAATCCTCCGGCTATAACTCCTACAAAACACTTAGTCATACACTTCTAAATGTTCTTAGGGTAAAATGACCATTTTACCCCTGAATCTCCGATAGTAGCCGGCTAATCCTAGGAAACCCCGAATCTCAGATGGAGACTTTGGAACCTCCCATCTCATCACGGCCTCCACTTTGGCCGGGTCGACTGAAATCCCATTCTGGTTGACGAGATGCCCAAGGAACTACACCTCGCGCAACCAGAACTCAAACTTGGAGAACTTAGCATACAAGTTCTCCCTCCTCAAAGGTCTCTAGCAACTCCTGCAGGTGCTCCTCGTGTTCCTCCTGCATCTTGGAATAAACCAAGATATCATCAATAAATACTATCACCGACCGGTCTAATATCGGTCTACACACGAGGTTCATGAGGTCCATGAACGCGGCAGGAGCATTGGTGAGCCCGAAGGGCATCACCACAAACTCATAGTGGCCATAGTGCGTCCAAAACGTAGTCTTCTGTACATCCTCCTCTCTGATCCTCATCTGATGATATCTTGAACGTAAATCAATCTTGGAGAACCAAGATGCTCCCTGCAGCTGGTCAAAGAGGTCATCAATCCTCGGGAGTGGGTAACGGTTCTTCACCGTTACCTTGTTCAACTCCCGATAATCTATACACATCCGATGCGACCCATCCTTCTTCCTCACAAACAGAATCGGGACTCCCCAGGGAGAATTACTTGGTCTAATGAATCCCTTGTCTAACAGCTCCTGCAACTGTGTAAACAACTCTTGCATCTCAGGAGGAGCCAACCGATACGATGACTTGGCAAACGGAGCCGCACCAGGGACTAGGTCGATCCTGAACTCCACCTGCCTCTCCGGAGGTATCCCTGTCAATTCGTCGGGGAATACATACGTAAACTCTCAGACCACAGGCACATCATCCATTGTCGCCCTACCCGTCTCCCGGGTGTCCATGACATACGCGACATATCCTGCGCAACCCTGCTGAAGGTAACGCCTACCCATCGCTGCTGAACAAACCGTTCATCCTTGTTGTGGCCTCTCGCCCTAAACTACCAACTCTCCCCCACTTGGGGTCCTGATCCGAACCAGCTGATGTGCGCAATCTATCACTGCCCCATTGGGGCTCAACCAATCCATGCCTATAATCACCTTGTTCCCTCTCAACGGAATAGGAACCAAGTCTACCAGATAACGCTCATCGAATATTCTCAGCACACGGTCTCAGAATACCGTTAATGCTCGCACCGATCGGTCATCTGCAATCTCTACTTCTAAAGGGCAATCTAACATGCCCGAAGACTCAGGGAACTTCTTGCTAAGCACAAGAGAGACAAATGATCGAGTAGCACCTGAATCAAACAATACCTAAACTAGAATACCGTTCACATGGAACGATCCTAAACAAAGCACATACATAACATATCAAAATCACAACAGCATATCATAATAGCATAAATAAGAAATCATACCCGTCACCACATCGGGTGCAGCGTGTGCCTCCTCGGTAGTCAACTGGAATGCCCGACTCCTCACCACTGGAGCCTCTGCCTTGCCCTGCCGGCCATCAGTGATCCGCAGGGTCGTTGGAGCTGGCGCCTTCACTGGCGCTGATGCTGCTGTCAACTGTGGCAATTGACCTTCTTGTGGCCTCTCTGGTTGCAGTGGAAACACAATAACTCAGACGTCTGAACAACCGGTATAGGGGCAGTACAGTCCCTGCTGAAGTGCCCCGTCTTGCCGCACTTATAGCAGCCCAACGATCCCAATCTACATGCCCCCTGATGTGGCCTGCCACATTTCCTGCAGTGGCCCGGTCCTGACTGGCCTTTCGGCGTACCGTCTGATCCCTTGGGCTTCTTCCCCGAAGCCCCAGTCGTCTGACCATCCTCAGTCTTCCTCTTCCAGACATGCTCCAGATCAATCTCCCTCTCCCTAGCCCTGGCAATCATGGAATCCAGGGTAGGGCAAGCGGAAAAATTAACATGCTCCCGAATGTCGACTCGCAACATGTCATGATAGTGGGTCCTCATATCCTTATTTCCTACATACTGGGGCACCAACAATGCCCTCTCCCGGAACTTGGCGGTGATCTCCGCCACAGTCTCCGTAGTCTGCCTCATGTCCAAAAACTCTCTGGCCAGCTGCTGAAGCTCTACAGCTAGCGCAAACTCCGCCCTGAATCTGGTCACAAAGTCCGACCAGGTCATAGCCTTCACAGCTAAGGCTCCTAATGAGTCACCAACAGACTCCCACTAGTCTCTAGCTCTGTCTCTTAAACACCCTGCTGCATATCTCACCTTCGACCCCTCGGGGCAGAAGCAGGTCAACTGTGCGGACTCAATGTCTGCAATACATCGTCTGGCAGCAATGGGGTCCTTCTCCCCATGGAAATCCGGCACACCACTGCCCCTGAAGTCCTTAAAGGACAGTGTGCGGGATCCTGAGTGGCCAGATGCCATATGACTCTTGAACACCCTGAGGCGATCCTCCATCAACTCAACTATCCCTTCCTTGATCGACCCGAAGATGATGGGGGTCGACTCAAGGATGCCTCTGGTGATCTCTAACGTGATGAACTCACGTAGCCTCTCATCTACTAGCTCGGAACCTGATCCCAAACACAATCCCTCTCCTGAACTGCCAACTACTGGCCTCTGTCGTAGTACCAACATTCTGTAAGACATAATACCAACTGTTAGTGATACCGATACCTCTAGAGGGATCACATCCACTAAAAGTTCCCTGGTCTTGCCTCAACCTTCCTTAATTCGGGTACGGATCCTCTGCTTTCAGTAGTACGGGCCCATACTACCTTCCACAACTATCCGTACCTTCCTCAAGGTCTGCCTTGACTCCACCAAGTCCCTTTTCACCACTGATGATTCTCTGCTATTCCCATCCTAGGCTTACCCTAGGGAAAATATCTGACTCCACCCAAACCGGTCCTCAGCTACTGAAGGCTTACCCTAGGGAAAATCTCTTCCAACGATTGCCCTACTTCGTGAAATGAAGGGTGTTCCGAAGCCGATGGTCGCTTCGCAACATGGGGGAGAGGGTGTGCAAGTTACAGTAGAAAAGCCTTCAGGCCAACCTCCTGTTCAACCGAAAGTTGTGATCAAACCTGAACCAAAGGGTAATGAAGCTTCGGGTTCTAATGCTAAAGAAAAGAAGGGTCCATCCAATGATGATAGTGATGAAGACTAGAAAACAATAACTGACATACTCAAAGGAAAGCAATGAGATCAGGAGTTAAATGAGACTCAGAGGATTGTGAAGGAAGAAGAGGAGAAGGAAAGGAAGAGGAAAGCAGAGCATGATGCTCTTGGATGTAAAATGGCCCTTTTCCCACATTTACTAGGGAAAAGATGATAAAAGAGGCGATTGAATTCCCAAGTATTTTCTGGATGGAACCAGTGGCCTCATTTGATATTGAAAACACGAGGGATTCTCAATTCGATATGCCTATGAAGAGGAAGTCGTTCGTTTTTCACTGCTTTGATTCTACTGCTGAAGCCCCTTCGCCTCATCCTCCGATTGATCAAGAGCTTATAGATTTTTATCTGCAGTTCGGTCAACCTCAGTACTTGACATGGAGTACACAGAAGATCACGTCAGTCAAAGTGCTGAAGCCTACACCTGCGGGGAAGTTTGTCAATGTTCGATTAAGAGTTACTCAAGGTTCAGACAACTTGGTCTCTATAATTTCCCTTGCAGATCTCCCAAACTTGAATCCTCATGATTAGATTTTGTTATACAACATTTTGCTTACAAATACAAAAGAGTATGAACCGATCCTGAATCATTTAAAGAGGATGTTGGGGTCGTATATTTACGAAGTGGGTAAGATGGATCAAGAGATTGCCACTGTCATGAACAAGAAACCGATTGTGAAGCCAAATCCAAAATCGGGATATGTGAATAAAATGACAATGGGTCAAATTGATCATACGCATCTAACGATCATGTTCACAAGAGCCGAACATAGCAGATTTTTATTTGCTCTTGTGGAGAAGCATATGTTCTCAACCGATTGCTTGGAGCACATCATCAACATTATTCATCGGTGCAAGAAGAACAGTGAGTCGGATAAGAAGAACTTCACAGATATGCTTCGGTGGTACATTACATTTCGTCACACTCTTCTAGCCATTATATCAAAGCTGTTCAAAACTGTTAAGAAGTCTTTAGTTGCTCAACTGAATTGAGCTTTTGGTTTCATGGACACAAAGGGGGAGATTATAGGATAAATATGTTGCGTCATGGGCTTTGGTTGTATTTACCGGATTGGGCCTGTCCATCCTTGTTTTGTTAGGGTTATGTAGTATATATAGTGCATGCATGTATGCATTAGACACGTTCTTGATACTATTACTTTGATTATCGTTCTGTAACCTTAAAATACCTCTACAGTCAAAGTTCTTCGTCGAGCTCTTCTGGGGTGTTGAAGTTTAATGATTCAGCATTGTTTGAGCCATTCCTGTGTCTTGTTCTTATTACTTTATTCACTGTTTAGAACATATCGATCCTACTAGAATTTTAATTCCAACATTAACTTTGACTTTGACCATAGTTGACCAAGTTTGACTTTTGAGGGTATTTTTGGATTTTAATGAAGTAGTCATTGGTGATTGTTGGCAGTTAAGTTGGATCTGTGAGCTGGGATTGATATTACCGATTCAACACTACTTGTGAGGTGAGTTCTCCTCACTATACTTAGGGGTCGAATGCACCAAGGCTGGCCCATTGGATTAATATCCTAGTAGTTATTGATATGCTAAGTATGAGTTAGATATGCATGCTAGTTTGGTAGATCTATAGGAGTACCTGTGATACTGTCTGATTATCTGTATGTGTATTTATCTATTACTTGTCGACATGTTGTGTAGGTTGGGTTGAGGTTGTACTGCTCCGTATTGTAGCCAATAAACCCTGGGGTATGCCAGATATGAGTTGAGGGCCAGGGAGGGCATGCCATACTCATACTAAGGACTCATGAACATTCCATATTCATGTTGAGGGTCGGGCAGGGCATGTCAAACTCGTACTATGGGCTATTCTTTTGTATTCAAGTCCAAAGACTAAGGGAGCAAGCCAGACTTATGTTGTGGGC